>NC_042973.1:45026259-46515009 GCF_901001165.1 Salmo trutta
GAGTGTGTTCCAATTCCCGCCAATATCCAGCAACTTCGCACTGCCATTGAAGAGGAATGGGACAACATTCCACATGCCACAATCAACAGCCTGATTAACTATGCAAAGGAGATGTGCATGCTGCAGGAGGCAAATGGTCACACCAGATACTGACTGGTTTTCTGATCCACGCCCCTACCCATTTTTTAAGGTATCTGTGACCAACCGATGCATGTCTGTATTCCCAGTCATGTGAAATCCATAGATTAGGGTCTAATGAATTTATTTCAGTTGACTGATTTCCTTATATGAACTATAACTCAGTAAAATCTTTGAAATGGTTGCATGTTGCGTTTATATTATTTTATTTGCACAGTCAGTATTTTCATGCTATTGTGTGGTCATTTATTTTCTATGGCATGAATTTATGATGCTTGTTTACGTTATCTCTTACAATATTATTGAGCTCAGTTATTACCTCGTGTCAATTATGTAATTGTGGTATAAGAGCCCTAAATACTTTGCTGTAGCTGTGCTTTAAGCATTCAAGTCAGCCCAGCCGTCATGATCGATGACATTGTGATTAAATACGTATGAACTTCACCTCGGGGCTTTGGTTATGGCGGTGTTTTCCCTCAGTGCATTACAAGACAATAGTAATAAAACTCGAAGGTAATAAAGCCTTCATGTTGCTGATGGGAATTATCCCGTTGTATGGATGGTGTCCTTTTAATTTCACTTTTCATGGCTTATAGAATTGTTTAATATCTGCTCAAATGAATCAGAGGACAGGCAAATAAAGAAATTGCCCCCCTCCAGGTCACAATGTCATTTATGATAGTAGCAAATTCTAACGGGTTCATTTAATCCCTGCACTTGATTGATAACGGTGCAGGTTGAATGGAGAAAATACTATTTTCTATTAAAGGATCGTCGGCAGTGGAGACCTCCCACTTAAAAAGTGGTCATGATGAGGAGACAGGGACCATCTATAGGTCAAATTAAATAACTTATATTATTTAAGATGAATGACAGGGCAATTTGTCCATTCAGTGTAATGGCTCTGACCCCTATTAGACTCTCAGGACAGCTTCATTTCCACCTTGATGGGTTGAAGATGTTATTCTCAATGCAGTAGAATTGCTACTACTACCAAATCATTGCACTGTATACCCTGCAGTTCTGTTACGTTAGGCGTATACCAAATATGACTTATTATTATGTTATATATATTTTTTACTTGTCCAGGAGTTATCAGAGGGTTAATTAGTCCCAACAAAACCTCCTGACCTGAACGTCTTGATGGATCTCAGTGCACACTCAGGAAAACTCCCCGCCACGCTAAGCTAGGGTTACTGTAGAAAGACATAAATTATAGAATGCATTTGAATTTTTATTCCCCTAACTTACAACGTAATTATTGTAGTTTTTTGTTGTTGACTGGAGGACACGACTTTGAAAAGGAGCTGTCGTTATCGTACGCCCCTCACGAGACAGACAGTGGGATACTTTCCTTACAAGTGTTGGAATTGAAAACAAGTCTTCTTGAAGCCGTGGAAGAACTACATATTCACATGGAATGGGGATTTAGAAACATCCTTTAAATATCTCTTGATGTTACAGTAACATAAAGCCGGATAATCGATTTTTACATTCTTGGAAAAACTAACATTTTCAGGAATGTCTCCACAATAACAACTTCCTCTTCATCCCATTATTTACCAGGAAGAGCTCGGACACTTACGGCTCTATTTGGCCAAGTCATGAGGAGTGGGGAGTGTAATTTCGTAGGAGGTGTATTATGATTTTTCAGAGGAAGCTCACAGACATTTTTGGCCATCTGGACACAAGCCAGCTGTAGTTGCACATCAGAACGGGGTCATGCAAGCAAAGACCTGGTGAATTCTCGTATTTGCTTGTAAAAAGGGGTACCCTGGAGCAAGCACTTTAAACCTGGCACTGGACATGTTTAAGGTTTTAAGAGGAAAATAAACTATTGTCTCTTGCCTTTTATTGTTATTACCATGTTTCTGGAACAGAAACAAAAGTATTCAATCTATGTGATCCTCAGGCATGCCATTAAAGTAACACTTTGTAGTTCTTAGGTTTATAGGTGTGAGGTTAAAAGAAGAGGATGTCACGTCAGAATATCTTGCGCAAGATAAACTCCATCACGTTTGTTTTCCTATACAATGTGACGATGGAGTAGTGGCAAATATTTTAACTGCGCCATTTTTTTTAAATAATCATATGGACGTTTTAGTGGCATGACGTCAAAGTCTGGGTATCTCATTGATTTACCTGCATTCAAACTCCAGATGCTTTAACGCCCAGACTATGAAGCAATTAAATGAAGACCGATGATAGGCATTTATCTGATCTTAGAATACTGTGTTGTGAATTTTCACATAAGGTTATTCACATGTATTCAGATTACATATGGGATAGGCCTGATATTTACAATGTGTTTTGGCTCAGGCATTATTTAATCTGCTGTTGCCTCTTGATTTACTTGGATAACCAAGTTGAATAACCTTTTTACTGGGCTCACCACCCATTATTCCTCTGCAAACTAACAGCTTAATCTTGTGTGCACTTTTCGAGTATGCAATGCATAGTTTAATGGGAACTTAAATAAACTCCATGAGCCAAATGCCACACGCATATACAAATGAACTATATGTAGAAAGCATTTTCCTTTTACCTATTGCAGCCATTTTTATCTCAATATCAAACCATTTCTGGCTAACAATGAAGTACCTTACTGTGATTGTTTTCAAAAAGAATGGTAAAAAGAAACAAAACTCATTAACACTGTCTGGGAGTTGTCTGAGTGGGAAGGGGAATACTGAAAATGAGCTGTTATTGGGAGAGAGGTTTGGAACTCTTTCTTATTGGTCTTTGGCCATGCAAGGCCAAAACTCCATACCACCAAAACAGGCTGAAATTTCAGGAGGTGTTTTCAAACCTCTCTTACACTAAGGCAATGTCATCATTTTCACAGTATTATTCCAACCTCATAGTGTGGAAATATTTATAAAACACAGGAGAATCAAGTTTTTGCCTGCACTGGGCCTTTTTGACGGCACTGCGAATAATACTCTAGTAATCATTTTAAATCTGAGATTGACTATGTTTTTTATATATTATTTGTATGCACTTTGCATCAGGAGGCTGAAATTCGGTATGAAGAAAAGATTAGTAAACTTATATCGAAGAAGCAGAAATTAGAATAGCAGAATATCTCACATATGACAGCACCTTTTTTTTCTTCTCCAGATTTTTCACCCGCGACTATGTGGTGGAGTGGAAGCATGAGTATGGTTACATGCACACAATAATACGATTATTGTGGATTGTCAGATTAATGTAATAGTTTGTCTAAAATGTTTACATGCTTTGCAAGAAGAATCCTGTTTACATGGACACCTCTGAAATCAGTCTAACTGATGGGACTTAAATAAAATGCAGAAAATCGGCAATGAAAATAAACGTTCTAACACATCTGAAATCAGGCTACCTGATGGGATTTAAATAAATGCAGAAAATCGCCAATGAAAATAAACGTTCTAACACATGGTTATACCACGTTATTTTTTGGGAAGCCTATTTGATTCTGAGTTCGGATATATAAAGTTTGTATGTGAAAACTATTTATAAAATGCATACTTTCAGTTTCTCTGAATTCACTGCAATCGTGCATAAGCAGGAGGTTGGCGTTGCTGGTGCTGGCACATGCGCAGATCAAATACACCGCTGGATAAAACTGTTAACATTTCCTTCCAAAGATTGCTCAGAAAACCAGGTGTTTTAGTCGGCTTAAGCTTACTTCGATTTTGACCTTAGGATAAGCAGAGTAAAGTGTTTACATGACTATTGCCATACTCGGCCTACTGCTATAATCAGTTTTATATCAAATTATTGGTGTGCATGTAAACATACTCAATGTAGCCAGCTTTTTTATTTAATTTTTTTGTGTCCAATTTTGCTTTATAGTTTGGTAACATTTGATTCTGATATCATTACATAATAATTTTGCAATCTGTTTAATTTTCTCCCCTGAATTAAGTTTCAGTCCAAAATCAGAGGTGTCAAAGGTGAAACAATCTGATAACCTTTTTCCCTTTATTGATACTATTTTTTATTATTACCTTTCCCACACAGTATTGGGTGGGAAAGGTAATATGTCATTGCTTCATATTGTGTTGTACAAATGCAGTAATTCAGTAATGCCAAAATGAAGTTACTGAGTTTAGTTTATAGTTCACAAATACTATTCTAATAAACGAAATATATCTATTGTGACAATGTTTAATTGAAGGGAAAGCACCAGCTGGACAAGGAGATTAACACTCTGAAGGAGGAAGTGAAATTGTTACAGGTAACATTTCTAGAAAACACACAAGGAAGATTCCCCCCGCTTTTCCCGTTTGGAGGATATGGGTGAACGATGTGAAAAGCTATCCCACCGCTGGCCTTATGAGTTGGTGTGTATGTGGAGTAGATACTGCGTTGAGACAGCTAAGGTGATATATGGCAGTCCCCATGGTTCACTGCATTTACAACCTAACCCTGCTATTGAGCAATACAGGCTCTTTTTGACATTTTATTTTGGAGTAATATAATTGACTTCTTGCTTATATTATGGCACAATTGTGTTGACTTTATTTGATGTCTCACTGTATATTAAATCTTTTTAAATCCATGTGTTTTGTATTGTTAGTTTCATTTAATGTTATTTGCACATATGCAAGGCTTTGCTTATACTATAAAACTTCCCTGAAAGTCTGCATTGTAGACTGTAAACGTAACCGTCTTTTTACTACGGTTTTACAGTTGTTCGAGTACAGTTTGGAGAAGAAATTAAGCGAGCTGGTAAGGATTCCAATTATACAAAATGTCGCCGGGGGGAGAGTGGGAGTGGGCGGAATTAAAGAGGAGGATGAGGGGAGGGATTGGCTCATCAGGAGTAACGGATAGGGAGTGTGTGACACTTGAACTGCCAGTGCAGCCGAGAAAATATCACTATAATATTTTATAACTGAGCCTCACTCTGTTTAACCTTCCAGTGGCAAAGAAAAAAGCGGCTTGATACAGACAATCAAACAAAAATGACAGCGAGGAACAATAAAAGGCTTTCAGGCATGTGTCAAGTTGACTCCTTATCTCTAGGAGGGGAGCCGGCGGCCAAGATGTTAAACAAAGGTCCTCTCAGCCCAAAGTGACAGCAAACTCTTTCCCAGTATCCTCCTCCTTTGTGGCGGCTGACTTCGAAAAATCATACCAATCCTGACCATTCTACTGAGAGAGAACCCACTTGACTTCTTATTAGAGGAGCAGAAGATGCAGCTGCAGACCCAGACTAAAGACAGCCACCTGAACCAACTGGGGGAAGTGGAGAAGTGGTTTTGCGCTCTCTCCAGACAGTGGGCCATGGTCAAGCAGGCCCGCAAGAAGCTGGAGCAAAACGGTACTCCCACCACAGCCATGCCCACTAGAACATTTAGACATTTTATGTCAGACTGAAGTTGCTCTTATACCTGTGCAGAGCAACTTCATGTAAAGTGTTACCATACGTTTTAAAAGCCAGACTTTGCCCAAGACTCTAATATACACTGAGTGTACATAACATTAAGAACACCTGCTCTTTCCATGACATAGACTGACCAGGTGAATCCAGGTGAAAGCTATGATCCCTTATTGTTGTCACTAGTTAAATCCAATTCAATCAATGTAGGTAAAGGGGAGGAGACAGGTTAAATAAGGATTGAGACAATTGAGACAGGGATTGTGTATGTGTGTCATTCAGAGGGTGAATGGGCAAGACAAAATATTGAAGTGCCTTTGAAATCAGTGGCAGGCCATACATCATCAGGTAGCTTGTCTGGCATTCAACCAGTAACTCTGTTGTGCTTGGTTTTTGAAACATGTTAATATTTTGCCCCTAAACCATAGTATCACTATTTATGTAAAGTGGTGATACAGTTACGGTATGGTCAGCAGCTGCTGTTAATTTAAAGAAGATAGGAATCATTTTGTCCACCTTGTGGAGTTAATCTGGAGAATGTTACTTTTCCATTTGCAGTAAAGATAAAGCTACATATGCAGTGTATTCGGAAAGGATTCAGACCTCTTCCCTTTTTCTACATTTTGTTACGTTACAGCCTTATTCTAAAATTTATTAAATAAAAAAATGCCCTCATCAATCTACACACAATACCCCATAATGAAATAGGGAAAACAGGTTTTTAGAAATGTTTGCAGAAACAGAAATACCTTATTTCTTATTACCTCCGAGACAGGATTGTGTCGAGGCACAGATCTGAGGAAGGGTACCAAAAAACATTCTGCAGCATTGTAGGTCCCCAAGAACACAGTGGCCTCCATCATTCTTAAATGGAGGAAGTTTGGAACCCCCAAGACTCTTCCTAGAGCTGGCTGTCCTGACAAAGTGATACATCGGGGGAGAAGGGCCTTGGACAGGGAGGTTAGCAAGAACCCGATGGTCACTCTGACAGAGTTCCACAGTTCCTCTGTGGAGATGGGAGAACCTTCCAGAAGGACAACTATCTCTGCAGCAATCCAACAATCAGCCTTTTGGTAGACTGGCCAATACCATCCCTAAGGTGAAGCATGGTGGTGGCAGCATCATCCTGTGGGAAAGTTTTTCAGTGGCAGGGACTGGGAGACTAGTCAGGATGTGGTCTGATGAAACCAAGATTTAACTCTTTGGCCACACTTCACGTCTGGAGAAAATCAGGAGCTGCTTATCACCTGGCCAATACCATCCCTAAGGTGAAGCATGGTGGTGGCAGCATCATGCTATGGGAAAGTTTTTCAGTGGCAGGGACTAGGAGACTAGTCAGGATCGAGGCAAAGATTAATGGAGCAAAGTACAAAGAGATCCTTGATGAATACCTGCTCCAGAGCACTCAGGACCATAGACTGGGGTGAAGGTTCACCTTCCAACAGGACAAAAACCCTAAGCACACAGCCAAGGCAACGCAGGAGGTGCTTTGGGACAAGTCTCTGAATGTCCTTGAGTGGCCCAGCCAGAGCCCAGACTTGTAACTGATCGAACATCTCTGGAGAGACCTGAGAATAGCTCTGCAGCAACGCTCCCCATCCAACCTGACAGAGCTTGAGAGGATCTGCAGAGAAGAATGGGAGAAACTTCTCAAATATAGGTGTGGAAAAGCTTGTAGCGTCATCAATCAATCAATCAAATGTATTTATAAAGCCCTTTTTACATCAGCTGATGTCACAAAGTGCTGTACAGAAAGCCAGCCTAAACCCCTAAACAGCAAGCAATGCAGATGTAGAGGCACGGTGGCTAGGAAAAACTCCCTAGAAAGGCCAGAACCTAGGAAGAAACCTAGAGAGGAACCAGGCTCTGAGGGGTGGCCAGTCCTCTTCTGGTTGTGACGGGTGGAGATTATAACAGAACATGGCCAAGATGTTCAAACGTGCATAGATGATCAGCAGGGTCAGATAATAATAATCACAGTGGTTGTAGAGGGTGCAACAGGTCAGCACCTCAGGAGTAAATGTCAGTTGGCTTTTCATAGCCGATCATTCAGAGTTAGAGACAGGAGGTGCGGTAGAGAGAGAGTCCAAAACAGCAGGTCTGGGACAAGGTAGCACGTCCAGTGAACAGGTCAGGGTTCCATAGCCGCAGGCAGAACAGTTGAAACTGGAGCAGCAGCATGACCAGGTGGAATGGGGACATATGACCAGGTGGACTGGCGTTATACCCAAGAAGACTTGAGGCTGTAATCGCTGCCAAAGGTGCTTCAACAAAGTACCGAGTAAAGGGTCTGAATATTTATGTAAATGTGATATTTCAATTTTTTTTATATATATACACTGCTCAAAAAAATAAAGGGAACACTAAAATAACACATCCTAGATCTGAATGAATGAAATAATCTTATTAAATACTTTTTTCTTTACATAGTTGAATGTGCTGACAACAAAATCACACAAAAATAATCAATGGAAATCCAATTTATCAACCCATGGAGGTCTGGATTTGGAGTCACACTACAGGCTGATCCAACTTTGATGTAATGTCCTTAAAACAAGTCAAAATGAGGCTCAGTAGTGTGTGTGGCCTCCACATGCCTGTATGACCTCCCTACAACGCCTGGGCATGTTCCTGATGAGGTGGCGGATGGTCTCCTGAGGGATCTCCTCCCAGACCTGGACTAAAGCATCCGCCAACTCCTGGACAGTCTGTGGTGCAACGTGGCGTTGGTGGATGGAGCGAGACATGATGTCCCAGATGTGCTCAATTGGATTCAGGTCTGGGGAACGGGCGGGCCAGTCCATAGCATCAATGCCTTCCTCTTGCAGGAACTGCTGACACACTCCAGCCACATGAGGTCTAGCATTGTCTTGCATTAGGAGGAACCCAGGGCCAACCGCACCAGCATATGGTCTCACAAGGGGTCTGAGGATCTCATCTCGGTACCTAATGGCAGTCAGGCTACCTCTGGCGAGCACATGGAGGGCTGTGCGGCCCCCCCAAAGAAATGCCACCCCACACCATGACTGACCCACCGCCAAACCGGTCATGCTGGAGAATGTTGCAGGCAGCAGAACGTTCTCCACGGCGTTTCCAGACTCTGTCACGTCTGTCACATGTGCTCAGTGTGAACCTGCTTTCATCTGTGAAGAGCACAGGGCGCCAGTGGCGAATTTGCCAATCTTGGTGTTCTCTGGCAAATGCCAAACGTCCTGCACGGTGTTGGGCTGTAAGCACAACCCCCACCTGTGGACGTCGGGCCCTCCTGGAGTCTGTTTCTGACCGTTTGAGCAGACACATGCACATTTGTGGCCTGCTGGAGGTCATTTTGCAGGGCTCTGGCAGTGCTCCTCCTGCTCCTCCTTGCACAAAGGCAGAGGTAGCGGTCCTGCTGCTGGGTTGTTGCCCTCCTACGGCCTCCTCCACATCTCCTGATGTACTGGCCTGTCTCCTGGTAGCGCCTCCATGCTCTGGACACTACGCTGACAGACACAGCAAACCTTCTTGCCACAGCTCGCATTGATGTGCCATCCTGGATGAGCTGCACTACCTGAGCCACTTGTGTGGGTTGTAGACTCCGTCTCATGCTACCACTAGAGTGAAAGGACCGCCAGCATTCAAAAGTGACCAAAACATTAGCCAGGAAGCATAGGAACTGAGAAGTGGTCTGTGGTCACCACCTGCAGAACCACTCCTTTATTGGGGGTGTCTTGCTAATTGCATATAATTTCCACCTGTTGTCTATTCCATTTGCACAACAGCATGTGACATTTATTGTCAATCAGTGTTGCTTTCTAATTGGACAGTTTGATTTCACAGACGCGTGATTGACTTGGAGTTACATTGTGTTGTTTAAGTGTTCCCTTTATTTTTTTGAGCAGTATATAAATGTGAAAAAATTTCTAAAAACCTGTTTTTGCTTTGTCATTATGGGGTATTGTGTGTAGATTTATGAGTGGAAAAAACAATTTAATCAATTTTAGAATAAGGCTGTAACGTAACAAAATGTGGAAAAAGTCAATGGGTCTGAATACTTTCCGAATGCACTGTATATAAATCCCAGAAATATTTAACTTGGTCAACAATTGCATGATGCAATTTCATTAATTAATTTAGTTCAGCAAGCTTACATTTGTTCAATGACTTTCTCTTTGTGGTCTCTCCCTTACAGTTGAAAATGTCATGAGACTCAACAATAAAACTGACGTCTGTAAATAGAAAACACGAATCCACAATCATCTCCTTAAAACACTTGAGACATGATTTAAATATGAATTTTAAAATGCGCGTTACGTCAGCAGAGCATACCGACTGCTGTTTATAGGGAACGATTGGCTAGAGAAGGCAGTGTCTGGAGGTGTAAGTCAAATAATTATCTGCCAAGGAGATCAAAGACGATCATATATCACTGTATCTCTGTAATATATATGTACAGCATTCACTGTGCCAAAGGGCATAGTGCACTATAAAGTGCCGGAGACTGAAGGTTACACACATTTTACCACAACATCATTTTGTTACTTTTCCCTCTTATGGATGTGGATTGGAGTTTTGGGGTCTCCAAGTTTGTAAATGAAAGCACTCTTATGTCCTTGTCTTCGTCAAGGACGTGGAGGAACTTAATAACAAGCTTCTTAAGGCCAAAGTGTCATCGGTGGGTGGATCTGGAGATGTGCAACCTCATAGTCAAAGAGCAACACAGACTGCATGTGGTAAAAGTGATTTCGTTTTTTGGGAGAAAAACTGGGTTTATGTGTATCAAGACAACATGAATGAAATGTTAATAATTAAACAGGTTTTTTGTTGTTGCAGGAAACAGAAATTAATTTGAAAAACTCAGTGATGAGTGTACAACTGAAAGGGCTGGAAAAAAAGGTCAGTATCCAAATTGTCTTTCCCTGCATAGCATAGTGTATTACACTGGCTGCTCGATGGGGTGAAAATGTTAAAAGGTGACATTTGATGGATTTGGGGAAAGTGTGTAAGTGTAAAATAAAGGGGGTTGGTTTGTGGAGGTTGGGAAAGGGCATTTCCACATGGGGCAGGCAAGTGGTTGTGCTTTATGTCATTAACACAGCCCCCACCCCTTTGTGTATGTTCAAGAGGTGATGATCTCACTACAACATGTCCAGCAGCTTCTGCTGTCATAAACTCAGGCTGTGAGCCAAGTGGAGCTGGAGGTTGAAGCACAGCGGAAGGAGTACCAGATCAGACATTTTAGCAGTTATTAGTGTCTCCTCGTTTCAAATGAGCAAACTAAGCTAAAGAAAATTGTTTTTCTTTTAAGATTACAAAATGGGCTGCAAAATTCACTTTCCCGTTCCATGTTTATTCTGCTCTATTACATCTTATTGCATTTTTATTGACCCATGATTTTCTGAAAATAGAACACAATTTGATAGGTATGATTTAAATGACCAGAGAGCACTGTTGATGGTTTAATACAAAACGGTGGAACAAACACTTCCTCTGTCACTCTCTTTTCGATCAAAGACTTCTTAAAACCCGTTAAATGATTATGAAGTGAATTTATACAAGGACAGAAATAAATGATGATAGTGTTCGCAGCACATAAAGATGACGGACTGCATGATATATCACACTTTGCACATTAGTACACACGAAGTGCAACTGAATGATAGTGTGTTTATTCTCTGTTTACAGCCGCGTATCTTATTGCCTCTTACTCACCCCTCTACCTCAGTTTAATTCACATATTCATTCATTTATTAAAATCATTATTAACGTGACACAGCCTAGCTGATTTGTATTGGCTTCCCTTCCTGTTTAGATCCCTCTGTCCAGGTTAAATAAACACATAAAAATGTATTATGGCATGAAAAACCTCTCGGGTGATTAATTTTATTGCAGGCCCTTAAAAGAGAACATTAAGTGATCTGAGAGAAAACCCAGGAAAAAGAAGACAGATTCGCTCATCTGATGGAGGAGTAGAGAAATTCTAAGATGACATGAGACAATGAGGTATCCCTGAATATTGTCAAATACGGTTGAAAAGATCTTGTGATGCACTGGACAAATATATTCAATAGGCCAAGTCTCTCTTGTGATGTAAAAGCTTGGTCAAACTAAACTAGACATTGTATGTTTGTGTCATTGTTTCACATATCTGAACACACTAAAGTTGTGTTAAAATCGTGTGTACTGCGTGTGCTTAAACAGAAGCTTATGTGACATGTGAGGATCCAGTCAGAGCACCTGAGATCTGGGAAGAAGGCTTCTGATCACCTTCATGAGAAACACATTGAACTTTCACCCCATGCTGTACTGCTAGCAGAACGCATACAGGGACTAGAGGTGGAACAGCAACATTTGCCAAATAAAAATCTGAGTTACACATGCTGATATATGTTGAGTGTACAAAATACTAAGAACACCTTCCTAATATTGAGTCGCACCCCCTTTTTCCTTCAGAACTGCCTCAATTCGCTGGGACTCTGCAAGGTGTCGAAAGCGTTCCACAGGGATGCTGGCCCACCTCAATGTTTACCACAGTTGGCATGTTGGCCTTTGGGTGGTGGAGAATTCTTGATATGCACGGGAAACTGTTGAGTGTGAAAAACCCAGCAGCATTGCAGTTCATGACACAAACCGGTGCACTTGGCACCTATTACCATACCCCATTCAAAGGCACTTAAATAGTTTGTCTTACCCATTCACCTTCAGAATGGCACACACACACACAATCCATGTCTTAACTGTCTCAAGGCTTAAAAATCCTTCTTTAACCTGGATTTAAAAAGTGACCTCAATAAGGGATCACAGCTTTCACCTGATCAGTCTGTTATGGAAAAAGCAGGTGTGCATAATGTTTTGTACACTGCTGTTTATTAACATAAAGACAGATGTATTGCTGTATTTCGACCTTACACCATGAATACCTCAATAATACTGTTATCTATTACCGTTCACCTATACAGAGTGGGCTGAAAGACAACCAGAATCCAATGGGTGAAAGCAGAGACCAATCTGCTAAGGACATTCCTAGAGAGGATGCAGATGTAGTGGATGGAGAGGCACAAACAGGGGAATTGACATGTTACAAATGTGTCTGGTAAGATGCATTATATTGTACAAAAATAACATTATATTGTTTGCCAGTCATTGCCATTGCATGATTCATTACCATCGCATTCAAGTTAATTGCATATTTAATTGTGGCATTGATGTCGGTTCAATAACTTTGTAGAAATTGTACCAAATGTATCTTTGATGTTGTTTGTCTATGTGATTTACCTATACAGATCAAAGCTGTGAAGTCGGTCCTGAGGGGTGTTTGGAGACTGATGGATGTCTCTCCACAGACAGCCAACTATAAGGTTATCAACAGCGTACAGGCCACCCATGGTTCTGATCCAGCGTACACAGACGTAAAGGGAGGTAGAGAGCTGTCAGGGTATTGACAAACCTAGCTCAGTGCTCCAACCACCAGCAGGAAGTCTGGAGTGGTTGGCCTCGCTCCAGTCCGGATCTGCAGATGGTCCGACCATCACAGACGTGGTCCATATGCTGAGTATATGCAGAGCAGGGGAAGGTCAGCCAGCTGACTCAAACAACAAACGTAACTCCAGTTATTCCAATGATCCAGTCTGCAGTTTGATTAATAATGTCTGGACGTCCATCTAACCGACAAAGGTCACTCTATGAGGGTGCAATCTGGCTCTGAGAACAGGTCTGTCTGTGGTGCGCTAGACGTTGACCCAGTGGCTGGAGGAACAAGGGATGGATAGCAAGAACAGAGGGTGTATACACCAGAGATGACAACCAGCCAGACATGCGATAAACACGGAGGCAGACAGAAAAGCAGCATCATAATTTCAGGACATTGGCCCAGTCCGAGCTGAGACCCCATTGGCAGTCTCACAGTCCTCAGATCCATGCATCGCGCTTCCCCAGAAGGTCGTTGAAATCAATGTAATAAGATGTCACACGCCAGAGGTCAATGATGAGTCAAGTAGCAGGTCATTACCAGCTTCAGCCCAACACAGCAACACACACATTGAGAATACGACAGAGCAAGAGATAACGGGAATATCTTGTCTTCCATCAATGCCCCTGAACCTTCCACAACAAAACAGTCCCCAGAGTGTTGTTGCACAGGACTGTGCTCAGTTGGACTATAATATTGGCACCAAGAAGTCGGAGGACAAGCATGATCAACCAGCTGGAGTGTGTGCCTGTGACAGAGGATACACTGGATCCTAACTGTCAGAAGACCTTATCAGAGAGAGAAGAGCTTGACGCGAGCCCTGATGGAACCCATGGAGATGATGTCCCTGAACATCCTTCTTCAAATGTTTGTGTGGACGTTGCCGGCCCTGTTGGATCACAGTCCCAACCTTCTCCACTTGCTATGGGCTCACCACACTCTGAGAGGGTTCATGAAGGCCACTGCCGTAACTCTACAGTGGAGGAAAAGTTGAGACCACAACATGCCAATGAAAAGGATGCTGAAGTTACGCACAACAACCCACCCACGTCAAAGCCCCCAAGAATTGAGACCGATCTCTCCTCCAAAAGCAATCATTCAAGACAATCTGACCCGCTAAAAGTTGAAGGGAAGACATTTGACATTGACAATGCGTTTTTTGCAAGCAACAAAAGATATCAATCATCATTTGTGTTAACTGCAGAAAAAAGGGACATACATTCCAGGAACATGCAGAGCATCGCAATTAGTCAAAGTATCAATGACAGTAGGCCTACAACCTCTACATACCAGATATCTCCAGTGTCTGAACTGAAAACCAAACAGTCCTCTGCGTTCCAACAGCTTCCTTCTCCATTCACAATACCCATCATCCTAAAGGGCAAGCGAAACAGTGAGTATGTGAGTACAGGTGAGTATGGCAATCATTTAGTCTTCAAATAATCTTTCAAAGTACTTTTACTCTGAAAAAGGAACATTGTTGTTTTGCGACTTCATGATTGCCTCCTTGTGATCGGCATACCTGATATTTGATCAAGGGAATCTGATTGGCTTGAGTATATCTTCCATTCCCTGTTTGTCATTCAGATCCGTCAGTGATGACCACGTCTGCAGACTCACAGAAAGCTGACAGCATCCTGACTTCCCACAAGAGAGATCATCAAGGGAAATTGAACAAAATCAGAGATACCTTTTATGAAATATCAAGAGAAAAAGTGAATTCATATACAGTATCTAAGGAGCAGCTATGCAGAGCAATGAAAATAAAAAAAGTGTGCTTCAAGTTTTCTTATTTTACAAAAACGTTTCAGCCTGGTGAAATGACAGCATTTTCTCAGTTAGAGGTTGATGGAGAACAGCAGTATCTCGACTCCGAAGGGATAGATTAGTAGATGCGATCAACCATGCTTGGGGAATGTCTAGAATGTTGAATCAACTCTTCCGCATAAGTTTATAGGGAACTCTCAGACATATCTGTCAAATGACAAGTGACAGAAAACAGTTCAAACTATTTCAGATAATTGTTTCCTGTAAACCTTTTTTATTTTGTTTCCAGGACTCTGGGTTGAGGGTCACAGAGTCTGAGTCTTAATGTTGAGGGTCACCGAGACGCTACTGTGGAGGGGTTGGGTTTTTCAACGTGTGCTCAACACATAAAACTCACATTGCTAGATAGAGAATGGAGTGGCTGTGGGAATAGGCTACCTAATGATACTTTGCTACCTCTCCTCACTCACACACACTCACTTACTCTCTCGTCACAATCATCGCAGTGTGTCAGTCTGCTGTTTATTAGAGCCAGGTGCTGTGAAATGAGAAACAATGAGCATGAGTTACATGTATGAGGGGAAAGCACCTAAAACATGTAAAGGGACAATGTCAACAAGTTGGATGTATTATTTAAGCCTAAATGGCTCATAACTAATAACTAACTGTCAGCTCTGTGTTGCTCAGCATCCCGACCCCTTCCACTATGGGCAGGAGTACACCAGGGCCGACTCCTCTCCCCGTCACCCCAGCTTCAGCAGAGGGACTGCTTCTGGTGCTTTTCCACCCAGCTCACAGGACAACGAGGTGTCGCAGCAGTCTAACATCAGAGCCCAAATTGCCAAGATCGAGCAGTTCCTGTGCTCCGAGAGGTTGAGACTCCCCAAGAGACTCAAAATGGATGAAAGTGAAACTACGCAGTTATAAAGAAGTACTAGAGTAGATTTCATTCATTTATTGATCATTACATTCCACAAGTTCACTTGTTCAAACTATCAAATGTTCTGTTGTTGAGATTTGAAAACTACTCTCAAGACAGGAAGGCATTGCTCGAGTATTTTCAGTGGTTTCCTGTATTTATTTTCAGATCCATGCAGTTTGTTATTTACCCACACACAGTTCAGCCAATTAAAAGTAGCCTAATTCTTTGTACCTGGCTTGTTTAAGTTGTATTTTTATAGACTTCAAAAGGGTCGTCAGCAGTCTTACGTTGCAATATAGACACACTGAAATAGATAAACCAAGGTAGGAAGACAATTGCTTGGTCTAATTGTTTACAAGCTAATTAACTCTTAATTACTCTACAGCCAATCTGGCAGTGTCTCAGAGGGAATTTAATGGCGAAAACACCACTCATTTCCAGCAG
The DNA here is from genome assembly GCF_901001165.1 of Salmo trutta. Lineage (NCBI taxonomy): Eukaryota > Metazoa > Chordata > Actinopteri > Salmoniformes > Salmonidae > Salmo > Salmo trutta. The sequence goes on from NC_042973.1 coordinate 45,042,346, forward strand.
GAACAGGACCACTGGGCAGCTGTAACTTGGGTTAATTGGAATACACAAGTTACAGGAATCAATTAGTGCACATTAACCCAAATTAACAAATGCAAATGAGCTTCTCATTAAGTTTATGTCCCCCCTGTGAGGAAGCAGTAGAGACCATATGGACACATGTTAGGGCGATACAGTATGTTGCTCACAGGCCTCACCGGTCAAGATTAACAAGTGGATATTTTATTCCGACTAACAGAGAGTAGAGAGCAGTGTTGAGAATAAAGAACTAGTCTTTAACCACAACACTTATACTATTTGTAACCATGGATAATTACTATGCTGTAAATTGGCTATTGCGATGATCACTTTGAAATGGATGCCAGAAGATGCTGTCAAATTGACTCGATCTAATCGAAATGCAGCAGAAATTTGTTACAATTCTGCCCATTTCCAATTTTTACAAATACAGAACCCTGGAAGAATCAAAGGGAAATTGATTCGTTTTTCAGTCAGTTACCCGTACGAATGCAATTAAAACGGCAATTATCATTTTGCTCCTACGGATACTCAGTAGGCTTACCACTCAAGATGTATTCCACAAGAAAATTCCTCACACAGCACAAATAAGACTCCACACACCTTCGACAGTAGCACAAGGTCTCTCCGAGGTCCATCTTACTACACTTACTCATTATGAGCACGTCAAAATGTTAATGCCTTCATAAAGAAGTCTTATGTGTTTGAGTGTCTCAGCCAGTGGTGGTGACCCCTGTCCTGAAACGGAGGGTGGGATATGGGGCAATATGGAGAGGGTAATATTAATACACAGCCAGGATTATGAAGCGGTGGTCCTTTTGAAACAGTCAATTACACTTGAGCGCGGGAGGGCGCCCCGGTGTTAATTACCAGTTGGTTTTTATATAGTGTGTAAATAAAGAGGCTGCTGACATTCACATTCCATCACTGTGTCCTCACTGAGTGCCAAGCGAATTAGCCAGGCCCTTTCTCTACTCTTCTCTGCACGCTCCACTGGGTCGTGTGCATTCAGCTAACATTAGAATAACACTGTTGAGGAAGGTGCCTCTCTCTGGGAACAAGGCACCCTGTTCAAAATCATGTCAACATAGTCTTCTTTCGCTGTGGGGTTGTGTGAATCATAGACCTCAATGAATTCCCATTTTTTTATTAAGCCCTTCCTGTCTTATCATTTGAACGTCTCAGCTGTGCTATTGTTCTTTTTTTTTAGATCAGATAGACAATGCTGCTCATCACGGGTGAGTGTGTGAGCGATGATTACTGCCAGAGTATGAAAACAAAGTTGGGTAAAATACTAGAAGATCTTGACGTTCTTAACGTATTCCCCACATACTGTAGGTGATGAGCCTTGAAGCCCGAACAAACACCTCACATCTTTACTGTTTGAGTCAAGTTTTGAGTTTGCTTCTGATTTACGTCCCAGATCAATTTAATTCAAAGTCTTTATAGGCGGGGAAAACATTTTATTTGCCAATTTTCTGCGACCGTCAACTAAACGGAAATCTCGGAATGCTCAGCGCTTGTGGAATATCCCGAGGTTATAGAGCTTGTTTTTTTGTCACGTTATGCCTCTTTACTTCAAAAGCCATCACAATAAATCTAACCAGGAAGTCTTATTAAATTGAGAAGAAAATGTCCTTTTAAGAAAGCTTGAGTGCAATCCTGGCACTCCGAGTGCACTGCCTCGTGAAGTGAAATACTGCAGCTGCTGGTCTATAAAATACTTCCGGTACATGAGCACATTATACTGGGCTGATTTTACTCTGGACCCCCCCCCATAGTGCCTCTGTAGAGAAACCAGAGTTTTTTTTAGAAAAGCATTGCCCACATAAGAGTGTTGTAGCAATCCAATGAAAACATAAACCTTAGATGTGTATTTGAAGTAAGAAGGGATCTAGTGTTTATTTATATTTTCAATAGTTTTAACGATCAAACAACCTTGAACTTTTTGCATTCATTTAACACATTGACTTTGTAGCATTTATACACTTCAGTATTGTTAGAAAGATTATACAGCTTCTGCAAGCAATAGCTGTACTAAAACTCACAACTTAACAATGAATAACTGACTTTACCTTTGCTTGTAAGGTTTAAGATGAGCGACTACGCTCTTGGTCTCCCTGTGTGCATGTGTACCGCTGTGAAGCACTTCTGTTCAGGCCCTCTCCTCTTACCCCGGGTCTGGAGCATAGAGAAGATAATCTTAGGCCGTCCCCCACTGTCAAAGGTCACCAGGGTTTGAAGTTCATCCTTTATATCATTTATGCTCTTAAATAAGCTCAGCCCTTGTCTCTTTGCGGTCTCACTTTTTGCCGTCAGTTATCAGTCTTCAAATGATGAAATATCCCCGTACAAATCCTTCTGGTGAGAGATATGGAAGTAAGACTAACACTCTTTGGATGGTTCCTCTGATTGAATTATACACATCAAAGACCACCATGCCAGCACCACACACGTTTGATTTGAGCAAGGTTGAGAACATCACATGGGGTACATCCTCCTCCTATGGCTAGGAGGTACAGAATGTCACCCTATATATCTGTATGAATAACTCTGACTGTGTGGAGCTCCATAAAGGATGAACTGTTTTGGCTGTGATTGAGGGAGGAACTGGAGCCCGGGTCTTAACCCATATGCCGTCTTGCATTAAGCCGCGTCGCCATTGAGGTGTCAGCCCATAAGTCTCCAACAGCAGGACGCAGCAGCCACATGACGGAGAACACTTCTTCACTCCAGGGGATCTTGTAAAACTGTCATACCCCCAGCCTCTCCTCATTGTCTGGGCCTCAACCTCAGCATGCACTACTCTCTTCCTAAATCACGACTATATAATAACACGCCAACATCCAGTAAGCGGCAAATGTGTTTAGTTAGCAATAGCTAAGAGAAGGCGCGTTTCTGTTGTTCACTAGGTAGTTATGCTCTATTTATTTAACATTGAAATATGGCTGGAGATCAGAGCTAACTTTTGTCCTGTTTAATGTTTCAAAGGGCTAAAATATGTATGGAATACTGTACAAAAACCAATGTCGTCTGTAACCATGTCAACGCTAGTTTATGACAGGATAAATAAGGTGTTGTTTGAAGTTACAGTAGGCCTACTGTGTGTGGGCGTTCATGTGTTCAGAATTCACTGTGTTACTCAATACTGCTTTTCTCCGCTATATGTTCCAGTGCAACGATTTTCCACATGAAATGAAAATACAGCTATAGAATGCTCTCCGAACTCTGCTTATAACCTGAAGAAACTTAAGACTGAAACTTCTGCTTGGTGTTTTTAGATCCACGTTACAGGGAATGTTCCGTGCTCTTGCTGTATTCAACACACCACAAAGTATTGTAACTCTGATTTAACCAGGTATTATTTGATATACTTACACTTGCGAACTGTCTTTCCTTTATTCCTTATAGGGTATCTGCTTACTTTACCAGCCAACCAGAGAATCTCCTGATGAGGCTTCAATGACATGCTCCATTACTCTTACCAAGCGACCCTTGACTTCACCTCCCTGATGAATGTAGCCTCTGACTTGGGGAGTGTTGATGCCAGGTTAGCTGTCCCTTTTTCTCTCTCTCACCCTGTCTCACCCTGTGTGAATCTTGGTGCAGGGTCTTCAGTGATACGACAATATTATATGAGACGGAAAAGGACGTTATGAGATGACAGATGTTACGGAGCGTGTTATTTTGAGGTTTGGTCTCTTTCTCTCTCATAAATCTGTTTAGAAGGGAGCTGTCGCATAGGCATACATCCTCCAACTGGGTCATATTATTATCACTCAATTAGTAGATCCAGTCTCAGTTTTCAGCTCTGTGGCCCTTCACCCTGGTTCCCACTGGCTCAGAGAAGAGCTCATCAGAGAAGGCTACGTCTGGGTGAGCTGCTGGTATGCTGGAGGGAGAAGCCCCAGATATAGGCAGCTCGGTGAAAGTATAGAGGATAGGCCATCCAAGAGGGGCTCAGTAGAGAGGAACCAGTGCCTGGAGCAGGTGCCTTCCATCACAGTCTTCCTCTAGGTTCATAGGCATCTGTAGGTACATAAAAACACCAGGCTGACAGCCCCTGTCCGTCCCTTAGCCCTCATCCAATCATGGGGATGCCCCTTAATGCCTTTGTCGTTGTTTTGTTTTCTTTCTTCTCACTAATAATGATAACTGACTTTATGTCTGGAAGGATGTTCTTTGGAAGGACAGTCTCACTGATCTACCCACTTCCTTGTTTTGTCATGCCGCTCAGTGTAGATCATTTGTTTCTTTCTCGAGTATTGAGTTCCTTGGGATAACACGTAGACTTGTTGATGAAGTCTGTAAGCAGCTTTCCGTAAACAATGATCAGATCTGATCAATGGCCTTCAGATTGATGATGTAGCTTTCAGTGTTTAATGATCTGTCAGTTTGGAGGAAAAATGGGGTCAAAGGTCTTCAGATTGATGTCAGTGGAGTTCCTGGTGCCACTGTGTGTTCTATTCTTCAGCAGTGATAAGCAACGTTTATTTATTTAGTGTGTTCTGTACAGTACAACCATCGGAACTCAAGTTTCGTCTTCCAAGAGCTAAAAAATGAAAATGCATAACTGTATATCACCAAGAGTCGATAGCGTGAAATGTAAAGATCATTTTGGTGGGAACATTTTTAAAAAATGAAGCTCCACCACATTAGAATGTTATTACAATACCTGCAATAATGTAATGTTGTATACAACAAAAATGTAATACAAATATTACATATGTCGCACCTTTAATATACATTACACACCACAACACAACATCATCACATGTGACTTCATTAATGATTAAATTGAGGAATGTGCATGACTCTTTCTCTTCATCTAGAGAGCAAGGGCCAAGACACAGCAGGAATTCAGATGATTTAACAGAGTTTGACCCAATCTCGCTCTCGCATGCACTACAATGGCAGGGTCCAGTGATGGATGGCCTTCATGTCACTGAGGAGTGTTTAGTTAGTGGGTACTCACTGCCTCACAGCCACGGTCCAGGAGCGAGCTAAATTTAAACGTCATGCCACAGAGCAACGGCTGATGATCAGGATGTCAAGTCTGCCAATAACACAAAGAGAATATCAACAAATGATGTTAGAATATTACATTATTCTGGAAAATGTCTAACTTTTCTTTAGGAATCTGTGACGCACATGGTAGGCCTACTTGGAACTTGAGTGATGTTTTTTCTACTTCCATGTTTTTGTCGTGGTAAGGCCCTGCATTTAGGCTACTGTAGGCCGTGTGAAACTGTAGTGACCAGCCAGTGAACCCAGTGGCAGACACAGACCGACCTCATGTTTACTGTGCTCTTCTTAGTTTTCCTGGCAAACGTTCTAGCCAGAAAGGTAATCTTGTTTAGCCCGACTCCCTATTAGTAACTACTGGAGTATGTGCCTCGTGGACAGGTGACAAGGACGTGATGTTAAGGGAACAGAACACAACCTTGAATGTGGCTTCCACATCCCTACATATATTACAATGACTCATGACTCACTCACCACCCAACAATGAGGATAGATAAAAATTGAGACCATCATCAAGTGACACCTCATTATCTCCCAGCTCTGGTGAGTCAGAGGAATCAAAACATCAGCCAGGCAGTGGCGTGACCAAAACAAGCCAGGACGCCAATGAACGCTTGTCCTTGGGTGATGTTTTTTCCCATTTCAAACACTGTAACATTGTGACCTTTTTATCAAAGCAATTCGTTCTCCATTTACTATCAGCAGAGTTGGATCCCATCGCTGACACCGACCGTCTGACGTGCTCTTCCCTTTTAGAGTTCAGTACCGTGGATTTGGCAGCAGATCAGAACTGCTCTGTTATTTGTAGGACTTTGATTCCTACTATACCGATGCTGTGGCGTTCTTATACACAGAGATAGTAAGTTTGGGGGAAAAAATGGGCAGACCAAACATCATTTCTTCTGTCTGTTGAACCCCAGCCAGCCCTTCGCCACTTTCTCCTCCTCATAAACCACAGAGAGTAGAGCCTGAACAGTTTCAACTCCAAGGATTGCTCGTGTGTTGTTAGGATGTAGAAGTCACCGTTTTATACTACATGGGACTTTCCTTTATGTATTGTACATTACTTGTCGAGCAATACCTATGAGGCATTTACGAAGAGGCAATGAAGTCTGTAAATTGTTTATAAAGGCTGTTATAGGGAGCCATAAGCAGTTGTAACGGCTTATAGTAATTCATATAGTTCACAATGGATGTTATTGAAGTTTTGTATGTCCTACAGTACACAGGTAGACACTGTGTGAACGTGTTATATACCGCTGGTCCATAGAAACTATTACCAAAATGACTCCTTATGAATCCTTATCACTGCATTTCTAAATATTCCTATTGGTATGTTTCTGTAGTTTCCAGGCATAGTTTAGTGTAGTGTTTTTGACATGAATTCAAGTTAGTCTGACTTGCAGCATACCGAGGCGCATGAATTAATGGTGCTGCAGCTGGCGGTACCTCTCTGGCTGATACGGCGCTCAGTGCCTCAGTCTCCCTGTGTTTAGGTAATGTTGGACGGCTTCCAACATCCGCTCAAATAGCAGAATATTTCCCCATTCAGCCTTTTGAAGAGTTGCCAGTGTTTTTAAGATACTTAAGTCTCACACAAGTTTCGGCCTTTGCCTTATCAACTGCACTGCCCAAATCCATTACCACCTGCACATCCAGTACCACCTGTTCTTCTTAGATCCTCCTCTTTCTGGTTGTAAATCAAACTCCCACATGTAACGCTACATTATTATTTCTGACCAGACTGCGAGCTCCATCTGTAACTTTTCCGTGGAGGTGTGCCCAGTTTAGGCTTATTGTCATTTGCATGAAGTTGATCAAAATGTGATTAAATGTAACTTTTTCTCCCCCTCTGAGAGTCCCATGTTGCTCCTCCAATATAATCAGCGAAAGTTTGTTACATTTACTACAGTAGCTAATATGTTTTGTGTTTTTGTTATAAAGGTTTTATATAGTATTGAATGAACTGAATGGCGGTACATCAGAAGATGTACCTTAGTCAGTCCTCTGTAGCAGTAAGTAAACAATGGGCATTGTGGAACATCAGCCCCAAGGCCACCTCTCTCTCTCTCTACTGGACCTTAGTAATAACGACTGTATCAGTCTACTATCCCCAGAGAGAGACGCCCCAAAGAGGCTCTTTCTCTCCAACACCTGTGTAGTTTTTATGTCGTTCTGCACGTGGCCATGCTGCCAGCCGGCTGTGCTGCTGTGAACTGACCTCGGTGGTATCCGCAGATAGTGTAGAAGGGAGTGAGCAAGGGCCTTAACGGCACCAGTACGAGTACGAGAAAGTGTCAGATTATTTATGCTGAGCATGTGAACAGAGGGACATTGTTTTGAAGCAGACTTTGGGGGACTGCTCTGATTCAGAGAGGTTGGGTTAAATGCGGAAGACACATTTCGGTTGAATGTATTCAGTTGTACAACTGACTAGGTGTCCCCTTCCCATTTAATGTAGTTCACTGAAGACGGGAGCTGATTAAAGAAGACAGGGATTTATTTGAAAAAGATTTTGTGTTATCTGTCAGTTGTAACATCTGTACAGTTTGTTGCAGACTGCTCTCAACAGCTGTCCTCTGCACTCCATTGAAGTGAGGCCATATTCTCTCCATGTTTACAATAATTTGTCGCTTCAAGTGCTGTCTGTTTGCTCAAGGCGCCAGAAGCATATTCAAACTTGAGTGTTCTCTGCCATGGATTAAAAGCAGAATTTCTCATTTTCTCTAGGGCCTCTCAGTGGACTTAGACCACAGATGAATCAAACGACTGAAAGTCGACTGGGGCTATCAATTAGTGCAGAGCAAATGAAGTGGCCCAATGTTCTACCTTGAAGTCCATCATTTTCGAAGGAACTGAAGGGTGTGGAAAAACAAAATATTTTCTGGGTCAGCTGGATCACCGTGTTTCTTGAGACTGGAAAGCACTTGGGTAAAAGTCTGTCAGGTTTTATTTGAAGATAATTTGTTGTTTGTAGAGTAAAAATGCATTCTATGGCCCTGGGAGCTATTACTCCTCTTTGCTATTTTTACGAAATGCCAGATCGGACATCTACAGAATGCCTCGGAGATCCTCTGGGATAGGAAAACCTTTGATACATTTTTTTTTTAAATAGAGTGAATAGAGTGAAAGGGTGTATGTGTGTTAGACAGAGAGAGAGAAAGAGAGAGAGAGAGAGAGAGAGAGAGAGACTGCAACTTATTGTCTCATTCTATCTTCGTTGTCAAGGTGGGGTATTATCTCTCAGTCCTTATCGGACATCTAAAGAATGATCCTGATTGGTCTGCCCATTGATCAGAACACAAAGAACAAAAAGATGTTCATCAGAGTACAGTTGTTGCGTTCATGTATTAAACAATAAATATGTAGTTATTACTGGAAATCGATCAAATATTAAACATCATAGCATTAAGCTGTGAAACCATAAGGGACCGGGGACCAAGCCCTGCTGTACACTACTAGAACGAACAGCAGTCTGACTTGTCTCATAGCTCTGTCTTTATTTCCCCTAGCCTCAGACGACTCAGCCCTCCAATCTTATTTCCAACTCCCCTGTTGATGGTAAGATAAAGGACTTTGACACAGTGACTCTTCCCGACATGACAGGCTTTTTTTTCTTTCTTGCCTTCTTCCCCGAGTTTAAGAGTTGAAACGTGGGTCAGCAGCTTTTAGCAGAACCCCAGACTAGAATTCCAGATGGTGGAGTCAGAAACTATCTCAGCTCATCAATTTAACAGAGTGCTGCTGCGTATATCTACGCTTGCTCGGGCCAAAGCTTCCGGCCACACCATGGCCCCAACAGCAGAACAAATTGAGACATATCTTGTCTAATTGGTTACATGATGACCACTATGTACCCTACAAGGAAGCTGTCGAGGGGGGAATGATGCAGAGTGCATATTTCCGTTAGGAATCCCAAACTCTGACACGTCATCCTACGGTATAGACTGACCAAATGTCCATCTAGGACTATGGCAGTTTTACTGGACATTATTTTATACCAAGAGGAAAGTTGACACCATGTTTAAAAAAAATGATCAGGGAAATATTCCCAGCAAGAACATTTCTGGCATGTAACAAATTGAGGCAGTTACTGAGAACAGGCGATGATGATCTACTTTTATTTCCATGTAAACAGAGATGGTGGCCATTTTGAGTTCACTTTCATCCATGTCTGCTGTTTGTGTCAGTGTTGCCATGAGCACTGAGGGGTTGGCAAGATCGGAAGCAGTAGAGATAGATCAAAAACAAGGACTACATAAAATACTTGTGATTAAATACAACAACACATTGGGGTCTATTCAGGGCCGGCGCTAGCCTTTTGGGGACCCGAAGCAAGATTTGGTTGGGGGGCTCCCCCACCTCGCGTGAAAACATTTAGTGGCCCCCTCTTGACTGTGGAGAGAAAAATGTAAAGTTAATTTCCTGCCTGGAACCAGCCCTGGGTCTATTGGTAACATTACCAAACATATGTTTTTTTATTAATATGTTTCTTCATTAACATGCTTTGTTTCTCCCAATGTTGTTGTTCCAGCAATGAATGATTTAGCTACCGATACTGACGGCACAAAATGAAAACATACAGTATTTCACAACAGCATGCCTAATCTCAGTTTTTGCAATTTTGCAAAACAGACATCTCGCATTGTTCAATGCCATTTCACGCGCTGGCCTACCATCACTCTCAGATAGGCCCTGTTTCCAATGTTTTCTATGCTATAAGCCCTTTTCACAAAAATCTCTGTTTTGCCAGGAAAAGCAGTGAGTCACTAACTCGAACCGCACAAACACTACGCTGTGTTTAGTTCTCTCGCTGTGTGTTGCTATGTGTTTTGATGGAACTCTCATCCAGCATTCTGCTGTGTCCCCCAGCCTCCAGCAGGCTAAAGCTGGGTCACCCCGGCTATTTATTACTGAGCTCAGTAAACTCACTGAGGAATACCAACCATACAGACACGGGGCCTGACAGATTCCTGGGTCTCTGCCTTGTTTTACAGTTGGACACTGCTTGTTGGGAGTTATGATGAGTGAGGAACACAGTGTGTGTGGGTGTGATGTGTGCTTGTTTATATGGGCAAGCGTCCTTGTTTGTGGGCGTACAGAATAGGCTTCACTCCCAGGTGAAGATGGGCCACTAGTGGATTCCTATTCTCTCCCTTACTAAACATCTTGGATTGGATTACAGCAGAGACGGGGTTGAAAAGGGGAGTTGGTGCACTGTCACAGAAGGGAAAGTAACCTACTATTTTCTTTGAAGCTGAATGTGCGTGATTTGGCAAAAGTTAATGTGATGTCCTTACAAGTCATTACTTTCTGTATCCACTTTTTCACATTCTTCACCTTGCTGGTTTACAAAGCTTATTATAGACAAGGATCTGATCATTCCTCTGGGACTTAAAATGCATCCATTTAACTTTCCTGAAATGTACAATTCCTGAAATTCTTAACTAGCCGAGATAGGGTCGGGGTCATGATCACTCATCGTTGCAGAAAGTGTCTTTTCGTTGCTCTCGGGAGTCGGGATGGTTTGCCCCATAATATGGCCGCTGTCTTCTTAACTATAAAAGCGCCAACATATTTTTTTATCTTAAAAGCGTCAGCGGATGTCATAATTGGTAATGGCTGCAAATTGACACTGTCTGTCAAGCAGTAACACTTTTTATTTTATTCACTTTTTGTAACACATAAATGGTTTAATGCCCCCAAAATAAGCATATATTAGGAAAAAAATTGACATTTATAGCAAATTGGATGTTTGAAAATAAACGTTTTTGTATGGTTATCATGTTTTGAAAAGTTATTTTGATCAATTTGATCCATATCCACTTGTCATGGGCAACAAATGTGGTTTCTAATGACAGTTGAGATGTACAAACTATGGCATTAGGAGACGAGAAGCGGATTATAGGCAATCTGTCATTTCAATTCAGACATTAATGAGCGAGCTAGGACGACGTTGTCAATATAACTATTTGTTTAGCACTTATGAAATGTACGGCGACAAAATTCAGAACATGGACCATTCTTACAGTGTTCTCCCTGCACACCAAGTCAGAACCGCAGGATAAATAAAGGGGGCATGTAAGCAGACAATGAAAGCTCTTACTATATTCGATGATTACATTTCTCTAAAACAGGCTATAGGCTACATGTGCACCACCAAGTCAGAATAGTAGACGAAATGAAGAGGGGTAAATATACCAAATTATACCAAATTATACCAACATCTTACTACACAACATACACATAGTATTACTTTCTTAGCTACAGTATACATATCTTCCTGGCACATTACAACAGTTATGCAGCAGCATACAATACATTTTTGGACTCACCTTGTTGTGTTCACTTGAACAGGAAGGTGGCGCGACAGTCCTTCGTGGGCAACTTTTGCCATCAAAGCCTGGCATTCTCTGGATTTATGGTGCTATCAAGACAACTGGGAACTCCGGGAAGAAGATCGAATCATGATGACGTCATTGATCTTCAGGTCGTAGCTCTAAAAAAAGGCCGGCTTTACAATTCCGAGTTGGATGGCCTTTCAAAACCTATTTTCCCAGTCGGAGCTTGTTATTTCCCGACTTCCCAGTTGTCTTGAACTCGCTGAAGTCAAGTCTTCGCAGTTCCTAGTTAACAGTTGTTTTGAGCACAGCACAAATCATGCTTCATTGACAGCATGTCCAATGTTGAATGTTTATCATTTTAAACTTGGAAACAAGCCCCTTCATCCCAGATTTGGGACCACACAGTCACTGTCACTGATTCCTTCCAAACCACTCATTGTTGAATTTGCGATTTCCAACTTGTTAAGTAATGTTTATGGCCAATGGCCGATGAGCACCGATACGTTTTATCTATATTTCTCTTCATTATTTCTCTTCATATGAGAAGGATTAAAAAGGATTTGCCAGTAAATTGTCGACTTGATTCATGATGATGACTGCTAGCTAAGATTTTGAAAGTATGATGTTGACATGATCAGTCCTTTGCCTTGATGACAGCTTTGCAAACTCTTGGCATTTTCTCAACCAGCTTCATGAGGTAGTCACCTGGAATCCGTGCTGACTTGCCTAGTTAAATGAAGGTTAAATAAAATAAAAAAATAAAAATGCTTTTCCAACAGTCTTGAAGGAGTTCCCACATATGCTGAGCACTTGTTGGCTGCTTTTCATTCACTCTGCGGTCCAACTCATCCCAAACCATCTCATTTGGGTTGAGGTCAGCCGATTGTGGAGGCCAGGTCATCTGATGCAGCACTCCATCACTCTCCTTCTTGGTCAAATAGCCCTTACACAGCCTGGAGGTGTGTTTTGGGTCATTGTCCTGTTGAAAAACAAATGATAGTCCCAATAAGTGCAAACCAGATGGGATGGTGTATCACTGAGAATGATGGGCTCTGTATAGCTGCTCTGTTCCAAATGTTGTGCTTTTATCACAAAGTGCACTATGGAGTCAACGTTTTCAGTTCAGCCACATGCCACTTTTTTGTTGTTGTAATTTTGACCCACTTTTTTCCCCCAATTTCGTGATATCCAATTATGATCCTATTGTCATCTTGTCTCATGCAGCAACTCCCCAACGGGCTCGGGCGAGGGGAAGGTCGAGTCATGCGTCCCCCGGAAACATGACCCGCCAAGCCGCGCTTATTAACACCACTCGCTTAAACCCAGAAGCCAGCTGCGCCAATTTGTTGGGAAGAAACACCATTCAACTGAATACCGCAGTCAGCCCGCAGGCCCTAAACCAGACAACGCTGGGTCAATTGTGCGCCACCCTATGGGACTCCCGGTCACGGCCGGTTGGAATGCCGCAACACTGCGATGCATTGCCTTAGACCGCTGCACCACTCGGGAGGTCCTACACACACCACTTTTATACAAAGAGAGACATTTTTCCAAACTGACGCATTGCCGCTTTTAGAGTTAATTTTGCAACCTGTGGACGGGTTTTGCGCGGCCCCTTTTTAGAAGGCTATAAGAAGATAAGACCTGGCCATATAGACTACTCTCTATTCGAAACGGAATTATCCGTGCTGAAGTAGTCTAGAGACACATGAATCATCTTGTGAAGTTTTGTCTTGTTCACTACCACAGCGGCTGCCATCATCAGATGCATGGTAACATTGGTAGGACAGCCTAATTAAATAGCCTTCCAAATCCTATCGCTGTTACAGTGGGAGCATAGAGAAGATTTTGGAGTCTTTCCGAATGCGCAAAATGTATTTCTGGATTGAAAGTAAAGAGGTAGGCTAGGCCTACTTGTTTTGTCTTTCAGAATATTTATATGTTTTTAAAAATAATATAACCATATTGGACAAAATAAGAAATAATGCATTTCAATGTGTTGCCTTGTCATAGCGCCATAACACAACATTTACACTGGAAGATAATTTGAAATGTATTTATAATCAAGGATGTATTAACAGTCTATTTTGGTCTCAGGGTCACAATCCTTTTTTGACAGAATTTATGCAGATAACCCATGTCTAGAAAATGTACTTCATCATCGATAAAACATGACTAATATAAGTGTAGGCCCTACTACAAATTAGAAGCATAGTTTGTAATTATTAATACACATATAATAGAATATAACAATATCATGTAATAATACTTTATTAGTAGTAGTATTAGTAGACTATTAGTATTATTTTGCTACTTGGATGAACTTTTAGCCTTTGAGCTAAATTCAACTGTTTCGATAGACAGAGGTTCATATCATGTTTAGAGATACAGGTGAACGAATTAAGAAAATAATACAGGGATTATCGGAATACATTTAGTCAAAACGATGAAGTTTCAAGATTAAATGTCACGTGCACAAGTACAGTGAAATGCCATTCTTTGAGTTTGCAAGAAAGGCATTTCACTGTACTTGTGAATACGACATTAAAATGTGAAACTTAAATATGCCAATCAGAAAATAATTGACCAAGGCACCTATATCGAAAAACGAATTGTGTTACCTTGTATCAGCCGCTTATTTAATCAATGTCAAAACATATTCAGGTTATGGTATCATTTCAAGAGACGAGAATGTCACTCCATCGTGTATATGTTGTGATCAGGTACATTTTCTGTTCGTAAATAGAGGGCTTTTAATTGCATTCATGATATATACAACCTAGGCTACGTGCAGTGACAAGGCATGAGCAACACGTAATGTATATTCAACTCACCGAACCAAGAACACATCCTCATCATATTGCACTATATGAAAAAGAGACGCTGATTTCATTGCGTAAACAAGAATGTAACTCATTGAAGTGTATGTTCCAGTTATAAATGACCAACAATGTGAGATGTGAGATGATGTTGTTATTTCAAAAAGCATTGCCTACATTTTGTTGTTCTATATGCAGTAATATTAAAAAGGCTATGTGTCAACATCCCACATATGTTCTATTTGTTGGTAAAGCTGATTATTAGATATAGGCCACCCCAGGAATACGTTAAACACACAGTAGGTATAATAATTCCAAATCTAACTTTGTGGCAACATCCAAAGATTCCGTGAATAATCCTGTTCAAGACAAATCAAGCCGTGATATTGGTACTCACAACTTATTTTCACATGCTGCGAAAGGAACATAGTGAAGGGATGTACATCTTATTTCTAAATCCACCAAATTATTTCAATTTAAATGGAACTCTCTCTCAGTCACTCTCTCTCTCACTCGCTTGCTCACTTTCTCACACACACACACGCGCGCGCGCGCGCGCACGCACGCACACACATACATACACACACGCACACATACGCACATGCACACACATGAACACGCACACACGCACACACACACACACATGCGCATGCATCCATACACACACACACTGATCAAGTGAACAGCAAACCTGGTTCCAAAAAAACAGATAAAGCAACACCTCATGTCACAATGCCTCTCCCCTGTTTGACCTAGATATTCTGTGTGTATGTAGGCTATGTTTCATGTTTTACATGTATGTAGCTCTGTCCTTGAGCTGTTCTTGTCTAATGATGTTCTGTATTATGTCATTCTGTATTATGTTTCATGTTTTGTGTGGAGCCCAGGAAGAGTAGCTGCTGCTTTTGCAACAGCTAATGGGGATCCTAATAAAATACCCCAAATCACACAAACAGGCCCATTTAGACTTACTGCATGGTGTGAGCGTACATAGAGAGGTGTTTAGAGTGAGGGGCTGAGGAGCCATACTGTAAATGAAATGAAGCCAGCTTCTCATCCCTCTTGCTCATTGGCCTTGGCTCCTCCTCCAGCCTTCTCACTAGATCTCTATTTGAGCTTTGTGGGCTCTAAAGAAAACAGACGCATGAGTAAAGGAATAGAGGGCTACTCCTCTCCTCCTCTCCTCCCTTCCCACTTTTTCCTCCTCCATTCACAGAGCCGAGAGAACACTCCCCAGGTTGGACCTCCAGGCAGCACCTCTCTCTGTCCACTGCATGGACTACTGCAGCACACAACAAAAGAAGCACTATTGTTTCACCTTCGTTTGGGGGCAATTGTGTGTGTTTCCCTAGATAAAAAGTTTGCCGTCTTCCTATGTTACAATGAGGCTTTGTTGCACGTGAGTTTCCACAGAACCAGGAGCTGGGTACATCAGAACGCCGAAGAAGACTTAGGTCCATTTTCAGAGCGACCCTGTCGGGGTTTTGGACAGACTGGTTTCAGGGTGCGGTTGCTCCGCCAGAGATGGGCTCAGATGTGCGTGATCTCAATGCCCTGCTGCCCCCGGTGCCAGCCCTGCCAGGGGGGAACGGGAACTGTACCATGCCCGTCAGCAGTGCTCCTCAGTGGGGCCCCGTACTGGACTTCCACACAGGCACCCCCTACAGCTCGCTGGCCCCCCACCCCTTCATCAAGCAGGAGCCCAGCTGGAGC
This sequence comes from Salmo trutta, assembly GCF_901001165.1. Taxonomy (NCBI): domain Eukaryota; kingdom Metazoa; phylum Chordata; class Actinopteri; order Salmoniformes; family Salmonidae; genus Salmo; species Salmo trutta. The sequence goes on from NC_042973.1 coordinate 45,058,262, forward strand.
TCTGGGGACCCCCATGAGGACCCCCACTGCGGCCTGAGCGCCTTCACTGTGCACTTCTCCGGCCAGTTCACTGGCACAGGGGCCTGCAGGTACGGGGCCTTCGGGGCCCCCCCTCCACCCAGCCAGCCCCCACCAAGCCAGCCAAGGATGTTCAGCAACGCACCCTACCTGACCAACTGTATGGACACCCAGCCCCCCTCCAGGAACCAGGGTAAGATTAACCATAATCATCTATTCTGGAGATTAGTTTAGTGAAACGTTACTGTGGATGCACGAGGACTTGATATTAGGTTAAATACAATATTTAAATTCTCAGAAAGAATGGATTTGTTCCGTGTTGTTCAAAGTAGTTTTAATCAGTTACGTTTCTAGTCCTTCTGTATAATTTAGCAATTTATGCTTTTCTTTTTCTTTGACTATTTTCCCTGCCTACAGTTTTTTGCTGACTCTAGTGATGTACATTTGTCTATAGTTCATGATCAATAAACAAACAGATTATTAATAGATACACCTTGAAAAAAGGTCCTATGAACAGTGAATACATTTGTAATTTCAAGGACACTTGTGTTTTATTATGCTATTGTGTAGCATGTCAGTGATACTAACTGATCTTATTGTCAGCACAATTCAATGAAGATGTGTTGATATGAGTTTACAATCTAGAAAATCTCTGCATTTGCTATGCTCTTTTCTTTATTACCTTATCACAATTTTCACAAATGTCTGATTGATTTAGCGAGTTCATAATTAGTGCATTGTATACATATATATAAAAAATATTGTTTAATGCCGCTCACTGAACTTAGTACTGTTTAAGTGATTTATCATTAGTATATTCCACTGCAGTGAGTCAATTTCATAACGAATTATATTATGAATTACTGACATTGCATTTAAATGAATGCGCCCTTTTAACAAAGCGTTATTTCAAACAGAATAGATTATTTTCATCACGGATGGATGTACAATTTGATCTCTGAACTTCTAATAGCAGTAGCTGTGTTATAGTTCAGCTGATCATACAGTTGCCAACGCTCATGCAACCACAAGACTCTTAAACATTTGAGTACACAAAAAAAAACGTTGCCTTTATTGTGGACTTGTGTTTTTTTTTTTACAACTGAATCTCAAATACAAATGTTTAAGAGTCCTGCGGGAGGTTAATACACATAGCTACTGAACGTTCAGTATTATGCTGAGCATTAATTAGCCATGGCATTAGGCTACTGTATAGGCTATAGAAGAGTATGCTAATGTAATGCAAATGAAGGGGAAAAGGCTCAGTGATGACAAAAAAAGGTGATTATTTTTAAACTTGTATTATGACATGAACTAATCTCAGTAGCTTTCCTTAAATCAATAAAAGTTGATCTGAAGATGACCAATTGTGAGTGTGACATATACTTGGCTTCTGATTTCCAAGTTCTTTTTGAAATGATTACTACGCCTCGGTTTCACTTTGACCTGAGCTATTTGTAGTCAAGCTCTGGGATTTTCTTTTTAGGGCTGTCGGGGGTCACCAGTGTTCACACACCAAATGTAATCAGTCTGCACTTTTAACGGAGGATTAATTAGAAATAACATCAGTTTCAAAGGGCTCGTCCAACCTTCAACCCACTTATCACACCCCTCCTGTGCCTGGCCAAGCAGTGCAAACAAGCATGGCTCAGACTCATGCGGGTCACATTCACTAGATACTAATACAATGATGGTCACTGAGGGAATATCCACTGTATTCATGCTCTGTTTACATTTAAAATACGAAACTTGAAAGTCAAAACGAGTTAGTGTGAGGACAGGTATTTTGTGTGTATTAGTGTCTGGGTCATTAAAGTGTACTTGTGCTTGTGTAATTCCGTGTGTGTGTGTGTGTGTGTGTGTGTGTGTGTGTGTGTGTGTGTGTGTGTGTGTGTGTGTGTGTGTGTGTGGGAAGTTAACTTGAATGGAAGCTGAGGAAAAGAGAATAGGCTAGTTAAAGTATTATAGTAGGGACTTTCCTTGAACAAAATGATTAAAAACTGCAAATATTTGTATTAACCTTCAAAGGGTTATATTACCCTTCAGAACCCTTTTTTGTTTTGTATAGTTTTAAATTAACGTATTGTTTCTAAGTATCATTCTGATATTGCAACTGTTGCACAGTTTTATAGTTGACTTCCCTTGGTTTACCATACTGGTTGACATTTTTAATACACGGAAATTCTGTAGTAACTTATACAAGATTTGTAGGCTACTTCTTGGCCTGCTTTTTCAAAACGAACAATAATCGAAATACAATTACTGGGTAAATATGGATGGAATTCTGAAGTTGATTAATATCTATACAGTCACTGTGATATTAGTTTTTATTGATGAAGACACTAATTTATAGAATTAGACACTGTATCTGACTATTGATTAGGTTACAGGTTGACAATTCACAATTCTGTAATATTTTAACTCTTTGGGAGTCAGTAAAAACTCTTTAGAATTTATTATTACATTGATACTATACTGTAAGTAATACGCATAAGGCCGTGGTTCAGTGATTTACATTTGAGTACTTGTCCTTATAATAAATGGCTTGTGAATGATTCATAATCTTTTCAGCAAAAGTAATAAGCAGACCATCAAATAAATTATTACAATTAACGTTCAATGCATTATATTTTAGAAGATATATGCAGTGCCTTCGGAAAGTATTCAGACCCCTTGACTTTTACCACGTTTTGTTACATTACAGCCTTATTCTAAAATGGATGAAATCGTTTTTCCCCCTCATCAATCTATACACAATACCCCATAATGACAAAGCAAAAACAGGTTTTTAGAAATGTTTGCTAATTTATTAAAAATAAAAAACTGAAATATAACATTTACATAAGTATTCAGACCCTTTACTCAGTACTTTGTTGAATCACCATTGGCAGCGATTACAGCATTGAGTCTTCTTGGGTATGACACTACAAGCTTGGCACACCTGTATTTGGGGAGTTTCTCCCATTATTCTCTGTAGATCCTCTCAAGCTCTGTCAGGTTGGATGGGGAGCGTTGCTGCACAGCTATTTTCAGGTCTCTCCAGAGATGTTTGATCGGGTTCAAGTCCGGGCTCTGGCTGGGCCACTCAAGGATATTCAGAGACTTGTCCCGAAGCCAGTTTCCCAGTCCCTGCCTCTGAAAAACATCCCCACAGCATGATGCTGCTACCACCATGCTTCACCGTAGGTATAGTGCCAGGTTTCCTCCAGACGTGATGCTTGGCATTCAGGCCAAAGAGTTCAAGCTTAGTTTCATCAGACCAGAGAATCTTGTTTCACATGGTCTGAGTCCTTTAGGTTCCTTTTGGAAAACTCCAAGCGGGCTGTCAGGCTTGATTGGTGGAGTGCTGCAGAGATGCTCGTCCTTCTGGAAGGTTCTCCCATCTCCACAGACGAACTCTGGAGCTCTGTCAGAGTGAACATCGGGTTCTTGGTCACCTCCCTGACCAAGACCCTTCTCCCCTGATTGCTCAGTTTGGCCGGGCAGCCAGCTCTGGGAAGAGTCTTGGTGGTTCCAAACTTCATCCATTTAAGAATGATGGCGGCCACTGTGTTCTTATGGACCTTCAATGCTGCAGAAATGTTTTGGTACCCTTCCCCAGATCTGTGTCTTGACACAATGCTGTTTCGGAGCGCTTCAGACAATTCCTTCAACCTCATGGCTTGGTTTTTGCTCTGACATGCACTGTTAACTGTGGGACCTTATATAGATAGGTGTGTGCCTTTCCAAATCAATTGAATTTTCCACAGGTAGACTCCAATCAAGTTGTAGAAACATCTTAAGGATACTCAATGGAAACAGGATGCACCTGAGCTCAATTTCGAATCTCATAGCAAAGGATCGGAATACTTATGTAAACAAGGTATTTCTGTTTTTTTACATTGTCATTATTGGGTTTTGTGTGCAGACTGCTGAGGATTTTTATTTAATTAATCAATATTAGAATTAGGCTGTAACGTAACAACATGTGGAAAAAGTCAAGGAGTCTGAATACTTTCCAAAGGCCATATAGGTGCATTTGGTATTTCTTCACACCCCACTCTACTGCAGTGCGTAAAGCAGACTGGTTTAAGGTGAGGACACTACCACACAAACTCCCTGGGCAGTGCCCTTCACTATGCCCCCTGGTATCCCAGACCAGCCCAGGAGGCTACCCAGCCCTATGTAGGCCTACTGTAATGGGGATCAGTCCTGTCCTCCTCTCCACTGTCAAGACAGAGATGAGAGGAAGACAAATAGAGCTCTTTAATGAGTTTTGAGTAAACCCTGCTGGGGCGCTGGTGAAAGTGGCTGTGGTGTGTACTTACTGGCGTCGGTGTTGGTTGATGTGTGATTGATGAACTGGTGCTCCACCCTGGGTCAGACATAGACATGATTAAGCCTTGAACCTGGTGTCAGCCCTCCAGTGTCCTGCCACAGTTTGTTATCACTCCGGACGCTTTCACTCTCACCCCAACGCAGGGGCAACTGGAGTTTGAGAAGGGAGGAGGAAGGTCATTTACCTACCCATTCAGTACAAAGGGTTACGGTGCTGAATGTTAACGGACGAGCTAATTCAGAATTTATAAAGTCACTTTTCACATGTAAACACGTTTTGACGTACTTTCCATGGTCTGAAAACCTTGACATTATTCATTTCGTTTGTTCTAAACCGTTCTTCTTTGTCTTTACAGGTTACAGTGCTTTCGATGGTACCACTAATTACGGTCACACTCCCACACACCACTCCTCCCAGTTCCCCAACCACTCCTTTAAACATGAAGACTCCCTCGCTCAGCAGACCAGTATGGGTAAACAGCACAATATTCTCACCTAGATTCCTGCTTGTGTGTGTGTGTGTGTGTGTGTGTGTGTGTGTGTGTGTGTGTGTGTGTGTGTGTGTGTGTGTGTGTGTGTGTGCGTGCGTGCGTGCGTGCGTGCGTGCGTGCGTGAGTGAGCGAGCGAGCGAGTATTCAAGTATATATGTGTGTAAACACGTGTATTGTGAACTCCGTACTCCTCGCCTAGGGAGTGGCCTCCATCTTAAAGTCACTGCGAGGTTAAGTCTTACAGTGACCTTCACGTCAGTGTCCTAAATCACTACCATCTTGGGTTTTTCATTTTCCTTTTCTTCATCCATGGCCCTCCTGTTAGTAAACGGCTGGACGTGTGTTGTTAATTTTATGACTGTGATGTTGTAAATTTTAGACTCTCTTCGTGGAAATGATAACTGTAGGAAACAGCGATACAAGATTTTTGGAATGTTTAGAACTGCCCTGGGACCCATTCACAATATGTGGAGGCAGAGCCAAAGCAGAGATCCTTCATTTGCACTTTGAAAAAGCAAAAAGATTCAGTGTGCTTTACGGCTTCAAAGAAGAGCCTCTTGTTTGTATAAGTGCTGTGTATATTCGGCCACAGGTCACAGGTTTCTTTCACAATTTCCATTTCAGGATAGTTTTTCTCAGAGAAGGATCCATTCGACCAGAGATGAGTTCTCTTAAAGATTTATAGCTAATGTAGCCCTTCTTTCTTTAACCCATACCCACGTCACTCGTACAACAGCAGAGTGCTTCATTTGAAACATTTTGTTTGTTCACGCACAGAAAATTAACCGTCAGACAGAAATGTTTGCTATTGTTACTCTCTCATAGCTGTGCGTCTGGGTTGTCGAGAGAAATAAAGAATCGGGGAACTCACTTCCAGTGCAGTCGTGATGCTGTCTTTTATCCTTAGGACTGTCCCACGATATTGTTTCAATTCTCAATCTGTAATGTGTTTAGTTTGTGAGGTGATAATTGAGATGAACAGTAACGGTTTAATTTGTCTGTTTGTGTAGGTGAGCAGCAGTATCCTGTCCCTCCACCCGTGTATGGATGTCACACCCCATCAGACAGCTGTGCAGGCAGCCAAGCCCTGCTGCTAAGGAACCCTTACAACAGGTAGGCGCTGGAACCTCCCCCCTACAGTAGCTTCACTTGCCCTTACCTGACATCACATCCCGGCCACTCACCTTAGCCCCATCCTTATCCGTCACATAAGCCCCAGTCGAATAGTCCTACCACTCACCTGCCATCTAATGTTACAAAGCAGCAGGCTGACAGGCAGATATCTTACTAAGGAATCCTGTTTGTAGTGACTATAGTCTTGTTAAAAGGTGGCTCGGATGCTCTAAGGACAATCTGTACAGGATGTTCACCTGTGTAGTAGTCCTAGTCTGGCCAAGGTTGCGCTGCCCTCAGCCAGATTGTCTGCTAAGACAATAATCATCAACATTGTGGTTTTACAATGAAATGTAGAAAAGTCACGCTGCCATTGAGCACGTCCAGTGGCTAGAGGAAGTAAAGTAACAGGGAAAGGAAGTTGGACAGAAGGCGAATATCCTGATTTTCAGTCAGGAAATGATCAAAATAAAGCCGTTTGTCGACTTTGTACTCTCAAAACTTTCCATTGGACTAAATCCACCGCAGTCCTTCTTGACAAAGAATAGTATAATATAAAAGCACATTTACCGTGTTGTGTTTACGTTGAAAGTTAGTTGTCTGGCGGAAAAAAATACTTCAATACACTGCGTAGATGGTATGGATGAGGACCATGTCCAGATAAACTCATAAAAGTTGTCAAGACAGAAGCAGTGCTCAGCAGGCCAAGATAAACAGTGTAATCCCCTACTGCTTTCCAGTCTTAGACCAATGTTGAATTCTTCCTAAAAAGTAGCTCACTGTCCTCTGAGTGGAGAGATCCCCATTGTAACCTCGCACAACTGTTAACCAGCGGTAGAAAAAGTACCCAATTGTCATACTTGAGTAAAAGTAAAGATACCTTAATAGAAAATGACTCAAGTAAAAGTGAAAGTCACCCAGTAAAATACCTCTTGAGTAAAAGTCTAAATGTATTTGGTTTTAAATTTACTTACGTATCAAAAGTAAATGTAATTGCTAAAATATATTTAAGTATCAAAAGTAAAAGTATAAATAATTTCATATTCACTATATCAAGCAAATCAGAAGGCACCATTCTCTTGTTTTATTATTTTACGGATAGGCACACTCTAACACGAAGACATCATTTACAAACGAAGCATTTGTGTTTAGTGAGTCTGCCAGATAAGAGGCAGTAGAGATGACCAGAGATGTTCTCTTGATGTGCGTGAATTGGACCATTTTCCTGTCCTGCTAAGCATTCGAAATGTAACGAGTACTTTTGGGTGTCAGGGAAAATGTTTGGAGTAAGAAGTACATTATTTTCTTTAGGAATGTAGTGGAGTAAAAGTAAAAGTTGTCAAAAATATGAATAGTAAAGTAAAGTACAGATACCCCAAAAAACTACTTAAGTAGTACTTTAAAATATTTTTACTTAAGTACTTTACACCACTGCTGTTAAGTCACTGGTCTTGAGACGGCACAAAATTAGCTTGCATTCCTCGAATAGCTTTAACATTTTGTTTTCAGCTCAAGGGAACATAAAGATTCAAAATAAGAGGATAGTAAGATAAAAGGAGCGTGTTAGACAGACTGGATACATGGTCTGGAAGCCCATTCTTCAGGTTCTGCTCCTCCTGATATCTGGCTGATATCTGTTGGGGAAGGGAAGGGGCTGGGAATACTAAAATCAAAGCCGCTCTCTAATCAAATTCCTGGTACCAACAGCTCTGTATTTATACAGTGAGACTGCAGTTATGCACTTTCTAATGATTTGGAAGTACATGAAGTAAAAACAAGCTAGGAACAAGGTTTCTTTGGGAAGCGCTGGTGCAGAGGATGAAGACTGGTGTCCCCCCCCAAATAAAAACTTTAGAGCACCTTAAATCAAAATACCCAAACATTTGGTTATTTTATCAAGCGATTAAGTCTCAGGTATGTATAGAACTTGCCATAGAGGACTTTACCTACCTTGTACAGTAATGGTTTAGAGAAAGTTCACAGTGTACCAGTGGCAATTTTAGCATGTAAATCTTGGTGGTGCAAACATTTTTTTTTTATTATGCATGCCAGCAAAGCCACCACACAACACTAAACAATACATTAATTGCACTATAACGGTGACAAACGGTGCCCAAAAACTGTTGTGTAGTGGCCTACATAAAGCTGTCCCAACAGCAGAGCCCCAACAGCAGTCCCAACACCTTACCACTGCTACACCTGGCTATCAGCGGAACCTTGTCTGGCAGTGAAACAGTTAATTGAGCCTCATTTACTGCCTTTAAAAAAACATAGACGGACTTGTTTAAACAAATGTGGTTTCTACTGACAATTGAGATGTACAAGCTATGGCATAAGGGAAAGACAAGCGGATTAGAGGCAATCCGTAATTTCATTAATGAGCGAGCTAGGACGGACGTTGTCAATATAACTATTTGTTCAGCACTTTTGAAATGTACAGCGACAGAATTCAGAACATAGGCCGTTCTTACAGTGTTCTCCATGTACACCAAGTCAGAACCGCAGGATAGATAAAGGGGCCATATAAGCAGACAATGAATGCTCTTACAATATTCAATGATTACATTTCTCTAAAACAGGCTATAGGCTACATGTACACGTGCAACACCAAGTCAGAACAGTCGGCAAAATTAAGATTATTAAATTATTAGGGTGAGGCACATCGGCTACTAACATCTTACTACACAACATACACTTAGCATTACTTTTTTAGCTACAGTATACATATCTGCCTGGCATATTACATCATTTATGCAGCAGCAAACAATACGTTTTTGGACTCACCTTTTGCTGTAGTCACTTCCTTCCAAACCACTCATTGTTGAATTTACGATTTCCAACTTGTTGTGTAATGTTTATGTCCGATGGCCGATGAGCACCGATACGCTTTATCTATAATTTCTCTTCATTATTTCTCTTCAAATGACAAGGATTGAAAAGGATTTGGCAGTAGATTGTTGACTTGATTGATGATGATGACTGCTAGCTAAGATTTTGAAAGTATGATGTTGACATGATCAGCTACTGTACCTATAACGTGATTTGACATCATTATATCTGTGGCCAATGACCTTGAGCCTTCTTGGATGGGCACTTCTAATGTATCTCTATGTCAGAACCCAAAGGGCTCGAATTTCCAAGGTCTCCCCTTAGACTTCGCGGTGAAGTAGTTTCCCCATGAGTGACAGAACACTGAGCCAATCACAGCACACCGCTCCGTATTTCCTGCTGGCTCACCCCACCACCACAGAAAGCACTGAGCTAGGCTGAAACACCTGCATTCTGGAGCTACCTTACTCAAGAAAAGAAAAAAGAGACCATGTTTGTGTGCAGCTTTATTAACTCAATGATGTATATATATATACTTTTTACATTGTTTGCAAACTGATATGTGACACGTATTAATGCCAAAATAACATGCAAAACAGGCAAGCCCCACCCCATTTTTTGCCAAAAATGTGGGGCTCAAAACAGGCTCTGCCCCACCTGCCCTGAATGACGGGTTACCACTGCAGTGTACTAACAATGGGCACCCCCTTCTTCATCTTTTAACCCTCAAGACAGAACTATGACACTTCTGTCATCCAAATTGCTGAATTGATTTGAACTAAAAAAACTACAGCCTAAAAAGTCGAACTCTTCTGAGCACTGTCGAGGAACGTGGGGTAAGTCGTGCCAAAGGGTTAGTTGAGCCACCACTTGTTTTTAGAAAACCATACACAAAATGAATCATGTGACCAAATATTTAGGAAGAGGTCATCATTTCATGGAGTCTGTGAAGAAGTAAACCACATGGAAAAAGCGGTAAGCAAGTGAGGTAAAAATAAAACGGAGTTCAATGAATATATTGTGTTGTAGGTTTCAAGATGCTTGTATCTAAACCAAAGTAGATCGTTGTAAGACAGATTGGGTAAGCTCTGTAAGCTACAATATGAGGTCTTAAACCTAGCATTAAAGTGCATTCTTGTAGCTGTGTGGGCTAATAGTCAAAATGGTTGCTTTGGTGTAAATTGTGCCATTTGGCAAGGGGCAAGTTGAGCAAATGGATAATCAATCTACCCCATACAAATGATGATTACATTTTGTCAGTTTTATGCATAATATACATAGCATTTTGAAGACACTTCGCATTTGTGTGATTAGTCAAGTTGAAATGATGAAAAATGCCATCCTCAGATGGGTGCGCCCCCCTCTAGGGCTAGGCCACAATTGAAGTGTTGTCTTCCCATGTGTAATGCAAGGCATTATCACTGGGATATGATGTTACACCAGGGCCAGACCTATTGTTAAAAGTGTTTTTTTTTACAAAGTGCTAGAGATGAGTCCCAATGCTTACCCTGGCCCTAAGCTCAATTTACCCCATAAATTGTGCCAAGAGACCACTTTTTTTTTTGGACAAGCTTTTTCAAATCTGTAATGTTTACATGAATTCTGATTATTTTCAGAGATAGACAACATCCTAAAATATGTGTAGATATCTTTGATAGAAATAATACTATGTTTCCCTTGACGGAGGGATGCTGAATGTAACAAATGACTCAAGATACTCCACTCTCCCTTATTGTATGTAGGTACCAAACAGAGTGTAGGCTACTACAGTCAATTTGCAGGGTACCAGGCACCAGAGCATCCCAGCGCAGTGAGCTGTTCCTGTGGTATGGTAAAACGATGTGATGTCAGGGGCGGCAGTGATTTACGTTGACATTTCAGTCATTTGGCGGACGTTCTTATCCAGAGCGACTTTACAGGAGCAATTAGGCTTAAGTGCCTTGCTCAAGGGCACATCAACATCTTTTTCACCTAGTCAGCTCGGGGATTTGAACCAGCGACCTTTCGGTTACTGTCCCAATAAATCTAAAGTATGCGTTTGGGAAAGCACCTGGCAGGTTAACTAATGGTCCTGGCGTCTGATGCTTATTAACGGATTGCTATTTGGTTCTGAGTGATGGAGGGCTGTAATTATTAGTGTGGGAGGATCCTCATTGTGTAGTGTATTCAAGAGCTGTTACCCAGGATGCACTTGTATAGATGGGGCCAAATGTTATAATCCTCTGACTCTCTTGTGGAGCTTGTCTACACTGAAAACAGTGGTGCCACCGCTGGACGTCCTCGCCCGAAGGAATACATTCCAAGCGGTGGTCATTTTTTCAAATGGCATCTCAGCTGGAATGTACGGCATGGAACCCTGTTAACACGCTGGCTTCCACCATTAAGAGGTATGTCGACATGACCAGTTCCTGTCATGTGAAAAATTCCTATCTGATCTGGATTAACAGTCGTTAACCTGCACTTGTCTCAGAATAGCAGAGGGGGTTGGTGGAGGGGGCGGAGGGAGGGGGTGGCCTCCTTCATTAAATCACACATTTGACCACTCACTGGCATGGCTGAAGTATTTGATTTAGCGACAGAGTGGGACTCCACAGGGGCCCTGTCATTTCTCACTGAGGTGATTAGAAAGAAGAAAATACCTCCTATCACAGAAGTCGCATACAGGTTGCTTGTTGTTTTGTTTTAGCAAGTTCGGTTGTGCCTGTAATGGTGATTTCGGATGTTTTCCTTGCCTGTGTTTGACCCTGATATGTTAAAGGTGACAAGCCATGATAGTGAGTCTAGGATCGTTTCAGAGGGCTATTTCCAGTTGAGGGGGAAACATCACTTTGTCTCTTGCTTTAGTGCTGTAATGAAAATATCCTCTTTCCTTCTTGCTTTCTTGCCGTTTTTAGTGGCCCTCTTTTTCTAACTCCCTTTCCACCTCCTCCCGAACCCCCTCTCTGTTTCTGTTTTCGCCAGGGATTGTGTGCATGTTAAATTAGCTTCTCTGTTTTGTATGTCCTGTGAAATGTATCCTGCTATAATTTTCCAGTGCGGGGCATTAGCCTTGACCACAGTGGGACATGTAATGGAGGGGAAGGGCCCTGCACTGGGGAGTAGTGGAAGTGGATCAGTACACAATGGGATGGCTTTCCCCCTGGGATTCTCCAGCCAGGGCTACAGAGCCAGGGCTCAGTTAGACTGGAGGGGAGGGTCTGACCCTTCCACCACCTCCCCAAAAAAGCCAGCAAAGGCCGGGGTGACCGAATGATTAATCTGCTGCTAAATGAGAGGGACTCTGGTGCTTAGGCTGTGGAAAATCAGACTTGGAGTCTCATCTCCAGGGACTCACGCCAAAGTATGCATGTGCCTCTTCCAGATAAACGCCACCACTCCCCCGTCTCTCTCCCCAGGCCCCGTCTCTCTCCCCAGGCCCTGGATGCATACATTAACGTGAGCTTGAGGTGTTTAGCTCCACAGTGAATGAGTGAATGAATGAACTGTGAGGAGATTTATTGCATTATGCAGCTTGCACTGTCCCGACTCCGGCTATCCTTGGAAAGAGCAGAGACAAATACAGCTTTATGCCTTCTCAACCATGTATTCATAATTTAACTGTACAGGATACAACCCCCTCCTTCCATGAAATACAAAAATGACGGACAGATTTGTAAGACTAATAATATAACGGTATTGCCATCTGGTTATTATGAAACTAGATGTGACCCTTAGCTGTCTTGAAATAGCTACAGTGTATGTAACTGAACCAAGTTTAATGAATACTTTCGGAGGCTATTCGCTTTCATTTCTAAATTGAATTGTTTTTTTTATCTCATAAAATAAGTAGGTTAGTACACAATACCTGACCTGTGTTTCCCATTTCTACATATACTACAATGGATCATTGTCCTTTTGTGCTACTGTATGTCCTTATCCTGTACGTCTATTTGATTGAGAGTCGTGTGTGGGTGACAACACGTTTTGGCAGGACGTCTTGCGGTGTTAACCAGTTCCTCTTTGATTTACTAAAACAGGCCCATATTTATGGAAGAAAAATAAGTTAGTATGCAGCTTGAATTTTTGTTAATCCAGGGTTAGAGTGAGAGGCCAGTTTACCGCCTAGCCATATGAATAAATCTGGGAATGACAGGAAGTTAACCATTAGTCTTTCCTCCGAGATCCACTTTGGATACTTTAGGTGAATATACTGCGCTGTGACCCGTAGAGCAATTTGCCCCTATGTCAAGACAAGTTATAGCTGGTGATTTCGCTGCATTTATTTATTGGGAGCTTTTACCTGCTGTGCGTGCTATTGAAATACAATGCCAATGCAACTTTGCTGAACTGGCTTACATAGATAAGAGTGGGAAACGCTTAAACGACAACCTTTATTTAGGAGTGGGAGACCCTTTCTTAACAACTTTCCCCGATATATCAGGAGTGGGCCGTTTACGGCAACATTTTACAGTACATTTAACGGCGTGAAAAATAATAGCCATTCATCCTACAATTCATACTACAATTCATCCTACAATTCATCCTACATTTTCTTGCCTTTCACTCAGTCCTTTTTCATCGCTCCTAAAACTGCTGAATGCTCTTGAACAGCTTTTATGTGAATTGTAATTTGGCAGACAAAATAGGAAACAGTCACATATTTCCTCGCTAAAAATGCTTTTGTGTCTTTCTTTCTGTGGACAGCCTTGCTACGGGCTATGAGAGTGACCCCAGCAATCCCATGGTGTATAGCTGCAGCACCCAGTACCGCATCCACACCCATGGAGTATTCAGAGGCATACAGGTCAGTTCTATCCTCTCACGGCTTCTGAGTTCGCACCCAGGTCACACACTCTGATTCCTCTCTCCATACACATCTTTGCTTATGTGATCAGGGCCAAGGTCGGGACGTGGAGCACAGACCAACACTTTCTTGCAGGAACACACACACACACACACACACACACACACACACACACACACACACACACACATCCTAAATGCCAGAACAAGGTCATCCTCTACTCCTGAGCTCCAGGCACTGCACGGGTGTTGGCAGAAGAGGAGAAGGTGGGAGAGACTAGAGAGATACAGTACAGGAGGGAGAGAGAGAGGGAGAGGGAGAGAAAGAGAAAGAGAGAGAGAGAGAAAGACAGAGCGAGAGAGAGAGAGAGAGAGAGAGAGAGAGAGAGGGGAGAAAATAGCCTTACGCAATGAGCAGACTATGCGAGAGGAAGCAGTCCTCTGCCAGAACAGTTGAGACATTTAAAAGGCATCTCAGGATGAAAAGGGACGAGGAATCACTTTCAAGAAATCCATTAGCAATAAAGCCACAGGTTCCTTACGCAGGCCCATGTTAATAAATCATTAGCTCTTCATTAATGTCCGTCAGCAGCTTTAAAGCACAGAGCAGAGACTCTCCAGACCTATTTCCGTTGAAAAATGGGACTTTTGGTACTTCATCCCTCTCTTTCTCCCTTCTCATTGTTCTCAAGTGAAATGAATTCAGGAAAACCTCATTCACAAAATGAACCGCACAGGTATGCTTAATCACACAAAAGTACGCTGAGTGCACAAAACATTAAGAACACCTGCTCTTTCCATGACATATACTGACCAGGTGAATCCAGGTGAAAGCTATGATTCCTTGTTGATGTCACCTGTTAAATCCACTTTAATCAGTGTAGATGAAGGGGAGGAGACAGGTTAAAGGGGATTTTTAAGCCTTGTGACAATTGAGACATTGATTGTGTATGTGGGCCATTCAGAGGGTGAATGGGCGAAACAAAAGAATTTACGTGCCTTTGAATGGCGTATGGTAGTAGGCGCTCAGCAGTTTCCTGTGTGTGTCAAGAATGGTCCACCACCCAAAGGCCATCAAACCAACTTGACACAGCTGTGGGAAGCATTGGAGTCAACATGGGCCAGCATCCCTGTGGAACGCTTTCGACACCTTGTAGAGTCCATGCCCCGACGAATTGAGGCTTGTCTGAGGGCAAAAAGATAGGGGGGTGCAACTCAATACTAGGAAGGTGTTCCTAATGTTTGGTGTACTCAGTGTATATTTTTTGAAAGTCATGTTCAAGTTGTACGTGGACACTTGGTGCTCAGAAAGCTTTTTATTTGACAATCCCATCACTGGCTTTGCCCCCTCCGTGAAGTGGGGCGTCTAGACGAGGGACAAGGCAGGCATACGGTAGTGCCATAAAACACTGAAGTAATTTGCTTATCAATAGGCTGCTAACGCTATTTATTCGAGCGCCCGTGTGCCCACAGAGCCCATTACACTAAGCGCCTGCTAATGGACAGCAGATGGGTATCAGGGTCTGTGAGGGAGGGAGGGAGGGAGGGAGGGAGGGAGGAGAGAGTGGAGCACAGGGGGGCACGGACAACTGAGATGGGGTCTGCCTAACGTCTGTGACTAACTGCTTTAGAGAGTAAATCAGTGGCATGGAGTAAATTTGACCAATCATTTTACGGCTAATTCCAGTATAATGAAGCCCCCCTTAGCAAGGTAATTCCACTTCTTCTGCTTAAAAAAAATAAAAATGTTATTATTTTTGAGTTACCTTTTGCTGGAATAGACTAGTGGGTAGCTTAGTTACTATTATCTCTTCGTATGATATGTCGTGGTTCTAAACCTGTATCATGGCTGTGTGTGTGTGTGTGTGTGTGTGTGTGTGTGTGTGTGTGTGTGTTGTGTGTGTGTGTGTGTGTGTGTGTGTGTGTGTGTGTGTGTGTGCACGCGCGCGCCCTTTCTCAGGATGTCCGACGGGTGCCAGGTATCGCCCCTGCCATTGTTCGCTCAGAGACCAGTGAGAAGAGGCCGTTCATGTGCACATATCCTGGCTGCAACAAACGGTACTTCAAGCTGTCCCACCTGCAGATGCACAGCAGAAAACACACAGGTAAGAGCCAGAGCAGCCATAGATCAAGCGCTCATGAGACTAACATACCAGTGGATCAGTGATTCAGGTCTTGCTGTACCAAAGCCCTCTCTGTGTTCCCCTGGGCCCTCGCACCAGGTGAGAAGCCCTACCAGTGTGACTTCACCGACTGTGGACGAAGGTTCTCCAGGTCAGACCAGCTGAAGAGACACCAGCGAAGGCACACAGGTTTGCTCTCTCTCTATCCCACTGCTTCTTTTTTCTTGTTCCTTTTCCCTCTTTTCAGCTTCTCTGCTCGAGCTCCCTCCATCTCCCTGCCCTCTGTATTGTAAATAGAACGCTATAGCTCGTGCTCCCTTTGGAATGGCTCCTCTCCTGGCCTCTGCTCTACTCTGTCTCTCTCTTTGTGTGTGTGTGTGTGTGTATGTGTGTGTGTGCCTAGGGGTTAAACCGTTCCAGTGCGAGACGTGTCAGAGAAAGTTCTCACGGTCTGACCACCTTAAGACCCACACCCGGACTCATACAGGTAAAACAAGTGCGTAAACTTTGATTTTTCCACATTCTGCTTATTACTTAGCTAGTTACTTCCCTTTTTCATGAACAGTCGGTAGGTAACGTCTCAAGGCTTTGGTGGTTTAGTATTTCAACTAATCTACGGTACGTTATCATACTGGATGAAAATAGGTTAAGTCAGTTCATTGTATCAAAAGACCTGTTACTGAAAGTGATGGAAAATGATCATAGGCAATTCATTCATCTCTTCCTCCCCTTCAATTAGGTTTAAACCACAGTACTCCCTAACAGCTCTCTCTCTCTCTCTCTCCCGCTCACTCTCCTAGGTGAGAAGCCATTCAACTGCAGATGGCCCAACTGTCAGAAGAAGTTTGCCAGGTCCGATGAGCTGGTTCGTCACCACAACATGCACCAGAGGAACCTGACCAAGCTCCAGCTGGCCATCTGAGCCGGATCTTAGCCAGCCTCACTGCTCTCAAACACCCTCCCTACATGAGACTGAATCCTCCAGCTCGCACGGGGGAGCAGCGGCAGAGCAGGAGGCCGACAACATTGTTCATCTGCACGTTACTGTACAGCCTCACCAACGGACAGTTCTCCAAACAGTGCCACCTAGGGACAGTCCTCTGTTCATACGCTCTGATTCAGAGGGTTATTTTAGTGAGATATATTTAATGAGGAAACCAAACTGTTTCTATCGCTTGTCGTTGTTCTATAGATGTGTATAACCTTTGTGCCCATTTCTCATTTGAAGTATTACAGACTAATTTATTTGATTATACTTTTGTGAATTAAAATCTTTCACTGGAATGATTTCTGGAAAGGGGGATTTCTGGAAAGGGGGACATTGGTCCGACAGTATCTTCATCATCGCTCTTGTTCAGTCCACATCCCTGTGTTTTTGATTTGATCTGCACCGGGTAGTTGAAACGTAAAGCTACACTATATCCGCTTTTGTCTGTGATGTTGTTTGTAAATATTGTTTCACTTTGACAGTGGATTTTGGGGCTGTGAGTTTAAAAAAAAGATGTATCGGGCACACTGGCTATGTGGCCAAGAAGTTGTCATGTTAAATGATGTAAATAATAATACTGGACCATGGATTGCATTAATATTCTTGCCATGGAAAAATGTGACTTAAGTATTATAGTTTAGACTAGAACTACTTCGATAGATCCAGGAAATGCTTTTTTAAGTGTGTATTTCATGTCATAAAACACTTAATAATTTTTTTTCTTTTTTTTTTTTTTTTACTCTGAAGTGTATTATAAGTACATTACGGTCTGTTCCCATCTGTTTAAACTGTATTGTTCTTACTGTTTTTATACAGTATATATACTGATTCTGTTGTTGTTGTTGTTATTTTTCCCATTGAATTCTGTATTAAAGCCCTCTCGGAGTGTGCAGACTGCCTGGGCAGCTGTGTTGGCTCAGGGACCAGTGTTGAGTTACTTTTGCCTTCACTAACAGGGCTGATCAACCGCGCTCCTGAGACCCACTGACCAGACCGTAACCTGACCAGGTCGTGACCCCTTGTAAGTCACCTGACACAAGTTACCAGAGGAGGCTTATACTGGCCCGGTCTTGGAATAAAAATAGTTATGATAACAAAATAGAATTCTTGACTGCAGCTAACATCCGCTGCTTTCTTTATCTCTGAGCAGATTCTTTTCAAATTCCTTGACTTCTGAGTGAAACAGGAGACGCAGATAAACATAAACGTGTTTTCTCTCAAACTCACTGTTCCTTGGGACTATTCATCTTAATTAAGCTATGCACTCTCCCTGCACTTAGAAAAAAATACACTTTTAATCCACACTTGTTGTTTTTCAAACAAGAAACAAATATCCACTTTAATAAGTTGTGAATTTTCTTTATCATTCGACATCCACGTAAATGCACTGTCTCTGTGCAAACAACAAACAAAAAGCTTGGTACAATTTCAAAATGAACCACAGTTAGTTATAAAACTTTAAGGCAGTGGAATTCTAACTTTTTCAGCGGGGACCGCAGTTCTTCTGCCTGGACCCCATTTTTTTCCAACAAAAATGTCTTTTGACCTCACCCCCAAATGTAATGACACAACCTTAAAATTGGTACTTTTAGATTTTTACATCAACAAATAACCATTAATAATTGCATTTTCATTTCTCATCAAAATGAAAAGAAACCAAAAAATACATTTACTCAATAAAATGTTATTTTTCAAATTGCCTTTCTCAAAAACATTTGTATATTGTCCAACATAAAAATCTGTACTCTTAATTTTTTTTTTGCTTAAATATATACACTACCGTTCAAAGGTTTTGGGTCACTTACAATTTCCTTGTTTTAGAAAGAAAAGCATTTTTTTTGTCCATTAAAATAACATCAAATAACATCAAACGTTGTAAATGACTATTGTAGCTGGAAACGATTTTTAATGGAATATCTACATTAGTGTACAGAGGCCTATTATCAGCAACCATCACTCCTGTGTTCCAATGGCACGTTGTGTTAGCTAATCCAAGTTTATCATTTTAAAAGGCTAGTTGATCATTAGAAAACCCTTTTGCAATTATGTTAGCACAGCTGAAAACTGTTGTTCTGATTAAAGAAGCAATAAAACTGGCCTTCTTTAGACTAGTTGAGTATCTGGAGCATCAACATTTGTGGGTTCGATAACAGGCTCAAAATGGCCAAAAACAAAGCACTTTCTTCTGAAACTCATTAGTCTATTCTTGTTCTGAGAAATTAAGGCTATTCCATGTGAGAAATTGCCAAGAAACTGAAGATCTCGTACAACGCTGTGTACTACTCCCTTCACAGAACAGCGCAAACTGTCTCTAACCAGGATAGAAAGAGGAGTGGGAGGCCCCAGTGCACAACTGAGCAAGAGGACAAGTACATTAGAGTGTCTAGTTTGAGAAACAGACACCTCACAAGTCCTCAACTGGCAGCTTCATTAAATAGTACCCATGAAACACCAGTCTCAACGTCAACAGTGAAGAGGGGACTCTGGGATGCTGGCCTTCTAGGCAGAGTTTCACTGTCCAAAGTCTGTGTTCTTTTGCCCATCTTAATCTTTTCTTTTTATTGGCCAGTCTGAGATATGGATTTTTCTTTGCAACTTTGTCTAGAAGGCCAGCATCCCGGAGTCGACTCTTCATTGTTGATGTTGAGACTGGTGTTTTTGAGGACATGTGAGGTGTCTGTTTCTCAAACTAGACACTCTAATGTACTTGTCTTCTTGCTCAGTTATGCACTGGGGCCTCCCACTCCTCTTTCAAATTCTGGTTAGAGACAGTTTGCGCTGTCCTGTGAAGGGAGTAGTACACAGCGTTGTACAAGATTTTCAGTTTCTTGGCAATTTCTCACATGGAATAGCCTTCATTTCTCAGAACAAGAATAGACTGACGAGTTTCAGAAGAAAGTGCTTTATTTCTGGCCATTTTGAGCCTGTAATCGAACAAACAAATGTGATGCTCCAGATACTCAACTAGTCTAAAGAAGGCAGTTTTATTGCTTCTTTAATCAGAACAACAGTTTTCAGCTGTGCTAACATAATTGCATAAGGATTTTCTAATGATCAACTAGCCTTTTAAAATGATAAACTTGGATTAGCTAACACAACGTGCCATTGGAACACAGGAGTGATGGTTGCTGATAATGGGCCTCTGTACGCCTATGTAGATATTCCATTCAAAATCATTACCAGCTACAATAGTCATTTTCAACATTAACAATGTCTACATTGTATTTCTGATCAATTTGATGTTAATTTTATTGGACAAAAAAAATGAGCTTTTCTTTCAAAAACAAGGACATTTCTAAGTGACCCCAAACTTTTGAACGGTAGTGTATATAGTTTTTTGGTGTTTTTTGGTAACCCAACTGCTGTTCCCCCACGACGCCACTAAGACTTTAAATACCGCTGCATTATGGCCTAGATTCAATCAGATCAAGCGTTAACCAGCAATAGCAGACTGCTGCATAACAGATGTTTTGGTGTTGGAGTTGGAGGTGGAACTGGGTTGGAGCCGTCAAATCGGTGAGCAGCTGCTCTTGCGATCATTGTCAGGAAGCCACATCCGCCCCACTCGCGTTAGAAGCTCAGAACGAAAAAGTGTAGAAATAATAGAGCGAAATAGTAATGGCGTCTTTTTGTAGGTACTAACTCCGCCATGGTTCGTTGGACAAAGCCTTTAATGGGAAATTAATGCAGTTTCTGGATAAACGCCGAAAATAAGGTCTGTGGTAAACACAGGCTTAGGAGATCTTGTACTTTTTGTTCTATGAGATCATCTTCATCGGCTAAGTTCACCTTTTGTGAACCTTGAAGCGTTTATGCAGTCAAAAAAAAGCACATAAAGGCTTCATAATTGACAAAAGGTCATGTTAACAGACTGATATTATCTCATAGAACAAAAACATAAAAGATCTCCTAAGCCTGTGTTAATAACCTTAGACCTAATTTTCGGAGTTTATCCCAAAACCTTATTCTTGCCCTACACATTTTCCCCATAGGAATGGTTGAATGAACCAGAGATAACTCACTTCTGTTTTTAGGACTATAAGCTGGCGAGCTCTATTACACTCAAATTGAAAAATCATTCAACTAAATAATGAGGGTTTCTATCATCTTAATGGAGGTGCAGATTCCAATGCTAATGTCCGCTTTAGGTATAAGACCGGCGAGACCCTTGTGGAGTTGACAACTCTAACGCAGTTCCACCTCTGACACCGTCAAAACATCAGCTATGCGGATGTCGCCTAAATGTATCTGATGGTGTTTGACCCCGTTGAGAGAATATTGTTGTGGAGATCCTCTTCTTTAACTATTCGCTTGGTCCCAGCGTTCTGTAAATCAGCTTGACTCTCCACCCTATTAGTCATGTAAACCCCCCCCCCCCCGCTATATCTCAAGAGTGACAGTGGTTAATCTCTGTCCCAGATTTCTGCTCCATGGCCCAGCTCCACGGCCTTTGAAGAGAGGTGGCTGTTTTTTGTAACTTTAATGCGGTCCACTTGCAATCGTCACAATAGAGGTTGTATGAAAACCCTCCACTTGGTACGTCCCTTTTAGACAAATGTGGGACTTTCTAGGAGGATAGGATTGGATGCGGTTGACGTCAGTGTAGTGTACTATCGTTGGCCAACTTTGCAGTACTTCACACACTGCACGAATGGCCTTTTGTGTTATTTCAGAAGACGTTGTTCATGAGGTTTACCTTCATCAGAAAAGGTCATTAACATGTTTGTATGACTAACCTATGGACTTCAGATGCACTAGTCTTCCAGTTTAGCAGTCACGAGATGTACAGTATATGAAACACATTAAAGTAGTGAAGAAAACGCAAACACCTTAAAGCCTCTGGTCCATAACTCGGGAAGATCCTGAGTGACCGTTGACAAAGACAAGAGATTGGCTTTAGGTTCCGGTCAGAGAGACGTCTCTGAGGCGTGCTCCTCTGTGTCAGCTGACCCAAACAAACCGAACAATGAAGTGATATCTGAAAAAACATGCACAAACATTATAGTGTACATTGGACGTCGCCAAATAGATGCCACATGTTCCTACAACTTTGAAATCCCCTCTTTCGTAACACCCTCTTTTTCAGAAAGCAAAAGCCGTGGCGCTGTGTCCAGCGATGTGAGAATAATACACGACAACAGCTAAATATTAACCATCCCCGTCCCAACGGCTGTTATGCAAACTATTCAGCTGATACGGACGCTGTTCAGAGCTTATACAATTTCAAACCTGATCTCCATCCTATTTTCATCACACTCAACCATTCTAATTATATCAATAACAATATATTATATTACATCCCTTTATATATAACAGTGACCTTATTAAACGCACCAAAAGCATTCATTAAAGTCCTATAGGTGATGTTAGGGTGTGACCAGTGTGTGTGTGGTTGGTGTGTTGAGCTTGTAAAGTGCTGGTGGGTGATTCCATCCTGATAAGCCCTTAGCCGCTTCGCTGCTCTGCTGGTCAAAGCAGCCTGCCGCGACGCTGACACGTTTACCACCTAGACCAGTTGAGCCAGTCTCAGCCTCTTAGTCGAGCCTCTCATTTGACAAGATTAACAGGGAAATGGGCGATAAATAAAGACACAGGAGGGAATGTCTTAGGCACTCAGCGTCTGATCGCTTTGTTTATTTTGGGGGATAGGTAGTGAGACCAGAGGAGTCTGTCGGCCGTCGGAGGCTTAAAGCCCGCTGCTGAGAACCTGACCCGAGGAGGGTGGAGAGGATATGAAGTATCAGTGAGTTGTAAATCTTACGGGGTTACACTTCTCACCCCAAGCACATTCACTTATCCCAAAGACATGTGCACTCCAACCCGCATGGCAATGGAGTGCATAAACAGAACTATAACATCACCTTGGGATCAGAGTCGTTGCGTAGATCTAGCCTCCTTAATTAACCTTACTGGACTACAAATCATCTGTGGATGCTTGACCTCCTGGGTTTATGGGCCACAATACAATGGGAGATCCTTAGCGCACTACGCAAATACTGTTTTCTCAAGCAATGGCAACTAAACACTGCCTTACCTGCAATTTATAGAAGCTCTTCCCCTATAACAAACAGGTTTCGGGCTGATCAAACACAAACACATGCAAAACTGTTTGAGTAAAAATGCTATTTATTCCATTGTTTATAACGCACATAAATCCTATTATGATTATGAGAAATGCATCACTGAAGATAGAATGGAAAAGTGAAGTCGTTAATAACACTCAAATCCCATATTTTTTTCTCAGCAGGCAGTCAGTACAGTAAGGTGAGCCAAATCACAGAATAAATCCTTCACAGGAACAAGTGAACCAATGAGGAGAGAGAGAAAGCTGGAGAGAGTGAGAGAGAGAGAGAGAGAGAGAGGAGAGAGTGAGAGTAAAAGAGAGAGAGATTTTATTTTATTTATTTGACCATGGTTACTGATCAAAACCTTAGAAAACCCTTGACATAGTACAGGCTCAGTGAGCACAGCCTTGCCGTTGAGAAGGGTAGACACAGGAAAACCTGGCTCCCTGTAGAGAAAAGGCTGTGCAACCACAGCACAACAGCAGAACCTGAGACAGAGCTGCATTTCCTGACAAAATGTCAAAAATATAAAACAATTAGAGAGTGTCATTTCCCCAAATTTGAAACCCTTATTCAAGGTTTCAAAGACCTCTCTGATAAGGGGGAGGACCCAGGGAGCTGTGGGTTGACAGCACACTACATTGCTGCCTGCCATAAAATGAGGGACAGTGTCTGACAGACAAATCAACCTGCACATGTCCTCTACTGTATGCTTATGGTTATTGTCCAATGTATGGTTATTTTGACCCTTGGTTATTGTTGTTACTGTTGTTCCGTTGACAATTTTGATTCTTATTATTTTCATATTGTAAATATCCAAAGTAAGCTTTGGCAATATGTACATTGTCACGTCATGCCAATAAAGCAAATTGAATTGAATTGAGAGCGAGGGAAAGTAAGAGAGAGAGAGAGAGAGAGAGAGAGAGAGAGAGAGAGAGAGAGAGAGAGAGAGAGAGAGCGAGAGCGAGAAAGAGAGAGTGAGAGAGAGAGAGCAAGAGAGAGAGCGAGAGAGGGAAAGAAAGAAAATAACAAGAGTAAAGTAGCTAGTGAGTCTTGGTGTTGCGCAGGCCTCTAGGGTAATGCTGTAATGGTAGGAGATGATACTGTAGATGTTTGGGCCCTGGTACGACTCAGCGCGAAGCAGAGTGCGGCCTGTTCCTCTGGAGGCTGCATTCCTTCAGCTCCTGCTGCCTGTCAGAGACATGGGCCAAGGCGGGGCCGGGGAAGGTGGCTCTGGAAAGGGGGGACTGTAGCTAGTTGAGTCTTAAACTCTAGTTGTGTAATGCCTCTTTGACATCATAGCATTGTAACCAGTCACGGCTGTGAAAGAGAGATATGTACAGTACCAGTCAAAAGTTTAGACACACCTACTCATTCAAGGGTTTTTCTTTATTTTTACTATTTTCTACATTGTAAAATAATAGTGAAGACATCAAAACTATGAAATAACACATATGGAATCACGTAGTAACCAAAAAAGTTTTAAACAAATCTAAATATATTTTATATTTGAGATTCTTCAAAGTAGCCACCCATTGCCTTGATGACAGCTTTGCACACTCTTGGCATTCTCTCCGAAAAAAAGGTCAACAGTACTGCACCAATTCTGAATAAAGAATACAGAGGATTTCGGTTGCACTACATTACAGTGACCTTTTTACTGTGTTTCATATTACAGCGTAATTATTGTAAATACTAATTGTTACACGTTAGTTACAGTTGCCTAGGGTTAGTGTTGAGGCTATAAGGTTGTGATTAAACCAGGAAGTGCACAGGAATCTAGGGTTAGGTAAGGGGACTAAAGGTATGTTACCCACGAGGGGAACAGGGCGCACGGGTGCATATGACGTCCTAAACCAACCCAAAACACCTATAGTTAACAGGGAACACGAGACCAAACCAAAACACCTATAGTTAAGAAGGAACACTAGATCAACCCAAAACACCTATAGTTAACAATGAACACTTCAAAAACCAGCCAGAGAGGCTAGGGGATAGGGTCACAAAGGCCACTTCAAACTCCTACCAGAATAAAAAGAGCTGCCCTGTAGTACTTCTAATTGTTAAGGGTTAAGGTTAGGGTTAGGGTTGAGGCCAGGGTTAGGGTTGAGGCCAGGATATGGACATGAAAGAGGGTTAGGGTTAGGGTGAGGGTTAGAGTTAAGGGTTAGGGTTGAACCAGGACATGTACATGAACTAGGGTTGGGGTTAGGGTTAAGGGTTAGGGTTGAGGGTCAGGGTTGAACTAAGAAGTGGACATGAAGTCAGTGTGCCAGAATTCAGTCGGGATCTGTAGAACATTGTGAAACCCATGTAGAGCCACAACAGTGGAGCCATACCCTCAACTTGGACTAGAAGCTGAAACAGTATATGTGATGGAATGTTTGGTTTAATGTTGGAAGTGCACATCTCTGTTTCAGGCCCAAGCAGAGCTGCCCTGCAAGCCTGTTCTGTGAGTTAAGGGTGATGAGGGGGGTCTGCGCCGTTCCACACAGTAAAACAGGCTGACAGAAGAAAGCAAACACACAGGAGATGACATAAAGTGCTTTAGAGAGGTCAGTGCTGCAGCTGCACCACAGAGGGAAGAGGGTGAGGTGCTTTAGGTGCACCTCTCCGGTGGCCCCTGAAAGTGTCAGTTAACGTAACCATTTAGATGGCAGGACTCAGGAGAGAGGAGAGCCAGGTTACTGCACACACACTGTCTGATAATGTATCCCCCCCTGGTCTAAGAGAGGGGAACAGGGTGATCAGAGAAAGGAGCGTTGATTGAAATGCCTTTTTCTCCTCAGGTTTGGCTCTTCCTCTCTCAGAGTGGTGGGTGCTGGTCCTTTCAGGTCCTTCACTGTGGCAACAACTTTCCTCCGATCAATGACTTCATCTGATGCAGTGAGTTTCACCACAATTTTTTTTATTTTCGTTTTCTCCCTCACGCAGCGTTATTCTCTCAGCGCTGTTGTAAAATGAACTACGTTGTTGTTGAAATAGAACGAGGAAGAATATATGATCGGAATGAAAAGTGGGATAGAAGAGAACATTTCTGAATGGACAAAAGTAATAATTTCCCAGTTTTCTGTGTTATAAAAAGGCGATGAAATCATGTAAAGCCTTACATGTAAATATAGTATATCAACAATGATGGTGGGATCTCAGCAAATAAAGGACAGATATATCCGCTCCCATGTCATGTTCCAATACCTAAGGGAGATAGGCCCCGAAATATATGGGTTATGGCCTATCTAGATTCTGCAATAGCGTTTCGTTTGGAGTTTCATTAGTTCCGAGGATGTAGTCCAATAAGATTAAGAACAATACGTTTATTTAGAAAGTTAAACACTCTTTTTTGCCTTTTCCGGTCCGTGGTGTATTAACATACATGGGAAATATTTCGCATGATAAAAACATTAACTAGCCTAGATGTGTTCTCTTGGGTGATGAAATCTTATAAAAACACCAAGCGGAACCTATAAATAGATTAAACAAATATTTTGTGATTAATCGCTGATGGTAAGATAAAGCATTTTACTGGCTCTCGAGATTCTGAATGATTATCTGTAGGTCTACGGGAAGCGCAAGTTTAAAAAAAAATCATTTGTGGAGTTGATTCATCAATTTGCTGATGTTACGTAACTGAAAACTGCCAAACTTTCTAAAATCTTTAATGAGATTGGAGAACACGTTGGGAGGGATCTTAGACCATTCCTCCATACAGAATCTTTCCAGATCCTTGATATTCTTCGTCTGCGCTTATGGACTGCCCTCTTCAATTTCATTTTCAATGGAGTTCACGTCCGGAGACTGAGACGGCCATTGCAAAATGTTGATTTTGTGGTCAATTAAACATTTATTTGTGGATTATGATGTGTGCTTGGTTGGGGTTATTGTTTTGCTGGAATATCTTCCTGGTAGAGGCAACCAGGTTTTTGTCTAAAATGTCATGGTATTGGGTAAAGTTCATGATGCCGGTGACCTTAACAAGGTCCCCAGGGCCAGTGGAAGCAAAATAGCCTCATAAAATCAAAGATCCACCACCATATGTTACAATATGAGTTCTTTTCAGCATATGCATCCTTATTTTGATGCCAAACCCACCACTAGCATGAGCTCTATTTTAATGTAATCCAACAAATGTAAATACCTGGAGTTTGCTTAACGGTATTGGTACTTGGATTGGAACCGGTGCTATGGTCAGATGACATGAAAATAGAGCTCTTTGGCCACGCACACCAGTGGTGGGTTTGGCGTCGAAAGAAGGATGCATATGCAGAAAACAACCCCATTATCTAAAAACATTGTTCACTGAACAATACACACACACACACACACACACACACACAAAAAGGCTCAGTCATTATCCTTGCAAGGTGAGGGGTTGAAAGGTATTGAAAAAAGAGGTGCCAATAACTTTGACCCCTATCTTTTTTAGAGGAAAATTTGACTAGTTAGAATATCTTTATCTTAGTTTAAAATAATAGAATTGCAGTGTTGTAAAGTACTAAAGTAAAAATACTTTAATAACCTCTACGGGATCGGTGTCCCGGGGGACGGTTGTTGCTAACGTGCGCTAATGTGACTAGAATGGGGTTGTAAGTAACAGCCAACTTTCCAGGACATAGACATATCTTATATAGGCAGAAAGCTTAAATTATTGTTAATCTAACTGCATTGTCCAATTTACAGTAGCTATTAGAGTGAAAAAAATTACCATACTATTGTTATAGGAGAATGTACAACAACAAAACACTTTTATCACGATAAATAAAACATTCACCTCTGAAGGTAAATAATGTACTTACATTCAGTAAGTTTGCTCTGATTTGTCATCCTGAGTGTCCCAGAGATAAAATGTAGTGTAGTTTTGTTTGATAAAATCATTTTTTTATATTCAAATGTAGTAACTGGGTTCTACAGTTTTAACCCCTGCTGCCACTGATTTGGCGGACTCACCAAACACAAATGCTTTGTTTGTAAATTATGTCTGAGTGTGACCCTGGCTATCCATAAATATAAAAAAAACAAGACAATTGTGCCTTCTGGTTTGCTTAATATGAGGAATTTTAAATCATTCGTACTTTTACTTTTGATACTTAAGTATATTTTAGCAACTACATTTACTTTTGACACTTAAGTGTATTTAAAACCAAATACTTTAAAACTTTTACTCAAGTCGTTTTTTACTGGGTGACTCACTTTTACTTGAGTCATTTTCTATTAAGGTATCTTTTACTCAAGTATGAGTATTGGGTACTTTTTTCACCACTGTATAATGTATTTTTTTGGGGATCATACAATACAGCTCAGTATTTGCATGATTCATTTTATACAGTCTTTTTTGCTCATTTTAATAAGGGTGCCAATTAATATTGACCTGACTGTATGTGCCCATGTTCCAACAGCAGGTTCTACAATATATATATATTTTTGTGCAATACATTTTTTTTAAATTGTGATTCTGAAAAAAGTACTGTAAAATATGTGGAGAGCAGAATTAGCTGAAATCTGATTTCAATAATACAGTACCTGAGAGGGCATGGTTCTCACGTCCTTTGTGAAAATGTATTTTCTGAAAAATTGCAAAAGAAAATCTTTAAAATATATGCAATACCGCTCTCTAGTGGTGAAAAGAACATCATCACAATTTACCCGTTGTTTTCCCATCCATTGTAAATAGAAGAGCCTTATCACTGGCCTCTATTGACTGATGCTTTTATTGCCAACCCACAGCGCCACCTAGTGCTAGGACTTGAAATAAATTCGCTTTTTTTATAACAGCGATTGAAACCGACAGATTATCATAAAATCATCCAGTAATTTACAGTGTAAATATCTTTCTCAATTGGTGTTTGTTGTATAATTTCCCTTATAGAATGAAAGCCCCATGAGTATAAAACGGATGGTTTGGATCAGGAAGGAGTAGCCCTAAACGTGTGGAGTGTGTTTGTACAGAGCCAGGTGAAAACTGCCCAGCAGAGTATCACATTTCAGGGGCACATCCATCACTCTACAGACAGCAGCCACAGACAGCCATTGGCCACTACCTGGGAAGGTTCAAAGTCACATGCTGCGCTGTTTGTCTGATTTATGAACTGTCAGAGGTATCACATTAACAAGAGATTAGCCTCAACAAGGAGATGTATGACATAAACAAAGTGAAGAGGCGGCGAGCGGCCAGGGAAACAGTCAGCGGGGAACAGAAGCTAAGGTGCTGGTGGACAGACACACAATGAGAGGCATATTGGCTATCAGCCAGGGCTAGGTTGTTTGGTTGCTTTAGGTTTGTAATCCTCATTTGGATGTGTGTTGTCTTTATTCAAGGATACTACTATTGCAAATACGGTTGGTTAAAAGCAGAAAAAAATGTATGAACAGGCTTATTGTATGAATTATTACTGGTATGATTTATAGTGCGTGTGTATTACTCTATAACTGTGTGCATGTGTGTGTACTTGTAGGTGTATGTGTGTGTGCGTGCTCTTGTTTCTTACCATATGTATGTCAGTTCAGTGTGTAAGACAGTTGTTGTTGTGGTTGTTGTCCCCAAGGCTAAGTTGGAATTGGCAGGGGTGCCCCCCCCCCAAGGGACTGGGCCCCTGCCAACACCCTCCTCCCTGTTCCCTCCATCCCTCCATCCTTCAGCCTCCAGCTCAGCAGGATCCAGAGCCCTAGTACTGAGCCACCTCCTCCCAGAACCCCCCTCTCTCTCTCCTCTCTGTCTCTGGGAGGTCTCAGCTGTCCCCCTCAGAAGAGACATCAATCCCCCCCAGGGGATTTCAAACACTCTGATAGCTAGGACCACTGCAGGGGCCAAGCATCCACTAACACACAGGCACATAAAGGCCCGCCACAAAAGAACCCTAAAAAAAACATCTATCTTGCTCTGAGAAAACACTGTGTTGCAGTTGCTCTTTCCCAACCACATGAGAGCAGTGTTAGTCTTTATCAGAGACCTGGAGTGATGAGTGTAATTAGTAACTGCACTGAGGAGGAGTGTGAAATCCTACAATGGTTTATGTCAGGGCACCTGTACTGGGGTCTGAATCCAGTGTGGATTAAACATTTATGATGTGTGTGGAGTTGTGTGTCAGTTAGTGTGTAGTTCAATAAATATATGAATTATTGTGGTAAAGGTGTTTAAATAAAACATGTCAGTGTTTGGTCTGGAAGAAAATTGCGTGTTTCAACTTGACTTTACTTGCTGGATATTACTTTAAAATAAACCACTGACAACATGCACACACACATATATAAAAACGCTCTCTCGCTCTCTCTCTCGCTCTCTCTCTCTCTCTCTCACGAATGCACAACAGTGCGTGCAAACTAGCCACATATACACACACACACACACACACACACGCACGCACGCACGCACGCATGCACACACACACACACACACACACACACACACACACACACACGCACACACACCACAGGAGGCTGCTAACGGGAGAACTGCTCATAATAATGGCTGGAACAGAATGGCATTAAATGTCAGAAAACCATGTGTTTGATGTATTTGATACCGTTCCACTTAATTCGCGCTACAGTCATTAACACGAGCCAGTTCTCCCCAATTAAGGTGCCACCAGCCTCTTGTAATACGCAGTGATGTGCAGTCAGGGTAGGCAAGGTAGGCAGTGCTAACCCTGTAATAATCTAATAAAAAAAAGCTGTTAAGAAAATTCTATAAAATATTGTCATTCTTTTTATACCTAATGTTTTTTTCTCAATAATTCTAGTGGTTTTTATGCAAAAAAATCTAAAACTTTGCTAAAGCTGCATCAAAACCTCAGGAAATATCCTCAGGTATTCATGCATTCCTTTCCAGACATTCAAATACATTGAAATTGTTGAGGCCACAGCCGTTCCTGAGTCCAGTCACCGTTAAAGGACAGGGTAAGCATAGGCATTGCTGCTTTGCCTAGCTTGAAGATTAATTCGTTGCATTGAGCCGATTTCATATTTTGCGCATTCATATTGCCTAAACATGTTGTATAGGTATTGTCAGGGGAAGCTGAGCACATTTGATCGTGTCTACATAACAGCACTTGCATCCCTTGAACTGAACTGGCTAGCGAACAAAAAAAAAGCTGGCTAGCGAACAAAAACAACCTGAGAAATGGACACTATTGCACCTCCAAAATGTTCCAAGTTGGAATAATGTAATGCACCATTTGGAGGGTTCGAAGAGTAGAACCTATAATGAAAAGTTAAGACCAGACAGAGGCAGCATACAGGAGCTCTACACACAAGAAGTGACCATGACACGCAACCACCATATCCCTCATTGCTAGCTGTCGGGCAAGCGAACATTGAGTACTGGACTGTCCACTTGTCTGAAACGTCATTATCAATTAATCCTTTTTACCAGACTTTTACACATCTTGGACATTTACTTTTGCTTTGTGGATGGAATGGGAATGGGAATGACTTGTATCAGTGTGAAAATGGAACCTAAGGAGGCATTGGGGATATGTCTCCCACGACTGGGGCCTGCTGTGTGCATGCAGAATAAAATAAGGGACAAGGGGTTCTGCTTTGACTTCTACAACTCTGTCACCAAGAGGTTCACCAGATGAATGGACTTAATTTACAAGTAAAGGTAGGCCTAAATGCATTTTCCTTTTTTTATTTAACTAGGAAAGTCAGTTAAGAACAAATTCATATTTACAGCCCCATCGATGTGGATGGGGATGTGCTCGGCCCTCTGTTTCCTGTAGTCCACGGTCAGTTCCTTTGTCTTTCGGACTTTGAAGGAAGGCGCTGCCGTCTTACAGGCTCCTGACCAACTCAGCTATTTGTGTTTGTTTTATGCTGATCTTTTACCTTTTTTTGTATATAATGTTTCCGCCATTATTTCCTATGACCTAAAACAGCTTCTGGACATCAGAACAACGATCACTGACCTTCATTTGGACGTCATATTTACCCCAGACCAGGCCCTGATCAGACCCTGGACTCGAAAGAGGAAGCAGCGGCGAAAGAGAGGCAAGCGAGGTGGCGTCATTATTAGACTTGTCACGTCCTGACCAGCAGAGGGAGTAGTGGTGTAGTATTTTGGTCAGGACGTGGCAGAAGAAGTCTGTATGTGTTGTCTAGTATGTCTGTTTCTATGTTAGTCTTGTGACTCCTGATCAGGAACAGCTGGGGATCGTTGTTCCTGATTGGGAGTCATATATTTAGGAGTATGTTTGTCACTTGGGTTTGTGGGTGGTTGTGCTAACACTGCTAGTCTTTTGTTTGTACGTAGCATGTTAGCATGTCGTGAGTTCGTGTTTATTGTTTTCCTGTGTATACTTTGCTTTCATTTATTATTCTTTACATTAAAAGATGAGTATCCATATTCCGTCTGCAGTTTGGT
This sequence comes from Salmo trutta, assembly GCF_901001165.1. Lineage (NCBI taxonomy): Eukaryota > Metazoa > Chordata > Actinopteri > Salmoniformes > Salmonidae > Salmo > Salmo trutta. The sequence continues at coordinate 45,090,343 of NC_042973.1, forward strand.
CCATACAACACGGCTTCAACTATTATGACAGAACCACCCACCTAAACAAGACCAAGCAGCGGAAAAAGGAGAGGAACGCTGAGTACATGGACTATGGTGAGAAATGGACCTGGGAGGAGATCTTGGAGGGAAAAGGCTCCTACACTTGGGAGGAGATCCAGGCTGGAAAGGATCGCCTTCCATGGGGACAGGTGGAAAGAGAGAGGGAGGAACGGCGAAATGCTGGTGAGGACCGGGAACGCTACCGGGGTACACGACTGGCGAGGAAGCCGGAGAGGCACCCCCAAGAAGTTTTTTTGGGGGGGGGCGCACGGGTAGTTTGGCTAGGCCAAAGAAGAGCCATAAGCCAGCTACTCGTGAGTACATGGAGGAGCGTATGGAGTGGAGGGCGCCGTGTTTTGCTGAGGTGCGCACTATCTCACCCATACGCATGCACGGTCCGGTGCGCGCCATTCCAGCCCCTCGCAGATGCCGTGCTAGAGTGGGCATCCAGCCTGGTAGGAGGATGCCTGCGCAGCGCATCTGGTCGCAGGTACGCCTCCTAGGACCAGGCTACCCTACTCCCGCTCTATGCACGGCAACCATCAGGCCCCTGCACAGCCCAGTTCACCCTGTACCAGCACCCCGCTCATGCAGGGCTGCTAGTTCCATCCAGCCAGGACGGGTTGTGCAGGCGGTGCGGTCAAGGCCACCTGTGCGCCTCCATGGCCCAGTCTTTCCGGTTCCCGCGTCTTGTGCTATCCCGGAAGTGAGTACCTCCAGTATGGCACGACCAGTACCAGCAACCCGGACCAAGCTTCCCATGAGTCGGCCTAGTTCTATTCAGCCTGTTCCCGCTCCCCGCTCCTCGCACTAGCCCTCGCACTAGTGTCTTCAGCCTGGTACCACCTCTACCAGCCCCACGCACCAGGCTTCCAGTGCGTCGGCCCAGCCTCAAGAGCCCGGCACCAGTGTGCAGTCCAGAGTATCCGGCACCAGTGTGCAGTCCAGAGTATCTGGCACCAGTGTGCAGTCCAGAGTATCCGGCACCAGTGTGCAGTCCAGAGTATCCGGCAACAGTGTCTAGTCCGGAACCGAGGGAGACTGCCTGCGACCCGGAACTGAGGGAGACTGCCTGCGACCCGGAACCAAGGGAGCCTGCCTGTGACCCAGAACCGAGGGGGTCTGCTTGTGACCCGGAACCGAGGGAGTCTGCCTGCGACCCGGAACCGAGGGAGTCTGCCTGCGACCTGGAACCGGGTGAGTCTGCCTGCGACCCGGAACCGAAGGAGTCTGCCTGCGACCCGGAACCGAAGGGGTCTGCCTGCGACCCGGAACCGAAGGGGTCTGTCTGCGACCCGAAACCAAGGGAGTCTGCCTGCGACCCGGAAGCGAAGGGGTCTGCCTGCGACCCGGAAGCGAAGGGGTCTGCCTGCGACCCGGAAGCGAAGGGGTCTGCCTGCGACCCGGAATTGAGGGAGTCTGCCTATGACCCGGAACCGGGTGAGTCTGTCTGCGACCCGGAACCGAAGGAGTCTACCTACGACTCAGAACTGAAATTGACTAACTGTGTTGTAAATGAGTCTGCCTACAGCATGGAAATGAGGGAACCTGCCCACGAGCCACAACAACTTGAGTCTGTCTACGACCCGGACCCCAATGACTCTGCCTACAACCTGGAGGGCAGGAGGCCGGAACCAGAGCCACCTCCAGGATAGGTGGGTTGGGGAGGGAGGGTGTAGCACAGTGCCGTCGTTGACGGCAGCCACCCTCCCTTCCCTCCCGTTTTTTGTTTAGGGGATATTATTTTTGTTGTGGTATTGGGGATTTTTGTGTTTTCTTTTAAGGTGCATCCCGGGGTCTGCACCTTTAGGGGGGGTACTGTCACGTACGTAGCCTGTTAGCATGTCGTGAGTTCGTGTTTATTGTTTTCCTGTGTATACTTTGCTTTCATTTATTATTCTTTACATTAAAAGATGAGTATCCACATTCCGTCTGCAGTTTGGTCCATACAACACGGCTTCAACTATTATGACAAGACTACGTCGGCAAGCATATACCTTTTGTTGGCGAACACACAATCACAAGAGAACAAGCTGGACGAGCTCCGTTCGAGACTATCCTATCAACGGGACCTGAACAACTGTAATGTCCTATGTTTCTCAGCGTCGTGGCTGAACAAGGACATGGATAATATACACCTCACTGGCTTTTCCATGCATCGTCAAGATCGGACGGCAGCCTCGGGTAAGATGAGAGGGGGTGGGGTGTGTCTCTTTGTTAACAACAGCTGGTGTGCAATCTCAAATTTTATGGAAGACTTGAGTTTTTATAATACCTCATGATAAGATGCAGACCATACTATTTACCAAGAGAGTTTTCATCTATATTTTTCGTAGCTGTCTATTTACCACCACAAACTAATGCTGGCACCAAGACCACACTCAACGAGCTGTATAGGACCATAAGCAAACAAGGAAATGCACATCCAGAGGCGGTGCTTCTTGTGTCCGGTGATTTTAATGCAGGGAAACTTAAATCCGTTTCACCACATTTTTACCAGCATATCACCTGTGCAACAAAACTCTAGATCACCTTTACTCAACACACGGAAGCGCATACAAGGCTCTCCCTCGCCCTCCCTTCGGCAAATCTGATCCTCCTGATTCCTGCTTACAAGCAAAAACTCAAACAGGAAGTACCAGTGACATGTTCAATACAGAAGTGGTCCCATGAAGCGGATGCTAAGCTACAGGACTGTTTCGCTAGCACAGACTGGAATATGTTGTGGGATTCAACTGATAACATTGAGGAGTTTACCACATCAGCCACCGGCTTTATTGATAAGTGCATCGGCGACGTTGTCCCCACAGTGAACGTACGTACATATCCCAACCAAAAGCCATGGATTGCAGGCAACATCCGCATTGAGTGAATGGCTAGAGCTGTCGCTTTCAAGGAGCGGGATACTAATCCGGACATTTTTAGAAATCCTGCTAGGAGCTCTGACGAGCCATCAATCAGGCAAAGCGTTAATACAGAACTAAGATTGAATCCTACTATGCTGACTCTGACGTTTGTGGCAGGGCTTGCAAACTAGTATGGATTACAAAAGGAAACCCAGCCGTGAGCTGCCACATTCACAAGGCGGATTACCAGGACGCGTACTCAGAGCATGCACTGACCAGCTAGCAGGTGTCTTCACTGACATTTTCAACCACTCCCGGACCCAGTCTGTAATACCTACATGTTTCAAGCAGGCCACCATAGTCCCTGTGTCCAAGGCAGCCAAGGTAACCTGTCTAAATGACTATCACCCAGTAGCACTCAAATGTGTAGCCATGAAATGCTTTGAAAGGCTCGTTATGGCTCACATCCCCACCATCATCCCAGACACCCTGGACCCATCCCAATTCTCATACAGCCCCAACAGATCCACAGATGACACAATCTCTATTGCACTCCACACTGCCCTCTCCCACCTGGACAAGAGAAACACCTATGTGAGAATGTTGTTCATTGACTACAGCTCAGCGTTCAACACCATAGTGCACTCCAAGCTCATCACTAAGCTCAGGACCCTGGGACTGAACACCTCCCTCTGCAACTGGACCCTTCACTTCCTGACTGTGGAAGGTATGTGGAGAGTGTGGAGGCAGCTATCTCTTGTGTATCTTGGCTACAATGGTATTTACATTTTGGTGAATATTGTTTGTCGATTTTGATTAATAGTCTATGTCACTCTGGTTGTTGGAGCTACAGTATCTGTTGTATGGTAGACTTGGGCTTCATCAAGGTTTATTTGTGAGTAAATGTTGCTTTGATAATAGCCAGTGCTTACCCAATCACCGACTTTACCGCACATCACTGTACGCATGCATGCACAAACGCACACACACCGTGCAAGTTACAGTTTTTCTCAATGGCGCACAAGCAATTTTTGGATATGCTAACACTATCTATAGCAGAACAGCAATGATCAAATGTTCTGCTCAAATACATATACAGAACTTCAGATTATTTTCTTGCCTTAGTAACTGACTTGAAGATCTTAGACCACCTTTTGCAAAACTTTACATACAAATGTCATCAGTGAATACAAAATTCACTGTTCATAGAATATAACACATTGAAATGTGTGAAATTGTGTTCACTGTTTCCGGTAATCAGTAAATACTACTGCACAAAATTGTAAATCACCCCATTCTACGTCACCCCATTCTACGTCACCCCTTTCGAAGTCACCCCTTTCGAAGTCACCCCATTCTACGTCACCCCATTCTACGTCACCCCATTCTACATCACCCCATTCTACGTCACCCCATTCTACGTCACCCCATTCTACGTCACCCCATTCTACGTCACCATCTTAATTTAGTGACGGCAAAGAAAATGTATTGATCTACTGGGATTTTTTTTAAACTGTTTTGAAAAAGACCACAGTTATGTGTCTTGTGAAGTCTGTTTTGAAAATAGACAACATTGTTAAAAAAAAATGATGCAATTGAGGAAAAACTGTAAAAGATCTGTCAATGTTACAATTTTAGATCACACTGTGTTTATGGCTATAAAGGTGTGTGTAAAAGTTTTAAAAAAACTCTCAAATAGAATGTTTACTTTGTTCATCACAATGATTGACATTATCGAGCAAAATATTTTTGAGGCTTGAATAAAACAAAACAAAAACAAATTTACATGACAAAAAATGCATCATGTTGGAGGTATGTTTTGGCATATGGGACATTTTAATTTGGATGTTACAGTAATTGTAGTCAAATCAAGCTGATTTGAATAAAGCAGGCCTGGGGGATACTAGCCTAGCGCAGAGAGAGGAAAATGTTATGTACCCTTCACCTCAATCACCAGATACTAAACTATATCTGTGGTGGCAAAACCCATGCTTGTCGTGTTTGCAAGTCAAATGAGCCTGTTGTGCATATGCTAACGACAGGTTGGAGTTGCTCATGCCGTGTTCTCTTCATGTTGATGGTGATGTCTGATGAGTCGCAGCGAGGAGTGGGCTGCCCAAATATGTGTTCATCTGTGGAGTTGCTGTGTTTCATTTGTGTAAGCTGCAGCTTTGGCGACCGTCCTAAACCCCTCTCTAAAGGCCTTGTGAGCGACTAAGCTTGCAGGGGCACAGTGGCACTGTGACAACTGACTCTCTATTACATATGCTTTGATGTACAGAGAACAGTTTCTTGGACAAATCAGATATTCATAATAGATAATAATATTGATGGATCAGGACTTTGATTTCAACCAAAGCCAATGTGTTACTACTGCATCAAGGGATTTATAGTCTTTTGGTTTTTTTCCCCTCTGAAACACTTTCCGACTCCTCCTCGTCCTCTGTGCTACAGTGGTACATGAAACAGGCCGGATGGATGCGCGTATTCAGTGTCTGTGGGGAAAATAGCACTGAGCCAAGAGATTTAACTCTCTCATCTCTGCTGCTCACTGCGACTTGGCTCGGCTTTTTTCCAATTTGGAGGATGAAAAGGATGCGTTCTGTCTTAGACTGTGAATACATAACTCCTAGCTAACTGGGTGATATTACGCATTCATAAGTAGGTACACCTACGTACCGTAAGGCTTTTCACAGCCTCGGCCTGGATACAGCATTCTAAATATCTGACTCACTCATTAAAAAAGGCTGTCGTTCTGTAGTTCCTGTCCTTTCTGGTGGAGTTTTCTGTTTTTTTTTAACAGTGAATGGGTCAAATGGGTCCATAGTCATCACTGATCCCCCCACTTCGGGTTCATTTAATAGGACATAGCATCCAGGCATTTAGTTAAATGGGGAAGTCCATATCTCAGCCCGTTCTGGCCCAGACTCTCGCCTCTTGGCATATAATTGGTGAAGGCTGCTATTTACAGATTGAAGGTTGCACTCGCTATCAGAATAATGAATGTAATTCTCCTCATTTATTCCCTGTTTGTCCAAGATCCACCATTATTACTGCCACGTGACGGTCAGCTCAGGGCTTATTTTCACACCGGTACGTGCGGGGAGGCCAGAGCAGTGGACGAAGACATGCAAACAGATTGGGCTTTTCCAGCCAGCTGGGAAGTGTGCAGATGGAATTGGGAGGGAATAGGCACCAAAAGAAAAAGCTGTTGGAATTGGATCCTCCTAGAAAGAGATGCAACGGTATATTTTCTGCTTGACTGATCTGCCCTACATACTGGGAGACACAGATATAATGACTACAACGTGGAGAAAACAAGTAGGACAGGAGACCCGAGATCAAATGAACAGTGTGTTACTGTAAGACATGTAATAAATAACACGTACACTACCTAGTACAATAAAAATGGTTTCAGCATTTCATTTGGTTTTTCTCTGAAATGTATTCTTCAAAATATCTGCTCGATGTTAAAACCAAAGAATCTTCAAAATATACCAAAAAGACCATAGTTGCATGCATGCAGCTCTACGCTACTCTATGCCTAAGCGCCTGTTAGGCTTTCAACACGATTTATAGTCTTGAAGAGGCGGCAATCTAAGTAAAAACCAACCGTGACTCAGATCCTGACCTTTTCCGTTCTTAGGAATGCTCCCGTATTAGCCCACTCAGAGCATCACACCCAGCTAGAAAGCACTGCAGGTTTGGCGCGAGGCGAGGTGTGTGCGCCTGTCTAAACGTCTAAATGACAGTGTCCCCCTCTGGTCTAAAACCCCAGGACAACATGAGACTGCTGATGACTCTTGGATTGCATCCCTGCCTTTGGTAAATAAAAGACGAAAAACAAGTCACGGTCTAAATTGGCCTTTAAAATATAGCCCACTAATTGTGAGAAGTCCTCTGGCCTTGTAGCGCCTAAGGGTGGACCCTCATGTCATGTTGCCATGCTCAGTCATATAGGGTGTTTAGTCACAGATCCCACAGTGTTCATACCAGAGGGGTATGTTGAGTGAAAGGAGGGCATATAGGGTCAGAAGAGTGTTGGATAATGCACACTTTCAAAAAGAGGGCGACATCTTAGAGAGGCCCAGAGATCCACTGTTCCACTGGAGGAGTTGCTATGGTTAACACATCACGCCGTGATGAGAACCGCATGGAGCCTTTTCATTTACACATGACTCCTGGGCACTGTAACCCTGTCCTTCATGTATAATAATCACCCCCATTGCTAATACTGCCAATCAGACTGAGCGGAGAGTGAGAGGGAGGGAGACAGAGAAAGAGAGAGAGGGAGAGAGAGGGGGAGATAAAAAGGCAGAGAAGGAGGGGGGGGGGGTGAGTAGAGAGGGAACACATGGAAGAAGAGGAAGACAGTAGGGTTTTGGTCCCGATTGAGGCGTTTGGGGATATTAATTAAATGTCTTAAACAAACATCATGGCTGCGGAGGGAATGTGGAGAGTGTGGAGGCAGCACAGCGCTCCATCTGCCGTGTGTGTTTGTGTGTGTGTGTGTGTGTGTGTGTGTGTGTGTGTGTGTCTGTGTGTTATGTGTAGAGGGTCTCTCTATGGAGGGTCAGGCAGAGCGGAGCATTGTGGTAGTTAAAGTTCAGGAACACAGAGGAACAGATGGACTCCCCGTCTCTCGGGGCAGGCCAACAGCCTCCCAACGCCTCAAGCCCTTTATGTCTCTCCAAGTTGCAAGGATACAGAGAGAGAGGGAGAGAGGGAGAGAGAGAGGGAGAGAGACAGAGAGAGAAACAGAAATAGAAATAGAGACAGGGCGAGGGAGAGGGGAGAGAGAGAAAGAGAGAGGAGAGGGAGGGAGAGAGGCAAAAATGGGAGAGAGAGAGACAAAAATGGGAGCCAGAAGAATTTAGCTTAAACGAACCTAGCAAGGGGAGTTAATACAACTACATCAAACGACCAAACTGCGTGAGTAAACCAAAAAGGAGCACGGACTCTAACGTTAAAACATATCTTCTGTTTTTTTTTGTGTGAAGATTTTTCAATCCATTATTTCAAGCAACAGCAGCTGACAAACAAAAATGGTTGCCAACCGTGCAGCAGAACAGAGCAGCAGCAGCAGTAGCAGAGCCCACAGGCACCATGTCCCCACTCCCCTCAGCACTGAGTCCATTCTCTACCCTCCAGAGGCCAAACTGACACAACAAGGAAAGCTCTTAAACAGCAACTATAAAAGGGGAGGCCAGAAACCCTTTTTGCAGACCTCTACAAAAGACGTTGCTTTAAACCGCAGCCCGACCTCTTCACTGACGAACAGCGGAGCAATCGCCCCCCCACAGAAAACATGGTGCAGAGGTGTTGTTTCCACTGGCTGTCCACTAGGTTATAGGGAGATAATTGTACCATCCACCAAATTAAAAGAAATCACACAGGGCAGAGACTCAGGACAAGGCAGAGACTCAGGACAGGGCAGAGACTCAGGACAGGGCAGAGACTCAGGACAAGGCAGAGACTCAGGACAGGGCAGAGACTCAGGACAAGGCAGAGACTCAGGACAAGGCAGAGACTCAGGACAGGGCAGAGACTCAGGACAGGGCAGAGACTCAGGACAAGGCAGAGACTCAGGACAGGGCAGAGACTCAGGACAGGGCAGAGACTCAGGACAAGGCAGAGACTCAGGACAGGGCAGAGACTCAGGACAGGGCAGAGACTCAGGACAAGGCAGAGACTCAGGACAGGGCAGAGACTCAGGACAGGGCAGAGACTCAGGACAAGGCAGAGACTCAGGACAGGGCAGAGACTCAGGACAGGGCAGAGACTCAGGACAGGGCAGAGACTCAGGGCAGGGCAGAGACTCAGGACAGGGCAGAGACTCAGGACAAGGCAGAGACTCAGGACAGGGCAGAGACTCAGGACAGGGCAGAGACTCAGGACAAGGCAGAGACTCAGGACAGGGCAGAGACTCAGGACAGGGCAGAGACTCAGGACAGGGCAGAGACTCAGGACAGGGCAGAGAATCAGGGGGAATGCGAATATGGTATAAATCTGAACTAACTCATTCAATCGAATTGATCAAAACAGGAGAATTCTTTATCTGGTTAAAAAGGATATTCTAACAGATAAAAAACGTCTTCCTCTGTGCCACATATATTCTCCCCTCAGAGTCACCCTACCTCAATGAAGAGAGTTTCTCCATTCTAGAGGGGGACAAACACCTACCGGGAAGCAACAACTTTTCCCTCCCCACATACCCCCCCCCCCAGAAACAACTATGACAAAGTGAAAAACGAAAATGGAGCACAGCTCCTGAAGCTCTGTGGAACACTGGGTCTGTACATAGTCAATGGTGGGCAAAGAGGGGACTCTTTTGGTAGGTACACCTACAGCTCATCCCTTGGCAGCAGCACTGTAGACTACTTCCTCACCGACCTCGACCCAGAGTCTCTCAGAACTTTCACAGTCAGCCCACTAACACCTCTCTCAGACCACAGTAAAATCACAGTGTATGTGAGAAGAGCGGAACCCAACCATGAAGCATCACGGCCCAATAAATGACATGGTACTAAACAGGCCTATAGATGGAGTGCAAACAGTACAGACATCTACCAAAAAGCAATTTAGTAGCCAAAATATACAATCTCTCCTGGACACATTTTTTGCCGTATCATTCTCCTACAACAATGAAGGTGTAAATTTGGCCTTTTGGAACATAAACTTATATTTTACAAATTAGCCAACTAATCTAAAGAAACATAAGAGCAGACCAGAAATAATAGATCAGGAAAAATTGTTTGATAATGATTGCAAAAATCTAAGAAAGTCATTGAGAAATGTATCTAATCAAAAACACAGAGAACCAGACAACAAAAATATACGCCTTCAATATGGGGAAACACTGAAGCAATACAAACACACCCTAAGAACAAAAAAGGAACAGCACATTAGAAATCAGCTGGATGTATTTGAGGAATACAGAGAATCAAACCACTTCTGGGAGAATTGGAATAAATTTAACAAACCTCATCATGAGGAATCAAAAATGGGGATATGAGGCAAAATCACTTTGCAAACCTCTACAGCAATATAACAAACAGCCCAGAACAACAAGATATATAAGATAAATTACAAATCCTTGAATCAGCAGTCAAAGACTATCACAATCCTGTGGATATCTCAATTACAGATGAAGAATTATTGGAAAAACTATGCGCTCTCCAACCCAAAAAGGCCTGTGATGCTGATGGTATTTTAAATGAAATGATCAAATATACAGACCACAAATTCACATTGGCTATACTCACACTCCTCAACATTATCCTCACTGCAGGTATTTTCCCTGATATTTGGAACCAAGAGTTGATCACACCAATCTATAAAAATGGAGACAAATATGACCCAAATAATTACAGAGGAATTAATTTGGGTTCATTTGGGTATAAATTCTCTGCAGTATCATAAATAGCAGACTACGACATTTCCTTGATGAACACAACGTCCTGAGCAGAAGCCAGATTGGATTTGTAAAAAATGATGGTACAACAGACCACATTTACACCCTACACACTCTAATTGACAAACAAGTAAACGAAAACAAAGGTGCAATCTACTCGTGTTTTGTAGACTTCAAGAAAGCATTTCATTCAATTTGGCATGAAAGGTCTTTTTTAGAAACTAATAGAAAGTGGTATTGGAGGGAAAACACATGATGTTATTAAATCAATGTACACTAAAAACAAATGTGTGGTTAAAATTGACAACAAGCAAACAGACTTCTTCTCTCAGGGACTTGGAGTAAAACAGGGCTGCTCAGTAAGTCCAACACTATTTAACATCTACATGAAATGAATGAATTGGCAAAAACATTAGACAAATCTGCAGCACCTTGTCTCACCCTACACACCACTGAAATCAAGTGTCTGCTGTGCGCAGATGACCTGGTGCTGCTGTCTTCCACTAAAGAGGGGTTACAGCAGCACCTAGATCATCTGCACAGGTTCTGTCAGACCTGGGCTCTGACCGTTAATCTAAAAAAACAAATATAATGATATTCCAAAAAAGGTCCAGAAATCAGGATCATAAATATAAATTCTATTCGGACACAATTCTATTAGAACACACCAAATACTACACGTATCTAGGACTAAATATCAGCAACACAGGTAGCTTTCACCTGGCTGTGAACAAGCTGAGAGACAAAGCAAGAAGAGCATTCTATGCTATTAAAAGGAACCTTAAAATCAAAATTACAATTAGAATCTGCAAAAAAAAAAATCCAATCAGTTATAGAAACAATTGCTCTATATGGCAGCGAAGTATGGGGTCCGCTCTCTAGTAATGAATTCACCAAATGGGACAAACATCAAATCGAAATACTGCATGCAGAGTTTTGCCAGACTGTATTGCAAGTGCAAAGAAAAACTCCAAACAACGCATGTTGAGGAGAATTGGCCCAAAACCCTCTCCTTATTCAAATAGAAAAAATAGCCATCAAATCTTGAAACCATCTAAAAACAAGTTATCCCAAAACATTCCATCACACAGCCCTATAATGAAACAAGAGAAGAGTCCCCTCAGCCAGCTGGTTCTGAGGCTCAGTTCACTAACCAAAACCAACCCCATAGAGCCTCAGGACAGCACTCAGAAAATCTGGCCCAACCAAATCATCACAAAGCAAAAATTAAAATACATCACCTATTGGAAAGACACCACAAAAAAATATATGTAAACTTCAATGCTATTTGGCTCTAAACAGACAGTACATGGTGGCAGACTATCTGATCACTGTGACTGATAGAAAACTGAGGAAAACACTGACTAGGTATTGACTCAGTGAGCACAGTCTGGCTGTAGAGACCGGTCGTCACAGACAAACCTGGCTGCCCAGAGAGGACAGGCTGTGCTCACTCTGCTCCAGGGTAGAGGTAGAGACATGGCTGCATTTCCTATTACACTGTGACATACTCAGACCTAAGATAATCTTTCTTTCCCCAAAATGATCATTCAGTACAAAGAATTTTAAACTAAATATGAAAAGCCAAAATGTGCAGTTTTGGTAACCAAGTATGTGTCCTCCTGCCACAACCTGAGGGACAGCCAGTGAAAAGTGTTTTCTTACCATGTCATGTGGCTTCTCAGTCAGTTTGAGACTAGTCTACTACGGTTGCTTTCATGTATTATTATTCTCATTAATATTGTTTCCACTACTACTATTATTGCGGTTGGTACTACCATTTTTGTTATATGTATACTTTGACAATGTACTGTAAGTAATGTAACTTGCCATGTCAATACAGTCTATTGAATTAAACATTGAGAGAGAGAGAGAGAGAGAGAGAGAGAGAGAGAGAGAGAGAGAGAGAGAGAGAGAGAGCGAGTGAGAGAGAGAGAGAGAGGTAGCGTGCACTGTTTGCTTCATTCAAGTGACGCTTAAGCCAGATTGATTGATCTGCAGGGCCAAGTCACTGTGGTGTTAGTGCGGCGTAAAGGCTCAGTACGAGAAGAATTAGTTCTATGTAATCCTATTGACTTCACACCTCTCTAGAGCATAGGCTTCTGTTCTGTTCTCTATAGCTACACTCAATAGCCATTCAAACCTTTCATTTACTTGCTCTTAATTACTTTTAGATTTAGTAAATTACGTTGCCCAGAAAAACATCCATCAGAATCAGTAAATCCACAATCTACTGTTAACTTGAGCAATCATTTCTTACAGTCACCTTCGTTTGTCAGGATCACCAATCAAAACACAGACGGTCCCCCATGAGTCAATTATCTATAATGTCCATCTTTTGTTTCACTGCTTTTGTACATCTTTGGTAGAAAGATGTTTCCATGAAAATAGAACGACTAGGTTCTATTATTTTCATTTGGATGAATCACCTCTCCAGGAAGCCGGTGATCTAGGTTCTCGTAGGTCGGTTCGTCAGTGAAGGGTAATTATGTTCTCTGTCACCTATAATTTCCAACACCTACTCTCTCCAGGCCTGGAAGAACCTAATGGCTCTCCTCTGGCAGCCCATTTGAACCGCCGTACAGCTCTGACTCAATTAGTGTTGTCAAGAGATAACGACGAGGCGCTCCTTTTCCCTTTTAGATGAGTTCCAAGGTAAGACAGTAGCTTCGTACAGTATCTAAATCACACTCAAGTCTTTTTTTAATCTCACTGTGCACATGATCTCTTGTCAAGTCATAAAGTTCAGCTAGCCATTATTTATATAAAAAGCGTTAAAAGTGAATCCTTAGACTTTCTGTTGAGTGCAGTTGCTCTCTAGCTCCATTCCGTTTAGGTAGATTTTTTATTGGGAAAGGGATATCTAGTCAATTGTATAACTGGATGCATTCAACCTAGATGCGTCTTCTGCCTTTAACCCAACACCTCTAAATTAGAGAGGTGCGGGGGGCTGCTTCATCAGCGCCCGGGGAGCAGTTGTTGTTGGGGGTTAACTACCTTGCTCAAGGGCAGAACGGCAGATTTTTTTTCACCTTGCCGGCATGGGGATTCAAAGCAATGACCTGACTACTGGCCAAAAGCTCTTAACCACCCAGGCTACCTCTCACCACATAGTGTAGGACAACGCTAACAATGCTTTTCTGGTGCGGCTCACATTAATGCCACATGATGATAAATATCATGATCGGGATATTTCTGATATTGGGTAAGTATGCTGATAGTGGATAGTGGTCCTACCACTGGCTGATGAAGATACAGCATGCTCGTATCAACAGTTGAAATAATATATATATATATTTTTAAGCAGGCATAGCACAGAGCTGAAACAAAAGGAAAAACAATCAGTGACATAACCTATGTGTGAGTTTAACGCACCCAATTAAAGTCCTAAGACTCTTCTTCTCCTTTGGACAATCCGCCGTGTGCAACTTATAGCATGTCCTGGTCCATTTCATTGCAACCGAAGGCATATACACACATTTACAGTGGGGGAGTCATTAGTTGTGTCTGAAATTACAGTGAACAAAAAACATTACTAAAGTTCCCCCCGTCACCTTGTCTTGTCACCTCCCATCACGCAAGGCGTCGTTTCATCGAGCCGTTCGTTTCGCTCACACACATTAGCTTAGCCATTAGCCTGCCCTACTATCTCTGCCAATTATCTCCATCTGTACGCTGATGCTAAGGACAGCTAAGGATAATAAGCGTGACACGCGGTGTAAAATAATGATACGCAGATGAAGAGAAGTCCATGTCTTGATGGACAGAACACGAAATGGAAGACAAATGATGTCTCGGTCTCACTCTGCCAGCCCACACACGTCTAGCCCTCCGGTTTCCCCAAGAGTAGACCGTGGAACAAATTGGCCCGTGTGATAAGACATCAGATGAATTGCCTTGTCGAACCCCCTGACTTCACAAACGTACCACGTACCTCCATTTATTCTTATTGCATCATGTAAACACTTTCACCTCAGCACTGAGCTCATTAGGCTAGCTGAAGGATGATGCTCATCACCCCACAGCAGAACTTCTCTTAACGTCTCACCGACCTTTCCCACTTTGTGTCAATGAGTAGCCTAAACCCTACCTCTCTCTTCGTGAATCCCAAGCTGAAAAAGAGGTGAGACCAGACAGTTAAGACATAACTCGATCTACCCTCTGTCTCACGCTAAGTCAAAAGGTATTCTTACAAGCTGACTCCTAGAGCAAAGTTAATTGAAGATTGCCAGCCAACGGCTAAAACAGGGCATATAGTCAGAACACCATCCTCAGATTGTGCCACAGTCTGCCAAATGCTGATCATCCATCACCACGATGGTATAGGATGTTCCTGGTGTCAGCTGTAATGACGTTTTCCCTGGGAGGTGTCAGGTAATTAAGCATCTTTAGGGTCACACAGGGTGTCCCAGCTTCAGTCACATTGAGGCTGTGCTTACACAGGCATCCCAATTCTGATATTTCTTTCACTAAAAAGATCTGATGTGAAAAGATCTGATATGATTGGTCAAAAGACCAATTAGAGAGAAAAGAGATCAGAATTGGGCTGCCCATGTAAACGTGATAATATGACATTTGGACCAGCGAGAAACACATGACATAACATGGGCCATCACATGCCATTCATATGTTGTCTTTCAAGCAGGTTTATAACTTGCGCTAATATGCGTCTTTTGTCCTGATCTTGTCCACAGTATGATTGTGGACACATTTTCAGAAATATGTCTACACTGTGTCCACATTGTGAACAGATGTCCTGGTCCCACCCAGTATGCAAATTGACAACTATTTTTTACAAAATAATATTTTGTTTTTATTTGAAAACAAATATTGATGCCATAAGACATTGGCCAATGGTGCCACCTGTCAAGGATTTTAAAAGACAGGATAATGATGATGTAAATGGTTTCACTGTCCAGATCTGTCTACAGTACACTTTTAAAATATCCAGACACAATGTGTGCCAGACTACCTCCAGAGGCGGTCAGGAAGATCTGATCACATTTCAGATCACAATCAGATCACAAAGTGTCTTTTAATCATCTTCACTTGTCTGAAAATGTGGGCACAATCAGGACAAAGGATTCATTTTAGAACCAGGTTTAAACAGGGCTTCATAATGACATGACTGCATATTGACATCTTCAGTTTCTGGATAACGATAATTTGCATATATTTAACCCTTATTTTACCACGTAAGTTGACTGAGAACACATTTTGATTTACAGCAACAACCTGGGGAATAGTTACAGGGGATAGGAATGAGCCTGGGATGATTAGGTGGCCATGATGGTATGATATCCAGATTGGGAATTTAGCCAGGACACCGGGGTTAAAACCCTATTCTTACAATAAGTGTCATGGGATCTTTAGTGACCACATAGAGTCAGGACACTCGTTTAACCCCCCATCTAAAAAACAAATCCCTACACAGGGTAATGTTACTGCCCTGGGGCATTAGGATTTTTTATTTTGTAGACCAAAGGAAATAGTGCCTCCTACTGGCCAGGCTACACCACTTCCAGAAGCATCTGGTCTCCCATCCAGGGATCAACCAGGACCAACTGTGCTTAACTTCAAAGGCAAGCCAGCAGTAGGACGCAGGATGGTATGCTGCTGGCTTATTAATACTGTGTATCATTGCAAATTGAATTAATAGTTTGTATCTTTGATTTCCTCTTTACAGGCTGTTGTCTATTCGTCATGCTGCATGAACCTTGTAGAATCAGCTCAATTATACCGGCTTTGTTCAAATTTGATATTCATATTCACAGAAATTCACACGTATTCACTGTTTTTAGCTTCACTAAATCTAACATGAAAACAGTTTCGAATTGATGGCATTGTTTGAAACGTTCCGTATTATAGTGATCTTAACTGATGAACCTGACAGATTACGGTCTAAAGAGAACAAGCTCCATTTGATAAACATTGTGAATCTGCCAACACAAACATCTTCACACTGCACCATGCTGGATATCTGTCGGGCTTTACCGTACACTGCTTGTTTGCATCTCCCTATCCTTATTACAAACGTACCAATATGCATTGCACGGGATAGGTTATCTTTTATGGATGAGGCGAGGTGGATGGTAGTTAGAGAGCAGAGGGGGACTTCTCATTCCCTCAGATTGGGGGGAATATATAAACAGAGTTTATTGTCATGAGCTGGCTTCGGGGGCTGTCATTTTACATTAAACCCACCGCATCTAAATTAACACAAATAACAAGGTTCCTGTTTACGTGGTCAGATGAATGCCACATTTCTGCATTACAGCTATCTACTCCATGCCGCCCCTTCCCCTGTGTTTGTCAAGCAGGTAAATTGGTTGGGATGGCAATGGTATAGCATTAAAACAGACCTGCTGTAATCTTATTCAGTCTGTCATTTAATTCAGAGGATGAGAACACATTTCCTTTTTGTTCACTACGCTCTCGCATTAAATAGGATTCATTTTGGAGATGAATAATTCATGTTTTTTGGGGCGGTTTGTCAGCATGCTGAGGGAGGGGAGCAGGAGTTGTCAGAGGGGAAAAGTGAAAGGTTACACTAGCTAGCTACTTTCAGTAGATTGGCACTAGCTACCTCATTGTGAATGGAGGACAACGAGGAAGAAGGGGATAATGAAGGTTTTTTCACTGTCAATAAGAACAAATGGGGGACTTATTAGCCCTAATGGAGGACGTGAGGGAAACAAAAGGTGTCACTTTATACCAGGGTCATAGGTCATTAAGCTGTTGTGTCAGGGGCCTTCCCTCCGACACATAGCATATAAAATAGAGAAGGCAAATGATGCAATTAAAGTTAGAGGTTAGGTAAGTCCTACCCCCTCTTGCATGATCTCAGTAACTGACACATACTCTAGTGGGCAGACTACAAAGCTTATTAACTCAGTATTCTCTGGATGCTCAGTAGCGTATCTGTCAGGTTCCCCTACGGCAGTGTGGAGGGCCCTCTGAAAAGCAGAGAGAAGGCGTCAGTGGAGAGACCAGCTCTGACGTCCACTTTGAGCTGACTGAAGGTGATCTCTCTGTTAATCTGGCGCTATGCAGAGATGGGAAGTATTTATGTTTACATGTATTTGAAATACGTCTTTTAATTACTTCTGAGTATTTTGTCATTTGTATTTTCTAAATACTGAATACTTTTCTATAACAAAACTTTTGTGGTTCATCCTGCATTGGTATCAGAAGTCTGGTAAATGTTTCTGCTAAATGAGCTAAATATAAATGTACATGTTAAAGTTATCACAAAGCCTGCTAAGTATTATTCTAATGAGCTCCGCCCCGAATGTCACATCCTGACCAGTAAAAGGGGTTATTTGTTATTGTAGTTTGGTCAGGGCGTGGCAGGGGGTGTTTTTCTGTGTGTTTTGGGGTTTTAGGCATTCTATGTCCTTTTTTCTATGTTTTTGTATTTCTTTGTTTTGGCCTGGTATGGCTCTCAATCAGGGACAGCTGTACATCGTTGCTGATTGGGAGCCATACTTAGGTAGCCTGTTTTCCTTTGGGTTTTGTGGGTGGTTGTTTTCTGTCTTGTGTTTTTCACCTGACAGAACTGTTGGCTTTGGTTTTTGTTTCTTTGTTTAAGTGGTTCGTCATTTATAATAAATTATGACCACTTACCACGCTGCATCTTGGTCCCCTCTTTCAGACGATCGTTACACCGAAACAGTACTGCTACTGAGAATGTTGTCACACCCTGATCTGTTTCACCTGTCTTTGTGCTTGTCTCCACCCCCCTCCACTTGTCGTCCATCTTCCCCATTATCCCCTGTGTATTTGTACCTGTGTTCTCTGTTTGTCTGTTGCCAGTTCGTTTTGTTCGTAAAACCTACCAGCATTTGTTTCCCTGCTCCTGCCTGTTTCTTGCTCCTGTTTTCTAGTCCTTCCCAGTTTTGACCGTTCTGCCTGCCCTGACCCTGAGACTGCCTGCTACTGTTGTTAGGAATAAACTCTGTCTGCATCTGGGTCATACCTCAAACGTGATAAATGTCGTTGCTGTTCGAGCCGGCTACTTGCAAATGTTTTTTTGTATTTGAATTAAATACAATACATTTATTTTGATACACTGACCTTTATGGTACTATATTTGTATTTATTTTTATTTAACCCCCTTTTTCTTCCCAATTTCATGATATCCAATTGCAATCTTGTCTCATTGCTGCAACTCCCCAACGGGCTCGGGAGAGGCGAAGGTTGAGTCATGCGTCCTCCGAAACATGACTCACCAAACCGTACTTCTTAACACCTGCCCGCTTAACCCGGAAGCCAGCTGCACCAATGTGTAGGAGGAAACACCGTTCAACTGATGATCAAAGTCAGCCTGCAGGCACCCAGCCCGCCACAAGGAGTCGCTAGAGCATGATGAGCCAAGTAAAACCCCCCCGGCCAAACCCTCCCCTAACCCGGGCGATGCTGGGCCAATTGAGTGCCGCCCTATGGGACTCCCGGTCACTGCCTGTTGTGACACAGCCTCGGATCGAACCCAGGTCTGTAGTGACACCTCAAGCACTGCGATGCAGTGACTTAGCCTGCTGCGCCACTCGGGAGGCCTGTACCTGTATTTTCTCATTGTATTTTGTTATTTTTCCCCATCACTGGCGCTATGGAAACGTGGGATGAGTGACAGGTTAAATAGCATAGCTAATTTCCCTACGCAGTGGCTCCCAGTGTGCTGCCTCTACCTCCTCCTAATGATGTCTCTAGAATGACAGCTTAGAATCCTTGGATGATAATGAACCTTACAGATAGATAACTGGACAAATGCACACAGACGTACATATACACACACACATACACACTAGATCCTATAATTTAGTACTGTGTTTCATCCCACTGATCCCAGAATGAAGTAGAGTAGACAGAGGTTCTCTGTAGGGTGTTGTTACCCCTCGTGGAACAGACAGGTGCCCTCCCAGCTTTGAGGGCTTATTCCTTTGTATCACAGTTCTGGCTGGGTGCCCAAGCTACGGACCATCTTCTCCTGCCATCTCCTAAGCTGGCATTTGAAAACCTCCCCAATCCCACCTACACGCACACACGCACACACGCACACACGCACACACACGCGCACACGCCACCTGGAGCCAGATGCCTGATCAGCGCTCCTCTCCTCCAGTGCCCCAACACTCTGGGAAACAGTGCCAGCATGTGAAATCTCAGGTGACAGTCACCTGGAAGTCTCGTAGCCCCAGAACAGCTGTAGGGCCTTGATTACCTCCCCCTGTCTGCACCGCACAGCACGGCTTTGCACCATCGCCACATCAATCGCCTGTCAATCTCACTCAGCCTTAACCATGACCCACTCAACCACACACACACACACACACACCCAGGCAGGGGAACACGAGGGAGGGGAGAGGAGAGGGGGGGGGTTAGTACAGGGGGAAGGGGGGTCGACTGCCAATGGTTCAAATTAATTGCTACATAAGGAAAAATTGAGAGATAATTATTTGCGCTTTCCTGTCATTGCTGCGGAGAGGATGACCTCATTAACTTGCAGCTTGTACACAATTCAATTACCAAGATATGGAAATACATTTTTGATTACTTTGGAGGCCGGAGCGCGATTCATCTCTATTTCAGATGTGGAGTGGGGGAGGAGTGCATGTTTGAGCGAGGATGTCTTTGCGTCGGTATTTAATAAAAGATACCAGCTTTGGTCTTCATCCTTTGAGAGGGACTCAGCGAGAGAGTATGTCTATTGTAAGCATTAGGAGAAAGTAAAAGATTCCTTTGCACCTTTTGTGGGAGAAGTCGGACAATGCTGTATGTCCCTCTCTGACGAGAGGCCGACAGCAGGCTACGAAACCCACTCCTCCACTCCTATGTACAGTATCTGGTGTCCCTCACTGTTGTCAGATTAAAACAGCTATATTCACATCTCTCTCAAAGATCCAGCCCCTCTATATCCTCTCACTTCAACAGACGAGCATTCAACCTCTCCGACAGCGCGTACTGTTTCTTTCACTTGTAGGCTACAGAGAGGCTGTTTCTCTTACTTCCATTATGATCTCTCGCTATCACTCTCTTTTGCCCCGTCTGTCTCTTTCTCTCCTACAACCTCCCAAGAGCAGTAGTTTTACTGATGAGAGAGCCAAGACTTCTTCAAACAGCTTTGTCTCTTTTATGGTTCAGAGTGGCTGGAGAAACCTCCAGTTTCTCCTGGTAGAGAAGAAAGGGGCCGTGTGGTGTGCGACTGTTTACTGAAGAGATGTCGGGGCCGTTGATTCCGACACAGCCCAGAGCACAGACAGACACAGTCCTACTGGAGTTGTTGATTTGTGTCTGCGTTGATGAGAAGAGAGGAACGCATGCCTTTAATCAGATACGGCTGGAGGATCTCCAGCTGTTTCTATCTGATCATATTAAAGTTTAAACCAATGAACAAAACAGCTACGTCGATGAACGCAATGCACCCTGTTGCGTCACATCAATCGAAACATGCCGGTTGTTATCACTTAATAGATTTGTCTTTAGTCATTGTGATTCTGTATAGTTGCGACTTCAACTTTACTGACTTTACTGACGATGTGATGCTGAGAATTCCTATGGTTGAGACTGGCTACATTGTGCTGCTTTACCTCAGCACCATACACACAGAGGCTTATGGTTTGCATGCTGCATGTATCCCATTTGTGTAATGACATCAGTCGTGGTTAATCTCCAGGTCAAGTAGATCCAGCCTGTCCCACAGGATAATGTGTCAATATTGAAAGAGTTTTCCCTCTAAATATACCTGCTGAGGTGCCACTTCAAACAGGTTTAGATAATCGGGAGATTTAGTGTGTGTGCGAGTGTGCGTGCGTGCATGCCAGCGTGTACGTGTACTGTGGTGGCTTTTGGCACAAGCCCTCCTGTCGTATAACTTAACGAGGCGTAAAAGGGTGAGCGCCTATGTGTGCCTTTCGGCAATACGGTGCCTGATACATACAGTGCATCTTTCGTTCCGTCTTTTGGATTGTTAATTGTGTATGCCTTGTTCCTCAGCGTGACCGAGTGAGGGTGCCTCTGGGTAAGATATAGATGCAGTCAAGCAGGTATCACCCACAGATGAGTCTCTGTTGTCTTTGCTGTGTGCTATACTGTAAATGTCACGTCCTGACCCTAGTAAGAATTCATTTTCTATCGTAGAGTAGGGCAGGGAGTGACAAGGGGTGTTTTGGGTTGTTCTATGTTTTCTATTTCTATGTTTAAGTTCTAGTTTTTCTATTTCTATGTTGGGATTGTTTGGGGGTGATCTCTAGTTGGAGGCAGCTGATCCTCATTGCCTCTGATTAGAGATCATATTTAGGTAGGGGTTTTTCTCTTCCTGTTTTGTGGGTTATTATCTTTTGAGTAGTGTGTTTTCCTTTGTTGTTTTTGTGTTTTCAAATTATTTATGTATTGCATTCAGTTTCACGTCTAATAAATATGTGGAACTACGAACACGCTGCATTTTGGTCCGCTCCTTCGAACAGCCGTGACAGTAAAGAACATACTGTAACCGCTATAAGGTTTTTACGTAAAAGGAGACACTATTAGCAGGAATAGATTGTACTTTGGTATGTCCCCCAAACTCAAACGTGTTGTGCAGCCAGCCTGCAGAGGGGAATGAACTTCAGTTTCCTGCCCCCCTGTCGCTCCCCAATGTTGGGGGTGACTGTGTGAGGGGCCAGGGGCAGAGAGGGGCTCAGATGGGCCTACTCAGGCTAACCTCTACCTCCCTGTAGCAAATATGGAACCGACGAACACCTTAAATTAGAGCACACAGCCTAGGAGAATGAGAGCGAGAGAGAGCTCTGTCAGTCACACATACATACAACCCTTAACTAACCTACGCTATATCATCAAGCACTCTGGGCATCTGACACTCATCCTGGGCTTTTTTAGAGGCAACAGACACCTTGCCTTCAGGGTTGTACAGCGAAGAGAGAGAGAGAGAGATAGTCTGTAATAGGATTACATCTGTTAACATCATGTGAGATAAGATCACAGTTTGGGGGGCAGTGCTCCTGGGGGATGATGGGGCATGGGGCCCCCTCTCCCCCACCTCCCCCTACACTCCCCTCGATCCCAATAGGAACCAGACACACGGGCAAGGAGATAGAGGGATGTGGGAGAGAAATAGAGTGGGAGGGAGGGAAGCAGGCTCCAGGCGTTAACCTCATTTGTGACAAAAGCCGTATCTTGGAACAGAGTAGAGAGAGAAGCAGAGCAGAGAGACTCTCCAGAGACCACTCAGGTCCCTGGGCTCATTTCCATGCAGACCTAATGAAAATGTTTGGCTTGCTCTCTTAATTAAAGATCATTCCCATTTAAATTCACCAAAGCTTGTGATTTGTACACACATGAGCTCGTTTTAATTTCAAATTAGGGCCTGATTGGCAAAGTCCCTATGCATCTTGTGTCATAGATCTATGCTGTGTATAGTAAAAGGGAGATACATGAAAATGTTCTTGGACTTGAACAAAATAAGAAAATATATTGACTCCGTTACTGAAAAGGCTAGATTAGATATAGTTAAACATTAAGGAAACAGAATATAAATACAGATAAATATTTTTGAACATTCAGTAAGTGAAACATTAGGCTAGAATAAAAAGCTTTTTTATTATTTAACCTTTATTTAACTAGGCAAATCAGTTAAGAAAAAAAATATTATTTACAATGACGGTCTACCCCGGCCAAACCCGGACAACGCTGGGCCAATTGTGCGCTGCCCTATGGGACTCCCAATCACGGCCGGATGTGTTCAGCCTGGATTCAAACCAGGGACTGTAGTGGCACCTTTTGCACTGAGATGCAGTGCCTTAAACCGCTGCGCCACTCGGGAGCCCAATGCATGTATGTCTACTCTTCCAAATACAGAAGATGTCTATGTGACAGTGCATTGCAAATGTAGTTATTGTTTGGCGATACCTGGAAAATGCTTGCTAAAAGAATGACTTTTAGGATCCTTTCAAATACACATTTCTGCCGGGACATGTCTTTTTAGGATATTGCGTCTGGTTACTTTTGGTGTGTTTGCACGGACCAATCTAAAATTACAAAGCTACTGGGGAAAATTAAGTCAAATTAATGGACCTCCCTCTGTTCTGTCTGTTCAAACCCCATTAAATGATATTGTTAAACAAAAACAATAGTTTTGCTAATCATGCTCTATGCATGTGCATAGTGATTTCCCTGGAGGCTGGGAATATGCATTTTACCAACACAGTAATTCCCTGTGTT
The DNA here is from genome assembly GCF_901001165.1 of Salmo trutta. Lineage (NCBI taxonomy): Eukaryota > Metazoa > Chordata > Actinopteri > Salmoniformes > Salmonidae > Salmo > Salmo trutta. The sequence continues at coordinate 45,113,860 of NC_042973.1, forward strand.
AATCAGAAACTGAAAAGGCCTGGCCAATGGACGGAGGATGTAAAACCGTTTGATTTAGAATCGGCTTCGTGCGACCCTCTCGAAATTGGCTTCCTTCCCCTAAAGATGGTTCAAGTTAATTAAGCACTCAGCGGGTTTATGATGTTTAAATTAAAATATATCACCCTCTTTGTGTAGCTATCAGGGGAGAGAGCTGCAAGGCTGGCTAATGGGTGTATGAAAATTCATGATGTAAGACTGAGGGGGCGTTTGTTCTGCTAACCCTGTCACTCAGGGTAAGGGTGGTGAATGTGTAGGTTCATAATACCGCTGCTGCCCAGTAGGGGGAGTAGAGCTCTGTTCAGGCTGTGGAGAATCAGCTCAGCTCAGAGGAGTTAGTTGTTGTGACCAGATGCTTCATGAAAGATTGATGCCGGAACGCATGCACACACGCGGGCACGCAGGCACACACACAAACAAACACACATTTTAAGCCTTGTTTCTCTTTCAAGCGATACACCTTCTCCCAAACGACAGATGAAAGTGATCTAATGGAAAACTTTGAGAAAACTTCAGATGAGGACTTTGAGTTGCAAACATGTCATGGGGATTGCATACATTTGCAGATAAAGCCAAAATGCAGTTGATTGTTTTAAGGTAACTCAAGGTAATAACATTCTGTGATCCGTGTACAAACAGAGTTGACTTTGAAATCCTCTTTCGTCGTCCCTGGCATATTTAATGAGAGACAACTTGAAATCCAATAGCATTGGGAGATATGACTTGACTAGAGGTCACCAATGTTTACCACAGCTCCTGTCCTCGTGGTCTTTAAATGTGTAGCATGACTGTCCCGCGTGGGGAATTAAAACTCTGTGCAATGAGCTGGAAATTGCTTTGGTTAAGATTTTTTGTTGTTGCTCATTGCCCAACAGAAACAAATCAACCATCTGAAAATTGTGTGACCTCTACACATTGTATCGATATGGCCCTACACTACAGATCTGTATGTGGTTGCTTTCTTAGCTTTTGCTGTGGATCTTTGAGGGCTTCTATGAAGCAGAAAAGAGGAGGAACGGTCATATGCTAATTCTGTATAAAAAAAAGGCATTAATATAATTGTGGGCTGTGAATGTGTTAATATTTTACATGGCATGTATTGGATAAATAAAATCACGCCACTTCATTGCTGGCCATCCTTAATGGGGGACTGAGGAAATGCCAATCAACAAAATGAAGGTTAAATGTATTATCAACCTGCCTTAATAACCTGTACATTTCTATTAACAGTATTCCTGTCTTTACATATAATCTGCAATAGTGTGATATCTCAGTCATCATTTATTTTACTTTTTTTTTGCAAATGATTTGAGTGGCAAATTAGGTGTCCGTGTGTAAGCCAGTGTATAGGTGTACAGTGAATGGAGGCGAAGGGGGAAGCTGCATCCAAATATGGCGACCTAAGTATGGGCAATGGGTGTGTCAAAAGGCAAGGAGTATGGGCAATGGGTGTGTCAAAAGGAAAGTAGTGGGCGTGTGGAAATGGAGTGGGTGTGTTGAAAGCAAAGTAGTGGGCGTGTGAAATGGAGTGGGTGTGTTGAAAGGAAGGAGTGGGCGTGTGAAATGGAGTGGGTGTGTTGAAAGGAAGGAGTGGGCGTGTGAAATGGAGGGGGTGTGTTGAAAGCAAAGTAGTGGGCGTGTGAAATGGAGTGGGTGTGTTGAAAGGAAGGAGTGGGCGTGTGAAATGGAGTGGGTGTGTTGAAAGCAACGTAGTGGGCGTGTGAAATGGAGGGGGTGTGTTGAAAGCAAAGTAGTGGGCGTGTGAAATGGAGTGGGTGTGTTGAAAGGAAGGAGTGGGCGTGTGAAATGGAGTGGGTGTGTTGAAAGCAACGTAGTGGGCGTGTGAAATGGAGTGGGTGTGTTGAAAGCAAAGTAGTGGGCGTGTGAAATGGAGTGGGTGTGTTGAAAGGAAGGAGTGGGCGTGTGAAATGGAGTGGGTGTGTTGAAAGCAAAGTAGTGGGCGTGTGAAATGGAGTGGGTGTGTTGAAAGCAAAGTAGTGGGCGTGTGAAATGGAGTGGGTGTGTTGAAAGCAAAGGAGTGGGCGTGTGAAATGAGTGTGTGTGTCCAAAGTGCTCTGAAGGTTTTGATTGAACTGTGATTTTTTTCTGTTTCCTGCCACGCAATTGCCATACATTTGAGCGAATGTATTGCGCAGTGGATGCTGGTGGAAGGAGCAATAGGAGGATGCTTATTGTAATGGCTTGCATTAAATAAATGGAATGGAGGCAAACATGTGGTTTCCATATGTTTGATATCATTCCATTTATTCCATTCCAGACATTACAATGATCCCATCCTCCTATAGCTTCTCCCACCAGCCACCACTGGTACTGCAAGAGTTTGGACGGGTGTACTGTTGCATCATGCGTTGTATGCATGTGCTTACTGTGACTGTCACCCTGATATTGGCTACTAGGTAGCTACATCCCATGCTGTTGCCGGACAGTAGTGCTGGACAGTAGTGAAACATTTAAAAAGTTATCCTTTTTAGATAAAACTATACTAAATACAGTATATTCACAGTTCACCAAATAATTGATTAAAACACATTGTTTTGCAATAAAAGTCTACAGTAGACTCAACAGCCCCCTTTAGGGTAGCACTATGGTGTAGCCAGAGGATAGCTAGTTTCCATCCTCCTCTGGGTACATTGACTTCAATACAAAAACCAGGAGGCTTGTACGGTGACAACGATGAAGGCTGTGTGTAGCGGTTAGCGGTTATGATTTGAAGGTTTGGCTTGGAAAGGTTTTTCGCCTGGTCACAGACAGCTGTTGTGTTCTGAAGTCCACAAGCGAAGGGAAAAGATGAGAGGAGGAGAGCGCGTAGATGCGAGAAGACATTATCCAACGATCAAAGGGATCATGCTGTTTGTGTGTGGCTGCTATGAAAGTGAATTGTGTTTGCGTGTGATCAGGGGTGTATTCATTCCGCCAATTTTATTTAAAAAATGTTTTTTAAATGGAAGAAAAAGGAATGAAACATGGATTAACATCCCTGAATTTGTCCAACAGAAACTCTTGTTTGCAACTGTTGGAATACTGATTACACCGTAGATGAGCTAGACGCAAGCAAGATTGTGCAAGACGGTATTGAATGTGGCAATGTCCGTCACCTTGATTACAACATTTTCTCTCAACCTGTGCACCTACATCGTAAACTATCATTCATAGGCTAGGTTGTAGCAACCTCATGAAGGGTATAGGAGAAATTTGAGTATCATGTAGTAGCCTAAACCGATTGATGTTACATTGAGCTGGGTGAATGGAATATGAATGACAGTCATCCAATATGCTGTAATAGAAAGAAGGTCAGGCTCATAAAAATACTAATCCTCCCTGATCTTAAACGGCTCCGACCGCCACTGGTATGTATGTCTCAAAACGATATCTACACTAAGTATGCCAAACATTAACAACACCTGCTCTTTCCATGACAGACTGACCAGGTGAATCCAGGTGAAAGCTATGATCCCTTATGGATGTCACTTGTTAAATCCACTTCAGTCAGTGTAGATGAAGAAAAGGAGAAAGGTTAAAGAAGGATGTTTAAGTCTTGAAACAATTGAGACATGGATTGTGTATGTGGACCATTCAGAGGGTGAATGGGCAAGACAAAAGTTTGAAGTGCCTTTGAACGGGGTATGGTAGTAGGTACCTGGTGCGCCGGTTTGGGTCATGAACTGCAATGCTGCTGGATTTTTCATGCTGAACAGTTTCCGTGTGTATCAAGAATGGTCCACCACCCAAAGAACATCCAGCCAACTTCATACAACTGTGGGAAGCATTGGAGTCAACTTGGGCCAGCATCCCTGTGGAACGCTTTTGACACCTTGTAGAGTCCATGCCCCAATGAATTGCAACTCAATATTAGGAATGTGTTCCTAATGTTTGGTATATGCAGTGTATATGCTTATCAATATGAGTTATTTCTTGTGTAGGCTGCTATCCTAATTGAAATAAAATCATGGGAGGGAAAACATTCTCTACCACTGCAACATGACCGTGAAGCTGCCGAGTAGGAAACACCTCTCAGTGGTCAGCAGGCTGTCAAGTCTACTCCTGCTCCAGCTCTCAACGTTGCCAGTTAACTAACCACCTGTCCTGGCAACCCATCATTACGCACACCTGGCAACCATCATTACGCACACCTGCGTCCCATCATTAGGCACACCTGGACTTTATCAATACCCTAATTACTCCCAATTTATTTTGCCTTCAGTTGTCATCAGTCCTTAGGTTTTATAGTTTTTTTCTCACGTTCAGTACGCTTCCCATGTTTCTTCATTTGAATCGGTTCAGTATTAAACCCTCCTGCTGCAACTGCTTTCTGACTCCCGGCATTTACATTACACAGGCACGTCGAAACAACACCGGTGCACTGGTCGCCGGCTTATCGACTCGTCGTATAGCCCAATCAGCCACACAAAATGGAAACAATTCTGCACAATTAGCCATGTAAAGCACTTAACCTGTTTGGGGTAGGGGGCAGTATTGAGAATTTTGGAAAAAATATGTTCCCATTTTTAACTGCCTCCTACACCAACTCAGAAGCTAGAATATGCATATTATTGTTCAGGTTTGGATAGAAAACACTCTGAATTTTCTAAAACTGTTTGAATGGTGTCTGTGAGTATAACAGAACTCCTATGGCAGGCAAAAACCTGACAAGGTTTCAAGCAGGAAGTACCCTGTCTGACAAGGAGTCGTGCGTCTTGCATCTTTTTATTGAAAAGTAAGGATCTTAGCTGTAACGTGACAATTCCCAGGGCTCCAATAGGCTCTCAGAGCCCGCGAAATAACTGAAGGTTTACGAGGGAGCCTCAGGTTGAAACAGATTATCGCCTTTTGTAAGTGGATGCTCCGAGGACCTTTGAATGATGCGCGTGCATGAGTCGCTTCTGAGGAGAAATTTTATTCGGCTGTTTAGGCTCAATGCATACTCCCGGTCGGAATATTATCACTAATCTACGAGTTGAATGGCATAAAAATTGGTTTTAAACAGCGGTTGACATGCTTCGAAGTACGGTAATGGAATAGTTAGACATTTTTGACACGCCAATGCGCCATGCGCGGGACCGCGAAGAAGCATTCTAGAACTCACGAACAAAACGTCGCTGTTTGGATATAACGATGGATTATTTGGGACCAAACCAACATTTGTTATTGAAGTAGAAGTCCTGGCAGTGTATTCTGATGAAGAACAAGCAAGGTAAGAACATTTTTCTTATAGGAAATGTGATTTTGGTGGATGCTGACCTGGGTGGGTATCTAAATAGCTAGCCCTGTAATGCCGGGCTATGTACTTAGATTATTGCAAAATGTGCTTCATCCGAAAAGCTATTTTAAAATCGGACATATCGAGTGCATAGAGGAGTAATGTATCTATAATTCTTAAAATAATTGTTATGCTTTTTGTGAACGTTTATCGTGAGTAATTTAGCAAACTGTTAGTAAATTCAACGGAAGTTTGCCGGGGGTTATGCGTTTTCTGAACGTCACATGCTAATGCAAAAAGCTGTTTTTTGATATAAATATGAACTTGATTGAACAGACATGCATGTATTGTATAACACAATGTCCTAGGTGTGTCATCTGATGAAGATCATCAAAGGTTAGTGCTGCATTTAGCTGTGGTTTGGGTTTTTGTGACATTATATGCTAGCTTGAAAAATGGCTGTCTGATTTTTTCTGGCTGGGCACTCTGCTGACATAATCTAATGTTTTGCTTTCGTTGTAAAGCCTTTTTGAAATCGGACAGTGGGGTTAGATTAACGAGATTCTTGTCTTTAAATAGCTGTAAAATAGTCATATGTTTGAGAAATTGAAGTAATAGTATTTCTAACGATTCAAAAATCGCGCCACTGGATTTCAGTGGCTGTTACGTAGGTGGGACGAGTTCGTCCCACATGCCCCAGAGAGGTTAAGTAAAAATACTTGAAAGTACACCTTAAGTCATTTATTAGGGGTTGTTTCTGTACTTTACTTTACTATTTATATTTTTCACAACTTTTATTTTACTATATTCCTAAAGAAAATCATGTACTTTTTACTCCATACATTTTCCCTGACACCCAAAAGTACTTTCTTTGAATGCTTAGCAGGACAGAAACATTGTCAATTTCATGCTTTTATCCCTGGTCATCCCTACTGCCTCTGATCTGGCGGACTCACTAAACAACAAATGCTTCATTTGTAAATTATGTTTGAGTGTTGGAGTGTGCCCCTGGCTATCCGTAAATAAAAGAAAACAAGAAAATCGTGCCGTCTGGTTTGCTTAATATAAGGAATGTGAAATTATTTATACTTTCACTTTTGATACTTAAGTGCATTTGTGACTCGTTTCAGGAAACTATGTGTATGTCGCCTCACAGGAGAGGCACTTGAACAAACGTTAAAAAAAATTGACATCAGTTTTTTGGCAGAAATGTCTTCTGGAACATGGGAATTTTTATGTGCCTTAATAACAAACTTGTATGCCATCTGTATATACAAATAAAATTGTTACATTTCGAGCCTAGTTGGTTTAGTCACAGAAAAATACAGGAACCTTCCCGCTATCCATGATTGGCTGAGATAATGGATGGGCTGGACAAATGCGAGAGATGAGTTCGGATTGGTCTGCCATGTAGCACACTTCTGTCAATTACATTAGCTGGCCAGTATGTGTAGGTAATCCTTTCTAACGTGGCCTTTTTTTAAGATATCACGAAGTAGAACTGAAAAAGTGTTGTTCTCCACTTTCTGGAAGTGGAGAAGCCTGGTGGAATTTGAATATGATAGCTAAGGACATGGAGAAAATTGTCGTGCTTAATTGCAAATATGCAGAGCAGTGGAGGCTGCTGAGAGGAAGACGGCTCATAATAATGTCTGGAATGGAATCAATTGAGTGGTATCAACCACATGGAAAACACATCTTTGATGTGTTTGATGCCATTCCATTGACTCCATTCCAGCCATTATTATGTGTCGTCCTCTCCTCAGCAGCCTCCACTGATGCAGAGGGCTGTTGTATAAAACACCTGTCTCCGGATTACATCTTCAAACTAACGGCAACCATGGCATCTGTGACAGTGAGGGAGAAGCATCCATCCATGTATATTGGTAAGATAGCCTAGCTTGCTACATTATCAGATATTATATGTTTCCAATTTTGTCACAAAGTCGTTTTCATTTCAAGTTAAATTGTACTGTTAGCTAGCTAGCTAACGTTAGCTGGCTGGCTCGCTAGCTAACATTACGTGTATGATCTGTCTAGTAATATTATTCGTATCTCAGAGCCATTTGCATTGCGAGTTATAGCCCAATGTTAACTAGCAAGCTAACATTGAACCTGGTTGGTTAGTTACCTGCAGATTCATGCAGGGTAGTGAGGTTATGAGTTCAGAATATGGTTATTTGTTTAGCTAGCTACATGTCTAATCAAAAGACTCAACTATGCAAGTAACCATTTCACTACAACCTCTGTATCCTGTAAATTTGACAAATAAATTTGACAAATAAACTGCACCAAAGTCAAATTAGGATATAACGTTAGGCCAATGAGACAGTGTCTAAGTAAAACAAATATTGTAAATAATGATCTTGTTGTGAGTTTATTTTCCTGTAATAATGAAGATAAATGAGCTAAAGTGAAGACGTTGTCAGCTATATGATACGGTCATTATTTGAACTGGCTAGCCAGCTAACTTAACATTAGCTAGCTAGCTAACAAGCTAGAAACGAATCATAACATTGTTGATAACGTTGCTGTTAGTTGCCTGGTTAACTAGATTGACATACCAAATTCATTTTTAAACAGGTGGGTGGATTGGTGTTAAAATTCACTAGTTATGCTGTTTTGGACCACCAGGCTGCTGATGTCATGCAGCCTGTAGTTTTTGTGTTTATACTATTTCATAACGACAAGTTTGATGTTGGACGACAATAGAATATTCATGATATCACTGCGACAACTGTCGATAGACGTAGTATAAACCAGCCTTTAGTCTTGAAGTCTTTGGTTGTTTAGTACATGGTACATGTTACATAGTACATGTTAATCCTTAAAGAGATGGGTGGGGCTAAGGCTTAAAAGGGTGTGAACGATGCTGAATGAGAAGAGCTCTCAGTAGGTTTACCAAAACATTCAAGGGCCATTTTCTCAAGTTTATCAACTTTCAAAGCAGAATTACTTTCCCATTGTTCCTTAACTGCAGTGTATGATATATAATTTTCTAGCTCTGTCTTTACCTTTTTTTTTACCCTCTTTTTCTCCCCAATTTCGTCGTATCCAATTGCTAGTTACAGTCTTGTCTCATCTCTACAACTCCTGTACGGACTCGGGAGAGGTGAAGGTCGAGAGCCGTGCATCCTCCGAAACACAACCCAACCAAGCTGCATTGCTTCTTGACACAATGCTCACTTAACCCGGAAGCCAGCCGCACCAATGTGTCAGAGGAAACACCGTACACCTGGTGACCGTGTCAGCGTGCACTGCTCCTGGCCCGCCACAGGAGTAGCTAGTGCGCGATGGGACAAGGACATCCTTGCCGGTCAAACCCTCCCCTAACCCGGACGACGCTGGGCCAGTTGTGCGCCGCCCCATGGGTCTCCCGGTCGCGGTTGGCTGCGACAGAGCCTGGACTCAAACCCAGAATCTCTAGTGGCACAGTTAGTGCTGTGACGCAGTGCCTTAGACCACTGCGCCAATCGGAAGGCCCCGTCTCTACTTTTATCCAATGTAAAAAACACCATTTCAAATTTTGCTACATAAGACCGAATCGAGCCGGTTGGTCACATTTGAGCAATTACATTTACTTTTGATACTTAAGTACATTTAAAACCAAATACTTTTAGACTTTTACTCAAGTAGTATTTTACTGGGTGACAATTGGGTACTTTTTCTCACCACTGCCAATTAGCTGATTACCTTTCCATACACCCACTCCTTTCACCATATTGGGCTGCAGCTACCCATACTTGGAATGGAGGCCTGTGGGTTTACCCTGGTGAAGGACCCGTCCTCCTCCTTCCCTTATGCGCCTTAAGTGGGTAACGTGGTGGAGACAAGCTCAGCTGGAGAGGAGAGGAATGTGTCAGGGGCAAGGAGATGTCAAAAAGACACACATACACACACACACACACACACACACACACACACACACACACACACACACACACACACACACACAAAGAAATAATACACACTCATGCACACACATAGACCTGCAGACCTGTAAAAAAAGTTAAATATTGGATGAATTTTAGATATTGCATTTTAGACTTTTGATAAATGCTCTGTTTAGTTTCATAGAGGTTAAACCATTGTGATACACGTGATACACATGCCCCACGCCGGCTTATACAGATGGCAGAATTTTCTTCTTATTACATTTCTAAGATCCTCAGCAAATGTGGGTTTAATTTGACCACATTGTGAACCTTGCTGTAATTACAAAACCTTGGTCATCAATGTGTGTAAATAGTTTAATTTCAATCCCCCAAAACTGCTTTGTAAGCCTTTTCCCCCTTTTCTCATTTAGTCAATTGACCTTGACTGTGCCAGTACAGTCCTGGCAACATTATCCCCTCTCCCTCCCGCTCTCTCCCTCTCCCCCGCTCTCCCACGCTCCAAGGTTTAAAGTCCCATCAACAAAATTATCCCAGTATCCTGATTACAAGAGCAACTGCCCTACGTGGATGAGTCTGCATCATTCAAATATTAATATTCAAATTAAAATATAATTTATTACATTATCTCGCTCTTCAGACCGACTCAGTCATTTTTATGTGAGCGGTATGATTTACATAGACGTTGGAGGAAGACCTGTCCACGGTCATTAAATTAGCCCTGGCTGAATAATCAGATAGTCATCTTCAATTGAGGAGCATGAGGAAAAGATAACCGCATGCTCAACTGCTCAGGACCCATACTATACCCCCACTGAATGGTCCAGACATACTTTTTCAGAGAAAATATTGCATTTTACGGTGCAACTCTGTTTAAGAGGCCTATGAATACTGACCTTTAATTGACAGCCAATGGCTGTGCTTGCTCTTGCTCTCTTTCTCCCTCTCTCTCTCTCTCTCTTTTTCTCTCTACCTCTATGTTTCTCCTTTCTCTCTCTCTCTCTCCCTCTCTCTCTCTCTCTCTTTCTCTCTACCTCTGTTTCTCCTTTCTCTCTCTCTCTCTCCCTCTCTCTCTCTCTCTCTTTCTCTCTACCTCTATGTTTCTCCTTTATCTCTCTCTCTCCCTCTCTCTCCCTCTCTCTCTCTTTCTCTCTACCTCTATGTTTCTCCTTTCTCTCGCTCTCTCTCCCCCCCAAATAGAGGAGCCCCGGCTGTGTCAGATTGGGCAGAAGGTCTCGCCCTCTCCCCGGTCACAGCCTCTCTCAGTGGGACATAGCACTTAGAGTCTGAAACCTCCTCTGCTCCGACCCCTCTGCTAAAGTGCAACAAAAATCTAATTTGCATTTGTGTTATAGATTTAACCCAAATTAAACTCGCTTTGAATCACTATGCCTGAACATGTATTCAGAAGCGTTTCCTGTGAAAGCCGCTGTTCATATCTTTGACAACGTAACACGATCCAATGACTTTAAAAAAGCGGGTGCAATTTTACAGCTTGTCTCAGAGGTCAAGGTTCACCTATTTACCGACATGGGAATCTAATTCAATCAAACGCATTGCCCTTATTTTCTCCCCTTCCGAGGGATGACGCGCATCTTGGATCAGGAGAAAATAGCAACGCTTGACCTGGAGAGCGCCGCTCCGTGCCGCTCCTTTCAGAGCGCCTGTCATCACCAGCAGCAGTTTCTCAGCTGCAGGCGGCCGATCCACTGTGTCCAGGTTTCAAGCAAAGAGAAGGAGACAACGCATTGTTCAGCCTATAACAAATGCTGACAACTACCCGGTAATTAGATGGCGGTAATTTCCCTGAATGGACTTTAATTACAGAGGAAATGGTAGTCCTCCATTGTTTTGGTGGAGCATGGGGAGCATCCCAATGGGCCAGCCTAAAGAGAAATGTGACGTGGGATGAGAAGATGTGAGAAGTTGTCATCATTTCTCCTCCTCCTGTAGTTAGCAGCCCAGGGTTATTATCAGGGGACTCTTAATCACTGACCTGCAGTAAGCTATTAATTGTAATCCTGCAAATTAAAGATAATTCTAATTAGCTGGCACTGGGGATATAACTCATGTGTTTTTGTGGCTTTGGGAGACATGGAAGATGAGAGGGATGTGTCCTGTGCATAGTCAGACGCTGGTTTTCACGACACTCTCGGATGGTAACAACAGAGGGCTGGGTAAGTGCTTGGGCCTACACGGAACCAATTTCAGATCCAATAGGATTGTCATTATTACAATCGCATCGCTCTCCTCTACTCACATTGTTATTCCATGGTTGAATTCCCTTCAAGTTATTTCTACAAATAATTTGGTTGTAATCCTGAAAAGCAAATAGTCAGTGCATGGTTTTACTGTAACTCTGGCATACCTTTTAAACATGAATTATGAACACGGTATTACATATTTTTTAGCACTAATATAATCTGGTGTCTATGCTTAATCTTCAGAAAATCTCAGTCTTCACTACTTTATCAATGTGGATATCACCAATACCAACTTGACCGTATGGGGTGGTTTCATGGACAAATATTATGCCTTATCCTGGACTAAAAAGCAAACACAATTGAGTATATGCATTGACAATTATTATTTGTCCAGAATTAGGCTTAATCCGTGTCCAGGAAACCACCCCGATATGGTCAAATTGTTACTATGTATTAAAACGCCCCACAGAGTTCAATTACCTGAATGATACCTGAAAATGTCTCTCAGTATCTCAAAACCCTTTCAAACGGACCAATTCTCCCATGAAGCACAGCGATTCTCCAGCTTTGACCTTGGTGTGCAGAACTCTCCTGGGAGAGGGTGTGCTTCCTACTCTGACCATTATGGTTGAAACTCAGAGGCTTTTATCTAGCTCTATAAATATTGACTGAGCCTACCTGTGCTCACTCCCAGTGGAGAGAGACTACTTTCCACTCAACCCCCTCCAGCCCCCCAGGGGCAGAGCCATTACCTGGCCAGGCTAAATGCTCCGACTCCAACTTACATGGACCTAAATACCCTCCCTGTGTCTGAATCCCTCTGGGTGAAGGTAGGGTTCTTCATGGATGGCTGCCGGCCTGTCATCAAGGTGACACCGAAGGTCACACCAGTGTAAACTTCCATCACATCTCCTCTCACCGGTGGCCAGTGCCACTTTCTTGCTGGGCTACTGGTGGCATTCAATGGGTCCACTGGGATGGCCTAAGATGTCCTGGATGTGGCGCGATAGCATCCGGGCTTCACACTTTGGCTGGTACAACTTTGGACATTGCCAGCGAGACACTACATGGAACTAACGGAAAGGAACCAGCTCCATGACTGGTAAACATACCACATTTACACACACATTCATGCACATGAAATGTTCTGAAATCTCACATAGAGGTGTTTTTATTGACACAATGTCCAATAAAACAGAGTTTTGCGTGTATAGGGTGTCATAATCAGCTAAATGAACAAACATTTAGATGGTTCAACTGAATCAGCGTAAATACCCTCCGGTAATTAAAACACTGTATTATCTCAACTGTTTTAATTTTATTCAGACCTATCTCATTTCTCCCTCCTATCTAATTCAGCTCACCGGCAATGGCTGTCAAACAGACAAATGATATGACATAAAACGTCGCTAATCACTTCAGTGGAGGAGAGCGGTTCAAAAAAAAATAGGGTGAGCAATGAGCAGAGATGAAGGAGATATTACTATCAGAAGCCATAATTAACAGATAGACATGAGACAATAGCTTCACTGACATGATGTTAGTAGCCTGGACAAATGTGTTCCTTCTCAACATGAATGTTTCAGACGGCGCAGGAGTGTGTGCGTGTGTGTGGTTGGGTGAGTGCGCGTGTGTGTGTGTGTGTGTGTGTGTGTGTGTGTGTGTGTGTGTGTGTGTGTGTGTGTGTGTGTGTGTGTGTGTGTGTGTGTATAAGAGAGAGAGAGGGGGGGTTAGAGGAGGTGGGCGGTGAGAGTGGCAGAGACTGAAATGCAAGAATTTGATTTAATTAAAGAAAAACGTATGTTCCGAACCATGCATAGTTCATCTTGGAGCTGTGCTCTTCTTTAGCTCTGCCCTGAAGCCAAACAAACCCTTTCCATTCTGATTTGTGTTGAGACACCATACAGATATGCATCGTTACACTCTGGAGGGGCGCGGGGACATTTTACTACACGTGCGACAGTAGTTAGATTGCCCTCTTAACCAAATGAAGTAAAACAAGACCACTTATGGCGGTTCATAGGAAGTTTATTGCGTTGAGTTGTCTTAAGAAAAATTCTACAAATACGACTACGAGTCATTAAAACCAGCTTCATCATTGACACCATGAACATGTACTTTATGGCACAGACAAAGAGATACCTTATAAAAGGAGGGGCTGTCAGGTGTGTGTTTTGCATGCTTGTGTGAATGTATGGACATGTACAGTATGTGCGATTCAATTCAACACCAAATAATGCATGACAGTGAGGCTGCATCCTCCTTTGCCGTATGCTGGGACAACTGATGTGTGCTACAGAGAAAGTCAGATCAGCGTTTAGTGGAACGGACCATAGTCCCCCGTCTGAACCATTCCTGTTCCGGACAGTTTTGTATCTCCCCTGGGTGTCTACGGTGGTGTTAGAGACCACTCCTTGTCTGCGCAGTGATAATATTCATCTCATTAACCCACAGTGACGTAAACACAACACGGACAGTTAGGTAAACACTCTGTCAGTTGAGCAAAACACACGGCCGCTATATAGATCTGATTGTGACCCGTGATTTCATGTTGCTTTGTGTGTTTCTCATTTCCACAATAGGGATCAAAACCAATACGGCTAGGGATCCTCTCAGGCCCACGGACAGCGCTTTCTCGTAAGAGTTGTCAATTTAGATTATTGACCATTGTCAACTTCTAGTTTCCTATGTAGTATTTGGCTCTACAGATAATATAACAAACCTGGCCTCAATGTCTTGAAAGAATTATTCCTCTAACCAGGTTACCGCAATCCAATTTAGGGAGTTAGGGACGCTAATATTTTCAGAGTGACAAGTGGTGATTAAATGGACTGAATTTAATATAATTTAAGCCATAAATGTGTTAATAAGGCTTGCTAAGGAATTCAGTAGAGGTCAGAGGTAAGGGTGAGCTGGCATGTTTATAGCGAGGTATAAATTCACCTCCGTTCCAGGCAGATCACCTTTCCGAGGACAAACATAGAGTGTGAAGACAGATGATAGGATAACGAGACTTCCCTTGCCTACCACCCACTATATCTCTGACCTTTTCTTCTACAGCAGACGAGGGCTCTCAGGAAGTAAAGGCCACTCAGGAGAGTAACGCAGGGTAGGCATTCCCCTCAGACCAGGAGATGAGGATGTCCCTGTATCGACTGTCTGTTTTCTGCTCACACTACCTTCACATTCTCTCTCTTCATCTTCTTGCTTCGCCACACTGTTTGCCCTCTTCTTTCCATTGCTGCCACCTCCCTACTTCTCTCTTTCCTCCCCTCCTCCTCTCTTCCGGTATTCTCGGTCTCTCACCTCATTCCCTCTCCAACCCTCTTTTGCCTCCCTCCATCACTGCCTCCCTCTCTCTGTACTGTTGCCATTAATGAACGGAGCGCTGCTCCAGCCCAGCCATTTAAGAAATGTTAATGAACTTCTCATCAAAACTCCACTTTTTTTTTTTTTTTAATCACTACAGTAAAATGGAGGCAATCACAAGATCCTCCTTGTGACATTTTCAAGCTTCCCTCTGTCTGCTCCACTTGTGAGAAACAAATGGCGCTGATGGGGGCTATCGAGATTGAGTTTTTTCACCAAGTCATTACTTCTGTCACCGGCGCCCATTTCCAAATTGAAAAATCTGAAACAATAAATGATGGCTAAGCAGTTAATAACTGTTAAGAAATCACATTTGGAAAATTGCATTTAAGCAATAACCTTTTCTCCCTGTAATTAAATGACAGAAAGGTCCCTGCTTTTTTAATTAAGTCGGCAATTTATAGTTATGAAGCCATACTTCACTATGCAGATTAGTGGCTGATAGGTCACAGAACACCCTGTCTGCTTTTTAGTGACGCTGATCTGGTAATTACTCTGCTGTTCCTCGGTGACCACACTGAGCCTCCACGTACAGCCCCCCCCACCACACAAACACACACCCACGCAGGCAGGCACGCATTTAAACACACACACAAGCATGCATATATACACATACACATTAAGACACATGCGCTCGCACACACACGCGCACACATGCGCTGCTCCTCATGCTCTGTGATGTAAAACCATGATTAGTCAATGCATTCGTCAATGGATTTCAAAATGAGGGGCATCAATGGAGGGAATCATGTTTGAGGAAGTATGCATGACTGGATGAGTCTGTGTGCGTTCTCATCTGTTGTGTGTGTGTGTGTGTGTGTGTGTGTGTGTGTTTGTGTGTGTGTGTGTGTGTGTGTGTGTGTGTGTGTGTGTGTGTGTGTGTGTGTGTGTGTGTGTGTGTGTGTGTGTGTGTGTGTGTGCACAGCAAATTTGCCAGTGTAGATTTTTCAGTGTTACATTTCTGTTGTTTCAGGAGTTAAATTCACTCTGTAAGAGTTAAATTAACACTCAGTTGTGTAAAAAAAAAACAGTGTTAGTAATCAGAGTTCTTATTTTACAATATGGAGCGTAAAACAGTCCCATCAATACCACACCTATCAATATCATATTTCCCAGCATGCTCTAGTACAGGTAGATATTTTTAGAATTGTTTTTCATATCTGTGTTTTTGCATGTACATTGATTAATTGATTAATGTTATTTTACACAAAGATAATATGCATTTTCTAAACTAATCCAATAAGTTAGTAAGATTTATTGCACCCGTTACTGAAATGGTTAGTGTTATTAACTTTCCTAACCCTCACAGTCATTCTGAATGCAGGTTGTTGGTGAATAAAAAATCCAACTGTTGGATATCCTAACTCTGTCTGGATTCCAATAGGAATTACACATCACTTTTCAAGCCAGCATAATGTGACTTGCAGGGCTGACGTGTCCTGTAAACCAGGAGTTTCCTGAAACTATTTTTGTTAGGGTAAAATTAGGCCATCAAAGTAAGGACTGATCATAATATGTATGTTTTTGGAGTTACATTTTCATGATAGCGCTTGCCTATGGACTCACTTCCTGAAAGCCACAGGCATTTAAAATGAAAGAATTCGACAACCATGTCTGTCACTAACAAATACAATCATGGGAGGTAACTCTAAAATGTATGCAAAAAGTAAAGGAATTTACTGTAACACTACAGGTGTTGATTTCTTCAGTTGAGACAGTGTAACAGCATCAGCACTTAGCAAAGTGAGACCAGTTTACTCTAAATCAAGTCAAATGTTTAACACTGTAGGCCCTTTTTTCACAGTAGTTATAGAGCAAGAATAAAGTAATTTTGATATACAGTACATCTGGATCGATAGTACGTATACATTATACATTGTGTTTTCAGTCATAACTATTATAGAACATGAGTTTTTAAATCCACCCCTCAGCTACTCAGCTACTCTCAGTCCATCCCACCTATCTCCGTAAACCGCTGCATTATGATTTCCATGTGCCATATATTTTTCAACTGTGCTGTGATGTTTGACAGATATTCTGAACCATTCTAATTGCTTAGTATCTACAGATTGTAATTTAAAGATCAATCTTTTTTTATATTGTTAATTGATTGACTACGGCTTTCCAAATCTCCCAACAGTGCTATTTGTAGGCTTAATTTGAGATAAATGTTGTGATTTTTTAGCCATTCCTGAACCTGTGACCAGAAACAAGCTACATAGGGGCAATACCAGAATAAGTGCTCTAAGGATTCTGTCTCTTCGTAGCAAAATCTGCAGAGCTGAGATAGTTGTATGCCCCATATATATGTATATATATATATATATATATATATATATATATATATATATATATATATATATATATATATATATATATATATATATATATATATATATATATAACATTCTGTTTGTGGCAAGAATCGGCACATTGAAAATCTCTTCCCAACTATTTTGCCTGTCAACATTTCGGTCAGATCTTTTACATTTTTGTTTTATTTATTTAGCCAATTTTAGTCTTCAATAAAGGGCAGACACTGTAGGTGTTGCATATTACTCTAAAGTAGAGCTAAGCAAACACCAGAATCAAGTTAATTTGAACACTTTAAGAGTTGAATGCGGAACAGAGTTACATTTTAACACTTTCAAAAGTATAATTTTAACATCAGTTCAGTGGGACTCGTATGTTCACTGAAAAGAACGTGTATTTGACACTTTCCGAGTTAAATGTTCACCATTGATTTCGCTGTGTGTGCGTGCCATGTGTGTGTGCATGTGTGTGCGCGTGTGCACGTGTATATGTGTGCAGGCGTGCGAGCGTGGGACGAATGGCCCCAAGGGACAGCAAGGGACTTGAACATTGTTCTACAGAGGGCTTTATTTCCGGTGCTTATCTGTTGTTGGCTGCGGATTTATGGAGATATAAAATACTAATGTCAGTGTATATATAAACATATGATGGCGTTTCATCTGTAATTTATTCCCGCTCGTTAAGTTATGAAGTTCATGAAAAGAAGATTAAGTAGAGTTTTGGACAGGACCTCGGGTTCCTTAATACTGCATTCACATTTTATTTAACTAACCCCTGTGATTCCCACAGAAAACATTGATTATCCATTTGTGGGGTTGATTTGGAAATGACGATTTTGAAAGTAGTTCCCCAGGCTTTATTTCATCCTGAATGTTGCATTGTTTAAAATGCTGCATAATTGTCTGGTTGGAAGGAAGGGTGTTAATTCAACATTTTGGTGGCCTCTGGGAACATGACATTCATTAGACCACATAAATATGTTTCCAGTGCAAATGTGTGTAATAAAAGCTGGCAGTAGCAGACACTTCATTTGAGGAATTAGAGGAATGTTTTGATGTGCCGGGCTAATTGTGAGGGTTATACCAAGAAAATGCAATGAAGTTACAGTAGAGTGCTTCAATCTACTCAAAAACTATTGTTTGGTATTTTTTCATCAGTCCACTGTTGATACAGTGCCAAAAATATTTTGCATGTCAGCTGTCAAGTTTTCAAGATATTGGACTTTCAAGAAGCAAAGTGTCACTGGCCATAACTCTGCTGCTACTTCAAGTCCTCCTCCATGGTGATGTCATACTCTAACCATCTCCTATGTAACATGGAAAACTTGATCGGATCAAATAAATTATTCTTTAGTTTGTCATCGAGTTGAATGTATCATCTGTGATTTTTTGTACATATAAAAATGGGCAAATACTTAAATGTTTCTAACAATGTAGGTTTTAAATGTCAGACATAACCTGGACTGTAGACACTGCTCCACGTGCTAAAGGTTCAACCTGACTCAGACATAACCTGGGCTGTAGACACTGATCCACGTGCTAAAGGTTCAACCTGACTCAGACATAACCTGGGCTGTAGACACTGCTCCACGTGCTAAAGGTTCAACCTGGCGGTGGGGTGGTGGTGGGGTGAGGTTGGGTGAGGTGGGGTGGGCTGTAGATACAGAGTGATGTTGGGGAGGGTACACGACTCACGTAACAGGTGGTTGTTGTGAATGCTGAAGAGTATCTACCATTTTGTGACTGAGCACTCAGCTCTACACATCCTTATATAAATCTGGCCCTACTATAACGACACACAACTGGGATGAGCAGACATCCAGTCAGCTTCAATCAGAAACCAAAGCTCTGTTTCGCCTCCCGTGAACACTTCTCTCAGTAACACGAACGGCTCGTTTCCATGTAGCTCTAATCGACGGGAGGTTCCTCTTGCGGCACAGCCAGTCTCGTACAGAGGTTTCAGCCTGACCGTTGAAACCTGACAGAGGAACCTGTAAATGGTTGTCTGCTTGCAGCGAGAGAGAGAGAGAGAGAGGGGGGGCTGCAGCTGGCACGGCGGGCGGGCACCATGTGTGCCATCCCAAACCCATCATGTCTGTCTTCAGATGCTCAACTCCCATGATCACTGATCAATGGAGCGTTACGCCACGTGTGTGTGTGTGTGTGTGTGTGTGTGTGTGTGTGTGTGTGTGTGTGTGTGTGTGTGTGTGTGTGTGTGTGTGTGTGTGTGTGTGTGTGTGCCTCTGTGTGCTTCTGTTTGTGGGAGGAGAGTGAACACCGATCATTCAAATATTCTCAAAGGATTGAGCAGTGAATATGTTTACCCCTAAATAAATAGTCTAATAATGTTCGTTAAAGTATGCCATAAGGCTACAATCTTCTAGGTCAAGCGTAAAGGAGCTGAGAAGCAGGTACCAATATCAACATGAATTTCCTACGAGCGAAGCTTTCTCCCACATCACACATGAGCTCATGAGCTGGGATAGTCTCCAACCACACAACCAACGTCTCTTCCCTGTATGTGGCTGCTCTACCCTGAGAGCCAGCCAGGGTAAAGCTTTGTGATATTCACAGGCTGCTGTGTGTGTGTGTGTGTGTGTGTGGCTAGCGTGTGGCTAGCATGCACATCTGGGTGCTGGTGAGCAGTGCCGCAGAACTGGGATACAGCATGGCGGGAGCAGCTGTGCTTTTGGTGTTGACTGTTGAAGGTAAACGTGAGTGATAGGATCAGAAGGCACATATGCTGATGAGCACACGGTAGCACACGGTAGCACACGATAGCCGGGAGCACCAGAAGGCCCTCAGCAACCCTCAGCAGCCGCACGCCTTTCAGCATGGCTGCATCAAACATGCCGGGCCCAGACTCCAACAACACACCTCTGTTCCTCCTCACCTTTTTGTTGTTTGGCCTGAATGCGTATCGAGAGCAGCTCTGCCCAGGTTCACTTATATCACAGTACATCATCAGTGGCTGCTGGTGTTACAATTTTTCTCAGTCGCGTACAAGCCTTTTTTGGAACTGTGGTAAAACATACCCAAAGCAGAACAGCAGAATGCCTGGTCGTTAGTTTTCTTTATTGATATCTAAAGTTTTTAAGGGTGGATCAGCTTAATATTGCAGATAGATTGTTGCTTCCATCAATGTCATTGTCCGCATCATTTCCAATCCCCCATATACTTTTTTTTGTCAATATATATATTTGATGAATTTTATTATTTTCCCCTAACCCTACCACCACTCCCCTAATTGGAGTAAACTAATGGACAACAAAATGTAGGCTTCTACTTCCAGCTTATACATACTATATACATTTTTATGGGCACAATGTATTTTACAATAGTTATATTTTGTTTGTTTTCAAATCCCGTCCTTCAGCTACCCTCAACCCCTTCAATCTATCTCTGAAGACCATCCAGTTTGATTTCTATCTGCCATATATTATTAACTGTGCCGTATCTGGTCATTTTCTTGCCTTTGTACACAGATTACATATATTAAACCCACTTTTGCAAAACTTTAAAGACAATTGTCATCAATGAATATTGAATTCACTGTAAGGTGTTTTGTTAACAGCCATCAACACATTGTTTTCATCAGAAGAGAAGAGTTTGCAAACAGGGCTTTAAAGTGCGACCATTTTAGTCTCATATGCTCTTAGATATGTTGCTGGTGCGACATGGCATTTTATTTTGTGAGCACCAGTGCGACCAGGAAAAAATAATTGATGTAATTATAGTCTTCACTGTGCAGTCGTTTCGAGTGCCCTAGAGAAAAAGTTGAGCGCTGATTTGTTTAATCCAAACGCTACATGTGAAGAATATTAAAAAATGCATCAGTGATTTGTATTTTTTGCAACTTTCTGAAAACCTGACGGCATGGGAGTGGCTGTGTTTATCACTGTGTAGCCAGTTAGCAATGTCAAAACAGTCATTTCTAAAGGCTTTCTCATATAACTTTCCAAATGAAATATTAAAGGTGCTACACATAGGATTTCAGAAAATGTCCATAATATATCTACCTCTAATAGCTGTTTGAAGCTGGTGGACCTTTCGGATTTGGTCCACCAGTTTCAAACAGCTGTAAAAACGCTGTATTTTTTTGTTATTGAAAAAAAAAATCACAGAGAATAAGATGGTAAAATGATTCCCTACACTATTCAATGCTTGTTTTCTCACATAAACTAAAATTGAGCCAACCGTGTCGAATTGTAGCAACCAGGAAATGACAGAGCAATTTACATAAAGTCAGAACAGCTTTCCCGGCAGGAGAAATCAATAGGCGAATATCACAGCCAATCACAGGACTGATGGGTAAGTAATACTGTGAAACACTATCATTCCACTATTAGCGCCAGATATACACTGAGTGTACAAAACATTAGGAACCCCTTCTGCACCCCCTTTTGCCCTCAGAACAGCCTTAATTCATCGGGGCGTGGACTACAAGGTGTTGAAAGCATTCCACAGCGATGCTGGCCCATATTGACTCCAATGCTTCCCACAGTTGTGTCAAGTTGGCTGGATGTCCTTTGAGTGGTGGACTATTCTTGATGCACACTGGGAAACTGTTGAGGGTGAAAAACTCAGCAGCATTGAAGTTCTTGACACACTCAAACTGGTTTGCCTGGCACCTACTAACATACCCCGTTCAAAGGCACTTAAATCTTTTCTCTTGCTCATTCATGCTCTGAATGGTCCACATACACAATCCATGTCTCAGTTGTCTCAAGGCTTAAAAATCCTTCTTTAGCCTGTCTCCTCCCCTTCATCTACACTGACTGAAGTGGATTTAACCGGTGACATCAATAAGGGATTATAGGTTTCACCTGGATTCACCTGGTCAGTCTGTAATGAAACAAAAATTACAATGCAAAAATTCTAAAACATTTGTGTAGCACTCTTAACTGCAAAGTATAGGCTTAGCTGGCAGAATTATATGATATCATGATTTGAATGAATCGGGTGGTCTTTTGTTTTGTAAACTCTTCCATTTGGCATACAGAAACAACGCCAGCTAAACACCAGTCTCTTGAGGTGCGCAATTTTAATTAAAGGGCAACTACTGTATACCCTCAAAACTATAGATGTTGTTGTTTTACTATTCAAAAAGTGAAAACCTGGAGAAAGAAACTGGGGGAAATCCAAAACCTGGAAAAACTAAACCGATAAAACTTTATTTTGTGGTTGTTGGTGTTATTATGGCAAATAAATGTACTGTCTGGTAGTTCTGTGTCTTGAGAACACTGTTTTGAAAATCGACAACATTGTTCCAAGAACTGCTTGTACGCGATTAAGGAATGCATCTGATTTAGTGTCCTTGTCGTGAATCTCTTCCTTGTTTCTCAATCCCAAAAAATCGCTTCTTTAAAGGTAGGCTCAGTGATATGACATAGATGCAGAAAGTTAACAGTATTGGGGTCAATTTCCGCAACAACTAAGAGCGTTGAAGCGTGAGGCTCAGCTCCTCCGCTGTTTTGGTCTCGTACCCATGCACAGGCGCAGATACTGTTTGTGACTGTGCGCTGCTGCTTGTGGCAACGCCATTTCGCTTTAAGTCATCACTCAAAATGAAATGATACTCAAAATGTATGCATACAAATGTCCAAAGGAAACGTAATTAATATAGTTAGTCACTACTGTTTGATATGCACTACCAGATGATAATCTACGGTCATTTGCGTAAATGTAAATGAGCATCTAGTCCCTCAGATTGATCAGTATGGACGTATGACAGTACGGAGGCAGAAACTGCTATTGGACTGAGGTCAACATTCCTTGTAGATAATGTCAGGTCAAGGGAAGCATGGGATTCTTCCCCTGAATAGAGTTGTTCTTTCTGTTTTCCCGACAGGAAACTCCATCAATGTCTCTCCCCAGCTAGCTATACCAGAGCCACAACACAACACCCTCCGAGATTAATTGCAAATGGTCATTATTAATGAGATTCCCTGGCGCCTGTGGTTCTCCCCTCCAGAGGTCATCTCTCATTGGGGAGAGTGAACACTCTCACAGAGACCAGCATCATGGGCCAAATCCCACTTAGTTTCTACCAGTCAGGTATTCAGGTTATTGTCATCATGAGGACGGTAAGGGAATGGCGCTGAATGAGTCCCTAAGCCAGCAATACTGCCTTCTGTGATCAGCTCTCACATTCATTCCATACTGTTATAGTAACATATCCAATTGGTTCCAGAACACTTTTTTTTTATGAAAGCCAGTGTAGTGTTAAGCAGACTTATGGTATCTGACTTAAACATGTTTGTAAGAACAAAGCAAATGGATGACTACAGAGCACACTGTCCCCAATGTATCACCATGCCTCAGCAACAGCAGCAGCAGCAGCGTGGAAGCATGGCTTGCTTTAGTGCTGAGAGCCAGGTTTCTATGGTGGGCTCGGTCATTGGGGCCTGACTGCTTCATTAATCCCTGTGGCTGCATTGAGCTGGGTGCTCTTTGTGACATTTCCCATCTTGACTGGAATGAAAACCCACTCAGCAGATTTCCCTCCTTTCTTCTCCTCCTCTCCCCCTAGGAGCCATAGCACTGGAACCAAACCTGTCACCACACAGTGCCTAAAACAAACCTTTCCACACTGCATGGGCCCAGAACAATGTACCTCAACTAAATGGTACTAAATGGCATATTAAGGCTGTGTAAATGACTCATAAGAACACGAGGACCATACTGTACTTGCCATAGAACCCACCGTCATTGCATAGAACAGGGATTATCAACTAGATTCAGCAGAGGGTTGATTTTTTTTCTTGAGCAGATGGTCAGGGGGCCAGAACATAATTACAAATAATTTGTAGACTGAAAAGTGACCACAAGAAGCCCAAACACATATCATTTATGGCTAAAACATCATCATTTCAACACTTTGTATACAGTCACATATATCTCTCTTTTATGCGTGGTAATACTTTGGAGCAGATTTCCATCATTAAAATCACTTGAAGCTGATTTGCTGGTGTTTTTACAGTCTTTTATGTCCAACAATAAAAACCTTTAAGTAACAATTGAAATTGAAATTGCTCTGAAAACTTGGGGGGGAGGCAAATAAAATCACCAGCGGGCCAAATTCGTAATGCGGGCCACCAGTTGGGGAACCCTGGCATAAAAGATACAGTATATAAATGTACTGAGCACTCCTATTAATCCACAAAAAAGGAGATCAAATCATTTTGCCCATGTACCTTTATCCCACCCATAAAAACAGGTAAAAAGTGATATTGCAGAACATGCTGGAATAACATTAGTAACAACATTGTGGGTATAGGCTCCTAGAGGCAAAGGGCACAGTGACAGCTCTACCCAACCACAGCTGCACCAGCCCACCACACCATGCCAGACAGGGTCTGTGCCAGTCAGCTGTGCCCTTATGCCCGCAAACTCCCCCATCTGTCACACACAAACGCACGCATACACACACACACACACACACACACACACACACACGCGCACACACTGGTGCACGTGCAAAAACACACCAAAAAGAACAAACGGACATTCAGAAATACCTTGTTTGCCCAGGCACCTGCATTTGCACTTGAAATATGAAGCAAAACCTGGAACAGTATGATATGGTGCAAGTGAAAGTATTTTCTCCAGAGTTCACAGGTAGGTTAAGAAGTGCAGGAGGAGAGGAGAGAGGTTCTGGAGCTTTAAACTTGCTGCACATCTGCCTGTGTCTCCTTCTCCTGCACCAGGCGGTGGTGAGGCATCTGCTGCCTAGCAGGTGAATCCGCTTTTGTTCCAAATCCTTCTCTCGCTCCCTGGCTGCATACATCTCTGGCACAGGGTGCAATAACACTACCATGACCTTAGCCCCGTAACCTGGAGGAAACTGGAGGAAACTTACGCACCATTAGATCACACAGGGACTGATTTGACATGAGAGAACTTTTCTTCTGTTCAAGAACTGAACAATTAGTGGAGGGATGGTAGTGTACCGATCTCACCTTGTCAGCCTAATGACTGGAGAATTAGGTCCAAGTTAATGGAATTAAACACCACAATCTAATTTGAATCAGAATGTTTCTCGCCTTGTTCTGTCTTTTATTTCTGAACTAGATGATTCCTGATCATGAAGCCGAGGATCCTTGGGCAGCTAAGCAGTCTCTTTGGATATAACATTCAATTCGTCAGTGGTGACAATACTACATTTCCAAGTACTTAAAGTGGAACTGACAGTATTTTAGCAACATGAAATCTTATTAAAATCTGTTCATATACTCCCCCAGGAAGAATATAACACATTTTGTACATTTCTGACAAGCTGGCACTTAGATATGGTCATTTTCACGTTTTCATAAATTCATAGAATGTTTGGTAATAACGTATAGTAAGGCATTTGTGAAAATTCCATAGCAATATAGAGTGGGAAAGCGGCCGTGCGTTTGGACAATGAATAGACACTGCAGTAAATAAAACCGAATAAAAACAGCTATCCTGTCCAGGACTGGAGTCTACGCAGACCAGTGCACCATAGCCAATCTGAGCTACAGTAGACCTATATGGAAATAAGCCATTTGCCACAAGGGCCTGTAATCATTCATGTTGAACTGGGTGTTTACAGACAGTAGCAACAGAGTGACTTTAGATCATTAGAACGCATTTGCCAAAAACCTGAAAATAGACCTGAATGGATTTCTACAAATACAGTATGTAAATACCACGGGATTCCTCTTACATTTGGGAACTTCACAATCCTGTTGATCAAACAACCAAGAAAAGGTAGGCTCTCTCCCTCAGTTGCATATGCACACCCACAACAACAAGATCAACAATTAATGCTAGGCAAAGCGAGGTGAGCTCAAGTCTAACAAGGGAACATTAGATAAACCCTCTCAAACTTTTTCAGCTAGTTGGCCATCAAAACTGCACTGATAAACAGTGGGGAAAAGTAGCCTGCTCGTCCATCTGCAGTTTGCCTGCCAATGCATGCTTGTCCCAACCCACCTTTTGACAACTGAATGGGAACTTGCCTGCCTACCTGCCCATTTGATTGATGCCAAATACATTTGATTGACAACTAAGAGATATGCTAACTGTGGATAACAATCGTTCAAGTTCAGCATAGCTAGCTAGCTAGCAAAGCGATTCACATTCATAACAAGCTAACCAAATGACGCATGCTGCATCTCTAGCTGTACCCAACGAAAAACGATATGAGGGGAAAAGGTTGGTCACTCATCCACTCCTCCAATGACATTTATTTATTTTTTATTTAACCTTTATTTAATTAGGCAAGTCAGTTAAGAACAAATTCTTATTTCTTATTTGTCCTGCGGGACCGGGGGCTGGGATTAAGAATTTTAAATAAAAAAATAAATAACATATAAATATAGGACAAAACACACATCACGACAAGAGAGACAACACAACACCACATAAAGAGAGAGCTAAGACAACAACATAGCAAGGCAGCAACACATGACAACACAACATGACAACAACATGGTAGAAAAACAACATGGTAGCAGCCCAAAACATGGTACAAACATTATTGGGCACAGACAACAGCACAAAGGGCAAGAAGGTAGAGACAACAATACATCACGCAGAGCAGCCACAACTGTCAGTAAGAGTGTCCATGATTGAGTCTTTGAATGAAGAGATGGAGATAAAACTGTCCAGTTTGAGTGTTTGTTGCAGTTCATTCCAGTCGCTATCTGCAGTGAACTGAAAAGACGAGCGACCCAGAGATGTGTGTGCTTTGGGGACCTTTAACAGAATGTGATTGGCAGAACGTTTGTTGTATGTGGAGGATGAGGGCTGCAGTAGATATCTCAGATAGGGGGGAGTGAGGCCTAAGAGGGTTTTATAAATAAGCATCAACCAGTGGGTCTTGCGACGGGTATACAGAGCTGACCAGTTTACAGAAGAGGATAGAGTGCAGTGATGTGTCCTATAAGAAGCACTGGTGGCAAATCTGATGGCCGAATGGTAAAGAACATCTAGCCGTTCGAGAGCACCCTTACCTTCTGATCTATAAATTATGTCTCCGTAATCTAGCATGGGTAGGATGGTCATCTGAATCAGGGTTAGTTTGGCAGCTGGGGTGAAAGAGGAACGATTATGATAGAGGAAACCAAGTCTAGATTTAACTTTAGCCTTCAGCTTTGATATGTGCTGAGAGAAGGACAATGTACTGTCTAGCCATACTCCTAAGTACTTGTATGAGGTGACGACCTCAAGCTCTAAACCCTCAGACGTATTAATCACACCTGTGGGGAGAGGGGCATTCTTCTTACCAAATCACATGACCTTTGTTTTGGAGGTGTTCAGAACAAGGTTAAGGGTAGAGAAAGCTTGTTGGACACTAAGAAAGCTTTGTTGTAGAGCATTTAACACAAAATCCAGGGAGGGGGCAGCTGAGTATAAGACTGTATCATCTGCATATAAATGGATGAGAGAGCTTCCTACTTCCTGAGCTATGTTGTTGATGTAAATTGAGAAGAGCGTGGGGCCTAGGGTTGAGCCTTGGTGTACTCCCTTGGTGACAGGCAGTGGCTGAGACAGCAGATTTTCTGACTTCATGCACTGCAATCTTTGAGAGAGGTAGTTAGCAAACCAGGCCAAAGACCCCTCAGAGACACCAATACTCCTTAGCCGGCCCACAAGAATGGAATGGTCTATCATATCAAATGCTTTGGCCAAGTCAATAAAAATAGCAGGACAACATTGCTTAGACTCAAGGGCAATGGTGACATCATTGAGGACCTTTAAGGTTGCAGTGACACATCCATAACCTGAGCAGAAACCAGATTGCATACCAGAGTTAATACTATAGACATCAAGAAAGCCAATCAGTTGATTATTGACAAGTTTTTCCAACACTTTTGATAAATGGCAAAATAGAAATAGGCCTTTAAGAGTTACGATCAGCTTGTTCTCCCCCTTTAAATAAACATTACATGACATCCTCCCAGCAGCTAGATAGCTAATATTAGGCTCCGTGTTTTTAGCTTGCCTAATAAATAGCTAGATACATATTGTACTTTCAGACCCCTTGACTCTTTCCACATTTTGTTACATTACAGCCTTATTCTAAAATTGATTACATGTTTTTTTCATCATCAATCTACACAGAATACTCCATAATGTCAAAGCAAAAATGAATATTAAAAAATATATATATATATATATATATATATATATGTCACATTTACATACACTACCGTTCAAAAGTTGTGTTAGCTTATCCAAGTTTATCAATTTACAAGGCTAATTGATCATTAGAAAACCCTTTTGCAATTATGTTAGCACAGCTGAAAACTGTTTTTCTGATTAAAGAAGCAATAAAACTGTCCTTCTTTAGACTAGTTGAGTATCTGGACCATCAGCATTGGTGGGTTCGATTACAGGCTCAAAATGGCCAGAAACAAAGAACTTTAGTGCTCTGGAGCAAGTTTTCATCAAGGATCTCTCTGTACTTTGCTCCATTCATCTTTGCCTCGATCCTGACTAGTTTCCCAGTCCCTGCCACTGAAAAAAATCCCCGCCACCATGCTTCACTGTAGGGATGGTGCCAGGATTCCTCCAGACGTTATGCTTGGCATTCAGGCCAAAAAGCTCAATCTTGGTTTCATCAGGCCAGAGAATCTTGTTTCTCATAGTCTGAGACTCTTTTAGGAGCCTTTTGGAAAACTCCAAGAGGGCTGTCATGTGACTTTTACTGAGGAGTGGCTTCTGTCTGGCCACTCTACCATAAAGGCCTGATTGGTGGAATGCTGCAGAGATGTCCACAGAGATGTCCACACATCTCCACAGAGGAACTCTGGAGCTCTGTCAGAGTGACCATCAAGTTCTTGGTCACTGACCAAGGCCCTTCTCCCCTGATTGCTCAGTTTGGCCAAGGCAGCCAGCTCTAGGAAGAGTCTTGGTGGTTCCAAACTTCTTCCATTTAAGAATGATGGAGGCCACTGTGTTCTTGGGGACCTTCAATGCTGCATAAATGTGTTTGTACCCTTCCCCAGAGCTGTGCCTCGACGTAATCCTGTCTCGGAGCTCTACGGACAATGCCTTCGACATCATGACTTGGTTTTTGCTCTGACATGCACTGTCAACTGTGGGACCTTATATAGATGCGTGTGCCTTTCCAAATCATGTCCAATCAACTGAATTGACCACAGGTGGACTCCAATCAAGTTGTAGAAACATCTCAAGGATGATCCATGGAAACAGGTTGCACCTGAGCTCAATTTCGAGTCTCATACCAAAGGGTCTGAATACATATGTAAATACATTTTCTAAAAATGTCTAAAAACCTGTTTTCGATTTTGTCATTATGGGGTATTGTGCATAGATTGATGGGGGGGCGGGGGAAATCATTTAATTCATTTTAGAATAAGGCTGTAATTTAACGGAATGTGGAAAAAGGGAAGGGGTCTGAATACTTTCCGAATCCACTGTAAATAGATATTCTAGCCCAGGGCTGTCAAACTCAATCACTGCACAAGCCATATTAAAAAATCACAACGAATTCGCAAGCCTATATGTTTGTTTTTTTAAACGTCCAACTGCGAACCATTCTGGCCATTGTTTTATTCAAAAATAAGATGGTCCTTTATAATGTCCACTTAGTAGCCAGGCTACTGCTCAAATGTTGCTGTAATAGGCCTACATGTTTCTCTTTTGCATTGTTTTGTTGCAGGTTTAGTTTTTTGGTTATTAATTGTCAAGCCAAAGCCAGACTGCAACATGTTAGTAGTCTAGCTAGGACACTTTCCCTCTGCTGCGCGCTGTAAATGGGACACACGAAAGCAGCGCAATTGACGTTAAATTCACCAATGCGAGCGCATCAGCATGTCATGTCATGAAGTTGATGACTCAACTCATGTATACTCGCTTGTGTCCTATTCGGCCCGCGGACCTTGTGTTTGACACATGTGCGCTAGCCTATTAGCCACGTTATGACTGACTTGTGATCATTGGCCTTGCTGGTTTGATTCTATTGATATTCCTATACTTAGTTACAGTCGTCCGTTTTTGTTCAAAATATTGAGTCATTGAAACTGAAATAGTGCATCCCGAATGCTTGGCGGCAGCGAACAATGTACCAGACCAGCTGTGATTTACAGCCTGATCGTAATGTTTTTTGGACTACAAATACATGTATTGGCAAATTATATGATTCATGCATATGAATCATGTAACGGCATCCATCTATTCTGCCAACAATGTCTTGCTGTACCTCGTGGAATTGTTTGTCAGATATAACCTATTTTTTAAACATCTTATGAAGTTGGTTTTGAAGCATGAACTGGGAATTTGATCTTTTTGTACTGATATTTTGATTGTCTTTGTTTTATATCGGCAAAGTAGTTAAAACGCTGTCAGTTCCAATTTAAGAGGAATGCAATCAATGCAAAAAAAAGTAAGGATGGCCACTTTAGTAGAGCAAGCTCATCAAGGGAGGTAGTGACAGTACAATCAGAGAAGGAGATAGATACTGGCTTGCAGGTCAAAACCATGTGTGTGGGACGGTTTGGGCTGGGCTGTTATGGTCAAATCTGCTGCAAAACGTCTCGCCGCTGGCCCTTTTTGGTTGTGAAAATTAGCATGTGTTCATCAACCTCGTGGTGATATCAGAGAGACAGTGTAGGAGACAGAGAGGGGGGAGGAGGTTGTAGTCTCCCGGGGCACTGGGGGGTGGGCGGGTAGTTTAGGAGGTTGAATAAGTCCTCTAGTCAGCACTGGCTGCTGTGAGATGTCAGTCCAGTCTAGCACCACTCTGTGTCACGGTCAGTGCGACTGACGTTCTACTTTTCTGTAAATACTAAAACAAGTACACCAATTTCCATGTGATAGAGCTCCAACAAAGCCGTAGCCTTCAAATAACACATTATTTTACATTGAGCAATTCAGTATACGGCAGAAATAACATCTACAATGTTAATATTCATAATGTCAAGATAACAGGTAGCAGGTGAGAGTAAATATTGACCTTACACATTGATTCAAACATTCAAAATCCCTATCTGTATCAAAGCCCAGACCAAAGCTCCTTCGTTTCCCATTTCCTTATGGCATCCTAGAGAAGTGGAGCAAAATGACGCTCACTATCGAGATCGGCATCAATCATGGTATGACGTTTCGCCAGAGTTTTGGGAAAGGACTTTAAGAACAACTTGGATGGGTGACATTATGAGATTGAAATTGCCTGTTAAAGTGTCCCATATGTCAGCTAGTTCTTGTTGCTATAAAAACAGACGGGATGGAAGGAAGGAGGGAACGGATGCCAAATGCTGCCCCTGCCAGTCCACTCTCAGACAGCAGACGTAGGTAGCATTTTACTGCTGCGAAAAACAACATCTTCCGATTCATATTTGACTTTCATTTGACACAAATAGATGTACTTTATTATCTGCTTTTTTATTGTTGACTACTGACTTCTATAGAGTCCAAATGTAATCTTTCTTCTGCAATGATTTCACACATTTCATTAACGATGTCCATCGGTAGGAATATGAAAAACTTAATTGTACAAATATTGTGTATATGTGTCCGGTGAAAAATGTATATTTTAATTGCATTTTCTTTTAACCAAATGTGTTTATTAGTGGGTGAAATAAAGAGTCATCTTTCAAATGGAACTAACATTTCCCTCTTTCCTCCAAATGCAGAATTAATGTACATTTTAAAATCATTAGTTTAATTTCCAGCATGATAGTTTAGTTATTTTGGCTTTTGAACTGCTATGGATATGTTTTATCCTCTCAGATTGTTTGCCTCATTCAAGCAGTCTTTTTTAAAATAATGAATGAAGCATTCTTAGTCAAGCGTGGAGCACCTCATTTAGCAGAGCATCCTTTCCTTGCGTGTGCCCTGACAGGCAATCAAAGTTTTTATCAGTGCAGAAAATCTGCAATTTACAGATATACTTGCTGCAATTAGTAGCTATCTGATAACCAAGAATTGGCAGGTTGGTGTGAGAGTTGACAGGATTAAATGGAGTGGATAAGAGCTAGGCATGGTTCAGACAGAGCAAAACAAAGAGTCAGCCTTTAACTTCTCCAAAGTGATAGGGTGATAACAGGTTATGTTCCTTTGTTATCAACCAACAACCTAACAATCACTCTGCGTGAAAGCAGCCTCATTTCATCGACAAGTTACAGTGAAGAACGACTATAGAGTAAGTCACTTCAGGCTTGTCTGTGCATCTTCCTGTGTCCTCGGAGGAGGTGTTTTTGTGCCGTCTCTCTCAGGCACAACTACAATGCTCAGAATGAAAGGTCAGTCGAGAACCATATCCCTACCATGTGTAACTGATCTAAATATAGCTGGGGTCCCATGGGGTCTGTCCACCATAGGCTTTTCAGGTAGGCCTTTACTTGTTTATAGCCATATTCATAACCCAATAAACTGTGTAGTCAAAAGTATTTGACATGTTTTCAGTGTTTGTATCACACATGCGCGCGCGCGCCACACGGAGCGAGCCGCACACCCTGGTGCTTACGCTGGACAGTAATGTGGTGAGGAAAAACACTGGTCCATTAAAACATCTCCCCACCCTTCTCTGACCCTCATTAAATACACGGACAGTCTTGTTAAAATACAAGCCAGATTTGCGCTTAATGATCTAGAAAGAAATGTAATTGACTGTGCATTACCATCCAAATGGCTTCCCAGCACACGGTGTTTACATATTTCTGACGGCATTGCTGACCAACTCAGCATCCGATCGTTGTTGATGAAGAAAGTGTCTGACCAAAGATAGAACCAAGGATTTAACCCTTCGGTCCATTACTCACTATATAGCCTAACAGTTTCCAACATGATTGTGTCGGTGTAAATGGACAAAGAATAACCTACAGCGCATTGCAGTAGACTAGGCTACTAAAAAGGCACGCCACTGTTGCGACCTGAAGGGAGCTGTCATTTCAGCACCACAACGTGTCCTCCGGTCCACAACTCAAGTATTCAATGGAATCGACAGATCATATTGTTGACACAAATGCATCTGCTCAATAGCGAAGACAAATGCATTCCCTCAATAGTAGGCTAACACTTCCTGAAGGGGATGACATCTTTCAGCCCAGTGCTTGCGTGACAGTGGGAGGAGGACAGAGCGGCTCACGCCACGGTTCTCATTAAAATATAACATCCCTTGACATACTCTGGGACCTCACAGACAATGTGTGCATATACACACAGCTCTTCCGTTTTCGGTTTTGTTAACTGCAAAGCGGTAGTTATTTAAATATAACATCGTGGAAATAATCACAATTTTGAACATGGGCCAAAAACGTGAAACTTTGTTTCATTGTATCGTGTCTCCATTGCATTAAATAGGCCAATCCAAATGTAACCATACAAAAAAATAGAAACGACAAAAAAAAAGTGACGTCAAATCATTTTATTATTTTATTCGTATAGACTACCCCAAACGCTGGATAGGTATTTGAAGCCAAGCCATGGATTTCTGTTATATTTCTACCGCTAGAGGGCATTCAAACATTATGAACCAGCAGGGCAACCGCTGCAGCATGAGCGTGATAAATGATCCGTGGCGGAGGAACCCTGGCTAGGATGGAGTCAACGGAACAGTTTACCATACTGCCACGGACTCTCAAATAAATTAAAACAATCCTTCAATCACAAACGTGGACCTTACTAGTTACCTGTATACGAATACTTTGGTCAGGCATAGACAGTTGTAAGCCGCGCGACACGATCACCACCTTGGCTGCAAAACAAGCTCAGAAAAATGCATTGAAACTGGGGCTCCTGCCATGTAGGCTTAGCAGGTAGCTTTAGTGAAGCAATAAGCAAAGCAATTGTACTATGTAAACACTGGACCACTGAGGTTTATTTTCATAAAGAGTTAGGCTTATTTATCCCTCTTTGGTAAAGTGCTTTGGTGAGCCTATAGGACAATCGATTGAGGGTATTTGTTGTTGTTTTTTTTAAACATGTAGATTTTGTTCCATGCAGAACTGCTCCATAGTGTGATTTTAGCAGTTGATTTGTGGAGAGGAGTGAGCGTTAAGGCCTGTCGGGTATCCAAACTTTTCAAGCTGCTGTCTGTATTAGAGCTAATCAAAGTCCTTTAGTCCAGTCACAAAGTCCACCATGCCTGCAGGCAATACAAAAATAACAATAACATTGATAAGCAGGTATTTTACGTGATAAGCAGTGGCGTGGTTCTCCTGTCTTTTCGATGCGTCACTCATCTCCCTGACTAGGCCTATATGCATTCATTCTGGCAAAGAGAGTGAACACTACAAACACCCGGAAACACTGTGTTGATACAGTGTGGCAGAGGCGTCACTGTATTTGGTCCAGTCAAAAAAAAACATTTCTTATTTTAGAGTTGTGTAAAGTCAGGAATATTTTGTGTTTTCAGTCCAAGTCGCACACACAGATGAATAAAGACCATCTTTTTCCCCCCCCACAGACAATAAC
Source organism: Salmo trutta (assembly GCF_901001165.1). Lineage (NCBI taxonomy): Eukaryota > Metazoa > Chordata > Actinopteri > Salmoniformes > Salmonidae > Salmo > Salmo trutta. Next base: position 45,148,307 of record NC_042973.1, read on the forward strand.
ATGGTTTTCCCAAATAACATCAGTAAGTAACCACAATTCATGACAGACCACGGAAATATTCATTTTGCAAACTAATGGGCGATCCTAGTTTGAGAAACACGGCCAACCCACATTTCGAGCTTATATCTCGTTGCGGCATGAATTATGAGCAATTATGAAAGCGCGTTTGACTTGTGGTATTGTCTATTGACAACCTCTGTCGTGGAATTAAATGGTGAACATTTATTCAAACCAGTTCCAGTTTATTCATGTTTAATCGTTTGGCCTCTACCATACATGAGCAGCAAGCTGATATACTTTAGAGTAGCTGTATATATAGGCTGACAGTCATGGCACAGTAGTCGCCATTTTGGATTCTATTTGTAGCAGACAATAAATGTCACTATTTGCATTGAGTATGGTGGTCATGCAGCTGAGGAGATGTTATGATAACATGAACATGGGTCAATGACCAGGTTATCAGGTGCAGCAACCAGAGGTGATGCCATGCAAGGATCCGATGCTGGATTATAATTGGTCCAACATAGATAATGTCATCAGTCACCTTACCCCAAAGAATTTGATCGTTTTTTTAGTTTGTTGAATATGGAGCTACATAAAGCCTATACTGTAAAATTAAAAGTGTGTATCATAAAACATGAATGTGTATTGGCAGTGTTTCGGCTGCTAAGGGGTGAATAGAATAGGCTTACTTAGCCTACTCTATAGGGCCTAAAGGGTTCTATTTATGTATTTCTCTCACACATTTACCAGCAGAATAAACGGCAAAGTGATTAAGACTATTATTTTATGACAAATCTAGTTTAAATCTATTGACATTTCTGATAATACAAAAATATTGGTCGTATTTCCTTGTTAAATTTGTATAAATCAATATTTACTGAGCTTTATTGTAAAGGAGACAATATGCCACTGCTCATCACGTGGTCACACGATCTCCCAACGTTCGAGTTATGCCATCAAACTAACGCGTTGTGACTGCTCCTCTCTCTTGTGACAAAGTCTTACAGCTGCCTCGAAATCAATAGATGTCAAAGAAATATGAAAACAATCATGACGAAGAACTTAAATCCTGCCTCCGAGCCTGTATGGGTAATGACAAACGTGTCCCTATTCTCAAGACAACAGATTAATTCAACTCAAACTTTGGTCGAATTGTATTTCGGGTAACTTTTTCTTCAAGCAGATAATGGCAGTCAGTCACATCTGTTGGGTTTGTAGTGTAATTTGTAATTACTGCCCTTCATGTGGTCCACAGCTTTGAACCATCTTTAATTAAAAGCATAATTAAGGGGCTATCTTAAACAAGATCGTAACCAGATGGTTTTCTGTCGACAATAGACGATGTGAGGCCTTACGCCGACTTGTCACTAGGCGGCCATTCACGTTCATTCAAAAAGAGAAAAAAATACTTTAAACTTTCAAAAATGAATTTAATAAAATTAAACAAGAATATTTCATTAATAACATTTCATCCAATAAAATGTCCCACAACCAAGTACAGGTGTGTGTGTGTGTGTGTGTGCGTGTGTGTGACCTGCCTGTTAACCAAAGTTAACACTATTCTTAGTCTTGCCTTGGGCTAGATGTTAACAAATAAAAGTTATTCTGATAACTTTATCATTCTGATTTTCCCATGCATTACCATGAATTACATTTCTATATAGGATATACTCTATATCTTCTTCAATTATCTTCAAAAGATCTACTTTGGGACAAAACGTGTATTCTACGTAACCAGTCATTATCACTCCTGTGGGTCTATTTTCCAGACGGCTTGTCGTTCATATTGTTTCATTCAGTGGGTTGTTTGCTTATCTCTGGTTATTTCTAATTACTCTGATATATTATTTTTCCCTAGATGATTATCTCATCGACGTAGTAATATTTGGTAACTAAAAGGATAGCGAAAGGAGAATAAGAAATGTTTTAACTCTAATGTAGCATGACTCCTTTGTTCAGTGGTTGATGTAAAATAGTTTTTCTTGGGGAGAGATGTTGGCGTAATTTAATTTGAGCCGTGCTCTCCCCCTTGCTGTGGCACACAGCACGCGCACTGTGCATTCACTGCATTCTTCTGGGCTGTAGCATCTGGAGCTGCCTGGACGGGGAAATTAGCATTGATATGGATTTAGTTCAAATGCAATCTTTTAAATCTTTGCAAGAGGCAGGCAAATAATTACACGTTCAGTAAAATGCCAGGGGTCACTGTCTCGGTGGACCTAACATGCTGATGCCCTAACAATACCGTGTACATGGAGCAAAGCACCGGCTGAGATTGCAGTGTTAATGGAAGGAGTCGCTGGGGAATGGGGAGTGTTGGGGGTGTATCAGGCAACAACAAAAATTCAATGTTCAATGCATCTAGGCTGAACTTGGTCTGCTATATATTATCACTGAGTCTAATTTAGGGATTGGACTCGTGCAACACTGCAAAGGAGAGGATGAGATGCTCTGCTTAAGGCTTTTGCTTTGTGCATGTTATACATGAGAGTAAATGATTTGTTCCTAGTCGGATAACATACAATGTGAACTGTATATACAAGGCTGGCAAGCAGTTTGTCTGAGCGACATTGTAGTGTGCATATATAAATGATCAGCTTGGAACGTGTACATGCTCATATGCTCGGTGATCCTTATGTCCTGTTCTGACCAGGTCCCAAACCCCCTTTTTCCCGAGTAAACTCAATTCCACAGCTATGCAGCTCACATTATTAGCATAATGCCACAGGTGGTAAGTCAAGTCAAGTTAAGGCAAATGCAGAACATACCATATAGATAATGTAGGCCTATGGTGGACTATGTGGAAAGTGAAAGGAGAGAGAGAGAGAGAGAGAGTGAGAGTGAGAGTGAGAGTGTGAGAGAGAGAGAGAGAGAGTGAGAGAGAGAGTGAGAGTGAGAGTGAGAGAGAGAGAGAAAGAGAGAGAGAAAGAGAGAAAGAGCGAGAGAGAGAGAAAGAGAGAGAGAGAGAGAGAGAGAATAGCCTTGGCCTCCAGCTTGGACTGTTTCATAGGCGGTGGCATCGTGGAATGCAGCACCATTTATGGATGTATGATCAGAACCATGAGATGAAGGTCTTCCTGCCTGATGTTACTGATCATGGTAGAGAAAGGAGAAAGGAAATAACCATTTATGGAGTGGAATTTGGTCTGAATCGCTCGAACCAAGGTGTGGAGTGCAAACACGTTTTGGATTAAGCATTATGATGATCAAATCAATCGTTTCCCTCACTATTTTGGTCCCATGTTTTGGTACCCTATTTAAAATCGCATTATGTCAATCAAATTTTCGCCTTAAAGAAGCAAATAATTCCATCTCGCTAATTCAGCGTGCTGGAAGAGAACATTCTACCATTCAACACTGTTCTTGCCTCTGCATGGGCATAGCCCTCATCATACACCATAGGTGATTGAAGCAAGTGAAAATGTTATGTGACAAGTAGCCTATGGGATGTCATTTGTAAAATATGATGGAACAATACATATCATCATCAGCAGGCCTACAACGCGTTTACAAGTCTACTTGATTAATTACGCGCGTTGTGGCTATTAATGTTGGACGGTGGAGAGGTGTAGGCCTATCATGTACACTGAGTATACAAAACATTAGGAACACTTTATAATATTGAGTTGCACCCCCCCTTTGCCCTCAGAACAGCCGAAATTCGTCGGGGCATGGACTCTACAAGGTGTTGAAAGCGTTCCACAGGGATGTTGACCCATGTTGACTCCAATGCTTCCCACAGTTGTGTCAAGTTGGCTGGATGTCCTTTGGGTGGCAGACCATTCTTGATACACTCTGGAAACTGTTGAGTGTGAAAAACACAGCAGCGTTGCAGTTCTTGACACACTTTTAAACCTGTATCGCCTGGCACCTACTACCATACCCCGTTCAAAGGCACTTAAATCTTTTGTCTTGCCCATTCATGCTCTGAATGGCCCACATACACAATCCATGCCTCATTTGTCTCAAGGCTTAAAAATCCTTCTTTAGCCTGTCCCCTCCCCTTCATCTACACTGATTGATGTGGATTTAACAGGTGACATCAATAAGGGATCATAGCTTTCACCTGGATTCACCTGGTCAGTCTATGTTATGGAAATAGCAGGTGATCCTAATGTTTTGTACACTCAGTGTATATTTAAACATATGGGCACATAGAACATTGTAAGACGTCCCGGTAAAGTGGTTCATTTATTAAAGGAGATGTTGCCTACTCATTTGTATTGTCAACATGTCTGATATCCTCGTTAGCCTACATTTTCCCCTTGTCAACTCATGTGTCGTTGGCAACAATCTCACACGCAATTCGTGGCAATATGTACAAAAAGTATTTCAGCAGATTTTGTGTGTGTTTTTGTTTGGCTTAGTTCGTGTGGAAATACACATTTTTGTACGACTTAATTCGTAGGAAAAGACACATTTTTGTGCGACTTCACTTATAGGAAAATACTTTTTTCTTCGGAACTTCGGAACAATTGTGTAGAAAGTCACTAGAGCAATGCATGATGGGCAATGATGTTCTACACTGCCTTTTTTTGTGTCTCAAATTTATTTGTATGTAAAACTAATGTGTTAACAACCCAATCTTGTTAATCAACCAGGTTGTCACCGAAGAAATTCAAAATATAATAGTAGCATTATGTTGTTGTTTTTTTGTTAACGCCAACACTGCTTTCTATGCTTGTTTTTGCTTAATACTTCGGCATACTGCTGCACTGGTATTCAGAAAGGCACACTTTTTCGTGTAGGCAACAGTTGGCCTACATGATTTTCTTCATAACACATTTCATATTTCGTGGAGCCTAAATCACACAATTTTCTTCATAATGCATTTAATATACAAGGCTCCACTTTTTTTCGTGTACATTACACCATTTCTTTCATAATGCATTTTATACAAGGCTATGTCGAATTTTATGAGGGTTGCCAAATTTGTTGTCAATATGGAACATTTCAAGAACCATCAAGCGCTATGATGAAACTGGCTATCATGAGGACCGCCACAGGAAAGTAAGACTCGGAGTTACCTCTGCTGCAGAGGATACGTTCATTAGAATATCTGCACCTCAGATTGCAGCCCAAATAAATGCTTCACAGAGTTCAAGTAACAGACACATCTCAACATCAACTGTTCAGAGGAGAGTGCGTGAATCAGGCCTTCGTGGTCGAATTGCTGCAAAGGAAGGCCCTAGAAATTGTCGAGGACTCCAGCCACCCTGGTCATGGACTGTTCTCTCTACTGCCACGCGGCAGGCGGTTCCGGAGTGCCAAGTCTAGGTCCAAGAGGCTTCTAAACAGCTTCTACCCCCAAGCCATAAGACTCCTGAACATCTAGTCAAATGGCTACTCAGACTATTTGCATTGCCCCCCACCCCCCTCCCCTCTCCATACCACTGCCACTCTCTGTTGTTATCTATGCATAGTCACTTTAATTAACTCTACCTACATGTACATACTACCTCAACTAACCAGTGCCCCCGCACATTGATTCTGTACCGGCACCCCCCTGTATATATTGTTATTTCATTTTTTACTGCTGCTCTTTAATTACTTGTTACTTTTATCTCTTATTTTTATCCATATTTTTTGAAACTACACTCTTGGTTAGGGGCTCGTAAGTAAGCATTTCACTGTATTCATGTTGTATTCATGTGACTAATAAAATTTCATTTGATTTGATTTTGATTTGATTTGACTACTAAAGGACACCAATAAGAACAAGAGACTTGCTTGGGCCAAGAAGCACGAGCAATGGACATTAGACCGGTAGAAATCTGTCCTTTGGTAAGATGAGTCCAAATTTGAGATTTGTGGTTCCAACTGCTGTGTCTTTGTGAAACGCAGAGTAGGTGAACGGATGATCTCCCCATATGTGGTTCTCACCGTGAAGCATGGAGGAGGTGTGATGGTGTGGAGGTGCTTTGCTGGTGACACTGGCGGTGATATATTTAAAATTCAAGGCAGACTTAACCAGCATGGCTACCACAGCATTCGGCAGCGAAACACCATCCCATTTTGTTTGAGCTTAGTGGTACTATCATTTGTTTTTCAACAGGACAATAACACAACACACCTCCAGGCTGTGTAAGGGCTATTTGAAAGAAGGATTGTGATGGAGTCCTGCATCAGATGACCTGGCATCCACAATCACCCAACCTCAACCCAATTGAGATGGCTCGGGCAGAGTCGGACCGCAGAGTGAAGGAAAAGCAGCCAACAAGTGCTCAGCATATGTGGGGACTCCTTCAAGACTGTTGGAAAAGCATTCCAGGTGAAGCTGGTTGAGAGAATGCCAAGAGCGTGCAAAGCTGTCATCAAGGCAAAGGGTGGGTATTTTGAAGAATCTCAAATATAAAATGTATTTTGATTTAATGCTTTTTTGGTTACTACATGATCCTATATGTGTTCTTTCATAATTTTGATGTCTTCACTATTATTCTACAAATAAAGTAAAACCCTTGAATGATTTGGTGTGTCCAATCTTTTGACTGGTACTGTACATATGTACATATATACATACATACTGTATGCTACAGTATAAACGTCAACACAATATACAGAAAATAAGGCACTTACTTTGATAGGAACGCACACATGTCCAAAGCTATTATTCGTAAGGAAAACAACAATGAAGGCAATGCGAGCGCCAGCCAGAAATGTGCCAGTTCGTGCAAGACTGCGCACATGTCAGCAAACTTGATCTGCGGAAACAATGGGGAAGTGCTTGGGCTCTCCTTGAAGAGAGAAGTTTGTCCAGTTCAGTAAACGCTCAAACATAAATTGTCCGCAATACTGAAATGGGCAACTTCTATGTGAATTAATGAGGAGAAGGAACACACCTCAATTGAAACTGTTGTTAGAAAATAAAACTTGTTAGAAAATAATTTGAAACTGACAAGTTGAAACATAGCCTATAGATAATTAGCAGGCAGCGCAAATGAACTGTCCTGCTGCGTAATAATCACATTGCGGAACAGTGAGTGCATTCTGACATCACGTGAAACTAACAACTCACGCTGGGGGCGACCGTTAGAGATATTTGGAACTCACATGTGAAAAGGTTAAATAGGTAGTTTGTAAGTGTGTAGAATGTGTTTGTTTTGGGTCCACACTGGTAAGTTAACTTATGTAAATGAGATTTTCTTCTGAATAACTGGTCAGGGCATGGCACTTCCCAATCAGCTTCAGGTAACTTTGATTTAAGGTTTGATCACACCTGTAGTGACTACTTCTATCCGCCACGCCCATTGTTGCTTATCCATAGTTCACTAGATATATCAATATAATTACACCCACCACAATGTAGAAAAACAGAACGCTTCCCTCCGCTAGATTTTTATTATTTTTTATAAATTGTTTTATTTAACTAGGCCAGTCAGTGAAGAACAAATTATTATTCCCAATGACAGCCTACCCTGGCCCAACCCTAACCCAGACGACACTGGGCCAATTGTGCGCCGCCCTATGGGACTCCCAATCACAGCCGGTTGTAATACAGCTTGGAATCAAACCAGGGTCTGTAGTGACGCTTCAAGTACTGAGATGCAGTGCCTTAGACTGTTGTGCCACTAGGGAGATCACATAACTAGACGTGAACTGGACGTGATCCCAACGCTGCCACCAATGTAGCAGAAGAAAGTGTTGGCTGCAACAAGGTCTCTAACCAGGGCTCATACGTGGCAAAGTGAGATCTAACGGCTGTTTCCCTACATTTATTGACAAATGATGAAAATGTATCCCTATTCTCCAATCAAAGACCTTCATCAAGTCCACAAAAAAGCAGACAAATACAATTTTTTTAATCCAATCTGGCAACCCTCATAAAATCGGACATAGCACCAGTATCCCAATGTATTAATGTACAAGCATAGAAAACAGCATTGGCATTAATTTAAAAAAAGTAAAAACATAAGGCTACTATTATATTATATGTATTTTGGTGATAACCTGGTTGATTAACAATATTGGGTTGTTAACACGTTTGTTTTTTTATATATATAAATAAATGTGGGATACAAAAAAGACGGTGTAGAACACCATTGTCCAAAATGCATTGCTCCAATAACTTTCAAAAGATTGTTCCCGAAGTTTGCCCACAAAAATATATTTTCCTATGAATGAAGTCACACGAAAATGTGTCTTTTCCTACAAATTAGGTCGCACAAAAATGTGTGTATTTTCACACGAATTAAGCCACACAAAAACGCACGAAATCTGCTGAAATACTTTTTGTACATATTTGCACGAATTGAGTGTGAGATTGTGTTGGTCCTATAGCCTATGCCTTCACTAACTCCCCACTTTCGTGTCGTGGAAATGACAAATATGTAACTTGTTTTCCATAGAAGTTGGTTCAATATTGTAGCTAGCTTATTGCATCAAAATCAATGTGAGTGAAGAGTAGTTGGCAGGTGTCAATCTCAGTATTTCGCTTCACCCACGTCTATTACAAGGGTCAGGGAGTAAGACCAAATCCTTCTGTTATCATGTTCTCTAGTTTAGAAAGCAGCAAACATGGACGGTGGCGGGGTGAACAAGAAAGACATGTCTATGAATGTTATTAAGGGTGTTGTAGGAATACCAACAACTGCACGTTCTGAGAATGTTTTTGAGCGAATAAAGAATCGTGTTGTCCTGTGAGAGAAGAGGGAAAGTTTAATGACGGAAGGTCTTTCTGCCGGATGCGTTTTCAAACAGGCTACATTGTATATCGAACTGAGCCTTGTCACGTCGAGACAAAACAATTTCTAACCTACAGGACGTGCCTGTCGACTTTGACCAAATTGAGTCCAATCACCCGGAGGCCCGAGGGAATGCAGCTAATGTTTCAGTCAAGGCTGGACGACGCGCAGAACAACAAATTAAACACTACATTTATTAGAATATTTCACAGAGAAGAGAAACAGAGAAAAGGAACAAATACACAAATTGCCTACAATTGGCCTTAAAATAACTATGAATTACTTTCTTTAGATTGTTATTTTTCCCGGACCAGTATTTCCTCAAGTAAATTGCTTGATATTTTATGATAAATGTCATAACTGAATGGTGGCATGTGCTATGTATGATCAATTTATGCAGACTGCACATTTCCAGTGAAGACTATTAGCTCAAGAGAGTTGATTGCCAGATTATCATTTTACAATTGATAGCCTATCCTCGAAATGGACTCCCATGCTATATTGTATGCTACTTAGCCTACAGCAATCTGATCAAAAAACAAGTTTTGCAAGTGCATAGGCCTATAAATTAGCCCTCCCAAACCACATGAGCAGACTTCTTGATGCACATCTAACCTAGGTCTATAAAGAAGAAAATCCAAATTGAACCCAATCATTTTCAAGTATACCTCATTCCATCAACAGATCCAACAGTTATTCCAGTTTTGTCATGAGGTAATCCTTTATCAACTCACAGCTGTAATGTGGTAACATGGTCAGTCCCTCTGGACTTTTAACATCAGCTTCGCTGCAAACAAATGCTTGGGGATGTAGGCCACTTGATATTGCAACCACCGATCTGCATGGCTAGAATCAAGGCTAATAATTAATGTGGGCCTTTGTTTTTCATTTTCTCAGTTTGAGTGAGCACGAGACTGGATCCCTGTAAATTTATGGTGCACTGCATGAGCAAATATTTTCCCAACCTTTTTTATTAGATATTTGATGGAAATATTTGTATTATTGGATTAAAAAAAAACTATAATAACATTATTGTTATTATGTTAACATAATAATAATAACAATACAAAAAAATAGTATGATTATTATTATGATGATGATGATTAGTAGTAATAGTAGTAGGCCTAATAGTAGTATTAATAATAATAATAATAGTTATTCATATTATTAGTCATATTATTATTATTTGTATGCCCCCCAAAAACAAGTATTAATAGTGATGAGTCGTTCGTGAATGAACGGCTCTTTTTGGTGAACGTCAGGAACCGAATCACATCTGTGAAAGAGACGTTCACTTGGCTCCCTGATTTGCATACTGTTAGTACTGCCTTTTGAGCTCCAGACTACGATTAGGTCTATCTCTAGATAAATTATAAAAACGTTCTCTGAAGATTGTAATTCCTCACTGCAGGAAGAATAGATAGTAATGAATGAGCTTTTTTCTTGTCCACACACATTTTTGCAATGTGTTCATTTTTATCTCTTTTTTTTGCAGACGTCGAATAATTTGGTCAGGTAAAAACGTATTTCAACTGACATGTCACGATCTGACATAATGGCAGGCATATTGTAAGCATTACATTAGATATTTGATATTGTTCCATGGTTTTAAATATAGCCTACATTTCTAAGCGAAACTGAGCGAAGAGCCGTTTGGAGCCAAATTAACGGCTCTTTTAGCTGAACGGAGACAAATGAGCCGCCTCACTGAAAAGACTCGCAATGCCCATCACTAATAGTAGGTTTGGACATCTCCCGTCGCGATTTCCTAGTTAGCGGAGTGATAAGTGGTGTCCAAAGTGACGTGTAGCCGCCACTACTGCCAATAACTGCCAAGTTATGGATGATATTAGTCGAAAGTTTGTGGTGGAAGCGACATGGTCATTTTATATTCTCGTCGACGTGGAAACAAATTGCAATTCACTAGGTTACATGAAAACCATGGAGTCTGAACATCACAATCTATACATTTTTGTTTCTGTTTTATGATCAACGCGGACTGGAAACGCTAGTGGATCTTTATTTTCTATCTGATATGACTTTATACATCTTTCTCTGTCAACCAATACTCTTTATAGGCCTATGGCTTTCCAGGTGTGGTGGCTTGGATATATTGATCCTTGCTATTAAATAAAGCCGTTTACAAACACATTTCCCTGTGCTTAATTGTTCCCACTGAGCTCCGAGGAAACATGTGTATTGAACCTGAGGTAAGTCTTCACGTGATGCTAGAGGCCTACATAGGACATAAGGAACGTAAACGTGATTTTTCATGGATTTAATGCAACTACCGTTTTTTAATGCAAACATGATTAATTGTTAATAATAGAAATAATAGAAATGAATACAAATCATTGTTTTTTGTGTGTGTGTTATTAGGTTATATAGTTGATATAATCGTGGTATTTGCCTGGTTAGGCCCTTGTAAGTTAGTAAAATAATGTGCGCACTGAAATAGAGTGCACGCTGAAGCTTACCTCATGACTAAATTGAGAGCCACTTTCCACACCTCCCTAATTAGTGGCATTTATCGAGGAATATGTTAGTCCTGCTGTCAGGATTAACAAGTGTTTGAAGTAAAGAATCTGGCAAAGAACCATGTCCTGAAAAATGACAAGATCTTTGGTTATACTTACAATTCTGAATGTGGGTCAGCATCACAATTAATAAACACATATAGCCTGACCAGGTATAGCCATGACAAACATTGTTATTAGCCCCCCTCCTTCCACAAAGGAGTTATTCATGGTTTTATTCCACTTTTATTCATTCGGCAGTAGATCATTTCTATCAAGTATAGCTTAGATACAATTTATAATTTGTCACCGGCAACACTGCAAGATAAATTACTATACTACTAGTTAGCTGTTGAATTTAATATTCATGTTCAGAATCGTACGTTTCCTCTCATTAACCTCTGAATAATCAATGGGTATATCAACACACATTCGCTTTGGTTGATATTTTAAGTCTCTTGCTCTCCCTCCCTCTCTCCCCTTTCCTCCCTCCCCACTCTCTGTCACCGTGTTCCCAAGGATGACGTCAGCCGTATTCAGTGCGACCTCCCCTTATGAATTTTTTTTTTGGTTCAAAACTTTTTAGGCGGTCGTCAAAGACCACTTTGCCCGAGGGAAAAGGAGCGACACGATTACAGTCTTCTCCCATGGCTTGAGAGAGTACTTTCTGCTAATCCGAAATGCATTAGGCTAATTGATAGTCTTCGACGTAGCAATTGCAACTCGTGAATGTCGGCTGAGTTGCTCCAATGAATGGATTTACATTGAGATTTTTATTTTTTTTTTGCACTTGTTGATTTCAACAAATTCAATCTGCAGTCAAGTAACAAGATAACTCTACCGCAAGACAAGAACAAGGCGGATTACGTCTTTCCAAATAATTAAATTATCCATTGGTGCTATTGTTACAACAGGTTGATCTGGGATCTTCTCATTGAATTGAGTGAAGAGGAAGTAATTGGGGTTTGTACATTACAATATAACAAACGTTGTTAGCAGTGCACTGCATGGTTCTTCAGTGGGTCTATGGACATGAAAGACGACTTTTGTTGTAGCCAACTGCAGTTTCAGGGTAAACTTGTAACGATGCCTTTTCGTCCATAGATGTGCATCAAAGCAATTCTAACTGTATTTTCAACATTCCATGACATAGTCATGTTTTGCTTATTTGCATGCATAAAATGTTTGACATATGCAGTGCATGCTCGGAAATGCCCATAAAATATTCAAATCAAATATCCTATTCAAACGCCCATCTTAAACTATTAACAAATATTTTACTACACACAAACCTTGAAATCAATGCAACGTTGAAAGAGTAGCCTATAATTCATGAAACCTACTGAAAAGTAGCATCTTGCTCTGCTATTTATACAAACCTGTTTTGATGGGCCAACTTCAGAAAACAAATATTTCATTCAAATAATTGCTTATTTTTTTCACAGTGTGTGCCAAAGTGTTCAGGCAATAATAAACCGTCTTCGTCATAAGAATTCGCAGCAAGGATTTTAGAGGAGTGGAATGGAAGTTAGGTGAAAATATTAAACGACGTTTCAGAACTTCACCACCGGGCTGGAGATGACAGTGCATGACGGTCGCGGCAGCTCATTATCCTGCTCCCATTCATCCGCCCTTTCATTGCGATGCAAACTCTTTGGCAGTGTCGTTTGTCTCCGCATTGTACTTCAGTTGGGAATGCAATGGTTGTCAGTGCTCTTATTCAGTTTCAAGATAGTTTATTGATGAGCTCGGACTTTTAGCACTTTTCACATTTCAAAGGAAGTCAAGTGTACGCGTCCACGACCACGGTTTCAATTTATGGTCTGCGCGTTGCGACACTTTCACCCCTCTTTTAGGTTACCCCACCACGCCACAACCCCCCTCGTTTCTTATTCCACGACACGGAGTCTGTTCCATTTGAACAAATGATTGGAACACCCCTAGCCGAGACTGGTTCTCCAAGTGTAAACTAAAATGCAGGCAAGGAGGGGTTGCTTTGGAGTGTACTGAGGTGTCAGACATTCTACAAATGTAGTTCGGGTGTGTGGTCATGACTGCAAAGACAATTGCTTATATTTACGTCCTGTGTTGTCTATACTTTAGAAGCCTCGACGCTGCGTCCTGCCTATCATTTGATCCATAGAACATTAAGAAAGATCATCAGCCTCGGTATTGTACCCATTTAGTCGATAGATATTGTTTGTCATTTAGGGGTAAACAACCAAATCTACCAGATGTGATGTCAGAGTCAACAGCAACACGTGCGAGTTTGCGCTTGCTTCAGTGACTGCACTCTGCCCTTTAGGCTGCTGCCTAAAGATTGTAGGCTATGCAAAGCTTTCAAAAGCTAGAGCCTAATAAATCCCTTCCTGAAATAATTCAGTAAACGGAATCTTTCAATTCAGCCTTAAGATGTTTAAAATAAATAAACGTGAACGTATCACACTATGTAAATTAGTAAAGCGGTGTTTTATTGGTCTTTATCAGTGGATTATCAGTCGTAAACGATAAAAAAATTAAGATGGACTGCAAATGGTTAATGTTGATCCGTTTGAGGTCGGCGCGCAGCATGTGTTCACTGCCCGTACGTCCATTTGCAACTTCAGGTTCATGGTTAGTGTAGGAAATATTGTATGCGTTCCACGACCGTGGAGCCCTGTGAGTTACACTTGCTCTCCCTTGCCCTCACAATAGCATTTTTAAAGGAAATATTCAGTGTATGTGTGTGTGTGTGCGCGCTCGCGTGTATGTGTGTGTGTGTGTGTGTGTGTGTGTGTGTGTGTGTGTGTGTGTGTGTGTGTGTGTGTGTGTGTGTGTGTGTGTGTGTGTGTGTGTGTGTGTGTGTGTGTGTGTGTGTGTGTGTTAGAGAAGGAGAAATGAACGTGCGTGTGCAGAGTGATTAGTGGGTTTGAAAAGCAAGCTCTGGCTCTGCCCCGTTTCCCGCTCTGGCACCACGAAGTAGGAGGAAGTGTTTCTCTAGAAGATGATGACAGAGGTCAGGCACTGCTAATGGGCCACTGAAGAGGAGTGGAGGCGAGGCACAGACCAGGAACACATACATTAATACACTAGTACGGTCACCAATCAGCATAGGTGCGCTACCCCCTCTCTCTCTCTCTCTCTCTCACACACGAGCGCACATTTTCAGTCTCGCGCAGTCCTGACATCCCATTTTATTGTCAATATCTGCTTCCTTCACAGGGATTTCCATCTCTATTCAAGACCACTTGGAAAATATATACAAGGAAAATAATTCGAGGGGGCTATCCAGCACTGCGGCTCCGTCTCTTTTGCGCTCAGACTTATCAACAAGGGCTTTGGCTGCAGTGTACACAGGATGCCTCAGAAAGGTAAGCTCCGATTTCTTGGCACTTAGTACCTACATTTCAGACAGCACACATTATTCACTCAACCATGCCTACCCCAACCAAGCTTACACATTACACCATTTTAGAGTGAAACATAAAATAAGGCTAAGTGTTGAAAAGGCAAATTACAATTAAGTTAATAACTTGCAAGTTTTTGTGGTAATTTCGGAAGAGAATCCGATTGGCTCATGTTTTCAGTGATGGTTATATCGGCTTTAATGAAGGAACTTCCGTACGCAGACTAGTGGCAGCCTAATTGGAACATTTCAGTCCGCCTCTTTCTTACTCTGGTATTGCTTGTATGCCGTCGTTGGTTGCGGATAGCTTAATGCTTATTTATGACAGGAAAGAGTAAAAAGTCACGTTATGCCAGTAATCAGTCCAGAGAATGGGGACGCAATGATCCGATGAGCAAGGGTGTCAAGTTGAATCATACAGTCAGACTCACCCGGGCACCATCACAAAAAATGCTCTGTGAACTTTTTCCTAAAGTTCACAAACCCTAACCCTTTTTCATGTATTCAATTACAATTGAAGTAGTCCTACTTACTGAACACAAATAGTAAAGTGGTTTTAACATTTGCAGGATACATAGGCCTATGTGAAAACAGATCAGAAATCCACTCATAATAAATAATACATGATTAAGCTTAGCCTGTAGCTATTTTCCCATCCAAAATAATAATGATGATGATAATGATTAGAATGAGTGCATATTAGGCTACTTTTTACATGCTGTAGAGATAACAAGTAGAAGAAAATACAGACAAAGCTCAACATCAAAACCATTGTTTATATTAGAGATTAATTTTGATTGGGCTATTTATAACATTGGGATATGCATTGCGCTTTTGACTCTTCCTGTACAATAGGCCTATTGCTTCATTCTAATTGCAAAAAAAATATGGTAGCTATTGGTGTAATGGTAGCTGTGTAACATGTTATTGTTGCTATATGGAGTTGTTCTGCATATAAATGAAGGGAATAATATAGGCCTTACAAGTCTGAAGAAGCATGTTCAATTGAAATTCCAGTAGTTGTGGGTTAAAACGGGCAAAATACAGATGAGGCCCTCGTATTTTGCGGACTGCATCAAATAAATGATATAATTGTAGCTAGACCTGAACAAAAAGCAAATGATTGGGTTTTCATCATCTCATCTTAGCGTGAAGTAATAAAAAAAAAATATATATATATTTGCAAATAGGCTGCTTTCGGGTTAAGTTCATGCTTAAAACATTTGATTATTTTAGACATCAATATCACTATAAACTCGGAACCCTTTACTTTGCTTTTCCAACATTTTCCATTGCATCATTGCATTTGAAAGCAATTAGCATGAGAAAAATGTAAAGAAATGCTTTGTATCTACACCTATCTACTTATAAACATCTACAATGACTGAACCAATAGCGCATGTAATTATTATTATTCTTTTTTAAAGGATTATTCATTGTGAATTGTAATGATGTCTTAGTTGAATTTACACATTTTCTTTCGAATATTCTCCATTCATAGGAATAACACGTGCTGCACAGCTTAGATGTATAGGCTATTTATTTGTGGATGTACACTGTAAATACACACACAGTCCATCTCCTGTTTAAAAAGGACGTGATAAAAAGGGAGAAAATCAAAGCTTGGACTATTTCCTTAGTGACCTCCTTTTCGGCAAATGTTTTGAATGGGCTCTTTACGGCAATTGTCTTTTTCCAATTGAGCACCCTACTGAGCTGTTGTATCTTTTTTTTAAACCTTAACCAAACACCAGTAACATAATTATCTCCAGATATTTATAACAATAAATTGCGTTTCTAATTTATAAAATGTTTTAAAAAAGCAGAGGGATACGGGCACCGGGTCACGGCAAGCAGCAGTGTAACTGTAGCGCGGTGTGAGGGGTTTGTTGTTGTGCTGGGCATGGGTGCAGCGGGAGGGGGTTAGTCCCTTCAGCTCTTTGTATTCCTGAGAGTTATTGGTACGGTTAGTACGAGGCTGGGTATATAGTTAGGGAGCCTCAGTTATACTCTCTGGGTTCTGGTGTAGAAGCAGAAAGGACGCCATTGTTGAAATTCTGCAGGCTTTGTTGGAGAGCCTTCACCCCCTTTCCCGATTTCACTTTCCAGAGCAGCCAACCGAGGTAGACAGCGTATGTCACTTGACGACTACATCTAAAGACGTCTAAACGTATATTACTGAAGTTTTTAATTGTATGGAAAGGGGATGGACTGAAATGTTCATGGCCAACATAACAACAGTAATATTAACATGAAGAGCCCTGAACAATTTTGCGCCTCTTAATATGCACATTTATTCAGAAATCCTTAATTGTATTTCTTAAAGGTAGCCTACTCTCAATACACCTAAAATACGGTTAAAGCTGATAATATTTAACGTTTTCTCAAATTACTGCAATGCTATTCATCTCATGAAATGAGTTGGAAAATACTGCAGTACGTCTGACTTTATAAAAACGAAAGCCAAGGTGTACTAATAAAATGTTTTGCTTTGTCCATAGGGAGAATATATTAACTAGTGAGAAGCAGATGAGAGAGTCTTTAAATTGTTTTAAGCGGACAGTCCACACTGTTTCCAGGCAAGTTTATACACTGAATATATATATATTCAAAAACCGATAGAACAACAGACGATATTATGCTCTCGTATTATAAAATATGAATGAATAATAGCCTAATGCATCCTGAGTCATTCATGAGTAATATAGTGCCCACCATAATTTTCTAATTGCACCAAATCAATGTCTGCGATGTGTATGTCCCCTTTGTATTGTATTAGTCTATTATTATCAGCATGCCAATACTGATCATTGTTATTTTTTTCCCATGACTAATAGAATACTATAACCGGGCCACGTGGGAATCTGGCGTTGCGTCCATGATGCAAAACAGTAAGTTGTGTTTTTTTCTGAGTAACTTGTAACTTGTACTTTGAGCTGGAAAGAGGCAGGTGGCACATGACATTTACGCTGAAGATGTTGGTTTGCATGTCTGTGTAGAATAAGGCCACTACTTTTGGGCTTGTTTAAATTTGCTGAATTAGAAATGATTTTATATATGCTCCTTCTCAAATTTTGTTCCACACGGTGGTCATTCTGTCATTGGACTTTGACTAGTATGCTTCTACTAACGTGTACGTGTAAGAACTGAAATAGAGCCCAATATCTGCAACTGTACTATCATATCAGAGAAGAGGCTAGCAGGAAGTAGAAGGCCTAGATTGTTTTATTTATTGGCCAATTGCACAACTTCCAATGCAGTTGTTTTGACACACACACACACACACACACACACACACACAGAAAGAAAGGTTATTCTTGATATGATAAAATAGCATTTCAGAAACGCCTGTTGGGGTATGCCAATTCACGTTGTTCATTATATGCACTAACGGACATTGCAGTCATCTCATGGAGAATGTGTAATGTTTATGAAGAGGTTATCACTTCTGTATCACCACAGTGTGGGCTACAATTGTATTCTTTTGATTAGACGTTGAGTTTTTTTTTTTTTTTTTTTTACGAATGCATTGGACCTATTAACGTTAGGGCAGTATTTACATATTTGAGATGTTATTCAGTAATTCATAATGAATCATGTTGTGTGGTTGGCAGAGTGACAATAAAATACATATATTTTCTTTCTTAATGCTGGACAAGAGGTGTATGACATCTGTAACGAAGGTGTGTGGAATAGCTTACCTCTCATTCTCTTAACTGAACGACACGTTTGTGCTGCAGTGTGCTTTCATATTTATGCCAATACATTGTATTGCCTTGGCTTAGCCTTGAACTTCCTGTATATTTCCATATCAGGCCTAAAATGTATTAAGTTATAGACGTAGGATCAGATGGAAGATGTGACGCTCGACACTTGAAAGACCTCCAACCAAACAAAGCATTTGAATCTAGGTCAGTTTAAGTAGGCCATAGGAAATAATTGAGCAGTGATGTGAAGTCCCATATTCCCTCTCACATTTGAAAAGAAAACTGAGGCCTTCAAAATAAACGCAATAAACAATTTTATTCTAGATTTTTTTTTAAGACCGGACATATTGTGTCTGTTCCTCACCTTTTAAATGAGCCTACCGGCTACCATACTATTAGGCCTAGGCTATATATTAGCATGTCATCAAGATTGTATAGGCGCATGCCATTATTCATATCTTGTTACATTTTCAATGTGATGGCGATGTTATATGCGGTGGTCTTTTGAACGAAATGCTGAGCAGATAGGATTCCGGTGAGGCCTTTGGTTTGTCTGAAGGTCGCGGCTGGCTCTGCAGGCTTTGTGCTAATAACTCCTGGGTGTATATGAAACTGAGCGTCCAAATTGACGCCATATGTTTTCCTATTAATTGACTTGCAATAGAATACAAGGCGCATAATCATTGCCACCCGGCGAGATCGACAGCACTTACCGTTGGGAATTATATAATGATAAAGAATTAGGCCTAACCTTTCTGGTGAAACTTTTATATTATTATCTCTGTGTGGCAGTGATCAAGTGGATTTATTTGAGCACTATACGGGAGGCGTGTTCAAATCCAATAAATCTTCAATATGCTTTTCCCTGCTGACCTATCAAATGCACAAACACAATTGATTTAATCTAATCCTGGAATTAACCTAAAAAAAAATGACATAGCGAATTGATTTTTTTCTTACAGCAGTCTACTCCTAAGCAAATAGCCTATATTTCCACCCTGATTTTGGCTAGAATTTGAGACTTTAGCCCTATGGCAGTAGACAACAAATTCACAAGCACATGTAGCTTAATGTTTTATTTGTAAGGCCTAATATAATATTGTAATTGATGTAGGGCCTACCTATTTTTTAATTTGTATGTGAAAACAGTAACAAAACAGATATAAAAAGAAGGGAGTCTAACGTCTCCAGCAGACTCATAAAAGCAGTGTAAATATAGGCTGTGTTGTTTATTTTGCTTGGAAAAAAAAAGAATGTCACTTTTTATATATTAAGAGCGACGCGCGCTCCCATCCTCGTGCCCGCGCACAGCCCCCTGGCTACCATAAAATGAAGCTTCCCTTGAAGGGTAAATGAGTAGGGTCCAATTTAGTCTGAGTGATATCCAAATGCAGACAGCTAGGGTCGTTTTATCATGCTACTATTTGTCGTGATGATGCGATTTTCAAAAGCAGAGCAGTGTCATAAAGTGACATGCCTGCCACAAGTGCTCCAACTGATCTTTTCAATTAGCCTTCCATGCATGATCCAGGGCGACTTCCGCCTATTTCTAGAAATTAAGCTCAAACTTGACGTGCAGCTAGCTTTATTTTAAAGACAAATGTCAGCCAGGCTCATCATATTTTCCCACTCTTCTATATTTGGAGCTTATTTATTGCTAAGGAGCTTGTGCTCTTAGAGTCAATTTAACGTGAGGCTTCGAAGGGAAGGGAGCGGAGAACTAGAGCAAACGTAGGCGACTACAGGGAGGCTCCTTTTCCATTTGACTTCAGGTTTGGTCTGGTTTTCGGGGCTATCCTAAGCTGGATATTGTTAATTGACTCGCATGAAAGTACTTGTTTACACGAGCGTTTATGATGTTTTGGCTTGTGTAACAAACATCAAGTTGATATACATAGGATTAGGTGATGATTTGTTTGAAGTCTCGACATTATACTGTAATTACAACTTTATAATGCTGTGCAGCAAATAGCATTTCGCTATTTGAGCTAAATCTTTGCAAAGATGCGCAAATCTCGGCTCGGTGGGCTAGATATGTTTTGGTCCAGCTCATACCACACCGCTGAGGCTAATCAATGTTCTGCATGTGTGATTAGAACAATATTGTAGAAGATAATGATATTGCGTGCATATCCGGAAAGCATTTCAAACATCTGACAAATGAACAACGGCAATAATTACACACTACGCAAAGCCCAGGGTGATTTCCTCTATGTTTGGCGCTGAACGTTCCGTTTTGTTTAGTCTCTTGTTTCTGCTTGATAACTTTTATTCTTTGCATAGTTAACCACTAAACGCTTGCATCGGAGACATCTGTAGTGAAGTGGCTAGCCGTTTTTAATCACAGCTCTTGATTCGTGGCTTAACTAAAGAGAGTGCCACCCCCTGTCTCTGCCCAGGTCACAGCGGAGTGAATCAGCTCGGCGGAGTGTTCGTCAACGGCAGACCCCTGCCCGACTCCACCAGACAGAAAATAGTCGAGCTTGCTCACAGTGGCGCGCGGCCGTGCGATATATCCAGGATTCTGCAGGTGATAACACTGCATTCTTCTCTCTGTCTGCATAGTAAAATGCTTTAGAATAACATTTGCCTTGTGTGATTTGTATTTGGAATATACAACTAAATGCACAACCGACTATTGTTATTTCAAATCGTTTTAAGTTGCAGTTTTGATTTTGGATGGTGAATTACGAATGATGGTTTGTGGTGATGCCAGGATATGTTAGGACACAACCTGCAAACATATCCATCCAAAGTAGAGCTCCACTATCAGATGCATTTCAACAAAGTGCAAGTAAAATTACCGTATACCATTCAAGGTATATTTCTTGTGTTATAGACCCATGGTGATGCAAAAGTCCAAGTGCTGGACAATGAAAACGTAAGCTTAACAATGTTTGTAGTCTACACATATATTACACATTAGTCTTGAATAATGTATGTGATTTGTGTCTATTGTTTTCTATTTAGGTGTCAAACGGCTGTGTGAGTAAGATTCTGGGCAGATACTATGAAACAGGCTCCATCCGACCAAGGGCGATCGGGGGTAGCAAACCAAGAGTAGCAACTCCAGAGGTGGTCGGAAAAATTGCCATATACAAGAGGGAGTGCCCGTCAATCTTCGCGTGGGAAATTCGTGACAGACTGCTTTCAGAGGGGGTCTGCACAAACGATAATATACCCAGTGTAAGTTCATTGAGTGTAAGTTACTACTCATACCATTTTATACGCATTAAGAAAATGAACTGAGTTAAATTACAAGGAACAACTGACCTTAATATTGGTTATGATTATGCGCACCTGTTTCAGAACAATTACGCATCGCGATTGACGACATACCTTTAGTTGATATTTTGTTTATTTCCCATTTTGATACCGAGTTTCTTACCCAAATGCATATTGTGAATGTGAGGGTATGCATGCAATTGATGTGACAGATCCCTTACAAGCCAATGTGCCGTCACAACCAAGGGAAACGCGTTTAATTAATGTGAAGCATTTTGGGTTTGTCTTTCAGGTGTCATCGATAAACAGAGTACTGCGCAACCTGGCTAGCGAAAAGCAACAGATGGGCGCAGATGGCATGTATGAGAAGTTGAGAATGCTGAACGGTCAGACTGGGACGTGGGGGACCCGGCCGGGCTGGTACCCCGGAACCTCAGTGCCAGGACAGCCCAACACAGGTAGGAAAATCACTGGATTTGACGTGAGGAGTGAGAATGTCTTTATTAGGTCATTTTATAACGAAAAGTGTTATTATTAGCTATTTTTTTATTATCATTATAATTATTATAATTATTGTTGTTGTTGTCGTATATCATCATATCAGGCCTAATATTACCGTCATTATTATTATTATTACAAAAAATAAACAAAATAATATTTCCTTTTTATTTTATTGTTACAACCTTATTAGGCTACATTATTGAAAGTATCAGGGGAATATACTTCTTTTGTTGAACATCTTAGAGGATATCAAAGTTCAGCTGATGTTGTTTGTCACTAATGCATCGGCTTTATTAGTCTTATTTGATTTACGCATGGAACTGAAATTCAACCGCTGTTCTATAGGCCTGTGCCATGCCCCGGAAATGATTCAAAGATTAGGCTACTTGGTATGATTCGGCTAATTATTAACTTGCAAATTCTCGACATGTTTTTCGACGAAGTTTTTTTTTACATTAAGGTTGTAATTTCACAATTTAGTCTGTACGATTTACTCCGCACGATTGATGCATTTCCTGGCCCATACTGTAGGCTTATATCTGGATGAGTTCGTCAATGAGTCCACATTTTCCCCATTCAACCTGCTTTAAGATGAACAAATTTGAAGCAGTGTGCGGTAGGCCTATCTGTACAAAGGATGTTTCTGTCACACTCAAGAATTTGTTATGGGAACAGTTCTGTCGCTATGTAATTGCTCATTAGAGAACGTTTTGTTTCTCATTAAGGCGACATGAATAAGCGTCTAGTTTGAGGAGACAGCTGTAGAAATGTTCCACGGGAGACCCATGGACACGATATGGCACCACTTGCCAATTAGACACGTCAGTTTTAAAAGAACTAAACAATAAAGGATGGACACTATTGAAATACAAATAACAGTTTTTTTTGTCCTTCATAATATCTGCGTTTTTTTGTTGTTGTTAACGACACCTGTCTCGAATGAGGAATCCCCAACAAATAAATTAAGGTGAAAGGTGACCAAGTGCCAATAGTAACACATATATATTTTTACAGCAACTATTATTATTATCCATTATTATTATTATTCATTTGGGGCGGCAGGTAGTCTAGTGGTTAGAGCGTTGGGCAAGTAGCCGAACGGTTGCTGGATCGAATCCCTGAGCTGACAAGGTAAAAATCCGTCGTTCTGCCCCTGAACAAGGCAGTTAACACACTGTTCCCCGGTAGGCCGTCATTGTTAATAAGAATTTGTTCTTAACTGAATTACCTAGTTAAATAAAGGTGAAATAAAAAATAAGTAGACCCTAGTGTTGTCATAATAGTATCCCAATTCTCTAATTATAGACTATTAAGGCTGTTATAAATGAATAATAACGATGATAAGAAGTGCTTCTGCTGTTGTTGTTTGTACTTTGAATGTATCTCTATTATCCTTTCTATTCAAAATATGCCCAACATGTGTGTGTGAACACCACAGCCAGCTATACCAACATCGTATGTTCACTTATGTTCTGCCATAAGTGTCTATACTTCCATGGAGTGCGATTTCAGGGAAATTAAGAATCCATTACTCCGGAAGCATACGGCAGGGTGAGGTCTCAGAGGGGGAGAAATATGGTCTCAATCTGATAAACGCCACGCAACAGTGAATAAAATAGTAGATTCATCGGAGTGACAGGGCCCAAAGAGAGACAACTCTTTCATAAGGAGAGGGTGAAAGCTCTCGCTTGCGAGTTCGTGTTTTTAGAGATCAACGTGACAGTTTTTCTTATCTTTTTTTTCCTTTCTAGAGGACTAAAGCTGCCTATGGGGTTTAGACACTTTCTCTTTCAGGGGGTCCCAGAATGTTTTTAGTTTCTATTGCTGAAAGATGCCGCAGTTGGTTCTCTATCTTTTGGCTTGTTTCACGCCTGACTGATTGCGACACGTGATACTAAGGAATGGTTTTATTTCCCAGCGCCTTTTATTAATGAAAACAAATCCCAAATCTAGCGACAGTTGGTCTGACTGAGGGATAATAGAACGCACATTCACTCCGTTTGACGGATTAGCTCCAAAACTATAGCGCGCTGGTCACTGATAATCTTTCTTTTTGGACACAAGAGGGACATTTAAAGGGGATAACTTTAATCTTCGCCTATGTTTATAATAATGTAATAAGACACCTTGTTCTGAATAATGCATTTGGTTTTGAAACAACAAATCTGCCAGAAAAGCATCGGCATAACTTCAGAGCAGAGTTATGCTACCCAAATATGAGGATGGGTCTCTGCTGATCAGTCACACAATAAACTGCCAAAGCAGATGTATCTAGGCCTACATAAATAGGTATACCGTTTGCTACGTAGGCATAATGTCATGGATAAAAGGCATGCTGAATAAAGTGTCTAACAACGCCACTGACTGAGGCCCCTCAACTCACAGTTGGTTTCTCTGTCGCCTTTATGTAACAAACACTGTCTGAGCATAGAGATGTCTCATTCAATGTGTGCAGGTTTTTTTCTTCTTCCATGGCCTAAAGAAGCCATAAATCTGAACTGGCGTTGAACAGGGCATCCTAGGAGACAGTGATTAATGATAGCAGTGCATAAAGGTTAACATACTGAGCTGAAAAGTCTGTTGACTGGAATCCTCCATACAATGAGGGGCACTGCGAGCCTCGAGAGAATCCTTTTGTGGCCTCCAATTGTGTCCTCAAAATTCTGCCCACGAAAGTTTGCCAACCCCTCCACAGACCATGAATTTAATAGATCCCCTTACTCTCCTGGTATTGTGTGGTCGTGAAAAACGGTTTTTATTCAAGTGTTGTGGTTTATTTCAATGGGTGTACAAACACCCATGTGGAAGAATGTAACATTTTAAAAAGGAAAGTTTGGATTTGAAAGAATTTCATGGAATCTGAATAGCTTCTACCACGTTGTCTTATATTTCAGCACGACAAGCATTGCTACATGGTCATAAAAGATGTAAGCCAAAAATATTTATTTCCCACTATATTGTATCGCCATTTTCTACAGCCTGATGTAACTAAAAATATCTGGTCAAAATAACACAATGAATTGTCAAACCCAGTCAATATCAGTTGGAAGAAGCAGAGAACGCAAAAAGTCTCAACATTTCATATATTATAAGATAATGTTTTAGGCACAGGCGGGTTTTGGGCATATCCTCATAGGCCTCATTAAACACCAAGCAACGCAAAAGAAACTCCAATGCAAGAAAATGAAATAATTGCGCTAACAACAGGTGCACCTCCTGGTAGGCATGAAAGCTGAACAAAGAGTGATCGTTTGAATTGATTGATTTATTATTTACTTTTCAGATGGCTGCCCACAGTCAGACGGTGGAGGTGAGAACACTAATTCAATAAGTTCGAATGGAGAAGACTCGGATGAGACTCAAATGAGACTTCAGCTCAAAAGAAAACTGCAAAGGAACCGCACTTCGTTCACACAAGAACAGATAGAAGCGCTTGAGAAAGGTAAATTATACCGCCACTGTCACACGTTCTCGTCCAACTATCGGCCCAAGTAATCTCATTAATGAGCTGGTGATACTAAATTAGTATATTTTAAGCATAATTAAGGCATTAAGACTGACTCATAACTAGGCCTTTTCATTTTGGAACATTACCACAGGTTTCTGTTTTCATTGGCATACTTTGAATAACTGTTTCACTGCAAATTAGATTTTTTGACCCACAACTCTAATAGTCTGAATGCTTTTGTAGGCATATTTGATGTATATCACATTTAATTACTTCCATTCCAGTTCTAACTAATGTGTTTTTTTTCAGAGTTTGAAAGAACTCACTATCCAGATGTTTTCGCAAGGGAAAGACTTGCTGCAAAAATTGACCTCCCAGAGGCCAGAATACAGGTACAGTGACCTCTCCTTCTGCCTATTAATATCACCTTGAATTTACGGATATTGAAATCACATTCAAAGAAGTGACACATCCAACACTAACCATTGAAACATGAATGTGGTTTCAGGTGTGGTTTTCAAATAGAAGGGCAAAGTGGAGGAGAGAAGAGAAACTCCGGAATCAAAGGCGGCAAGCCAGTAACTCCTCCAGTCACATCCCTATCAGCAGCAGTTTCAGCACCAGTGTCTACCAGCCCATCCCACAGCCCACGACACCAGGTTGGAGTCAGTGATCTTTATCTTTAACAAAACGTCTTATTGCATCATGTGCATTCCACCTTCATCTATTGTTGTAGGATCCATTTATGGGATTTTAGAACTGTAGCCTCATCAGCATGTAAAACAAAAATGTGTACACATGTGGGCGGTAGTCAGGAGTGCCACACAATCCATTCTATGTTCCTGCAAATCAATGTTTCAAATGACAATCAGGTGCTGACTGGTCTCTAAAATAAATGTATATATCCTACCCCTGCAGTATCGTTCTCGTCAGGATCCATGTTGGGAAGACCAGACACAGCCCTTACAAACACATACAGTGCCCTGCCACCTATGCCAAGCTTCACCATGGCCAACAACCTGCCTATGCAAGTAAGTACATCGCCGTCAGATCCAATAATAAATGTAGCATTTTGGTGTTTTTTTTCTAATGACTTTGTATAGCATCCAAGCTATTTACCACAACACATGGAAACCTATACAAAGTATACGTACATGTCACAAGTGAATGCTAAGAACTGGCAATGCTGTAGTAAATACTATGTTGAATTTGTAAACTAAATATGATAGTGCATTATTTACGTTCCCATGGCTTAATGCGGCCCATCCCTTAGTTGTTGTGACCATAGATATGAGATGCTGCTAGGTGACAGGTGAATCTGACTGTCATGTGTGCTGTTTACGCCCCCAGGCTCCTGTGCCCAGCCAGACCTCCTACTCCTGCATGCTGCCCACCAGTCCCTCAGTCAATGGGCGGAGCTACGACACGTACACCCCTCCTCATATGCAGGCACATATGAACAGCCAGTCAATGGCAGGCTCAGGAGGCAACTCAACAGGTAAGCAGAGAAACGGGTCATGACAAAATAAACAAAATCCAAGACATTATGAATCACCATTTACAAACATGAGATACATGGTGCCTGAACTGATCCATCGCTCTGTGTTTGTTATGTAAGGTCTCATCTCTCCTGGAGTATCTGTTCCCGTTCAAGTCCCAGGCAGTGAAGCAGACATGTCCCAGTACTGGCCCAGGCTACAGTAGAGACACGACTACCGTCAACGTGTGACTCCTCGGATATTGTCTTGAAAGAAGAGGCTGTCCAGCAGTATTTAATTACAGACGAGAGAAAATAGACTCTAAAAGACACTATTTTGTACTGGGATTGTGCCATTCTCTATCATTCTTTGGAGGCAAAGACTTGAAAAAGAAAAAAAGAGAAAGGACTTCTGTAAAGTGCCCAGTGTAACATCCTTAATGGGGGAAAAAAATATCTCTGTTCTCCGTTTCCAACTTATGTCATTTTTGGTGTATTTGTATATGGCCATTTGTATGTCATAATGAAAAAACAACAACGTGGATGGACTGTGAAACTGAGTTGTTCCTTGCTT
Organism: Salmo trutta; assembly: GCF_901001165.1. NCBI lineage: Eukaryota > Metazoa > Chordata > Actinopteri > Salmoniformes > Salmonidae > Salmo > Salmo trutta. The sequence goes on from NC_042973.1 coordinate 45,175,824, forward strand.
CTGCTGAAAAGAAGATAATTTGTGAAGAATTTTCTGCCATGAATAGTTTTTGTCAACGTATATCAAGAAGCTCTCCCAGTCTGTGTACAGAATGTGGACTCTGGTGAAACAAGTTTGTATCATTCAAAGGCAGAGCTGGACCAGCAGGTACCAGCTGGGTACGAGAAGCCTATTTCTCTGTTCTTTTCTTTTCCAAAGCTTTCTGGCAGAATCATTGTAAATGGAAAGCATTAACCGCTAAAAAAGAGGTGAAAAAAACTTTTGCTAGCTAAAAACTGTAGATTGTGTCTTCGATATAATTCAGTTTGTTATGTCGAAATGTAAGTATTGGTCTTCCCTAGCAGTCTCCCGGACACAATTTCTATAATAAAGTTAATTTCATTTATATTTCTCTGAATATTCTATGTATGTTTTATACACATTTTCAAGTAATTTCATTCAATTGGGTACAAGTTCTTTGTTATAGTTGTAGTTAAGAGTTTTACTTTATTCTGTCCTACTAACACCTTTCACTGCAACAATGCATAGTAGCGCAAGGCCTGCAAGAGTTTAAAGCCTTTTGAGGTTTGCATCTATACATGTCTGAATGAACCATTGTCGATTGTACAAACAGACCAAAGCCTTTGTATATAATTTATTACACAACCTTCATTTCCTTTTGTAGTCTTCTGTTGCCAATTTTGTAAAGATTTTGGTGACTTTTACGTAGTTTAAAATGTTAGTTTATCAGCTAGTCTTTAACTTATGAGCGAAAACCAGACATGTCTTTATAGTGGGTTGACCAGACCTTAGTTTGTCAGCGCTTTTATTTGTCTGACATGAGAGGATGCCGAAAAGTTACTTTTCACCAAAAGTTTTTCTCTACGACCCCCACAAGCTTCATGAGAGTCGCCTGAAGTTGGTGACACTGACGTACCAACTCCGAATAGGTCTTCTCACAAAATCGCCTGTCTAGTCTGAACGATTTGAGGTATAAACTATTAGGACCCCACTACCGAAAGCTGAGATTCACACGAAACACGGAAATGTCGTGCACTATGACCCACACAAGCCCATTGCTGGGTGGTGAAAATGAACAAAAGGGAATGAGGGGTAGAATGTGCCAAAAACAAAGGGGTAAATATGGGTCTAAAAATAGCTAAATGATCCATGGTATGACCATCTGAAAACAATTCCATATGTTAGCTTAGTAGAACATCCCCCCAAGGATTAGACTCAAAAGGGTTAGCTAGTAATAAAACATTTATTAAAAAGATAGGTGTCCCAATTATTGGCACCCCTGTTTTGAATACTCCGGCACCCTCCCCTTGTGAGGATAATGGCACTGAGCCTTTTAAAATATATATTTTATGAGACTGGAGAACACATTGGGAGGGATCTTAGACCATTCCTCCATACACAATCTTTCCAGATCCTTAATATCCTTCTTTCTGTGCTTATGGACTGCCCTCTTCAATTCAAACCACAGGTTTTCAATGGTGTTCAAGTCCGGAGACTGAGATGACCATTGCAAAATGTTGATTTTGTGGTCAATTAAGCATTTCTTTGTGGATTCTGACGTGTGCTTGGCGTTATTGTCTTGCTGGATGATCGATCCACTTGCGGCCAAGTTTCAAACTCCTGGCAAAGCCAACCAGGTTTCTGGCTAAAATGTTTTGGTACTTGGTAAAGTTCATGATGCCGTTGACCTAACAAAGGCCCCAGGACCAGTGGAAGCAATACAGCGCCATAACAACAATGATCCACCACCATATTTTACAGTAGGTAAGAGGTTCTTTTCTGCATATGCATCCTTCTTTCAACGCCAAACCCACCACTGGTGTGCGTGGCCAAAGAGCTCTATGTCATCTGACCATTGCACCGGTTCCAATCCAAGTGACAATGCCATTTAGTAAACTAAAGGCATTTACACTTGTTGGTTTCACTCAATAAAACCTTTTTTTTCTGGCAACCATAGATTTTGAGACTTGGTGACCCGAAGATGCGACCAAGTTCTGTATTTCTACAACTTTGGCCAATGGATTTGTCTTTGCTTCCCGTACCATCTTCCTCACTGTGAGTGGAGACAAGATACATTTGCATCCAATACCAGACAAGTTTACCACTGTTCCAGTGGTTTTTAATCTTCTTAATTGTTGCCCTAATAGTGGTAAGTGGTATATATATATATATATATAGATATTATTTTGTTGGTATTTTTTGGTACCCATTGCCTGGTACTCATTTCCTGATTTATGAAGGTCAACAACCATTTGTCTCTTTTCCTTTGTGAATTCTCTGCCATTTCCCATGGTGATGGAGGACAAAGGGATTTTACATGTGTAAAGCCATAAACTGAGCTTAACTTAAAATAATGAACATATTAATGCAGATTACATTTTGTTTGATTTTATTTGTAATAATCTTTAGGGGTGGCAATAATTTTGACACATCTTTTTGAGAAAAAAATTGTATTACTTGTTAAATAAAATATATTTCTCTGAACAATTGTATTAGTATAAAATAAGATAATTTCCCCAATTATTTTTAGCATACAATACGCTGAGCATTTGTATTATTTATTTTATACTGTCTTGTTTTGCTCATCTTGATCAAGAGTGCCAATAATTTTGGAGGTGACTGTAGCAATTTAAGAGTTTATTTCCAAAAAGCTATATACACCAATTTTTCACATTTGTGTTTTTTCATCCAAATTGACTGCGTATGGGTACCTTCATGTCTGTAAATGTTACTGTTCTCAAATTTTTTATTAATAGATTTTAGATGTGTATGAAAATGTTTTTTTTGCAAAACACTATATATACATTGTTTAGCTGGAATGTAATTTTCATATCCTGTATATTTGACTGTGATATGTGGTTGTCTCACCTAGCTATCTTAAGATGAATGCACATACTTTAAGCCGCTCTGGATAAGAGCATCTGCTAAATTACTAAAATGTAAAATGTCAATGTTTTACATACAGATCTCATACTACTGTATTGAATTATAATTTGTATTTTTTTTATATTGATGTCACAAATGTATCATTTGTACATTTCTTTATTAAAAATGTACGTATTTGTTACATTTGACTGTGTAAAACCAAGCAGTACTACTGATTTCTCTGAGTGTAACCAGGTTTCCATCCAAACTTTTTATGCGACAGAAATTGTCATGACAGGCCTGATGGAAACAGCTAATTTGTTGGTAAACCTTCCAAATGTCGACAAAGCAAAATACGCTAGACAAGATGATATCTTTTACCATCATACTAAAGTATACTTGCAGTCATGCAGTGATATGTTGTGTGGTCCTCCCACTACAACTCAGGAAAGCATGCAATTTATTAGGCTACAAGTTAAATAAGTTATGATGAACTGAAAGTGCACATGATGAGCTTGATGCTCCTTTCCAATACCAATTGAGGGTCTTATTCTGGTGACATGATGATCAATACTTGGCTGCCGTTTGACAAATAAAAATAATCTTGCTCTCATGTTTATAACAATCTGATCCTGTAGGTAGCATATCTGCATATGTGCAAACTGTTGGCTAGAGCGCACTTGCCAAGACAAGAGTGGGCACATTCACTATACAATGCATTTTTTTTCTGTCAAAACCAACAGAGTTGACAATGCGATGGAAAACCATTTAACTTGTATTTTTTATTCGGTACATGGGAATTTAACAGCAAAAGTAATTTTTAGATGCACTACATCATCACCCACAGCCTTTTATCTGCAACAAGTCTATTTGTTGGATACATCTTTGGTGGGAAAATGCAGATTTTGGAATATTTGCATGAAGATCTGGCGCTAATTGGATGGAAACCTAGCTTGTGAGACGGATATAAGGCATTTTTAATTTCTATTATTTGTGTCTCTGAAATGAAACCATCAAGTGATAGATTTTAAACAAACACATCTGTCACTGAATCATGCCATGATTAGACAGTGAAAAAACACACCAATCTCTTTCATCATTTCTAATAACAATAAAAGCTCATTCACAAACATTTCTGAAAATGGATATATAGCGTTTTGGAATGAAACGCTTCAATTGTTATTCTCCTACAAGGCTTCAGGCCATGTCAGCGTGCTACCTGGCCTCAAGCCTCAGTTCTGATGCTGTACAGAAGGATGGTCAGGCATTGATGTCTAACCTATCAGAAACATTGCACTTCACCCATTTGAATGGTTGAGTTAGTTCAGTCTCTGCTGAAGAATCTCTTCTGTAGTTTTCGATGTAGAGCAAACCTGTGGACACAGAGGGCTAATGTGTCACCGATCACGGTGCTACTGGACAGTGACACCTGACATTTGTAAAAGTGAGTCAGTTTGGGGTCATGAAAAATAGAGACTGTTCCTTTGTGCTGTCTGATATATGAGACAGGGCAGAGGGGAGAGGAGACCCCAAAGGGACACAGGTAACGCTCGGAAGCACAATGTCAACTGATGATGATTTTTTTTTTTTTACCGTAGCAAGTGACGTTGACGACACTAAACTGGAACCAGTGAGACATCAACACACATCGGCAGCCATCATTATAGAAACAACAACGCTGGGAACATTCCATGTTAAATGATCATGTTCTCTTTCTGAGTAACAGAAAAAAAATCTCCTGCGATTTCCTAAGGCAGTTGGTGAAATTATGCTTAAATTACAGTATCTGATTGACAGCACTGGCATAATAATTATAATGTAATGTATTAGTATGTAATCAACAGTGGACCTATGGACAAGTGACAACCAGCTGAGATGAGTCAAAGGTGTGAAACAATGGGCCGATCCCCCTCCTACCAACATTATAATAGTCTCACACCCACTAGACTTACATTGCTAGACTCTACATTTGTAGAGCCCACAATGTGACACATATCACCTAGCCGGGCGTGTGATTCGGTCAGGTTTGGCTCTGTCAGGACAGGAGCAATGTTTCTGCTCAATGGAACACAGAGCTGTAAGAATTCTCTGACGATATTCATGTTGAGCCGGTAGCACGGCCATCACAAAATATTCAAATGAAGCACAGAGATGCGGCTCTGCTGTGTACACGTCTGCCAGAGTTTGATCTGATTCGTTCCCCGTGCTTTTGTTGTTGTTGGCGAACAAGTCACCTGAAATAAGGCCTTTTCTTAATGCCCTGAATGGGTTTGTTTTTGTGCAGGTCAAAACCTCATAGAACTAACTCAAGATTTGGAAGATGTGTTATAGGTGTTCTTGTAGCTCCACTGCTGTACTCTTGCAGAGAGCTATATTGATCGTGAGAGCATGGTATGGGAGTGAGGGGGTGTAGTTGGAAAGACTGATTAGCATGGTAGCAGAAGTGGTTTAAGAGAGTAGGCAGAGGTAATACATGCGCATCTTACTTTTGGCTAAATACTTCCTATAGGCCTTTGACCTGTTGGATTCTGCCAAATTGAGTTTTCTGCTCATATGACTAACTGTACATGACAAGTTTGGAGGCAATGTATCTACAGAAAAGGAGGAAGATAGTGGAAGAGGGAGAGAGAGAGAGAGAGAAAGAGGAAAAAGAGAAGAAAAGAGGGAGACAGTTTGTCATAGATTTAAATATGACAGGACATGATTATGCTCGGTGATGTCGACCACTGCAGAAGTGCTCACTGAAATACAGAGCCTTCAGAGAGTATTCACACCCCTTGAATTTTCCACATTTTGTTGTGTTACAGCCTGAATATAGAATGGATTAAATTGAGATGTTTTATCACTGGCCTACTCACAATACCCCATAATGTCAAAGTGGAATTACGTTTTCAAAATGTTTACAAATGAAAAAATAAAATAAAAGCTGAAATGCCTTGAGTCAATAAGTACTCAATCCCTTTGTTATGGCAAAGCCTAAATACGTTCAGGAGAAAAAATTTGCTTAATAATAAGTCACATAATAAGATGCATGGACAATAGTGTTTAACATGATTTTTGAATGACTACCCCCTCTCTGTACCCCACACATACAATTATTTGTAAAGTCCCACAGCTGAGCAGTGAATTTCAAACAGAGGTTCAACCACAAAGACCAGAAAGGTTTTCCAATGCCTTGCAAATAAGGGCAACTATTGGTAGATGGGTAAAAAAAGCAGACATCGAATATCCTTTTGAGCATGGTGAAGTTATGAGTTACACTTTGGATGGTGTATCAATACACCCAGTCACAACAACGATACAGGCGTCCTTTCTAACTCAGTTGCCAGTGAGGACGAAAACCGCTCAGGGATTTCATCATGAGGCCAATGGCGACTTTAAAACAGTTACAGAGTTTAATGGCTGTGATAGGAGAAAACTGAGGATGGATCAACAACATTATAGTTACTCCACATAACTAACTTAATTGACAGAGTAAAAAGAAGGAAGCCTGTACAGAATAAAAATATTCCAAAACATGCATCCTGTTTGCAGTAAGGCACTAAAGTAAAACTACATAAACATTTAGAAAATAAATTAACTTTATGTCCTGAATACAAACCGTTATGTTTTGGGCAAATCCAACACAACACATCAATGAGTACCACTCTTCATATTTTCAAGCATGGTGGTGGCTGCATCATGTTATGGGTATGCTTGTCATTGGTAAGGACTATGGATTTTTTTTAAATAAAATATAAATGGAATAGAGCTAAGCACAGGCAAAATCCTACAGGAAAACCTGGTTCAGTCTGCTTTCCAACTGACATTGGGAGACAAATTAACCTTTCAGCAGGACAATAACCTAAAACACAAGACCAAATATATTTACTGGACTTGCTAACCAATATGACATTGAATGTTCCTGAGTGACCTAGTTACAGTTTGACTTAAATTGTCTTGAAAATCTGTGGCAAGACTTGAAAAGGTCTGTCTAGCAATGATCAACAACCAACTTGAAGTTGTACAATCCAGGTGTGCAAAGCTCTTAGAGACTTACCCAGATAGACTCACAGCTGTAATCGCTGCCAAAGGTGATTCTAATATATATTGACTTAGGGGCATGAATACTTTGTAAATTAAAAATTTCGCTTTTATTTTCAATACATTTGCAAACATTTTCTAAAAACATGTTTTCAGTTTGTCATTATGGGGTATTTTTTTAATCCATTTTGAATTCAGGCTGTAACACAACAAAATGTGGAATAAGTCAAGGGGTATGAATAGTTTCCGAAGGCACTGTAATTCCACACTGTTAGCTCATCAGAGAAACAAACCGTTCCATCGTGTTTATGCAGATGTGTATAACACAATAAACTAAATGCAGAGAGCAAAATGCCTGATTTTACTACAAACTAACATCCGGTGAAGGCAGGTGAAGAGCGTTCCAGTGTTTCGTTACCCTACTGTGTTTATGCTAAACAAGTAATTCTCTAACCAGGTTGACAATTAAAATACCAAATGGAAAGCAACCCATTCCCTGGAATTGGCAAAAGGAGGGGAACACACGTAGGCTACTCATCTTATCAATGCTGAAGCTTCCAGTGTTTATATATACAGGTTGGAACAACATTACGAAGATTGTGTGTGTGTGTGGACATACAGACATTAGCCAAAAGTTTACATTGATAACCCCAAATTGGAACCACAGTCAGATTGACAGTCATTGGAGTGTAGAGGTGGCTAACTCCACACCAGCAGCACTAAACTTCCCCCGAGCAGGCCAGTGCCAACAGTCATAACAAAGCGACAGTTTAGGACAATATGCAAAAAGACGATTTTTAGATAAATGGATTTAAAGTTCCAAACTCTTATTGGTTTGAATGGTGTCAGCTATTTTTTAAATCTTGTATTCTTTTGAACTTAATATGAATTGCGGTATTTAGAGCACTGCGTAGGTACAGAACTTTGAACGGAACAAGGCTATGTCGCTAACTCAATTTTGACAAAAATGCAGAAAGAACCCTTAAAGTCCCAAACTCTCAAAAGGGCAGTTTAAGCACTACCCTGTGTGTAAATCCACATTAGGTAATGTAGAACGCGTTAAAAGGGGTTAAGAGTGGTTGTGTCTGAGTGGGGATTGGGTTGCTGGCCCGTGGTACTTCATGAACAATGCTGCGGAGATGAGGAGGGGATGTGGAGGGTGCTTTTTCCCTCTCCTGAGGGGTTTTTGGGGACTTGTAATTTGCCATCAGAGCCACTTCATCCGTCCCCTTCCCCTTCCCCACCACCACCTCACCCCTCCAGTCGTGCAGATAAAGGACCACTCCTGTCCTGTCCACACGAGCATGCTTATCTCCTGGCTAATGAAACTGCCTGATGACCCTCCTTTGTGGGTGTTCACAGGGACACAAGTGAAGAGTGGAGCTCCGAATGGAACAGCAGCCACTGGAGTGGAAGTGAAGTGACTCTTCAGTTCCTGATCCCTTTCTCCAAGGCTGCTCCACAAACTACACTGTCTGGTTGAATGGTGGGTCTGGTTCACAGGTTTTGTTTACACAAGAACAAGTGGAGATTTGACTAATTGGATGACAAACCATTTCTGTAATGCTTAACTTACTAGAATTTGAGTACTATAAATTAACCCTCATAACATCAACTATTTTACATACATGGATTACCAACTGGGGAACAAACTATTGGAAAAAGCTATAACCATAGCAACATATCAACTTAATTTGTATCAAAACATCATTAGACATGTTAATATTTTTTTATATGAAAAAAAAACCTAACAGACTGATTTACCAACATTTGATTGTTGTATAATTTAGTTTTTAGAACTTTGAAGTAAATACTAATTTTGTCATATTTATGTGGTAAAAATGACTGCTATCTAAAGGGCCGTCACACCAACATTTGAAATATACTTCATTTTATTGACAAAAAGTGATCCATCCATTGATCCTATTTCTCTACCCCACAGGCAGCATTAGCATCGCTGCTAGTGAAACAATGGAAGTGGTAGGGCCTACGGCAGGATGCTTCCAAAAGCATGCCCAAATCCTCAAAGTCATTCAAACCAAAGTTATAGCAACCCAAATACCATAACAAGTTGCACATATAGACTATTTGAGGATATTATAGGAATTTCTGTATTTATATAACATTTCCCATAGAATAACTATGTTTCAAAGAATACACACCAATACAGCACTATGTGTACATTTAGAGGGTAACTGGTTTCTGTATTACAGTTCTACCAAGTATTCATATCACTGACAGACTTTTATGAGCTGTTTTGACTGCCACTTCAGTGCCTTGCGAAAGTATTCACCCCCTTGGCATTTTTCCTATTTTGTTGCCTTACAAGCTGGAATTAAAATATATTTTTGGGGGGTTTATATTATTTTATTTACACAACATGCCTACCCCTTTGAAGATGCAAAACATTTTTTATTGTGAAACAAACAAGAAATAAGATAAAAAAACAGAAAACTTGAGCGTGCATAATCCCCCCCCCCCCCCCCCCCCAAAAGTCAATACTTGGTAGAGCCACCTTTTGCAGCAATTACAGCTGCAAGTCTCTTGGGAAATGTCTCTATAAGCTTGGCACATCTAGCCACTGGGATGTTTGCCCATTCTTCAAGGCAAAACTGCTCCAGCTCCTTCAAGTTTGATGGGTTCCTGCTGGTGTACAGCAATCTTTAAGTCATACCACATATTCTCAATTGGATTGAGGTCTGGGCTTTGACTAGGCCATTCCAAGACATTTAAATGTTTCCCCTTAAACCACTCGAGTGTTGCTTTAGCAGTATGCTTAGGGTCATTGTCCTACTGGAAGGTGAACCTCCATCCCAGTCTCAAATCTCTGGAAGACTGAAACAGGTTTCCCTCAAGAATTTCCCTGTATTTAGCGCCATCCATCATTCCTTCAATTCTGACCAATTTCCAAGTCTCTGCTGATGAAAAACATCCCCACAGCATGATGCTGCCACCACCATGCTTCACTGTGGGGATGGTGTTCTCAGGGTGATTGTTGAGTGTTGTTGGGTTTGTGCCAGACATAGTGTTTTCCTTGATGGCCAAAAAGCTAAATTTTTGTCTCATCTGACCATAGTACCTTCTTCGATATATTTGTGGAGTCTCCCACATGCCTTTAAGCAAACACAAAACATGTTTGCTTATTTTTTTCTTGAAGCAATGGCTTTTTTCTGGCCACTCTTCTGTAAAGCCCAGCTCTGTGGAGTGTATGGCTTAAAGTGGTCCTATGGACAGATACTCCAATCTCCGCTGTGGAGCTTTGCAGCTCCTTCTTTGTTGCCTCTCTGATTAATGCCCTCCTTGCCTGGTCCATGAGTTTTGGTGGGCGGCCCTCTCTTGGCAGGTTTGTTGTGGTGCCATATTCTTTCCATTTTTTTATAATGGATTTAATGGTGCTCTGAGGATGTTCAAAGTTTCTGATATTTTTTTATAACCCAACCCTGATCTGTACTTCTCCACAACTTTGTCCCTGACCTGTTTGTAGAGCTCCTTGGTCTTCATGGTGCCACTTGCTTGGTGGTGCCCTTTGCTTAGTAGTGTTGCAGACTCTGGGGTCTTTCAGAACAGGTGTATATATACTGAGATCATGTGGCAGATCATGTGACACTTAGATTGCACGCAGGTGGACTTTATTTAATTAATTATGTGACTTCTGAAGGTAATTGGTTGCACCAGATCTTATTTAGGGGCTTCATAGCAAAGGGGTGAATACATATGCACGCACCACTTTTGCGTTTTTATTTTTTAGAATTTTTTGAAAGTGTCACGTCCTGACCCTAGTAAGATGTCATTTTCTATAGTAGAGTTGGTCAAGGCATGACAGGGGGTGTTTTCATTAAAGTTAGTATGAGCACTCTACACGCTGCGCCTTGGTCCCCTTTCTATGACCCTCGTTACAGAACTACCCACCATGATTGGATCAAGCGGCGTGCCCGGGCAGAAATGGACACCTGGTCACATCAGGAGTGGATTGAGAGGAGAGACTGGACTTGGGACCAGGTAATCGAGCGATATCGGAGCCTACCTGGGAAGAACGAGAGGCAGCCCCCCCAAATATTTTTTTGGGGGGCACACGGGTAGTTTGGCTGGGCCAGGACTGGGACCTGAGCCAATTCCCCGTGCTTTTTGTGGTAAGCATGTGCCTGCCTCTCGCACTCTCTCTCCAGTGCGCCTCCATAGCACAGTAATCCTCGCGCTCTCCGTCCAGCGCACCTCCAGAATCCAGTACGCTCTGTGCCTGTTCTTCGCACTCTCCCTCCAGTGCGCATCCATAACCCAGTAAGGCCGGTGCCTGCTTTGAGCACTCGGTCCTCAGTGTGTCTCCCCAGTCCGGTGAGACCGGTTCCTGCTCCACGTACAAAGCCTCCAGTGATAATCGATGGTCTGACGCCTGTAAAGATGATCCATGGCACTAAGCCTCTAGTGATGATCCATGGCCCGGAGCCTGTAGGGATATTCCATGGCCCGGAACCTGAAGAAATAATCCTTGGCAAGAAGCCTGGAGCGATTATAAATGGTCCGGAGCCTGTAGGGATAAACCATGGCCTGGCACCTGTAGAGATAATCCATGGTAAGAAGCCTCCAGTGATGATCCTTGGCGCGGAACCTGTAGAGATGATCCATGGCATGGAGCCAGCAACAACGGTCACTAGTCCGAAACCTATTATGACGCCTCCCAGTCCGGAGCCTCCAGCGACGGATGCTCCCCAGTCCGGAGCCTCCAGCGACGGACGCTCCCCAGTCCGGAGCCTCCAGCGACGGATGCTCCCCAGTCCGGAGCCTCCAGCGATGGACGCTCCCCAGTCTGGAGCCTCCAGCGGTGGTCTGCAGCCCGGAGCCTCCAGCGGCGGTCTGCAGCCCGGAGCCTCCAGCGGCAGTCTGCAGCCCGGAGCCTCCAGCGGCGGTCTGCAGCCCGGAGTCTTCAGCGGCGGTCTGCAGCCCAGAACTTCCAGCAATGATCTACAGTCCGGTTCCTTCGACGACGATCCACGGTCAGGTGGTAATAAAGCAGAAGGATCAGCGGGTGGAGCGAGGAGTACGCCCAGAACCGGAGCCGCCTCCTATGCTGGAGGTTAAGGTTATTTGGACTGCATTTGAGCCGCAGTAGACTTTTGTCACCCTCCCTACCCTCCCTTTGTGTTTTGTGGTTGTTTTGTTGGGTTTTGATTATTGTTGCATTCGGAGTATGCACCTTTGGGGGGGGGGGGGGGGGGTACTGTCACGTCCTGACCCTAGTAAGATGTCATTTTCTATAGTAGAGTTGGTCAGGGCGTGACAGAGGGTGTTTTGGGTTGTTCTATGTTTTCTATTTCTATGTTTAAGTTCTAGTTTTTCTATGTTGGGATTGTTTGGGTTGATCTCTACTTGGAGGCAGCGTCGCCTCTGATTGGAGATCATATTTAAGTAGGGGTTTTTCTTCCTGGGTTTTATGGGTAGTTGTTTTCTGTTTGTCACCTGACAGAACTGTTGTCGGTCGTTTTGTTGTTTTCGTTTAAGTGTTTTCATTAAAGTTAATATGAGCACTCTACACGCTGCGCCTTGGTCCCCTTTATACGACCCGCGTTACAGAAACAAGCTATTTTTTTCTTTTCACTTCACCAATTTGGACTATTTTGTATGTCCATTACATGAAATCCAACTAAAAATACAATTAAATTGCATGTTGTAATGCAGCAAAGTAGGAAAAACGACAAGGGGGGTGAATATTTTCGCATGGCATTGTAAGCATATCTGTAAGGTCATTTACGGACGTTATCTGCCCGAGGGAGTTGTTCCAACTGGCCCCTCCGTCGCGACGTAACCTGATCGCCCATCTGCGGCCAGCTAATCGTTAGCTGTCTTTTCGGCTGCGATCTGAATAGGTCTATCGGACACTTTTCTTGGGCCACTATAACTAACTATTTTGCCAACTTGGACAGGTCCCCCCTTCCACACGGAACCCCACTAACCCACAGACGGAAACGCACGAGGCGGCTAAAAACAGACCTCCCTCCCATCTTCCACCAGCTTGCTACCTATGGCCCGGCTAGCTGTCTGATTCTCACTGGACCCTCTGATCACTCGGCTAAGCATGCCTCTCCTTAATGTCAATATACCTTGTCCATTGCTGTTCTGGTTAGTGTTTATTGGCTTATTTCACTGTAGAGCCTCTAGCCCTGCTCATTATACCTTATCCAACCTCTCAGTTCCTCCACCCACACATGCTATGACATCTTCTGGTTTCAATGATATTTCTAGAGACAATATCTCTCTCATAATCACTAAATGCCTAGGTTTACCTCCTCTGTACTCACATCCCACCATACCTTTGTCTGTACATTATACCTTGAAGCTATTTTATCGCCCCCAGATACCTGCTCCTTTTTCTCTCTATTCTGGACGTCACAGACGACCAATTCTTATAGCTTTTAGCCGTACCCTCATACTTATCCTTCTCTGCTCCGCTGGGGATGTAGAGGTGAATCCAGGCCCTTCAGTGCCTGGCTCCACACCTACTCCCCAGGCGCTCTCTTTTGATGACTTCTGTAACCGTAATAGCCTTGGTTTCATGCATGTTAACATTAGAAGCCTCCTCCCTAAGTTTGTTTTATTCACTGCTTTAGCACACTCTGCCAACCCTGATGTCCTGGCTGTGTCTGAATCTTGGCTTAGGAAGTCCACCAAAAACTGTGAAATCTTCATCCCTAACTACAACGTTTTCAGACAAGATAGAACGACCAAAGGGGGCGGTGTTGCAATCTACTGCAGAGATAGCTTGCAGAGTTCTGTCCTGCTATCCAGGTCTGTACCCAAACAATTTGAACTTCTACTTTTAAAAATCCACCTCTCCAAAAACAAGTCTCTCACCGTTGCCGCCTGCTATAGACCCCCCTCGGCCCCTAGCTGTGCTCTGGACACCATATGTGAACTGATTGCCCCCCATCTATCTTCAGAGCTTGTGCTACTAGGCGACCTAAACTGGGACATGCTTAACACCCCAGCCATTCTACAATCCAAGCTTGATGCCCTCAATCTCACACAAATTATTAATGAACCCACCAGGTACAACCCCAAAGCCGCAAACACTGGCACCCTCATAGATATCATCCTAACCAATGTGCCCTCTAATTACACCTCTGCTGTTTTCAACCAAGATCTCAGCGATCACTGCCTCATTGCCTGCACCCGTAATGGGTCAGCGGTCAAACGACCTCCACTCATCACTGTCAAACGCTCCCTGAAACATTTCAACGAGCAAGCCTTTCTAATCGACCTGGCCCTGGTATCCTGGAAGGATATTGACCTCATCCCGTCAGTAGAGGATGCCTGGTTATTTTTTAAAAATGCCTTCCTCTCCATCTTAAATAAGCATGCCCCTTTCAAGAAATTTAGAACCAGGAACAGATATAGCCCTTGGTTCTCCCCAGACCTGACTGCCCTTAACCAACACAAAAATATCCTGTGGCGTTCTGCATTAGCATCGAACTGCCCCCGCGATATGCAACTTTTTAGGGAAGTTAGAAACCAATACACACAGGCAGTTAGAAACGCCAAGGCTAGCTTTTTCAAACAGAAATTTGCTTCGTGCAACTCCAACTCTAAAAAGTTCTGGGACATTGTAAAGTCCATGGAGAATAAGAACACCTCCTCCCAACTGCCCACTGCACTGAGGATAGGAAACTCTGTCACCACCGATAAGCCCACTATAATTGAGAATTTCAATAAGCATTTTTCTACGGCTGGCCATGCTTTCCACCTAACTACCCCTACTGCATTCAACAGCACTGCACCCCCCACAGCTACTCGCCCAAGCCTCCCCCATTTCTCCTTCTCCCAAATCCATTCAGCTGATGTTCTGAAAGAGCTGCAAAATCTGGACCCCTACAAATCAGCTGGGCTTGACAATCTGGACCCTTTCTTTCTAAAATTATCTGCCGAAATTATTGCAACCCCTATTACTAGCCTGTTCAACCTCTCTTTCGTGTCGTCTGAGATTCCCATAGATTGGAAAGCAGCTGCTGTCATCCCCCTCTTCAAAGGAGGTGACACTCTTGACCCAAGTTGCTACAGACCTATATCCATCCTACCCTGCCTTTCTAAGGTCTTCGAAAGCCAAGTCAACAAACAGATTACCGACTATTTTGAATCCCACCGCACCCTCTCCGCTATGCAATCTGGTTTCAGAGCTGGTCATGGGTGCACCTCAGCCACGCTCAAGGTCCTAAACGACATCGTAACCGCCATCGATAAGAAACATTACTGTGCTGCCGTATTCATTGACCTGGCCAAAGCTTTTGACTCTGTTAATCACCACATCCTCATCGGCAGACTTAGTAGCCTTGGTTTCTCAAACGATTGCGTCGCCTGGTTCACCAACTACTTCTCTGACAGAGTTCAGTGTGTCAAATCGGAGGGCCTACTGTCTGGACCTCTGGCAGTCTCTATGGGGGTACCACAGGGTTCAATTCTTGGGCCAACTCTTTTCTCTGTATACATAAATGATGTCGCTCTTGCTGCTGGTGAATCTCTGATCCACCTCTACGCAGACGACACCATTCTGTATACTTCTGGCCCTTCTTTGGACACTGTGTTAACAACCCTCCAGACGAGCTTCAATGCCATTCAACTCTCCTTCCGTGGTCTCCAACTGCTCCTAAACACAAGTAAAACTAAATGTATGCTCTTCAACCGATCGCTGCCTGCACCTGCCCGCCCATCCAGCATCACTTCTCTGGACGGATCTAACTTAGAATTTGTGGACAACTACAAATACCTAGGTGTCTGGTTAGACTGTAAACTCTCCTTCCAGACTCACATCAATCATCTCCAATCCAAAGTGAAATCTAGAATTAGCTTCCTATTTCGCAACAAAGCATCCTTCACTCATGCTGCCAAACATACCCTCGTAAAACTGACCATCCTACCAATCCTCGACTTCGGCGATGTCATTTACAAAATAGCCTCCAATACCCTACTCAACAAGCTGGATGCAGTCTATCACAGTGCCATCCGTTTTGTCACCAAAGCCCCATATACAACCCACCACTGCGACCTGTATGCTCTCGTTGGCTGGCCTTCACTTCATCATCGTCGCCAAACACATTGGCTCCAGGTCATCTACAAGACCCTGCTAGGTAAAGTCCCCCCTTATCTCCGCTCACTGGTCACCATAGCAGCACCCACCTGTAGCACGCGCTCCAGCAGGTATATCTCTCTGGTCACCCCTAAAGCCAACTCCTCCTTTGGTCGTCTCTCCTTCCAGTTCTCAGCTGCCAATGATTGGAACGAACTACAAAAATCTCTAAAACTGGAAACACTTATCTCCCTCACTAGCTTTAAGCACCTGCTATCAGAGCAGCTCACAGATCTCTGCACCTGTACATAGCCCATCTTTAATTGAGCCCAAACTACTACCTTTTCCCCTACTGTATTTATTTATTTTATTTATTTTGCTCCTTTGCACCATATTATTTATATTTTAACTTTTAACTTTCTTCAAACTACAAATCTACCATTCCAGTGTTTTTTTCTTGCCATACTTTATTTACTTTGTCACCATGGCATTTTTTTGCCTTTACCTCCATTATCTCACATCATTTGCTCACATTGTATATAGTCTTATTTTTTTTCTACTGCATCATTGATTGTATGTTGTTTTACTCCATGTGTAACTCTGTGTTTTTGTATGTTGTCGAACTGCTTTGCTTTATCTTGGCCAGGTCGCAATTGTAAATGAGAACTTGTTCTCAACTTGCCTACCTGGTTAAATAAAGGTGAAATAAAATAAATAAAAAATTTAACCATAGGTGAGTACATAAGGAGGTTTGATTTCTGCAGCTGATCCGTCTATCTAGCCATAATCACTGATACAGGTTCCCCTCCATCCTCTGAGGATATGTATAACTTAATATTATACCTCCAAAGAAAACTGGATTCAAATAAATACGTTTTTAGATTTGCCTTAATACTTTTCAGAGAATACACACCAATACAGCTCTCTGTGTAGATTCCTTTCAGAGTGTATCTGAGTTCTGTATTGCAGTTCTATCAAGTATTTATACCATTGGCAGACTTCAATACCATTGACAGATTTTTGTATGCACAAAACTTTGGTTTTGTACACAGTCACAATACATGGTATAGAAAAGTACAATATTAGGAGAGTACATGGGGAGTTATATCTCTGCAGATGATCTGTTGATCTGGTCAAAATAACTGATACAGGTCCAACTCCACCCTCTGGTTGTATGGATCACTTGTTATTACGTCTCCAGAGAAATCTAGATTGAAATAAAGGTCCTATCAATCAAATTACTATAGGCGGATTTAGGTGTTTTTGGCTGGGGTCAAAATGACGCTAAAGGACTTTTTTTATAGTCTATATTGATGCAGAAACACTAAACAATGATTTAGATTTATTAAGAACAACTTCATTGACAAAATAATTAATAATTTGAGGAATTTAATGAACCACCTATGGGCTATGTTCAAAAATATGCCTCAGTGGTCAAAATGACCCCAGTCGGTAGTTTGAGGGTTAAGGATTAATTTAAGCGAAATAGTGGTCTAGGCTGTGTATTAGTCCAGCTAGGTAAGTGACAGTGGTGTAACAGTGAAGTGACAGCAGAGTGATGGTGGCCGGCTGGGGAGCAGGTCAGGGCTATGATGACCAGACCAGAGGAGGGATGGAGGGAGAGACACAGAGAACAGACACACTTGTAGCAGATGGAGAGGTGGGGGGATGAATATCTTGAGGTCTCCACTCTTCGCCCACTCCTGCTTTCATGGGCCCTTTGACTTGGGGCCCAGAGAGACAGACAGAGAGCGGGGCATCTCTGGAGCCTGGCAGGGCCTGGCAGAGCCTGGCAGCAGTGGACAGGGGGAAACTGAGGGAAGAGTCCCACTGTCACAGCCGTCACAGCCAAGGGGCCTCTGGGAGGTGGCGCTATGGCAGTTGCTCTCTTTTGTTCTGTTCTTCCCACCTGTGGATGGAGGAGGCAGCAGGAAGACTGCTCAGCTGGAACCTACTCCAGACACAATACTAAATAAACAAATGTGCATGTTTAACAGTTCTAAGTTGATATGAAAAACAACTACAACTCGGTAAAACTTGATTAAATACTTAAAGCAAATACATTTAGCTTTTTTTTTCATTTTTCCTTTTCCTCCAATTTAATATTTTTTCTGCAATACTTTAACACGTTGGTTTACAAAGGTAGTATTAGAGCATGTGTTCTCGGTCATGCTATTAGAAAATCCCCATCCACATACAAGGGGGAGTGTGTGTAAGTGAAGCCAGGATCAGGAGGGATCCAATCTGAAGACTTTGTAGAGGTTTAACAGTGTTTATATCACTTATGTGAGTGAATAGTTTGTGACCTAAATGCCATAATTCCCCCAAATAGAGATTAGGAACATACCCTCACTATAAGAACAGCATCAAAGGAATTCCATTGGCTGGGGTTTACGGCTAATGACATAAGTATTAGGTACTAATTCAACACAGTACTTTTTCCTGGGACTTTCACCTCCAATTCTCAGACCATACTAGAACTGTTTGAGGCAAATAAGCATATAAAATGTATATAATGTACATGTAAGTAATGTTTTATATAAAAGCACAGCTGATATTAAGGGAGTTCAGGCAACTAAACTCAAACTTAATCCAAGCCCTCGGTGCAAACCGAACTCCTTTTCTCCAATTAAAACTTTGACTCCAGCTATGGACTTCTACCCTAACATTAGCCTGAATCAAAACCCCTAACCCCTACCTCACTGTAAGCCAGGGGTAATATTGCCCTCAAAACTTGTTTCACAGCAATTCTACCCCACTGTCTCCTCAAAGACCTCTCTCTGGTTTTTAAATCAGCTTAAGATGAAACTCAACTCTACTGTTGGTCACATATATAGAATTGCAACGTGTTGTTCTGGGGCTGTTCCAGGGATTTTCCTCTTTTCCTTCTACTTACAAAAACTATAGCACACAAGAGAGAGGTTTGATTTTACTGGTAATGTCAAGAACCAAAAATAAATGGGTAAAATGTTATTCTCACAGAGAAAAAAAAAATATTGGTGAAAATGTTCAGTAAACTGTGGGTATTTACTGTGCTAATTCTTAGAATTCCATGCAAGTCCGAAGAAGTAAATCTATGTACTGTTTACAGGTCTATGTTCTACTTAGCTGATAGTCCGCCTAGTCCAAAGTATTGTCTGTAGGTTGGGATGTAGGCCTGGTACAGACTTGAGGCAAGCTTGGCCCGACAGGACAATAAATATTTGATCATAGCGAGCACTCGCCCAGAGGCTTGGGGGAGGCATGAAGACAGCACAATGTGAAGGGGGAAAATACATGTAAGTGCTGCCTTCACATTAAATACACTGTCCTGAAAAAGCTGCAGCTCCATGCATTATGACAAGCTACTATATCTAAGGGGTGATCACTCCCCTCCTCATTCTCATCTCTCTATTCCCTTTTATTAATCTCTACTGGTCATTTATTAGATTAGAATCACTCCATATAATAGCGCTACAAACAATGTCTCTCTTTGTTATATAATTTGTTATTTTCCATAACTACTATTTTTCCATATTATTATCAGCAACTCTGACCATTTCATCAGGTTAGAGAAAAGTAGCGATTTTTAAAATTTTAACATTGTTTTCTTTAAACAAAAAGAAAACATTAGAATGTAGTGATGTCATCTACAATTTGGAGATAGGATTTGTAATCTACTAAAAAACTAAAAATGTTCTCTGGCCACTTAGCTATATATTATTATTTGTCTAGCCAGATATCGCTGATAAACATTTCTCTGTGCTAAAATGTTCTTGTTCCTGTTAGTAGAGAACCTGCAGAGGCTTGTGCAGAACAGACTCTCTGATTGGCTGTCCCCTCTACGTGTAGATCTAGCCTGGAGACATCTGATCTGGCTTAATAAACCGTAAAATGAGCAAAAGCAAATACTTAGCAAGCTTAAAGAGGAGCTGGGGCGCGTTGTCTGTGGTGATGGTCTTTGCTGTACCCCAGCGGGAGAAGAGTGACTGAGCCAGCCACAATGACCTTTGTCCATTTTGAGTGTAGATTGTAGGCCACAACCAGGAACCATTGGTGGTGGGGAACCCTATGGATCTCACCACAGATATCCAAATGCAGGTGCTCCCAGGGCTCAGCAGGCCAGGTGAGGGGTTGCATGAGCGGAGGGGCCTGGTGGCCAGTTTTGCCGCTCACCAGGCAGGCTGCACAGTCCTTGACCAGAGCTTCGATTTCCGGGTTGAGGCCTGGCCCCCACACCAGGTCTCAGCATCTCTGTCTGAGCTTCACTATGCCCAAGTGGCCTTCGCTCGCCATCGACAAGAAACACGCTTGAAGGGCACTCGGGACAATAGTGCAAAGCCCACGCGCCACATAAGATTAATTCCAGCAGGAGAGCTCGTCCTTGACTCTAGAGAATGCAGAATGTTCCTCAGACACTTTACAATGCCAGCCGTTCCTGAAGAAGGTACATAGCTGGGAGAGAACTGGATCCTGTTCAGATGCCTCCTTGAGCTCATAGAGAGAGACTTTGGCCCGGAGGGGTTCGTGCAGCATTTGGATGATGTCTTGTTCCATGTCTTCTGAGCCGGTGTGAACGGCTGATCTGAAAAGCAGATCTTGCGACCACATAGGAATGTGGGTGAACTTGAGGCTGACGTTGTATTGGGTGAAGCAGCCAGATCAGATGTGTACCCATACAGGTACAGATGCCATCGCTCACATGCCCAGACGAAGGCTAACACCTTACGCTCGCACACAGAATACCTCTGTTCAGTGGTGTTGAGGGCCCTGGAAGCAAAGGCGATGGGTTTCTCCACTGCCTTCTGTATCTGGGATAACACTGCCCCTTCAGCTACGGCGGATGCATCACAGGTGACGAGGGTGGGCTAACACTGGGGAAGATGTGAGTTGCAACTTGAGGTGTCGCACTGCCTCATTGCCTCACTGCAGGCTTGTGACCACACAAAGGGCTCGTCCTTCCGTAGGAGTTGGCGCAGTGGGGCTGTGGTGGCTGAGTACTGGGGTAGAAACTTTAGATAGTACCCGGTCATGCCAAGGAAGGAGGCAACTGGAAAGTTGAGCTGGGCTCTGGAATGCTGTAGATGGCGTCAACGTTGGACTGGTAAGGGGAAACGCCGTCAGCCGTTAAGTGTGAGCTTGAGTTTGGCCAGAGCGGTAAACACCCTGTGTAGGCGCTCGTCATGAGTGAAGGTCGTGGGCCCATGCACAACAATGTTGTCCAGGTAGATGGCCACCCTGGAGATGCCTGCCAGCACTGAGGTCATACTTTTTGAAAGCAGCTGGGCGCAGAACTCAGTCCAAACGGCATCTTCTTGTAGCAAAAGATGCCATCACGAGGTTCCTGCTGCTGGGGTGGAGGGACACCTGGAGATAGCCCTACCGCAGGTCCAGTTTTGAGAACACTTTAGAGCTGTAGAACAGGGCTGTGAGTTCCTTTGAATTGGGCAGTGGATATTTGTCAGGAATGACGTTCTTATTCACTGGTTGAAGGTCCATGCAGATGCGTAAAGCGCTAGACTTTTTCCTTGCAATCACTAGGTTTGAGATCGAAGTGGAGGCCTCAACTGGCTCAATTACGTCCTGTTCCAGTAGGTTCTTTAGATCAGCTTCGACCTATTCACGAATAGTCATCTGAATGTGACGCAGTGGCTGAATGACAGGATAACGGTGGGGTCGATCAGAGGCTGGTGGGTGTAGGATAGTGAGAGAGCCCAAACCATTGAACAGGGTTGGCCATCTGTGTTGCCACAGTTAGGTGACATGCAGAATCTCTGACCCACCGGTGTCCAAGAGGGTGAAGCCCTGAGCGGTGAAGAGGCCCAGTCCCATCGGGTTAGCGCCACAGCGCACTACCTGGAAACAGGAGTCGGGCAACACTTTTGTTCCGTAACAAACAGTGAGTTGTAGTGGGCCCACTAGGTCGATTTTTGAATCACCATATCCACAGAGGGGAGTGGAGAGCGTAGAGAGCGGTAGGGAGCAAAAAAAGTGATTGTATGTGTCCACATTCAGCAGTGATACACTTGGACCAGTATCCAATAGCAGGAGAATATATACATCACTAAGGTTGACTGGGTGATTTGTAAGCCTCTGGCCATGAGTTCACATTGTGGATCATAGTTGGAGACTGAGAATGATGTTCTGTGTTTTTGTGGGGCTACAGGGGAAGAGCGGCAGACAAATGGTTTGGTCTTGGTTTGGCAAATGGTTTGGCAAATGGTTTGGTCTTCCACAATTGCGTCAGGTTTGGCCGCATGCAGGGCAATTCTGAGCTCTAGTAGCATGGGAACGGGATCCACAGTTTCCACACTGTTTCCATGGTTGTGAACGTTGCTGTCCCGTGAGCTGCACTGATTCGGTAGAGCTGACATCATGTCCGAGAGAGCTGTCAGTGAGTGAAGGCAGCAGCGTGAAGTGGTGTGAGAAACCAGCGGGGAAGGGGCTGGTCACTCGCTGTGTTAACCTAGCACAGGGGTGGGCAACTCCAGTCCTCGGGGGCCGGATCACACTTTCTCCATCCCTAGCAAACACAGCTGATTAATCAAATTCCATTCTAAACTGAAGATCATGATTAGGTGATTATTGGAGTCAGGTGTGTTAGCTGGGGCTGGGGCAAAACTGTGACACCAATCAGGCCCCCAAGGACTGGAGTTGTCCACCTCTGACCTAGCAGCACACTAGGCTGCTGACTCGACTTAGGAAGCAAGATCAATTGCTCGTGTCAATGTATAATCGGCTGGGTCGAGCAACAGTCTTTCCAGGCACTTTAGCATTGTTTGTGTGTTCTATCAGTTGAACCCAAACCATCTCGTCTTGAAGTGCGCCAAACTTGCACGAGCTAGCTAAGACCCTCATGTTAGCTACAGTACATAGATTTGCACAGACTCACCGGGGAGTTGTTGACTCTGTCTAAAGATGAACCGCCGGAGGAGAGCACTTTGTGGGGTGGTGACGTGGGCATTTAAGAGTGCCATACACGCAGTGTAGGTGTGTGCTGTTCCCAAAGTTCCGAGCACACACTGGCCTACCACTCCCAAGCAATGGAATGGAAGTGCCTTTTTCCGTGCAGCATTGACATCATGACGCCCAAGCGCTATTGTACGCTTCAAAGCACTCTAACCAGCGACCCCATGGGATCGGGGGCCTCACCCGATAATGCGAGGAAGGGAGGAGGTGGTGGGAGAGTTCAGCCATCCTTGTCGTCAATGTTGTGTTGAGAATGATAACTCAGTGACAGTGATTTCGACTCAACGGTGTTGTTCTTTATCTCAAACCCAAGTGAAGTTACAAAACAAAGCAATCCATCATGTATCACAATACATCAGACATAACCCAACAATAGCAGCACTGTCGAACTGTGTGCTAATGTAACTCTCAATATAGCACTGTAAACGCAGTGTGCATATACACTGATTGTACAAAACATTAAGGACACCTTCCTAACATTGAGTTGCACACCCCGCTTCGCTCTCAGGACAGCATCAATTAGTCGGGGCATGGAGTCTACAAGGTGTCCAAAGCGTTTCATAGGGTCGCTGGCCCATGTTGACTCCAATGCGTCCCACAGTTGTGTCAAGTTGGCTGCATGTCTTTTACGAAACTGTTGAGCGTGAAAAACCCAGCAGCGTTGCAGTTCTTGACACCGGTGCCCCTGGCACCTACTATCATACCCCGTTCAAAGACACTTAAATATTTTGTCTTGCCCGTTCACTCTCTGAACGGCACACATACACAGTCCATGTCTCAATTGTCTCAAGGTTTAATAATCATTATTTAACCTGTCTCCTCCTCTTCATCTACACTGATTGAAGTGGATTTAACAAGTAACACCAATAAGGAATCCTAGCTTTCACTGGATTCCCCTGGTCAGTCCGTGTCATGGAAAGAGAAGGTGCTCTTAATGTTTTGTACACTCAGTGTAATACATGAACATCTCATTGCAATCTCATAGATCATTTGTCACTATTACGACGTAATAGCATCAAATACATCAAGAATGTTGACATTTGTTTACGTGGCACTTCAGTTCTCTCGTCTCCTTCGAATGACCACAGCCACACGCAGCATACTGTATAACAACTAGTGTTGTCACATACCAACATTTTACTAACGATACCAGGCCAAGTATCACAATACAGAGTAGTATCGCAGTACCACGGGAGAGGAAAAATCAGTGGCCTAGCATCCTGTTCGCCCCGGACACTGATTCTAAACGTTCTGCGCATGTGCTATGCAAACACCTGTCACTGAAATTGAGACTTCTACTCAATAAAACACATTGAATTTAACTTCTCACTGTTCAGCGTATAATAGAATACTGCATAAAATCGCTGATTTGCTCATATTTGCAAAGGCCTACCTGTGATTTGGCTGGAATAGGGGGAAGGAATATACATGCATAATGATCTGCATGTCATTGTGTCCGTAAGGTGAGAACACTGGATGAAACCTTCTTTACTCTTCAGTTAACACAGACATACACAGTCTCCCTCCCTTCCTCAGACACTCTCTCTGGCTACCTCTCTCTCATAAACAGACACACACACACACACTGCTCCCAACTTTTAAAACGTAAGGCACCAAACTTAAGGAGCACCAAAAATAGATAGATTTTGATATAGTTCAGGCTTACATTAGGCCTATATGAATCCTACCTTTGAAGCACATCTCATGATGAGTAGCAGACCCTTTTCCTTTCTTCCAGTCCCAATCAAATTTGCCTAAACCTACTGTCAAGTCACCAGGTTGTTAGCTAGCTAGGTAACGACTGAACAACATTGTTTGTTATCAAACCGTTCATTAGTGACCCGGGATTCGTTTAAAACGGCCGTGACATGGTTTGTGAAATTAGGCTTCTCCGGTAATATGGGTCATATTTTTTTTACCGTCTAGGCTACAGACAAGCCGTTTTCTTTGCTGTAAAGCTGCGAGCATGCCTCTCTGGCACTCAGAGGCTGCATGACAGTGAACTTGCAAAGTCTACTCCAACTGGCCTGTGCCCTTGGTTATAACAGGCTACGAAATTATACAATGCATCAACATTGATCGCTATGCGCGCTGCTCCAATGTAACAAAACTACAAATACAACAACAGAAGACTCATCAGGATCTGCATCCCTGCTCGCCATTATGGCGAAATTCTAATTTAGAAACTGATGGAGGAATAGATAAACATGAAGATTGGACGTAGAGAAGCAGGTGAGTGAGGCAATTGTTTGCAACTGCGGCCTGCAAATCGGGGTGTTCCTGAATGTGGGAACACTCTCCCCCCCAGAGCATCCCATTCATGAACATCCCCCTCCCTCAAGCACGACATCTTCATGCTTGTGTGACACTTTTGAAAGTGGGTCAAAAGGGAAATAAATTTATTATCTGAGGTAGACAGTGTCCTTCGCGACCGCCTGCCCGAACAGCTGGCCTCACCGTCGTTAACAGAACTGCGGAAAACATGGCCCAACAGGCGGGAGAGAAGGACACTGTCTACCGGTTTCTCCTGCCTCCCGCAGGAGGCTGCGGTGACACTTTGTGCTAACTAGCTAGCTTGCATAGGACACTGTACCAGTGTATACTAGCTCTTGTACGAGTGACCCTGCCTCCTGCCTATGTACTGGAGTCATAGCTGAAAAATAGACCAGTAGAAGTATAAAGAGGGTTTCCTGCAGTTGCAAGAATGCCAACATGCAGGAACGCCCTGAATTGCGGCTGCAGTTGCACCCTTCTGGAGTGTGGGCTGATAGGGGATTTTTTTTATTTTTTTATTTCACCTTTATTTAACCAGGTTGGCTAGTTGAGAACAAGTTCTAATTTACAACTGCGACCTGGCCAAGATAAAGCAAAACAGTGCGACATAAACAACACACAGAGTTACACATGGAATAAACAAACATGCAGTCAATAATACAATAGAACAAGTATATACAGTGTGTGCAAGTGAGGTAGGATAAGGAAGGTAAGGCAATAAATAAACCATAGTGGCGAAATAATTACAATTTAGCAATTAAACACTGGAGTGATAGATGTGCAAAAGATGGGTGTGCAGTAGAGATACTGGGGTGCAAAGGAGCAAAATAAATAAAATAATGTCACGATTCCCACCGACGGTGGCGCCCCCTCCTGCTCGGGTGGCGCTCG
Source organism: Salmo trutta (assembly GCF_901001165.1). NCBI lineage: Eukaryota > Metazoa > Chordata > Actinopteri > Salmoniformes > Salmonidae > Salmo > Salmo trutta. The sequence continues at coordinate 45,201,877 of NC_042973.1, forward strand.
GCGGTCGTCGTCACCGGCCTATTAGCTACCACTGATTCCCTCTTTTGGTTTTCCCTTTTTTTAGTTTTGTGCACCTGTGTTTAGTTTGGGTAATTAGCGGGGCTATTTAATTTAGCTGGTCCGCTTCCGTGTTGTGCGGGATTATTTCGTTACTGACGGCTCATGTTCGTGTCGGCGCTGTTTTACGCCGTGTGTGTTTTCTCCCCTGTGTTTGGGAATATTTGTTTTGTGTGTGAGTGTACATTAAATACGCCACTACCCTGTGCTCGCTGCTTCCTGTGCCTCATTCCTTCACCACGACTGCCAATCCGTTACAGAATCCCGCACCACGAAAAGGCATGGAATCAGCAGGAGCAGCGGCCACCCCTCTTCCCTCGATGGAGGAACGCGTACTCCACCACACTACGGTCCTCCACCGCATCGGATCCACGATGGACCAGATGATGGAGAGGATGGACCGATGGGAGAGAAGTGGTCTCCTCTCTCCACCTCCGGCTCCTCCGATGCAGCCACCTCCTCCTCCCACTACGTCTGGTTCTGGCGCGCTTCGTTTGGCGCTCCCGAGGGAGTATGATGGCGCGGCGGCTGGGTGCCAGGGATTTCTGCTCCAGCTCGAGCTGTACCTGGCCACCGTCAGACCTGCTCCCTCGGGAGAGGAGAGCGTGAGTGCCCTCGTTTCCTGCCTAACGGGCCGAGCTCTGGAGTGGGCTAATGCGGTCTGGAATGGCCCAGACTCGGCGAGGGACCACTATCCAGAGTTCACCCGCCGCTTTCGGGCCGTGTTCGACCACCCTCCGGAAGGAAGAGCGGTGGGTGAACGGCTGTTCCACCTCAGGCAGGAGATGAGGAGCGCTCAGGACTTCGCGTTGGAGTTCAGGACCTTGGCTGCTGGGGCGGGGTGGAATGACAGGGCCATCATAGACCACTACAGATGCAGTCTCCGGGCGGACGTCCGCAGGGAGCTGGCCTGTTGAGACGCCGCTCTATCCCTGGACGAGCTCATCGACATGTCCATTCGTCTGGACAATCTGCTGGCTGCCCGCGGGCGTTCGGAGAGGGTCCTGCCCGTTCCACCTCCGTGCACCCCCGCCCCTACCCCTATGGATGTAGGGGGTCCGTGCCAAGGGGCACCGGAGGAGGTGGCTCCTCCTGCACCAGCTGTGGTCGGAGAGGACAGATGGCCGACCGGTGCTGGAGGAGCCAGTCTGGGAGTCGAGAGGGCAGGCAGAACACTTCTCGGTCACCCCAGGTGAGTCAGCACCAGATTCACCCCGAACCCCCTGTTGGTCATGTGTTCTTACCTGTTTTGTTTTCTAAATTTTTCCCCTCTTCCCAGCATAGGGCGCTAGTCGATTCAGGTGCAGCTGGGAACTTTATGGATCGTGGACTTGCCATTAAGCTGGGCATTCCGCGGGTGCCTATAGATTCCCCCTTCCCCGTGCACTCCCTAGATAGCCGACCATTAGGGTCAGGGCTAGTCAGGGAGTCTACGGTGCCACTGGACATGGTAACGCAGGGAATCATAAGGAACGCATTAGTTTTTTCCTTATTGATTCGCCTGCGTTTCCGGTGGTGCTGGGGGTCCCCTGGCTGGCTGGTCACAATCCCCGTATTTCGTGGAAACAGGGGGTTCTCCAGGGGTGGTCAGAGGAGTGTTCAGGGAGGTGTCTAGGAGTTTCCATAGGTGCCACGTTGGTGGAGAGTCCAGACCAGGTGTCCACTGTGCGCATTCCCCCTGAATACGCCGATTTGGCGATCGCCTTCTGTAAAAAGAGGGCGACTAAATTACCACCTCATCGACAGGGGGATTGTGCGATAGATCTCCAGGTTAATGCTGCGCTTCCCAAGAGTCACATGTACCCCTTGTCACAGGAGGAGACGGCGGCTATGGAGACATATGTCACGGAATCCCTGGGACAGGGGTACATTCGGCCCTCCATCTCACCCGCCTCCTCGAGTTTCTTTTTGTGAAGAAAAAGGAGGGAGGTCTGGGTCCGTGCATTGATTACAGAGGTCTAAACGCTATCACGGTGGGGTTTAGTTACCCACTACCTCTCATCGCTACGGCGGTGGAATCATTTCACAGAGAAAAGTTCTTCACAAAACTGGATCTCAGGAGCGCGTATAACCTGGTGCGTATCAAGAAGGGAGACGAGTGGAAAACCGCCTTTAGTACCACATCGGGCTATTATGAGTACCTCGTCATGCCGTATGGGTTGAAAAATGCTCCAGCCGTCTTTCAATCCTTTGTTGACGAGATTCTCAGGGACCTGCACGGGCAGGGCATGATTGTCTATATCGATGACATTCTGATATATTCCGCCACCCGCTCCGCGCATGTGTCCCTGGTGCGCAAGGTGCTTGGTAGACTGCTGGAGCATGACCTATACGTTAAGGCTAAGAAATGTGTGTTTTCCAAACGAGCCGTTTCCTTTCTGGGTTATCGCATTTCCACCACGGGAGTGGTGATGGAGTGTGACCGCGTTAACCTCTTATGGCTAGGGGGCAGTATCTTCACGGCTGGATAAAAAACGTACCCGATTTAATCTGATTATTAGTCCTGCCCAGAAACCAGAATATGCATATAATTATTTGGATAGAAAACACTCCAAAGTTTCTAAAACTGTTTGAATGGTGTCTGTGAGTATAACAGAACTCATTTGGCAGGCCAAAACGTGAGAAGATTCTGTACAGGAAGTACCCTGTCTGACCATTTCTTGCCCTTCTTTGTCATCTCTATTCATTACAAAGGATCTCTGCTGTTACGTGACACTTCCTACGGCTCCAATGGGCTCTCAGAGCCCGGGAAAAACCTGAATGACGTAATTCAAAGCCCTGGCTGAAACACACGAGCGCTTTTTGCTAAGTGGTCTATCAGAGGACAAAGGGCTTAGGCTCGAGCACTGGCCGCCCCCGCCTTTCTGTTTTTCCCTCTGTTTACAGACACGCAGATTCCCGGTCGGAATATTATCGCTTTTCTACGAGATAAATTGCATAAAAATTGATTTTAAACAGCGGTTGACATGCTTCGAAGTACGGTAATGGAATATTTAGAATTTTTTTGTCACGTTATCCGCCATGCGCACGACCGTGATTTACCATTCTGATAGTGTCTAGAACGCACGAACAAAACGTTGCTGATGGAACATAACGATGGATTATTTGGGACCAAACCTACATTTGTTATTGAAGTAGAAGTCCTGGGAGTGCATTCTGACGAAGAACAGGAAAGGTAAGACCAATTTTCTTATAGTAAATCTGATTTTGGTGAAGGCTAAACTTGCCGGGTGTCTAAATAGCTAGCCCGTGATGGCTGGGCGAAATAATCAGACACCCATTTTTCAAGCTAGCATATAATGTCACAAAAACCAAGAAGACAGCTAAATGCAGCACTAACCTTTGATGATCTTCATCAGATGACACACCTAGGACATTATGTTATACAATACATGCATGTTTTGTTCAATCAAGTTCATATTTATATAAAAAAACAGCTTTTTACATTAGCATGTGACGTTCAGAACTAGCATACCCCCCGCAAACTTCCGGCGAATTTACTAACAATTTACTAAATTACTCACGATAAACGTTCACAAAAAGCATAACAATTATTTAAAGAATTATAGATACATTACTCCTCTATGCACTCGATATGTCCGATTTTAAAATAGCTTTTCGGTGAAAGCACATTTTGCAATATTTTAAGTAGATAGCCCGGCATCACAGGGCTAGCTATTTAGACACCCACCAAATTTAGCCTTCACCAAAGTCAGATTTACTATTAGAAAAGTTTGATTACCTTTCCTGTTCTTCGTCAGAATGCACTCCCAGGACTTCTACTTCAATAACAAATGTAGGTTTGGTCCAAAATAATCCATAGTTATGTTCCAACAGCGACGTTTTGTTCGTGCGTTCTAGACACTATCCCAATGGTAAATAACGGTCATGCGCACGGCGCATTTCGTGACAAAAGATTTCTAAATATTTCATTACCGTACTTCGAAGCATGTCAACCGCTGTTTAAAATCAATTTTTATGCCATTTTTCTCGTAAAAAAGCGATAATATTCCGACCGGGAATCTGCAATTAGGTAAACAGCCGAAAGAAAATACAGCACGGGGTCGAATCGGGCACTTGCCTAAGCCCTTTGTCCTCTGATCGGCCACTTGGCAAAGGCGATTATGTGTTTCAGCCTGAGGCTGCCTCGTCATCGTTCAGGTTTTTCCCGGGCTCTGAGAGCCTATTGGAGCCGTAGGAAGTGTCACGTTACAGCTAAGATCCTGACCCTTCAATAAACAGAAGCAAGAACAACAACACCTTGTCAGACAGGCCACTTCCTGCATGAAATCTTCTCAGGTTTTTGCCTGCCATAGGAGTTCTGTTATACTCACAGACACCATTCAAACAGTTTTAGAAACTTTAGGGTGTTTCTATCCAAAGCCAATAATTATATGCATATTCTAGTTACTGGGCAGGAGTAGTAACCAGATTAAATCGGGTACGGTTTTTATCCGGCCGTGCAAATACTGCCCCCTATCCCCAACAGGTTAATAAATCCCTGTGTGTTTCAATGGCATAGGCTTAAAAGTAATTCAACACATCAGATACCCACTTCCTGTTAGAAATTGTCTCAGGGTTTTGACTGCCATATGAGTTCTGTTATACTTACAAACACCATTCAAACAGTTTTAGAAAATTCAGAGTGTTTTCTATCCAAACTGTTAATAATATGCATATCCTAGCTTCTGATTTGTTGTAGGAGGCAGTTAAAAATGGGCACATATTTTTTTTTAATTCTCAATACTGCCCCCTAGCCCCAACAGGTTAACACAGTGTCCAAAGAAGGGCCAGAAGTATATAAAATGGTGTCGTCTGCGTAGAGGTGGATTAGAGAATCACCAGCAGCAAGAGCGACATCATTGATGTATATACAGAAAAAAGTCGGCCTTAGAATTGAACTCTGTGGCACCCCCATAGAGACTGCCAGAGGTCTGGACAACAGGCCCTCCGATTTGACACACTGAACTCTGTCTGAGAAGTAGTTGGTGAACCAGGCGAGGCAGTCATTTGAGAAACCAAGGCTGTTGAGTCAGCCGATAAGAATGTGGTGATTGACAGAGTCGAAAGCCTTGGCCAGGTCGATGAATACAGATGCACAGTATTGTCTCTTATTGATGGCGGTTATGATATTGTTTAGGATCTTGAGCGAGGCTGAGGTGCACCCATGACCAGCTCGGAAACCAGATTGCACAGCGGAGAAGGTACGGTGGGATTCGAAATGGTCGGTGATCTGTTTGTTAACTTGGTTTTCGAAGACCTTAGAAAGGCAGGGTAGGATAGATATAGCTCTGTAGCAGTTTGGGCCTATAGTGTCTCCCCCTTTGAAGAGGGGGATGACCGCGGCAGCTTTCCAATCTTTGGGGATCTCAGACGATACGAAAGAGAGGTTGAACAGGCTAGTAATAACAATTTCGGCGGATAATTTTAGAAAGATACAGCTGGCTGATTACAGCTGCCACACGTGATATACGCATACAGGAGACTAGTGGCTGTTGTTTCAATTCAACAGAATTTATTAACATAATTGAGTTTATAAACATTTTATAACAGATACCAGCAGGTTCATTAGATCGGAAGGGCTGAAAATTGTGTTAGTATCATATGAAACGATACTTTGGTATTCTAAAATGTTGGTTTAATTATGTTTTTGGTACTGTGATATTACCATGGTACCAGTATACCTTGCAACACTACATTTTTCACATAAAGGAACAGGCTATCCAACTAAGAACAGCAACAACATCCCAGGTCTGGAACTGGTCTTCCCCATTCATTCTGTCCCTGTCACAGTACGACCTGTACTGTATGTGAATACAAGTGGTGCATTAGAGCAATATTTAATTCATGCCGGTTTCTCAGGCAGGGCCTTACTGGGCCTGGATGTGACAGTATTTACAAACAGATCTCTGCACGGTGGTGACTGACACTCTGTCTTCTGACAGGCATTTCCAAACACACAACGTGAGGTTCAGGCACAGTTTAAATTAGCTGCGTTTCACAGCTGAAAGGTCACCCAGGGGTTATTGTGTCAGGCAGCTCCAAAAAGAGGGGCCCTATCTGGCCATGTATGTGTGAATGTGTGTGCGTGTGTGTGGTTGGGTGAGTGCGTGTGTGTGTGTGTGTGTGTGTGTGTGTGTGTGTGTGTGTGTGTGTGTGTGTGTGTGGAGAAGAGGAGAGGATCTTTTTTATAAGACCCTCCAACATAAAGGAGCTGTAATGTTAACTAGGCCTTTTGGTGAGCACCAGTGAGGTGGAAGGACCCATGAATCAAGCTTAGAGAGGGCAGGTCGCGATGGAGGGAGTCGGGTCCGGGTGAGAGGGCCACTAGGATAGGGAATAATCCATCACAAGCTACTGGTGACCGTTCAAAAGAAAGCTTGTGCCAAGAGGACAGCACTCCTGAGAGCAAACCCCAACACACTAGGGGCCTTTGCAGGCCCGCGCTGAAAAGGTGTTGCCTATAGTAACCTCCCATACCCTAGCAGGCATGCTGGACACTGGTGCCTATTGTCCTCCTCACTCTAACCAGCCTGGGCTGGGCCTCACAATAGCACACAGCACCTTCATGGTTAAACTATCCCACCCATCTACCCTGTCTTATTCCTATCTAAACATTTAGCAGTGTTTACCATGTTTTTGTTTTGTCTCTTAGAATACTTTACACTTTCCAGTACTGAAGTTCATTGAGTATGTTGCAATCGATTACTTTCCCATCGCTATAAGCAGACTGAACTGACGTCACTCAATGTTGGGAAGCATTTGGCTTTTGCCTTAGCCTGAGTTAGTCCGCCCTGTGTTGCTGTCCCTGTGGTCTAGCTCTTCTATCTGTTTAGCCACCAGTAGGTGAATCCTGGGTGCACTCATTCAGCGACATTTAGGGTTTACAGGGTGTCCCTGCAAATGAGACATCACCACAACCAGCTTGTCAGAAATTCACAGCCGGCACTTTTTGCACATTCCTAAAGTCTACCCATTCCCATGGCTCTACCCAGTTGCATTGTCTTTTGTCATGCTGTTGTTGTTTGGAATCCATTGTGTTTGAGGCATTTTACGTGTGTGTTGTAGCCTTAGGTTGACTTTCTATGTCCCAATACAATTAAACTCAGACTTGATTTCCCCTAATGCTAAACTGAATCCTCGATAAGGTCAAAATCTGTCGTTCTGCCCCTGAGCAAGGCAGTTAACCCACTGTTCCCTGGGCACCGAAGACGTGAATGTCGATTATGGCAGCCCCCCGCACCACTTTGATTCAGAGGGGTTGGGTTAAATGTGGAAAACATATTTCAGTTGAATGCATTCAGTTGTACAACTGACTAGGTATCCCTCTTTCCCTTTCCCTTTCCCAATAAAGATATGGAGTACTGGGGGTTAATGGTGTGAAGGAGAACTGCTGTCCTGCATTAGTCCTGGGAGTATTACAAGGGAGATCGCTCTAGTTTGAAGTGGAAGTTAGATGTCCATCCAAGTCCCAAGAAGGTCTTCAATCGCCTTCATAACCAGTGGTGTAAAGTACTTAAGTCAAAATACTTTAAAGTACTACTTAAGTTGTTTTTTTGTGGTATCTGTACTTTACTTTACTATGTATATTTTTGACTACTTTTACTTTTACTTCACTAGATTCCTAAAGAAAATCATGTTATTTTTACTCCGTACATTTTCCTTGACACCCAAAGTACTTGTTACAACTTAAATGCTTAGCAGCACAGGAAAACGGTCCAATTCCCGCACTTCTCAACAAACATCCCTGGTCATCCCTACTACCTCTGATCTGGTGGACTCATTAAACACACATGCTTCGTTTGTAAATCATGTCTGTGTTGGAGCAAGAAAATGGTGCCGTCTGGTTTGCTTAATATAAGGAATTTGAAATTATTTATACTACTTTTGATACTTAAGTATATTTTAAACCAAATACTTTTAGACTTTTACTCAAGTATAATTTTATTGGGTGACTTTCACTTTTACTTCAGTCATTTTCTATTATTTCTATCTGTACTTTTACTCAGGTATGACATTTGGGTACTTTTTCCACCACTGTTCAAAACCGGCCACTAGTAGCAATGGTGAGCACTATTACCTTGAAATAGGCCAGTGGCTAGCTAGGCTTTCGACAGGGCTTGTGGTTGGCTGTAAAAGCTGCGCTTTAGCGCGGACGGTAGTGTGTTCAATCCCAGTGCCGAGAGTTGTTTTTAGTTTTTTCTATTTTAAGCCCTTCCCAAACTTTAACCCTTAACTTAACCACACAGACTTAATTCCTAAATACCCAGCCCAATGCAAGCAAGTGTTTTTGGTTTCACTTTTGCAGTAATGTCACAGTGTCTCAACTTAAATGTCAAAAACCGGTGTTTACCTTGACTTCACCCATAGACGTTTGGAAAAACGTGACAATGGTCAAATTTCGAAGTCAAAATGTGATACCTTGTTGAGTATTACAGTATGTGCTATCCACACCAGGACTAGCCCTGAGACACTAAGCCAGGCCCCTGACAGACTGTAGGTACATTAGACATGTATGGAGTGTGACACAATATGCCTTAGTTATCAGTGGAGAGGTCCCTGATGTTGGTGTGGTGGTGCTGGAGAGAGGGGCAGTATTCAGGTGCTCTGTGCCTGTCAGAGGTGATCTCTCTCTGGATAAGGACTGACAGAGCCGGGCACTGCTGATGGGATGGACAATGGCCAGTTTATTTTTAGAAATGACAGAATCATGGTCATCACACTGGACAGAAAACACTGCTCTGTATGTGAGGGGGGGGGGGGTGTATGCTTCTCTCCTCTGTCTGCTCTGTCTACCCCTAATTAAAACTCTGTTTATAACATAACCACTCTGGCCTCAACCAGGTCACCAACTAAAACCTTTAAAAAAAGAGTACAGACTAGATCAAAGATAAGCAAATAAGTATTTGATATATATTTGACAATTCCCCAACATCTACTGAATGCATATGTGCACCAAATAACTGAATATGTCTGAACTTGATATTCTACATTCAGCAGTACAAGAAAACACGAGTCCGACTACTAAAGCATTCTCTTTTCTTTACAAAACCATCCATGTACTGTGAGGTCAGTTACACTAGTCCATTTCTCTCTGGAACACCGCCCTCTCTCTTTGTACTGAGCTGATCCACCAACTCTGAAGCCTCAGATTCCTCATTGTCCAAGCAAGGCATAACCAGCACCATAAACACTTCTTCACAGCCCCGAATACCAACAGTTCTCTTTCTGGGAAACTGTTTCTGAATCTAATAATTATCCTCTTCATCCTCTTAATTCAGACTTTAGTGTGTTTGGCGGTGGACCCGGGCTGACTGGGCTGTCTGCCAGGCTTGGGTAGAGTTGGCGTTGTCAGGAGGATTACAGTCATACGCAGCGCTCAGCAGGAGGCCGAGTAGCCCGCAATTACCCAGCCCTGCACGGCGCCTTTGATTTAGAGGAAACTTTCAGAAAATGGCTAAAACATTGAAGTCCAGTACAGAAAAGAGCCCCTCTTCCCCTCTCGGTATACACTCCAAACTGTTTGTTGCAGACTGCCCTACAACTAACGGCTGTCAACAACAAGACAAACTAACAATGTACAAATGTATCCACCTACTGGGCTAAACACCTGGGAGTAGAGAAAACATTTTAATTTCTCTTTCCAAATCAGTGGAAGCTATAAAAAAAAAAACTCCTTGCGAGTTGTTAAGTGTTAATCACTTTCCTCCCCCAAAAAAATATATCAGTATATTCTATTGTGACAAAGCTCTGAATGAAATCTTTTCAAACGGAATCTTTTATATGATGGCCTGGATTTTTAAATGAAAATGGGGGTCAACTTCTCTCATTTTCCTCACAAAGGAGTGAAAGGGGGGACTGAGCGGACTTGATAGCTGCAGCAGAAGGTGATGTGATAAAAAGAAGACTGCAAGCGCCGCTCAGCTCACATCAATGCCGCATTGTGAGCTCTGCCTGAGACAAACGAGCACTGGCCACAATCTGAACGCTGTAATGAAATTTCACACAATATGAGGCAGCAAATGACATGTAAATTATGAATGGCGGATTCCTTGCTTTCCATGACAGTGTTAAATAAGGGAGGTGTAAGTGAAATCATTAGATTATGACAGTTGGGGGGGAGGGATGCTTTTCAAAGGTTGTCTTCGAGGGCCCACAGCCAGCGCAGCTATAAACGATGTAGTCGGAGACCATTTGAAACGGCACTGGGAGAATGAGGAACCAGACCTTGATTGTGTTTGTCCACCAAGGTATAAAATAGACATTATGGGCATATTGTCCTGCCCACCAAGATGCTCCAGCTTGCTCTAAAGGGAAGTGAGATAAGTGGATGCACTTCACTAGTTCCTTGTTTCTCTCACCAATTACCCCTAAATAAATAGACACAGCCCACTGGCACCAACAATGAAATATGTCTTGAAAGGGAAGAAAAGGCCATTTTAAAACCATAGGCATGCATATAAAAGTACTGTTGGGTAATTGCAGGGAGAGAGGGACACAGCAGAGGAGATGGAGCTTTTCATTCACTGTTTCCTTCAGAAGGAAAGAGAAGGCCAAACAAGACAAAAACTGACCTCAGTTCAGAAAAGTTGCTGCTTCATCCACACTCAGTTCCAAAGAGTGACCGTTTTATCCATGCTAAATAGATTATCAGACTGACAAAACATGGTATGATACTGGACAAAATCTTCACATAAACTCTTCAAACCAAATAGAATTGAGATCTGGCTCACTAACAAAATAAAATAAAAAATATATCTAACTATTTTGTAACTACAAAAGAAAAGAAACTTTGAAACATAGAAGTGCTAATAATGTTACATAGGTCATCAAGATCACAAGTTTGATCTTGCAAAGTAAAACTCCCGAAAAGTGATTAAAAAGTAATATGTGAGTGGCACTGTGGGCTATCATATACAGCCCTAGCCTATTTAATTAGGACAAGTCTCTTTTGAGCCTGCTCCGAGGAGAGAAGAGAGAATAGGCTAGCCCACAGTGTCTGTAAGGAAGCTCATTAAAAATGTGGAATGCTGCAGAGAGAGAGGAGAAGAGAGGGGAGGGAGAGAGAGCGCAAGAAAGAGAGAGAGAGACTCTCTCCCCACACAGCATCTTTCTGCTTGAGTAGCTACAAGAGGCCTGCAGGATAAATGTCCCTCTCTCGTCTCAAGTAGTTGTCTTGCACCCACCGCCGAAGGAGAAAAGAGCCACAACTTGTTAGTCAACAGCAGCTCTGAGGGGCTGGGGAGGGATGTAGAGGGAGAGGAAAAAGCCACTGTGGGTCCACATACAGCACACGGTATTGCAGGGTGAAAGAGGCCTCCTCCTCCCCTCCTCTCCTCTCTGTATCATAACCATCAGTGAGAAAACATCACAGGAGATTTGGTAAATTTATGGGAAAATCACGATTGAGATGGAGATTTACAGCAAAAGTTTTGAAATGTGGAAATACAATCATTTAGCAGAAATAGCAATAAACCATATAAAACGGAGTCAGCAAATATATACTGAACAAAAATATAAATGCAACATGTAACAATATCAAAGATTTTACTGCGTTACAGTTCATAGAAGGAAAACAGTCAATTGAAATAAATTCATTTGACCCTAGTCTATGGATTTCAAATGACTGGGAATACAGATATGCATCTGTTGGTCACATATACATAAAAAAATAAGGTAGGGGCGTGGATCAGAAAATCAGTCAGTGTCCGGTGTGACCTCGATTTGCCTCATGCAACGCGGCACATCTCCGTATAGAGTTGATCAAGCTGTTGATTGTGGCCTGTGGAATGTTGTCCCACTCCTCGTCAACGGCTGAGCGAAGTTGCTGGATTTTGGTGGGAACTGGAACACGCTGTCGTACACATTGATCCAGAGCAACCCAAACATGCTCAATGGGTGACATGTCTGGTGAATATGCAGGCTATGGAAGAACTGGGACATTTTCAGCTTCCAGGAATTGTGTACAGATCCTTGTGACATGGGGCCGTGCATTATCATGCTGAAACATGAGGTGATGGCGGCGAATTAATGGCACAAAATGGGCCTCAGGATCTCATCAATGTATCGCTGTGCATTCAAATTGCCATCAACAAAACGCAATTGTGTTCGTTGTCCGTAGCTTATGCCTGCCCAACCATAACCCCACCGCTACCATGGGGCACTATGTTCACAACATTGACATCAGAAAATCGCTCGCCCACACAACGCCCTAAAAGCTGTCTGCCATCTGCCCGGTACAGTTGAAACCGCAATTTATCCATGAAGAGCACACTTCTCCAGTGTGCCAGTGGCCATCAAAGGTGAGCATTTGCCCACTGAAGTCAGTTACGACGCCGAACTACAGTCAGGTCAAGACCCCTGGTGAGGACGACAAGGTGAGCTTCCCTGGAACATCGGACCAATTTTTATTTCTGCTCATGAAACATCGGACCAACACTTTAAATGTTGTGTTTATATTTTTGTTCAGTGCATTCGGAAAGTATTCAGTTGAAACCGGGATTTATTGGTTACCTACACATATTTAGAAGATGTTAATGCGAGTGTAGCGAAATGCTTGTGTTCCTAGCTCCAACAGTGCAGTAATATCTAACAATTCACAACAATATACACAAATCTAAAAGTAAGATGATGGAATTAAGAAATATACCAATATTAGAACGAGCAATGTCGGAGTGGCATTGACTAAAATACAGTAGAATAGAATACAGTAAATACATATGAAATTAGTAAAGCGGTATGTAAACATTATTAAAGTGACTAGTATTCCATTATTAAAGTGACCAATGATTTCAGTGTGTGTATGTAGGCAGAAGCCTCTATGTGCTAGTGATGGCTGTTTAACAGTCTGATGGCCTTGAGATAGAAGCTGTTTTTCAGTCTCTCGGTCCCAGCTTTGATGCACCTGTTCTGACCTTGCCTTCTGGACGATAGCGGGGTGAACAGGCAGTGGCTCGGGTGGTTAATGTCCTTGATGATCTTCTTGGCCTGCCTGTGACATCGGCTGCTGTAGATGTCCTGGAGGGCAGGCAGTGTGCCCCTGGTGATGTGTTGTGCAGACCGCACTACCCTCTGGAGAGCACTGCGTTTGCGGTCGGTGCAGTTGCTGTACCAGGCCGGGATACAGCCCGACAGGATGCTCTCAATTATGCATCTGTAAAAGTTTGTGAGGGTCTTAGTGGCCAAGCCAAATTTCTTCAGCATCCTGAGGTTGAAAAGGCACTGTTGCTGTGTGGGTGGACCATTTCAGATTGTCAGCGATGGGTACGCTGAGAGACCTGAAGCTTTCCACCTTCTCCACTGCTGTCCCATCATTGTGGATAGGGGCGTGCTCCCTCTGCATTTTCCTGAAGTCCACGGTCAGCTCCTTTGTTTTGTTGACGTTGAGGGGGGAGGTTATTTTCCTGGCACCACTCCACCAGGTCCCTCACCTCCTCTCTGTAGTTGTCTCGTCATTGTTGGTAATCAGGCCTACTATAGCTGTGTCGTCTGCAAACTTGATGATTGAGTTGGAGGCGTGTGTGGCCACGCAGTCATGGGTGAACAGGGAGTACAGAAGGGGGCTGAGGACGCACCCTTGTGGGGCCCCTGTGTTGAGGATCAGTGGAGGTGTTGTTTCCTACCTTCACCACCTGGGGCGGCCCATCAGGAAGTCCAGGACGCAGTTTCACAGGACGGGGTTCAGACCCCGGGCCCTGAGCTTGATGATGAGCTTGGAGGGTACTATGGTGTTGAAGGCTGAGCTATAGTCAATGAACAGCATTCTTACATAGGTATTCCTCTTGTCCAGATGGAATAGGGCTGCGTGCAGTGCAATGACGATTGCATCGTCTGAGGATCTATTGGGGCGACAAGCAAATTGAAGTGGGTCTAGGGTGTCAGGTAAGGTAGAGGTGATATGATCCTTAACTAGCCTCTTAAAGCACTTCATGATGACAGAAGTGAGTGCTATGGGCGAAAGTCATTTAGTTCAGTTACCTTTGCTTTCTTGATTGCCTTACGGAGGGAATAACTACACTGTTTGTGTTTGACCATATTCCCAGTCACCTTGCCATGGTTAAATGCTGTGGTTCACATTTTCAGTAACGTGAATGCTGCCATCTATCCACAGTTTGTGGTTTGGGTAAGTTTTAATAGTCATAGTGGGAACAACATCCCCTATACACTTCCTGATAAATTCAGTCACCGTGTCCGTGTATACATCACGGACACGGTAACACGCGGACTGGGAACATATCCAAGTCCGGGTGATCAAAACAATCTTGAAGCATGGATTCCGATTGGTCAGACCAGCGTTGATTAGACCTTAGCACGGGTACCTCGTGATCTGATTTCCCGAAGGGAGGGGGGGGGGGGCTTGTAAGCATCCCAGAAAAGAGAATAGCAGTGGTCCAGTGTTTTCCCAGTGTGAGTACTACAGTCAAAGTGTTGATAGAACTTCAGTAGCGTTTTCCTCAAATTTGCTTTGATAAAATCCCCAGCTACAATAAATGTGGCCTCAGAATATGTGGTTTCCAGTTTGCATAAAGTCCAGTGTAGTTCCTTGAGGGTCGTCATGGTATCGGCTTGAGGGGGAATATACACGGCTGTGACTATAACCCGAAGAGAATCATCTTGGGAGATAATACGGTCAGCATTTGATTGTGAGGTATTCTAGGTCGGCTGAACAAAAGGACTTGAGTTTCTGTACGTTATCACAATCACACCATGTGTAGATTGATGAGAGAAAAAAAACAATTTAATCCATTTTAGTAGAAGGCTGTAACATAATAAAATGTGGAAAAAGTCAAGGGGTCTGAATACTTTCCGAATGCGCTGTAAGTATTACTTTCTTAAAACAGAAAACTAAGGACACATAAACTATACATTTGAAATAATCTAGACTGTTGAACACATAAAACACTAATAAAACACTGTAAAATCTACAACAATGTATCAACATGACCGTATGAAAAGAACAACGGGGAAACTTCTACTGCACTTCAGATAAACCAATGTGACTTTCCATTTAACCCTCAGTATCCCCACATCTCCTCTCATCTCTGTGTGTGTGAGGAGAGTAGAGGGGAGAGACTTTGGCCCCGGCACTGTCAGCTCGTACTGCTCTAGGGTTGGCGTGTACATGGATTAACTCTGATAGAGCCCTGGTCCCCAGGCCACATGGCTGGCCTGAAGCAACTTCAGCTAAAGTTTACCCTCATAGACTCAACACCAACTCTCCTCTCCTCACCGGGCAGGCCCACAACCGTTCATATACACTCTTACACTTGCACCAATGAGGCTTAGGATTGTATTCTCAGTGAAGCCCAGTTTGCCTTGCTGTGTGGCTAATGGCTACATCTCCATAGAGGTGGGTTCTCTCTCTCTTTGAATAGAGAACAGAAATAGCCGTATATGATTAAAAGGCAATATTAAAGAAATGCCTGATTATCCTTCCCCCAGTAGAGTTTGAAAACATTAAAACAATGTCAACCGCTCATTCGCCGGCTTTCAAGAGAGGAAAATTAATTATTTTGAATGCATGCGCTCCTTTTATAAACGCTGACTTATTTGCATTGAGGAAAATTCAGCAGAAGTAATTGATGCACACTGAATTAACAACATTTTCATTCCACATTTCCTACAAATCCCCAGGCACAAGTGTGTTGGCTGCAAGCGGCCAAATAAACAGAGGTAATATGAAAAGGGAACACGAGGAGGGAATACTGCAACAATCGGTGGACAAAAGGAGCGCAAAACTGTTTGAACACCGTAAATGAACGATGAAGCCTTCATTCAGCCAGTGGATTAAAAAAACAGATATCATATGGCAAGATGACAGTTGATGTCTTCATATAAATGTAAGAATTTACATTCTAATTAAAAGGAATTTCTTAATCACTGGCGGTACTCATTGTTCGTATTTTCCAACAGTAATGAGCAACAACACTGTTCTGCTTTTTCAGACAGAAATTTAGCAGGCTATTCACTTCTGGGAATTGTTTGAATATTGTTTGGCCATATTTAAATGTATGCAGATGAATTTCAAGATGGAAAAAATATCTTACACAGTTTTGACAGAGATATTGAGACCCATTATAAAACATAGGCTGCATATAAAATGGAATGAGTTGGTAAATGATTGAATTATGTATTTTGTGATGGCAATGTGCTGGAAATTCAAAATGTAAAGTCATGAAAACAGTTTACTTTCCCTAAACAGTTTCTCCTACAAACAAACAAACAAGCAGGACATGTTGTATTATGTTACTTATGTGACCCCATGCCCTGAAGATACTGTCACACCTCAACTCGGACTATTGTGATTCAAAGGCCAAAACAGAGCATTGCAGCGCAGCATCTCATGGCCTCTCTGCTTTTTATAATCAGGTCCCCCAGGCAAGTCCTCCTGTACCTTCACATGCTGAGAGAGAGAAAGCGAGAGAGAGAGCGAGAGAGAGAGAGAGAGAGAAGAGCATGAGGACTGCTCCACAACATCAAAGGGCTCTCAGTTCCATCCACAGTCTCTCCCCAGAGGCCCACACCCTAAACTGGCCCTGGCCTGGAGATAGAGGCCCCTCATGCAACCACAAAAGCATTGATGGAATATACATGGACAATAAAGCGGAGATGGGGTACATTCAAAACTCGACTACAGACAAGCTGTACTGTGTGGCCTGGTGTGCAGGCCTGTGTCGTTGATGAACTACAGCGAGACAGGAGAGAAAAGAGGGCCACTCCCAACCTTATCTCCTCTAATAAGAACCCTGAGATAAAGAGCCACAGCAGACTCCTTTAGCACGGCTGAAATAATGTAACCATCAGTCCCAAAACGCTAAATCAATTTAATACACTTTAACACCATTTCCGCTTGACTTTAAAAGTCATCCTCCAAACATTAGCCCACACAAAGACCAGCGGGTAAATGAGGCATGATTCATGAATCAGATACCTTTTATCATCCCTTCGAGCCAAAAAGGTTATTTAGTATATTATATCTAAGTGAGCAGCTTATCCCTGCTTCATTACTGATAATTAAGACACGTCGTATCTTCTCCACAATGTGTCTATGGTGAGCCATGGCATCTGGCATAAAATAAGCATCAATTTCCTCGGCGGAACGAGGTAATTAAAGCCAGGAGAGAGACCACAGTGTCATAGAGTGGTGAGGGGAGCCAGACAGACAAGTCTAGCATACGTAGAGTAGAAGGCCTGTTCTATACTGAGTTTTATTGGCAAACAATACAGAGGAATCTGGATTCAGGCAAGATCTAGTGTTGTCTTCTGACATGAGTTGACACAAACAAACGTAACTTAAAGAGTCACTGCCTGTGTGGCATCCAAAAAATGTATTCCAGTGTCGAAACTGACTACAAAAGTGTAAATAGGATCATTTTCTTTCGTCTAAAACCGAATTTGGAACCTCAGTGCGTCAGAATAAGTAAATGAAGGTTGGGTTTGGATTATAATTAGGTCAACAAATCATGCCCCCTTTTGCCAATCTCCATGTGCATATCACTCCTCCGCCCACTTCGCTTCCCTTCATTGAATGGGGCTCCGTTGTTTCATCGCCCCCAGTGCATTCAAAGGATCATTGAAAAGCCTTATATGCATTAACATTGCAATGCATGCTTCTAGGAGAGGATGCACAGCCAACAACAATGGTTTGCATGTCCTGCACGAAGGACCCTATCATGCGGAATATGTTGTTGGAGTTCATTGGTCCCCAGTGGGGGTGAGTATACCGGTAACTAAACCATAGACTGCTGGTTATGTAACTGGTTATGTATATTTTGATAAACATTATTAGGAAAACCTTTTGCTATAATTGTGATGTCGTCAGATTGTCTTTAGATACAGGATAACTTTAGCCAGCTAACTAAGATTCAGGGGACCACTATATTTTAGCTAGCTAACACTAGCATTGCTAGCTATTTTTGACAAACTTTGCTAGTAACAGTAACGGCAACATTGCCATCTCTCTAAAGTAAATTTGACGACATCATAATATGGCAAAGTTGTTTCCTACTAAATATTTTCCAACTTTAGCAATGTCATTTAGCAATGACATGGGTGCAACCCATGTCTAGGGCACAAATGACTATTGGATGCGGCTATGTTGGTACTAGCTAACTCATGTCTGACTACAACTCAGGGCCATAGCAAAACGTGCCACATTTGGTTGCGTTGTAACGGCGTCACCGGCCTGAATATAATCCAATCTGGAGCCAGTCAGTCTACCTCTGTAAATCATAGAATTAGCTTCCAAACGAGATTACGTTACTTCTTGAGCTATGTTTCTAATTCAGGGAGGATGACAAAGTGCACAGTTGGGTGCCAGACAGATTCCCTGGTTATGAATGGATGCCTGCACCTATCAGAAAGAGCAAAGGTGGCTATCATAGCATGCCCAGCAATGGTTTAGCGACCTCCAAAAATGATTTCATTCACTGTTCACTTGCTATTTTCGCAGCTTGTCAGGCAAGACCTCCGAATAAAAGTGTGTCATGAGAGACAATGACCCTTGTGACACCTCCTCTGTTGTTGCCAGAGTCTCCCTTGACTCCTATGAAAAGGACACGCCATCATGAAGCCTCTGATAGTGACCCGAGTTACTGCCCTGATGACACAGGCAGTTTGCAGCCGAACATGCAGCATAGAGATGACCAGCAAGGGGGCCCTCATCAGCATCATGCAGACATGCCCTCGCTGTGATCATTCCTCTGAATGGAACAGTCAGCCACATGCTGGCAAGTATCCGGCCAGCAACCTTCACCTGTCAGCAGCAACAGCTTCCACAGGCAAATCATTTGTACAAATACAGAAGGTAACCCACTTCATTACTTCGATACATTTGATAACCCAATTGTGAAACATCATTTATGTAAACTGACATTATTTGTTGCTTATTTTCTACTTCTTAGAAGCATATAATGTCCAGGGAATAACTGAGCCTGGTGGAACCAACCTCATCGCTGTGTTCACCATTCTATTTCATTTTATGATATCTGAAGCGAAATAGAAAGGTGAACGCAGCGATCAGGTTAGTTACACCAGGCTAACCATAACCACCACTGATAATGTAATCAGTGCTCTGTGTGTGTGTGTCTGACCAGTGTCTTTGATGAGGGGCCAGGAGCTGATCTACCCCGCTATGCCCATCAATGGGAGTCTAGTAAAGACCTCACCACCAGCCTCACCTCTTGCCTGGTCACCAACGGTCGTCGATGGGGAGAACAGAATTATGTAGGTTAAGTCTGACTTTTTCAAACTTCAACATAGCACCTGTTTGTGTGTCAAATATCACCTGTGTGTATGTGTACACGGATGCATGAGACGCAGAGAGACCTTGCACACAACACATCCACAATGAGGTGATTACTAATAATACAATTCTGCCTCAACTCTGCCTATTTCTAGAGATGGACTAGAGATGCTTTTGCCAGATGGCAGCCTCAGTCGTTTGATGAGGAAACCATAATTGGGTAGGTTTTTAGCTTACCTGTTCAAACTTCAACATAGTACCTGTTTGTGTGTCAGATATGACCTATCCTAACTGCCATTGGCAATAGAACAGTCACTATGTGTGTGTGTGTTCACAGACATGTATGGAGCCAGCACATGGAGACTTGCAAGATGATGTGATGAAGTCCAGACTGACATACGGGCTTGATACTGACGTCTCTGAATGGAGAGAGATCTGGCACTTCCACTTTGACTTTCTTTTATTGAATTGAATGGTATCAGTCAATATGGGGAGGGACAAACCCTGTGTTTTCTGCAACAGGGTCAGGGAACTCCTGCTGTATACGGGACACCACACAGGAAGGTATGACCACTCTGACATGTTTGCTAAGGTAGCCCCATTACCACCAGACAAAATACTGATAGGAACAGTATCTGTATCGGCTGGGAATGACAATGAAAAGTGAAAGGTGCACATTGTCATATTAGCAGAACACCGCTCACTATTACGTAAAGGGTTGTTTATTCTACATGGACCTGTTACTACATCTGAAAGGTATCGAAACACTTAGTTTAGAATATCTACATAAATTCCGCAATTGCATTCTTACCCCTAGGCCAACTCACATTCGGCTTCTGTCATGGCCGCCAGAATTTCTTGGGGAATAAGCCAAAAAAACAAGGCCAAATCAGCTGGTGCAGTTCCCTTTTAACAACATTATCAATAATATCGTAAACATTGTTGATACAGTGCATTTGGAAGTATTCAGACCCCTTTACTTTTTCCACATTTTGTTACATTACAGCCTTATTCTAAAATGGATTTATTGAATTTTGTCCTCATCAATCTACACACAGTACCCCATAATAACGAAACGAAAACAGGTTTTAAGGCATTTTTGCAAATGTATAAAAAAAAGAACTTTAATACCTTATTTACATAAGTATTCAGACCCTTTGCTATGAGACTCGAAATTGAGCTCAGGTGCATCCTGCTTCCATTGATGATCCTTGAGATGTTTCTACAACTTCATTGGACTCCATCTGTGGTAAATTCAATTGATTGGATATGATTTGGAAAAGGCACACACCTGTTTATACAAGGTCCCACAGTTGTCAGAGTAAAAACCAAGCCACGAGGTTGAAGGAATTATCCTTAGAGCTCCGAGACATGATTGTGTCGAAAGCACAGATCTGGGGAAAGGTACCAAAACATTTCTGCAGCATTGAAGTTCCCCAAGAACACAGTGGCCTCCATCACTCTTAAATTGAAGAAGTTTGGAACCACCAAGACTCTTCCTAGAGTTGACCACCCAGCCAAACTGAGCAATCGGGGGAGAAGGGCCTTGGTTAGGGAGGTGACTAAGAACCCTACGGCCACTCTGAAAGAGCTCCATCTCTGCAGCACTCCACCAATCAGGCCTTTATGGTAGTGGCCAGACCAGAAGACACTTCTCAGTAAAAGGCACATCACAGCCCACTTGGAGTTTGCCAAAAGGCACCTAAAGGACTCTCAGACCATGAGAAACAAGATTCTCTGGTCTGATGAAACCAAGATTGAACTCTTTGGTCTGAATGCCAAGCATCACGTATGGAGGAAACCTGGCACCATCCCTACGGTAGGGACTGGGAAACTAGCCAGGATCGAGGGAAAGATGAACGGAGCAAAGTAGAGAGATGTCCTTGAAGAAAACCTGCACCAGAGTGCTCAGACTGGGGCAATGGTTCACCTTCCATCAACCCTAAGCACACAGACAAGACAACGCTGTAGTGGCTTCGGGACAAGTCTCTGAATGTCCTTGAGTGGCCCAGTCATAGCCCGGACTTGAACCGGATCAATCAACTCTGGAGAGACCTGAAAATAGCTGTTCAGCAACTCTCCCCATCCAATCTGACAAAGCTTGAGAGGGTCTGCACAGAAGAATGTGAGAAACTCCCCAAATACAGGTGTCCCAAGCTTGTAGCGTCATACCCAAGAAGACTCGAGGCTGTAATCACTGCCAAAGGTGCTTCAACAAAGTACTGAGTAAAGGGTCTGAATACTTATGTAAATGTGATATTTCAGCTTTTTTTTATACTTTTTAAAAATAATTTCTAAAACCTGTTTTTGCTTTGTCAATATGGGGCATTGTGTGTAGATTGATGAGGGTAAAAAACTATTTAATCAATTTTAGAATAAGGCTGTAACGTACCAAAATGTGGAAAAAATGTAGGGGTCTGAATACTTTTCGAATGCATTGTAAAGCAGCATGATGTACACCACAGTCTATGACCAATGCTTCACCAACACACCAAAAGTCGCACAAACGGCAACGACAATTGTCATTTAAAAATGAGTCGGTTTATTCTGTGGAGAGCTAGGGGGGAGTGTGGAGAGTGTGTTGGACGAGACAGAGGCAGACTCGGAGGGACACAGTGGCCTGTAAATTAGCATCTGTTTTGGTTCAACATTCACTTAGGCTCAACTGTGGAGCTGTGGCAGAGGCGTCACCAGGAGCATTGTGCCTGCAGCAGAGTGGGGACGAAAAGAAGAAGTGTGTTAAGAACATGGGGGACGATAGAAAGCGACAGACAGGCAGGATGGAGAAGAAAAAAACAAGTGTGCTTGGCTAAAATTTGCCCTATAAATAAAAATACATATTTTTTTAAAGTAAAGAGGGAGAATGAGGGGACATGAGCTTCGGAATGTGAATACAAAATTAGAGGAGAGTGTGCGTGTGAAGGAATGAGTGTGTGTGAGAGAGTGTGTGTGTGTGTGGATACAGTATGTGTGCTTGAAGGATGTCTTAGTAGGGCAGTTCCATTAAAAGCTGTAGAGAGTGAGTTGGGTTCTCACGTCTGGGGATGCTTTCTTATTCACTGCTACACATGCTCAGTGCAGTGCGTTTCAGGGGCTCCAGCACGCAATCTTTTCTATTCACTGAATATGCAATCTCACCAGCCAAATGTATTCAAGGGCTACATCCGGCCACAATGCATGAACAAACGTGCCACTGAGGAGTCTCTCCCATAGACGTTGACATGAGAACCGACAAGAGCTTCCTTGCTGTGGCCGAGCTGAGGTTGCATTGCCCCAGAAAGGAGCCACGTTAAAAATAACACGGATGATTCATTGAGCTAAATGTGAGCACTTGATATCATGTGATACGTGGTATGCTCAGTCATTTATGTGGGTTCAGTATGCTTCTATGTTGCATGAGATGACACTTCACTACTCAGTCACATAATTAAAAATGTATGACAGCTGCTGGGACCTAAAGAGGGGTTGTCAAGTCATCACCTGCAGGCACGCCATCATTACATTTGTCCATTATAGATCATAGCAGAGGTAATTATCAGGCTGGAGATGGTTAAGACAATGACTTCACTCAACAGGCCTAGTAATAGTAAAGTAAATGAACGAATATGTTTTTTAATTTCAGTCGGGAATTGATGTATAATACATCATTGTCACGCCCTGGCCATAGAGAGGTTTTTGTTTTTTATTTTGGTTAGGCCAGTGTGTGACTAAGGTGGGCATTCTATGTCCTTTTTTCTATGTTTTGTATTTCTTTGTTTTGGCCGGGTATGGTTCTCAATCAGGGACAGCTGTATATCGTTGTCTCTGATTGGGAGCCATACTTAGGCAGCCTGTTTTCCTTTAGGTTTTGTGGGTGGTTAATTTCTGTTTAGTGTTGCTTACCTGACAGAACTGTTTGGCTGTCATTTTCGTTTCTTTGTTTATGTGTTCTCAGTACAATAAATACATGATGAGCACTCAACACGCTGCGCCTTGGTCTACTCCCTTCGACGGCCGTTACAGAACCACCCACCACAAGAAGACCAAGCAGCGTGGTATGGAGGAACAGAGGGTTATGGACTCCTGGACTTGGGAGATGATTTTGGACGGAAAGGGACCCTGGACAACGCCTGGGGA
The DNA here is from genome assembly GCF_901001165.1 of Salmo trutta. Taxonomy (NCBI): domain Eukaryota; kingdom Metazoa; phylum Chordata; class Actinopteri; order Salmoniformes; family Salmonidae; genus Salmo; species Salmo trutta. Next base: position 45,225,293 of record NC_042973.1, read on the forward strand.
GTATCGCCGCCTGCAGTGGGAGATCGAGGCAGCAAAGGCGGAACGGCAATACTGGGAGCTACAGGAGCCTGAGAGGCAGCACCCCAAAAAATGTTTTGGGGGGGGCACACGGGGAGATTGGCGGAGTCAGGCAATAGACCTGAGCCAACTCCCCGTGCTTACCGTGGGGAGCGGTTGACGTGGAGAGCACCGGTGCGGTCAATACCAGCCCCCCGCAAGTGCCGTGCTAGAGTTGGCACTCAGCCAGGGAGAAGTGCGCCGGCGCAGTACATCTGGCCACCAGTGCGTCTCCTAGGTCCAGCCTACCCTGCGCCTGCTCTATGCACGGCAGCCCTCAATCTCCAGCACAGCCCAGTTCGCCCTGTGCCAGCGCTTCGCCCGTGCCAGACTACAGTGACAACTCAGCCAGGACGGGTGGTGTCAAGCCTACGCACCAGATCTCCAGTGCTCCCCCACAGCCCGGTCTATCCTGTGCCTGCTCCCAGAGCCAGGCCTCCTGCAAGTCTCCCCAGCCTGGTGAGTCCTGTGCCTGCTCCCAGAGCCAGGCCTCCTGCATGTCTCCCACCCTGGTGAGTCTGTGCCTGCTCCCAGAGCCAGGCCTCCTGCATGTCTCCCACCCTGGTGAATCCTGTGCCTGCACCCAGAGCCAGGCCTCCTGCAGAGTCGCCCGCCTGTCCGAAGCCGCCAGAGTCGCCCGCCTGTCCGGAGCCGACAGAGTCGCCCGCCTGTCCGGAGCCGCCAGAGTCGCCCGCCCTCCAGTCCGGAGCCGCCAGAGTTGCCCGCCCTCCAGTCCGGAGCCGCCAGAGTGAGTCGCCCTCCAGTCCGGAGCCGCCAGAGTGAGTCGCCCTCCAGTCCGGAGCCGCCAGAGTGAGTCGCCCTCCAGTCCGGAGCCGCCAGAGTGAGTCGCCCTCCAGTCCGGAGCCGCCAGAGTGAGTCGCCCTCCAGTCCGGAGCCGCCAGAGTGAGTCGCCCTCCAGTCCGGAGCCACCAGAGTGAGTTGCCCTCCAGTCCGGAGCCGCCAGAGTCGCCCTCCGGTCCGGAGCCGCCAGAGTTGCCACCTGTCCGGGGTCGGCGGCGAGGGTCCCCACTCCAGAGGTGCCACCTAAGTGGGCCAAGCCGAAGGTGGAGCGGGGTCCACGTCCCGCACCAGAGCCGCCGCCGTAAGGAAGGCCCACCCGGACCCTCCCCTTTAGAGTCAGGTTTTGCGGCTGGAGTCCGCACCTTTGGGGGGGGGGGTACTGTCATGCCCTGGCCATAGAGAGGTTTTTGTTCTCTATTTTGGTTAGGCCAGGGTGTGACTAGGGTGGGCATTCTATGTCCTTTTTTCTATGTTTTGTATTTCTTTGTTTTGGCTGGGTATGGTTCTCAATCAGGGACAGCTGTATATCGTTGTCTCTGATTGGGAGCCATACTTAGGCAGCCTGTTTTCTTTTGGGTTTTGTGGGTGGTTAATTTCTGTTTAGTGTTGCTTACCTGACAGAACTGTTTGGCTGTCGTTTTTGTTTCTTTGTTTATGTGTTCTCAGTACAATAAATACATGATGAGCACTCAACACGCTGCGCCTTGGTCTACTCTCTTCGACGGCCGTTACAATCATTTCTATACCTTTGATGCTTACGTAAGTTTAGATACAGGCTTTAGAGCCCTATTAGATCCCTATTATACAGTCATGTCCAAAATTATTGATACCCTTGATAAAGATGAGGAACAATGACTGTATAAAATAAATAATTCATACACTGAGCTATATTGTATGTTAAAAAAATTGGGAAATTATATTATTCTATACTAATACAATTGATCAGAGTAAGAGACTTCGTTGAACAAGTAATACTTTTTGAGGTAGGGTTACAAACTATTGACACCCCTGTTTTCAATACCTTTTAATATCTCACCTTGAGAGGATAACAACACTGAGCCTTTTTCTAAAATATTTTAGAAAACATTGGGTGGGATTGTTGACCATTCTTCCACACAGAATCCTTCCAGATCCTTGATATCCTTCATCTGCGCTTATGGACTGTCCTCTTCACTTCAAACCACTGCTTTTCAGACTGAGAGGGCCATTGCCAAATGTTGATTTTGTGGCCAATTAACCATTTCTTTGTGGATGTTGATGTGTGCTTGGGGTTGTTGTCTTGTTGGTTGAACCACTGGTGTCCAAGTTTTAGCCTCTTGGCAGAGGCAACCAGATTTTGGGCTAAAAATGTCATGGTCCTGGATAAGGTTCATGATGCCGTGGATTAACTCTAGAAGTGTCATATGAAGTGTGCATTTTACATTTTAATTAGCCCACTCTGCCATTTTCCAAGTCATGTCCCCCCGTCTTTCACTTTTCCTAAATTAGTCTATTCAACACACTGTTGTTTTAGAGTTTCGATATCACAAACCGAGTTTGTGTTATAAGCAGTTTTAGAAGGACGTCATTTCCCCCCTAAATGGGCTCTATTTCAAAATATCACCATTTTGTAGAATATTACAGCCACTATTCCATTCTACACTTGAGCACTTGCTGTAGGAAAGCTATAGGCTACTAAGCAAAGACTAGTAACATAATAAAACTTAAAATACGCTATTCTGTTCTTTTTTAAAAATGTTTCTTAAGACCTTCCTTAACTAAATAATAATGATTTGATTTGTGATGGTGCATAACACTTCAGTGGTGGTGTTTTGTGTGTTTTGTGTTTATTTAACATACAGGCAACAGTAACATAAACTGCGGAACATATCTTTCCTGATATTTTCAGAATAATTTTCTAAGAACTTGCTTGCTCTGATTGAGGTATAGCAATTTATTAAAAGAAGAGTGAATACTATTATCTTAATTAAATACTCTTGTTATACTTTGTCTAGTATATAAATTGTAATTTTGCCGAAATGTTACATTTCAACAATAGAATAAAATGAAATGACTAAAACAAACTATATCAAAAAGCAATATCTACCGGAGAGGCTCAGTAAAACATATGGACAACACAAAAAAAGCAGTTAAGAAAGAAAGGAGATAAAAAAATTCCCACATTTTCGCCCACTTTCTGCTTTTAAAAAGATTTTGGGCTACGGTCTGGCTAATATAAAAATACACCAAAAAGGCCTTAAGTTTGCTAGGCTGAGATGATCTTCTGAGACAAATTGAACAGCTCTTTTTTTCCCTTCCCTAATGCGCTTGTCACTCAGTATTAGTATGTCCTCGTTAATGACAATGGGAAAGTTTATCTTAGGCACACATTTAAAATCATCCTCTGCTTACAATGGAGCTCAAAAAATTTCCTACAAAATAGAAGGCGGATCTACTTACACAACCCTTTTTTTTTGAAGTAGTGTTACTCTTTATGCCAGTCCGTGAATAATCTATTCACCACAATAAAGTACATTCTTCGGTGATCAATACACATTATCTGTGCTCAGATAGATCTCTATACAGCTCCATTGAATAGCTAGCTACCTGTGAGGTTTGGGACTGATGGTGGCTTTCTGTGCACAACAATGAGGGATATTCCAAACCTTATGCTTAGTGGCTAAATGAAGTGTGTTGCTGCTTCATTTCAGATGAAATGTTGAATAAGCAAATATAATTGTTGTTAACGTTCTCTGTATCAATATTTACCCTTACTAAACAGTTTATGTTACTGACTTAAACGTGCTATTTTCACATTATTAATGACTTACTTGGTACTTACTGTTTCATAACATGTCTCTCACACAATGGCCTCTAAAATATCCATTGTTGCTTGTCCATATACATTTTTTAAATAAAAACAGTTTAGTATTCCCTTTTTAAGGAATGCCATCCGCAGAGGGCAGGATTACATTGGAATCCAACAGTCCACTTCATTTCCCTGAGCAAAACTCAGTTCGGCATTTAACACGTTGAACAGCGCCTTAACGGAATTGAATTACTTCCAAGCAATTCGCTCTGCGTTTAACATGCGTTCAGCATGTACGGTGACTCCAGTGTGCCCACCACCAAAGTATGGTACTATAGCTCAAGCAGCAACACTCTATCATGGACACTACATTCATACCAGCAGACAGATCAACTACAACACAACATATACTGACTGTACTGATACTCTACAAGCACAAAATAAAGACTTTCTGGGTTCTAAACAAGACCTGTATCCCAAAAATAAGATCCTTAATATCACCCAACAGAACACAGATTTGTTCATATTTGACACTCTGTGACACTTCAGAAGGACATTGCCAAAACAAAATACTATTTCCTGTTCCTGAACTTCAGGATGACATTTTAATCACGTGGATTCAAAGCAGAAAATAGACATAGTAGTTCATGGTAAATAAATGTGTATGTAATTATGAGCTGTTTAGTTCACTCCAAACGGAGGAGCATATTGTGCAGGGTTAGATGCAACACATTGCAGTCACTGACCCCATCCTTTACACACGTCCCAACTTCAGAGGTCCTGACGGAGCAGAGCAGCATCAATACAAACAAACAGGGAACATGATGGGCTCATCAGCCTGGCCTCTCTGGCCCCTGGCCCTCTGCTACCCCAACAGACTGTCACTCTGCTGTCTGTGGGAAAGTTATTTTTAGCTCCGATGCCGGTGGAGACAAAGCAGGAATAGCTCCTGGCTATGGCACGTTTTGTGCAGGATCAAAATTCCACCTTTGGACAACCACTCCTGGATAAAGACTCGACAGTCGGCAGTTCCAGTGACAAGGGCTGCCTCCCCCTTTTACTTGTTCCTGAGTGCACTCGCAAATAAGGAGCCATTTCATAAACAGCCACCATTTGACAGACATTTCATGACCATGAATCAACACTACAACATGAATTGGTTCTGGACGAGCCACTATCGTATAAAGGACAGAGGAATGCACTGGTGCTAGTTCTGTCTGCATACCCAGAACAACAGACAGGAAAGGTGGGACGCAACAATATTCCAACATGTTAGAGGATTACAAACAACATGAACATTCCTAAAATGCCTAGAGACATACCATGATACACACTAATCCTCAACCTCAACCCTCAGGTGTTATTACTGAAAGCTCAATGTACCATCGTGGTGGAGTCCAAGCAGAAGGCTAATAGTCCACTACCGTGAAATGTTGTCTTGTTTCATTTCAGTTCAAATTCAATGTACAGTATATTCGGATGGTTTATTAATACCCTATCATCGAAGTAACTAAATACACACAATCTCTCTCTAAAAGGCAAAATAAAAAGAGGCTAACTATACTCTGCGAGATACAGGTAACTGCCAAAATGATGGAAACACTTGACTAAGTGAGGGATACAAAGTATATTGAAAGCAGGTGCTTCCACACATGTGTGGTTCCTGAGTTAATTAAGCAATTAACATCCCATCATGCTTAGGGTCATGTATAAAAATGCTGAGCAGGCCATTATTTTGGCTACCATGGCTATGCCCCCATAGGATGACAATGCCCCCATCCACAGGACACGAGTGGTCACTGAATGGTTTGAGGAGCATGAAAACGATGTAAATGATATGCCATGGCCGTCTGTCACCAGATCTCAACCCAATTGAACACTTATGGGAGATTCTGGGGCGGCGCATGAGACAGCGTTTTCCACCACCATCAACAAAACACCAAATGATGGTATTTCTCGTTGAAGAATGGTGTTGCATCCCTCCAATAGAGTTCCAGACACTTGTACAATCTATTCCAAGGTGCATTGAAGCTGTTTTGGCCCATGGTGGCCCAACGCCCTACCAAGACACTTTATATTGGTGTTTCCTTTATTTTGGCAGTTACCTGTATACAGTGTATGATCTCTGTGACCATCTTTTCTATAGCGTTTACGACATAACCCTACTTACGCCAGTTCAGTTTAGTTACACGTTATCAATGTTTTGAAAAGGATGGAGAGAAGGCAGTTAAAAAAAAAAACATTTCCTTCCAATGCATTTCTCTTGCAACAACCCTGACATAAAGAAGTGAAAACAGATAGATTTTAAGTGGGGAGAAATGTTTCGGTTCAGATTGAAAGTTATCCACTTAGCAGGGAAGTAAAATGTAATAAAGCCATTCCACCCCCTCTACCTCACCGTCCTCGCTATCTCCACTTTGTTGCACAGTCACACTTGAAATAAAACCGCTAAATAATGGATGGCTATTTGATGTATGTTCTAAATTATTTGCTGTGCTGAATGTGCACAGCGAACATCCGTTCGCGTGAGATGTCCCGGTCCCACACTGAGAACGAGCATTCCGCTGAAACACAACAGGGTGATGACTTCAGAAAGGTGGGCCATCTATAATTCACGTAAAATGTTATTTCAAGAATCACTGCAAAATGTGATCATGCGGGAGTTGGGGGGGGGGGGTGGTCGGCACTAAACAGATGTTCTGGAATGAACAATAGATCTTTAAAACTAAGGTTCTGTGGTGTGAGGAGATGATTGCCGTTAGTGAACCCTCAACTGAACCGGTGGTCAGATCTCATTTTATCATCGGGTGTCTCACAGATGACGTAGCCAGCTACGGCGGGTTCAGGTAAGGCTCTAGAGATGATGGGCTATCTGCTTGGCACGCCACACCTCGCACGCACAGCCACCTGTACTCAACCGTACATCAGCCATTTGACCGGTGAGGGTCTGAACACGCTGGTGACTTGCCACTCTTTAATTGCTGCTTCTAGACGGAAGCTAAAAGCATAAGCAAGGAGGAGATGACCTCTGTAAAGCGGAGGGCTCTCTGCTATCCCATTCATGCCTTCCCAGATGTGCTGTGGCACTAATTAGATATGGCCTGGAAAACACTTAACCAGTCATCTGACTCTAAGCACCACTCAAAATAGCAGCCTGCCACACCTTGCGTAACAAACTGTGCAAAAGGCCCATCAACAGTCATCCACTCAGTGCTGAAATTGTTAAATGGGACAAATGTATGAGATACAGGTCACTGCCAAAATAAAGGAAACACCGACATAAAGTGTCTTAGTAGGGCGTTGGGCCACCACGAGCCAGAACAGCTTCAATGCACCTTGGCATCGATTCTACAAATGTCTGGAACTCTATTAGAGGGATGAGACACCATTTATCCATGAGAAATTCCATCATTTTGTGTTTTGTTGATGGTGGTGGAAAACACTGTCTGAGGCACCGCTCCAGAATCTCTCGTAAGTGTTCAATTGGGTTGAGATCTGGTAACTGAGACATGGCATATGGTTTACATTGTTTCCATGCTCCGCAAACCATTCAGTGACCACTCGTGTCCTGTGGATGGGGGCATTGTCATCCTATAGGGGCATAGCCATGGTAGCCAAAATAATGTCCAAAATAATGGCCTGTTTTTTAATACATGACGCTAAGCATGATGGGATGATAATTGTTTAATTAACTCTGTAACCACACCTGTGTGGAAACACCTGCTTTCAATATACTTTGTATCTCTCATTTTCTTAATTAAGTGTTTCCATTATTTTCCATTATTCAACATTTAGAGACAGACACGTAATCTAAAACTCTTTCCTAGTCCTCTGAAACAATACATGGCCAAAAGTATGTGGACACCTGCTCATCGAACATCTCATTCCAAAATCATGGGCATTAATATGGAGTTGGTCCCCCCTTTGTAGCTATAACATCCTCCACTCTCCTGGGAAGGCTTTCCACTAGATGTTGGAACATTGCTGCGGGGACTTGCTTCCATTCAACCAAAAGAGCATCCACAAAGTTGGAAGCACAGAATCGTCTAGAATGTCTTTGTATGGTGTAGCGTTAAGATTTCCTTTCACTGGAACTAAGGGGCCTATCCCGAACCATGAAAAACAGCCCAGACCATTATTCCTCCTCCACCAAACTTTACAGTGGGCACTATGTATTCAGGCAGGTAGGCTTGTATGCGACTACTCGGACATGGAAACCCATTTCATGAAGCTCCCAACGAACAGTTATTGTGCTGACGTTGCTTCCAGGGGCAGCGTGGAAGTCGGTAGTGAGTGTTGCAACCGAGGACAGACGAGTTATACCCGCTACGTGATTCAGCACTCCCGTTCTGTGAGCTTGCGTGGCCTACCACTTTGCGGCTAAGCTGTTGGTATTTGGTATTTTATTAGGATCCCCATTAGCTGTTGCAAAAGCAGCAGCTACTCTTCCTGGGGTCCACACAAAACATGAAACATAATACAGAATGACATAATACAGAACATCATTAGACAAGAACAGCTCAAGGACAGAACTACATACATTTTTAAAAAGGCACACGTAGCCTACATATTAATGCATACACACAAACAATCTAGGTCAAATTGTTGCTCCTAGACGTTTCCACTTCACAATAACAGCGCTTACAGTTGAAATCTGACAAACTGACTTGTTGGAAACGTAGCCTGACCAGGTAAATCTCTGGGCACTTGTTATAACCTGATCTGGTCACATGGCCAGAAAAAAACTCCTTGCCCTACTAATAATGTAGCTTAGTCTCCAATCAGAAACTAGCCCCTCGAGCACAGGTAAGAAAATCAGCTACATTCCTGAACAAAGCTATGTTAATTTGACACAGATCCTAAAGCTCAACCTTAACCCCTGACCCCGTCGTCATGTTCAGTCTTAGTGTTGTGACTTAGAGACACTTAAGTTCTCTTTAATTGCCTGTCTGTTGCATTCTTACCCTTGTCGACCCAGGTGAGCAGCTTGCATTGTGAAACTAATGACGAACAAGGAAGAAGCTCTAATCTTCAGTCTCACTACACCTCATACCTCACCTGCCCTGACTGACACAGCCACAGCTCTGGGCCTAATGCTGACTACAGGGAATCCTGGGAAATGAGTCCTCATCAACCTGTATCTGAACTCTACTGTACCTGCATGTCCACCCTAAACATGTGGGGCAGTCTGGAAGCCATCGTTTGAAGTTTTGGTTTCTTGCCCATAACGATGATAAGAATTGCAAGTGCAGTATTGCACAATTATCATATTGAACTCCCTGAATGCTACTTTCATATTTCTTCATTGTTTAGCTATCAGTGAGAGACCAAGTACAACTGCCTCCCACCTGCAGCAGCCATTAGCTCTCAACCCATACACTCCTAGAAAAAAAGGTGCTATCTAGAACCTTAAAGGGTTCTTCGGCTGTCCGAACACTTTGAAGATCCCTATTTGGTTGAAGGTAGAACCCTTTTGGTTCCAGGTAGAACCCTTTTGGGTTCCATGTAGACATCCATGTAGGATTCTACCTGGAACTCAAAAGGTTTCTACCTGGAACCAAAAAGGGTTCTCCTATGTGGACAGCTGAAGAACCCGTTTGGAATCCTTTTTTCTAAGAGTGTAGCTACCTCCCATCGCAGTCAACTGCAGCCTGTCAATCATGTGTCAGACTGAACATCCAAACCTGCTGAGGCTCTAAACTCCCAGTCACACGAGAGACCTAAAGCAGATGCTCTTGATATGCCCTCCCACCTGAATATTTGTATTATTAGCCTGTCTATCTGTCTGTCTGTCTGTTTGTGTGGCCTTCACAAATCTAGTTCAGAATCTGATCTTTATCTCCCTCGTCAAACTCAGCCAGCCTGGCATGAGTCCAAGCCTAACCCAACAGGACCTGAAATAAACCAGCTAGATCAATTCAAAACCAGACAGGCCCCATCAAAGAGAGTGGTAGATACAGAGAGAGAGAGAGAGAGACAATGCGGCCATTCTGACTAGATATTCATACATCAATAGACTGCGTTAGCTAATCACAGATCTGATAACACTGAGTTACAGTGTTACACACACAGACACAGACCTACATTTTATGATGGGGTACTTTCATTACAAAATGAATCCCAGTTTACAGGAAGCGTGAGATGGCGACCCAAAAAAAAACATCAGAAATATTTTGAATTATTCACCAGCTTACACTTTATCATTGATGTTTTTTTTCAGCATACATCTAGCCATCCTTTTAGTCAACAATCAGAAAATCAAAGAGAATTGGCATGACTCAACCCAAACCTTAATACCACATGATTGTATGGCGGTAAGCTGGTTTTGTGTGAGGAACGCTGTGGTTTTAGCCGAGAGATTAGCAGCCGGGCCAAAGTTGGCCTCCAATCCTTGCTCTGCTGATGCCTCTGGGCCTTTGAAGTGGGCCCATCATACCTGGCATTGCAGCAGTGGGAACTAGACTGGTGTCAGGTCTAATCAGCCCGCCTGTCTCTGGACAGCTAACCCAGGGCCGCACTAATTGGCCCAATTGAGGATTATACCCCTTTGCTGCAGATTCAAGACAATAATTTAGTCAAATGGTGCTTTTTTTATATCTTACTCATTAAGATGCTTAAGTTGAGAAGAAATGGGATCAAAACGTTTTTTTTTTTCTTCAGAAAGGGGACGGTTTTGGAGAGCTGTGAGGATTGGTGGAGATATTCCACAGAATCATAGAATGGTATTAGGACATTACCTCTTTTTCATCCCAAAACAACTCTGTGATGATGTAATGGTTGACACCGTTTTGATTATGTCTGGCATACAAACACACAGCGTCTGTGCAAGACGAGGGTGCTAATGCACACTCATTTGTGGGAATCCCCTGAGCAAACACTAGTAACCTAAAGTGAACTGGCTCGTCCAGTAACTGCACAGAAAAAAAGCACAGAAAAGAGAAATGTAAAAGCTCCCTGGCAAAAGAGTCATTTGAACATGGGAAGCTAAGCTGCCCTAATTGACAATGAGCACAAAGAATTACAATGTCGTCCAGAACTCATAGAACCCCACTGTAATTAAAGCCCATCGCAAACCTCCACCTGGATTTTTATTGGGCTCATAAATCTGTCATTAAGTGGCTGTTAGGGGCTGATGGTTAATGCTCCAAGGGTTTGGCTGAGTGCTTCAGTTCCTCTTTAAAGAACGACCCAACATGAAACAATGGGTCTTCCTGACCAACCATTTACGTCTACATATAAGGTCACAATGGCTAATTATCACCGTTAACCTCAAATGACCATTTGTGGAGGGCGAGTTCATTTGTCTGTGTATGGAGTGCATGTTGATTTATGGAGGAGAGTCGAGGAAGCAATATATTTAAATAATATATGCCATTTAACAGACGCTTTTATCCAAAGCGACTTACAGTCATGCGTGTATACATTTTACATACGGGTGGTCCCAGGAATCGAACCCACTACCCTGGCGTTACAAGTGCCATACTCTACCAACTGAGCTACAAAGGACCAAGCAAGTTGGATCCTTTAAAGGGCAGTAGCTAGGGGAGACACGGAGGGGAGGGGAGGGGAGAAGAGGACACTTAAGTTGCTTAATCAAGTGGCCGGCTAAAGAGGCCAGCAGGTCACAAAGGGGGCATAGTGGTCACTTGAGGGTGAAGTCCCAAACACCAAAGCAGTGCCAACCCAATTGAGCAGCAAGCACATGAAAAGGGGAGTGGGGGGGTGGACTATGCTAATTCAGCAGTGGGTATTCTTATGTCAAACGGGCCTGGCTTATAAAGTCCTTACTCTCTCAGAGAGATCAAATGGAAACGGGCTTGTCAGCGCTGCCCACTTGTTTCACACCTTCTATTATCTTACCTCTCTGCATTGACTGGGACAGATAACTATCACGTCACCAAAGACCCTCCACTGTCCTCACACACTTTTGTTCCGCATGGCTTGCCAGAGCTCGGTATTTAATCGGTGACTGGAGAGAGAGAGAGAAAGAAAAAGGCAGTGAAAGAACGGGGGAGTGAGAGAGCTGCCATTCCAAAAGATGCTCTAAAGTAGGCACATCTCTTTTAATTATTAATGACCACCCACAAGAGCTTAAGTACCTTTTTGAAGACTTTAATGCTGCAATAAAAGAAGGCTTACCTATGTGGGGTGAATACAATAGCAATGTGCGTCCCCAAAAACAGCTTACTTCATTGGGTGAGAACCAAGGAGATAAGGCTCAGGGATTCTCCCTTTCACAGTTGCGAAATAGACTTTAGTGCACATTAGAACACAAACTAAACGCTGTTGGAGTGGGAACAAGTGCTACAATGTGTTGTGCTTCCATTTCTTCTCATTTATTGTCTCTGACCTCAATATAAACACTGTTTTAAAATATTTGAATACTGATTTTTCCATATTAAATCATTTGATTCTATTTTTAGAAAAGGATGAATTCCTGATATATATAAATATTACACAATCATATGCACTTTATGCTTCCATTGTTAAAACATATTTAAGACAGCACGCATATTAAAATAATTTGTGTTTTTTCCCCAAGTTTCTTTCCTTTATCAATTACAGATGGTAATTAATTGAGTCACTTCCTAAGAGAGTTCAGATACAAACCACTATTCTTTGCCACCCTGATGAAGGCTGTTGTAGCCGCAATGCGTCTATGTGTTTTTTATTTATTTTTATTCTTGCTATTCATAAGTCGTAAACAATAAAGGCTTAGTTAATTACTACATGAGAGTGCCTTGATTACTTCTGGAAGTTTGGTTGCACAAAAGATTTTCCAGCATTGTTTACTACCCAGCATCAACTTCGTTTTGTTCTATTGTATTTCATCTCATTATCAAAGAGCACCTCATGGATTAACTATAACCAATGAAATGCTCTTCCACTGTGTCTCTGCACACGAAACACTTGGAGTGGGAACAAGTGCTAAAATATGTTGTGCTTCCATTTCTCCTCATTTATTGTCTCTGACCTCAATATGAACACTGTTTTATAATATTTGAGTACAGATTTTCCAATAATATTTTTGGGACATTGATGAATTCCCGCTACATACCAATGTATACCACAATCATATCACAAAATCATATGCACTTTATGCTACCATTGTGAAAAACAATATTCAACATGGCATGCATAATTAAATAAGTATGAATTATTACCAAATATCAACAGAGTGCAATGGGAATTATTCAATTTGTAATTTGAGATATTTCTGCATAAATTATCAATTTGTACTGGGGGAATTAATACATTAGACAGTTTGTTTTTGATGTCCAAGTTTCGCTGCACAAACAGATAGCCTTCCTCGACGGACGTCCGCTTTGTGTTTCATTTAAAAGCAGGAGCATCTGTGTTAGAAACGCCTACACCTGGCCAGTCAGCTGAGGTGTCTGTCCCACGTCTAGCAGGTGTCGCAGAAACAAAAGAAAATTAGGGACGAGTGAGTGGACAAGCCCAGAAGGGTAAACTTGACTTGAAGGGGGACTCAACGATTTTAGAAAATCCCCCAGTACACCCCTAAGCCACATCCCTCCCCCCATCTTCTTTTGTGCCCAGCAAGTTCAACACTTGAAGCAATGAAGCAAACTGTTGTGATTATGCACAAGTAATGAAGCAGAACAAGATAAACAACAATTCTTGCTGGAGAGGAAGAAAACTAATTGTGTTCAGGGATTTGGTTGCAGCAGTGGGCTCTTAAAAGATGGTTGTGTTGCTGGCTTGTCACAACCGCACAGTATTTCAATGTTTCCCCTCCCTCACACACACACACGCCCTATTTACAGGAAGCAGAACTGGCTATCACCTTGCACCCTGCCCAGGGCACGCCTCAGTCCTCTTTATTTTATTAACTGCACCAGTGGGCAGCTACCAAAACACAGAGCAAACGGAGCGAACCATGCGGAGAGCCGAGAGAAGGGGGGGAAAGCAGGCCAACCTATGCAGGAGACGGGGGAACGGCCGGAGTCTTAGTCTCCTACTTCAACTTCTGTCCGACAAAAAGAAGAACGTTTTAGAAAAGCAAAAACAGCAGTTGGTGTGAGATGAATGCGGGGAGAGGGGCGAGCAGAGAGGGGGGGGGGGGGTATGAGAGATCCTGTTCGGAGCGCACCACGTAACGCTACCCTGGGTCCTGGCAGCCCTGTGCATCGGCTGAGTCCACTCAGCCTGATATCATCTGACAGGAAGGCTGGCATGTTTCATACAGCCCTCTACAACTGCTGCTGACACACAAAGGAAACAGAGACGAGTTCACAAGACCATGGTCGACAATATTATCATGCTAAATCAAGAAGGTCTCTGAATCAGCAGTGTTTGGAAATAAAACTTTCAAATGCATTGGGTAGTTTGATTTAGTATGAGTAGTAATTTCCTTATAGAGAATGACCTAAACGATAAATATGATGCACAAATAATGTTATGATGAAGAAACTATGCAACAGTACTTACAATTGAAATGATGTTGTATAAAAAGTATTGAATTAATATTTGTGAAGGCAAGGTAAAAACTGAAATAAAATCCATATGTGACTATGGAACAAACAGAAGAAAGTTTGTTCTATAGAATTTTAGACAATCAGATTTGCCTTAGACAAGCATTTCATTTAGTGTCCTCATGAATGACAAAATGATCCCAGCAGTAGTAAACAAACAGTGGGATACGGGCCAGCCTTCCACAGCAGACTCTTCTCTCACACAACCTGCCTGCATGGGCCTTTCTGCTGGAAAGAGGAAAATTGGGTGACAGAAAAAAACATGACTCTTCTAAAAATATCCTGCCTTCTTAAATTGACCTTTAAGTGGAGAGGGAGAGAAAGCTGTACCCCCGCGCGCACACACACACACACACACACTCACTCACACACTCAGACACACACACACACACACACACACACACACACACACACACTCAGACACACACACACACACACACTCAGACACACACACTCACACACTCAGACACACACACTCACACACTCAGACTCACACACTCACACACTCAGACACACACACTCACACTCAGACACACACACTCACACTCAGACACACACACACGCAATGAATCCTTCGCTTCCTTGGTCACTTGTCCAACTTTACCATCAGATTATTTTGCCCAATATTGTATTTATTTTTACAATATTGATCTGTGGGACATCAATATCATAAAACTATTGATAGGCTGACATTACTGTGGAGTGGAGTTGGGGCTGGGGGTGGGGGAGAATGAGTGAGGGCTGGGCTCGTGCGGCATCTAAATTCCCTGGAGCCGGTCTGCTGAGGCCAACGTCTGATTGAGTCGTGTCACACTAATCTGTCTTGACAACATGCGAGCAGTTGCCATGTTTCCCTCTTAGCCCTAATGCACTTTTTTTTGTGTGCGAGAACGGCCCCCATTCACTTGAGAAAGGCTGGGGTGGGGGGGGGGGGGGGGGGGGGGGGGGGGAGGGGACAGGGGGCAGGGGGACAGGGTGGAGGATTAGGGGGTCTACTGAAAAATGCAGATCCGGAACTGAAACAGCAATCAAAGCTTGTCTTTTGGAGGTTACTTCTATTCAATATCCTGATCACTGATGGTATTTAGAAAAGAAATAAAACATGGGGGGGTGTAAGCATTGGAGAAAAATAAAAAAAGTATTGCCGATAACAATACATATATATATATATATATATATATATATATATATATATATATATATATAAATGGGAATTGCATGTTGTGTGTACATTTCTGTTCTTGTATCATGTATTTGCATTAGAGTGCAGCGCAGCATTTGTCTCCCTGGTGCTCTGAATGATTCAGTGGTGGATCACTCAACCTGGCTACACATGCTGCTGTAATAGCTCTGCCCAGAGAAACACTGACAGGTAGCCACCCAATAAAGCATGACGTAGCTGTAGATCAACTGTCCTACAGGGAACAGCCAGGACATCATTATTATTATTATTATTATACTATCAAGGCTTGAGGTGGGAGAATAATGGGGGGGGGTATCCACATGGTCTGTTTCATTAGAACAAGGTATCCGCCTAATAATAGTGTCATCTGTGCTCTGGTGCTCTTTGGCAAATCGCTAGGTGCAATTAAAAGTCTGGAAATCACACAATTCACACTAAAGTAGCTCACGCTGGTGTCTGGGTGGCAGTCCCAATCTCTCTTCAGGTCTGGGGCACTCAGGCATGGGGGGTGCTACTGTATGTGTGGCTAAGGGAGAGGACAGAGGAGAGTTTAGGTGAATTCTCTGTCATTCATTTGAAGTGGTTTTGGTGTGAGACATAAAGATGGATGGTGAACACTCACAGTCCACCTAAAAGCCACCCATCCCACTGGTGATGGTGGTGAGGACGGCCTCCCCCAGTCACGAACTGCAGTGGGCCTTCCCTAGACCTGTCCTGCAGTGGAAATTACATGAAAGTGGCAGCAGCCAAGCCAATTCTGGTCCAGATGGGAGAGGGCCTACCCTAGGCAGGTGGGCCAAGGACCACAGGGCCACAGGGCCAGGTGCACGGATTAGACCATGGAGGGTGGTAGGGGAGCGCTCCCCCTGCTGGCCCATCCTCTCACCTGCTTCTGCTCCTCCCCCCCCTAAAAAAATCCACTTTGTAACACATGACCGGACGACCTGAATAATTCAACTCCTCTTCAATATTTCACATGCCCCCCCTTTCAATGTTTGTTGCCCTGCCCTAATGCAATTTTCATGCCAAAATGTTTTTGTCCTACTTTAAAACGTGAACACCGCTACTGTCAAGATTTGGGTCAGTTGCAGTTTGGGTATTTTGGGTCATTTGCACCAGGGAAGCATGAAATGAAATGACCATTCCACCTGTGCATCTGGACCCTCGTACTAAAGACCACTAACACACATACATATACCCCAGAGATGGAGCCTTCTCATTATGAATGATAGAAACATTGTGGGAACGTAGAACATAAAATGTGTGTCGTTGTGGTGATCAGCATAACCGTGAAGACAAATGACTTGGCATAACCACAGAGAACAAACAAGTGTTAAAAGTAGACATCAGACTAACAGCAGATAAATCAAACTCCAGTAACTATTTGAAACAATCACTGACACCAGAGGTCCAATTGACAGTTACCTTAACAACAACAAAAACAATGTCACTTCTGTTTGGCTTCTTCTTCACCCACTCTAAATAGGAGTGCCTTCTGTTGGAGTAAGTAAGCAGACTTTTGACACTGGGATGTTGGCTAGTGCCCAGCTCCTCCCAGAGCAGGACGAGGGAGCTTCTTTCACCCACTGTTCCTGTGTGAAACCTGGCTGCTGCTCTGGCCCAGGCCCACACCACGCCCCTTTAGTCAACCCACCGCCCCACCCTTCCAGAAGGCCCCAGCCCAGGACGCCGCGGCTGGCCTGCCATTTGGTTGGCTGTTCCCCTGCTCTACCCTGCTCTCTCAGGGCCGTGCGGGGGGGGGGGGGGGGGGGCAGTAGCAGTGTGCAGGGTTTCATGAGCGAGTTATTATTAAACTTTAAGGTAAATTGTGGCACTAGCAGCACTGTGAGAAGCTTTCAGCATTTAATGCTGCTGCTGATCAAACATTCATGGGGAGAGCTGCATTTGCGCCGCAGAGTTTTTGAAGTTTTACTTTTCATTATCTGTGTTCATTGCGAGACCTAGTTAAGGGAAACTAATTGAACACACGCAGCACAAGTTTAAGTTACACAGTTTCGTTAATTAACGTTTGGGATTTAAATATAGGATTGGACCACACTTAACTTATATATATACACTTATACACTTAACTAATATGTATATATATATATGTGTGTGTATGTAGGAGTATATATACTCCTATTCACCTCACCTCCAATAAATGTAAAGATTTTGCTAATTAGACAGATGGACAGATCTTTGGAGACGGTGCTGCTCAGACTAACTGGGCATCTGTTAGGAGTGGGTGGGCCCTCCTGGCCTGTCTGAGAGGGGTGAGTATAGGGGTTCCCTGCCTTCTGCCTATAGAACAGTTGTGTCCAACTTTGGACACAGGGCTGTCCACAGTCTGTCTACACCAGCAGCCAAGACCTCCATATGCCTTCCCAGATGACTCTCTCTCCATCCACACTCTGACCCCAGCCCAGGCCCAGGGAAGACCCACACTCACCACACTTAAACAAACATAGGACATACTAAATGTACACTTTACTTATACACAAAGAAGCATGCAGACGAGCGAGCCTACACGCTCAAGGAAATGTCTGGGGACACTGTAGCATGTAAACGGTAGAAAACGGTAGAAAACGTGTGAGGGTTTGGGAAAGGTCCGTTCAGTAAACTGATATCATTACTAGGTTGTTTCCTACGTCAGGCTGTATTTTATTCAGTGGGAGAGTATTGTCAGTAAGAAACTATATACCCCGGCACAAATCTGCGACCTGACTCCTTTCCGTGAGTTTCTCCACTCACAGTGGTCGCTGGTGGAGTCACCAAGGCATTAATATTGTAGGAGATGAATATTTCAACACATCAAGTGGAAAATGGTCAGTAATGTATTGAACGGAGAGTAATTCGCCAAATAACGTTTCATACTAAGTGACTTTTCATGAAACACATAATAACCAATAGGTAATAAACACCGAAATATGCTCACAGACAGGCACATGCACACACCAAAGTTTGTTTTCACTGCCAATCAAATCCATTTTAATGTACTGAGCCAGTCTTTCAGCGATCAGAAGGATCTAATCTTCCCATAGATAAACTGAATAATACCAGTAAAGTCCATCCATTTCCTTCACAACTGTAAGCTCAAGGTAACCAGAGAGAAGTGTTTAATCACATGACATTGTCCACCCACAGGGCCTTGCACTCGTCTTTTCATCCCTCTAGCCTCTCGTTCTCTCATCCCACCATCCTCTCCAATTAACTATGAACATGGAGGGCTTTCCCACCGGCTCACGACGACAGCGGGGTTTTGGGGGAGGAGGGAGGGATTGGGGAGAGAGTGAGGGAAGGAAGGAGGGAGGGATTGGGCTTAAACAACAGCACAGCAGGGGTCTTGGGAAAAGAGGACCACAGACCACTGTCGGGCGCCACCACTCTCCAATTTCTTCGGCTTCTTCTTTCCCTCCTCCACCGTTCCTCACTCCCCCTCCCTCTTTCCCCTCTCCCTTTCCTTATAAATAACTTATTTTATTACAACGTATTTAACTCTTTCTGAAATGCACTGGTATTTTGGAGCCAGGTCGAGAGAAAGTGTCTGAAGCTTGATAGGTACAGTAAGATAGGAAGGATTCTGAACTAGTACTTTCCTGCACCTGATGTTCTCTATCCTTGGGCATTTGCCATTTGCTTACAACGTTCTACAACATATAACATTAGAGTAAACAAACAATTGTTTTCCTGTACTTACATTTCTATTTTGCAGATGCCCGAGTACACCTGGTTCAAAATAAATCCTCTGTGTCTTATTAACAATGCTACACTTGTTGTTATACAATGCCACTTATTTGATGTTTCCACTTCAGAATGACAGCCGGCATGTTTTGGGGATTTTTTTTGGCACACTTGAACTCAACCAAAATGTGGAACAATTGTTCAGTCAAGGAGCCAGTAGACAATACCACGATGACAGTGTTAAAAAACAGTCTAGACTCCCTTTCAAAATGTCGGATCACTTACAAAAGCAAGGCTCACATTTTTGGCACGTCAAGTGTGTGCGGCGGCTGAGGGCTCTTGATGAGAGCGCTGAGGAAGATGACAAAAAATCAGCGGAGGGAGGGAGGAAAGCCAAAAGGGGACGGGCTGGCAGGCAGGCAGGCAGGCAGGCAGGCAGGCAGGCAGGCAGGCAGGCAGGCAGGCAGGCAGGCAGGCAGGCAGGCAGGCAGGCAGGCTGGCAGGCAGGCAGGCAGGCAGGCAGGCCCCTCTCCTCTGTATATATTCCGCTGGGTTCCACTATCGACTCGGGCCTGAGGGGAGATCGACACTTCCACACATCGGACCCATATTCTCTGTATGGTACTACATGACCAAACCATTACAACGTCTAAAGCCCAGTAATAAGTCTGCTAGACAAAGCGTCACCTCAGACCATATAATACGGAGGTGAAATAGTGTCACCTTTTAATGTACATGTCTGACAGGTCTATGGCTTCTGTTCACAGCTTGAACAGATGGAGCTGAGAGTTTAGCACGTCCAACACATCTTATCCTGCTAATGTTCGTTGTTTATTGGTTAAGTTGCTAAAGGCGTAAGGTCTCAGTGTGTGTACGTACGCGCGGGCGTCATGCGCCGAAACGAGACGCCACCGTCTTCCTTGGCCTGGTGACAGTGTAAGGAACTGTTATGACATGTCTGTTTCTATGACAACCCCCGGGGAAAAGAGGGGGGGGGGCTGTCAAGGACCAATTTACTCCTCTTCCAGAGGGATCTACAGTACAGTACTCCCTGCAGAGGACACTACTCCGCTTTGAACCCACTCCAAACATCCCCACCATGTCTGAATCCAGAGCCACTGAAAAGGGTCAAAGTGCAAACACCACAAGCAGCAGAGAGTTGGCTGTTATTTCACCATTACAGGCCATGGAAGAGGAACTGATGAATGTCACGCCAATGTCGTCAACCCTAACCCTCACAACTGACATTCAATACATTTTTTGGAAAGTTGACTTTATAAAACTTCCCAAGTCTTATACTTCATCATATTTGATGAGAAGATACCATGTCTAGTAAATCAAAACTTGGAACCATCAACATTCCATTATAACGATGAAAGACGGAGAAAAGTGATCGAGGTTGTTGCAGGACTGGTCAGCGTCGCTCGTCGTCGTGGGGACAAAAGTCTGAGCACATTTCTAACGTTCGAGAGGTCGCGATACGGCGATGTGACATAAGCACGGCGAGATTGCAAATTCTGCCGCAAATCTGACAAGTTGACTTGTCTGTCAGGTTCGACACGTTGTCCTCAACCTGAAGTCCACTTTACACATGTCAGGAATGGTCTTCATTCCCTTCCGTCTAGCTACCACCGACCCAATTACAGAGCAATAACAGAACATCACAGCAGTCCAAACCTGCAGTATAAAGGACATCGTGCTTTCTACAAGTTATCAAAGGTGCACTCTAAATAAAGATTATACCTCAACATTTCTTTATATCCTGATATATTCACGTACATAGTTCACAATAAAGGCCATGTACAGTATGTACCTTCCTTGGAAATAGCAGTAGATAACAAAAACTAGCCTCGTAAAACATTTCGGAAGAGACAGAACCTAACAAGACGCTATTAGAGAAACAGAGTCGTCGCGAGTGTACAGGGAGTTGTAGGGGTGACAGTAGTCTGTGGGAAAAGGAAGGGGAAGCTAATGAGAGAGAGCATATTGCAGGCGCTCCGTCTTGGCTCTTGTTGTTTACCTGTGCGGTGCCTGGAAACAGTTTGTTCACTGTTGTTGACGGCAGGCAGGCAGGCCCTGGAGGCCCAGGCATGGCAGGCTCCCCCGGGGCTGGGGAAAACAACATTAGTACATAGATAACAGTGGTGGTGGAAGTCTGTTGGTGGTGGTGAAGAAGTGAGGACCCTCAGACCACCCTCGCACCCTCATTACCGTTAATACAGTATTATAACACTACTTTAACAATATTACATTATATTACAACACTATTACAACAATGGGCTTACTTAGAAGGCCTCTCTCAAAAACGTTATTCAAGCAGTTTGCTGAATGAGGTATTTGAGGAAAAAGATGCTCTCACTTCTGCTAAAGAGAGGAAAGATTTGGCCCCTGTCGCAATGATTAAGAGGGCTCTTGCTGAGTTACAAAACCCACATTGGTCATTTTTAATTACTTAACTAAATCACGCTTCAGAGCAGTGCGGCTAAATAGACAAACATACTATATATTCCATACTGTGCATACTGTATGTTTGAGAAAGCGGCCACATGTTGGGATCATATTAACATTGCTACTGTGAAGGTGGCCCCTAAACTGCCCATAGTGTTATCTTGACAGGGGTCATAGTTATTGATAACTCAATTCAACAAATCAATTTAATGGCCTGAAACGTCATCTGGGACACCCCGCTCTCTCTCTCTCTCACTGTGCTCAGCACCACTGCTTAATAAGGGGGGGAATTCTGCTGAGACTGTGATGGCTTCATTACGCCGGCCTCAGTTACCTTCTGGAGAATGAATGGTTTAACGAAGTAAAGAGATGACACAGCCGCCACGTTTCAGCGCTAAATCACACATAATGAACATGCCACTAATGAGGGCCACTCAACACCTGAACAGCCCCCACCTTTCCTTTCCACTGACACACACACACACGCACGCACGCACGCACACACACATGCACGCACACACACACACACACGCATATACACACACGCGTGCACACACACACACACATATACACATACGCACATACACGCGCACACAGACACAAGGACAAGTGGGCCGCACCCACGTACGTGCACACGTGCACTCGCCTACAGATGCAGGTGCACGCACACACTTTTCTATTTTGTTCCTACCCTATTTTTTCAAAACCACAGAAGCTTCATTTATTATTTTGTCATTCAGTAACACGTCGTGTAAATGATAAATAGTCAATAAAGTCCGAAGCAGAGACCTTATCCCAACACCTTCCTCAGACGTCTGTAGTTTATCTGGAGCAGATTCTCAACTCTATTGACAGGTAGTATATCTGAATGTGAAGTATATCCATCAACATATGGGCTCAGCTTATGCCGCAGGTAAAGGTTGCATCCCA
The DNA here is from genome assembly GCF_901001165.1 of Salmo trutta. Taxonomy (NCBI): domain Eukaryota; kingdom Metazoa; phylum Chordata; class Actinopteri; order Salmoniformes; family Salmonidae; genus Salmo; species Salmo trutta. The sequence goes on from NC_042973.1 coordinate 45,247,677, forward strand.
GCTAACCTTATTCAAGCCACCAGACACAAAACATCTGTCATATTCAATCCATCCTTATAGATAGCCACAGAAAGTTATAATTTCCCTCTGAGTTTTAGTTTTGACAAATGAGGAGAGCCTTTCTCTGATTTTAACCAGGTGTTTCCACCATAAGTTCAATTGCAGGCCACGTTTTCATTGTGGCGCCCAGCTAGTATGCATAAAAGCCATCAATTACATTGAATTTTAACACCTGTGACACAAATACATTTGTGACACAAATACACCTGAAGAATCACACTCAGCCTTATCACTTCAAACATACACTCGAGGACCCCTTCAAGGAAAAGCATTTTTAACTTTTGACAAACAAACAATGGTGCCCACTGAGCCTGCTGTGCTAAACATCACTTTGTGGCCCTGAATTAAATGGGAGAAAAGTGCTCTGCCTTCTTTCTCCGGTCTCTGTGTTCTGAGGGAGAAAAGCACACATTTCACACAGTTGCCTTTGTGAGTAATATATTGTATCATGGCCTTCCCACTGAGTGTATTTCCTATAGATAATGACACGAGCTAGCTAGGCTATGTGAAAAACCATGAGCGCAAACGTATGAGCTAATTAAGATTATAGACGGAGAGCCGTCAGGGTACAGTACTGCTCGGCACGGCGCTGTTGCCACCATTGTCAGGAAAAAAGGGACCCATTTAAACAACAGGGTCCAAATTACCTGGAGAGCAATTTATACCAATTACACCATATCATAAAATAACCCAATTTAATAGTCAAGGAATCAACATGGGGTATTTGCCATGTGTTTGAGACAACAGCTAAAGGATTAATTTCTAGTCAATGAGCTGACATTTTGTCTGGCTGATAAGGGGCCTCTCTGTCAGGGCTCGCACTGTCAGATATGTGTGAGGCTCTGTGTAATTTAGCTGAACCGCTCCAGAAAGATGCACATACAAGAATACAGCTAGTATAGCTAGTATATTATGAGTTAGGTATATAGTGCCTAAGGAATAAAGCAAATAGAGAAACGTGGGATACGAATACATCCTCGTTTTGTATACCTTGTGGTCCCCCTCCCCTTATACATACATACTATTTCATAACCATCCTCTACAGGTGAGTGGTAGGCTGTATGCTCTGGAGGTGTGAGGCATGGATATGGTCTGTGTCCCGTAAACACGCTTTCTCACAACATAATTAGATAACGCAATACTATTTTGATATAGTATACATATTATACTACATGCCCAAACAAAACCTGAAGTACATAATACGTTATGAATTAGTCTTCAATATATTGTCACACAAACATTAGATTGCGAAAATCTAGCATCGTGTCCATCAGAGTACGGCCATTTCAGTACGGCTGGATTTAAAAAAAATAATAATTCTATCTGAGATTTCAAATAAAACTGGTCTATTGTGGATGCTATAATCCACTCTTAATCTGGATAAGGGATCCCAATGTGTTTTAGTCGCCGCTCATTTTTTCCCTTTGTGTTGGGCCGGCCTCCTTAACGTTTTAGCAGGGCCTTGACTGGCTGAACTTTGATCTGATGTCTTCATTGAGGGGAGCTCCGGGTTGCCCATTTCAGATGCAAATCCTCTGCAGGGCCTATTGGCACTTTGTAAAGAAGGAAAAGCAGGAAGAAATAGGGAGAGGAGGGGTCCCGGAGGGGCTCTGAGGGAATCCTGAGGGGTGGGCAGCGCCCCCCCTCCCTCTAATCCACATAGCAATATGGATTAAGGTAGGGGATAACCTTTCTTAAAGCAGAAGAAAGAGTATAGCAGGGACAAGCTGGGGTGGGCGGCTGGGATTCCCTCATAATACAACAGTCTGCAGTAAAAGCATGCTCTGTGTCAGGGGACTGTGAATGGGTCTCAATACAGCCGATTCCCAGGCCTGGTGGGGAAGCTTGCAAAAGCCTACCTAGAGCCAACTAAGCGTGAGTAATCTGCCCGCGCTCAATGGCTGGGGTGAAGCCCATTCAGCGTTCAGGAGTTTTAAGAGTTGATAAATTTATTATCAGTGGCGATTAGGCTGCGCGCCTGTCACCTTCTTAGAGGGACAGTCGAGGGGAGAAGAAAGGGGGAATGAAAGTGTCAGCAGTAGAGACGGCTCTCTCAGAGAGACTAGACTCCGATAACCCAGGCCTCTAATTGCGATACTAATGTGCTAGAAACCTACGGTTTGAAATGAACCAAGGCAGAAAATTGATTTCATGCTGTGACAGTTTATATATTGCCTCAAGTAGACAAATGACTTATTGAAAGGAAAACGGCACCTTTTAATTTTATTTAGAAAGCCTTAACCGCCTGGTTACATAGGTGGGTAATTCATTTATGGAACTGGTCCCGCAATAATGGTACTTTATCATTCCGCTGATGTTGTCAGGCCCCTATGTAATCGAATAGACTCAGTTATTGGCTTTTGACACAAGAGCCACATCCATTGTTCTTTGAACAAGCCGTAATGGCAACTAAGTGAACGGATTGTGCGGTGAAATAAATGCAACGAGTTAAATAAGCTTTGTGTCCTACCATCACACACACTAGAACCACCACAAAGGGTGCAGTGGTTTGGGACAAATCACAAGTGCTCGCCACACACTCTCCAACACATGGATAAACAATTTTATTAGCACCATTCAGAAGTTTCTTTTTTCCTTCTTTTTTTTTTGTTTTACATTCAGAAAACCGTACGGATACCGAGAAACAGAAAAAGGCGTGTCATGCAACAATGCGTTATAGTGCTTGCTCATATGCCTGTCCAATTGTGGTCAGTGAAGTGAGATTAAGTAGCAAAACAGAGCCAGGACCTTCAAGCATACGTAATTGTTTTTATAAAGTGGCCCATTACTGGGGCCTGCCATGCTGTCAGTCCTCAGTGCAGTGGACCTTTCCCCCTCTGTGCTCCTCACTACAAGTCACTATACCCCCCCCCCCCCATTACACACAATTATACCACACTACACCTTCACCCACTGCAAACAATTCACACAAAAATATGACTCCTAGAGGATTTGAGCACAAGAAAGGGATTGCTCAGGGCTCCAGTGTTGTCAATCGCCTGCACCGCTTTGTGTCTGGGTCATTATGCGTAATTCAGCACGTGGATGAATGTGTGTACAGAGCTTTCAATCATCTTTATGAGGGGCTCTGTGTTTGACTGGGAGCGGCTGCTGAGGCAACACTCCATTTATCTTAATGGGAAATAAACACGCTAACAACTTTAGCCGCGTCCTCATTCAGACATCATTTCAAATCAATCATCTGGTATCAGCCCGGATGATCTACGGTGGCCAGCGTTCAGCTGCTGCCACAGTAAAACAAACAGAATTCTGAGGGAATCACTGCAGTTTAAGGACACCATAGCACAGAGAACTGCTGCTTTGCATGAGTTCAGGAAATAGCCAGGAAAGGGCATTTTTTGGGGGCTCTTGAGACATTTGGACACTCAGTAAACATGAATTATGGGGAAAAACCAGAGACACCTGGGCAGCACATAGGCCTATTGTGTGGCCTAAAGTCATCAACGTCCTCACAGATATAGAGAAAAAGATGAGGAACCGGCAAGAGAGAGAGAGAGAGAAAGAGAGAAAGAGAGAGAGAGAGAGAGAGAGAGAGAAAGAGAGAGATGTGAGATGCTTCAAAGTCCCTTGGAGCGCCACCTTTCTAATGCAATAACAATAACAAAAACAAGCTATTGTCTCGCAAATAACACCTTAAATTAGTGCAGCCACATTTCCTGACACCAGCTCCCCCTCATTAGTCCAGCTAGGAGCCAGGACCAATCAGCAGCCAAGGCCACCAGTGCCCTGTCGCCTGTCATTAAGGTAATTCCTGTTTAAATGCTCATCTAACTCCCAGGGCTGGTCATTGTTTCGGTTTGCGGCCTCTGAGTGTGTGTGTGTGTGTGTGTGTGTATAGGGGGGCTTACCTGTTGCTTCCCACCTCCCTGCCCTCACCCCCAATGCTGTCCTGCAGCCCTGAGATAAAGGCTCCCCTAGGAGATCACACTCTTCACAGTGGGCAGGTATAATGTGACAAAGGGGGGGGGGGGGGGGGTCCCAGGTGAGACCAACAAGCTCTCACAGTCTCACTGCAGAATTAGACGTTTATCTGAATGTTTTTGAAGTTGCTCCAGATGTCCAATTCAGAAGGTTAAGAAGGGTTAAGGTTTGGGATAGGGTTAAAAACAATAATACCAGTCCCCCACTGGTATCGAACACACAACCGTCTGATCCAGAGTCAGGGATTAAAAATAAATCATGGGATTACGCCCACCCCGTCAAAATGCCCTAGTAAAACCCAAGCCTACTTTATGGTGTTACCCCTAGTGGCTGGTTTTGAAGGCATTTTCATGACCTCCCGTGGACATGGCTATACGTCCAGTTTCGAAGTCCCTCTTGAGCAATCTGACAGAGTGAGACAGGCGTGCTCATCTCATTGGACTGAGCAACCTGCACACTGACAAATAACTTTCTCCCTTATTACACACAAATAGGCAACACCAAAATGCTGCACGCACACACACACACACACACACACACACACACACACACACACACACACACACACACACACACACACGCTCTTCAGAGTCTATCATAAGAAACAAAATATAACATACTTATTTAGAAATGCATATCAAGGAAAGAAACATACAGATCCATGCCACATCACCTCTCCCACACAAACAGTGCCAGACTTGCCCTACCCCATCTTTAACATAGGAACCAGGAGGTTGAGCTTTGACCCCACACCCACTATCAATCAAACCATCCACAATGACCCTCCATCTGTCTGCTGATGTGCACCAGCTTCCACCACCCTGTTCCTGCGTCCTGGCAAACACAGACACAATGTGACCCCCCCACTCCACTCCATACTCTGGGGTGTCATTAAAAGGAAGCCATAACACAGAGCACTATTAACGAGCTTTAGAACCCTCAGATTTAGCCTGGCTGATCCAGAGTGTTTACGTAAAGACCGTTTACGGGTCTAACAAGGTTTTTCCTCTGGATAAGTGGTGGAGTAGAACTATAGCTAGTTAAAGTTGGAATTAGACGAATAGCTATAACAAGCAGGTATGTTTCAATGCTTCGCCACGGTCACAAGTTCAGTACCAACTAGGTATCTGAGAACAGATAGGTCAACAGGTCTGGAGCAAAGGGGTTGGATAACTAACATCAATGTTGTGATCCATGCTAATGCTTACCCTATTCCATAATGTAAAACAAATGGTGGTAGTAACACACTAATAAAAGAGAGAAAATGTTTTCAATAATGTCCTGTAGGCTCTAACGTCCAAATGCCAAATATAATGTCCAAATATTTGCAATATGCCATGCAGTCTTAAAACAGAATATCTAAGTATTCTGTAAATTTTTTGGAGCCTTAACGAACAAACTAATTGTTACAAGATCTGTCAGTCATATACAGTACCAGTCAAAAGTTTGGACACACCTACTCATGGTTGAGAGAATGCCAAGAGTGTGCAAAGCTGTCATCAAGGCAAAGGGTGGCTACTTTGAAGAATCTCAAATATAAAAAATATTTAGATTTTTTTCTGGTTACAACATGATTCCATATGTGTTATTTCATAGTTTTGATGTCTTCACTATTATTCTACAATGTAGAAAATAGTACAAATAAATAAATACCCTTGAATGAGTAGGTGTGTCCAAACTTTTGACTGGTACTGCAGGTGAAGATAAACTCTCCCCTGCATATTTTTTTGGACAGTGAAGCTAAAAATTTTTTTAGGCTCTACACTCCGGCATTGTGGATTTCAGATCAAATATTTTACATGAGGCGACAGTACAGAGGATATTTTCATATGTATCTGTTTTACCGTTTGGAAATGAATGCTCTTTGTGTATCTAATCCCTCCATTTGAAGGTACTTGGAGTGAGAAAAGAAAGTTACAAATGCATAAAGATCATGCTGCGAAAACATGCTAACCTCTCACCATTACCAATAAGGTTGGCATTTTTTGGAGGGTATGATATTTATGCCTCTGTAACTTTCTTACTCATCATTATTCACAATTAATTCATGCTTATTCGTAATCATGGTAGCATCCACATTAACGTAGACGTGTTCAGAAACATATTTTATTCTTATTTACAATAAAAGTGACTCCAAAATGACACAATCCATTATTTAGCATTCATATTTATTAGGCACAACATAATCTGAAACACAACCAAAACCAACTGTAAATGCATCCAACAAGTTTGTGGAGTCACAAGCTTGATGTAGCCATTGTATGCTAGGAATATGGGACCCAATACTAAACTTTGGACTAAATGAAATACACTATAAGTGAATTTGTGCAACTACTTATGACACCTTTAAATGGCAGTACTAGATGCATAAAGTGCATTCATTTCTAAACGGTAAAACAGGTGTGCATGAAAATACCCTCAAATAAATGGCGACATTCTGTACTGTCCCCTCATATAAAACATTTGATCTCAAATCCAAAATGCTGGAGTATCAAGCCAAGTGAAACGTTATTTTCACTGTCCAAATAAATAAATAGGGGAGTGTAAGTGCCACCAACAGGAATGCTCTCTTCCGTCACTTTGAACATATTTGTCTTTCTCCCGAAACAGTGTAATTTCTGAAGATTGAAATCCCACCGTCTGCGTTCCGTCATCTCATCTCCGACAACAATAGAGACCCTGAATGCTTTTAGCCATGATGGATAAATTGGTGGGTAGTAAAATATGATATCTAAGGTAGGTGATGGTGATGGGCCTCGTCTCCATCAGTCTCATAGCAGAGGGGTAATTACAGTCCGTTAGATTGTCTCTCTCACCACATGGGAGAGGCAATGCTGTTTGCCATAGGGCACATACGGGGCTCATCCAACAGGGGAAAAAAGGGCAAGAGGGACAGTAATGGTCCAAAAATGAACATTTGTTACCGGCTCGCATTGTCACAGACATGACGGGCGATCACCGATGACCTTTACTGATTACTGACCAAAAAAAGATAAAAAGGCCATTAAAAGCCCTGATTGAACCATAAATTACAATGTATGTTCAAAAGACACATACAACTGTCTTAAATATTGCAGTTCATCTCTGCTGTTCATTTCCATGCATTTTGGGAATTAGGGAAATACCTCGGGAGCCTATTATTTGATTGTCAATCACTGGCCCAGCCTTGTCTCCCTCCAGGGGTCAACACCACATCATACAACGATGGAACATCTTATAGACAGTTATGAACTAGGTGGTTCGAGCACTGAAGGCTGATTGGCTGACAGCTATGTTATATCAGACTCCATACCAGGGGTATGACAAAACATGTATTTTTACTGCTCTAATTACATTGGTAACCAGTTTATAAAAGCACTAAGGCACCTCGGGGGCTTGTGGTATATGGTCAATATACCACGGGTAAGGTCTGTGTCCAGGCACTCCGTGTTGCTTTAAAGCGTAAGAACAGCCCTTAGCCGTGGTATATTGGCCATATAACCCACCCCCTCTGGCATTATTGCTTAATTACACACTGAGATGACACTGTTTTCTAATGACTAATATGCACATTTAGTTTGATATACGGTATGGATGGTAAATGATAAAGCACTTACCACTGTGCCCATGTTACTTTAATTGGTCTAAAAGAAGACAAAACGGTCGAATCGGTTTGTTTGGCACATGGTTTCATAACAATGGTTCAGTTTGACCTGTACAACATGTCTACACTCTTAGAAAAAAAGGTGCTCTCTAGAACCTAAAAGGGTTATTCTGCTGTCCCCATAGAACCCTTTTCAGTTCCGTGTTGAACCCATGTAGAACGAGTGTACAACAAGGACACATTTGAAAAGGCATTCCGAAGCAATCAATTTGGCGCCACAAAAAAAGCATCCCGTGCCCGCGGGCTTTGAGTTTGAGGCCCCTGTCCTAGAGTTTGTGTTAATGGCATAAATGTTTATGTGTGAGGCACTTGCTGCTTGTAACCGGGAGCCCAGAGAGATAAAGGTGAGGACGAACGTGAACATGTTTCAGCACCACACTGCATGAGTCCCAGAGAGGCATCAAAGGTGAGAGAATGAAGTCTCAAACCGGGCTGTCACGACAATCTTGTGACAGAACAGGGGTGTCAGTTAGGTCACCCGGCCTTCATTTCCTGGGGAACTAAACACAGTGACATAGCATCTCATCACATCCTTTTCAGTGGAAGTGGGGTCACGCACATATCAAATGGGCATGCCACTGACTATCAATCAGTGACAGTACACACAATGATATTCCACGCTGGATTGAGAGGTTTGAGTGATGGGTGGGACAGTCAAGCCCTCTCAGAATGTCTGTGTCACCCACACAACCGAGGAGAGCTATAGGCAGAAAGACAAGAGATTCCCCTGCTCTTCAATTTGTCTTCGGAGGGATTGTCTTTTATTGATGGGTTTCTAGGTCAGCGACCCTTTGTGCTGTTCAAAGGTTCTAAAAGGCCCCCAGATGGGCCTTCTCAAGATGGAGCCTATTGTGGTGGGCTTTCTATGGCGTCTAACAAATGAAATCTGCAGGAGCCATTAGTCGGCCCGGGATTGTTTTAGGGGTGGCCACTCCTCTCATGGGGGAGGGTGGAGGTGGGGGGTAAAGATGACATTTTCCACCACAGATCAGTCATCTCAACCGTTGTGGCCTGGCTCCTTTCTCAAGAAAAAGGCTTTGCTCGTTTTGCTCTCAGATGCTTTGCATTGGTGAATAAACTCTTGGTTGGGCTTTACAAAAGAGTCCCAGAGGCCAGAGACTTTAGTGATACCGTGAGACCTGTTTAGGTCAGCGTCTTCGATCTCGACACCCACAGGTTTGGATTCCACAGCATCAATGGGAAATGATTGGCCCACATTCTCTTTAAACCACCTGTCAGTTCTGTGACAGATATCTCATCATCATACATTACGCTTCCGAATGACAAAACAGCTTTCTAAGTTACTGCAACGTTAAAACAACGATTTATTTGACTAAGTTCCTGTCCACGTTTACAATGTTAAGTATCAATCAAACAATAGCTAAGAACAACATGAACTTTCTTAAACCTCTCAGATCCAGAGGGGAAAAGTGTTAGTGCGAAGTGTGAACACTTGGACTAAACGTCAGGTGAACTGTGCAGTGTGCACTTCACTGAGGGGACTTGAGTCAGGTGTCTGCTTCCCTCCCCTGACAGCCTTCCATACACTAAGTAGTGTGAACACCACAGGAAGCCTAGGCCTCACCTTAAACCCACATCATGATTAGACCAACCTGCCTACAGTCTGGGTACATCTCATCTCAGCCTCGGGGAGTAACACCTTGTATTACCCCCAGGAGGAGATAACACAGGAATTCAAAAATCACAGGGATTCACAAATCACGAGATAGGCAAATTAGCTACAATCTGCTTAGTTAATCAGTCAGTCCATTAATTCGTCGTTCAAAGTCAAGAATTTTAGAAACTATTTGGCCCAAGATAATATGTCTCACACAAATGAGTTATGGACCAAGATAATATGTCTCACACAAATTAGTTATGGTGAACAGTTCTGAATATGTCCAACATAATGTCAGTCCTCACAGCAGCCACATAGGGTTTGTACACGATTGTCTAAACAAAACGAATAAACAACAAATGGTCTCAACACCACGTCAATACGCCAGACGTTCCTCCTGTAGCTAACCAAGTTCTTCCTGTCTCTTCCTGTCTCCAGACTCCCATCTGCGATCCCTCTGCTCTGCTTCATTATCATATTTAATATGCGAGAGGGGTTCGGGGCATCCTGTAATCCGCTTTGCCTCCTCTCAGCTGCTTAGCCTGGACCCTCTCCTCTCATGTTTGACTAATTTAGAACTGTAATGGGAGCATGTCTCCCTAGCTTTTAGCAGGCAGCCTGCCTGCATCACTCTCGCTGGCCCTGGCCCTCTCCCTCTCTAGCATGTCAGTCAGCTCCTTCCATCTGGCTTTTGTGGGTCTAACAGCCTGATTACCACCGATCGCTATCTATCACCGCCTCAGGTATCAGGGGAACACGGGCGATCCTACAGAGAGGTTGAAGACAGCCATCTCTACTCTGATTTCCATAAGTTCCTGTGATTCTGCTTGGAGATAGTCAGGTGACATGTATTTCGTGATCGTAGGCAGTGACCCTCATTCGTAATGGTGCTATTTAAACAGCAATAAAGATCAGCGCTTATGGTCAACTTAATGATTTTGCGTTCTAGTCTAGTTCTTTCAATCTCAGCCCGGGAAACGTCAAACACATGGGCTGATTATTCTTGACACACAAAGACGTAAATATTATCAAAATAGGATCCTGTTAACACCGGTGTTAGAATGCTAACTAAGTCTAACGGTTCAGTAAAGGAGGAGCAAAGTCAACTATTTTACCCACTATATTATGTGTTACGTTTTGACTAAAATTGTTCCATTTGCACCCCTTGCCTGAGAGTGTTTACCTTGTCCAGTGTGTCCACCTGTTGTAGAATATCCTGGGCTGCAGGTCAATGCTCACTCCCTGCTGGTCATTTGGGGGGACAGAGGGTCGATATTGTGTCCAATGATTATTGATCCGCTCAGCGAGGGGATGGAAGGGCCCGTTTCCCACACCCTGTGGTCACCCTGTGGTGGAGCAAGAAGCATGGTCACAACTTTTTGTGAGGGAGAAAGGAACCGGTACACAGAGGAGAAAGGTTTGGCTCATAGTGGGTTTACTTGTGGTAGTGGTACTTACTGATTTATCCAATAAAGCATTCATTTTGTACGTATGTATATAGAATACAACAGCGGCAAATACACCGGATGTCACATTCTAAACACATTGAGAAACAAAAAAAGTCATCAATTGTTTAATCACCTCTATTTCGCTTTATTCAGGCCTTCTTAAAGTGTTCATTGGTAAACCATATTCAAGTGGGTTATAAGTGAAGCTGACTTGACATCGACCTGTGGTTGTGGGGAGAAACCTACATATGAGTAACTGGACTGTAAATGTAAGCCAACCCAACCCCCGCACATGCAGCTGTGGGGGATGAAGTCTGACCCTGTGAGTATGGGACACCAGTGGCTGGGAATGGCCAGCTAACTCAGAACCCAATCCCATTTGATTTCCAGCAGCTCCTCAGCTGCCCCCCTCTGTGACACGTATCCCTCAGCCTACAGCAGGTGACAGTGAGCCAGCCGGCCACATATGGATCCTCCCTTGATATCATCCAGTCAGCGTCTAATCTTATTATGCAAAATTCTAATCCTCACCTGTGTCTAATGCCCCAAGGGTCACAATATTGCCATATCAAGGTTTTGGGAGGTCATGTTTTGTGATCGCTGATCTATTCTTCTAAGGAGACGTGGGACTTAAGGACTGTCCCCAGAGGCCAAGCAGCAATACACTGAAAGAGAGAGAGAGAGAGAGAGAAGGGGAAACCTGCAGCATGGGTTGGTAAGACGAGATTGACATGAGGTCCCTTGCTAGGATTATAGACTTGATTTGTAGCAGTGGGATTTTTCCAGCAGACAAGTTATTGGACGGGGAATAAGGGGCCACCAGCGAGCTGAAATTGGATCAAGATTGGCATTCGCAGCGAGTCGGCGCGCCGGCTAAAACAGCAGCTGCCTGTAGATTTTGACTCCTTTCAGGTGAAGCCACCTCCAGTCACTCGGAAAGAGAATGGATGGAAAGTGAGCAGGAGGGGGGAGGTTGCGCGGGAGGGGCAGGAGGACAGGGAGAGAGAGAGAGAGGGTGGGTGATCATTTTGATGTCTGTGAGATTTAGCAGCGACGTAATGGGATTAAGTGTAACACCTTTGCTGGAGGAAAAAAAGCCACCTGGCGCTGTAACTGGATGAGAGCGAGGCCTAATCCGTTCCCATCTGTAGGATGCCATTCATAAAGCTCCCGGTGGTTTCCGCTCTGCTTGCTTTAGTTAATGCCATCAACAGGAGCAATGTGGAGAAAAGTCCAGAACTCAATACCCTGCCAAAAAAACAAGCTGACGCAGCGTCATCTTCCTACATATACTGGGGGGAGAGGTTACAGTGTGTTATGGGAATGGGCTGTAATATAGCCTACATATTGGGACGGAATGTTCTATGTCAGAGGCTACTTTCTATGTCAGTAGATCTCCCAGTATGAGGATTCTCAGGATTTTCAGGATTCCCCTGAAAAGGTGAGGTAAGTCATTTTGTGTGTGCCTACTGGGCTACCTGATTTTAGGGTGGTACTAGTAACAGGGAGGTGTAAGGTTAGTTAGCGTCTAATGAGCATTTCTAAACAGACTAGTGATCAGCTGGGGATGCCAGGGTGGGGGCTCCTGTGTCACTAACAAGCTGCAGTCATGTTCATGTGCAAGTCCTGACATGTTGCAGGCAAAACCCAAGGGCTAGTTTGCTTCTCTAACCAATATGGCTGTCGCTCACTCTGCCTCAGAGTACATAGGGGAGTTCAACCAAGTAGTCCTACCCTCACCAGTACTCCCACAATGGTTGAGTAAATTGCTTTTATTAAAACCTCTGATCTTGTTGTTCAGTCCATATTTTAATTTCATAATAATACAATGTTAGTCTCTGCTCACAGCGGCTGTGGGTAGAGAATAATACAATATGAAAACATTGTATCAGACTGCCTACACCAGAAAGCAACGAAAAGTGCAATAAGTCCTTTATAAATGTTATTTTGGAAATGTCTTATTCAACTAGACACCAGTAACCCTATTCTCATTAGTCTACCCTTTCACTTTCTCTTTCAAAACACACACAGACACACAAACACGTCTGCAATTGCAGTGTTAGTTCCAGCTGAGTAGACAGGCTGATGGGATGGGCAGTAAACCTCTGGCTCTGAAACAGTCTCAGCAATAAGCAAAGAGTCCGTCTCAAACTACTATACTGTAGCTGTCACAATACTGACTGGCCTTAGTGACAAACCACAATACTAGCCTGGTAATTAAAAATGAATATCTTAACACCCCAAACACCAGCGTAGCCTTAGCGATTCTGATTAGTCATTCAAATGTAATTCTGAAAGAAATAGTGCATTATTATTGTTCCTCTAACCTGAAGAAAACTCAATGATTCCAACAGTGGGTTTTATACATCTCTGTATTGGCTTTGTCCTGCATTCAGCAGTAGTAGTCAAACAGAGTAGACTTTTCAATGTTCTATCCAGCCTTCTCTGTCTGTTCCGTCCTGGCAGCTAGGATAAAGCATGGGGCCAATGTCACATTGTGGAACGCCTCTGTTTACTGTTTGGTTTAAGAGGGGCTCTGTGCAAAGAGGGATGCCCACTGATCTCTATGGCAAACATGGGGGCGAGCATGGCGGGTTAAGGTACCTACAGCCCGTCACTCTCACAGTCTATCTCGCCATCAAACAAGCCTCAGTGTTGACACGATGCTCCAGACAAACTCCAACTAACAAGCAGAGCGTTTACTAGGGTTGTTCTCTCTGAGGCAGTGTTGTTTGCAAAGGTCTTGGTACCCTTGTCTGCATTATGCCACGATGAGGAGGTATTAGATCGCACAACACAAGACGATCACTTCCAACTGAAAGGAGGGAGTAAACATATTGACAAACAATTGACTTGTCATTCAGATGATCTGCTAGTTATGGCTACTTCTCTAACACTGGTCTAACAACCATGGTACATAAGAAATTACAAAAGTTATTTCATAAAGTATTTGTGCTAGAGGATAAGCGGTTTCTAATATCAATCTTATAATCTTACATACTGCATGTGATTTTCAAACAACGTAACACCTGCAGTTTACTATGAAGCCACCTTTTGTCCAGTCTCTGGGAGAGGCAATTCCATTTGTGGGCCTGGCCCAAACAGGGAAGCACTACTTCTATAGATCTGTGTGTTGGGATATGAATTAGATGGGGAGGGGGGGGGTCCTTCCTTTGTTTGTCTGAGATTAAGTCGGAGTTCCAGAGGAAAAACGAGAGAAGAAAATCCATGGAGGTTCATTAGGAGAAAGAGTGGCTTTCTCTCCCTCCTCCTTTGAGTTTGAGCCTCTCTTTCAGGCGCTCTTTTCAAAGATACCTGTGAACTTGGAAGGAGATCTGTGAAACTCTCTCCTCTGCTCAGTTCACACTTGACAGGGGGTTCAGGTTACGGCTGCCATTCACACCGAAAGCCACAGAGCTACAGGACTCCTTCACCTCCAGTATCATGACAACAACTATCGGAGAGAGTTGGAGAAGACACGTCCTTTCTTTTGTCCAGACTTTCTCTTAGAAGCTTAGAAGGAAAAACATCTTATAATATTATATTGGCCCACTTTATTGTTAGAGGGTTTGTTTACTAAAGTACACATTTAATAGAAGCACCTTTAGGTTTTGATCCTTTCAAGCCGAATTTCTTAGACTCTTTGGAATCTATTACATTTCAAAATCAAAACAAAGCTCAAAATGCCATCATATCGATTGTTCATTCCAATTACTATTGAAAGTAATTGAATCAATACTGAACATACTGAACATATTTTCCAAATAATCAAGTGAATCTCCAAACTGAGACCTGTGTTTACACCAGGTTAAAAGTGATCTCCACACAAATCGCCCCCGGGATTCTAATGTCCATCACGGTATCATAATGTATTGTTGATCTTGTCTGCGCTATGTAGGGGGGACAGATAGAACTTCATTAGAGCATTGACAAGCCCACTCTCTAAAAGTGATGAGATTATTCCTAATTGATGCCACAGTCGATTAGGGTTCGGTCCGTTGCTGGCCCACTGGCAGGTCTAGCCCTGGTTCAGACCGCAGGACGTTGATGAAAAGCGTGGTTCGCCCAGCTCAAGCTGTTTCTGCTAAAAGAGGACAGATTTTATGGAACAGCCTAATGACTCTGTTTGAAGTATAATGAACCCATGACCCCGTCCCGTCGCTGTAACCTCTCCTATCTGCCAACTTGGGGGATGAGGGACAATAAGACAAAAAAAGGTTGTCATTCACTAGAGGGGTCTTCTGCGGTGAAGTGTGGAGGCCCTTTGTAACTGCATTGTGAGTTGAGGAGAAAAAAAACTCATTTATTTACATGCAAAGTTAACAAGAGCTAAGAGGTTACCGAGCCATTTGCTTTCCACAAACAAACAGCAGATTCCTCTACTCAATAGAAATTCAGGGTCTACTAGAGACATATGAAAATGGTGCATGTGCGACTCACATACCCATTATCATAAGACAGCTCATTAAATTGGTTGCTAGTTGAATTTGACACCATGATTTTATCACATGGTATTAAAAGAACAGGGGAGCTTGTCTGTTACAGAGCAAAATCAACTTTCCACTCACTGTCCACTAGAAAAGCCCCGTGGGGGTGTCCATTTAAATACACGGTTAAAATGTGGACGCATGTTCAGTGGATGTAGACGAAGAGAAAAGGGTGAAACCTCCTTGACGTCAACCAGTTCTTCAGGATTCAAAGAGAAACATTGAGACAAATCAGTCAATTTGTCCTCTTGACTTCTTATGCTGAGTGAACAGGTGTCACGGCACACAATGGCCTTTTCATCCGCTGCCTCTCTTCCAATGGAGAATTCCCCTCCACAGCGACAGCCATAGGCATACACCTCGTTATCTTAAAAGAGAACACAGACACTGTCAAACAGGTAAGAGCAGAGGGCTACACGGGATGAGACAGGTGGAGCATGACTTGATGGATGCATCCACTATGACTCCAATGGCAGGGGAGAAGAGAGCATGATTAAATAAGCAACACAAAGGAAGATGACCATGGCGTGACTCACTCACCGTCATCGGAAGTCATGTCGTCCAGACTGACACGGGCATCGACTGGCCAACTTTGATTCAGTTCACCGGCTGCATTGAGACGCAGAAGAAACATGAAAATGTCAGGAAAATACGGGTGGAAAAGCCATGAAGCCTTAAATGTCAACTGGAAGTGCTGTAAGATCATTGGCTAGCCTAGTAGTTTGATGAGCAGCTCGTTTTAGCCAAACTGGCAAGTTACTCGATTATGGGCAGATTAAGTTCTCCTCTTTAACAGCACAGAGCTGGATGGAGAGATGCCAGGCAACCACGAGAGGGCGGTCAAGTTTGATGGGCCCCTTGCCGCCTTTCTCTGCCTCGGTCAAGCACTTCTTGCCTCTCTTTCCAGACTTGTTGATGAAGTGATCCGGTCCTACGTGTATTTTTGAGACACAGCTAGCTACACTGCGCTGCGTAGCGTGCTAGCCACGTTGGCTAACTTGCCAAGGCATGCTAGCTATTGCTAGCTACAGTTGAAGTCGGAAGTTCACATACAACTTAGCCAAATACATTGAAACTCAGTTTTTCACAATTCCTGACATTTAATCCTAGTAACAATTCCCTGTCTTAGGTCAGTTAGGATCACCACTTTATTTTAAGAATGTGAAATGTCAGAATAATAGTAGAGAGAATGATTTATTTCAGCTTTTATTTCTTTCATCACATTCCCAGTGGGTCAGAAGTTTACATACACTCAATTAGTATTTGGTAGCATTGCCTTTAAATTGTTTAACTTGGGTCAAACGTTTCAGGTAGCCTTCCACAAGCTTCCCACAGTAAGTTGGGTGAATTTTGGCCCATTCCTCCTGAAAGAGCTGGTGTAACTGAGTCAGGTTTGTAGGCCTCCTTGATCGCACACGCTTTTTCATTCTGCCCACAAATTTTCTATAGGATTGAGGTCAGGGCTTTGTGATGGCCACTCCAAGACCTTGACTTTGTTGTCCTTAAGCCATTTTGCCACAACTTTGGAAGTATGCTTGGGGTCATTGTCCATTTGAAAGACCCATTTGCGACCAAGCTTTAACTTCCTGACTGATGTCTTGAGATGTTGCTTCAATATATCCACATAATTTTCCTCCCTCATGATGCCACCTATTGTAACGGCTGTCGTTGGGAATGGATGACCAAAACGCAGACGGGATGTGGATGCTCATCTTGTTATTTATTTTAAATAAAGAACACCAAAATAACAAAACGAAGAATGCACGAACAACAAAACAGTCTTGTCAGGCTCACACAGGCAAAACAAGAAACAATCTCCCACAACACCAAACCAAACAATTACCCCTATATAGGACTCTCAATCAGAGGCAACGAGAAAGCACCTGCCTCCAATTGAGAGTCCATCCCCCCATCAACCTAAACATAGAAATACAACAAACCAGAAAAAACATAGAAATACAAAACATAGAACATAGACCAAAACCCAGAAATAATAAATCAAACACCCTACTACATAAATCACCACCCCGAACCACATAAACAAAATACCCTCTGCCACGTCCTGACCAAACTACAATAACAAATAACCCTTATACTGGTCAGGACGTGACAGTACCCCCCCTAAAGGTGCAGACCCCGGATGCACCTCATAAATAACAAAAAAAACAACAACAACAACAACAACAAAAAATCCCCCTAAATTAATGGGATGGAAGGGAGGGTGGCTGCCGTCACCGACGGCACTTGTGCTACACTCCCCCTCCCCAACCCACCTATACAGGAGGTGGTTCTGGCTCCGGCCTACTGTCCTCCAGAATGCAGTACAGACTTGCTCAGTTTCGGGCCGTAGGCAGACTCCCATCGTTCCGGATCGTAGGCAGACCTCTTCCGTTCCACACTGTAGGCAGACTCATTTGATACACAGTTAATCATCTTTAGCTCCGGATTGTCAACAGACTTACTCAGTTCCGGGTTGCTGATCGACTCCCTTGGTTCCGGGTCATAGGCAGACTCACCCAGTTCTGGGTCGCAGGCAGACCCCTTCGGTTCCGGGTCGCAGGCAGATTCCCTTGGTCCCGGGTCGCAGGCAGATTCCCTTGGTCCCGGGTCGCAGGCAGATTCCCTTGGTCCCGGGTCGCAGGCAGACCCCTTCGGTTCCGGGTCACAGGCAGACCCCTTCGGCTCCGGGTCGCAGGCAGGCTCCCTCGGTTCCGGGTCGCAGGCAGTCTCCCTCGGTTCCGGGTCGCAGGCAGTCTCCCTCGGTTCCGGGTCGCAGGCAGGCTCCCTCGGTTCCGGGTCGCAGGCAGGCTCCCTCGGTTCCGGGTCGCAGGCAGGCTCCCTCGGTTCCGGGTCACAGGCAGACTCCCTCGGTTCCGGGTCACAGGCAGACTCCCTTGGATCCGGGCTAGACACTGTTGCCGGATACTCTGGACTGCACACTGGTGCCGGATACTCTGGACTGCACACTGGTGCCGGATACTCTGGACTGCACACTGGTGCCGGATACTCTGGACTGCACACTGTTGCCGGATACTCTGGACTGCACACTGTTGCCGGATACTCTGGACTGCACACTGTTGCCGGATACTCTGGACTGCACACTGTTGCCGAACTCTCGAGGCTGGGCTGACGCACTGGAAGCCTGATGCACTGGAAGCCTGATGCGTGGTACTGGATGTGCCAGTCTGGGGACACGCACCTCAGGGCTAGTGCGGGGAGCAGGAACAGGCCGAGTCGGACTGGGTTGACGCACTGGAAGCCTGATGCGTGGTGCTGGTACTGGAGGTATCAGCCTGGGAACACGCACCTTAGGGCTAGTGCGGGGAGCGGGAACAGGCCGAGTCGGACTGGGTTGACGCACTGGAAGCCTGATGCGTGGTGCTGGTACTGGAGGTATCAGCCTGGGAACACGCACCTCAGGGCTAGTGCGGGGAGCGGGAACAGGACGAGTCGGACTGGGCTGACGCACTGGACCGTAGAGGCTTACTGGCGGTCTCGAGCGCAGAACTGGCATCGCTCTTACCGGCTGGATGCCCACTTCCCCCTGGCAAATACAGGGCGCTGGTACTGCGCGTACTGGCCTAAAAATACTTGGCCTCGCCACAGTACCCATTACCCCGAAGCACGGGACCTGTCCAGTCACTGGTTGCCCAAAAAAGGTACGGGGATTTGGCCTGGGGCTCACTCCTCGCCCAGCCAAACTACCCGTGTGCCCCCCGCCAAAAAAATCTTGGGGCTGCCTCTCGGGTTCCCTTAAATCCTCCACAGCCCTGGAAATGCCTCTCCTCAACTCTGCCATGTCTCCTTTTCCCGACAGTCCATATCATATTCCCATCGCTCCCTTCTCCGCTGCTTGGTCCTATTGTGGTGGGAGATTCTGTAACGGTTGTCGTCGGGAATGGATGACCAAAACGCAGACGGAATGTGGATGCTCATCTTGTTATTTATTTTAAATAAAGAGAACACCAAAATAACAAAACGAAGAACGCACGAACAACAAAACAGTCTTGTCAGGCTCACACAGGCAAAACAAGAAACAATCTCCCACAACACCAAACCAAACAATTACCCCTATGTAGGACTCTCAATCAGAGGCAACGAGAAAGCACCTGCCTCCAATTGAGAGTCCAACCCCCCATCAACCTAAACATAGAAATACAACAAACCAGAAAAAACATAGAAATACAAAACCTAGAACATAGACCAAAACCCGGAAATAATAAATCAAACACCCTACTACATAAATCACCACCCCGAACCACATAAACAAAATACCCTCTGCCACGTCCTGACCAAACTACAATAACAAATAACCCTTATACTGGTCAGAACGTGACACCTATTTTGTGAAGTGCACCAGTCCCTCCTGCAGCAAAGCACCCCCACAACATGATGCTGCCACCCCTGTGCTTCATGGTTGGGATGGTGTTCTTCAGCTTGCAAGCCTCCCCCTTTTTTCTCTAAACATAAAGATGGTCATTATGGCCAAACAGTCCAATTTTTGTTTCATTAGACCAGAGGATATTTCTCCAAAAAGTACGATTTTTGTCCCCATGTGCAGTTGCAAACCGTAGTCTGGCGTTTTCATGGCGGTTTTGGAACAGTGGCTTCTTCCTTGCTGAGTGGCCTTTCAGGTTATGTCGATATAGGACTCGTTTTACTGTGGATATAGGTACATTTGTACCCATTTCCTCCAACATCTTCACAAGGTCCTTTGCTGTTGTTCTGGGAGTCATTTGCACTTTTCGCACCAAAGTACATTCATCTCTAGGAGACAGAATGCGTCTCCTTCCTGAGCGGTATGACGGCTGCGTGGTCCCATGGTGTTTATACTTGCATACTATTGTTTGTACAGATGAACATTGGCTGAAATTGGCTGATTTCTTTTGATTTTCTCATGATGTCAAGCAAAGAGGCACTGAGTTTGAAGGTAGGCCTTGAAATACATCCACAGGTACACCTCCAATTGACTCAAATTATGTCAATTAGGCTATCAGAAGCTTCTAAAGCCATGACATCATTTTCTGGAATTTTCCAAGCTGTTTAAAGGCACAGTCAACTTAGTGTATGTAAACTTCTGACCCACTGGAATTGTGATACAATGAATTATAAGTGAAATAATCTCTCTGTAAACAATTGTTGGAAAACTTACTTGTGTCATGCACAAAATAGTCCTAACCGACTTGCCAAAACTATAGTTTTTTAACAAGAAATTTGTGGAGCGGTTGAAAAACGAGTTTTAATGACTCCAACCTAAGTGTATGTAAACTTCCGACTTCAACTGTATCCCTGCCTCCTCACGGTTGAATTGCTGCAGTAGCTCGCGTGTTTAGTATACATAGCGTTAAGTCGCTTGGTTATTCTAAACGGCCCGTGCTGCGGTCAAAGAAGCTAGCTAGCCTAGCTTATGCTAAAATGCCTCCTGGCTAACGTCAGCTAGCATGCTTAACTTCCGGCGAGTGAAACTTAACAGATTTCCCTCGGTGTTATGGCATCCCCATTCCTATAAGGAAACAGGGTTTGCGTGAACCTACAATGAAGAAGCAGCCACGAGTTCTTGGCTGGGGTAGCCCCCGGAGCGAGGGGCCTTGGCACGGGTCTGAGTGACCAGCGCCCCTCCGCCAAAACATTACTGTGACAACAGTGCCCCCACATTTAGCTAAACGGGGTACTATATAAGCCATTTCCAGAGCTGCAGATGCTGCCTCCTCTGTTAACCCGTGTTCAAATCAAATGTATGTATCACATGCACCGAATACAACCTTACCATGAAATGCATACTTACAAGCTCTTAACCAACAATGCAGTTCAAGAAATAGAGTTAGTAAAATATTTACTAAATAAACAAAAGTAAAAAATAAAAAGTAACAATAAAGAGGCTATATACAGGGTCAATGTGCCGGGGTACATGTTAGTCGATGTAATTTGTACATGTAGATAGAGGTAAAGTGACTATGCATAGATAATAAACAGTGAGTATCAGCAGTGTAAAAACAAAAGGCGGGGGGGAGCTTGTTGGCAGGAAGCTTGGTCCCAGTGATGTACTGGGCTATACGTTCCACGGTGTTCAAGAGGTATATATTCATCTCCCCAGGGTGAGAGTGATAAGTTTGGTCTCTGTCCAGATGCACGCCAGTAGCGGTGCGTGGATAAGACTCCATATTACAACCTGTGTGGTGATAGTTGTGTTGTTTCCTCTATAAACTGTTAGTTCATATACCTAGCGACTGTGATATATAGGCCTATAGGCCGAGACAATAAGACACAGTAGCAGAATAACCTCAAACACACCTTTGTTTTTATCACAAAACCGGATAGCAACCTCTTTCCACTGAAGTCCACAAAGCATATTGCATGTACAGTAACAGACAGTTACATGACCTAGAACATGATCAAGCAAGTTAATGTTTCCGACATTTTTGGACCACAAAACAACTATTTATTTAGAAGCACAGAGAGTTACCACAAGTCACTGTCACAACGTCCACAGAAGGTGGCGCCTCTCCTCGGTCGGGCGGTGCTCGGTGGTCGTCGTCGCTGGCCTACTAGCTGCCACCGATCTGTGTTTCAGTGTCTGTTAGTTATGTCTGTTTTTTGATTGCGCCTGTTTCGTGTTTGTCATTAGTGGGGGGGTATTTAGTCTGTCTGTGTTTAGTTAGGTTTCGTGCGGGATTGTTCTTTGTAACATGTGGTGTTATATTGTTTGGTTTACGACTTATTGTATAGGCATTAGGGTTGCCGGGCTGCGCCCCGTCTGCCTTTTTGAGCGGAGCTTCTTTTAGTCTTTTTGACTGTTGTGCTCCCAGCCGTATATGGATTTTGCCCTTGGATTTATTAAATCAAGTTTGTTCCAACGGACCTCAGTCTCCTGCGCTTGACTCACCCTTAAAACTGTTCTATCCGCCCGTGACAGTCGCAAAGAAAACAGGAGCTGCCTCCACTATTCCAGCACCATTTCAACTTCAACACTTCAACATCATTAAATCACCTCTGCTTAGTCTAATACAGTGATAACTAAAAGATACCAAAAACAATTTAGTCCAATCAACGTAAGCTAAATATGATGTGGCTGTCCATGGTTCTGACTTCTGTGTGTGCGTGCGCGTTCGTGCCGGTAGAGAAACATGCTGACTCACCCTAATTGTAGAGAAATGCCAATGCCATCCTCTCTTTCACGTAGACGAAACAGTCTATCACTCTGTCATAGAATACACGTTTACATTTTTTGTTGTCCTAGGTTACCTGGCTAAAATACTTGCTCGCTAGCCTAACTTTCATTCATGGGCAACGTTAGGTAGTTAACATTAGCTTTCTACATCTAGCTACATATAGAACTTCCTTCCTCTCAGGCCAGGGGCACCACAATGTTTGAATGAATGGTTGGATCAGAATCGCCGTTATGATCATTGGCCAATACGGAGAATTAAGTAAAACCACAAATCCAAATCCTATCTCCATCCATGGCTAATTTAGGAAAGGCACTATTTTAGCTAGCTGGCTAGCTAGCCACCAGAGCACAACAACACAACGAGATGAAACAATTCAAGTTTTTCTGTCAAGGACGTATGCTCTCAATGGGATCCAAGCTGGCTAACTTTAACACTTTTTTTTGGTGCGCCAGGACCATTCACAGTTGTGATCCGTTTCAGGAAACTAGGTGTATGCCGCGGGTCACTACTTCACACGAGAGCCATTTGAACTTTTTATCAAAATGCGTTTTTTGGCAGAAATGCCTTCTGGAACATGTGAACTTTCATGTGCCTTAATAACAAACTTGTATTCCATCTGTAAATATGAATACAATTGTTAAATTATGAGCCTAGTTGGTTTAGCCACAGAAAAAGTCAGCAACCTTCCGGCTAGCCATGATTGGATAATCAGTGGGCTGGACATGCCAAGAGATGAGTTCGGAATTGGTCTGCCATGTAGCACACGTTTGAGCTGGTTAGTATGTTTAGGTAATCCTGTCTAACGTGTCTTTTAAAAATATATATTGCTTAGTAGAACTGTATCTGTTGCTCTCCACTTTCTGAAGTTTTGAAATCAGGCGATGGAGAAAACACCTGTCGCCGGATTACATCTTCAAACTAAGGGCAACCATGGCATCCGTTACAGGGAGAAGCATCCAACCATGACGTATATGGGTAAGATAGTCTAGCTAGTTACATTTTCAGATATTATACATTTCTAATTTTGACAAAGTTGTTTTAATTAATTTTTTTGACCTTTATTTAACTAGGCAAGTCAGTTAAGAATAAATTCTTATTTTCAATGACAGCCTAGGAACAGTAGGTTAACTGCCTTGTTCAGGGGCAGAACGACAGATGTTGTACCTTGTCAGCTCGGGGATTCAATCTTGCAACCTTTCGGTTACTAGTCCAACGCTCTAACCACTAGGCTACGCTGCCGCCCCAACACAATACACCTATTTCAAGTTAAAGTGTACTGTTAGCTAGCTAGCTAACATTAGCTGGCTGGCTCACTAGATAACGTTATGTGTATAATCTTATTATTAGTATCTCAGAGCCATTTGCTTGGCTAGTTATAGCCTAATGTTAGCTAGCTAACATTGAACCTGGTTTGTTAGCTACCTACAGATTCATGCAGGGTAGTAATGTCAGGAGTTGGGATTATGGTCCATTGTTTACCTAGCTAGCTAGCTACATGTCTTAACAAAAGATTCCACGATGCAAGTAACCATTTCGGGTGCATTTGTAAATTCAGTCTGGCTATCTACACCAATTTCAGAGCACTCTCGTCTGAGTGTGCCAGAGCACAGAATAACTGATGAATTTATGAACGCTCAATATGTCCGGTGTCAGTAAATGTCTGCAAAAAAAAGCATAATTAAAGTGTTGCCAGCAGCACAGTTACAGTCACCAATGCTCTGGATAACATGAAAACAGTTTAACCAGCTCTGCTAGGGTGAGTAAAATGGTCAGAGTGGGGTGTTCTCTCATTTGTGTCTGTTAGCCAGTTAGGTGGGGTGCTTGACTGCTGTTGGGAGGTCAGAACGCTCGGATCAACTCTACTCATCGGCCAGGGTGTCCAGCTCTGAACGCTCTGAATTTACGAACGGAGAGCACAGTTGCAGTCACCAATGCTTTGGTTAATATATAAACAGCCTAACCAGCTCTGCTAGAGCGAGTAATGTTCAGTGAGCTGTTCTCTCATTTGTGTCTGGAAGTAGTTAGCAAGTTAGCCAGTTAGCTTAAGTTCTTGACTGCAGTTGTTAGTACAGAACCCTTGGATCAACCCTTAAAGAGATAGGTCGGGCTAAAGCTTAAGAGGATGTGAACGATGCTGAATGGGTGTAGACAAGGAAGAGCTCTCCAGTTGGTACCAAAACATTCAAAGGCCATTTTCTCAAAAGTGAGGTTACAAGTTTATCAACTTTCAAAGCAGAATTACTTTCCCATCGTTCCTCAAATGCAGTGTATGGTATGCCATTTTGTAGCTCTGGGTCTCTGCTTTTATCCAATGTTAAAAACATAATTTCAAATGTTGCTACATAAGACTGAATCAAGTAGTTCAATAACAGCTGAGCTCGCTCAGTTTAGCTCAATGCTGATTGGCAAATTTTTTTAGACTTTTTTTGTCAAGGGAGGCCAGATGCTACGGGTGGCAACAATGTCATACTCATTTGGACCAGACAGCATCGGATAGATGGCCTACACGTAGAGAGACTGAGGGGCGCTCTTTCGCTCCCTCAGATGCTTTCTCCTGTGAGATACATTCAGCTTCTTGTGAATTGAAGGAAAATTATGAAACATAGAGAAACAAAAGATAAATTATAATACTTTTTTAACATTTTGGGGGGAAGCCTGGCTTCCCTTGGCATCCATGAATGCACGCCACTGAAGGGCGCGCCCCTCCCACATTGGTGGCTCATTACTGAGATTCATTGCTGATTCCTGCCTGTAGCTCACTAGTCCCTATGAGATGTCTGGTGATACAGGTTATGGGCTCTATAGGCAATTAGGTGTTGATAGCGGAGTCGAGAAAACGAGCACGGTTGGACACAACCATGCTATTATCCCACACACAGTCTTTATGATTCATATTACCCCGAAATGAGCTGTTTGTCTCCAGCTCAATGCTTTTCATTCCTGGGAGCTAGATTCAATTAAGAATCGCTCCTGCCGGTTACCACAGAAGGGGTCAATTTTTCCGAGCCGTCTGTCCATTTCCAGCTAGGTTACAAGGCACTTTGTCGCCAGCACCTATGACTGCTCGGTAGGGTAACCTTCATGAAAATGCTATTTTCCCTGGTTCTATTTTGATGAAAAGTGTCCTTTCTCCACGTTCAGACACACGGTTACCAAGAGAGGTGAACATGGAAAAATAACCAATCTCTCCCAGTCCACAAAGTGACGCCCACCCCTTCAGATTGCACTTTATGGGAGTCTCACTGTCTGCTCCGACCAATGGCGCGCAAGCGCAGCGTCGGCCTGGATCATGCGAACAGTGACGTCAGGGTACAGGCTACAATTTGTTGTGTGTCCCCCAAGGTTCGGCAGCGTCATCACGTCAACTGTTCCCGAGGCCTCAGTGCCCGTTTTGAGGGAGGAAATATCCTCCTGTCTTCAGAAGCAAGAAATCAGAGTAGTTCCTATTGTGAAGATCTGGAACGGCAGACGCGCGGCCGTCTATTACAGCCGGATTTCTGGTGGCGGGGGGGCAAGCAATGTTACACACATCGATGCTACTGTCTCGTATTCAGCCTCTAGGCTTCATAAGAAACCAGAAAAAGAGCTGTCTAACTCCATCTCAGTGCATTCCGTTTCTGGGTCTCGAGTTATCACCATGAGGGTGTCCGGTTTTCGGCTCTGTTTAGCCAAATTTCATCTGGGTCACACAGTGCGTTTTCACCAGGCAGCCTTGGTTCGTGGAGATCATTTGCCTTTTAGGCGGGGACCTGTGGCAATTTGGTTACTATGGGCCTGGCCCCTGAGAGGGACATTCTGATTGCTAGAGGTTTACCTCTGAATGTTATTGCTAAATTCAGTCAGCAAGTGTGCCTTCCATGGGAGGTCTGTATGCGTATAAGTGGCAAGCGTTGGAGCTCTGGTGCCAAGATAAAGGGCTGGTTCCTTTTCAATGCTCTGCGAGGGACATCATTATGTTCATACAGGACCATTTCAAGCATTCTCCATGTTTGTACATAATTCTCACTCATTTTGTACATAATGTTGCTGCTACCGTCTCTTCTGACAGAAAAGAGCTTCTGGACATCAGAACAGCAATTACTCACCTCAAACGTTTCTTTAATGAGTCCGACGCGAAGGACATACTGCTTTGTCCAGACAAGGCCCAAATCCCCGTCATCAGCATGAAGAAAAGACGGAGGAAATGGGGCAAGAGGGAGGAGTGCCTTGTAAGAATTTGCCGACGAGTAGGTAAATCACCACTTCCCTCTGTATTATTGGCCAATATGCAATCATTGGAAAACAAACAGCACGATCTACGATCAAGACTATCCTACCAACAGGACATAAAAAACTATGTTTTACTATCTTACGTTTCACCGAGACTTGGCTGAACAACGACACGGATAATATAGAGCTGGCTGGCTTCTCCGTGTTTCGGGAGGACAGAGCAGCTACGTCTGGTGTGTCTATTTGTCAATAACTTCTGGTGTGCGATGTCTAATATTAAAGAAGTCTCAAGGTATTGCTCGCCTGAGGTAGAATACCTCATGATTAGATGTAGACCACACTATCTACCAAGAGAGTTCTCATCTAAATTTTTCGTAGCTGTCTATTTACCACCACAAACCAATGCTGGCACTAAGACAGCACTCAACCAGCTGTATAAGGCCATAAGCAAACAAGAAAATGGTCATCCAGAAGCGGCGCTCCTAGTGGCCGGGGACACTAATGCAGGCAAACTTAATTCCGTTTTACCTCATTTCTACCAGCATGTCACATGTGCAAACAGAGGAGAAAAAAAAACTCTAGACCACTTTTACTCCACACACAGAGAAGCAAACAAAGCTCTCCCTCGCCCTCCATTTGGCAAATCTGACCATAATTCTATCCTCCTGCTTACAGGCAAAAACTAAAGCAGGACGTACCAGTGACTCGTTCAATACTGAGCTGGAAATTCCTGCTACACCGGCTCTGACGCTCGTCGGATGTGGCAGGGCTTGAAAACTATTACAGACTACAAAGGGAAACCCAGCCGCGAGCTGCCCAGGGACGCAATTCTACCAGACAAGCTAAATGCAATTTATGCTTGCTTCGAGGCAAGCAACACTGAAGCATGCATGAGAGCACCAGCTGTTCCGGATGACTGTGTGATCACGCTCTCCGTAGCCGATGTGAGCAAGACCTTTAAACAGTTCAACATTCACAAAGCTGCGGGGCCAGATGGATTACCAGGACGTGTACTCAAAGCATGCAACTGGCAAGTGTCTTCAATGACATTTTCAACCTTCCCCTGCCAGAGTCTGTAATACCTATGTTTCAAACAGACCACCATAGTCCCTGTGCCCAAGAAAGCGAAGGTAACCTGCCTAAATGATTCCCGCCCCATAGGACTAACGTCGGTAGCCATGAAGTGCTTTGAAATGCTGGTCATGGCTCACATCAACACCATCATGCCAGAAACCCTAGACCCACTACAATTCGCCCCAACAGATCCACAGATGACTCAATCTCAATCGCACTCCACACTGCCTTTTCATACCTGGACAAAAGGAACACCTATGTGAGAATGCTGTTCATTGACTACAGCTCAGAGTTCAACACCACAGTGCCCACAAAGCTCATCAACAACACATCTGATCCTCAACACTGGGTCCTCTCAGGGGTGCGTGCTTAGTCCCCTCCTGTACTCCCGACTGCATGGCCAAGCACGACTCCAACACCATCATTAAGTTTGCTGATGACACAACAGTGGTAGGCCTGATCACTGACAACGATGAGACAGCCTATAAAGGGGAGGTCAGAGACTAACAACCTCTCTCTCAAGGTGAGCAAGACAAAGGAGCTGATCGTGGACTATAGGAAAAGGAGGGCCGAACAGGCCCCCATTAACATCAATGGTACTAAAGTGGAGTGGGTCGAAAGTTTCTAGTTCCTTGGTGACCACATCACCAACAAACTATCATGGTCCAAACACACCAAGACCATTGTGAAGAGGGCACGACAACACCTTTCCCCCCTCAGGACACTGAAAAGATTTGGCATGGGTCCCCAGATCCTCAAAAAGTTCTACAGCTGCACCATCGAGGGCATTCTGACCGGTTGCATCACCGCCTGGTATGGCAACTGCTCGGCATCTGACCGTAAGGCACAACAGAGGGTAGTGCGTATGGCCCAGTACATCACTGTGGCCAAGCTTCCTGACATTCAGGACATATATAGTAGGCGGTGTCAGAGGAAGGCCCAAAAAATTGTCAAAGATTCCAGTCACCCAAGTCATAGACTGTTCTCTCTGCTACCACATGGCAAGCGGTACCGGAGTTGCCAAGTCTAGGACCAAAAAGTTCCTTAATAGCTTCTACCCCCAAGCCATAAGACTGCTGAACAACTAATCAAATGGCCACCCAAACTACATACATTAAAAATAATGGGGGTGGTCAAACAAATTACCTCGACTAACCTGTACCCCCCCACATTGACTCGTTTTTGTTATGTACATTTATTGCGTTACTTTGACAGTAAAAAAAAAAAATGTTTATTTAGTAAATATTTTATTTACTCTATTTCTTGAACTGCATTGTTTGTTAAGGGATTGTAAGTAACATTTCACGGTAAGGTCTACACCTGTGATAAATAACATTTGAAATAACAGCTAGGGTACCTAGCGGTGTATGCGCCCACTCCACTAGGGGTCTAGCAGCGTTTTGGGGGTTGTTTAGACTGTTGACTATAAGGAGATATTTGCGCTGCAGCAAGTTGGGCATCACCACACACTTTAAGGTTTTATCACTGAGATGTCACTGCTCCCAGTGTAGCCCACAGCATGCTTACGACTGGGTCAGGGGAAAGTCACTAGGCAGCTCGCCGTGCGCCCAATACCCAGACTGCAGCTTCTGGCGGGGTCAGGTCTGGGTGGACTGCCATGGGTTGTTTCATTTAGTATCGTGATTATATTTCCGCATAGTATGTTGTACCAAAGTTGACTGACTGAAAGGGAATGTAACATTATGACTATAACTACTGTTCCCTGAAGGAGGGAAACGAGGTACAACACCTGTTTGGCCTCGCACTGCCTGTTCCTGGGCTCTGTAAAGAGCGGTATTAAATTGAAGGAATGAATCCGAGCCTCACGCTTCTCACCTGTGGACGGCGGGACTTCCAGCGAGGTTCGGATTTCATTGGCCTTGTCAGGCGAGATTGTATACCCTTCAACCGCAGTTGCGAGAGTGCGACTCCCGATAGTTATCATGACACTAGGCGAGACCCAAATGCAGACACAGGAGGCAGATGGTTGGAGTTTAAGATGTTTAAGAGGTTAATAAATCCAAAGGGAATAGGCAAGAGAATGGTCGTGGACAGGCAAAAGGTCATAACCAGATCAGAGTCCAGGAGGTACAGAGTGGCAGGCGGGCTCGAGGTCAGGGCAGGCAGAATGGACAGGCAGGCGGGTAAAGAGTCCAGAACAGGCAAGGGTCAAAACTGGGAGGACTAGAAAAAGGAGAAAAGGCAAAGCAGGAAAACGGGAAAAAACACTGGTAGGCTTGGACATACAAGACGAACTGGCACAGAGAGACAGGAAACACAGGAATAAATACACTTGGGAAATCAAGTGACACCTGGAGGTGGTGGAGACAATAACGAGGACAGGTGAAACAGATCAGGGTGTGACAGTAGTATGTTGTACATCGTTTCCCCTCCTTCGGGGAACAGAAGTTATAGTCCTAACGTTACATTTAGATATGTACACTTAGATACTACTCATCTGTTTGTAGGCCATTCGTCTATCTGCCAGTGACATTCATTGGTCAGTGGTACAGGAGAGAGACAAGAGTGTCACAGGCACAGCACACAAATGAAAGGTATATGGAGGTGAGTTAAGAGGATGTGAGATCTTTGACTCTGATCACATACAATGGTAGTTTCTTGGGGGAGACAATATATTTTTTGAATGAATATCTGTCTATGTAGTGAGGTATCTGAAAGCATTAGGCTTTACTGGTCTTATCTGGTTAAGAGCTTCTATTTTCAGTCTTTCACTCATAGATTTGGACAGTTTCCTCAGCCTACAGCCACTATGACAACGTGGGGACACTGGTGCATACTGTATATGAAATCTGTTAAAGCAACACTGTCAATAATTCAGGAGTAGGACAGACAGTAGCAGAACCACTTAAGTGAAATTAAAAGTGTAAATCATTTGGTGGGTGCTTATATACAGATGAAGTCAGAAGTTTACATACACTTAGGTTGGAGTCATTAAAACTTGTTTTTCAACCAGTCCACAAATTTCTTGTTAACAAACTATAGTTTTGGCAAGTCGGTTAGGACATCTACATTGTGCATGGCACAAGTAATTTTTCCAACAATTGTTTACAGACAGATTATTTCACTTATAATTCAACGTACCCAATTCCAGTGGGTCCGAAGTTTACATACACTAAGTTGGCTGTGCCTTTAACCTCTTGCGTATATCCTACCACTGGGGGCGCCACAGCGCATTTTGGAAAAAATTCGTTCCCATTTTCAACGGCCTACTAATCAAACTCAGAAGCTAGGACATGCATATACTTATTTTATATGGATAGAAAACACCCTAAAGTTTCTAAAACTGTTTGAATGGTGTCTGTGAGTATAACAGAACTCGTATGGCAGTCAAAACCGCGAGACCGATTGAACCAGGAAGTGGGATTCTGAATTGTGGACTCGACTTCACAGCCTTCCCTGTAATTCACAACGTGAAAAAATGATAATTGAGCACTTTCCAGTGCATCCACTAGATGTCCCCAGTCTTTACAAAGTGTTTTGAGGCTTCTACTGTCGAAACTCAGTGTAGGAGACGATGTGGCAATTGGTCACAGTAGGAGGGCCATCAGCATTGTGACGTCGGCGGCCGTGTCTGCCCCCACCTTTGGAAACGTTTTGAAACACAATGAAATCGTCCCACTCGAATCTTATTGGCTCTCTTGTTGAAACAGGCCCTGAAGATTAATGTTATACAACGTTTGACATGTTTGAACGAACCTAACGGAGGGAAAAAAGTCATTTTTCGTTAGCCAAGTGCCGCGCACGGATCAATATTTGGTTACAGCCTTAGGACGCGCTAACAACAGCAAGCTAATGGAACATAAAGGATGGACTTTTTCGACCGAAAATACATTTGTCGTGGACCTGGGATCCCTGGAAGTGCTTTCTGATGAAGACAACTAAAGGTGAGGGATTATTGGCAATATTATACAAGATCAGATGTGATGTGCGATTGTTCCAAGATGGCGACGAGCTAGGCTTTCTAGCTCATTTTCTGAGTATCGCATCCCCTTTTATCTCAAAGTGTGATTACCCTGTAAAGTTAATTTAAAATCTGTTATGACGGGTGTTTTCAAGAGATATTCATCTATAAATCTTAGATTGACAATATAAAAAAAAAATTGTTTTCGAATAGTAATTTATAAAATTGTAGCACTGTTTCCCGGGACGCATTTTATGGGAAAATAGTTAGTCAACGTCAGGTGCCGATGTAAAATGCTGGTTTTATATAGAAATATGACCTTTATTGAACAAAAGATTGCATGCTGTGTGTAACATGATGTCCTAGGTGTGTCATCTGATGAAGTTTGTAAAAGGTTAGTGCTGCATTTAGCTGTTTTTTGGTTATATGTGATGCATGTGCTTGGTCGGAAAATTCATATGATGCTGCTTTTACCATGTACTCCTCTAACATAATCTAATATTGTGCTTTTCCTGTAAAACCTTTTTGAAATCGGACAACGAGGGTCGATTCAAGAGAGGTGTATTTATAAAACGATATGAGACAGTCCTATATTTGAAAAAAAAAAATATTGAATTTCGTTATGCTAATGTCGCTAGGAGTTTTTCGCTGGAAAATGATCCCGCTAACGGGATGAGAGTCTCAAGAGGTTTTAAACAGCTTGGAAAATTCCAGAAAATGATGTCATGGCTTTAGAAGCTTCTGATAGGCTGTCACAATAATTTTTAATCCCAATGATGATAACTAACAATTACTTAAGCTTTGACCAATCCCCGAGGTTTGTAAGACCCAGGGTTTAATAATAATTTAATAATAATTAGGCAAAGACTCAGCTTATGCAAAAGGTTGGCTGTTTATTCACGAGAACGCTCTAAAGTCATACAATGCGCACAGCCTTTTATATAACTCCTACAAGTCTACAAGCGCATCTGTCCTCCCTGGGTGTCAGTCCCTCTATCACACACAAACACAATGTTCCCACTGTCTCACAACATTCTAGTATTATGTCTAAACACATTGTCTAAGCTTCTGTAACTATTAGGGTGAAATACTTTAGTCATTAGTCTTAATGTCATTCAGATTCTCTTCTCATTACTTTAAACATATAAATTCCCTTATCATACGCTAATTGACATCATTTGAGTCAATTGGAGGTGTAGCTGTGGATGTATTTCAAGGCCTACCTTCAAACTCAGTGCCTCTTTGCTTGACATCATGGGAAAATCCAAAGAAATCGGAAAGAAAAGACCTCAGAAAAAAAATTGTAGACCTCCACAAGTCTGGTTCATCCTTGGGAGCAATTTTCAAACGCCTGAAGGTACCACGTTCATTTGTACAAACAATAGTACGCAAGTTTAAACACCATGGGACCACGCAGCCGTCATACCGCTCAGGAAGGAAGCACACTCTGTTTCCTAGAGATGAATGTACTTCGGTGCGAAAAGTGCAAATCGATCCCAGAACAACAGCAAAGGACCTTGTGAAGATGCTGGAGGAAACAGGTACAAATGTATCTATATCCACAGTAAAACGAGTCCTATATCGACATAACCTGAAAGGCCGCTCAGCAAGGAAGAAGCCACTGCTCCAAAACCGCCATGAAAAAAGCCAGACAATGGTTTGCAACTGCACATGGGGACAAAAGATATTACTTTTTGGAGAAATGTCCTCTGGTCTGATGAAACAGAAATTGGACTGTTTGGCCATAATGACCATTGTTATGTTTGGAGGAAAAAGGGGGAGGCTTGCAAGCCAAAGAACACCATCCCAACCATGAAGCACGGGAATGGCAGCATCATGTTGTGGGGTTACTTTGCTGCAGGAGGGACTGGTGCACTTCACAAAATAGGCATCATGAGAAAGGAAGATTATGTGGATATATTGAAGCAACATCTCAAGACATCAGTCAGGAAGTTAAAGCTTGGTCGCAAATGGGTCTTCCAAATGGACAATGACCCCAAGCATACTTCCAAAGTGGTGGCAAAATGGCATACGGACAACAAAGTCAAGGTCTTGGAGTGGCCATCACAAAGCCCTGACCTCAATCCTATAGAAAATTTGTGGGCAGAACTGAAAAAGCGTGTGCGATCAAGGAGGCCTACAAACCTGACTCAGTTACACCGGCTCTGTCAGGAGGAATGGGCCAATATTCACCCAACTTACTGTGGGAAACTTGTGGAAGGCTACACAAAACGTTTGACCCTATTTAAACAATTTAAAGGCAATGCTACCAAATGCAAATTGAGTGTATGTAAACTTCTGACCCACTGGGAATGTGATGAAAGAAATAAAAGCTGAAATAAATCATTCTCTCTACTATTATTCTGACCGCTTAAAATAAAGTGGTGATCCTAACTGACCTAAGACAGGGAATTTATACTTGGATTAA
This sequence comes from Salmo trutta, assembly GCF_901001165.1. Classification (NCBI taxonomy): domain Eukaryota; kingdom Metazoa; phylum Chordata; class Actinopteri; order Salmoniformes; family Salmonidae; genus Salmo; species Salmo trutta. The sequence continues at coordinate 45,281,677 of NC_042973.1, forward strand.
ATGTCAAGAATTGTGAAAAACTGAGTATAAACATATTTGGCTAAGGTGTATATACATTTCGACTTCAAGTGTGTATTATTACACATGTCAATTGGAAATTAGCTTTTTGCAAATCCTGACTCTCCCTGACACACTCTCAGAGAGTGGGGTCACGGCCAGGGTCTGGCATTATCAACGGCGACCCTGGAACAATTAAGGTTAAGTGCCTTGCTCAAGGTCAAATCACCAGATTTTTCACCTTGTCGACTCGGGGATTCAAACAAGCAACCTTTCGGTTACTGGCACAGCGCTCTAATCGCTAGGCTACCTCCTGCCCTGTGTGCAGAGTAGTGACTAGTGAGGCATTCTCAGTTGACACTCAGAACTTCCTTGACATGCGTTAGGTAACGTTAGGCCTTATTGCTGAAATATAATGATGAAAATATGCCTGTCTCAGTATGGATTGAAATGAGGGGAACATACAGTAAAATGAGTAAAAAATGCTTTAAGATATGAACTTTAAAGGTATCCACTGACTAGAGGATATAGTGGATATTGTCTCTGTATTGTACATCGAACTGAGTCAGACATTTGGCAGTAACATAAGCCTATTGTCAGTATAAGAACAAAGGAGAAAGACAACAAAAGTAATAGACATTAACACTTCCTTCCATCTCTAGCAGTACAGTACCTCTTCACCAGTCTTTGTGAGGAAACGGTAATTAGCACGTTTTGATGCCACTCTTTAAAGATGGTCTTTAATTATTCAGGAGACTAGCCTAGGTGGCCAAGCTCACAGCTATGGAGGGATATCATTTGATAGGTTTGGTGTAAAAAATTTCACCTGCTCTTCCCATGGGGATTTTAAGAAGTTGTACAGTAAGACTGAGGAAAGGTGTCAGTAAATTCTCAGTTAAAGGTGTCTGTTAATTCATACTCTGATATACTGTACCATTTCACGGATGAGGCTCAAATTACAGATACACCCATCAAAATGTGGATTTTGTTCACGTCTGTCGTAGGTATTGCAATCTTGTGAGACCATAGTTTCTTAATGTGCTAGTGGTCAGGTGCAAATTATAGGCTTTACATTCACTTGGGAACCTATGTCACAGTGTTTCACAGTTAAGCTAACAATATTGGGCTAATAGATTTCCAAGTCCGATCTGAGCCTTCTAAATGTTTTGCAAATAAATCAAAAGCAGATCAACTACTCTGAATACTATAGTTTTGTCAGAACACTGTAGTCTTGCTAGGGTTGAAGGAGTCAGTGGGACCATGTCCCAATAATAGGGTGACCAAGCCAGTTGATGCACCCTGCCCAGAAGGCCCAGACGACAGCCAGTCACTATTGAGAGAGCTCAGGGAGGCTCTGCCAGGTCACATGAACAATATCATTAAAGCGCTATTAGTTGTTTGGCTCAAGATGCTTGGCCATGGAGGTTTATGGTCTGTGTTGGGGAGGTGGAGTTGGAGAGAGAAACACGCTTCTCACAGGCCTCTCCAGTGGGCTGCTGCTGCAACGTGCCCTGAAACAGGCCGGGAAGACGGCCACTGTGTCTTTGGCGATGGGGCGGTGGAGGTGGTGCACATTAAGGATGAGGTGATTTAGTGTTAGTCAGGGCCGGCTGCACAGCGCTCCCAGACAAGCCAAAAGTGTGTCAGAGACCCGGAGCAGAACACGTCCACCCTGCTCACACACATACAGACGTCTCCCTCCGCCACACAACACAATTACCTTCCCCAGTAATTACCATACATGTCTGCCTAAACACAGGGGAAATGCAACCCTGGTCTCAGCACGGAGCTGATTTGCCCACGCCAGTTGTTTATGATATAGACTATTTAAAAGCAAACAAGGGACTTTTAACCAACGGGTTTTAACCATGACATTTTCTATGTCATACTGGTATCTAATATCCCGTGACATTCATGGGGTATATACAGTACCAGTCAAAAGTTTGAACAAACCTACTCATTTAAGGGTTTTTCTTTTATGTAGGTTTGTCCAAACTTTTGACTGGTACTGTATATCACCAGATCTAATACACATGGGGATAGTAATGAATGAATATCCATCCCCCTTCATTTCTAATGAGTATGAAGATAAAACAATCCAATCATGCTGAAGTTCAAAAGGGGATAGCAACAGTTCCTCAAGAAGACACTCATTTAGAGTTCCATCCGTCTCTCTAATAAACAAGATGAGGACTGAGTTCCTCTGTGAAATCTGGATGAAACAGGCTTTTGAGCTGGCTTCAGTAGAACCCAAGTGTTTGTTTTAATTAACATCCCCACTTGATCACAGTGGAGGATGAGCCAGTCCATCTAAATGGCTGGGCAACATTAAACACCATGGTGATGTTTACTAGTGGAGATCTGACTGAACACTGCAGAGGTCTATAGTAGCCAGACAGATGGGAGCAGTGTGCTGCTAGTCTGCTACCCCACCCTCCCTATTGGGTGCTTACAACAATCAGCCTGCCAACAGCCATGAGGGACAATCAATACTCTCACAGACCAGCGATCAAAGGCTCAGATTTCATGTTCAAGAGAGAAACTCTGACTCTCTGTTTTATTAAAAAGGTAAGTTGGATACATAGTATTCATGCTGTAATTCAAAACACATGTTTTTATTTTACCTTTGTTTAACTAGGCAAGTCAGTTAAGAACAAATTCTTATTTACAATGACAGCCTAGGAACAGTGGGTTAACGGCCTTGTTCAGGGGCAGAACAACAGATTTTTACCTTGTCAGTTTGGGGATTTGATCTACCAACCTTTTGGTTACTGGCTCAATGCTCTAACCACTAGGATACCTGCCAACCCAACTGTGAAAAGAAGACAACACAACCTTCACTTCTTTCATACTCAATGGCATATTAATAGATCCATTGATAGGTTATAAATGGACAACAAACTGTGACTGGAGATCTAAAATGTTTGACACAGATGCAGTAAAGAGGTCAATGGAACACAGGACGCTGTGACCCTGTCATTGGCGCACATTCAACAAATCTGATCTAACAAAGGTCATTTCCATCTAAAAGGACCCATGAGCACCAACATGTGAAGTTCATAAAAGCATGTCAAATTAAAGATAAGAGTCAATTTTTTTTATTTCTTAAGGCATGTTTCCACCATTTTCCACACAAAATATTTGGAATAAGAAAAGGCTTTGATTTCTGGTCAAACAGATGGAAAAGGGAGCTTAGAAAACATCGACCAGAAAAAGTCTTAAAAGGTATCAGAAATGCATAAAAACACAATAAAGTTGAAGTAAAGACCCCTGACAAATAATATCAACACATATTTCATTTTTGAGAACCTTTTCTGCCTTCTGTAAGTTTAAGAAACATTGCCTTGTGCCATTACCAAAAACCCACATACTGTATCTTTAAGATATTTTCAAATTTCTGTCTGTCAACAGAAGGGAGGATAATGAAAGTTCACAGAAGTAACAAGTAAAGGTCAGTGCTTCATTTTATCCGGATTCTGACAGAATATGATCCTCCTGCACCTCTCAGTTTCGGACTGTATCGTTCCGGAACCTATTTGCCCGGATCTGGTACCTCTCCTGGCATGATTTTCACTGTTTGCAATGAAAAGAATCCAATAGTTCGAGTTGCCTCTTCTGTAATTCTCCTGCCCCCCAAAAAACGAAATGTGAAAACGCGCCTAATATTCATAGAATATTCATACGGGTGTATGGTTTGCACAACATTGTAGCCTAGAGAAAGACCAACACGTGGCTGTTGCTGTGGTGAGAGAGAAAAGCGTGCCTGAATCTCTCACATAACTACAGTGAGATTTACTGAAATGAAATCATTCAGAGTACTACACCAGGAGTAGGCCTATAATTTAGCCAAAACAGGCCAAAACACCTGGGAACACACAGGTTGGAAAGCAAATGGCTCCTTCTGAAAAGAGGACACTAATCTGTCTGTAGGCTACCAAAATATTGTATCTTCCAAATAGATCTATTGAGCGAACGGCATTGTTTTTACAAAGTTAAACAAGAGAGAGATAGGCTTGTGAGTCAATCCTGGAAAGCTTTTTTAGGACTATAGTTTCCTGCTCATATTGTACAATATGTCTCCACACACTTAGGCTATTGGTGGATTCAAGACGAGGTCGTTTTCATTGAGCTCAGATTCTCAGTTTGTCAATGTCCAAATTTTTCCCAGACCCTTGTCTACAAAAAATGCTTCCCATGTGTGCAACTTCTGCAAGCGCCTCTACTCTACTCCTCTATGCCACTACGCAAAAGTGATGATAATGCATGAAATATTTTATTATAAAGGCACATTCTTTTAATGCGTTTCAGTACCTCAGAGCTCCCCAGGTCACCCCCTCTTCTGAACCGGCGCATCCAGATAAAACAATTAAGCCCTGTAAAGGTAGAATTATCAATAGTATTTTTATTAATATCAGTTTTGTTTATGAATTAAGTGATTAAAACGCAAAAATCCAAAATAGCGATAACTTAATTTCTGCAATTGAATTGGCTACAATGGGAAATCATAGTACTCCCAAACCAGAGTTTGGTTCCAAGTTTGGAGAGCATAGTACAGTACACCAGAGTACAGCACAGTAAAGAAAAGTAGACATTACATTGACATTTTAGTAATTTAGCAGGCGCTCTTATCCAGATCGACTTACAGTAGTGAGTGTGTGCATGTATGTACACAGTAGAGCACACTAGAGTTGAGTACACTATAATGTACTGTACTGAACTATACTCTACTGTACTCTACTATGTTCTAATGCTCTACCGAACTCTACTGTACTAAACTCTGCTGAACTCTTCTGTACTGAACTCTACAGTTCTGTGCTGTACTGTACTCTACTGTGCTCTACTGTGCTGTACTTTGATGTGAAACATACAAGTCTATGATTGGTTCAGATTTGGTCTGGCCCGGACCAACAAAATGTGGTCTTGTTTGGGGTCAGAGCTAATTAAAATAATAGCCAGTGAGTAGAATAATTCCCAAATTTGCAAAGGAGGATATAGCATATTTATATATTTGTGTACCTATTTAGGATACACGCATCACCATGAAGATAATGACATTCATATGCATAATTATGCATTTCTGTGTAATACAGATCAGGGACCCATGAGGAAATGATGTTACCAGGTGTAAATTGACTTCACTTACTGTAGTTCAATAACCAAAAGATAAGTCAATGTGTCATGTCATAGCTGACACCGCAGTATTTTGGAAAACGAGGACACGTAAAAAAACTGGGAAATTTTACGGAAATGCTGTTACCAAACTTTGCATTTACACAGTTCTTCCAGTAAATGTGTTTGTGTAAAATGTTTAGTGTAAATTGTTCAAAGTAGTCCTTGTGCATAGGGTTGTATGGTTTGTTAAACTTTGAAATCAATTGCCCCTAAGTGGATATTCGTCAAATCCGTAATGATTTATGTATTGTAACAGGCCCACAATGTGATTACTAAAGTCCGATTTGGATATATTTGGCTGTTTTTGCTGCATAACATTTAGAAATTGTCCCTCTTCAAGCTAAGAAGAAGTGACTGCTAAATGCTAACTCCCTTTAAGTATGAGCTGGTAGCATAACTAGCATACAGATCTTGGTGGTGGTAGTCAAAGTTGTTTTTAACTGTAATGCAGTTGATTGGTGACAATAACATGAAATTGTATTGGAGTTGACATCCATACAAGCATTTTCTAATCCAATTTTTACCTCAACACAGTGTGAAATACACATATAAACAATAGCCTAAATGTAGGATCATTTTGCTGCTGGGCAATGAGGAAAATCCAGATCTTTCCCCCACACGTTTCCATGGCATTCCATTGTTTTGGTTAAGTTCCATTGACCTCTTTACTGCATCTATTCAGGGGATGAGTGGAAAAATAATTATGTAAAAAGCTGTTAAAAGGGGGGTTTCCAGCGGAAATCTTTGGGGGTTGGTTATTGTATGACAGCATACAATGGAAGACAAAGTCAGTACCATCTATGAGGGCCAGACAGGGTTTTCTTTCTACTACAGATGCTCTCTACATGTCAATACTATGGCTGGAGTGTGTTGGCTTCCAGAGCGGCACTGTGAGTGTCGTCCCCCCCCTCCCTAAAGGCGATGGGAGCTCTCCCTGCTAATGGTGCACACACACAGAGGGCCTGGATGTACATTTATTGAAGGTCCTAATGGAGAGCTAGCTAGGGAGACCTTTTTCCTGGGGGGGAGTAAGCAGCCTATCACTTCATGTAACGCTAGGCCATGTGTGACATGCCTGACCTACATTTCCTCGCTCTCCACTCTTCCTCCTCCTCCTTCCAGAAGGAGGCGTTTTGTGCGGGACAGAGATGGCAGCAAACATAACCATTGTCTGGAGACAGACACAATCTTTTGCCTGTTTTATTCATGTAGCCTATTGGGTGGGTGGATGGTGGGTCTTTGCGAAACCCCCTCTCGGCCCTTTCTCATGCATTTGGATAAGTGAGAATGATCACGGGAACATACTTCGTAAAACAGGCCAGTTGTTTTTATGGCCAAAACTACACTCTGACAAGCTCAGCTCGATATTTACAATCATTTGTAAGCCAGTTTTTAAGGAAATCTTGGAAAAGTAAATGGGCTTGAAGTTATGCAAACTGGATTGCTTCATGCCTCATTTAGTGTGACCTTTTCAGACACCACATAGTCCCACTAGTTATATGTGGCCTTAGTGACTAATGTCATACTTCACTGTGAATCACTGAATATTAAGCAAGAGATGGTCCAAAGTGGAATTGCTATGGGATTAATTGAGCATGAACAAACCGGGAAGAATAAATAAAGCCATACAATTCCAACGTGTAATGAAATTAAATCATGCTTCATGTTCAAATGAATTATAGGAGACCTATCAAAAGTAAGTGAGAAGAATGAGATAGTGGCTGCAAGAAGAGTATTAGAGAGTGGTGAGAGTACAGTATGCTAGTGTTAATGTAATGGACATTATGTGAGAGTGACCGTTTCCTAATGGAGTCCTCCTGGATTGCAGGGTGCTCTCTGAAATACTCTGTGAACTATGGTAGGAGGAGGACTTAACACTCTCTTTGTTGGGCTCCCGAGTCAAAGGCACTGCATCTCAGTGCTAGAGGTGTCATTACAGACACCCTGGTTCGAATCCAGGCTGTATCACAACCGGCTGTGATTGGGAGTCCCATAGGGCGACATCGGTGTAGGCCGTCATCGTAAATAAGAATTTGTTCTTAACTGGCTTGCCTAGTTAAATAAAGGTTGAAAGAAAATTATAATTTGTCTCCTGGTTGCTCAGGACCTTCCAAGCCTGGTTGACCTCAATGAACCTTTGTAAGTGCTCCTCTGCCTCAGTCACTGACACATCTGGGCCCTGCTTGTCTGGGTGATACTGTCAGCCAGGACATAGGACAGGAAAAATACAGGTTAGACAGTCACAACGACAAGACTGACAACAGCCATCACAACAGAAACAATAACCAAAATAACAGCAGTCATCAGTCCCATGAACCTGTACTTTGTTTGAGATGTTGAGGGGTGGGTGGGATGGGAGAGGTGTGGTGGTAAGAGGGGTGATGGTGGCTTAGACACACTAGACAGAAGCTAGGTTAATTAGACCACAGTAGTTTGTGACAATTTGCCAGTGAAAAAAAAGCCCATGTCACAACCTGCACTGACAGCATTTTCTGGGTAATTTGCTGATGGACCAATGCTCTTCTTCTGGACAATTTACCAGACGAGGCTGAGTACAGCAAACAAAAATAGATTGAGGCAACACAGAAAGGGACAGAGGACAGATCTGTTATCCCAGACAGCTTTGGGGCGGAGAACAGGGCATAGGCCATCCCACAACACCTCCAGCCAAAAGCAGTAGCGATACCACCCTTGCTCTCTTTTGCGTTTTATTGTTGTTTCGTTAGGGGGGGAGGAGGGGGTATAGCGATATCCGCATTATGTCATCCTTTGATTAACATCAATATGGAAGGATCCCATCCTCATGTAATTCTCAGATTGGCCCTGAGGTATGTCCCTGCTCTCTACTGGATACTGACGTCCTTGTTTGCGTGCATTTCCTTGCACACGAAACCGCTCTAATTTCCTCCTGCAGGTCTATGAAGTCCAAGCTTTGGCCACCGATTAGTGATGGTCCTGATCTGGCCATGGGAGAGGAGGGAGGTGGTGGTGATGGGGCTTTTGGAAAACTACTTAGATCTTTCCTGACAAACATCCGCCTGGATGGTGATTATAATCTGGCACTGGCAAGCAGACCATTGCGTGTGTGTGTGTTTGTGTTTTTGTATGGTCGCTGTAGTTCAGAAGCTGAACCTCTTCCAAAGTTGGGTAATGATGCATGGGGTGATACTGAACTACAATAACCAACGGTCCCGGGCAGGCCAATTACTGTCCACCGCAATTATATTTGTAATTTTAAGTAACACAAAAAAGAATGGTTGAATTAATTAAAATGTAAGGGCGGTTGTGCTCCAAATATTTTTCTTTCTTGTGTTTTTGTTTTCGCTTTGTAATTGGACAATCTGAATAGGACCAGAGGGTTGAGAAAACAGCAACTTTACAACAAGATAAAAAATAACTTCCTGATTGAGAGAATCATTAAGAATCATTAGCAGCTCTTTGCACTGAAATCTGAAGCAGCATTTTGTTTTGTGACTGAGGGGACAGCATTCACCAGGGCCAACAGCTTTATTGTCTAGCTAGTCTATTTCAAATAATTATTGACCAATGGCAGTGTTACAGTTTAAAAAGGCAAAGATTCAACAGAAGGCTGAGGGGAAGGTCATTTGCTAAAACATTCAGTGGTCAGGCTCCTACGCTCCAGACATGGTTATGGATTTTTGACGGATGGGGTGAGGAACTGACTCAGTCAACATTTTGATTGAAAAAGACATTGCTCTCTTTCTAAAGAACATTACAAAATCTTCACACCATTGAAACAGCTTTTTGGCCCTCTCTAGTCTGGAGGAAATCAAAGCAAACCTGGAGAGGCTGCTTGTTTCCACGGTGGTGACAGAGTCCCACAGGGTTTGCATGTGCAACTCCCCTTTGTGATCTGATTGTGACAGTGCTCTGCGCTGGATGCTTACAGGTGTGAAGTGTCTGGCTGTGGATCTTGGCCTTGAAAATAGCCTACCTCTCCATCTCCAGCCCTACTAGCCCATGCTGATAGTTATCACACATCTTCCTGAGTGCTTTTGTCAAACACAGGACCAGGAGGCCTCCTGTGCAACACCCAGGTTAAAGTGAAACTAATAGACCTACTGCTACATTGAACAGAGACTATTTTAACCCGCTATAGGGCTATTCCACACCCAAATAGCCTGAAATTACTTTTGGTATCTCAGATTGTTCTGGCAATTATCACATAGAAACCTCATTGGGAGGAAGGGTGTTTGACATGCTTTTTACATTTGTTTCGCAAACTATTTTTTATAAAGTGTCAATTTTAGGTATGTTTAGACCTACAGTATACATGCCACCTATAAGACCCTATGATCTGTAAACCGTACATTATACAGACAACATCTTGGTATCAATATACTCCTTGTAGTGTGCTCTAAAATATGCAGTATGTCTAGATTCTGAATTAAAAATCTTCACCTTAATTTATTCAACGTACATGATATGAATACTAATATCTCTAAAGTACCCTTTTTGTTCATTTTAAGACATTGTTTGGAATAATATACTCAACAAGTATATCACATTTCAAGAGTGTTCTGCTAATTTTGAAGATATGAACCATTTTATGCATAGAAATTGACGTTATAGGTCATTAACCAATCACATTCCTCCATTGGTATTGCACATTCAGGAAATCACCAGCAGAGGGAGTTCCCTTTTAATCTATTTTCCCATTCACGTGTTGGTGGTGCTCATAAAATGTATCACAACTTAAAAATTACACCCACTCTGGAAATATCATGTACTTATAGGGCCCAATGTTAAATCTTAGCGCTGGAGGTAACACTATAGTTCAGGGGATGTATTAGAAATATGATGCCTTCGGAAAGTATTCAGTCCCCTTAATTTTTTCTACATTTTGGTACGTTACAGCCATGTTCTAAAATAGATGAACATTTTTTTTCCCACATCAATCTACACACAATACCCATAATTGTTACATAATTGTTACAATAAAATAGTTTTTTAGACATTTTTGCAAATTTATTAAAAACTGAAATATCACATTAACTAAAGTATTCAGACCTTTTCCTCAGTAATTTGTTGAAGCACCTTTGGCAGCAATTACAGCCTCAAGTCAAGTCTTCTAGGGTATGATGCTGCAAGCTTGGCACACCTGTATTTGGGGAGTTTCCCACATTCTTCTCTGTAGATCCTCTCATGCTCTGTCAGGTTGGATGGGGAGCGTTGCTGCATAGCTATTTTCAGGTCTCTCCAAAGATGTTCAATCAGGTTCAATTCCAGTCTCTGGCTGGGCCACTCAAGGACATTCAAAGACTTGTCCCGAAGCCACTCATGCGTTGTTTTAGCTGTGTGCTTAGGGTCGTTGTCCTGTTGGAAGGTGAACCTTCACCCCAGTCTGAGGTCCTGAGGGCTCTGGAGCGGGTTTTCATCAAGGATCTCTCTGTACTTTGCTCCGTTCATCTTTCCCTCAGTCCTGACTAGTCTCCCAGTCCCTGCCACTGAAAAACATACCCACAGCATGATGCTGCAACCACAATGCTTTACTGTAGGGATGGTGCCAGATTTCCTCCAGACGTGACGCTTGGCATTCACGCCAAAGAGTTCAGTCTTGGTTTCATCAGACCAGAGAAACTTGTCTGATTTGGTGGAGTGCTGCAGAGATGGTTCACAGAGTCACTCTAGAGCTCTGTCAGAGTGACCATCGGGTTCTTGGTCGCCTCCCTGACCAAGGCCCTTCTCCCCTGATTGCTCAGTGTGGCCAGGCTGCCAACTCTCGGAAGAGTATTGGTGGTTCCAAACTTCTTCCATTTAAGAATGATGGAGGCCACTGTGTTCTTGGGGGCCTTCAATTTTGCAGCCATTTTTTTGGTACCCTTCCCCATATTTGTGCCTCAACACAATCCTGTCTCTGAGCTCTACGGACAATTCTTTCGACCTCATGGCTTGGTTTTTGCTCTGACATGCACTGTCAATTGTGGGACCTTTATAGACAGTTGGGTCCATTTCCAAATCATGTCCAATCAATTGAATTTACCACAGTGTCACGGTTGTCGTCTTCGTCTTCCGACGATATAACGAAATCGTCGTCTGAAAATGTAGACCAATACGCAGCAGGTACGTGAATGCTCATCTTGACTTTTATTAACTATAAGAAAGAGCACTACAAAACAACAAAACACGAAAACGAACGTACAACTAAACAGTCTGGCAAAGCCTAGGGCTGAACACAGAACAATCACCCACCAAAACACAAACACAAACACACCCTCATTTATGAGACTCTCAATCAAAGGCAGATAGAAAACACCTGCCTTCAACTGAGAGTCCCAACACCAATTCACCAGACATAGAAACAGACATACTAGACTCCACATAGAACTACCTAGACATAAACCAAACCCCGGACATACTAAATCAAACACCCTTTACACAAACACACCACCCCGAACCACATAAAACAAATACCCTCTGTCACGCCCTGACCAAACTACAAAACAATTAACCTTATATACTGGCCAGGACGTGACAGTACCCCCCCCTTAAAGGTGCTACCCCAGAAGCACCTTAACACAAAAAAAATTACCCCCAAACAATACCCAAAAGAAAATTCCCCCTTACTAAAGGGAGGGAAGGGAGGGTGGCTGCCGTCAACGACGGCACTGTGCTACACCCCCCCTCCCCAACCCACCTATATTGGAGGCGGCTCCGGCTCAGGCCGTTCCAGGCTGTCTGGGCAGTCTGGCAGCTCGGGACGGTCAGGGCAGTCTGGCAACTCGGGACGGTCAGGGCAGTCTGGCAACTCGGGACGGTCAGGGCAGTCTGGCAACTCGGGCAGGTCAGGGCAGTCTGGCAACTCGGGCAGGTCAGGGCAGTCTGGCAACTCGGGCAGGTCAGGGCAGTCTGTCAGCTCGGGGCAGTCTGGGCAGTCTGGCCACTCCGGCAGTTCAGGGCAGTCTGGCCACTCCGGCAGTTCAGGGCAGTCTGGCCACTCCGGCAGTTCAGGGCAGTCTGGCCACTCCGGCAGTTCAGGGCAGTCTGGCCACTCCGGCAGTTCAGGGCAGTCTGGCCACTCCGGCAGTTCAGGGCAGTCTGGCCACTCCGGCAGTTCAGGGCAGTCTGGCCACTCCGGCAGTTCAGGGCAGTCTGTCAGCTCGGGCAGTCTGGGCAGTCTGGCCACTCCGGCAGTTCAGGGCAGTCTGGCCACTCCGGCAGTTCAGGGCAGTCTGGCCACTCCGGCAGTTCAGGGCAGTCTGGCCACTCCGGCAGTTCAGGGCAGTCTGGCCACTCCGGCAGTTCAGGGCAGTCTGGCCACTCCGGCAGTTCAGGGCAGTCTGGCCACTCCGGCAGTTCAGGGCAGTCTGGCCACTCCGGCAGTTCAGCGCAGTCTGGCCACTCCGGCAGTTCAGCGCAGTCTGGCCACTCCGGCAGTTCAGCGCAGTCTGGCCACTCCGGCAGTTCAGCGCAGTCTGGCCACTCCGGCAGTTCAGCGCAGTCTGGCCACTCCGGCAGTTCAGCGCAGTCTGGCCACTCCGGCAGTTCAGCGCAGTCTGGCCACTCCGGCAGTTCAGCGCAGTCTGACCACTCCGACGACTGTTGACTGACGGGCAGCTCCGACGACTGTTGACTGACGGGCAGCTCCGACGACTGTTGACTGACGGGCAGCTCCGACGACTGTTGACTGACGGGCAGCTCCGACGACTGTTGACTGACGGGCAGCTCCGACGACTGTTGACTGGCGGGCAGCTCCGACGACTGTTGACTGGCGGGCAGCTCCGACGACTGTTGACTGGCGGGCAGCTCCGACGACTGTTGACTGGCGGGCAGCTCCGACGACTGTTGACTGGCGGGCAGCTCCGACGACTGTTGACTGGCGGGCAGCTCCGACGACTGTTGACTCGCGAGGCTGGGTTTACGCACTTGCCGTTTAGTGCGGGGAGCGGGAACAGGACGAGTCGGACTGGGTGGACGCACTTCCGGGTCCGCACGAGAGACAGGAGCTGGAAACCCAGGGCTATGGAGGCGCACAGCCGGTCTAGATCTTACCTCCTGCACAACCCGCCTTGGCTCGATGGAACTAGTAGCCCTGCACGAGCGGAGTGCTCGTACAGGGCAGACTGGGCTGTGCAGGGGCTTGATGGTAGCCGTGCGTAGAGCGGGAGTTGGGTAGCCTGGTCCTCGGAGGCGTACCGGCGACCAGATGCGCTGCGCAGGCATCCTCCTACCAGGCTGGATGCCCGCTCTAGCACGGCACCTGCGAGGGGCTGGAATAACTCGCACCGGACTGTGCGTGCGTATGAGTGAGATATTGCGCTTCTCAGCGAAACATGGCGCTCCCCACCTCATACGCTCCTCCATATAACCACGGGTAGCTGGCTTCCGGCTCTTCCTTCGCCTAGCCAAACTACCCGTGTGCCCCCCCCCAAAATTTTCTTGGGGGTGCCTCTCGTGCATCTCCTTCAGCGCGTCCACTCTGGCCTCGTACCAACGCCTCTCTGCCTTGGCTGCTTCTATTTCCCACTGCGGGCGGCGATACTCCCCAGCCTGATGCCAAGGTCCGGCCCCGTCCAGAACTTCTTCCCAAGTCCACTTCTCCCGCCAGTCCAACTCGAACGCCTTCTGCTCCTTCCTCTGCTGCTTGGTCCTTGAGTGGTGGGTGATTCTGTCACGGTTGTCGTCTTCGTCTTCCGACGATATAACGAAATCGTCGTCTGAAAATGTAGACCAATACGCAGCAGGTACGTGAATGCTCATCTTGACTTTTATTAACTATAAGAAAGAGCACTACAAAACAACAAAACACGAAAACGAACGTACAACTAAACAGTCTGGCAAAGCCTAGGGCTGAACACAGAACAATCACCCACCAAAACACAAACACAAACACACCCTCATTTATGAGACTCTCAATCAAAGGCAGATAGAAAACACCTGCCTTCAACTGAGAGTCCCAACACCAATTCACCAGACATAGAAACAGACATACTAGACTCCACATAGAACTACCTAGACATAAACCAAACCCCGGACATACTAAATCAAACACCCTTTACACAAACACACCACCCCGAACCACATAAAACAAATACCCTCTGTCACGCCCTGACCAAACTACAAAACAATTAACCTTATATACTGGCCAGGACGTGACACACAGGTGGACTCCAATCAAGTTGTAGAAACATCTCCAGGATGATCAACGGAAACATGATGCACCTGAGCTCAATTTTGAGTCTCATTGCAACGGTTTTGAATACTTATGTAAATATGGTATTTCTGTTTTCATGTTTTATAAATTTGGTAAAATTTCTCAAAACCTGTTTTCTGATTATAATTATGGGGTATTGTGGTGTAGATTTCTGAGGATTTTTATTTATTTAATCCATTTTAGAATAAAGCTGTAACGTAACAAAATTTGAATACTTTCCGAAGGCACTGTATGCCTAGCTTCTTGAAACGGGTCGCATATAGCCTACATTGGAGGTTTTTTTTAAGCACATCCTAAATAATAACAGGAGCTGGCAAAAATAATGTACAATAACCTACATAGATAAAAAAAACACTTACTGTTTTGCTGCCCCCAAATTTGATCTTAAATTAAAACTTTGGTGATTAAGATTTATTTCAAAGCCGTCTCACGAGCCAAACCCTTTATCGATAGTCTTGACTACTTGTTCTTGCATTAGGCAGGACAAAAGAAAACTGCCTTCAGAGGAGGAGAGGCTATGCTTGGTTTTTAAATCAAATTAAACGAAATGGGGAAAAAAAATGCTTTTTAATGTTTCTAAATACAAGGTTTGCGGGCACAAACATCACATCTATCTTGATCCATGTGCAGATGAGCACTGTACGTCACTGCTGGATAGGCTGCACTTCTGCTGTCAAAATCCATGTCGTAACCAGCCGCGTTACCGCTAAGACCAGTTTTAGGTTGTTCTTAAATATCCAAACCAATGCTACCTGATATTGACACTTTGGTGCACATTTTGAAGGACACCTCAGATATTGCTACACCTCCCACCTCAGCATAAGGGAACTCATATAAGACAGGTAAATTGACATTCCTGACACTAGGGTTTGAAAATAGAAGAGCGGCGGCTTTAACAGGATGAAATTGCAAACAGGCGTGTGTTTGACAATTGTGCTGGCTTAATGCCAGCCGAAAATAGAGCGAAGAGTATATCGTTCCAAACAATATGTTTTAAAATGAACAAAATCAAAAAGGGTACTTTAGAGATATAAATATTTTTAAGGTTGAACAAAGGAATGTGGACATTTTTATCTCAGAATCTAGACTTACTCCATATTTTAGAGCACACTATAAGAACTATAATGAACCCACTGCACATGTCACTTCCTGTTTGAGGTGGAACGATGTAGAGCTCACGTTGTTGTTTTGGAAAGTTTGTTGTTTTTGAAAGTCTGTTGAAAAAGTTTGGCTACTAGCTAGCTACATACTTTTTGAATTTGGATCCCGCAACGCAGATGGTATCAGTTGCTGGGACTGCTACTATCTGTCCAGTGATCCTGCCGACCAAGGCCGGGTCTGAGGAGCTGCTTGGCGTAGCAGCTAGCCTAGTCATGGGTTGCGTTCAAGCCCTCAACCCTGCTAACTTGATAGGCAGCTAGCTAGCAGGGTTGAGGGCTTGAACGCAACCCACGACGTAGTTAGCCATTGTGGCTGGGACCGCAGATTGTGGCTGTCTAGCTCCCTGCTGTTTGTTGTTGTTGTTTCCAACCATCCATGTGACTTGCCTTGTCTGGAACTGCGAGGAGCAACGGCATAACCTATGTTGCTACCTTTGAGGACAGTGGTGTCTCTTTATCACAGGTGAAAGATCTTTTAAACAAACAAAAATATTTCTACAAGCAGTCATTACAACAACAACAAAAAGGACTTCAAGTGTTGTGTCCAAATACTGGTGGAGTCAACTAATAAAATAATGGATGACCTGACCAGAGAGGTCCAGGACCTGAAGAACAGTTTGCAGTTCTCCCAAGGTCAGCTCAATGAGTTTAAACAGGAGAACGGCAAGATAACAGCAATCTGTAAGTCATTGAGGTAAATAAAATAAAGGTAAATAAAATAAATTGAGAGAGGATATCAGTTCTGTATGTGAATCCATGGTAACAATGACAGACAAATCTGATTATCTCGAGGGACAATCAAGGCTGAACAACATGGTTGTGGATGGAATTGCAGAATATCCACAAGACATGGATGGAGTCTGAGGACAAAGTGAGGGGAATTATCTTGGAGAATCTGAAGATGGACCACCTGAAGATTAAGATGGAGCGCGCCCACAGGACTGGAAAACCCACCACCGGCCCAGATGACAGGCCCAGGCCTATAGTGGTCAAGTTCCTGAGGTTCAAGGACAAGATAGCTGTTCTGGAAAGAGCCAAGAACTTGAGAGGAGCCTATATCTTCTGCAACGAGGACTATCCTGAAGCTGTGCGCCTGAAGAGAAAATAACTTATCCCACCCATGAAAGCTGCCGGAGCTCGTGGCGACATTGCTTACATCCGCTATGACAGGCTCATTGCCCACCCTTCCTCCCAAAAGCCTGGAAGGGATGAGAGCCAAGCCTACTTAGCTTCAAACCCGCAGCACACACACATACTTACAAACATCAACTGATTAATGGACTGCTAAATGTATATTTTTTTCTCTTGCTTTGTTTGCTCTTTCACATATTATGTCTATCTCTTATAAGCGACCCAGGAAAGGGCTGAACATAGTCCATATTAATATATGTAGCCTTAGAAATAAGGTTAATGAAATCAATATATTGCTAACATCTGATAACATTCATATACTAGCCATTTCTGAGACTTGGATAATTCATTTCATGATACAGCAGTAGCAATACAAGGATTTAAAAGTCAGTATCTAAATATGTGTGAAATGCTTGATAGAGTATGTGATGTAAACAGAGAAGTTTACTTTCTTGCGGACCTGAATATTGACT
This sequence comes from Salmo trutta, assembly GCF_901001165.1. Lineage (NCBI taxonomy): Eukaryota > Metazoa > Chordata > Actinopteri > Salmoniformes > Salmonidae > Salmo > Salmo trutta. The sequence goes on from NC_042973.1 coordinate 45,298,785, forward strand.
CGTTTTCATCAAGCTGTCCGCTCAAGAGGGAGCTTCTCAGTGAAACCAGTGCCTGTAATTTGGTTCAGGTTATTAATCAACCAAACCAGGCTGTTTATAAACACTACAGGAACAAGAACACCCACATGTATAGATCAAATGTTTTACTAATACTGTAGAACTTTGTTCTAAAGCTGTATCTGTAACCATTGGATGTGGTGATCACAATATAGTGGCTATATAGAAGAAAGCCAAAGTTCCAAAAGCTGGGCCTAAAATAGTGCACAACAAATCATCCCAAAAATGTCACTGCGACTCTTATGTGGATGATGTTAAAAATATTTGTTGGTCTGATGTGATTAATAAGGAGCATCCAGACGCTGCACTTGAATAATTGCTTCTTCCAATTATAGATAACATGCACCTGTTAAGAAACTGACTGTTAGAACTGTTAAGGCTTTTTGGATTGATAAGAAATTGAAAAAACTTATGGTTGAAAGCGATGGGGCAAAATGAATGGCTAATAAGTCTGGCTGCACATCTGACTTACTGCAAACTGAGATAATTTGTGACTATACAACAAAAATAAGATATAAAGAATGATGGAAAAAAAACTTTTGAGTACTTTAAATCAAATTATGGGCAGAAAGACAAATTCAATTCCATCTTTCATCGAATCAGATTATTCATCACAAAACCATTTGATGTTGCCAATTATTTTAATGATTACTTCATTGGCAAAGTGGGCAAATTCAGGCAGGAAATGCGAAGAATGAACAGTGAGCCATCAAGTTTGAATTTTGTAAAGTTAGAGTGGGAGATATGGAAAAATTATTGTTATCGGTCAATAATGACAAACCTCCTGTCATTGACAATTTAGATGGAAAGCTACTGAGCATAGTAGCTGACTCTATAGCCACTCCTATCTGTCATATCTTTAATCTGAGCCTAGAGAAAATTCTTTATCCTCTGGCCTGGAGAGAAGCCAAAGTCATTCGGCTACCCAAGAGTGGTAAAGTGGCCTTTACTGGTTCTAACAGCAGTCCTATCAGCTTGCTGCCAGATCTTAGCAAACAGTTGGAACAAAAATTGTATTTCTCTGTAAACAAATGTGACCCATTTCAGGAAACTAGGCGTATGTCGCAAGTCACGACTTCACAGGAGAGCCATTTGAATATATATATTTTTTTTTAATCAAAATACATTTTTTGGGGCAGAAATGCCTTCTGGAACATGTGAACAAACTTGTATGCAATCTGTAAATACAAATAAAATCGTTAAATTGCGAGCTTTGTTGGTAGACCACAGAAAAAGTCAGCAACCTTCCCACTAGCCGTGATTGGCTGAGATAATGAGTGGGCTGGACATGCCGAGAGAGGAGTTCGGATTGGTCTGCCAAATAGAAGGCTTCTATCTATTTGAGCTCAGTCTGTGTTGGTAATCCCGTCGAACGTAGATTTTTTTTAAATGTAGCTGCTAAAGTGTTGCTCTCCACTTTCTGGAGGCTTGAGATTTGAAATTAGAGTATGATAGTTAAAGAGATAGCGAAAACACCTGTTTTCGGATTACGTCTTCAAACTAAGGGCACTGTGGCATGGATCCGTGACAGAGGGTTTTTCTTTATTTTTACTATTTTCTACATTGTAGAATAATAGTGAAGACATCAAGACTATGACATAACACATATGGAATGATGTAGTAACCAAAAAAGTGCTAAACAAATCAAAATATAATTTACATTTTAGATTCTTCAAAGTAGCCACACTTTGCCTTGATGACAGCTTTGCACACTCTTGGCATTCTCTCAACCAGCTTCATGAGGAATGCTTTTCCAACAGTCTTGAAGGAGTTCCCACATATGCTGAGCACTTGTTGGCTACTTTTCCTTCACTCTACGGTCCAGCCCATCCCAAACCATCTCAATTGGGTTGAGGTCGGGTGATTGTGGAGGCCAGGTCATCTGATGCTCCTTCTTTGTCAAATTAGCTTGTACGCAGCCTGGAGGTGTGTTTTGGGTCATTGTCCTGTTGAAAAACAAATGATAGTCCCACTAAGCACAAACCAGATGGGATGGCATATCGCTGAAGAATTCTGTGGTAACCATGCTGGTTAGGTGTGCTTTGAATTCTAAATAAATCACTGACCGTGTCACCAGCAAAGCAGCCCCACACCATCACACCCACTCCTCCATGCTTCCCTGTGGGAACCAAACATGTGAAGATCATCCGTTCACCTACTCTGCGTCTCACAAAGACACTGCGGTTGGAACCATAAATCTCATATTTTGACTCATCAGACCAAAGGACAGATTTCCACTGGTCTAATGTCCATTGCTCATGTTTCTTGGCCCAAGCAAGTCTTCTTCTTGGTGTCCTTTAGTTGTGGTTTCTTTGCAGCAATTTGACCATGAAGGCCGGATTCACGCAGTCTCCTCTGAACAATTGATGTTGAGATGTGTCTGTTACTTGAACTCTTATCCTCTACAGCAGAGGTAACTCTGGGTCTTCCTTTCCTGTGGCGGTCCTCATGAGAGCCAGTTTCATTTTAGTGCTTCATGGTTTTTTCAAAGTTCTTGACATTTTCTGGATTGATTGATCTTCATGTCTTAAAGTAATGATGGACTGTCTTTTCTCTTTGCATATCTGAGCTGTTCTTGCCATAATATGGACTTGGTCTTTTATCAAATAAGGCTATCTTCTGTATACCACCCCTACCTTGTCACAACACCACTGATTGGCTCAAAAGCATGAAGGAAAGAAATTCCACAAATTAACCTCTTACATCTAGACGTTCCGCTAGCGGAACACCTGCTCCAGTATCCAATGATGGGCGTGGCGCGAAATACAAACTCCTCTAAAATCCGAAAACTTCCATTTTTCAAACATATGACTATTTTACAGCATTTTAAAGACAAGACTCTCGTTAATCTAACCACACTGTCCGATTTCAAAAAGGCTTTACAGCGAAAGCAAAACATTAGATTATGTCAGCAGAGTACCCAGCCAGAAATAATCAGACACCCATTTTTCAAGCTAGCATATAATGTCACAAAAAACAAAACCACAGCTAAATGCAGCACTAACCTTTGATGATCTTCATCAGATGACAACCCTAGGACATTATGTTATACAATGCATGCATGTTTTGTTCAATCAAGTTCATATTTATATCAAAAACCAGCTTTTTTACATTAGCATGTGACGTTCAGAACTAGCATACCCCCCGCAAACTTCCGGTGAATTTACTAAATTACTCACGATAAACGTTCACAAAAAACATAACAATTATGTTAAGAATTATAGATACAGAACTCCTCTATGCACTCGATATGTCCGATTTTAAAATAGCTTTTCGGTGAAAGCACATTTTGCAATATTCTCAGTAGATAGCCCAGCCATCACGGCTAGCTATTTAGACACCCAGCAAGATTTACCATAAGAAAAATGTTATTACCTTTGGTGTTCTTCGTCAGAATGCACTCCCAGGACTTCTACTTCAATAACAAATGTTGGTTTGGTCCCAAATAATCCATAGTTATATCCAAACAGCGGCGTTTTGTTTGTGCGTTCAAGACACTATCCGAATGGTAAAGAAGGGTTACGAGCACGACTGGCCCAGAACAGAGCCGCAAATCTTGCTCTTAATTGTAATCAGGGGCTAATATTAATTCTATGCATGCCAGTCTCTCTTGGCTAAGAGTTGAGGAAAGACTGGAAAGAAACATTTGTGTTGGAAATTCCAAATTGTTTGCTTAATCAACTTAATAACAGTTCTGACACACACACTTACCCCACCAGACATACCACCAGGGGTCTTTTCACAGTCCCCTGGTCCAGAACAAATTCAAAGAAACGTATGGATCTCCCTTCAATCTTATATTACGCAAGTGAAGAGCAAACCTGGTTTCAAAAAACAAATAAAGCACCACCTCACGGTACAACGCCACCCCCCATGTGACCTACTTGTTGTGTGTATGTACTGACATGTAAGCGTAACTGATAGATACACACACACAAACATACACACTACATGTTCATGTTTTTAAATGTACGGAAATTGTGAAGTATTTTGTCTGTAATGTATTTTTCATTATGTGTCGGCCCCCAGACCACCTATCGCCATTTCATCATGAATATATATATTTTTTTGTGATACACATGTAAAAAGTATGTCTAACATCCTTTCCAGAGAAATCTGAGATACCAAAAATATTTTTGGGCTATCCTGGCGTGGAATCGCCCTTTAGCCTGGTGATTTCGACTATTTGCCAATGCTATTTTGTGATTGTCAGATTTCAACAAATATTTTAATCTACTGCATAAAAAACCTACATTTTACAGCAGCGAACCTATTTCCTGTTATTCTCCCTCCCTTCTGAGTCCTTATGCAGCTCAGGTATTTGTCATAAATACATAACCCAATGAAAAACCACAACTCTTATAAAATGGCCCACCCTCTTTCCCCTTGGAGTCACGTGCTTTAATTGCTGTCACTTTGCACGCACCGTAAAATATTAATTTACTGGGGCTAATGGAGCTTAGAGGCAGAAACACAATATAAACGGCTGGCAATTCAGAGCACTAGGCGCTTCTGACCATACATCTCCCTCTCTCTCACTGCCTCTGTGCTCTGCTGTATCAAGCTTGCCTGTTTCTACCACGAGGCTGATGCGTCTACTGTGCAGGCATTCAGGGGATGGGAGAGGAGAGCAGAGGAATAGGGGGCAGAGCAAAGGCCACCATCATCACACTACTGCCCCCTAATGTCTGAGGGAGGCTGGACAGTCCAGCGGGCATTACTAAGGGTGGATGTGGAAAGCTTTGTGTTCAAACTGCCTCCAGCCAAGTCTAGGTTCTTTGATTAAAAGTTACGCTGGATTGAAAGAATCTTTTTATTTTATTTATTGTTGACATCAATGGTATTTTCTTGAGGTTTGTTGTGTGTTTTTACAATTGATAAGAACAGAGCCTATGGTTTATGTGAAATCCTATAGCACCTTGAATCCAGAAAGTCTGACAAAATAATACACAGTAATTAGTTAATGGTGGCATCTGTGCCCTAGGCCTATCCTACTGACCTAATAAACATTCCTTATTACTAGACCTAACCTACTCTTGCTCAAAGCCCTGTAAGGCTACTTTCAGACAAACATTATTCTATAAATGAACACCATAAGAGTCTTCCGAGTTATAACCTAGTCATTAGAATACAATTATTGATTTGGAAGTTAATAGGTGATTGCAGTAATTCAAATGAGTTTTGGATTATACAAATCCAGCTCATGTTGTACTCTTCTGTCAAGTATTAAAGGTCCAATGCAGCTCTTTTTATCTCAATATCAAATCATTTCTGGGTAACAATTAAGTACCTTACTGTGATTGTTTTCCATTAAAATGTTCAAAAAGTTACAAAAATAGCTTCTTATCGAAATGCAATTTCTCAAGCAAGAATGTTGCTTGGACTAATTGGAGCAGCCTAATAGGAGGGATGTGTACTGTAACCTGAACACCAAGGATGGGGGGGGGGGTTTGAAAAAATGTCACTATTCGAACAGTATCATACATTCATGTTGGATATCCAAATATTCGAAATACATGCAGTTTTTTTTTTCTACTTACGTTTTTAACCTGAGCACTGCTGCGCGAGAGAGTTTTATTGCTGCAGCTGCGGAGAGGTGTGTGATCAGATGGGAGAGAGCAGACAGAGGGAGAGAGAGAAGCAGCCAAGGCAACTCAGCTACAGCCAAGACTAGCTAATCATCCCATATAACAGTGCCTGTCTTGACTGGAGTAGCCTAGAGAAGCTATCTAGCTATATCTAGCTAGGCTAATTAGGGCCACATGCTGCGCTTTTTCAACTACCTGTTTGTTGCTCGTTGAATCCTACTCCTTCTCATTTTGTTAACTTTTGTTTTTGTAATTTCATTACCTCTTGCATTGCAATAGTGAACTTCCACTCCACTTGCTACACTTTGAACCTCTGTGCCGCTTTGATTGGCCAACATAAACAACAAGCTACACCACTGAAGGCTCCAAGTTTTTTTATGGGGTGCACATCATAAAAACGATATTTTGTTTGTTGTTTTATTAAATGAATCATTTGAAATGTGATGGTATATCCTTGTATGTAACAATGTCAGATGGATATTTGAATTGAAATTAGAAAAACAGATCAGTGTACTGTCTACACTCGGTCTGTTGTTTTTATGAAATCGATTTCATTCAATAATTTTTTATCATGTCAACAACATCTTCTTTAACCATTGAAAGTTCTGATAGCTAAGGATTCTGAGACGCGGTTAGCTTTTTCGGCTGGGACTGCAAGTTTGTGTCCCGGATTCCTGCAAAAAAAAACACAATAGTTAGTGGTTAGCTATCATGTCAACAGAGCAAGATAACACTAGCAGTGCTAGAGTCAAAACAGCAGTGTTATTTGTGTCTACTGTACGTCTGGGCTCAAATGCGCTAGATGATATCAAATCATAGTAGTTCCGACAGTGTAGTAATATCTAACAAGTAATCTAACAAATTCACAATAACTACCTTATACACACAAATGTAAAGGATGGAAAAATAATATGTACATTTAAATATATGGATGAGCGATGGCCGTGCGGCATAGGCAAGATGCAATAGATGGTATGAACTACAGTATATACATATGAGATGAGTAATGTAGGATATGTAAACATTATTAAAGTGGCATTATTTAAAGTGACTAGTGATCCATTTATTAAATTAATTTATTAAAGTGGCCAATGATTTGGGTCTGTATGTTGGCAGCAGCCTCTCTGTGTTAGTGATGGCTGTTTAACCTCTCTAGGGTAGGGGGCAGTATTTTCACGGCCGGATGAAATACGTACCCAAATTAAACGGCCTACTACTCGGGCCCAGGAACTAAAATATGCATATTATTAGTAGATTTGGATAGAAAACACTCTGAAGTTTCTAAAACTGTTTGAATGATGTCTGTGAGTATAACAGAACTCATATGGCAGGCAAAAACCTGAGAAAAATCTAACCAGGAAGTGAGAATTCTGGTGCTTGTAGTCCTTTCAAGTCATTGCCTATCGAACACACAGTGACTTAGGGTTCATTTTGCACTTCCTAAGGCTTCCACTAGATGTCAACAGTCTTTAGAAAGTTGTTTGAGGCGTCTATGATGAACAGAGAGCGAACAAGAAGGTGGGGAAGTTGGTGACCCAGGGAAGGACATCAGTCAATTGGCGCGCATTCACGTGAGAGGTAGTTGTGTTCCAAAACGTTTTTCAAGACAATGGAATCGTCCGGTTGGAATATTATTGAAGTTCTAAGTGATAAAAGCCCTAAAGATTGATGCTATACAACGTTTGACATGTTTGAACGAACGTAAATATAACTTTTTTTACTTTTCGTTGTGACATTTTCCGCACGCTTCCTACACTTGGAGTAGGTAACTGAACGCGCTAACAACAAGGAGCTATTTGGACATAAATTATGGACTTTATCGAACAAAGCACCATTTATTGTGGACCTGGGATTCCTGGAAGTGCCTTCTGATGAAGATCATCAAAGGTAAGTGAATATTTCTAATGCTATTTATGATTTTAGATGACTCCAAAATGGCGGGTATCTGTATTGCCTAGTGTATTTTTCTGAGCGCAGTACCCAGATTATTGCAGAGTGTGCTTTCCTCGTGAAGCTTTTTTGAAATCTGTCACAGCGTTTGCATAAAGGAGATTTTCATCTATAATTCTTTGAATAACAGTTTAATATGTTATCAACGTTTATGGTGAGTATTTTTGTAAATTGTTGTGCTGATTCACCGGCAGTATTGGAGGCAAAATATTTTTTGAACATCACGCGCCAATGTAAAATGGGGTTTATGGATATAAATATTAACTTTATCGAACAAAAATGCATGTATTGTGTAACATGATGTCCTGAGAGTGTCATCTGATGAAGATCGTCAAAGGTTAGTGCATAATTTTAGCTGGTTTTCTGTTTTTTTGTGACGCCTGTCCTTGCTAGGAAAATGGCTGTGTGCTTTTTCTTGTGCTGGAACTGTCCTAACATAATCTAACTTTATGCTTTCGCCATAAAGCCTTTTTGAAATCGGACAATGTGGTTACATTAAGGAGACGTGTACCTTTAAAATGGTGTAAAATAGTCCTTTGTTTGAGAACTTTGAATTATGACATTTTGTGGTTTTGAATTTGGCGCTCTGATTTTTCACTGGCTGTTGAATAGTGTGAACCGTGGGTGGGACCTGCCCAAGAGAGGTTAACAGTCTGATGGCCTTGGGATAGAAGCTGTTTTTCAGTCCCTCAGTCCCAGCTTTGATGCACCTGTACTGACCTCGCCTTCTGGATGATAGCGGGGTGAACAGGCAGTGGCTCGGGTGGTTGTTGTCTTTGATGATCTTTTTGGCCTTCCTGTGACATCGGGTGCTGTAGATGTCCTGGAAGGCAGGTAGTTTGTCCCCGGTGATGCGTTGTAACCTCTGGAGAGCCTTGTGGGTGAGGGCAGTGCAGTTGTCGTACCAGGCAGTGATACAGCCTGACAGGATGCTCTCGATTGTGCATCTGTAAAAGTTTGAGGGTTTTAGGTGACAAGACAAATTTGTTGCGCCTTGTGTTGTTGCGCCATCTTCACCATGTTGACTGTGTGGGTGGCCCATTTCAGTTTGTTCGTGATGTGTATGCCGAGGAACTTAAAACGTTCCACCTTTTCTACTACTGTCCCGTTGATGTGGTGCTGTTTCCTGAAGTCCACGATCATCTCCTTTTGTTTTGTTGACGTTGAGTGAGAGGTTGTTTTTCTGACACCACACTCTGAGTGCCCTCACCCCCTCCCTGTAGGCCGTCTCGTCGTTGTTGGTAATCAAGCCAACTACTGTTGTGTCGTCTGCAAACTTGATGATTGAGTTGGAGGCGTGCATGGCCAAGCAGTCATGGGTGAACAGGGAGTACAGGAGAGGGCTGAGCATGCACCCTTGTGGGGCCCCAGTAATGAGGATCAGCGAAGTCGAGATGTTGTTTTCTACCTTCACCACCTGGGTGCGGCCCATCATAAAGTCCAGGACCCAATTGCACAGGGCGGGGCTGTGACCTTACTGACCTGCAGTACTGACCTCCTCCAATCCACTGGACAGATGGTGAGCTCAACTTTGCGGCCAGTGGGAGACTGGACAATGGCAAGGCGAAGGAGGTCGGGTGGGAGGCAGTCTGGTTTGCCTCCATATATCCTAGAAGATAAGACTCAGCTATTAAACAGCTGTGCCCCGCTGGAGGTGGAGATACTGGTCCTGGGAGTCAGCTCTGATCCTGGGAGTACACCAACAGCCAGCAGCCGTCCAGGGGCTTCCTCCACAGCTGAGCCGGTCACTGACCAAAGGAAACAAGGTCTTGGGCCCTCCTCCATCTACCCAAGGATTCCAGACGCCATCCGCTGCTGCTGGTGAGTCAGGCTGGCATGAGTCGATGCACACCTTCTCCCCCCTTCCCGAGTCAGGCCTGTTCGTTTCCTCCTCTTCCTTCCCCATCAGATTCCATCACGACCGCTATTGTCGTGGGCAGCTCGATGATGAGAGATTTTGGCCAAGGTCCACTGTCAACCAGGCACCCGTGTACAAGACATCAAATTGGCACCATTGTCTCTCACATTGGATTTAACAACATTCACTTTCTGAGGAACTGAGGGGAAACTGAAGAAGGACTACAACATTCTCTTGAACACCCTTGTTTGCACAGGGAAGAGAACAGTCATCTCTGGCTCCCTGCCGTGCTATAGAAGGGGTTCGAAACATTACAGCCGCCTTGCTGCCCTAAACGAGTTCCTGAAGAAACTCTGCAAAGACAGGAATGTCTCCTTTTGTGACAATTTTGACTTGGAGTGGGAGCAACCAACACTCTTTAAAAAGAGATGTGATTCACCCTAACCGCAGGGGTTCCAGGATTATCTCCATCAACATAGTGAACTGCTTAAGAGACTGACAGTCTGGGTTTGGTAGCGTTCCAGTCCTCCCTGTCATAATAAGCAACAGAGGACATGGAAATCGTATTATATCCCAGAGAAATAGAAGTGCAGTAAATGTAAGTAACCTAATCTATGTTACTTTAACTGTTAGCTCTGAGGATATTGTCTGCAATAATCACACGCACATAGAATTGAATTCCACTGTTTGCACTGGAACAGTCTGCCTTAGGAAGAAGCCCATTGTGGGCAGCCCACTCAGTACCATTGACTCAAATGTAAATGTCACTGAGAATAGTACTAAAAACAAAGAAGAAAGCCAGAAAATGACAAAAAATAGCCCATATTATCATATGTAGCCTGAGAAACAAGGTTCATGAAATTGACAACTTATTACCGTCAGAAAACATTAAATATTCTGTCCATCTCTGAAACACACTTAGATAATTCCTTTCATGTTGCAGTAGTAGCTATACATGGTTATAGAATGTATAGGACAGATAAAAATGCAAATGGAGGAGGTGTTGCCATGTATGTCCAGAGTCATATTCCTGTTAGGCTGAGAGAGGATCTCATGTCAGATGATGTGGAAGTAATATGGTTACAGGTTCATCTGCCTCACCTAAAGCCTATTCTCATAGGAAGTTGCTATAAATCAAGTGCTAAAAGACAGTATTTGGACCATATGTGTGAAATGTTGGAAAATGTATGTGACATCAACAGAGAAGTATATTTTCTAGGTGACCTAAATATTGACTGGTAGTCACCAACCTGCCCACTCAAAGAGAAGCTCCAAGCTGTAACCAGCGCCTGCAATCTGGATCAAGTCATCAGTCAACCTACCAGGGTAATTACAAACAGAACAGGAACTAAATCTTCCATGTGAATTGATCACATCTAGACTAATATTGCAGATATCTGCTCTAAAGCAGTATCCACACCCATCGGATGTAGTGATCATAATTTAATTCCCATATCTAGAAAAAACTAAGTTCCAAATACAATCATGCAAGAGGTTTTGCAATGATTCCTATGTCGAAGATGTAGGGCTGTGTAACGGGTGTCTGTAAGAGGGAACCAAGGTGCAGCAGAGGATGTGCTCATCATTAGAATTTTAATTCAAATAAACAAGAGAACACTACAAAATGAACAAAACGACAGCAAACAGTCCTGTTAGGAAAATACTCAAACAGAAACAATTACCCACAAAACCCAAAGGAAAAACATGCTCCTTATGTGTGACTCCCAATCAGCAGCAACGAGCTTCAGCTGTGCCTGATTGGGAGCCACACACACGGCCCAAAACAAAGAAATACCAAAACATAGAAAAAGGAACATAGAACGCCCACCCAATGTAACACCCTGGCCTAACCAAAATAAAGAACAAAAAACCCCTCTCTATGGCCAGGGCGTTACAGTACCCCCCCCCAAAGGTGCGGACTCCAGCCGCAAAACCTGACTCTGAAGGGGAGGGTCCGGGTGGGCCTTCTTACGGCGGCTGCTCAGGTGCGGGACGTGGCCTCTGCTCCACCCTTGACGTCGCCCTCTTAGGTGGCGCACCTGGCCGCGCCGAAGGTCTGGTGGGCGACGCTGACTGCGCCCGGCTGGCGGGCGGCGATGGTTGCGCCCGGCTGGCGGGCGACCCTGGCTGCTCCGACGGCACTGACCCAGGATTCACCAGGCTGGGGAGACATGACAGAGGCCTGGCCCTAGGCGTAGGCACAGGACTCACCGGGCTGGCGGGCGTCCCTGGCCACTCTGGCAGTTCAGGGCAGTCTGGCCACTCCGGCAGTTCAGCGCAGTCTGGCCACTCCGGCAGTTCAGCGCAGTCTGGCCACTCCGGCAGTTCAGCGCAGTCTGGCCACTCCGGCAGTTCAGCGCAGTCTGACCTCTCTGGCGACTGTTGACTGGCGGGCAGCTCTGACGACTGTTGACTGGCGGGAAGCTCTGACGACTGTTGACTGGCGGGAAGCTCTGACGACTGTTGACTGGCGGGAAGCTCTGACGACTGTTGACTGGCGGGCAGCTCTGACTGCTCTGGACAGGTAGGACCCACTGGAGGCCTAGTCCTGGGAGGTGGCACAGGACGGACCAGGATGGGGAGACCCACTGGAGGCCTAGTCCTGGGAGGTGGCACAGGATAGACCAGGATGGGGAGACCCACTGGAGGCCTGGTCCTGGGAGGTGGCACAGGATGGACCAGGATGGGGAGACCCACTGGAGGCCTAGTCCTGGGAGGTGGCACAGGATGGACCAGGATGGGGAGACCCACTGGAGGCCTGGTCCTGGGAGGTGGCACAGGATGGACCAGGATGGGGAGACCCACTGGAGGCCTGGTCCGAGGAGGAGGCACAGGATAAACCGGGCTGTGGGGGAGCACTGGAGTTCTGGTACGGACACTCTTTACCCACACTCCAGGCTGAATGCCCACTTTGGCCCGGCACAAGCGGAGAGCAGGCATTGGGCGAACTGGACCCTCCCAGCGCTCTGGAGACACAGTGCGCAAAGCCGGCGCAGGATAACCTGGACCGAGGAGGCGCACTGGAGACCAGACGCGCTGAGCTGGCACCATCCGCCCTGGCTCGATGCCTGCACTTTTTTTGAACACTTCCGGTTTGGAGCGAGCAGTCGCACTACGCTTCACTCCACAGGTAATATTACACTTCACTACATTACAACGGTTTGATTTGTTTGATCCGAGCAATTCTTTTCTTAGCTAGCTACATAGCCGTCTTTGTATCAAAGATAATCGTGTAGCTTAGAGTAATTATCGAAGTTAGCTATCTTCGTCCTCCTAACGTAGTCATCACTGCTAGCTAGCTAGTCAACACTGCTAGCTAGCCAACCAGCCAACTTCCACCGACTAGCAGCACTGTAGAATCTATTACATTACAACGGAACGACTTGACTAGTGTAGTGTTAGTGAGCCAGCTACATAGTTGTCTTTGCATCTAAGATAATTGTGTAGTTTAGAGTAATTATTAGTAACTAGCCAGCCGCGACGCCAGACTTAGTCAACACACCTAGTCTTCATTAACCCACTGCTAGCTAGCTAGCCAACAGCTAGCCAACCGTTACCGACTAGCAGCGCCCTAGACACTAATACTTTACAACGGAACGACTTGATTAGTGTAGTGTTAGTGAGCCAGCTACATAGTTGTCTTTGCTGTCTTTGCATCTAAGATAATTGTGTAGTTTAGAGTAATTATTAGTAACTAGCCAGCCGCGACGCCAGACGTAGTCAACACACCTAGTCATCATTAACCCACTGCTAGCTAGCTAGCAAACAGCTAGCCAACCGTTACCGACTAGCAGCGCTGTAGATACCAATACTTTACAACGGAACGATTTGACTAGTGCAGTGTTGGCTAGCTAGCTACATAGTTGTCTTTGTCATAGCTTGATAATTGTGTAGTTTAGTAATTACCGAGGTTAGCTAGCCAGCTATTGCCGTCCCCCGCGACGCCATTTTTTCCAAACCCAGCCAACTAGTAACACTGTAGAAACTAAATACATTACAAAGGAACGTCTTGATTAGTGTTATGTTAGCTAGCTACAAAGTTGCTTTTGTATCATGACAAGGTGTAGTACTGAAACTATCGAGGTCACCTAGCCAGCTACACCTAGCCAGCTACACGGTCAAACAAAGTCAACAACGCAGCCACTGCTAGCTAGCCTACTCCACCAGCCAGCAGTACTGTATCATTTTCGTCATTTTAGTCAATAAGATTTTTTGCAACGTAAGCTTAACTTTCTGAACATTCGAGACGTGTAGTCCACTTGTCATTCCAATCTCCTTTGCATTAGCGTAGCCTCTTCTGTAGCTTGTCAACTATGTGTCTGTCTATCCCTGTTCTCTCCCCTCTGCACAGGCCATACAAACGCTTCACACCGCGTGGCCGCTGCCACTCTAACCTGGTGGTCCCAGCTCGCACGACCCACGTGGAGTTCCAGGTCTCCGGCAGCCTCTGGAACTGCCGGTCTGCGGCCAACAAGGCTGAGTTCATCTCAGCCTATGCTACCCTCCAGTCCCTAGACTTCCTGGCGCTGACGGAAACATGGATCACCACAGATAACACTGCTACTCCTACTGCTCTCTCCTCGTCTGCCCACGTGTTCTCGCATACCCCTAGAGCATCGAGCCGGCGGGGTGGTGGCACTGGAATCCTCATCTCTCCCAAGTGGACATTCTCTCTTTCTCCCCTGACCCATCTGTCTATCTCCTCATTTGAATTCCATGCTGTCACAGTTACCAGCCCTTTCAAGCTTAACATCCTCATCATTTATCGCCCTCCAGGTTCCCTTGGAGAGTTCATCAATGAGCTTGACGCCTTGATAAGTTCCTTCCCTGAGGATGGCTCACCTCTCACAGTTCTGGGTGACTTTAACCTCCCCACGTCTACCTTCGACTCATTCCTCTCTGCCTCCTTCTTTCCACTCCTCTCCTCTTTTGACCTCACCCTCTCACCTTCCCCCCCTACTCACAAGGCAGGCAATACGCTTGACCTCATCTTTACTAGATACTGTTCTTCCACTAATCTCATTGCAACTCCTCTCCAAGTCTCCGACCACTACCTTGTATCCTTTTCCCTCTCGCTCTCATCAAAAACTTCTCACTCTGCCCCTACTCGGATGGTATTGCGCCGTCCCAACCTTCGCTCTCTCTCTCCTGCTACTCTCTCCTCTTCCATCCTATCATCTCTTCCCTCTGCTCAAACCTTCTCCAACCTATCTCCTGATTTTGCCTCCTCAACCCTCCTCTCCTCCCTCTCTGCATCCTTTGATTTTCTCTGTCCCCTATCCTCCAGGCCGGCTCGGTCCTCCCCTCCTGCTCCGTGGCTCGACGACTCACTGCGAGCTCACAGAACAGGGCTCCGGGCAGCCGAGCGGAAATGGAGGAAAACTCGCCTCCCTGCGGACCTCGCATCCTTTCACTCCCTCCTCTCTACATTTTCCTCTTCTGTATCTGCTGCTAAAGCCACTTTCTACCACTCTAAATTCCAAGCATCTGCCTCTAACCCTAGGAAGCTTTTTGCTACCTTCTCCTCCCTCCTGAATCCTCCTCCCCCTCCCCCCCCCTCCTCCCTCACTGCGGATGACTTTGTCAACCATTTTGAAAAGAAGGTTGACGACATCCGATCCTCGTTTGCTAAGTCAAGCGACACCGCTGGTCCTGCTCACACTGCCCTACCCTGTGCTTTGACCTCTTTCTCCCCTCTCTCTCCAGATGAAATCTCGCGTCTTGTGACGGCCGGCCGCCCAACAACCTGCCCACTTGACCCTATCCCCTCCTCTCTTCTCCAGACCATTTCCGGAGACCTTCTCCCCTACCTCACCTCGCTCATCAACTCATCCTTGACCGCTGGCTACGTCCCTTACGTCTTCAAGAGAGCGAGAGTTGCACCCCTTCTGAAAAAACCTACACTCGATCCCTCCGATGTCAACAACTACAGACCAGTATCCCTTCTTTCTTTTCTCTCCAAAACTCTTGAACGTGCCGTCCTTGGCCAGCTCTCCTGCTATCTCTCTCAGAACGACCTTCTTGATCCTAATCAGTCAGGTTTCAAGACTGGGCATTCAACTGAGACTGCTCTTCTCTGTGTCACGGAGGCTCTCCGCACTGCTAAAGCTAACTCTCTCTCCTCTGCTCTCATCCTTCTAGACCTATCTGCTGCCTTTGATACTGTGAACCATCAGATCCTCCTCTCCACCCTCTCCGAGCTGGGCATCTCCGGCGCGGCCCACGCTTGGATTGCGTCCTACCTGACAGGTCGCTCCTACCAGGTGGCGTGGCGAGAATCTGTCTCCGCACCACGTGCTCTCACCACTGGTGTCCCCCAGGGCTCTGTTCTAGGCCCTCTCCTATTCTCGCTATACACCAAGTCACTTGGCTCTGTCATATCCTCACACGGTCTCTCCTATCATTGCTATGCAGACGACACACAATTAATCTTCTCCTTTCCCCCTTCTGACAACCAGGTGGCGAATCGCATCTCTGCATGTCTGGCACACATATCAGTGTGGATGACGGATCACCACCTCAAGCTGAACCTCGGCAAGACGGAGCTGCTCTTCCTCCCGGGGAAGGACTGCCCGTTCCATGATCTCGCCATCACGATTGACAACTCCCTTGTGTCCTCCTCCCAGAGTGCTAAGAACCTTGGCGTGATCCTGGACAACACCCTGTCGTTCTCCACTAACATCAAGGCGGTGACCCGATCCTGTAGGTTCATGCTCTACAACATTCGCAGAGTACGACCCTGCCTCACACAGGAAGCGGCGCAGGTCCTAATCCAGGCACTTGTCATCTCCCGTCTGGATTACTGCAACTCGCTGTTGGCTGGGCTCCCTGCCTGTGCCATCAAACCCCTACAACTCATCCAGAACGCCGCAGCCCGTCTGGTGTTCAACCTTCCCAAGTTCTCTCACGTCACCCCGCTCCTCCGCTCTCTCCACTGGCTTCCAGTTGAAGCTCGCATCCGCTACAAGACCATGGTGCTTGCCTACGGAGCTGTGAGGGGAACGGCACCTCCGTACCTTCAGGCTCTGATCAGGCCCTACACCCAAACAAGGGCACTGCGTTCATCCACCTCTGGCCTGCTCGCCTCCCTACCTCTGAGGAAGCACAGTTCCCGCTCAGCCCAGTCAAAACTGTTCGCCGCTCTGGCACCCCAATGGTGGAACAAG
This sequence comes from Salmo trutta, assembly GCF_901001165.1. Lineage (NCBI taxonomy): Eukaryota > Metazoa > Chordata > Actinopteri > Salmoniformes > Salmonidae > Salmo > Salmo trutta. The sequence goes on from NC_042973.1 coordinate 45,315,404, forward strand.
CTCCCTCACGATGCCAGGACAGCGGAGTCAATCACCACCTTCCGGAGACACCTGAAACCCCACCTCTTTAAGGAATACCTGGGATAGGATAAAGTAATCCTTCTAACCCCCCCCCCCCCCCTTTAAAAGATTTAGATGCACTATTGTAAAGTGGTTGTTCTACTGGATATTATAGGTGAATGCACCAATTTGTAAGTCGCTCTGGATAAGAGCGTCTGCTAAATGACTTAAATGTAAAATGTAAATGCACTCGCATGGCACTTGCGGGGGGCTGGTATGTAGCGCACCGGGCTTTGAACGCGCACTGGGGACACCGTGCGCTCCACAGCATAACACGGTCTCTTACCAGTACCACGCTGCTTCCGGTAAGCACGGGGAGTTGGCTTAGGTCTACCACCTGACTCCGCCAATCTCCCCGTGTGCCCCCCCCCAAAAAAATTGTGGGGCTGCCTCCCGTGTCCGTTGAGCTCCCTTGCCTCGTACCAGCGCCTCTCAGCTCTCGCCGCCTCGATCTCCCACTGCGGGCGGCGATACTCCCCAGCTTGAGCCCATGGTTCACCTTCGTCCAGTAATTCCTCCCATCTCCAGGAATCCTGAACGATCCTCTCCATCTTCTCCAAAGTCCATGAGTCCTTCTCCTAGTGCCTCTTCTTCCTCTGCTGCTTGGTCCGTTTTTGGTGGGTAATTCTGTAACGGCTGTCTGTAAGAGGGAACCAAGGTGCAGCAGAGGATGTGCTCATCATTAGAATTTTAATTCAAATAAACAAGAGAACACTACAAAATGAACAAAACGACAGCAAACAGTCCTGTTAGGAAAATACTCAAACAGAAACAATTACCCACAAAACCCAAAGGAAAAACATGCTCCTTATGTGTGACTCCCAATCAGCAGCAACGAGCTTCAGCTGTGCCTGATTGGGAGCCACACACACACACGGCCCAAAACAAAGAAATACCAAAACATAGAAAAAGGAACATAGAACGCCCACCCAATGTAACACCCTGGCCTAACCAAAATAAAGAACAAAAAACCCCTCTCTATGGCCAGGGCGTTACAGGCTGTCCCCACTAAAAGAAATCTAGGTCGAACCGAGAGTCGTCCTGTTCTTTCGACCAATTGATTGGTTGAAATGTTTAACCTTATTTTTCCATATATAGACACACCCTATGTATGTACTGAGCTTGTCTGAATCTTTAAGCACACGGTTTGATTAAATAAATAAGACACACAAATTAAGAAAGAGCCCGATGGTCCCATGATGGTACCACTGTGTTAAAAAAAATGACAGTGAGTGTGTGGCACACGTTGTCTCGCTCTCCTCACTTCTGCTGTGAAAAGGCACCACAGCACAGCAAGTGTTTATTACGCTGTCCATGCTGAAGCTGCAAAATCATGTCAGCTATTTAGTTTCTTACTTGATTCTGACTGAAAAGTTCTGTTACCAAAATCCCTCATTTGTTTAGGAAAAACATTCCCCATTCCTTCAACCCTTGCTCTCTTTACATGAAACATGTAAGCATCGCATGCATGTGACCAATAAGGCCTGACCTATAGCCTATCATAATCACATCAATAAATTGGTTATAACAAACTCCAAACACAGTAACACGTGACAGCAAAATGGATGCGCAGGACGAGAAAAATAAACTTGAAAACGGGCAAATGTTTACTGGTTGCTCAGGAGGGAAAGGGGAAGTCAGATATGTGGAAGACATTTGACTTAGTTGCGGAAATGACTGAAGACCAAGAAAAATGAGGGTATAGGAGCGTGAATACTATGTGTGCCAAACAGTTGCTGTTAGATTACTTTTTCTTTTTAAAAATAACCATTTTGAACAAAGTAAACTACACTAAATAAAGAAGTGTACCAGAGAGTCTGTTCTAAAATATATATATATATATATATATATATATATAAAGCCTTTATTACAGCAGTCTAAAAACAGTTGCATGCATTCGTGAATTGCGGTTTATTTATTATTTAGGTTAATTATTCAAAATTAAAAATCAAACTAAAATGCTTGATTGCATTTCAAAGTATGAATGTCTCGTATGCTGTATGAACAAATGAATGATGGATTGATACAGTAGCCTATATATTGAAATAAGTTATGGTATTAAGACTAAACAGGACGCGCTCTTAGGCCTACAGCTCGATGGTGGTTATACAAGGATACTATACAAAGACCACTAATGATAACGACATTACTTATTATAATGATGATCATAATAATAATTGTAATAATAACAATAAGAAGGCGATTAAGAAAAAGGAGAGAATAGGAGCAAGAGATGTGTGCATATTATGTGTGACAAACAGCTGCTGTTAGATTACAATATGATCTTTCTTCCTGTTTGGAACAGTGTAAACAAAACTAAATAAATTATAAGTAATAACAGTCTGTTCTAACCCCAAAAATTGTTAAGCCTTTATTACAGCACAGCAAAGATTAAAAACAGCCCAATCTGTGAAATTGCTTTATCTGACATTTTGCCGTTGCAGGTAGCTTGGTGCTCACGGAATCAGTAAGCTATTAAACAAACACTTAAACGGGCAACAGTAGCAAGCTCTGTCTTATTTCTGTAGATATATATGGATGATTTACAGTTGAAGTCAGAAGTTTACATACACTTAGGTAGGAGTCATTAAAACTTGTTTTTTCAACCACTCCACAAATTTCTTGTTAACAAACTATAGTTTTGGCAAGTCGGTTAGGACATCTAGTTTGTGCATGACACAAGTCATTTTTCCAACAATTGTTTACAGACAGATTATTTCACTTATAATTCACCGTATCACAATTCCAGTGGGTCAGAAGTTTACATACACTAAGTTGACTGAGCCTTTAAAAAGCTTGGAATATTTCAGAAAATGATGTCATGGCTTTAGAAGCTTCTGATAGGCTAATTGACATCCTTTGAGTCAATTGGAGGTGTACCTGTGAATGTATTTCAAGGCCTATCTTCAAACTCAGTGCCTCTTAACTTGACATCATTGGAAAATCAAAAGAAATAAGCCAAGACCTCAGAATAATTTTTTGTAGACCTCCACAAGTCTGGTTCATCCTTGGGAGCAATTTCGGAACACCTGAAGGTACCACGTTCATCTGTACAAACAATAGTTCGCAAGTATAAACACCATGGGACCACGCAGCCGTCATACCGCTCAGGAAGGAGACGCGTTCTGTCTCCTAGAGATGAACGTACTTTGGTGCTAAAAATGCAAATCAATCACAGAGCAACAGCAAAGGGCCTTGTGAAGATGCTGGAGAAAGCAGGTACAAAAGTATCTATATCCACAGTAAAACAAGTCCTATATCGACATAACTTGAAAGGCTGCTTAGCAAAGAAGAAGCCACTACTCCAAAACCGCCGTAAAAAAGCCAGTTTGCAACTGCACATGGGGACAAAGATCGTACTTTTTGGAGAAATGTCCTCTGGTCTGATGAAACAAAAATAGAACTGTTTGGCCATAATGACCATCGATATGTTTGGAGGAAAAAGGGGGAGGCTTGCAAACTAAAGAACACCATCCCAACCGTGAAGTACGGGGGTGGCAGCATCATGTTGTGGGGTTGCTTTGCTGCAGGAGGGACTGGTGCACTTCACAAAACAGATGGCATCATGAGGGAGGAAAACTATGTGGATATATTGAAGCAACATCTCAAGACATCAGTCAGGAAGTTAAAGCTTGGTCGCAAATGGGTCTTCCAAATGGACAATGACCCCAAGCATACTTCCAAAGTTGTAACAAAATGGCTTAATGATAACAAAGTCAAGGTATTGGAGTGGCCATCACAAAGCCCTGACCTCAATCCTATAGAACATGTGATTAGAACTGAAAAAGTGTGTGCAAGCAAGGAAGCCTACAAACCTGACTCAGTTACACCAGCTCTGTCAGGAGGAATGGGCCAAAATTCACTCAACTTATTGTGGGAAGCTTGTGGAAGGCTATCTGAAACTTTTGACCCAAGTTAAACAATTTAAAGGCAATGCTACCAAATACTTATTGAATGTATGTCAACTTCTGACCCACTGGGAATGTGATGAAAGAAATAAAAGCTGAAATAAATCATTCTCTCTACTATTATTCTGACATTTCACACTCTTAAAATAAAGTAGTGATCCTAACTGACCTAAGACAGAGAATTGTTACTGGGATAAAATGTCAGGAATTGTGAAAATCTGAGTTTAAATGTATTTGGCTGAGGTGTATGTAAAGTCCCGACTTCATCTGTACGTAAATTGTAGTTGGTCCAGAACGATGCAGCACGTATTGCACTTAAATGTACATGGAGGGAAAGTGTCAGTAACATGCATGTCAGTCTCTCCTGCCTCAAAAGTTAAGAAGGGACTGACTGCATCACTACTGGTCTTGGTGCAAAGTATTGATGTGTTGAAGATACAGAACGGTCTGTTTAAGCAGTTGGCACACAGTTTGGACACTTTAGTACTTTCAAGTATTTTTACTTTAAGTACTTTACACCACTGATTAGACCTAGATATTGTGTGTATGTAGTGATATGTAGGCTGTGTGAGACATTTTAAATGTACGTATTTAAGTCCTTGACTAATAATGTTCTGTACTACAGTACCAGTCAAAAGTTAGGATACACCCACTCGTTCCAGGGTTGATTATTTTTACTATTTTCTAACATTGTAGAATAATATTGAAGACATCAAAACTATTAAATAACACATATGGAATCATGTAGCAACCAAAAAAGTGTTAAACAAATCAAAATATGTTATATTTGAGATTCTTCAAAGTAGCCACCCTTTGCCTTGATGACAGCTTTGCACACTCTTGGCATTCTCTCAGCCAGCTTCATGAGGTAGTCACCTGGAATGGACTTCAATTAACAGGTGTGCTTCGTTAAAAGTTAATTTGTGGAATTTCTTTCCTTCTTAATGCGTTTGAGCCAATCAGTTGTGTTGTGACAAGGTAGGGGTGGTATACAGAAGATAGCCCTATTTTGTAAAATACAAGGTCCATATTATGGCAAGAACAGCTCAAATAAGCAAAGAGAAACGACAGTCCATCATTATTTTAAGATATGGTCAGTCAATCTGGAATATTTCAAGAACTTTGAAAGTGAAATCACAAAAACCATCAAGCACTATGATGAAACTGGCTCTCATGAGGACCACTACAGGAAAGGAGGACCCAGAGTTACCTCTGCTGCAGCGGATCGTTCCTTCGAGTTAACGTTCCTTCAGATTGCAGCCCAAATAAATGCTTCAGAGTTCAAGTAACGGACACATCTCAACATCAACTGTTCAGAGGAGACTGTGTGAATCAGGCATTCATGGTCGAATTGCTGCAAAGAAACCACTACTAAAGGACACCAAGAAGAAGAAGACTTGCTTGGGCCAAGAAACACGAGCAATGGACATTAGACCGGTGGAAATCTGTCCTTTGGTCTGGAGTACAAATGTCAGTTTTTTGGTTCCAACCGCCGTGTCTTTGTGAGACACAGAGTAGGTGAACGGATGATCTCTGCATATGTGGTTCCCACCATGAAGCATGGGGAAGGTGTATGTACAGTGAGGGAAAAAAGTATTTGATCCCCTGTTGATTTTGTACGTTTGCCCACTGACAAAGAAATGATCCGTCTATAATTTTAATGGTAGGTTTATTTGAACAGTGAGAGACTGAATAACAACAACAAAAAATCCAGAAAAACGGATGCAAAAATGTTATAAAATTATTTGCATTTCAATGAGGGAAATAAGTATTTGACCCCTCTGCAAAACATGACTTAGTACTTGGTGGCAAAACCCTTGTTGGCAATCACAGAGGTCAGACGTTTCTTGTAGTTGACCACCAGGTTTGCACACATCTCAGGAGGGATTTTGTCCCACTCCTCTTGGCAGATCTTCTCCAAGTCATTAAGGTTTCGAGGCTAAGGTTTGGCAACTCGAACCTTCAGCTCCCTCCACAGATTTTCTATGGGATTAAGGTCTTGAAACTGGCTAGGCCATTCCAGGACCTTAATGTGCTTCTTCTTGAGCCACTCCTTTGTTGCCTTGGCCGTGTGTTTTGGGTCATTGTCATGCTGGAATACCCATCCATGACCCATTTTCAATGCCCTGACTGAGGGAAGGAGGTTCTCACCCAAGATTTGACAGTACATGGCCCCGTCCATCATCCCTTTGATGCGGTGAAGTTGTCCTGTCCCCTTAGCAGAAAAACACCCCCAAAGCATAATGTTTCCACCGCCATGTTTGACGGTGGGGATGGTGTTCTTGGGGTCATAGGCAGCATTCCTCCTCCTCCAAACACGGCGAGTTGAGTTGATGCCAAAGAGCTCCATTTTGGTCTCATCTGACCACAACACATTTGACATTCAGATGAGTCATTCAGATGTTCACTGGCAAATTTCAGACGGGCATGTATATGTGCTTTCTAGAGCAGGGGGACCTTGTGGGCGCTGCAGGATTTCAGTCCTTCATGGCGTAGTGTGTTACCAATTGTTTTCTTGGTGACTATGGTCCCAGCTGCCTTGAGATCATTGACAAGATCCTCCCGTGTAGTTCTGGGCTGATTCCTCACCGTTCTCATGATCATTGCAACTCCATGAGGTGAGATCTTGCATGGATCCCCAGGCCGAGGGAGATTGACAGTTCTTTTGTGTTTCTTCCATTTGCAAATATTTGCACCAACTGTTGTCACCTTCTCACCAAGCTGCTTGGCGATGGTCTTGTAGCCCATTCCAGCCTTGTGTAGGTCTACAATCTTGTCCCAGACATCCTTGGAGAGCTCTTTGGTCTTGGCCATGGTGGAGAGTTTGGAGTCTGATTGATTGATTGCTTCTGTGGACAGGTGTCTTTAATACAGGTAACAAACTGAGATTAGGAGCACTCCCTTTAAGAGTGTGCTCCTAATCTCAGCTTGTTACCTGTATAAAAGACACCTGGGAGCCAGAAATATTTCTGATTGAGAGAGGGTCAAATACTTATTTCACTCCATTAAAATGCAAATCAATTTATAACATTTTTGACATGTGTTTTTCTGGATTTTTTTGTTGTTATTCTGTCTCTCACTGTTCAAATAAACCTACCATTAAAATTATAGACTGATCATTTCTTTGTCAGTGGGCAAACGTACAAAATCAGCAGGGGATCAAATACTTTTTTCCCTCACTGTACATGTAGATAGAGTTATTAAAGTGACCATGCATAGATAATAACAGAGTTGCAGCAGTGTAAAAGGGGGAGTGGGGCAATGCAAATAGTCTGGGTAGCCATTTGATTAGATATTCAGGGGTTTTATGGCTTGGGGGTAAAAGCTGTTCAGAAGCCTCTTGGACCTAGACTTGGCGCTACGGTACTTTTGCCATGCGGTAGCAGAGAGAACAGTCTATAACTACGGTGGCTGGAGTCTTTGACAATTTGTAGGAACTTCCTCTGACACAGCCTGGTATAGAGGTCCTGGACGGCAGGAAGCATGGCCCCAGTGATGTAATGGGCCATACGCACTACCCTTTGTAGTGCCTTGCGGTCAGAGGCCGAGCAGTTGCCATACCAGGCAGTGATGCAACCAGTCAGGATGCTCTCGATGGTGCAGCTGTAAAACCTTTTGAGGATCTGAGGACCTATGCCAAATCTTTTCAGTCTCCTGTGGGGGAATAGGTTTTGTCGTGCCCTCTTCACGACTGTCTTGGTGTGCTTGGACCATGTTAGTTTGATGGTGATGCGGACACCAAGGAACTTGAAGCTCTCAACCTCCTCCACTACAGCCCAGTCGATGAGAAAGGGGGTGTGCTCAGCCCTCCTTTTCCTGTAGTCCACAATAATCTCCTTTGTCTTTATCACGTTGAGGGAGAAGTTGTTGTCCTGGCAGCACATGGCCAGGTCTCTGACCTCCTCCCTATAGGCTGTCTCGTCGTTGATCAGGCCTACCACTGTTGTGTCATCGTTAAACTTAATGATGGTGTTGGAGTCGTGCCTTGCCATGCAGTCATGAGTGAACAGGGAGTACAGGAGGGGACTGAGCACGCACCCCTGAGGGGCCCCCGTATTGAGGATCAGCATGGCGGATGTGTTGTTACCTACCCTTACCACCTGGAGGCGGCCCGTCAGGAAGTCCAGGATCCAGTTGCAGAGTGAGGTGTTTAGTCCCAGGGTCCTAAGCTTAGTAATGAGCTTTAAGGGCACTATGGTGTTGAACGCTGAGCTGTAGTCAATGAACAGCATTCTCACATAGGTGTTCCTTTTGTCCAGGTGGGAAAGGGCAGTGTGGAGTGCAATAGAGATTGCATCATCTATGGATCTGTTAGGGCGGTATGCAAATTCTAGGGTTTCTGGGATAATGGTGTTGATGTGAGCCATGACCAGCCTTTCAAAGCACTTCATTCACTACATGGCTACAGGCGTGAGTGCTACAGATCGGTAGTCATTTAGGCACGTTACCTTAGTGTTCTTGGGCACAGGCACTATGGTGATCTGCATGAAACATGTTGGTATTACAGACTCAGACAGGGAAAGGTTGAAAATGTCAGTGAAGACACTTGCCAGTTGGTCAGCGCATGCTCAGAGTATACGTCCTGGTAATCTGCCCTGCGGCCTTGTGAATGTTGACCTGTTTAAAGGTCTTAGTGACATCGGCTGCTGATAGCGTGATCACACAGTCGTCCGGAACAACTGACGCTCTCATGTATATTTCAGTGTTACTTGCCTCAAAGCGAGCATAGAATTTAGCCCGTCTGGTAGGTTCGTGTCACTGGGCAGCTCTCGGTAATAGTTTGCAAGTCCTGCCACATCCAACAAGCGTCGGATGTGGCAGATGCTTTTCCTGTTTTATGGTTCGTCAGAGGGCATAGCGGGATTTATTATAAGCCTCTGGGTTAAAGTCCAACTCCTTGAAAGCGGCAGCTCTACCCTTTAGCTCAGTGCGGATGTTGCCTGTAATCAATGGCTTCTGGTTGGGGTGTGTATGTAACAGTGTAGGTTCCGTCCCTCTCTTTGCCCCAAACAGGGGCCCTTGCACACATCAACAACTGACACCCCACGAAGCATCGTTACCCATCGCGCCACAAAAGCCGCGGCCCTTGCAACGCAAGGGGAACAACCACTTCAGGTCTCAGAGCGAGTGATGTCACTGATTGAAACGCTATTAGCGCGCACCACCACTAACTAGCCATTTCACATCGGTTACACTCACCTCCCCTTTGACCTCCTCCTTTTCCGCAGCAACCAATGATCCGGGTCAACAGCATCAATGTAACAGTGTAGGTTCCGTCCCTCTCTTCGCCCCAACCCGGAATCGAACCAGGGACCCTTGCACACATCAACAACTGACACCCCACAAAGCATTGTTACCCATCGCGCCACAAAAGCCGCGGCCCTTGCAATGCAAGGGGAACAACCACTTCAGGTCTCAGAGCGAGTGACGTCACTGATTGAAACGCTATTAGCGCGCACCACCGCTAACTAACTAGCCATTTCACATCGGTTACATGTACGTACAGTCACAGTGGGGACGACATCATCGATGCACTTATTGATGAAGCCAGTGACCGATGTGGTGTACTCAATGCCATCGGAAGAATCCCGGAACAAATTCCAGTCTGTGCTAGCAAAACAGTCCTGTAGCTTAGCATCTGCTTCATCTGATCACTTTTTTATTGACCGAGTCGCTGGTGCTTCCTGTTTTAATTTTTGCGTGTAAGCAGGAAGCAGGAGGATAGAATTATGGTCAGATTTGCCAAATGGAGGGCGAGGGAGAGTTTGTACACGTCTCTGTGTGTGGGCATTTTCACATATGAGATTCAGTATGCTGATTCAGTTTCCTGGAGCGTTTTTGAGAATTTTACCGAATATGTTTTGCTTTCACAAGACCTGAAAATAAAAGGTGCAATTAGTATGACGCATACACATTCTACATGTTAGCGAACTAGCTTGTTTACAACGGGCAAAAAAGTTCCATGTGACTCACACTGCGGTCACAATACCTGGCACTCTGGTCCTGGATCTTGTACCCACTACTCACACAGTTCCAGGATTTGTTTCCGCCAGGGTTTGTTTGCGATTTTCACAGGTTTTATAGAGCGGATCAGGGTACCAAACATTGCAGAATCCGGATCATAAGGGGATATGTGAAAGCGCCCTCAGCCAAATGAATAGGTCATGATGTCTGGGAGTGTCTTCAAGATAGGTCTTCAGTTGTCAGCCTAGCTGCTATTTGCAACACTAGTGTATTTACACTACACCATTGCTTTCTATTGTTGCACAAAAACCAAATTCAATTTCAACTTACTGTGCTCGTGGGCAGGACGGTTGGTCATTAAAATGGGGGAATCTGCTTACCTTGTCAAAATAAAAGTCCTGCACGTTCGCCATGGGTCGACAAAAAAGTAATAACTTGTGGGGTACTTTTATTTTGACATGAGGTAAGCAGAGCGGAAGTGGGTCGACAACAGACCCAAGTTTGGAAAGTGTGTTTAATAATACGTTCCTTTGGATATTTTGTCTCAATTTCCCCCCATTTTAATGACCAACCGTCCAGCCCACCGGCACAGTACGTTGAAATGGAATGTTATTTAACTTCTGGCTTCCCACACTGTTTTTGTGCAAACCAATACAATAGGGAAAGTGTAGTGTAAATGCTTGAAGTAGAATGGCACCGGAGAGGATGGCTGACGTTTTACGTGCTCCTAACCAACTGTGTTATTTTGTTAGTTTTTTGCGGCGTTTGTAACTTGTTTTTTTACTTATTCCGTAAATAATGTTTCTGCTACCGTCTCTTATGACCGAAAATAACTTCTGGACATCAGAACAGTGACTAGTCACCACGAACTGGCAAAAGCTTTTTCCTTTAACGAGAACCTGTTTAGGATAGGGGGCAGTATTTTCACGGCCGGATAAAAAACGTACCCGATTTGATCTGGTTATTACTCCTGCCCAGAAACTAGAATATGCATATAATTATTTGATTTGGATAGAAAACACCCTAAAGTTTCTAAAACTGTTTGAATGGTGTCTGTGAGTATAACAGAACTCATATGGCAGGCCAAAACCTGAGAAGATTCCATACAGGAAGTGCCCTGTCTGACTATTTCTTGGCCTTCTATAGCCTCTTTATCGAAAATAGAGAATCTCTGCTGTAACGTGACATTTTCTAAGGCTCCCATAGGCTCTCAGAAGGCACCAGAACGGGGAATGATGACTCTGCAGTTCCTGGGCGAAAAACAGTAGGGATTTTGGAAAGTGGTCGTTCTGAGAACAATGACACGGGCGTGCGCGTGCATGTAAAGACTCCATTTTCTATTTTCTGTGTTTGAACGAAAACGAGGTCGCCCGGTCAGAATATTATCGCTATTTTACGAGAAAAATCGCATAAAAATTGATTTTAAACAGCGTTTGACATGCTTCGAGGTACGGTAATGGAATATTTAGACATTTTTTGTCACGATATGCTCCAGCGCGTCACCCTTCGGATAGTGTCTTGAACGCAAGAACAAACGCAGCTATTTGGATATAACTATGGATTATTTGGAACCAAAACAACATTGGGTGTAAAGTAGAAGTTCTGGGAGTGCATTCTGACGAAGAACAGCAAAGGTAATCCAATTTTTCTTATAGGAAATCTGAGTTTGGTGAGTGCCAAACTTGGTGGGTGTCAAAATAGCTAGCCATGATGGCCGAGCTATCTACTCAGAATATTGCAAAATGTGCTTTCACCGAAAAGCTATTTTAAAATCTGACATAGCGACTGCATAAAGGAGTTCTGTATCTATAATTCTTAAAATAATTGTTATGTTTTTTGTGAACGTTTATCGTGAGTAATTTAGTAAATTCACCGGAAGTTTTCGGTGGGTATGCTAGTTCTGAACGTCACATGCTAATGTAAAAAGCTGGTTTTTGATATAAATATGAACTTGATTGAACAAAACATGCATGTATTGTATAACATAATGTCCTAGGAGTGTCATCTGATGAAGATCATCAAAGGTTAGTGCTGCATTTAGCTGTGGTTTTGTTTTTTGTGACATTATATGCTAGCTTGAAAAATGGGTGTGTGATTATTTCTGGCTGGGTACTCTCCTGACATAATAATGTTTTGCTTTCGTTGTAAAGCCTTTTTGAAATTGGACAATGTGGTTAGATAAAGGAGAGTCTTGTCTTTAAAATGGTGTAAAATAGTCATATGTTTGAAAAATTGAAGTTTTTGGATTTTTGAGGAGTTTGTAATTCGCGCCACGCCCTATCATTGGATATTGGTGGCGGTGTTCCGCTAGCGGAACATCTAGATGTAAGAGTTAACGAGTCCGATGTGAAGGATGTACTGCTTTCCCGGGAACAGACACAAATCCCCATAATTTGCTTGAAGAGAAAAAGGGGGCTGAGGTTGGGCTGCCTTCTGAGAATTCGTAGGCGAGCGAGTAAACCTCCACTTGCCATCCGTTCTATTGGCAAACATGCAATCATTGGAAAATAAAATCGATGACCTACGAGCAAGATTAAACGGTAATATCTTACGTTTCACTGAGTCGTGGCTGAACGACAACATGAACAACATACAGCTTGGTGGTTTTACACTGTATCGGCAGGATAGAACAGCAGCCTCTGGTAAGACAAATATTAATAATATTTACAAATATGTATATTTGTAAAGAACAGCTGGTGCACGGTATCTCATGATAAGCTGTAGACCACACGATCTACCTAAAAAGATTATCTGTATTTTTCGTAGATGTCTACATACCACCACAGACCGATGCTGGCTCTCGACCGCACTCAATTTTATTTTATTTATTTTATTTCACCTTTATTTAACCAGGTAGGCAAGTTGAGAACAAGTTCTCATTTACAATTGCGACCTGGCCAAGATAAAGCAAAGCAGTTCGACAACATACAAAAACACAGAGTTACACATGGAGTAAAACAACATACAATCAATGATGCAGTAGAAAAAAATAAGACTATATACAATGTGAGAAAATGATGTGAGATAATGGAGGTAAAGGCAAAAAAATGCCATGGTGGCAAAGTAAATAAAGTATGGCAAGAAAAAACACTGGAATGGTAGATTTGTAGTTTGAAGAAAGTTAAAAGTTAAAATATAAATAATATGGTGCAAAGGAGCAAAATAAATAAAATAAATAAATACAGTAGGGGAAAAGGTAGTAGTTTGGGCTCAATTAAAGATGGGCTATGTACAGGTGCAGAGATCTGTGAGCTGCTCTGACAGCTGGTGCTTAAAGCTAGTGAGGGAGATAAGTGTTTCCAGTTTTAGAGATTTTTGTAGTTCGTTCCAATCATTGGCAGCTGAGAACTGGAAGGAGAGACGACCAAAGGAGGAGTTGGCTTTAGGGGTGACCAGAGAGATATACCTGCTGGAGCGCGTGCTACAGGTGGGTGCTGCTATGGTGACCAGTGAGCGGAGATAAGGGGGGACTTTACCTAGCAGGGTCTTGTAGATGACCTGGAGCCAATGTGTTTGGCGACGATGATGAAGTGAAGGCCAGCCAACGAGAGCATACAGGTCGCAGTGGTGGGTTGTATATGGGGCTTTGGTGACAAAACGGATGGCACTGTGATAGACTGCATCCAGCTTGTTGAGTAGGGTATTGGAGGCTATTTTGTAAATGACATCGCCGAAGTCGAGGATTGGTAGGATGGTCAGTTTTACGAGGGTATGTTTGGCAGCATGAGTGAAGGATGCTTTGTTGCGAAATAGGAAGCCAATTCTAGATTTCACTTTGGATTGGAGATGATTGATGTGAGTCTGGAAGGAGAGTTTACAGTCTAACCAGACACCTAGGTATTTGTAGTTGTCCACAAATTCTAAGTTAGAACCGTCCAGAGAAGTTATGCTGGATGGGCGGGCAGGTGCAGGCAGCGATCGGTTGAAGAGCATGCATTTAGTTTTACTTGTGTTTAGGAGCAGTTGGAGACCACGGAAGGAGAGTTGAATGGCATTGAAGCTCGTCTGGAGGGTTGTTAACACAGTGTCCAAAGAAGGGCCAGAAGTATACAGAATGGTGTCGTCTGCGTAGAGGTGGATCAGAGATTCACCAGCAGCAAGAGCGACATCATTTATGTATACAGAGAAAAGAGTTGGCCCAAGAATTGAACCCTGTGGTACCCCCATAGAGACTGCCAGAGGTCCAGACAGTAGGCCCTCCGATTTGACACACTGAACTCTATCAGAGAAGTAGTTGGTGAACCAGGCGACGCAATCGTTTGAGAAACCAAGGCTACTAAGTCTGCCGATGAGGATGTGGTGATTAACAGAGTCAAAAGCTTTGGCCAGGTCAATGAATACGGCAGCACAGTAATGTTTCTTATCGATGGCGGTTACGATGTCGTTTAGGACCTTGAGCGTGGCTGAGGTGCACCCATGACCAGCTCTGAAACCAGATTGCATAGCGGAGAGGGTGCGGTGGGATTCAAAATAGTCGGTAATCTGTTTGTTGACTTGGCTTTCGAAGACCTTAGAAAGGCAGGGTAGGATGGATATAGGTCTGTAGCAACTTGGGTCAAGAGTGTCACCTCCTTTGAAGAGGGGGATGACAGCAGCTGCTTTCCAATCTATGGGAATCTCAGACGACACGAAAGAGAGGTTGAACAGGCTAGTAATAGGGGTTGCAATAATTTCGCAGATAATTTTAGAAAGAAAGGGTCCAGATTGTCAAGCCCAGCTGATTTGTAGGGGTCCAGATTTTGCAGCTCTTTCAGAACATCAGCTGAATGGATTTGGGAGAAGGAGAAATGGGGGAGGCTTGGGCGAGTAGCTGTGGGGGGTGCAGTGCTGTTGAATGCAGTAGGGGTAGTTAGGTGGAAAGCATGGCCAGCCGTAGAAAAATGCTTATTGAAATTCTCAATTATAGTGGGCTTATCGGTGGTGACAGAGTTTCCTATCCTCAGTGCAGTGGGCAGTTGGGAGGAGGTGTTCTTATTCTCCATGGACTTTACAATGTCCCAGAACTTTTTAGAGTTGGAGTTGCACGAAGCAAATTTCTGTTTGAAAAAGCTAGCCTTGGCGTTTCTAACTGCCTGTGTGTATTGGTTTCTAACTTCCCTAAAAAGTTGCATATCGCGGGGGCAGTTCGATGCTAATGCAGAACGCCACAGGATATTTTTGTGTTGGTTAAGGGCAGTCAGGTCTGGGGAGAACCAAGGGCTATATCTGTTCCTGGTTCTAAATTTCTTGAAAGGGGCATGCTTATTTAAGATGGAGAGGAAGGCATTTTAAAAAAATAACCAGGCATCCTCTACTGACGGGATGAGGTCAATATCCTTCCAGGATACCAGGGCCAGGTCGATTAGAAAGGCTTGCTCGTTGAAATGTTTCAGGGAGCGTTTGACAGTGATGAGTGGAGGTCGTTTGACCGCTGACCCATTACGGGTGCAGGCAATGAGGCAGTGATCGCTGAGATCTTGGTTGAAAACAGCAGAGGTGTAATTAGAGGGCACATTGGTTAGGATGATATCTATGAGGGTGCCAGTGTTTGCGGCTTTGGGGTTGTACCTGGTGGGTTCATTAATAATTTGTGTGAGATTGAGGGCATCAAGCTTGGATTGTAGAATGGCTGGGGTGTTAAGCATGTCCCAGTTTAGGTCGCCTAGTAGCACGAGCTCTGAAGATAGATGGGGGGCAATCAGTTCACATATGGTGTCCAGAGCACAGCTAGGGGCCGAGGGGGGTCTATAGCAGGCGGCAACGGTGAGAGACTTGTTTTTGGAGAGGTGGATTTTTAAAAGTAGAAGTTCAAATTGTTTGGGTACAGACCTGGATAGCAGGACAGAACTCTGCAAGCTATCTCTGCAGTAGATTGCAACACCGCCCCCTTTGGTCGTTCTATCTTGTCTGAAAACGTTGTAGTTAGGGATGAAGATTTCACAGTTTTTGGTGGACTTCCTAAGCCAAGATTCAGACACAGCCAGGACATCCGGGTTGGCAGAGTGTGCTAAAGCAGTGAATAAAACAAACTTAGGGAGGAGGCTTCTAATGTTAACATGCATGAAACCAAGGCTATTACGGTTACAGAAGTCATCAAAAGAGAGCGCCTGGGGAGTAGGTGTGGAGCCAGGCACTGAAGGGCCTGGATTCACCTCTACATCCCCAGCGGAGCAGAGAAGGATAAGTATGAGGGTACGGCTAAAAGCTATAAGAATTGGTCGTCTGTGACGTCCAGAATAGAGAGAAAAAGGAGCAGGTATCTGGGGGCGATAAAATAGCTTCAAGGTATAATGTACAGACAGAGGTATGGTGGGATGTGAGTACAGAGGAGGTAAACCTAGGCATTTAGTGATTATGAGAGAGATATTGTCTCTAGAAATATCATTGAAACCAGAAGATGTCATAGCATGTGTGGGTGGAGGAACTGAGAGGTTGGATAAGGTATAATGAGCAGGGCTAGAGGCTCTACAGTGAAATAAGCCAATAAACACTAACCAGAACAGCAATGGACAAGGCATATTGACATTAAGGAGAGACATGCTTAGCCGAGTGATCAGAGGGTCCAGTGAGAATCAGACAGCTAGCCGGGCCATAGGTAGCAAGCTGGTGGAAGATGGGAGGGAGGTCTGTTTTTAGCCGCCTCGTGCGTTTCCGTCTGTGGGTTAGTGGGGTTCCGTGTGGAAGGGGGGACCTGTCCAAGTTGGCAAAATAGTTAGTTATAGTGGCCCAAGAAAAGTGTCCGACAGACCTATTCAGATCGCAGCCGAAAAGACAGCTAACGATTAGCTGGCCGCAGATGGGCGATCAGGTTACGTCGCGACGGAGGGGCCAGTTGAACAACTCCCTCGGGCAGATAACGTCGGTGATCCAGTCGTGAAGACCCAATGGGGCTCCGCATCGGCAGTAAAACGGGTCAGGATAGGTGAGTTGTAGCCCAGGAGACACTTCAGCTGGCTAGCTCAGGAGTAGCCCACGAGTGGCTGACGGAATTCTTCAGCTGGCTAGCTAGCTAGCTCCGTAATAGTGTGTGTTAATTCCGAGACCGACGTTGCCAATAGTCACTCAGGTAGCAGCTAGTTAGCTGCAAGATCCAGGTGTAAATGTCCAGAGCCTGCGGTAGAAATCGAGGAAAGGAGAGAGAATAGGTCCGATATGCTCTGGTCTGAGTCGCGCTGTACAAAAACTGGCGATAGCTTTTCGAGCTAATGGATAGCTGAGGACAGCTAACCGTAGCTAGCTGAACTTCAACGTTAGCCAGTGAAAATAGCTAACCTCTGGCTAGCTTCTGTCGTGGAATTCAGATGAGGTAAATAATACTTTCTTTTTTTTTTTAATTGATGAGGCGGGTTGCAGGAGAGTGCTTTGAGGTTGAGTATTTAGAATAAAAAAAATGTAAAAAGATAAGTGAAGAAAAAAATATGTAAATATATATATATATACACGGGACACGACAGGACGTCTGAACTGCTACGCCATCTTGGATTCAATTTTGATGAGCTGTATACCGCCATAAGCAAACAGGAAACGCTCATCCAGAGGCGGTGCTCCTAGTGGCCGGGGACTTTTAACCCAGGGAAACTTAAATCCATTTTACCAAATTTCCACCAGCATGTTAAATGTGCAATCAGAGGGGAAAAAATTCCAGACCACCTTATGCCCTTTGACAAAAGTATTTCTATGGTTTTGATATCATTTAACTTTTCCCACTAAATTCTGATGCAAACAAGAGTGGTGGAAGTTGTCTGTGCAACAGAAGTCACAGCAACAGTGCACACACAGGTAGAGAGGCACAACGGGAGGGCGTGTGAGGTGGGAGAGAGAGCGAAAACGTTCATGTCGGGGCCGCGGTTGTGCCACAGCAAGGCAAATTGGAGCTATGACATCACGACAACATCATCTAGCGACAAATCAAGGAGCCAATAGCAATTCTCACAGAATTGTTTGGGGGGCAACACTGGGAAACGGTAAACAGTCTACGACTAATGAACACACCCCACGCTGCACCAGTGGGTAATGTAGTCTTGAGTTGCACAGATGACCCAGAATAAATACCCAGTCGTTACACATATGATGTTTAGTAGAAAGGGTGTGCTTATATACATACAAGGTATTTCTAGAAATACTAGCAAGGGGCTAATGTTGCAACAGTAATGTTATAATAAGCTACTTTCTCTCTCCCTTTCTCACTCAATTCCTGGAACCTCTTTTGACATGGTTCATAAAGATGCAAATAAACCTAACTGCAGTTTATTCATCTGTACATCTGACACAGGAGAACGCCATTGTAAAGCTAAAGAGCTTAGACATACCAATAAAGCCAGTCTTTGGTACTTCTGTTAAAGATCTTGTAGCCCATCCGATGGGGTGGGTATAATTTGTGGAACGTTCTAACAGGAATCTGTTCCAGAAACTTCGTAAAGTACAAGGATGCCAACAGACAAAGCATACAAAGTAGCATGATCAATTCACCTAGTTAACTAGATGCCGAACAGGCATCAACTCACCACGTAGCTTATTCTTAATGTTTGTCCATATGCTACCAGAGTGAGGACAGACATTTTTCGGAATAAACGTGGTAAGTGAAAAACGTAATTAAATTGCCCACTCCCTACCCAGTATATTCATCTGCCGCTTTACAACTTTGTATGCGTTGTTTGTTGGCAACCTTGGTATTTACGAAGTTTTTGGAACAGATTCCTGTTGGAACGTTCCACAAATTATACCCACCCAGCTGATGGACTGGCTTCAAGTATAGATTACCAGCCTTTCTGAGATCTGCCTTCACTTTTCATGCTGAGAAAAAAAATCGATTTCTAGTGGAATTTGTGATCCTAGCGAAGTAGTTGTATTACCAGAATAGTGTGTAATAATCGTTTTGTCACTTATGAATGACAGCTGCCAACTCGAAGTAGCTAGCTAGCTAGCCACAATTAGGCTAACAACAACAACAACGTCCACGTGTTCGTCGCAGGCTAACCAAGTCATACATTCGTTTTCTTAAACATGACACCAAAATATGAGTTTGTTAAACTGCATTGGATATCGTACTTGAAAAAATGGTTTACGCAAAAGCACTGCAAATGTAGCAAGCTGAAACCAGCACATCACACAAATATCTGGCACGTTTAAGTTCCAGCTGTGTCACGTGACGCCCCGGTGTCAGCATCAGTTTTCACAGCACCGCGGAAACATGTCTTATAGCTTTTTAGGCGTAAAATATGATATATTACAAATATAGAAACGGGATATAATATTTCTACAGCTACTAATTTATCATCAGTTTTAACCATTCACAGTAAGAGAACGGGATATGTCCTTTTTCTACCCGAATAGTAAATATTGTAACACAGATGTAAGAACGCGAATGAGAGGATCTCCATGGAAACTAGTAACAACGCAGGGCACAAGGCAAGCAAATTTGGGGGGGAAAAAACTTCCATCATCGGGTTATCATCTTTCCATTGTATTGTAAACATTTTGAAAAACAGGAATTACTTTGCATGCTGTTTAAGAGCATGTCTCTGCAAATGGCATTTGTTTTGAGTTCGAGGCATATGCAAAGAAGTGTGTATGCTCATGTTTCATTCAACAGAGAAATATTCCCTTGTCTCTCGCTCTCTCTCCTCTCACTCCTTTTCAAAATATCTTTCCTAGTATGCGGTGCCTTTTCTGTCCCCAGGAAATGTCAGTTCTAATTTATTGTAACATGTGGATTCCAAAAGGCTTTAAATATAAACCTTTACCTTAAAAACACCAAAATGAGGATCCTGAACTGGAATTTTATCAGTGGGTGTGGGCGTTTTGCCATGGCCCCAAGTGTTATTTATCAACTTCCACAAGAAACATAAGCCATAAAATGTTTCTTCATTATTTTATAGTCCTAGTTAAAGTCTCTTTCATCAATAACCTTTTTTTCACGATTAATGTATTTATTTTATTTAAGATTTTCTTTCCACCCTTTTAGTTTGTTGTAATTCTCCATTTAAGAAAACAACCCCACATTCAGGAAGTGTCATAATTTATTTGGTGGGAAAACTATGGCGCAAAGCGAAATAAATATAAACACTCAGTTTTATCTGTTTGTCCATGTTTCATGTTGTTAGTCCCACTCATAAATGTCCACCTTGTTCGTCTAAATTATAGATAAATATTTTTTAGCATTTTTTTAAAACTTATTTTCTCTATAAGATAATATTTTTGATGGAGAAGTTAAAATCATGCACAAATGTTCACCATTATGCTAGCTCAATCTTGCTCACTCATAGCGCTATGGCTAATTTAGGCTCAAAATGTCAACCATGTTAGGATTATGCTCCTAATAAACTGGAAAATTCCCCCCCCCAAAATGTTTAAGTGCCTGAGCTTGATCAATGTTTTTCTGAAAGTCAAACATGTCCCTTTTCGGATAGAATACGACAACAAATAAAAATCTATTTTTTCCCCCAAAAAGTTGAGGTACAACTGGTATCACATTGTAGGAATTACCTTTTTTTTTGAGGCCACATATTTTTTTGATTTCCAGGCTTTCAATAGAATAGGAAATTCCTTCCTGCCCACCCCCTTCAAGCTCTCAAAATGTACATTAGCTGTTTTTGTCAACACAAATATGGAGTGTGTAAATCCTCAAATTGTCACACGTGTATTGAAACGGACCAAGGCGCAGCGTGAATATCGTTCCACATCTTTTATTTGAACGTGAAACTTAGCCAAACAAACTATAAACAAACCGTGATGACTGAGGTGCAACATGCACTAACTCAAAATAATCTCCCACAAACACAGGTGGGAAAAACAACTACTTAAATATGATCCCCAATTAGAGACAACGATGACCAGCTGCCTCTAATTGGAATCATACAAAACCCCCAACATAGAAAAAGAAACTAGAACACAACATAGAAAAAAGAAACTAAATAAACCCCCAGTCACGCCCTGACCTACTCTACCATAGAAAATAAGAGCACTCTATGGTCAGGACGTGACACAAATCAAGGATTGAATTGAGCCTTTACAGCTAATACAAAATGTAATAGATAACAGCTGAATTGATTGGAATGTACATTTATTTAATCTAACTAACAAATTAGGTTTTATCAAATAAGACTTGACATGCAAGAGGGTTGGCCTGCATCATCTCAGCCCAGACATATTTTCTATGTCAGATGAAGAAAATACACATTGTTCTGTATATTTGATTAAATATAAATTATTTGTTATAAGACACTAATCACTTATTCTGAAATTTAGGCTAATGCAAACCATGACAATCCTATTGCATTTTACAGAACTGCAGTGAACAATTCAATACTAACCTGTGCATGACTGTTAAGGAAGCTGTAATTTGTTAATTGAGTTGGGAATACAGTAACAGGAAATATTTTAAGGTGATATAGAGGGCAAAAAAATCCTACACACACCTTCAGCTCATCTCTTGTAGCTCATTAACAAAATGCTTTAATTAGCGCTCTGATAGATAGATAACTCATGTAGCAGACAAGTGGCATATTGTTTGCCTTTAATTATTTCCTCATTTTGGGTGAATTACAGAGCAATTAGAAATGTGACAAAATATTCTCCTCACATTGCATGCC
Organism: Salmo trutta; assembly: GCF_901001165.1. Lineage (NCBI taxonomy): Eukaryota > Metazoa > Chordata > Actinopteri > Salmoniformes > Salmonidae > Salmo > Salmo trutta. Next base: position 45,336,906 of record NC_042973.1, read on the forward strand.
ATCCATAGGGATGTGGGGCAAAAAAGGGATCCCGAAAATGAGCACTTTTAACATCCTCCATATAAGCATTGTTTGCACCTTTCTATAGCTATTTTCTATATATTTTTTATCATAGACATTTGAGATACTGTAACACTTGTATTATTGCTAGTTTAGAATCACAATGTATTGGACTATTCACCCACCTTTATAAATATGTTTTTTTAGTGGTGAAGCTTCTAGGCCGAACTCTCAAGATCTGTTTCTTTTAATAGCACAGAGAGAGTTGTCATGATAGCATGCAAACAGACACATCACCTGTATGATTGCATACTACTTGCCCCTGACTATTGAAGAAACCTGGCACATCCAAATGTAAACTGAAATTATTAGAGTTGGAGTAGCCTACTTTTCAAAATGTAGAGAAACTCAATATGGCATAACCTTTCAATGGCATAACCTTTTTTGTACTTTTGTATTTGTCTTTAGTTATCCAGATTAACTGCTGCCAAGGCAGCTAATTTAGTATTTAGACCCCTTACCTTTTTCCACATTTTGTTACATTACAGCCTTATTCTAAAATTCATAAAAACAGGTTTCTACAACTTGATTGGAGTCCACCTGTGGTAAATTCAATTGGTTGGACATAATTTGGAAAGGCACACACTTGTCTACCTGTCAGTTGACAGTGCATGTAAGAGCAAAAACCAAGCCATGAGGTCGAAGGAATTCTCTGTTGAGCTCAGAGACAAGATTGTGTCGAGGCACAGATCTGGGGAAGGGTACCAAAACATTTCTGAAAACTTGAAGGTCCCCAAGAACACAGTGGTCTCCATCATTCTTAAATGGAAGAAGTTTGGAGCCACCCAAAACTCTTCCTAGAGCTGCCTGCCCGGCCACACTGAGCAATTGGGGAAGAAGGGCCTTGGTCAGGGAGGTGACAAAGAACCCTATGGTCACTCTGACAGAGCTCCAGAGTGCCTCTGTGGAGATGGGAAAACCTTGCAGAAGGACAACCATCTCAGCAGCACTCCACCAATCAGGCCTTTATGGTAGAGTGGCCAGACGGAAGCCACTCCTCAGTTAAAGGCACATGACAGCCCGCTTGGAGTTTTCCAAAAGGCACCTAAAGGACTCTCAGACCATGAGAAACAAGTTTCTCCGGTCTGATGAAACCAAGATTGAACTCTTTGGCCTGAATGCCAAGTGTCACGTCTGGAGGAAATCTGGCACCATCCCTATGGTGAAGCATGGTGGTGTCAGCATCATGTTGTGGGGATGTTTTTTAGCGGCAGGGACTGGGAGACTAGTCAGGATCGAGGGAAAGATGAACGGAGCAAAGTACAGAGAGATCCTTGATGAAAACCTGCTCCAGAGCGCTCAGACTGGGGCAAAGGTTGACCTTCCATCAGGACAACGACCCTAAGCACACAGCCAAGACAATGCAGGAGTTGCTTCGGGACAAGTCTCTGAATGTCCTTGAGTGGCCCAGCCAGAGCCAGGACTTGAACCCGATCGAACATCTCTGGAGAGACCTGAAAATAGCTGTGCAGCGGCGCTCCCATCCAACCTGACAGAGCTTGAGAGGATCTGCAGAGAATAATGGGAGAAACTCCCCAAATACAGGTGTGCCAAGCTTGTAGTGTCATACCAAAGACGACTTGAGGCTGTAATCACTGCCAAAGGTGCTTCAACAAAGTACTTAGTAAAGGGTCTGAATACTTATGTAAATGGGATATTTCAGTTTTTTATTTTGAATACTTTGCAAAAATTTCAGTAAACCTGTTTTTGCTTTGTCATTATTGGGTAATGTGTGTCGATTGTTGGGGGGGGGGGGGGGACAATTTAATCAATTTTAGAACAAGGCTGTAACGTAACAAAATGTGGAAAAAGTCAAGGGGTCTGAATACTTTCCGAATGCACTGTATATTGTGATTACTGCTTTAAAGCAGTAATTTTTTGCCTTTACCTCCCTTATCTCACATCATTTGCTCACATTGTATATAGTCTTATTTTTTTCTACTGCATCATTGATTGTATGTTGTTTTACTCCATGTGTAACTCTGTGTTGTTGTATGTTGTCGAACTGCTTTGCTTTATCTTGGCCAGGTCGCAATTGTAAATGAGAACTTGTTCTCAACTTGCCTACCTGGTTAAATAAAGGTGAAAAAAAAAGAAAAAAAAAAGCAAATTTCTGCAGCATTAGTAAAGATGTGATCAATACATGTTCATGATTTTGTTTTGTTTGTAACTACCCTGGTAGGTTGACTGATAACCTGAAACAGGTTGCAGGCACTAGTTACAGTTTGAAGCTTTTTCTTGAGTGGGCAGCTTGATGAAAGCCAGTCAATATTTAAATCACACAGAAAATATATCTCTCTTTTGATATCACATACATTATCAAGCATTTCACACTTTATCTAGATACTGACTGTTAGCACTTGGTGGTCTGTAGCATCTTCCCACCAGAATGGGCTTTAGGTGAGGCAGATTAACCTGTAGCCATATTACTTCAACAGTGATCCTCTCTAAGCTTTACAGGATTGTGGTTCTGAATATAAACAGCAACACCATTGGCATTTCTGTCTTTTCTGTAGATGTTATAAGCATGTATTGCTACCACTGTATCATCAAAGGTAGTATCTAAGAGTTTCAGAGATTGTCTGAATATGCATGTCATCTGTTACTAGCAAATTATTGATTTCATGAACCTTGTTTCTTAAGCTACATATGTTAACGTGGGCTATTTTTAGCACTTTTCTGGAATGCTTGATTGTTTTCGTTGCTTTACTGGGAAGCTTAGCAGAAGTAGACATGCTCATGTTATTTATGTTAGTGCAGGGTGAGCTGCACACAGTGGACTTCCTACTAGGGCACACCGCCTCAGTGCTAACAGTATAACTCTGGCTCATAGGCACATGATTACTGCATACAATAGCTGTAGGATCAGCAGAGGCATTCAGGGCAGTTAGAGGGACATAAATTATGTTATTTACATTGTGTCTTCCAACCCCCCTGGGATAATGTACATTTGCTGAAGCATTATGACAACTCAGTGACACAATGGTAGGGATTAACTGAGCTGGGCTTGGGTCATTGATAAGTAATTGTCTCAACGCAGCTTTATAATGCTGTGAAAGGATCCAGGAACCCAAGTGATTTTGGTGGATCCCATCCTTTTAAAACAAACTTTGTTTCCAGAAGGTATCAAAATTGTCAATAAATGTTACGCCCACCGTTCATTTATGACATGTTTACATCTGACTAATGATCGAAGTGATTCTGAACAGGAATTGTGCATGCTAATAGGGAAGCGTAAAGGTAAACTAATAAACCTCATTACTGTCCTTTGTGTTCTTGTCAATTTTCAGAGACAAAACATCTGCCTTTCAGGTTTCACTGTATTTGGTTTTTAATAGCTCATTAAGCCATCAACAGTAATGCTAGTTAAATTAATGCAAACTTAATGCAATAAAACTAAGTTTGTGTTTTGGAGATTCTTATAAATCTATGCTAGATTTATATTATCATACGTCTGAAATGTTTCCTTGAAAGAAACAAATACATTCCTGTAAGGACCTTATGAAAAGGTTAAACTGAAGGGGATTTCAGACACGAACCAAACTACAGGTGGGAGAGAAATCCAGTCCAAGTCCAACAGCATTAAAAATGGATGCGTTCTTGAGTCATGGACACCACAGGTGATGGATATCATCCAATTTCCAGAGGCCAACTTTCAGAGATATTTATCAGTGTGTTTTATGATTCAGACATCTATTCACTTATGGAATTACTGACCCATGAGTCATTGAGTCATTCAGTTGGCAATGAAAATAAATATATATATACATATATTTCTTCTGTTTTAATTGAAAGGATGTTTCACTTTCCGTGCCTGTATTAGTTACTGTACTGAACTGGTCATATGTTGATTATGCTGCTGGCAGGATATTTACTTGCATCTGAAACAAACAAAGTACTTTTAAAGTACTGTGCATCAAAATACCTTTCATTATTTTCTTTGTAATTTGATAAGATCAAGTTAACTTTTAACTAACATTTGAAATTAAAATCACAGGTGAGTGAATAGATGTTTGAATCATAAAACATATTAGCACACTGATAAATCTCTCTGAAAGTTGGCCTCTGGAAATTGGATGATATCCATCACCTGTGATGTCCATGACTCAAGAACGCATCCATTTTTAATGCTGTTGGACTTGGACTGGATTTCTCTCCCACCTGTAGTTTGGTTCGTGTCTGAAATCCCCTTCAGTTTAACCTTTTCATAAGGTCCTTACAGGAATGTATTTGTTTCTTTCAAGGAAACATTTCAGACGTATGATAATATAAATCTAGCATAGATTTATAAGAATCTCCAAAACACAAACTTAGTTTTATTGCATTAAGTTTGCATTAATTTAACTAGCATTACTGTTGATGGCTTAATGAGCTATTAAAAAACCAAATACAGTGAGACCTGAAAGATTTAGCTTGCAGATGTTTTGTCTCTGAAAATTAAAGTGTAGAAAGGTGTCAGTTTTACAGTACATCACACATCTTACCCGTCTCAATTTGCAGAAATTGTTGAAGCTGTGAGCGTGGCACAGCCGTGGGCTAGGTGTCTGTAAAGGTGTGCAGGGCGAACCAGAGAACTGTCAGGTGGTGCTCAATTTGACCCTCTCCCAGAGTGAGGGAGGCAAAGCCGCTCCCTACAAACGGATTCATTTTCAGGAGCAGATGCGTAGGTTGATGGATCCTGTGAATGCCAAGACACTAATTAAATAAGGAGCAAGCCAGTCTTTGTCTGGAAAAGTACCATGAGTGGAGTTTCGCTTCAATAGTGTGAAAACATTTGAATGCAGGCAACTGATCAAATTGGATATAGCGGTGTGATTTTGACACTGATGTGCGTGTGCCATTGCCATCGCATCACATGCTGGAATAGGCGTAGTGAAAAGGGTAGTCATTGTTTCTTAAGGGCATGACAGAGCAGGAGGCAAAGTAAAAAAATTGAAAAATAGGTTTATTAAATAATAAGTTGCACAATTAATGTCAGCAAAATATTTAGAAAAGACTGATAAAAACAAACAAAATACTGAACATAAAGTAAAAGAAGAGGCCTAAGCAGGTATTCCTGGCAAAATAGTCTACCAGGCTTTAACCAGCCTTCCTATCAGCAAATCCAACACTGGCAAAACCTTGGGGGTAATTCCACACAGGTACTGTATATATAGGACCTCCCCCACAGACTCACCTCTAATTGGAGCGTACCAATGTGGCCCTCAATTTGGCCCAACATGCTAACTAGACAACATAGCTAGCTAGATAACAAAAAATGGTGGTGTAAAATTAACGGTAAGGCTTAGAGAAATGACAAGCAGCAATAAAAGGGGTGTTGAATTATGAGCAGGCTGAAAGTAAGCATGGAAGTTTTATACATCATTCCTCATATACATGTAACAAATCAAAACACTTATTTTTATATATATAGATTTTTTTATTTTCTTATTCATTTAAAAAAAAGAATTGTACCCCCTTTTTTCTCCCCAATTTCGTGGTATTCAATTGGTAGTAGTTACAGTCTTGTCTCATCACTGCAACTCCCGTACGGACTCGGGAGAGGCGAAGGTCGAGAGCCATGCGTCCTCCGAAACCCAACCTAGCCGCACTGCTTCTTGACACAATGCACATCCAACCCGGAAGCCAGCCGTACCAATGTGTTGGAGGAAACACCATACACCTGGCGACCTGGTCAGTGTGCAATGCGCCCTGGCCACAACAGGAGTCGCTTGTGCGCGATGAGACAAGGATATCCCTACCGGCCTAACCCGGACGACGCTGGGCCAATTGTGCGTCGCCCCGTGGACCTCCCGGTCGCGACCAGCTGCGACAGAGCCTGGGCTCGAACCCAGAATCTCTGGTGGCACAGATAGCACTGCGATGCCCCGGAGGCCATTCAAAACACTTTATGTGCAAATGTTAAGTTGATAGATCGAAGAGAAGGGGAGTTGTTAGGATTTATTTGAGTGGTTCATTTTCTCTCTAATCTTTTGATGTATTGCTTGGTTTTTCTCAAACTTATCAAAGACAGACATGATTAACATACCTGCTGAGGTTGGAGTCATTGAGATTTAGCCATGGTTTATGAAAAGAAGAGACTAGCATTAGACCCGATGACGTGTTTCTGCACATTAGCTAGCCAACGTTGCCATGACATCGCCAATAAGAGTTATTGGGATTTCTATTGGAGAAGCAGTTTCTGCCTATCTTCACACTGTGCTGTCTTTGGTAGTATGTTGAACGGGGTGGCGGGGCTAAGCCTTAGCCTTTGAGTGCTTATTACAGTGCCACCTATGGGCCAATCTGTGTATCACTTAGTTTTTTTCAAACTTAGTTATAATTGACTTGATTAACAAAATTCATTGAGTGTACGGTTCAAGGAAAACATTTTTTATGAAGATTTAAAAAAAAAAAAGCAATATGATGGAAAATCCAATATCGCGGACCTCATGGGTCCTTGGGGCAAATTTGTTCCTTATGATTAGAAACACATACACTGCATTCGGAAAGTATTCAGACCCCTTGACTTCTTCCACATTTTGTTATGTTACAGCCTTATTCTAAAATGTATTAAATACGTGGATTACACACAATACCCCATAATGGCAACGCAGAAACAGGTTTTAGAAAAAAACTGAAATATCACATTTACATAAGTGTTCAGAACCTTTACTCAGTACTTTGTTGAAGCACCTTTGGCAGCAATTACATCCTAGTCATCTTGGGTATGACGCTACAAGCTTGGCACACCTGTATTTGGGGAGTTTCTCCCATTCTTCTCTGCAGATCCGCTCAAGCTCTGTCAGGTTGGACGGGGAGCGTCGCTGCACAGCTATTTTCAGGTTTCTCCATAGATGTTAGATCGGGTTTAAGTCCTGGCTCTGGCTGAGCCACTCAAGGACATTCAGAGACCTGTCCCAAAGCCACTCCTGGTTTGTCTTGGCTGTGTGCTTAGGGTCATTGTCCTGTTTGAAGGTGAACCTTCGCTCCAGCCTGAGGTCCTGAGCGCTCTGGAGCAGGTTTTCATCAAGGATCTCTCTGTACTTTGCTCCGTTCATCTTTCCCTTGATCCAGAGAGGTGCCTGGTTTCCTCCAGACGTGACACTTGACATTCAGGCCAAAGAGTTCATTATTGGTTTCATCAGACCAGAACATCTTGTTTCCCATGGACTGAGAGTCCTTCAGGTGCCTTTTGGCAAACTCCAAGTGGGCTGTCATGTGCCTTTTACTGAGGAGTGGCTTCTGTCTGGCCACTACCATAAAGGCCTGATTAGTGGAGTGCTGCAGAGATGGTTGTCCTTCTGGAAGGTTCACTCATCTCCACAGAGGAACTTTGGAGCTCTGTCAGAGGGACCATCGGGTTCTTGGTCACCTCCCTGACCAAGGCCCTTCTCCCCCGATTGCTCAGTTTGGCCGGGCGGCCAGCTCTAGGAAGAGTCTTGGGGGTTCCAAACTTCTTCCATTTAAGAATGGAGGCCTCTGTGTTCTTGGGGGCCTTTAATGCTTCAGAATTGTTTTGGTACCCTTCCCCAGATCTGTGCCTTAACATAGAGCTCTACGAACAATTCCTTCAACCTTATGGCTTGGTTTTTTCTCTGACATGCACTGTTAACTTTGGGACCTTATATAGACAGGTGTGTGCTTTTCCGAATCATGTCCAATCGATTTAATTAATGGAATCCATTTTAGAATAAGGCTGTAATTTAACAAAATGTGGAAAAAGTGAAGGGGTCTGAATAATTTCCGAATGCACTGTTTTGTGGTTGTATGTCAAAACGGGCAGCGGGGCTGAGCCTTAGACCTTGAATGCTTATTACAGCGCCACCTATGGGCCTATGTGTGCCAATTTTTGGGGCAATTATGGGCCGATTTTTGGTGTCTGACTAACGGTGTTGATATACACTACAAAAGTATGTGGAACATCTCATTCCAAAATCATCGGCATTCATATGGAGTTGGTCCACTCTTTGCTGCTATAACAGCCTCCACTCTTTTGGGATGGCTTTCCATTAGATGTTGGAACATTGCTGCGGGGATTTGCTTCCATTCAGCCACAAGAGCATTAGTGAGGTCATCCCAAAGGTGTTCGATAGTGTTTAGGTCAGGACTCTGTGCAGGCCAGTCAAGTTCTTCCACACCGATCTTGACAAACTATTTATTTATGGACCTCGCTTTGTGCACAGGGGCATTGCCATGCTGAAACAGCAAAGGCCTTCCCCAAACTGTTGCCACAAAACTGGACAACATGTAAAGTGTTGGTCAGTGCCCGACCTAACTAGAATGTCATTGTATGGTGTAGCATAAAATTTTCCCTTCACTGGAACTAAGGGGCCTAGCCCGAAACATGAAAAACAGCCACAGACCATTATTTCTGCTCCACCAAACTTTACAGTTGGCACTATGCATTTGGGCAGATAGTGTTCTCCCGGCATCCGCCAAACCCAGATTTGTCCGTTGGATTGCCAGATGGTGAAGTATAATTCATCACTCCAGAGAATGCATTTCTAGGTGGAGAGCTTTACACCACTTCAGCCGATGCTTGGCATTGTGCATGGTGATCTTAGGCTTGTGTGCGGCAGCTCGGCCATGGAAACCCATTTCACGAACAGTTCTTGTGCTGATGTTGCTTCCAGAGGCAGTTTGGAACTCAGTAGTGAGTGTTACAAACAAGGACAGACAATTGTTATGGGCTACATTCTGTGAGCTTGTCTGGCCTACCACTTCGCAGCTGAGCCATTGTTGCTCCGAGACATTCCCACTTCACAATACCAGCACTTACGTTTGACCAGTGCAGCTCTAGCAGGGCACACATTTGACGAACTGATTTGTTGGAAAGCTGGCATCCTATGACGGTGCGATGTTGCAAGTCACTGAGCTCTTCAGTAAGACCATTCTACTCCCATTGTTTGTCTATGGAGATTGCATGTCTGTGTGCTGAATTGTATACATCTGTCAAGAACAGGTGTGGCTGAAATAGCTGAATCCACTAATTTGAAGGGGTGTCCACATACTTCTGTATATATAGTATAGTTATAGAATATTAGGACAAACGCACATGAAACCATAGAGAGGGGGGAAATGCAGATGGATCGATCGGCAAGCACCCACCAAATTATTATACTGTCATATCAGGCCTATTTTATTTTTATATTCACGTCCACAGTGGAAACATAAGGCTAGTTTGTGGAATTATGGTTCACTGTTACACAAACATGACCTACAGTATGGTTGATATAGCCAAGGCCTATACTGTATAAGTGCTGCTACAATTGTATAACACTGATTGTGGTATAATTATTTACTCTTTTGCAGAAGGTAGGCCTACAGGTTGCCTGCCTAAACCTGTCTCTGTCAAAACACATCTGCTAACAGAATAGGATGTGAATGTTTTTGACAGTAATGATGATGGTATGATGATCTCCCTTCCAGTGATGGCTGAGGTGAGAAGGGCGGCCAGTGGTAGAGGAAGCGCACTTGGCAGCCAGTGGTCAGACTCAGGTTGGAGTAGAAGAAACAGCAAGTCATCCTCCTCTCCTGGGCACACATTAGAGGAAGAGCTGGTGAAGGAGCACAGCCAGCGCTTCAGCACCACTACCAGTCCTCCAACATCCTCATCTCCCCTCAATCTGCCCGGGTCACCTGCTCTGATGTCATTCCTACAAAGCAGCGTCTTCACACCCTCACATATGAAGATGAGTTGCGAGTGCAGTCTTTTGTAATGCTGTAAATTGAATTCAGTGGATGTGTTGTTACATGGTAACTCTATTTAGAATAGAGGAACCTCTCCTAATTCCCCTGAGAATTACCTAAGAGCCCTGTGCGCTGCATCTCAAATTATAGTAGAGTTTGCCCTAATGCTATAGTTTAAATGTACTTTTTGCTACTCTGAACTGGGTTGACCAAGAGTGGTCCTGTGATGTTTTCTAGCCTTTAATCAGCAAAGTTTGCAAATCTCTCCAAATGCATTATAATGCCCAGGCTTTTTTGTGTAAGCACAACATAACCAGGTCAACATGTCCAGAGAGACCCAGGCTGTTTGTACAGTAATTACGATGAGATTGCCACTCCGCGTTGTTTGTGAACGTTTATCAACCTGTGTGTCTCTGCCCAGCATGGCAGAGCCTGTACCTAAGGTGAGGATTGATGGTGCCTCTTGAATAGGCCATTGAAGCACCTATTATTCACGATGAGTACCAACCACTTGTAATTCAAGTAGAGTGGGCAGCTTTGTATCACAGTTTTCCCATTGTTTCTCACCAACATACGTGCCACCTAACTCAGGCTGTGTGGAGGGCCTCTACTGACACTGGGAGGAGTGGAGAGAAAGGAAGAAAGAAGAAAAAAGTCTCTATGTCCTGCCCCAGCTTACAAGAGGGGGAGGAATGTGGAGGTCTTGGCTGGCTGCCAGGCTATGCGGCTGATGTCTCCGTCAGGATGGGAGGCCCTTTGCTTTTCCCTTTACAGTGAAATGTAACACAAGATGGCATACCCCCCTACTTGTCAGCGAGTGAAAGAGGACCAAGGAGAGAATGCAGTTGTTGCAAAGGTCTCTGTAGCACCTGCGATGATACCGAGGTAGACCAGCGGAGCACAGAGAGAAAGGGACACACGTGAGTAATGACGGATTAAAGAGTTATGTCGCAGCGTGAAACACTGTGTCCACACAGAATTACCAGCCAATACAAATTTCTCACAATAGTCCCATCGGCAGAATGAAGGGAGAGGCAGAAGAGGGGAGTTTGACCGACAGCCGTTTGCCTGGGAGCCAGGGGGAACGGCTGCGCCCCTGCCAACTATCATTATCCATGGAGTGAATTTACCACCAGAGTGCAGCCTCATAGGCCCAAACCGCATAACTGTCCTGGAGTAAGTTGTCACAGTAGAGGAGCAAACTTTCTCTTTTTGTTTTGTTTTTCGATAGAATCTCTGACCTCATGAGGGAATGCTTCCGGAGAGCAGGCAAACTGACTAGAGTGGGGGTTAGGTATACAACCACTATCTTGATGGTGCATGTAGGGAATGCTTTTATACAAAGGAAGGACTGGTGTGATCTACTATTGCAAAATCCCATTAACTTTAATTCATGTATGAAGTGTTCCTTTTCACCACACTTAATCACAAAAACATGTTTAAATTTAAAGGATTTTCTCAAAGCTTTTGTAAAGTACAATCTATATTGTCTTGTGTTCTTCTGACTACAGGCAATCCTCCTCCCCATACGCTGGCAACAGGAGCTCTTGGAGGAGGAGAAAGCACCATGCTCCGACAACCTTTGACCTTAAAGAGAGTGGCATACACACGGTAAAGAAGCAGTCATGTTTAGGACCCCCACCCCATGGAAGAAGAACCCAATATACCCCTGTCTCTGGACTCAGGTACCCAGAACTATAGTGTCTTTCCACCTCATCTATACCATCCCCAAGTCCCATCTACTGTAGTGTAGTGTATTACTGCACATATGACCATCACATACTGTGTAGGAGGAGATGAATTCCAGCAATTCGATTTGATTTTACAATACTAAAGAACAAACCCTCTAAATATTAACATGATGTACTAAAATAAATGTTAGGATCATTTTACATTTTTGACATGACGTGTACTGTAGGCATGGTGTGTGTGTAGCAAAGTTGTTTTCTTTCTCTCTATTATTTCCTGTCTTTATTAAGAATCATATCTGCCGTGAAGCCTCCCATCTTCCTGCATCTGCCACAAACCATCAGAGTGATTTCCTACAAGAATGGGACAAGACAAACCTCTGCTAAAGTCACAGCTTCTAACATTACCACGGTGAAGTTCCTCTCTACCTCATTCACAGATGTTTTCTTGAAAAGACTGAGACCTTGACATTTTGAATTTCTTCAAAGCCCTCTTGAATCCTAATGATACTTGTTGATATTTCAGCTTTTGGAGGCGTGCGCATCTAAACTGAAGCTGAACTCTGCAGCCAGAAGGATATTCCTGTGCGACGGTACAGGGGTTTCTCTAGCTGAGGACCTGGCCATTGACTCAGAGGTATTCGTCTCAATGGGAGAGGCCTTCCTGGAACCACAGAGAGAAATCCGAGGTATGGAGCTGCAAACTAAATCCACAGCACTGCTTTCATCCATAGGGAAGAGTGGTTCATCACTATTCAGCCATGTGGGAGCTGAAGAGATGACAAGATTTTGGGCAAAGAGCTCTGCTGAGGTTAACACAATAGCCTTATTAGCATCAGATTGGATTTGAATCTAAATGGTATTTGTATTTCTTCAAATAACATGCATGAGACAAAATTAGGTATAAATTGTTATACATTTTTTATTTTTGTATTTGCTTATTTCTAAATAACAATGAATGACATTTTAAATCAAAGAAAATGCCATACATTCAGTTACAGAGAACACCTGATTAGAAACCCTATTGGGATGTTCCTCTAGTTTTTCTTTATAGAGGGGTTTCAAAAGTTCATGTGCCATTTATCCTGCCCCTGGAGATGCTAAAACTGCCATCCGACAGCTAAGTTTATTTATGAACCCTTTGTTGAGCGCCAAGTTGAAGCCCGGAACTTCTGTGCTGCAGCTGTGTTTCCTTGGCTGGGTTTCATGGCGACACGCACTGCTGTTCTCTGAGCGCCATGATGCCGGCGCCGTTGGCAGGACGCACCAAAGCTTTGCACCGGCTCTTTGCTGGATCAGCAAGCTTAACCCAGCGAAATCTGGTGCAGCACGATGGGTTTTGACTCATAATCAATCTTGCACGCTCCTCGACAGTTGTCACTGGGACAGGGAGTGGAGCAGGTGGCAGATGGGCCCTGTCTGCAGAGACCCAAGCCGCTAGGTGTGAGTATGTGTGTGTGCCCAGGCCGGGCAAAGTGGAGGGCACAGCCCAGAATTAGCACACCTCAGATAGGAACTGGGAGGAGAAGAGGATCCTAGCAAACTCAGAGTAGGGGATAATTCAGACAATAAACCACAGTTATCTGGGGTGACAAGACGAGGCCTATGGTCTGCCCGCTGGGCACAGACATCAATTCAACATCTATTCCACGTTGGTTCAAAGTAATTTCATTGAAATGACGTGGAAACAACGTTGATTCAACCAGTGTGTGCCCAGTGGATGGTGTCACGCATATTGGACACTTTATAAGTTAAATTTACTTTTGATTTCTTGTACTGTATCTGGAGAAATTACCTAACACATTTTGATCATGGTCTTGGATTCATTTTCCATATTGATTCAGTGACATTAAAGAGCTTCAAAGCAGGAAAGAAAAGAGGACCAAAGTTAATCATGGGCGATTCCAAGCCAGGAAAGCCCGAAAATAGTTTTTGGTGTCTCAGATTGTTCTGGCAATTTTCACAAATTAACTTCATTGGGAGGATGGGTGTTTGACATGCTTTTTACATTTGTATCACAAACACTTTTTATGAAAATCAAGATGAAAGTGGCCATTTTAGGCCTACTGTATACATACCTCCAGTAAGACCCTATGATCAGGGCTCTAAAGTGCGACCATTTAGTTTGCATAACCTACTAGATATTTTTCTGTGACCTGACATTTTATTTTGGGAGCACCCAGTGCAACCAGAATATAAATCACCCAGATGAGAATTGTTGTAATGATAGGCTTGCCCTGATAGGCTTGCCCTAGAGAAAAACGCAAGCGCTGATTGGTTCAATCCAAAGCTTACATGTAAAGAACAGGGATGACTCTCGCCTTTTTGGGGCCCTAAGCGAGATTTGCAGAGATCTGCAGTTCTACACGTTTTATCATATGGCAATATTAAAGCAGATTTCATGCACTTTTACTCATTTTACAGTGGGACAGAGAGACATTTTTGCCATTTTAAAGCACATTTCCTGCAATTCTACCCATTTTGCTATGGCTTATGCCATGATATCTGAGTAAGAGTGACTAACAAGATCAGTGGGGGCCCACTGGAGGTCAGGGCCCCTGGGCACGTGTGCCCAGTTGGTATTCAGCCATCATTACCACAAGTTTAGATTACTGGCAAGACTTACCAATCTAAATATTGTGACTGGCAAAGCAAGATAAAAAATTCTGATGCACAGCCAAATTTCGAACTTTCACATTGTGTATATTACTATTCTTATTTTCAACAGTAAGTTAAAAAACCCAACTGAGAAATGAGGGGCACATGATGTCACTGTGTAATTTTAAGTTCCAATCCACAATTATTTCTAAATGCCTGTCTTGCAAATCTATTTTTTCACATATAAAAATAAAGTTTCTTTGCAGGACAAGGATTGTCCTGACTTTGAAGATTGCCTGAATTGATTCGCATTGCTTTTCTGGTTGGTTGGTAAGTTTCACCATTTCAATTATTTCAGATCGACAGGATCTTTCAAGAATGGCTGAATTGCTTCGTATTAATTGCTTTTCTGTTTGGCTGGATGCAAGTTTTACCATCCAATTATTTACAGTTTCACCATGGCACGTACTGTGGCGATAGGTTAGCAGATGGGAATTATTAGAATATGGCAAATATTAGTCAATTATTGCATTTTATCCATGTTGGCTTTTGCGGCCTAACTGAGACATAAACAGATATGTGGAAGGGCATACAGGCTGTCGCCAATTTATTAATGCGTAATTTGCCTAAATGGGTAATGCAAACACTTCAACCACTACATTTTATTTGGACGCACCCTAGCAGGGAATTGTCTCTTTCCTATGCAAACTTTATAAATGTCGACAAAAAAAATCACTGGACCAGTTAATGGAAACATTGCTTGTGTCTACCACTTTGTATAGCCAGTTAGCACTGAAACAGTCATTTCTATGTAGGCTTACCTGGCAGAATTATATGATATCACGATGATTTGTATCAATCGGCTTGTCTTTGGTTTGCAAACTTACTGCAAAATATTCAGCCATTCTTGAAAGATCCTGCAAAAAAACACAATTGTTATTGTTGACTGACTTGCCTAGTTAATTAAAGGTTAAAAATACAATTATGAATAACTCAAATTTCATTTAAGAAATGAGTCAAAGTTGAGGCTTTAACTTTAATTCACTCCAAATGAAAAGTATATGTATGACGTGAGTTGGAACCTCTCAGGGCTGAGTGCAGGGCCACAGTAAAGGAAAGTGGCTGCCACAGGTGTGAGGCGTAGCACTGTAAGAAACAGGCCTGGCTGTCAGGAAGAGTTTTCCACTGTTTTGCCCACGGAGCTGATGTATTTTGACAGGCCGGGATTGACACGGAAAGGTGTGACTGGCAAGCTGCAGCCGTCCTCTGTTTTGTCGGCGAAAGCGACGTGTTTACATCGCTCTAATTGCTGACTTATTTCGACGTCGGAACAGCGGCAGTCAGGGAGCCAGGTAGTGCTGTAATACTCCCTGCGTCACACACAGGCAACGTTTAATTGCTCTGTCATTTTCTGTACTTCACGAAGAGCTGGGGTGCTGCTAAATGAAGCATGGCTTACTCCCGCCTCGTGCAGCAAATGCTCTCCAGAATGTTTTCCACTTCTTTTTTATCAAGCGGTGTGTAGAGTAAGAAGAGATGAGGTGAGACAGACACTCACGTGGAGCGTAATTGCAATATGGTGCCACACATTTATTTTCCTACACTCTGGGGGTCATGACCTTTTCTCTCATCACAAAATAACAAATTACATGCTTTTTTTTGTTATACAGTATATTTGTTTCTAATTTCTTATATTAGAAAGAAACTTCTTCACTTGAAACTTAATTGTTTGTTTTATTCCATCAATGTAGTATTGGCTGGTGGTGTAATGATACGTGTAGAATTTGGGCAAAATGTTATCCTTTGATAGTGATTCGTTTGTCATTTAGGCTGTGTGTGTATCTGTGCGTGTGTGCGTGCCTGTATGCGCATGGATCTGTTTGTGTATTTTGTGCATGCCTGTGTGCGTGCGTGCATCAGTGGTGGCTGGTGGCACTTTAAATGTAGAGGACAGGCTCATAGTAATGGCTGGAACGCAATGGTCTCAAACACATCATACACCTGGCTTCCATGTGTTTGATACCATTCCATTCAGTCCATCCTATTCATTATTAAGAGCCGTCCTCCCCTCGCCAGCCTACTCTGGCATGCATGCTTGTGTGTATGTGAGAGACACTAGGTCTGAGGTAACGCTCACAACTGTCTTGTCTGGGGCTAGACAGGCAGGCAGGCTCACCTGGGAAAGCTTTTAAAGAATGTGCTGCTCCTACCTTTAATGCTACGGCTCTGTGCTCCCTCTTGACAGGCTGATTGGCACCGCTAATGGGCTGCTCATAATGAGGGCCTGAATGCTATGTCAGTCCCATAGGCATGGAGACCATGCCAAGTTATTAAAGGCAGCATTCTCACAAGTCAAACCCCAGGGCTTCCATAACTCTTCTATGAACCTTTTATGGCCTGTATTTGTTTTAATCTCCCTCTCATAGACAAACATTGGCAATGCCCATGGTAGTTTCCCAGTGTACTGTATCTCTCACTCAGACACACATCTACAGGTAACTGCCAAAATGAAGGAAACACTTGAGTAAATGAGGCATACAAAGTATATTGAAAGCAGGTTCCTAAGCAATTCCTAAGCAAATATCAACCCATCTTGCATAGCATCATGAATAAAAAACAGGCCATTATTTTGGACATTATTTTGGCTACCATGGCTATGCCCCCATAGGATAACAATGCCCCCATCCACAGGACACGAGTGGTCACTGAATGGTTTGATGAGCATGGAAACAATGTTAACCATATGCCATGTCTCAGTTACCAGATCTCAACCCAATTGAACACTTATGGGAGATTCCGGGTTGGCGCCTGAGACAGTGTTTTCTTCCACCATAAACAAAACACCAAAAGATTCAATTTCTCGTGGTAAAATGGTGTCGCATCCCTCTAATAGAGTTCCAGACACTTGTAGAATCTATTCCGTGGCACTTTGAAGCTTTTCTGGCTCGTGGTGACCCAATGGCCTATGAAGACACTTTATGTTAGTGTTTCCTTTATTTTGGCAGTTACCTGTATAGGGTTCTCAGTGTTCCAGACAAAAACCTACACGTGGCAGTTACCTTTTCCTCAAGAGGTACAATCTGTAATCCGATAAGAATTCAGCCCCTTGTCACAACATTGAAGCAGGTGGACCTGATTCTTCTGTAAGCAAACTGCGGTAGAGTCGAAACAAGAGAATGACATGCAAAAACACATCAAATTGGATGTTAACAAAGAGGCCACTGACTGAGATGTACTGTATATGCAATGCAATGTATATGAAAGCGGGTACAAAGATGTGACAGTTTATTGTAAGTGGCTAGATGTTTCCATAAAGACGGTGTGGCCTCTTGCAGTGGTGACGTGTTCAGGTAATCATGTGGGATGACTCCACACACAATGGGAGGGAGGGTTAGGGGGGCAGCCGGGGGCCTGACGGGGGAGGAGTCCCTTTCAACAAACACAATATTGAATCAGAGGGAAATAATCAGTTGATTAGTGGCAGAGGCATGCTAAGGTGGATTTTAATTAGGGCTAAATTGTGGTAATACTCCCCGATACCAGCGGCATCTGCTCCCTTCAGGGTTAGTGATTTATGGTCCCTATCAGTGCGGCCAGCCTGCTGCAGCAGCTTATGTTAAACTTAGTGGGAGACGACAGTACTGCTGCTACGATACGCACCACCGGGTGTAGTATGGCCTGTGTACGTTAAGATGGAGTGATCACAAAGCTAGAGAGGGGGCTGTTACTGATTTTCTAGCCAAACCGTGTGTGTGTGTGTGTGTGTGTGTGTGTGTGTGTGTGTGTGTTCACCCGTCCTCTTCCCCGGCCTATCTGTCACTGTGTGAGCAGTCAAGCTGGACGCTGGAGGGGGTGGAGCTTCCTATGGACCAGGGGCGGGGTGGCGCCAAGACCAGCCTCTCCCGGCGGATGAAAAGCCTGTACCAGGCCACGGCCACCCTGAGGCTCCTGGGTCTTTCAGAACGAGACGAGCAGCAAGGGGTGCGAGGTGTTCTCTGTCACTGACCACTTAGAATAGGTAGTCACATTCACTCAGCATGAGGACTAGAGGAGTATTACTCGGGTTGTGTTTACTCTAGCTCTGGTTGGGGCTCATTGCATGTTGGGAGTCATTTGTCTCCTTCAAATATGTTTTGTTGAATTAAGAAGGTGTCAATAGAATAATTATGTTTTTGATGTGTGTGTATTCGTGTTGTAGTGGAATTTGGCACACTGAAGTGTACATATTTTCTCATGTTATCATTTACATCATACGTGGGGGGAAACACAATTCATTTTTCTGTGCAATGAAGGAAATCCCCTGGCCCACGGAGCTGCCCCAGATAAAACGAGTTAAATGTAATGAAGGGCTTTGATCTGTGAAGTGGAACCCCTCTTTTTTGGGTAATCTGATCCTACTGTAGGTTTGAGTGGGTGAATTTACAGAGTGATAGGATTCTTGTCCTTTTCTTCTTCCTCCAGTGGACTAACCTAATCTGAGCCTAATCGGGTCCATAAACCGACTGAGGGGATCCAACTGGAACAAAGTCTCTGTGTGTGTGTGTGTGTGTGTGTGTGTGTGTGTGTGTGTGTGTGTGTGTGTGTGTGTGTGTGTGTGTGTGTGTGTGTTAAAAACATTTCCTACACTATTAGAAAAAATGGTTCCAAAAGGGTTCTTCAGCTGTCCCTATAGGAGAACCCTTTTTGGTTCCAGGTAGAACCATTTTGGGTTCCATGTAGAACCCTCTGTGGAAAGAACCCTTTTAGGTTCTAGATAGCACCTTTTT
Organism: Salmo trutta; assembly: GCF_901001165.1. NCBI lineage: Eukaryota > Metazoa > Chordata > Actinopteri > Salmoniformes > Salmonidae > Salmo > Salmo trutta. The sequence continues at coordinate 45,355,690 of NC_042973.1, forward strand.
TTCTAAGTGTAGACAGGACCACAATAGTGGGATATTGAAGTGTGGATTTCAGGAATTCAAACAGCTCTTTGGGAGAATGTGGTGTTTGACTTCTTCACACTGCCTCTGCAAACATTGCCAATCAATTTTCACGTCCATTCTGTCTGGCATCCTCCGAGAGTTTGGTGAGGATTCTCCTCAGCATGCGTTAAAATGGAGCAGAAAATCTCCCTGATGCCTCGCGTTCCTTCTGCTCGACCACACTGTTTTATTCTTACTGTGGTATCCACCGCACAAGGTTGCTACTGCTGTAGCTAGTGCCGTGGCCCCATGATATGTAATGCAATTTTTCCAGACCTATGAATTTCAAGGGATAATTTGCAACCTTTTGTGGGATCCCGGAGGATGAATTAGTATTTCACAGAGGACAGGGCCTCATCCACTGACACCAAAGGGCCCTGAAAACTGACTAACACACACACACACACACACACACACACACACACACACACACACACACACACCCACACACACACACACACACACAGAGGGAGAGAGAAACACAGCATCAACTCTTAATTGCATGGTGTCCCACAGTCCAATGCTACACAGTAACATTTTATCCTATATCCTAGCTAGCAGGTAACTAAGTATCGTAACCTGGGCTGCCGGACGGACAGTATAGTGAAACACTGGCTCTTTTAATTTTTCTGCTAAAGTACAGTGCATGCTTTATGATATGCTGCTATTCACTCTAATCTACAGTTGCTGGATCTGTGCACCAGCAAGTTGCATCTCACCTCTGTGGCTAAGCTGGTCTACGACTGGGATGGGAGACACGTGGAGGACATCAGTCAAGGTACAGTATACATCATGTTCTACCATGTAGTCCTCACTGTCGATATTACATTTACTGGACATTTGCTTGTAATAAGTTAGTGACCATATTATAACAATTACTGTTGATTTGGCATACTGTATGCTAAATGATACATCAGCGGCTTTGTCTCCTTACACAGCAAATATGCCCAACAGAGACACACAGCACACGTCATTTTGGAGATGTCTTAGCGTCTATTGTGTGAAGTGGTAAAATGATGAGTTTGCGCGTGTTGGTGGCAATAAGCTCTTTGAGAGGCTGAGTGTGTAATGTCAGAGTGGATGAGGCCTTGTGATACTGAAATGACTGTCAGAGGGGGGAGTGGAGTCTAGGTGGACAGCTTCCACATGCTGCCTGGTTCTGATTTTTTGATTTAAACTTTTTTTTTATTCATGATCAACCAGCAGTTAACTATGATATCACGTTTTGGATATGCCAAATAAAATTTCAATAATAATAAAAATATTAAAGAAGACAATCCTCTGTCAACATTTCAAATGCTCTTCTTTCAACTAAGGACATTGGAGGGAGCATAGCTATTAGGTACATGGGGGCATGTTGGTCAGTGTTGGGGTTAATTCCACTAATTCAATTCTAATTCAATTCTTTATCCCTGTAAATTCCAAAGTTGGTATCATTTGGTCCTATGGTTAATGTGAAGAAGATTGTTGAAGTATTTTCAGCATATTTTAGCATATGTGACCTACCGCCTCGATTCGATCTTATGTAGCAACATTATTATATATTTTTTTACATTGGATAGAAGTAGAGACTCAGAGCTAGAAAATAGTATATCATACACTACAGTTGAGGAACAATGGGAAAGTAATTGTGCTTTGACAGTTGATAAACTTGTAACCCCACTTTTGAGAAAATGGCCTTTAAAATGTTTTGGTAAACCTGCTGGAGAGCTCTTCTTTGTCTTGAGCTATTCAGCATTGTTCATACCCTCTTAAGCCTTAGCCCCACCCATCTCTTTGAGGATTCACATATGAGGCCATTTGCTAAACAGAGTGAGTAAGGTTGTGTAGTAAACAACCAAAGATTTCAGGACGAAAAGGGGTTTAAGTAGTTGCCTATAATAAAGGGAAAACTCCAGGTAAAAATACACTTTATGTAGTCATTGGCCTATATCCTAATATTACTTTGAAAGTGTCCAGATAAAAATATTGTACACATATTTTATAATAATTATATGATGCTTACCCAGACAATTGTCTAAATTGTTAGGTCATGTGAAAGAAATGCTATAACCACCCCCAGCCACATCTAGGTAAGTGGATGGGAAACTATTGTATAGACATGTACACATGTTCATGAAATACAATAGATGGCTGTAATCACCCCCAGACACAACTGGCTAACTTGATGGGTTGTGTAATCATTCTCTTGCGAAGTGGAGTCTTTTGTTTAGACATGTAGCTAGCTAGCTAGCTAAACAATGAACCATAATCCCAACCCATAGCTACAGTACAAACAGATTGTCATAGCTCGCCACCATGCATGAAATGCTGGAGTATGAATCTGCAGGTAGCTAAAGCTAACTAACTAGATTCAATGTTAGCTAGCTAGCTAACATTACACTATTAAAAGCAATGCAAATATTTTTCTGAGATACAAATAATATTACTACACAGATCAAACACGTAACTTTAGCTAGCGAGCCATCAAGCTAACATTCACTAGCTAGCTATCAGTACGCTTTAACTTGCAAGAAAACAACTTTCTGACCAAATTAAATAATATAATATCTGAAATTATAAACTAGGTGGTTTGAGCCCTGAATGCTGATTGGCTGACAGCTGTGGTATATCAGACCGTATACCATGGGTATGACAAAACATTTGTTTTTACTGCTCTAATTACATTGGTAACCAATTTATAATAGCAATAAGGCACATTTGGGGGTTTGTGGTATATTTCCAATACACCACAGCTAAGGGATGTGTCCAGGCCTTCCGTGTTGCTTTGTGCGTAAGAACAGCCCTTAGCCGTGGTATATTGGCCGTATACCACACACCCTCTGGCTTTATAGCTTAAATGTAGGTAGACTCTTACCCGTATACATGGATGAATGCTTCACGCCAGTGTGTCTTTTACGTTTGTTTGGTAGCTAGCTACAGCTTGTTTGGCCCGTTGTCGTGCCAAGTTACTCCGGTTCACACTGACCATGTGCAGAAAGTAGTCCATCACAACTTTTTCCTACTGATCTTCATTGATAGCTCCTGCTAAATTCTGGGCAGCAATGTTGTTGAGAGCAGCAACAACATTTTTGCAGTTCTCCATGCTAACCTTAGATCTTAAAAAAAAATCTTCAGTAGCAAGGATTATCTGCACATACTGAGCAGCTCATGTTATAGACAGAAGCTTGCTACATGGTAGAACTCATCTCTCGGCATGTCCAGCCCATCCATTATCTCAGCCAATCATGACTAGCGGGAAGGTTCCTGTCTATTTCCGTGGCTAAACCAACTAGGCTCGTAATTTAACAATTGTATTCGTATTTACAGATGGCATACAAGTTTGTTATTAAGGCACATCAAAGTTCACGTTCCAGAAGAAATTTCTGGCCAAAAACGCATTTCGATTTAAAAAAAAGTTACTAAATAAATACATTAAAATACCTTTCTTGTGAAGTAGTGGCGTGCGACATATGCCTAGCTTCTTAAAACAGGTCACATATTAGTGTATGTGCTAATATGCATCTACTGGTATAGAGTGGCCCTCTTTGAATCCATCAACATTATTTTCTCTAACTATTTAGGGACTATTGTGATGATTCCAAACACCACATTTGGAGTGAATCTGACTTTTTGTCCATGAGAAGAAGATTTTTTATGATTATTTTAAGCATTAGTGTTACATAGTCAAAAAAGTGAATTGTTATACTGTAGTTTCCCTATCAATGCCAAACTAAGCGTGGTTCATCATGGTGTTGTCTTTGATGACCCTAAAAAGTTTCAAGTTGATAGGCCATTGTGGAGTGGATTTACAAAGGATTGAAATGGACACATACAATCTGATTTCCTGATTTATCAATAGCATCCCGCTCCCTTAGCTTTTCTCAAACTAAGTTAAGAGATGTATCATGGGGCTTTCGTTAATTGGACTTCATGAGGTTCATGAGAATATGTTTTTCAAAGGTTTTCCAAAATTTCCAAGATGGTGGAAAATCTATCCTGATGGAACTTATGGGTCCTTAAGGCAAATTTGTTGAGCATGAGGAAAGACACCTAAATACAAAGTCTCTCAGGTCAAACAGGGCGACGGATATGAGGGTTTAAGTGAGTTTGCTTATAACAGCGCCCTGTATAGGCCAATCTGTGCAGTGAGCCATCATACTCAAGCATAAAGAAAACAAACAATGAAAGAAAAGCATTGCAAGTTCGAATTTTGTACAGTTAGTGTGGGAGAGGTGGAAGAATTATTGTTATCGATCAATAATACCAATACCAATCAATACTCCAATACCCTACTCAATAAACTGGATGCAGTCTATCACAGTGCCATCCGTTTTGTCACCAAAGCCCTATATACTACCCACCACTGCAACCTGTACGCTCTCGTTGGCTGGCCCTCGCTTCATACTCGTCGCCAAACCCACTGGCTCCAGGTCATCTACAAGACCCTGCTAGGTAAAGTCCCCCCTTATCTCAGCTCACTGGTCACCATAGCAGCACCCACCTGTAGCACGCGCTCCAGCAGGTATATATCTCTGGTCACCCCCAAAGCCAATTCCTCCTTTGGCCGTCTCTCCTTCCAGTTCTCTGCTGCCAATGACTGGAACGAACTACAAAAATCTCTGAAACTCGAAACACTTATCTCCCTCACTAGCTTTAAGCACCAGCTGTCAGAGCAGCTCACAGATCACTGCACCTGTACATAGCCCATCTATAATTTTGCCCAAACAACTACCTCTTCCCCTACTGTATTTATTTATTTATTTTGCTCCTTTGCACCCCATTATTTCTATTTCTACTTTGCACTTTCTTCCACTACAAATCTACCATTCCAGTGTTTTACTTGCTATATTGTATTTACTTTGCCACCATGGCCTTTCTTGCCTTTACCTCCCTTATCTCACCTCATTTGCTCATATTGTATATAGACTTATTTTTCTACTGTATTATTGACTGTAAGTTTGTTTTACTCCATGTGTAACTCTGTGTTGTTGTGTGTTGAACTGCTTTGCTTTGTCTTGGCCAGGTCGCCATTGTAAATGAGAACTTGTTCTCAACTTGCCTACCTGGTTAAATAAAGGTGAAATAAAAAAATAATTAAAAAAAATAATGACAAACCTCCTGGCATTGACAACTTAGATGGAAAGCTACTGAGGATGGTAGCTGACTCTATAGCCACTCCTATCTGTCATATCTTTAATCTGAGCCTGAGGAAAGTCTTTATCCTGGAGGGAAGCCAAAGTCATTCCACTTCCAAGAGTGGTAAAGCAGCCTTTACTGGCTCTAACCGCAGCCCTATCAGCTTGCTACCAGCTCTTAGTAAACTGTTGGAAAAAATTGTGTTTGACCAAATACAATGCTATTTCTCTGTAAACAAATGAACAACATACTTTCAGCACGCTTATAGAGAAGGGCACTCAACGGGTACTGCACTGACACAAATGACTGATGATTGGTTGAATGACATTTATAAGAATAAGATTGTGGGAGCTGTACAGTTAGATTTCAGTGCGGTCTTTGATATTATTGACCATTACCTATTGTTGAGAAAACATATGTGTTGTGGCTTTTCAACCTTTGCCATATCGTGGATTCATAGCTATCTATCTAATAGAACTCAGAGGGTTTTCATTCATGGACGCTTCTCTAATGTCAAACTGTGGTGTAACTCAGGGCAGCTCTCTAGGCCCTCTACTCTTTTCTATTTTTACCAATGACCTGCCACTGGCATTAAACAAAGCATGTCCATGTATGCTGATGGTTCAACCATATACGCATCAATAACCACAGCTAATGAAGTCACTGAAAACCTTAACAAAGACTTGCAGTCGGTTTTGGAATGGGTGGCCAGTAATAAACTGGTCCTGAGCATTGTATTTGGTACAAATACTTCCCTAAATTCTAGACCTCATCTTAATCTGGTAATGAATGGTGTGGCTGTTGAACAAGTTGAGGAGACTGAATTACTTGGAGTTACCTTAGAATGTAAACTGTCATGGTCAAAACATATAGATTCAATGGTTGTAAAGATGGGGAGAGGTCTGTCCGTAATAAAGAGATGCTCTGTTTTTTGGCACCTTATCTTGATTATTGTCCAGTCATATGGTCAAGTGCTGCAAAGAAAGACCTAGTTAAGCTGCAGCTGGACCAGAACAGAGTTGGCACGTCTTGCTCTTCATTGTAGTCAGAGGGCTAATATTGATACCATACTTGCCAGTCTCTTTTGGCTAAGAGTTAATGAAAGACTGACTGAGTCAATTCTTGTTTTAATAAGAAACATTAATGTGTTGGAAATTCCTAATTGTTTGCAAAGTCAATTTACACACAGCACTGACACACAAACTTCATCCACTAGACATGCCACCAGGGTTCTTTTCACAGTCCCCAGGTCCAGAACAAATTCAAGGAAATGTACAGTATTATACAGAGCCATGAGAAATGTACGCGTGATGTAGCCCCGATACTGCCACGCCGCTCCCCCGGGACTGCTGCACAGAAGAAATATCAGCCCACAGAAAGAAGCACAAGATTGAACTTCACTCAACTTTCTAGAGCAGTGTTCACCAACCAGTCGATCGCATTCCTAGCAGATCACCAAACATATCTGTAAAAAACCCAACGATAAAGCCTTGTTCCTATTTTCTTTATACGTCTCAGGCTGTTGGCGGTAGGTGCACCCGATTCAGCTGCCCTGTGCACCGGGTAGGCTAATTGTTGCCATTTTGAACATTTAATGTGTCTGAAGGTACAAACTCTGCCTTCCCGGCGGGCAAATCAAGTGCACTATTGGCCTACCGCTGGCCAATCAGATGGCTCATATTACCGTGTCTGCAGTAACGTGGCAGGTATAAAAGAAAGCTACAGTAAAGTTGATACTGTGAGATTTCAAAACATTTAAAACCATGACTAGAGAGAGACTGTCAACCAATACAGCAAAGAGCTGCTGTTTTTATGAGTAAGTTCATGTTTAAGTTCTTACTCTGCTCTGTCAACACTTTGTATTCAACACTTTTATAACCCGTCAAATGAGCATTCTTCCTATTTCCACTCAGCGCTACAACAAGCACTTCAGCAGTAATGAATGAGTAGGAAAGTGTATCTATAGGTTTGCGTTGTTCTTATTATTAGTGGCTTGGGTCTCTTTTAATATCAGGAATATTTCACTGTCTCTGTTCATAGGAGTAACAACATGAATTTGTGCGTGAGGCAGAAATAATGTGGTGCGACTCGAGTTTCGCCATCAGCTGGAAGACGGGGTCCCTTTTTGGTCAGTGTCAGTGGTGGAAAGGGAGAGCGGAGGGACGTTGAGTGGCGGACCCTCAGTCTGCTGCTCTCTCCCTCCACTGAGAATGACCATCAGATGCAGGCACCATCAGCCCAGTAAATAAAAAATAAAAAGCACATTATTTAAATGTATGCTCACTCAGCCGTGCCTCACAAGTAATACAACAACAGATCTGTAACCGGTGTGATCGTATAGCCTACCTAAATTGCCCAAACAACAATGCATTGGCAGGGCAATTCAAGCAAAGCCAATATGCGGTGTTAATGTATCGGGCCTATAGCATACTGCACAAACCGCATTGCTACAGTGCTGTTTTTAATTGGTTAATGTTGCATAGGATTACGTTTTTTAAATCTGAGCGGTAGATCTCAGCTTGCTTTTTGACTCAGAAAGTGATCTTGACTCCGAAAGGTTGATGACCAATGTTCTAGAGTTTTCCCTGTTAACACGTTTCCCTTTACTGTGGCTATTGTGATCGAATCAACTCAATATTAGCCACTTTCAATGCAATATACCGAAACAAAACGAACTGCTAGAGATTTTGTTGTAGGCAGAACGCATCGGAGTAGGATTCTATTGTATTGACACATATGACTCAGCCCATACTCTACACAGGCCGGTGCGGCATAAACAATCAGAGCTGCACTAGGCATATATGCAAATAGACCATTGCCATATATGGATCTGGGCCATTTACTTTGAACTGGACTGTGTTTACAGCATGAGCGGTTGTGAGTAGATCTGCTTGTTTTAAGAACAAAGCGAGAGCTGCATGTAGCCACGTGTGCACATATTGTTAATATCCTTTGCTAGTTAGTTTGCGAGTTATTAGCCCAGTTATTGATCATTTGTAGTCAGCAAAAGGGGAGTGATTGCTTCCTACAAGAGCACAAAACGTGTGCATTTCTAGATCTTTGGAAAGCAAGTCAGGTATTTTGAGACACGCTTGAATAGGCTAAGTAGCCAGTAGGCAGAGGGTAGCATCATTTGTCTGATTCTCTGTTATAATGGTATGGGAATAATAATGCATTTTATTTTGTAAAGTGGTTTCTTGCATCAAACAACACAACAACATTTTCTGTCACCTCCTTGTCTGAAGGACAAGTGGATAAACAGGTTAATGTCAAGCCCTGCATTTTTTTTCAAAAGTCTCATGGAATGTAGGCCTACTCTACATTGAACACCACACATTGGCTGCTACTGTAGGCTGAATGATAGAACAGCTATTTCCATGTTAAAATGTAAAGGGATGCCTTTTCTCCGTTGTTTTTGATGGTAGGCCACTCTGGTAGGCCTACATTATGATCAAATAGCCACAGTAGTCTACTTGGCCACTATTAAAACTGTAACTTTAAGCAGGTACAGCCTCAGTGTTCACAGTAAAACCGCACTGGAAGCTGCACAGAATTTTCACAATGTTCAAGTTTGTGCTAACCAGACCTGAAATTTACTCAGTGCTGAAAGAAATTTGAGGGAACATTGGCCATGGGTGCATGGAACTCCCTTACATCTTATATAACCCAAGTGAACAACAAACCTGGTTTCAAAAAACAAATAAAGCAAAACCTCACGGCACAACGCCTCTCCCCCATGTGACCTATTTGTTCTGTGTATGTACTGATGTGTATGGGTAACTGATAGATGCACACACACAAGACGTGTTAATGTTTTTAAATGTATGTAAAGTCTTTTGTTTGTAATGTATTTTTCCTTATGTGTCGGATCCTAATAAATCAAATCAAAGGTGCCATTCATTTTGACGAAGTTACTCATGGCCTCATGCCAAATTTGAAAAAAAACTACCAATCTACACTCGAGTTATTTAACCATGTGAAGGAAAATAAATCAGAGAATAACAATAGGTTTTACACCTTCGCTGGTAACCCCTAAAGATTTAAAACCAATTCTCTCCCTGTAAATGCCATTGAATTCAATTAAAATTCTAGATCAGTCTTTGAATTCAGCAATAATTGAATTCTTCTCAATTCCAATGTTAGATAAATTCCAGGAATTAAATTCCCAATTCAATATTATCCCCAACAATTCCACAAATTCGATTTTTCGATTCCCTACGGCTTTCAGGCTGAATATGTCACTGTTCAGACCGCCTAGCTCAGGGTTTCCCAAACTTGGTCCTCAAATTGTCAAGCTTGATGATTAAATGATTATTTGAATCAGCTGTGTAGTGCTATGACAAAAACGTGCACCCCTTGGGGTCCCGAGGACTGAGTTTGGGGAAATGCTGGTGTAGTTATACTTGAAATATAAAAAATCGAATGAAAGTGGTTGCTGCGGATACTGTGGCCAGTGGCCATCTTTGTTGCCTACTGCTGCGATGGCCACAAGCGCTGTGCCTTGCATGTCAGGAGAGGCCCTCAGTAGGAACAGGTATTGTGCCAGGGTTCCTCTTTTTTCTCTCTGACACTTCAGCATAGCGCCTCCACAGCGTGGAGCTACATGTGGGAGATGAACCGTCTCTCACTGCCCTGCCTGCCACGCTTAGTTGCCCTGGAGCAGAGTGTGAATGTGATTATTGACTGGAGTAGCCCCCCCCCCCCACACACACACACACACTCACAAACCTCTGATTTTAATTCCTTCGAGTGCTATTTGGCACTGTGAATTGTACTTCGTCACCTGCTCTGGTCTTCACACTTCTTGGTCTTGTTCTCAGTCTCTTTTATCACTCCACACACATGCTGCGTCCCCTTGATGTTTTAAATGAGAAGTGGCAGTGCCTATGTTTCTTCTGTAGATGTAAGGATGTAATATCATCCCAGGATAGAAACAGAGTTGTAAGGATAAATGAGGGATACAATGTATATTGAAAGCAGGTGCTTCCACACAGGTGTGGTTCCTGAGTTAATTAAAGATGCAGTCGGGGATCTCAAGCACAACAAATTCATAACATATTGTACGAATTGGATTCGTAAAAAATTATAGAATTAGCAGTAAGTAACCTATCATATGAAATGGATGACGTAGTACACAATTGGATGACGTATTACACAAAAAATGGGGACCCGTTTTGGCTCATGAGCACCACTTTCAAAACTACTGGCTGAAATTATACAAAAGTTCTGGAGCATCACTTTAAGCAATTAGCATCCCATCATGCTTAGGGTCATGTATAAAATTGGATATTCTGGAGCGGCACCTGAGACAGCGTTTTCCACTACCGTCAACAAAACACCAAATGATGGAATTTCTCATTGAAGAATAGTGTTTCATCCCTCCAATAGCGTTCCAGACACTTATAGAATCAATGCCAGGGCACATTGAATATGTGCTGGCGGCTCAGGGCGGCCCAACGCCCTATTAAGACACTTTACTGTATATTGGTGTGTCCTTTATATATTAAATATATAAAATACATGATTAAATAGGGAAAAAAACACAATCGCTTTCATAAGTTCTTTAAACAAAAAAAATCTAAATTACCAAGATTTCTGAAAATGATGTATAGTGTTTTGGAATGCTAAATATACATTTACAGAAATATTGGTAAATTAGCATTTTTGTTTATATGTTAAATATGCAGGGTACGAAGATTCCATTCCAGCTAAACAATGGATATATAGCGTTTTGCAACAAACTCAATTGCAATACACAGCTTATTCCTATGAATAAAAAAATCTGAGGACAGTAATATTTTACACACATATAAAGGTACCCATAAGCATTAATTTCTGTAAAAAATTGGTGCATTATTGTTTTCGAAATAAACTCTTCATTCGTTCCCACTCTCTTGTAATTACCTTCGTGAGAAAATAAAACACATAGTCAATCTCGCCTTCCTATAGAATCAAAGACAATGCAACAAGTCACAGCTCATCTTCCCCCCCGTTGATATACACTGGCATGAATAATTTATAAGACAGTGCCATGTCTCCCAAAGTAAAAATGTCCGTTATTTTACTTCTCTCTTAACCCCCACTCTCCAGCCCCCTATACCGCCACAGAACTGTCCCTGTTTGGAAACCCCATCACCATACAAACCCGTTTGAGTGTGTCTGTAAGGAGTAAAAGATATAAATATGTCGGAAAAGCCCCACACATCCCTTGTAATTTGGGTCCCATTGGGGTTCAGGGAGCGTGTGATTGGTGGAGTGGCTCTGAATGTCTCCCTTTGCGCCCATGCTGCTTAGAGGCAGGGCCCCAACATGTCCCCTCTTGTTCCCCCACACAGCAAACCCCTTCACTCTCAATTTAAGCCGAAATCTGATGAACCTATTATCACACACACACACACACACACACACACACACACACACACACACACACACCAGATTTAATGGAAGAAAGTGGATATAGTTGCAAGTGATCAATCACCAGGCGTGAACTGAGGCGTCAATGCATTAAGAATTCCCATCGTTTTCAGTCCACTCGCCCGAGCAGAAGATCAGCTGGCATATTTAATGCACAACTCTCTCACTCAATTTAAAGGAACGCATGACTCATGAGGAATTCTATAGCACTGGAAGAGGGTTACACAGTTGCCTTCCCGGTTCCCACTAATCAATTGGTTGCAGAGAACACTCCTCATCCAAGAATAAAACATTCTCCCAGGTACAATAAAAAAAAAACACATCCATTGATTCTCTACCATTAGTTGCTCCTCTGCTTTTATAATAATACCATGCGGATTAAGCTACGGTATGTCCCATTAGGTTGCAATGTGCAAATCGCTAGCTTGCTGTGGCAGACTGTACTGTAGTTCTGCTGGCCCCCTCGAGTGAACGCTGTCAATTTAATGGGATCACTGGAAAGCAAAGCCGCTGTGAGAGATTGCTTTAAGTACATCCATCGTGCACTTGTCACTCCACTCGTCACCACAGAGATCCAGATTGAGAGAGGCATCAATGTTTAAGAAACAAGCAGTAAAACAAACACCTGGGGACAATATGGCCACCACGGAAACTGTCAACAAAACAGGACAGCTGTCAAATTAGTGGCTTTAGACTGAGGGATGTAGAATTTTTTGGGACTCCAGACATCTTAGAGATGTGGCCTTTTGCATAATTATTTTGCTTTTCTAGCCTGGGATATACTTGTACTTATATGATTACATATTATGATTATTCAAATATTTCAATTAAGTATCTCTTCCTCTTGTACCCGTAAACTGTGCAGCAAAGCGTGTATTTTACATTTTCAGCAGTAGTTCTATTTCAACCACAAACCTGCCAAGAAGTGAGATGGGTGTAGACTAGAGCACAGTGGAACATCATAAATATTCTGTATGAGATCTTAGACCTATCAACATCCACCTCACGTCTTGTGGGAGCAACCCGCGTCACGTTTTAGCCAATGAAAGCAGTTGTTTGGGAACTAAGCAGGGGGTTGACTTAGCGGAAACATGCTCACTTGGTCCACGGTTGGTTTGAGTGGAGCTGGTTGTTAAGCATCATGGCTCTTGTTACCTTTAGGGAACACACTTGATAACCTCTGAGGCTTATATAATCCCATTTTTCACCTCGATTTTTTTATATTTTTTATCTATCATTGCTCTCGCTCTCTTTATCTCTCATCCTCCTCTCTCTCTCCCTCTCTCTCTCCCTCTCCCACTTGTTTCCTCTCCATTCACCTTTCCTCCCCCACTAAGAGTTCCTGAGCAGGAGGCCCCTTGTTCGGATGCACACCAAGACTCACACAGTTTCCAGCCCAACAATGAAAGGAGCTTTCAGCAAGGCTGGTTCCAATTCATCTGTGATAAATGAGAAGATAAGGCAATCAGTGCACACCATGACACTGTGTGCAGCTAGTTAGGCACACTTTGAGACCACTCAGGTGTGCTTGTGAAGCCCTACGGTTGGGGGGGCCTTCATATATATAAATATATATATATATATATATATATATATATATGTAACACACACCCCTGATGGTGGCCACTTTATTCCGTTTTCTCCTTATCATGCTCATCTTTTTGTGTGCAGCAGGCCCCACTGCATCAGTGGTATCTAAAACGCCTGCAAACATGGACCGTAGGTTGTTCCCTAAGCAGCACCAGAGGAGATGTGTGGATCAGACCAGGGCAGAGTGGACTCATCTGCCTGTGTGTGTGTTTCTCCTGATGGTGCAGTTTCCCTGTTGGATGGCTGTCTGCAGATTTCCCTCACCCTGCTGCCGGGGGCCACTGTGGGTGTCCAGGGGGGGAGAAGTTCAGCCCAGACGGGGTCAGGCTCTACATCCAGGGGGGCCTGGGGGCCTTGCGGGCGAGGCTGCGGTCGGCTAAGGACCACCTGATACAGGTGAGAGAGGGAGTGAATGGACTAGGAGAGAGAGATTCAGCTGCATCACGTTACAATGGGTTTGGCCTTAGATTGATTACTGTTCTATTGTGGAGTGAACGTGACGAGTGTGACTGGATTACTGTAGGTGAACCTAGCAGTGCCTGTCTTCCCTTTCATTTTACAGCTCCTCTCTTCTTCTCCTGGGTTTTTCTTTTATTCTGGGCTTGTTTCTTTTGCCTCATTGATTTCCTATCTCGCAGGTAATTCCATCATTTTGTCCTCCCACCCTTTCTCCAAATAGAGCTGCCTTCCTTGACTGTACTGTATGTAGAATAACGTAGGTAAACTGAGGTTTAGTGGCTTACAAGCTGAGATGCTAATACTTTAAAATATGATTACCTCGTAGATTATTTTGGCAAGGAAGGTCAGGGAAAAATCATTTACATTGTGCGATGGAAATTAGGTGCATTTTAAATTTGCTTAATTAACCATTCAGTAGCTCTTCTGCAAATCTCCATGCAATTATGATTTTACTTCTTTCAGAGGAGAAACATTATTCATTGTGAATGAAAAGCCTCAGGGTGAAAATATTCAGGGTATTTGAGGTTAGTTTGCCTTGCGATATAAGTGTATGTATTAATTTCCATTCGTTTGGCTTTTACACACGGTGGTGCAAGTTCAAGGGTCAGGGAAGTTAACGGTCACAGTAGAGCCTTTCAGATAGGAGTGACTCATATTTTAGCAGATTTATTTAAATATTTGGATTATGGGTGCAAAGATTCCAGAGTACCTTCATCAAACAAAATCACAATCAACACATTTCCCATACCGAAATATGTCTATGAATCATTGTTTTTTTTGGGCTATCCCTGTAATTTTATAAGTGGCCCTCGTCTCAGCTCCTTGGAGTACCAAAATGACAGACAGACAGAGCAACATGCAGGCAAGCAGACAGACAGGACTTCCTCCTTGTGTCAGCCCTGTTGCATTTTCTTTTTAGTTCTGTCTCCAGTGTGACGGGGAGAAAAAGAGGCCACAGTCTTGTTTTGAACATGTTTATGCCAGGGTGTGACTGTTTGGGAGTGTGTGCGTGCGAGTTTACGTGTGTGTCTAGTCATCCATATAGTGTGTGTGTATGTACATGTTCGTAGGATTTAAAAAAAAATGAGTTAACACTTTTGGTGACATGGGCTGTCCTCTCACATTAACATTCCCATTACGATACGGCTGTGTCGGCGGGTCGGGGGGGAGAGATGTGGGGTGAGGGGAGGCAAGGGAGGCTCTGAGACTCCCGGAATGCCATTGTGGGGTTTGGTGGGTAATGTTTGGGGACAAACAGGCCCACAGTGGGGTGAGTGCGAAAGGACCTGGGCTCTGGTGCTGAATGGAAGGGGCTGGGGAGGACCACCTCTCTCAGGCTGGGGAGCTGTCACTCAATGCTCCGTTCTCCAGGAGGCAGAGAGAGAGAGAGAGAGAGAGAGAGAGAGAGAGAGAGAGAGAGAGAGAGAGAGAGAGAGAGAGAGAGAGACATTGAGAGGGAAAGGGAGAGAGGGAGGGAGGGAGGGGAGGTATTCCGGTATGTTTCTCACCCTAAAATATGACCAAAAAGGTGTATTATATTTCACGTAGACCCGTGAAGATGTTTTGAAAACAGGGTAGTATTGTCTCATATTGTTTATTCAGAGGAATATTACAGGTGTCTTGGATTAGTCGAGCATGCAGTCCCCTTACCTGTCTCTTATTTTCAAATAAATGCCCTTTCCCTCTTGTCATAAGTCCCATAGAAATAGTTTACTTTAGCTTGTCATGTCTTGTCCCAAGTTCATCTTTTTAGTCCTAAAAGTCCATCACTAGATATTAAGATTGCGTGTAGTTGCTCGTGGATTTGTGCAAGTCTCTTCCTACGTTGATGTACTTTTTACTGTCCCTGTCATCATATGCCAAACCCTGGTGTGGAGTTTAATTAGCAAACTTATTGGAGGAACGCCCGCTGGAACTGCCACTAGCTCGTTAGGTATCGAAGTGAGAGATCGACAGCATCAGGCTGTCTTAAACTCCTGACAGGTCTGAGTGCCCCAACTCACACAAGTCCCCACGCCGATTAAATGAAGTGAAAATTGCATTCTCGTCTGGCTTGATATGAAAATGGAATTTGTGATCATGAAATATAGGCTACACAGTTGTCACTTCTTAAAAAGGTGTCAGCCGTTTGCTTCAGTGGATAAGGTGAATATTTGCCGTGACAGAAGAGAAGGGCTTTTGAGAGAGAGGGGAAAAAAACGTGTGATATATGTGATCAATGAAAGACTTCATCGCCTCTCGCTTCCTTGGTCTTGTAGTAAGAGGGTATAGATCTCGGTCTCTCAAAGTGTCAGTATGGCGTAGTACTTTTGACGCCGCTAACATGACAATACTGCCACCTAGAGGCGGTCGGCTACACAACAGAAACTCACCGTCTGTGCGAGACAGCTGCTCTCTTTCTCACTTACTTTTCACCTCGAAACGGACAGTAAAAGACACTTGCGATGTTTATGTAATGCTCCTGCTCTTAGCATGTTTTGTGAATTCTTGAATGGCTTGTTGTTGCTCCAGGCACCAGCGTGGGGTTGGTGTAAGAGTGATTTCGCTTGGCCTTTGAACAAAGCGTAGAGAAAACATGCGTCAGAATAGAGACTTCTTTCAGTCAGTATTATAGAGCAGTACAACATAGACCACAATGGATTAGGACAGTCAATTTAATCTGCCGTTGTAATGGACTTTTATAATGCTCTGTTGTATCAATGAGAGCTGTGTTATTAGATGAAGTCTATGAAGAAAATCAAATATATGTTTCACTTTTTCATCAGTCATTAAGTCATGCTGGTTCTCTGGGGCCGAGCATGAACTCATTTCACAGGAACACAGAGGGTTTGTCAGGTGGTGAAGTGGCCACGAAATACAGACGACTGTGAACTCAGCCATCCAGCAACGGAATCAGGGCAAACACACCTCATTCCATCTGATCCCGTGATTAACCCAGGTGAGAGAGAGGGAGAAGCAGGCCAGGCAGGGAGGCAGGGAGCGGGTCTGAGCAACACAGGAGCTTCAGGAAACCTGATTTCCAAGTCCAGGAACAAAGCTCAGCTGGGCCTACCCTGTAGATGGGCTCTGGTGCTTTGAAGATGAAACGGAAGGTATTTGGGCCCTGTGCCAACTAGCTCACAGTTCACAGGTCACAGGCAGGGAGCAGCATCCTCCACAGTGTGTGGGAGAGGATGGAGTCATTGATGGGGTCTGTCGTTGTGGTGGGTTTCTGGGGCTGATGGGGAAGGGCTGAGAGGTGGAGGCAGGTTAAAGCCGAGGCCCAGAGAGGGCTCTTGGTTTGATTAGCGGCCATAGGAACCCTGGTGTTATAGGTAAGGAAGGCCATCTGCTCGGAGGGACCAGGCTTTCATGCCTCCATAGAGGGCAGAGACAAATACACAGGACAATCACATAGAATGAGATATCAAAGGAAGGGAGCTGGCCAGACATCTGCCATTTATTGTGCCAGATGAGTCCGATGTCTATATAAAGAATGATTATACAGTACATAGCCTATAGTTTGTTCTCTATGGTGTCCTTATGTAGTTGTTTTTCGTAGGATCTTAGGTTGATCTACATGTTTAAAAACGTGTAGTAGATCATGTGTGAATACCATTAAAACCAGAGGACCCTCTCTGGCTGTTGTAACACGCCACATCTTGTTGTCAGTGGGCTTTGTGAGTCACTAAACAGTCATGGCCTTGTAGCCCTGGTCAGAAGGAATCTTCTCCATACACGTCCAGCCTGGTGACGGCTCCACTGTGAGAAGAGGTCGGGGGCACAGAGGGTCTTCAACTCTTACTGCCAAATGTCACATCCACTCCTTTTACTGTGCGTCCCCGGGCAAAGCCCAACCAGAACAGCACAAGTGTTCATCCTCACAGGCCACCAACTTATGTTAGCTCTCATTTAAAGGGTTCAAGTGTCTATCTGAAGGGGACATGTTTATTAATGTGTCACCATCGATTCATGATGTGCATACGCCATCCTAACTAGCACTTCTGTTGATACAGTGTCGTCAAGCTCTGAAAATGCTGTACAGATGCATTAGATATTCTATCCTTCCTCTTCTGGTTCTGATGCATTGGGTGGCTTTGTCTTTGTCTTTGACTGTAGACTTTGTGTGGCCTTGCCATGCTCTGTCAGATCTCCTCTCCTTCAATGGGAAAGGTGGCAATGGATGTTCAGAGGTGTCATGGAAACCTGGGTTCATGGTATACACTATATATATCATGGTATATATATATATATATATATATATATATATATATATATATATATATATATATATATATATATACACCTGTCAGCAATGGTATACACATGGCCAAAAGTATGTGGACACCCCTTCAAAAGAGTGGATTCGGCTATTTCAGCCATACACATTGCTGATAGGTGAAAAAAATCGAGCACACAGCCATGCAATCTCCATAGACAAACATTGGCAGTAGAATGGCCTTACTGAAGAGCTCAGTGACTTTCAACGTGGCACTGTCATAGGATGCCACCTTTCCAACAAGTCAGTTCATCAAATTTCTGCCCTTCTAGAGCTGCCCCGGTCAACTGTAAATGCAGTTATTGTGAAGTGGAAACATCTAGGAGAAACAACGGCTCAGCCGCGAAGTGATAGGCCACACAAGCTCACAGAAAGAGAGCTCACCGCTGAGTGCTGAACCATGTAACACGTAAAAATCGCCTGTCCTCGGTTGCAACACTCACTACCGAGTTCCAAACTGCCTTTGGAAGCAACGTCAGCACAATAACTGTTCGTCAGGACCTTCATGGAATGGGTTTCCATGGCTGAGCAGTTAGAGTGATGAATCACACTTCACCATATGGCTGCCAGGAGAACGCTGCCTGCCCCAATGCATAGTGCCAACTGTAAAGTTTGGTGGAGGAGGAATAATAGTCTTGGGCTGTTTTTCATGTTTTGGGTTAGGCCCCTTAGCTCCAGTGAAGGGACATCTTAATGCTACAGCATACAATGACATTCTAGACAATTCTGTGCTTCCAACTTTGTGGCAACAGTTTGGGGAAGGCCCTTTCCTGTTACAGCATGACAATGCCCCCGTGCACAATGTGAGTTCCATACAGAAATGGTTTGTCGAGATCTGTGTGGAAGAACTTTACTGGCCTGCACAGAGCCCTGAACACCTTTGGGATGAATTCAGACGTTAACTGCGAGCCAGGTCTAATCGCCCAACATCAGTGCCCGACCTCACTAATGCTCTTGTGGCTGAATGGAGTCCCTGCAGAAAGTTCCAACATCTATTGGAAAGCCTTCCCAGAAGAGTGGAGGCTGTTATAGCAAAGAGGGGACCAACTCCATATTAATGCCCATGATTTTGTAATAAGATGTTCGACGAGCAGGTGTCCACATACCTTTGGCCATGTAGTGTATCTGGTGGATGGCAGCAAAATGTCAGTGAGCACAGAGTACTTTGAGGAGCAGAATAGTTTTGAATGCATGAGAAGATCACAGTCAGTTACGAAGATCTATTCCTATAGAATCGTTCTACATAGACATTTGTTCAACTTCACCTCTTTTTAAGATGGGCTATGTTAATAACAACTCTGAGCCAGGCTTTTGATAGGATGTTGGAACACCTTTCCACATCAGGCTATTTGTGCCCTCAAAGTTGTAAGACCTCCTGTCATGTCAGTCGAGAACTGAACAGTCACCTGTTAAGATGCTACGGTTCTTTCTCTTGAACGTAACAACCCAGTTTGATGCTGCTCTCTACAGTTGAGCCAAACGGATGTTCTGTAAACCGCATGTCACACCTCCTCGTTGTTGGAGAGGTCAGTTTGGCTATCGTTTCAATTCCAGGTAGTCAGCCTCGGTATTGTCAGTCTGGACAGGCATGTTTTTTTTTTCTCTCTCAGCAAACTAACCATGATGCAGATAGCAACTAAACAACACCCATCTCACTTAGAGCGCACAATGGACACTACAGGAGCATACTTTTCTTTTCAACTGGATATCAGAGAGTTCACGCTCCAAAGAATTGCTGTTTAGATTCTTAGTAAAAATAGCTTTGTTTGCATTTTTACTTAGTGGTATCAGTCTTAAGATGTGTGGTGGGGGGGGGGTTCCACAGGATCAATGTCAGGCTGTGGGGAGGCCGGCCCAGCGGCCCACTACCATGCTGTCTAAATGGAGAGGGACATGGGGTGCGGTGGGGAAGTGACGACCTCTAATTGCACTCTGTGGAGACTTAACACCCCGTGGAACTGAATGAAAGAAAGCGCAGGCTGGCTCGGTCTCCATTGTGTGGAAAATAAATACGTGCAGTCGTGTCCCAGGGTGTGAAATAACACACCAGCCAAAGGATTTCACTGGTCATTTCATCCCCAGCTGCAGGCCGAAAACAAAATTACATTGTCTTTTAAACGTCAAGAGCACAATAGTGTTGGGCCCAAGCAGGGACAGAGGGTAAGGCTTTTAAGTGCTGTTTATTTAGCTGAAGCTGTCA
This sequence comes from Salmo trutta, assembly GCF_901001165.1. Classification (NCBI taxonomy): domain Eukaryota; kingdom Metazoa; phylum Chordata; class Actinopteri; order Salmoniformes; family Salmonidae; genus Salmo; species Salmo trutta. The sequence continues at coordinate 45,375,789 of NC_042973.1, forward strand.
GGGAGGCATGGAGCTAAACTGAAGTTACTTAGGAAGCTGACTGACAAGTATGCTCTGATACCGGCATGCACTTGTTATTGATATTTTGGGGGGTATTACCCCCATGAGAAGAATTCAGAATAATGAATTTATTTAGCCGAGATAAAATGTGTTTTTTTTTCTTTCGTTTTCTATAGCCATGATATTCATTCACATTGAAACATTTTAGTCCCTCACGGTCTGTTTTAGGGCCTACACGACAACACATTACGAAAGGGCAGCTTAGCTTTCCCCCTGTCATCCAATTGAGCTAACACCAGTTTAAGTCTTGTAGTTGGGATGAGAATGGCATGAGAGGAGATGGGCTCCGTATGCTGCTTGTCACTTCCCAGCACGTTCTACAGCACCTGGGGGAATCAGAATCCGTCGCCACGTCTTCCGTCAAACACTGCCTGATGGCTGTCTGGGTCACAGGGCAGCCGCGATCCGCATACAAACACGGTCATCGCACCACAGCTCAGCCCCGTCACCCTGTCGGCCACAGCATGCGTCGGTCTACTCCACTTGTCCCCATCCTGCACTGTTTATGGCCAAAACGAAAGCCGATTTGTTCAGAGGTCTTGTTTGTTTTTAACAGGGAGGGCATGTAAGACAGAGTTTGTCTGTCAGTGGCCTGTGTAGCGTGTTGAAGATACAGCTTCTTCCTCTGCTCGGTTCCTGTGTATAGGATTCTGTGTATAGGATCCTGTGTATAGGATCCTGTGTATAGGATCCCGTGTATAGGATCCTGTGTATAGGATCCTGTGTATCACTTTGTCAGGACTGTGGAGACAATCGTAACAATGGCAGTATAAGTAAGAGGGATTATTAATTAGCGGAAGGGTGATTCATTCGCGAATTACAGTTGGGGTTTATTGTGGTGGAGGATCAGTCAGCAGATGTTTGCTGGAGGCTATTTCACATATCTATCCTTACGTCAAATATGTAGGCCAAGCCACTGTGGAATATGCTGCTCTTTTAGCATAGCCATTGACCTTATGAATATAAAATATACATTATTATTAGTATTAATGTATTATTATCATTATTAAATAACTAGTATTATTTAGACTTTCAGTAATGCCTCCAAAACATTCTTTATTAGTAGCTCAAAGCTGCCTGTCATCAATAATTAACAGATATTCTAAGTAAATACATAATAAGCTAATTGAAATAATGAACTATTTGTTCTAACTTCATGTTCATCTATTAATTGCACCATTGGATAAAAAGTCGTAAACATTATTATTTATGTTGTATTATTTAATGATGGATATTTTATTCGCTCCATTTTTGGTATTAACATTGCATGGTCCTTCTAAGGCTATTTGAAGTCATTAGTATGTTGATATCAACGACATATCCAGAACAAAAGTGGCTACATGTCTGTGCTAATGATTGGGTTTATGAAAGACAGGAACTCTACAACGACGATCATGCATTTTTTTTACTTGATTTGTTTAATTACATAATTAAAATGAATGGAAAGAAAAGCATAACATCCAACATATTCTATTTAAACAGATGAATGAATTCAACCTTAATTCGCCATTACTCCTCTTGTAAGAGAAAATAGAATAGCATGTCTACTGGAAATTGTCAGACAGATAATTATGGAGACTCATTATAGAGTCACAGGTTGATAGGATTATGGAAGGAGCTTTCTGCTTAGAATAGTACAATGTGCTTTGATATATATGATTTAACATTAAACGTGTTATCCTTTAAAAACATTTTTTTTACATTTTGCCAAACTTAAAGTTTACATTTGACCGCCAACAATCACCTTTGCCACTTGTTTTGAACCTCCAAAACTTTCAAGTCACTTGTTTTTTTTGCCAAGAGTTGTGTGAAGCTGTCAAGTTATTCTCACATACTTGATTGTGAAAGAACAACGTGTTCTGAGATGATATCCTGCCAGCTTTTTCACAATCCATTAGTTCCTGGAGCAACATCAGAAGGAAGTGGAGGTAGAATGAAATTCCTGTTCGACACAGATGTCAGGATCAAAAGTCAGAGACATTCTCCGAGCAGCAGGGGGGGCATGCTTGCTAGACCTGAAACATAACAACAATTAGCATCCATCCGCCATGTGACATCCTCCTCATACAGCAGATCCTGTCTCCAGTTCTGTCAGCTAGCGCTCAGAGTGGAGGAGGGAGTCAAAAGCTCTTTCACGGGGGAAATGCTAGGGATGGTGTAAGAGTTGTACTGTACAGTAGCTTTCACTGCATTTCACAGACCAATAAAATCCAGTAAAGGTAAAGAGTAACATTAATCCTCAATCATTGATTGACTGGTGTGATTGATTGACTGTATGGTAATGTTATGTTTGTGTTTGTGTTTGAATCATCCACTTGACTAGATGGGGGATGATGGTCTTGGGTCTGTCATGGCTGGTAGCGGACCAACTGGGTCATCAGTCAATACTAGCAGTCTTCTCTTCTTAACCAGGTGCATATGCTAGGTTCAGCTGGAGCCTGAGTCCCTGCGTATCTCCAAAACATAATATTCCCCGCTCACCCAGGCTCGGACTGCCTCCGTCCACTGAGATCAGCTATGTTATCACGGCCCATTGAAGTCAGACCCTAAGGAATATCTCAACTGTAGAATTGTATGATTTGTATACATATGTTGCATGGCGTGTTACGTAGGTCTTGGCATATCAAATCATGTGCATTAGGGCATATTGATTGATTGACTAGTAAGGAAACTCACTCAATTTTTTCGTGAAGTAAAATGAACAGCGGTGAAAATCGCATGACATGGCCAGCACAAACAACATTATTTGATTGGGCCTACTGTTTATTCTTAGAAATAAAAACTTACGTTGTTACCGAGAACTTGGGTTTTATCATATGTAATATGTGACAATGAAAGAAAAAAATGAGGGAAAAAAGCATAATTAAACTTGGTTTATAAACGGTTTTCCTAAAGCGCAGCCTGTTAACCACGATTTACAAATATCCAAACAATTATTGAGCTCTCTCATAGACTAGTAATGGCGACGTAATTATTAGTCGACAAATTATATTGATTTCAGGTCAAATGACTTGGAAGGCCAGACAAACAATAGGGAGTGCTAAACGCAGGTTGTGTATATCCGTGTGTGTGTGTGTGTGTGTGTGTGTGTGTGTGTGTGTGTGTGTCGTTGCGTGTGTGTGTGTGTGTGTGTGTGTGTGTGTGTGTGTGTGTGTGTGTGTGTGTCGTTGCGTGTGTGCATAGGTGTACATGCATGCAGAAGTTGTGTGCTTGTGTGTGTGTGTTGGGGGTAAAAGGTATAGATGGTCTAACGACAGAGGGAAGACGTGTCTTCCAGCAGACGATTGGGAAACCTCCCCCCGTCTCTGCTTGACCTGCTCCTTGTTGTCCTGACAGTGGCTCTTTGTCAACACAATGGCAGCCTCTGAAGTGTGAAGAAGCAACATTAATATTGCCCAGCAGGAGGGGAAAATCTGGGTGCCATGCATGAATCCCCTCTTCATTTTCACCATTTAGCTCCCTGCTTTATTTCCGTATGTTAATGCGCAAGCAGACAAGTGTTATTAACAAATGTTCATTTTTTGGGGGGGGGGGCCTAAAAAATATATATTGACAACTTTTGCTATAGATACTCCCACATTGTTATGACTGCAAGCACACGGCTGCAGTTGTAATTTGAGACATGGTGATTGACAGGCTATGATGACGGCTCTGTGGCAGTCAGATATGAAATACATAATTGCTCCTGGGTAGTGTTTTGCAGTGTTCACAGCTCAGGGAGTGTCTGGAGACCGAGAGCACCTTAACACTTCAAGTAGGCAAGTAGTCAGGTTAAACAGGGAATAACAATATTTAGGTGGTAGAACGTTCTATTACAGCATATTGGATGACTCTCATTCATATTCGGGCGGGAAGGTAGCCGAAAGGTTGCTGGATCGAATCCCCGAGCTGACAAGGTAAAAATATGTCCTTCTGCCCCTGAGCAAGGCAGTTAACCCACTGTTCCCCGGGCGCCGTGGATGTTGATTAAGGCAGCTCCCCGCACCTCTCTGATTCAGAGGGGTTGGGTTAAATGCGGAAGACACATTTCAGTTGAAGGCATTCCGTTGTACAACTGACTAGGTATCCCCCTTTCCCTTTTCCATTCACCCAGTTCAATGTAACAGCAATGGGTTTAGGCTACTACATGGTACTTGAATTTTCCCTATAGCCATCATGATGTTGCTCCAACCTAGCCTATGAATGAAAGTTTACGACATATGTGCACACAGGTCGAGAGACACATTTTAGGTGACAAACAGTGACACATTGACAGAGAGTGTCATTCAATACCACCTTGCACACTCTTGCCTGCATCTAGCGTATATAGGGTGTAATCATCCGTTTCAAACAAGAGTTTCTATTGGACAAATTCTGATATGTTTATCCTCTTTGTGCTCCGTTTGCTTCTGTTTAAGAAAATCTTTTCAACAGAATCGGCGGAATGAATACAACCCTGATCACGCGTAAACACAGTTCACTTTCATAGCAGCTACCTTGTATTCCTTATTGCATCTATGCACTCTCCTCCTCTCACCTTTTCCCTTCGTTTGTGGACTTCAATGCACAACACATCAGCTGTATGTGACCAGGCAAAAAAACCTTTCCAAGCCAAACCGCTACACACAGCCTACATCGTTGTCACCATATTAGCTAAAGAAACGTCATAGTCAGCATAGCTAATAGAACTAACGCATTAGTAAACCTGCTACAATCATGCAGTAACGTTACAGTGTACAGTCAATAAGCAGTTACGCCAGAGTGCCTCGGGGGCAGTAAATGAGTAAAACCAAAAGCTTATCTTGACTTGGAAGAGTTATATTGTTGTGTTTGGAAAGTCATAGCCAGCTAGCTAACATAGCATCCCTCTGTTTGAGTAGGGTGTTTCAGTAGGCTAAACTAGCTAGCTGCATTTGCTAGCTAAGTAAGTGAAAGTGAAAAGGGATGTTTTTGTTGTAAATCTCTCTTTTTCTCTATTTCTCTCTTGCTTCTCCTTTAATTTGTTCAAAACTGTTCAACTATTGTCTTTCACTCTCTTTGAGTCAACTACTCACCGCATTTCAGTGCTAGCTAGCTGTAATTTATGCTTTCAGTACTAGATTAATTATCTGATCCTTTGTTTGGGTGGACAAAATGTCAGTTCATGATGCAAGAGCTCTGATAGGTTTGAGGACGTCCTCCGGAAGTTGTCTATAATTACTGAGTAAGTCTATGGAAGGGGGTGAGAACCATGAGCCTCCTAGGTTTTGTATTGATGTCAATGTACCCAGAGGAGGACGGAAGCTAGCTGTCCACCATGGTGCTACCCTACAAAGTGCTGATGAGGCTACTGTAGACCTTCTTTGCAAAATAGTGTGTTTTAATCAATTATTTGGTGACGTAATTATATTTTGTATAGTTTTATCTAAAAAGGATAACTTCTTAAATGTTTTGCAATTTTGTTTTCCATTTCCTTCTCTGATGAGCCTCCACTGATACGAGGATAGCTTGAAATCCAAGTGGTTGACATGTATCCTTCTTGCCTATCAAGCGGAGCTTTTGGAGTGTTATAGATATACTTACTAGTATGAAGATTACAGTATGTATACCTACCAGTACCTGCACACAGTATGCATCACACTGAATGATTGGTGTGGGTCAAAAATGTGTTTGAATTAGTCATTGCTTTGATGTTTCCATTACCAATGTAAGAGTCTTCAAACACGACTCAAATCTATTAACACCATCAATATTAATGGAGTGTTTCATATACAGCGATAACATCTTGATCAAACATGAAAACTGCTCTCAATGTATGATGCCTTGCCCTCCAAGATGAAAGTATGCAGTAAATCTAGCTAAACCCCAGCTTGTGGCCCCTCCACCCCCCCATCCCCTCCGCCCAGTCGCTCTCATGTTCACCCAGGTCCATGGTGCGGTGCTGGGGAGTGGGTATCAAAGCCCAGCGGCTGTGGGTGTTTGTTTGTGGGGCCGGGGAGGGCTGGGGGGATGTAGCCAGACCTCCTGAATGGGATTAGTGGCTCCTAGGGAGAGGAGAGGGGATGTTGAGTGAACACCTGCCATGGTTTCAATAGAGTGGCGCGGAATCACCCCAATCACTTGCAGTAGGCCGAGCTGAATGGAGGGGCAGGGTGGGGTAGAGAGTATAGAGGGGCAAGGGGCCCTCCCCACTATTACCACTCCCATCCCGCTGCAAAACATGCCGTACATAGTTACTAACCACGTCACACTTATACGTAGCCGAAACCAGGCAACAACTACAATATAGTTATGCCAAAGTAAGCCTTTATTTGTCTATGTTTAATGTGTGTGTGTGTGTGTGTGTGTGTGTGTGTGTGTGTGTGTGTGTGTGTGTGTGTGTGTGTGTGTGTGTGTGTGTGTGTGTGTGTGTGTGTGTGTGTGTGTGTGTGTGTGTGTGTGTGCGTGCGTGCGTGGATGCGAAAGATATGGGAGAAAGCAAATTATGGGATTAAGGGCTATTTTGTTTTCAATTACAGTTAAAAACCTCTGCTGACCTGAATAATTGATGTATTTTAACATAATCCTTTGGAGTTTGGGATGCTATTAACTCATGTGTCTAATGGTGTTCATAATGATATCCAGCTATAAGCCACAGTACAATCAAGATGTCCTTTTTTCTTTGGATTCAGATATGTTTTGTATCATTCATAATGCTTGACAGTGAAAATGCTAAAGAGGGATCGTTCTTTTATGTGCTTTCATCTCTTTCAAATGTTTTGTAGATATAGCGATGCCATTTCCTTTTGTTTTGAACCCTTCTTGGTGCTGTCACTTTCCGGCAGCCTATTATACAGTCATATGAATTGATTCCTTAAATAAAGACCAATAATGGTGACACAAAGGATGAAGTCACCCCGCTTCAATACACCATTAATGTTTTCCTCCCATTTTTGTATTTCAAAAAAGTTTCCCCAACATAATCATTCTTGCTGACATAAGTGAGGAGTCATAGTCGAGGAGACCTGTAAGATGTCTATAATAGCTCTCCCTTCTATACACTTGTCAGTCTATCACAGTGCCATCCGTTTTGTCACCAAAGCCCCATACACTACCCACCATTGCGACCTGTACGCTCTCGTTGGTTGGCCCTCGCTTCATACTCGTCGCCAAACCCACTGGCTACAGGTTATCTACAAGTCTCTGCTAGGTAAACCCCCGCCTTATCTCAGCTCATTGGTCACCATAGCAGCACCCAGTCGTAGCACGCGCTCCAGCAGGTATATGTCACTGGTCACCCCCAAAGCCAATTCCTCCTTTGGTCGTCTTTCCTTCCAGTTCTCTGCTGCCAATGACTGGAACGAACTGCAAAAATCTCTGAAGCTGGAGACTCATATCTCCCTCACTAGCTTTAAGCACCAGCTGTCAGAGCAGCTCACAGACCACTGCACCTGTACATAGCCCATCTGTAAACAGCCCATCTACCTACCTCATCCCCATACTGTATTTATTTATTTATCTTGCTCCTTTGCACCCCAGTACCTCTACTTGCACATTCATCTTCTGCACATCTACCATTCCAGTGTTTAATTGTTATATTGTAATTACTTCGCCACCATGGCCTATTTATTGCCTTAACATACCTCATTTGCACTCACTGTATATAGACTTTTTGTTTTCTTTTGTTCTACTGTATTATTGACTGTATGTTTTGTTTATTCCATGTGTAAATCTGTGTTGTTGTATGTGTCGAATTGCTATGCTTTATCTTGGCCATCTCGCAGTTGCAATTGAGAACTTATTCTCAACTAGCCTACCTGGTTAAATAAAGGTGAAATAAAAAAAATACAAAATAAAAATTAACAGGCCTTTCACTTTTGTTAGCAGGCCAGCCATTTTAATTACCTCCTGTACTTGAGTAGTGTGAGTCTAAAATGATTCCCCTCTTATCCCTCAATAAACGAGCTAAGACGTGCACTCTATTCAGCTGTGGCCGGCCCTGAATAAGAGCCTGTCATTAAAAGTCCTTATTCCAGTCGGAAAATAGGGAGTATGTCTGTTGATCTCTCAAAGACAGTAGCTGGAGACAGTAATGACGAGCCACTCTGAGGAGATGAAGAGGCCTTTGTTCTAGTTAAGAAGCTCTGTAGGTGTGAAGAGGATGGGTCGGCCTCTGCTACAGATACGTCTCTTCATTAGCTTTGGCCATGGCGATGTTAGACTGTGAAAGCCAGCCTAGGATGAGGTTGTGTCATGAGGGTCTAGTAAATACTTGTCTGGACTAGAGTTCGACCGATTATGATTTTTCAACGCCGATACCGATAACGATTATTGGAGGGCCAAAAAACCCGATACCGATTAATCGGACGATTTGTTATTTTTATTTTGTAATAATGACAATTACAACAATACTGAATGAACACTTATTTTAACTTTCATTTAACATTTAAGTAATTTAGCAGACGCTCTTATCCAGAGCGACTTACAAATTGGTGCATTCACCTTATGATATCCAGTGGAACAACCACTTTACAATAGTGCATCTAAATCTTTTAAGGGGGGGGGTTAGAAGGATTACTTTATCCTATCCTAGGTATTCCTTAAAGAGGTGGGGTTTCAGGTGTCTCCGGAAGGTGGTGATTGACTCCGCTGTCCTGGCGTCGTGAGGGAGCTTAATAAATAATAAATAATGAAACATGTTCAATTTGGTTTAAATCATGCAAAAACAAAGTGTTGGAGAAGAAAGTAAAAGTGCAATATGTGCCATGTAAAAAGCTAACGTTTAAGTTCCTTGCTCAGAACATGAGAACATATGAAAGCTGGTGGTTCCTTTTAACATGAGTCTTCAATATTCCCAGGTAAGAAGTTTTAGGTTGTAGTTATTATAGGAATTATAGGGCTATTTCTCTCTATGCGATTTGTATTTCATATACCTTTGACTATTGGATGTTCTTATTGGCACTTTAGTATTGCCAGTGTAACAGTATAGCTTCCGTCCCTCTCCTCGCTCCTACCTGGGCTCGAACCAGGAACACATCGACAACCCACGCACGAAGATGCTGTTTGAATGAATGCTTACGAGCCTGCTGCTGCCTACCATCGCTCAGTCATACTGCTCTATCAAATATCAAATCATAGACTTAATTATAACATAATAACACACAGAAATACGAGCCTTTGGTCATTAATATGGTCGAATCCGGAAACTATCATTTCGAAAACTAAACGTTTATTATTTCAGTGAAATACGGAACCGTTCCGTATTTTATCTAACGGGTGGCATCCCTAAGTCTAAATATTCCTGTTACATTGCACAACCTTCAATGTTATGTCATAATTATGTACAATTCTGGCAAATTAATTACGGCCTCTGTTAGGAATAAATGGACTTCACACAGTCCATAATGAGCCAGGCGGCCCAAACTGCTGTATATACCCTGACTGCTTGCACGGAACGCTAGAGAAGTGACACAAATTCATGTTAGCAGGCAATATTAACTAAATAAGCAGGTTTAAAAATATATACTTGTGTATTGATTTTAAAGAAAGGCATTGATGTTTATGGTTAGGTACATTGGTGCAACGACAGTGCTTTTTTCGCAAATGCGCTTGTTAAATCATCACCCGTTTGTCGAAGTAGGCTATGATTCAATGAGAAATTAACAGGCACCGCATTGATTATATGCAACGCAGGACACGCTAGATAAACTAGTAATATCATCGACCATGTGTAGTTAACTAGTGATTATGTTAAGATTGATTGTTTTTTATAAGGTAAGTTCAATGCTAGCTAGCAACTTACCTTGGCTTCTTGCTGCCCTCGCGTAACAGGTAGTCAGCCTGCCATGCAGGCTCCTCGTGGAGTGCAATGTAAGGCAGGTGGTTAGAGCGTTGCAAAAATGAATCCCCGAATCCCCCCTGAACAAGGCAGTTAACCCCCGTTCCTAGGCTGTCATTGAAAATAAGAATGTGATCTTAAGCTGATTTGCCTAGTTAAATAAAGGTGTAAAAAAAAAGAAATCAGCAAATCGGTGGCCAAAAATACCGATTACCGATTGTTATGAAAACTTGAAATCGGCCCTAATTAATCGGCCATTCCGATTAATCGGTCGACCTCTAGTTTGGACCTCAGGCCCAAGCTCTTCATATACTCACAAAGATAAGATGTCGAAATGGTAATGTCAGAATACTGTACACCAAAAAGACTGTTCAAAGATTGCTTCAGATTGCTTTGATTTTTGACTTGGGGAAAGGGGAATACTGATTTGCACCTTTTAGCAGAGAATCACAACTTCTAACACTTTAACACTACACTTATAGCAACTCTTTATTTGTTGTGAGAAGTTGTAGCTTTTTTTGTCAGCTCGTGAAATTCATTTGGATTTCAGAGAATCCACATGGACATATGGGGCAGCCATTGGTGAACAGATTATTAGGAGTGCAGACAGGTGATGAAAGCCCACTCCGGAGTGATTCTAATTACAGTGCTAGCGAGGCGTGGACTGCATTTGTTACCAGCTAATTAAGATTCCCTTCAGTGAATGTGCTCGTCCTCAGTGTTTTGACAGAGGTTGTTGGACTCCTAATCTTTTATTGCATGCATGTCTTGTGTAAGTGTCTTTTCAAACACAGCCTATCACCTCCGGAGGAAAAAAAACATGATATGTCGTATTGATTTGTGGGGGAATTTTCACTTGAGCTCATCTCTCTTTGCTGTCATTTGACCAGAGGTTCTGTAAGCATCCACAATGATATGATTATAGCCAATTGCCTGCGTCTCTTCTCCAGTGAAGTAAATAAAAGGAATATTGACAGAGGGCTAAAATGCCACAAGAGCATCATCACCCGGCCAGGTACGGGGTTATTTTCTCCCCCTCCTTCGCCACTCCCATCCCGGGAGAGGAGAAACTCACGTGCACTCATACAGTAGGACACATTAGGATCAAGAGGCCGTAAGTCAGAGGCCACTGATTGAGCCTGTCTCCCAAAGAAAGGCTCGCCGACAGCAGAATCAATCCAGTGTTGTGTATTGATTTGGCAATATCACAGCTGCTTTCTAATGAAAGGGTAGAGAGAGCGAAGGGCAGAGAAAGCGAGAGATAGAGAGGGGAGAGAAGAGCCGAGTTGTACCAAGGCTGGAATTACCTTTCGATTCGCAGAGGTCCACTGTGTTGGGACTCTCATTTTGCCTGGGCACCTTTTCACCTGATCAATACAGCATCAGCCCAAAGCCCAGTAATTATCTCCATTCTCTCTCTCTCTCTCTCTCTCTCTCTCTCTCTCTCTCTATAGCCACACAGACAAACATCCAGTGCCCACCAGGCCAGCGCCAGGGGATAGGAAGGTCATGCAAAATCAACCGCCCAAGCTGAAGGTGATGGGCGAAGAAAGGATCCCCTGGCTGCCAGGCCCGGCTGCAGTACTTAGCTGCAATTTTAATTACTGTAATTTTCCCTAGAAGTCGGAGAGGGAGCTGATGAAGTGAGGCACTCTCCTCCCCGCTGTTCCTGATGAGGCTCGATAGGCATTCAAATTACGCGTTGACTCCGCCATTTGATTTCCCTCCGTGTTTAGTGCTAATAACCTGTAGAGTAGAGCCCACTTTCCCCCCCCCCCCCCCCCCCCCCCACACCTCTCAGTCCCTGGTGTCAGTGTGGTAATTACACTGTGTGAAATCTCTACCGCAATCACAGCTGTCTGGACCTCACAGAGCAAGCCAGGTCAGCCGGGCCAACGCTAAGTCGAGAAGCTGGCCCAGGCCGGGCCATCCATGACAGGAAACCAAATGTCTGTTGTAGGCCTATTCACTTTTTACATTTTTAATTCAGATTGCATAACAGTAGCATGATTTAATAACTGATTTTGTTTTACCTTTAAACTATACAGAAAATGGAATAGGGAGAAGAGATTTATAGGACTCATAAGACATTTTCTGTGTCTATTGTGACAGGATATTATACAGCAAAACACAGACCAATTGTTTGAGTTCTAAAGAGTCTGAATCCATCTATTTATGACTTTGTATCCCATATAATGAATAATTTCAGAAACACCATTATTGGTCCAACTCATCCCAAACCATCTCAATTGGGTTAAGGTTGGGTAATTATGGAGGCCAGGTGATCTGATGCAGCACGCCATCACTCTCCTTGGTCAAATAGCCCTTACACAGCCTGGAGGTGTGTTGGGTCATTGTCCTGTTGAAAACCAATGATAGTCCTACTAAGCGCAAACCAGATGGGATGGTGTATTGCTGCAGAATGCTGTGGTAGTCATGCTTGTTAAGTGTGCCTTAAATTCTAAATAAATCACAGACAGTGTCACCAGCAAAGCAACCCCACACCATCACACCTCCTCCTCCATGCTTCACGGAGGAAACCACACATGCGGAGATCATCTGTTCACCTACTCTGCTTCTTACAAAGACACGATGGTTGGAACCAAAAAAGTCATATTTGAACTCCTCAGACCAAAGGACAGATTTCCAAAGGTTTAATGTCCATTGCTCGTGTTTCTTGGCCTTAGTAAGTCTCTTCTTATTATTGGTGTCCTTTAGTAGTGGTTTCTTAGCAGCAATTCGAACATGAAGGCCTGATTCACGCAGTCTCCTCTGAACAGTTGATATTGAGATGTGTCTGTTACTTGAAACATTTATTTGGGCTGCAATTTCTGAGGCTGGTAACTAATGAACTTATCCTCTGCAGCAGAGGTAACTCTGGGTCTTTCTTTCTTGTGGCGGTCCTCATGAGAGCCAGTTTCATCATAGAGGTTGATGGTTTTTGCGATTGCACTTGAAGAAACTTCAAATTCTTGACATTTTCCGTGTTGACTGACCTTCATGTCTTAAAGTAATGATTCTCTTTGCTTATTTGAACTGTTCTTGCCATAATATGGACTTGGTCTTTTACCGAATAGGGCTATCTTCTGTATACCACCCCTACCTTGTCACAACACAACTGATTGTCTCAAACACATTAAGAAGGAAATAAATTCCATAAATTAACTTTTAACAAGGCACACCTGTTAATTGAAATGCATTCCAGGTGACTACCTCATGAAGCTAGTTGAGAGAATTCTACGAGTGTGCAAAGATGTCATCAAGGCAAAGGGTGGCTGCTTTGAAAAATCGCAAATATAAAATATATTTTGATTTGTTTAACACTTTTTTGGTTACTGCATGATTCCATATGTGTTATTTCACAGTTTTGATGTCTTTACTATTATTCTACAATGTAGAAAATAGTCAAAATAAAGAAAAACCCTGAAGGAGTAGGTGTGTTCAAACTTTTGACTCGTACTGTATATATATATATACAGTGCCTTCGGAAAGTATTCAGACCCCTTGACTTTTTCCACATTTTGTTACGTTACAACCTTATTCTATAAACAATATCCCATAATGACAAAGTAAAAACAGGTCTTTAGAATTTTTTGCAAATGTATAAAATTAAATAACTGACATATCACATTTACATAAGTATTCAGACCCTTTACTCAGTACTTTGTTGAATCACCTTTGGCAGCAATTATAGCCTCAAGAATGATTGGGTATGTCGCTACAAGCTTCGCACACCTGTATTTGGGGAGTTTCTCCCATTCCTCTCAAGCTCTGTCAGGTTGGATGGGGAGCGTCACTGCACGGCTATTTTCAGGTCTCTCCAGAGATGTTAGATCAGGTTCAAGTCTGGGCTCTGGCTGGGTTTCCGGTCGTTTCCTGTTTCCGGTCACAACTTGCAGACTTGTTTACGCTGTTGTGCGTTTTTGTTGCCGTTTTTACTTTACTACCTGACGGTTTTTACTTTTTCATTACCGTATATTTTTACTTTTTCCCTCACTCAACTTTTTTTTTCATTCAACTTTCCTACCCCGGAGGTTCTATCTGGACATGGTTCGTCAGGACTTCAAACAGCCGAAGCTAAGTAACATTAACATGATGCCTTCTAGTTGCAGTCGTTGTACTCATAATATACAGGAGAACGATCGCCTTACGGCAAGGATAGCTGTGCTGCAAGCCCAGCTTCAGACGCAATCGTTAGGCAAGGGTAATTTCAGTGTAGGAAAGGATGAAACAGCGTCTGTGCCACCAGCAAGTACAGATAGTAACGTTAGTATAAACCCCCTCGCACGGTCCCCGCAGCCGGACATCTTTCTCATGGCTTCTGGAGGGAAACGCTGTAGGAATGCTCAACCGGTGTCGCTTATTCAGCCGACAGAAACTTTCAACCGGTTCTCCCCGTTAAGCGAGTCGGAGTCGGAGGCCGAGACTTCTCTGGTCTCTGCTCCTCCCGTTGTGGGGTCTGAGACGCCGACGGCTCCCACCATTAGCTCTGACAAATTGAAAACCCTAGTCATTGGCGACTCCATTACCCGCAGTATTAGACTTAAAACTAATCATCCAGCGATCATACACTGTTTACCAGGGGGCAGGGCTACCGACGTTAAGGCTAATCTAAAGACGGTGCTGGCTAAAGCTAAAACTGGCGAGTGTAGAGAGTATAGAGATATTGTTATCCACGTCGGCACCAACGATGTTAGGATGAAACAGTCAGAGGTCACCAAGCGCAATATAGCTTCAGCGTGTAAATCAGCTAGAAAGATGTGTCGGCATCGAGTAATTGTCTCTGGCCCCCTCCCAGTTAGGGGGAGTGATGAGCTCTACAGCAGAGTCTCACAACTCAATCGCTGGATGAAAACTGTTTTCTGCCCCTCCCAAAAGATAGAATTTGTAGATAACTGGCCCTCTTTCTGGGATTCACCCACAAACAGGACCAAGCCTGGCCTGCTGAGGAGTGACGGACTCCATCCTAGCTGGAGGGGTGCTCTCATCTTATCTACGAACATAGACAGGGCTCTAACTCCTCTAGCTCCACAATGAAATAGGGTGCAGGCCAGGCAGCAGGCTGTTAGCCAGCCTGCCAGCTTAGTGGAGTCTGCCACTAGCACAGTTAGCGTAGTCAGCTCAGCTTTCCCCATTGAGACCGTGTCTGTGCCTCGATCTTGGTTGGGCAAAATTAAAAATGGCGGTGTTCGCTTCAGTAATCTTACTAGTATAAAGACCTCCTCCATTCCTGCCATTATTGAAAGAGATTGTGATACTTCACATCTCAAAATTGGGTTACTTAATGTTAGATCCCTCACTTCCAAGGCAGTTATAGTCAATGAACTAATCACTGATCATAATCTTGATGTGATTGGCCTGACTGAAACATGGCTTAAGCCTGATGAATTTACTGTGTTAAATGAGGCCTCACCCCCTGGTTACACTAGTGACCAAACCCCCCGTGCATCCGGCAAAGGCGGAGGTGTTGCTAACATTTACGATAGCAAATTTCAATTTACAAAAAAAAAACAATGACGTTTTCGTCTTTTGAGCTTCTAGTCATGAAATCTATGCAGCCTACTCAATCACTTTTTATAGCTACTGTTTACAGGCCTCCTGGGCCATATGCAGTGTTCCTTACTGAGTTCCCTGAATTCCTATCGGATCTTGTAGTCATAGCAGATAATATTCTAATTTTTGGTGACTTTAACATTCACATGGAAAAGTCCACAGACCCACTCCAAAAGGCTTTCGGAGCCATCATCGACTCAGTGGGTTTTGTCCAACATGTCTCTGGACCTACTCACTGCCACAGTCATACTCTGGACCTAGTTTTGTCCCATGGAATAAATGTTGTGGATCTTAATGTTTTTCCTCATAATCCTGGATTATCGGACCACCATTTTATTGCGTTTACAATTGCAACAAATAATCTGCTCAGACCCCAACCAAGGAAGATTAAAAGTCGTGCTATAAATTCTCAGACAACCCAAAGATTCCTTGATGCCCTTCCAGACTCCCTCTGCCTACCCAAGGACGTCAGAGGACAAGAATCAGTTAACCACCTAACCGAGGAACTCAATTCAACCTTGCGCAATACCCTAGATGCAGTTGCACCCCTAAAAATTAAAAACATCTGTCATAAGAAACTAGCTCCCTGGTATACAGAAAATACACGAGCTCTGAAGCAAGCTTCCAGAAAATTGGAACGGAAATGGCGCCACACTAAACTGGAAGTCTTCCGACTAGCTTGGAAAGACAGTACCGTGCAGTATCGAAGAGCCCTCACTGCTGCACGATCATCCTATTTTTCCAACTTAATTGAGGAAAATAAGAACAATCCGAAATTTCTTTTTGACACTGTCGCAAAGCTAACTAAAAAGCAGCATTCGCAAATAGAGGATGGCTTTCACTTCAGCAGTAATAAATTTATGAACTTTTTTGAGGAAAAGATCATGATCATTAGAAAGCAAATTACGGACTCCTCTTTAAATCTGGGTATTCCTCCAGGGCTTCATTGTCCAGAGTCTGCACAACTCTGCCAGGACCTTGGCTCAAGGGAGATACTAAAGTGTTTTAGTACTATATCTCTTGACACAATGATGAAAATAATCATGGCCTCCAAACCCTCAAGCTGCATACTGGACCCTATTCCAACTAAACTACTGAAAGAGCTGCTTCCTGTGCTTGGCCCTCCTATGTTGAACATAATAAACGGCTCTCTATCCACCGGATGTGTACCAAGCTCACTAAAAGTGGCAGTAATAAAGCCTCTCTTGAAAAAGCCGAATCTTGACCCAGAAATTATAAAAAACTATCGGCCTATATCGAATCTTCCATTCCTCTCAAAAATTTTAGAAAAAGTTGTTGCGCAGCAACTCACTGCCTTCCTGAAGACAAACAATGTATACGAAACGCTTCAGTCTGGTTTTAGACCCCATCATAGCACTGAGACTGCACTTGTGAAGGTGGTAAATGACCTTTTAATGACGTCAGACCGAGGCTCTGCATCTGTCCTCATGCTCCTAGATCTTAGTGCCGCTTTTGATACCATCGATCACCACATTCTTTTGGAGAGATTGGAAACCCAAATTGGTCTACATGGACAAGTTCTGGCCTGGTTTAGATCTTATCTGTCGGAAAGATATCAGTTTGTCTCTGTGAATGGTTCGTCCTCTGACAAATCAATTGTAAATTTCGGTGTTCCTCAAGGTTCCGTTCTAGGACCACTATTGTTTTCACTATATATTTTACCTCTTGGGGATGTCATTCGAAAACATAATGTTAAATTTCACTGCTATGCGGACGACACACAGCTGTACATTTCAATGAAACATGGTGAAGCCCCAAAATTGCCCTCGCTAGAAGCCTGTGTTTCAGACATAAGGAAGTGGATGGCTGCAAATGTTCTACTTTTAAACTCGGACAAAACAGAGATGCTTGTCCTAGGTCCCAAGAAACAAAGAGATCTTCTGTTGAATCTGACAATTAATCTGGATGGTTGTACAGTCGTCTCAAATAAAACTGTGAAGGACCTCGGCGTTACTCTGGACCCTGATCTCTCTTTTGAAGAACATATCAAGACTGCTTCAAGGACAGCTTTTTTCCATCTACGTAACATTGCAAAAATCAGAAACTTTCTGTCCAAAAATGACGCAGAAAAATTAATCCATGCTTTTGTTACTTCTAGGCTCGACTACTGCAATGCTCTACTTTCCGGCTACCCGGATAAAGCACTAAACAAACTTCAGTTAGTGCTAAATACGGCTGCTAGAATCCTGACTAGAACCAAAAAATTTGATCATATTACTCCAGTGCTAGCTTCCCTACACTGGCTTCCTGTTAAGGCAAGGGCTGATTTCAAGGTTTTACTGCTAACCTACAAAGCATTACATGGGCTTGCTCCTACCTATCTTTCCGATTTGGTCCTGCCGTACATACCTACACGTACGCTACGGTCACAAGACGCAGGCCTCCTAATTGTCCCTAGAATTTCTAAGCAAACGGCTGGAGGTAGGGCTTTCTCCTATAGAGCTCCATTTTTATGGAATGGTCTGCCTACCCATGTGAGAGACGCAGACTCAGTCTCAACCTTTAAGTCTTTACTGAAGACTTATCTCTTCAGTAGGTCCTATGATTAAGTATAGTCTGGCCCAGGAGTGTGAAGGTGAACGGAAAGGCTGGAGCAACGAACCGCCCTTGCTGTCTCTGCCTTGTCGGTTCCCCTCTTCCCACTGGGATTCTCTGCCTCTAACCCTTTTACAGGGGCTGAGTCACTGACTTACTGGTGTTCTTCCATGCCGTCCATGGGAGGGGTGCGTCACTTGAGTAGGTTGAGCCACTGACGTGGTCTTCCTGTCTGGGTTGGCGCCCCCCCTTGGGTTGTGCCGTGGCGGACATCTTTGTGGGCTATACTCGGCCTTGTCTTCGGACGGTAAGTTGGTGGTTGTAGATATCCCTCTAGTGGTGTGGGGGCTGTGCTTTGGCAAAGTGGGTGGGGTTATATCCTGCCTGTTTGGCCCTGTCCGGGGGTATCATCGGATGGGGCCACAGTGTCTTCTGATCCCTCCTGTCTCAGCCTCCAGTATTTATGCTGCAGTAGTTTATGTGTCGGGGGGCTAGGGTCAGTCTGTTACATCTGGAGTATTCTCTTGTCTTATCCGGTGTCCTGTGTGAATGTAAATATGCTCTCTCTAATTCTCTCTTTCTTTCTTTCTTTCTTTCTTTCTCTCGGAGGACCTGAGCCCTAGGACTACCTGGCATGATGACTCCTTGCTGTCCCCAGTCCACCTGGCCATGCTGCTGCTCCAGTTTCAACTGTTCTGCCTGCGGCTACGGAACCCTGAACTGTTCACCGGACGTGCTTGTTGCACCCTCGACAATTACTATGATTATTATTATTTGACCATGCTGGTCATTTATGAACATTTTAACATCTTGACCATGTTCTGTTATAATATCCACCCGGCACAGCCAGAAGAGGACTGGCCACCCCTCATAGCCTGGTTCCTCTCTAGGTTTCTTCCTAGGTTTTTGGCCTTTCTCAGGAGTTTTTCCTAGGGAGTTTTTCCCAGCCACAGTGCTTCTTTCACATGCATTGCTTGCTGTTTGGGGTTTTAGGCTGGGTTTCTGTACAGCACTTTGAGATTTCAGCTGATGTACGAAGGGCTATATAAATAAATTTGATTTGATTTGATTTGATACTCAAGGACATTCAGAGAACCGAAGTCCCGAAGCCACTCCTACGTTGTCTTGGCTGTGTGCTTTGGGTCGTTGTCCTGTTGGAAGGTAAACCTTCGCCCCAGTCTGAGGTCCTGAGTGCTTTGGTGTCATGGTTCCACCTGTCACATCCTGACCATAGAAAGCTGTTATTTTCTATGGTAGAGTAGGTCAGGGCGTGACAGGTGGGTTTTCTAGTTTAGTTTTTCTATGTTGTTATGTTCTAGTTTTGTATTTCTATGTTGGGTTTTGTTTGGGATGATCTCCAATTAGAGGCAGCTGGTCATCGTCTCTAATTGGAGATCATAATTAAGTAGGTGTTTTTCCCACCTGGGTTTGTGGGAGATTGTTTTTGAGTTAGTGTATGTTTCACCTCTGCGTCACGGTTTGTTGTTTTTTGTTCTTTAGTTTATGTGTATGTATTGCATAGTTTCACAGTGAAAATAAAATGTGGAACGACACACACGCTGCACTTTGGTCCGCTCCTTCCTACGACAACCGTGACACCACCTGTCACTAGAGGGCAGCAGAGACCGTCCTAGAGACATGAATGACACTCAGGTGTGTCCTCATTATGAATTCCCTGTTAAAATAGGTGTGTTTTCTGGTTTCCTTTGCAGAAGCTTGAATTTACACTGTGCGTTTGTTTCTTGAGTGAGTTTTCGAGACTTGGTGTTTGTTGTTTTTTCCAGTGTACTGTGATCCTGCGGCTACTGTTTATCAGTGAAGTATTTATGTTTATCCTTAACCACTGATTCCTCATCTGGTCTCTTCTCTGCACCTGGGTCCAACCTCACCACGTCACATTTGGAGCAGGTTTTCATCAAGGATCTCTCTGTACTTTGCTCCATTCATCTTTCCCTCGATCCTGACTAGTCTCCCAGTCCCTGCTGCTGAAAAACATCCCCACAGCATAATGCTGCCACTACCATGGTTCACCATAGGGATGGTGCCAGGTTTCCTCCAGACGTGACGCTTGGCATTCAGGCCAAAAAGTTCATTCTTGGTTTCATCAGACCAGTGAATCTTTTGGCAAACTCCAAGTGGGCTGTCATGTGCCTTTTACTGAAGAGTGGCTTCCATCTGGCCACTCCACATAAAGGCCTGATTGGTGAAGTGCTGCAGAGATGGTTGTCCTTTTGGAAGGGTCTCCCATCTCCACAGAGGAACTCTGTGGAGATATTAGTGCTGCTTTTGATCTTAGTGCTGCTTTTGATCTTAGTGCTGTTTTTGATACCATCGATCACCACATTCTTTTGGAGATATTGGAAACCCAAATTGGTCTACATGGACAAGTTCTGGCCTGGTTTAGATCTTATCTGTCGGAAAGATATCAGTTTGTCTCTGTGAATGGTTTGTCCTCTGACAAATCAATTGTACATTTCGGTGTTCCTCAAGGTTCCGTTTTAGGACCACTATTGTTTTCACTATATATTTTACCTCTTGGGGATGTCATTCGAAAACATAATGTTAAATTTCACTGCTATGCGGACGACACACAGCTGTACATTTCAATGAAACATGGTGAAGCCCCAAAATTGCCCTCGCTGGAAGCCTGTGTTTCAGACATAAAGAAGTGGATGGCTGCAAACTTTCTACTTTTAAACTCGGACAAAACAGAAATGCTTGTTCTAGGTCCCAAGAAACAAAGAGATCTTCTGTTGAATCTGACAATTAATCTGGATGGTTGTATAGTCGTCTCAAATAAAACTGTGAAGGACCTCGGCGTTACTCTGGACCCTGATCTCTCTTTTGAAGAACATATCAAGACTGTTTCAAGGACAGCTTTTTTCCATCTACGTAACATTGCAAAAATCAGAAACTTTCTGTCCAAAAATGACGCAGAAAAATGTATCCATGCTTTTGTTACTTCTAGGCTGGACTACTGCAATGCTCTACTTTCCGGCTACCCGGATAAAGCACTAAACAAACTTCAGTTAGTGCTAAATACGGCTGCTAGAATCCTGACTAGAACCAAAAGATTTGATCATATTACTCCAGTGCTAGCCTCCCTAAACTGGCTTCCTGTTAAGGCAAGGGCTGATTTCAAGGTTTTACTGCTAACCTACAAAGCATTACATGGGCTTGCTCCTACCTATCTTTCCGATTTGGTCCTGCCGTACATACCTACTCGTACGCTACGGTCACAAGACGCAGGCCTCCTAATTGTCCCTAGAATTTCTAAGCAACCGGCTGGAGGTAGGGCTTTCTCCTATAGAGCTCCATTTTTATGGAATGGTCTGCCTACCCATGTGAGAGACGCAGACTCAGTCTCAACCTTTAAGTCTTTACTGAAGACTTATCTCTTCAGTAGGTCCTATGATTAAGTATAGTCTGGCCCAGGAGTGTGAAGGTGAATGGAAAGGCTGGAGCAACGAACCGCCCTTGCTGTCTCTGCCTTGCCGGTTCCCCTCTCTCCACTGGGATTCTCTGCCTCTAACCCTAGAGGTTAGAGGCAGAAGGGTGCGTCCTTAGAGGGAGGGGTGCGTCACTTGAGTGGGTTGAGTCACTGACGTGGTCTTCCTGTCTGGGTTGGCGCCCCCCCCCCCCCCCCCCCCTTGGGTTGTGCCGTGGCGGAGATCTTTGTGGGCTATACTCGGCCTTGTCTTAGGACGGTAAGTTGGTGGTTGGAGACATCCCTCTAGTGGTGTGGGGGCTGTGTTTTGGCAAAGTGGGTTGGGTTATATCCTGCCTGTTTGGCCCTGTCCGGGGGTATCATCGGATGGGGCCACAGTGTCTTCTGATCCCTCCTGTCTCAGCCTCCAGTATTTATGCTGCAGTAGTTTATGTGTCGGGGGGCTAGGGTCAGTCTGTTACATCTGGAGTATTTCTCTTGTCTTATCCGGTGTCCTGTGTGAATTTATATATGCTCTCTCTAATTCTCTCTTTCTCTCTTTCTTTCTTTCTCTCGGAGGACCTGAGCCCTAGGACCATGCCTCAGGACTACCTGGCATGATGACTCCTTGCTGTCCCCAGTCCACCTGGCCGTGCTGCTGCTCCAGTTTCAACTGTTCTGCCTGCGGCTATGGAACCCTGACCTGTTCACCGGACGTGCTTGTTGCACCCTCAACAACTACTATGATTATTATTATTTGACCATGCTGGTCATTTATGAACATTTTAACATCTTGATCATGTTCTGTTATAATATCCACCCGGCACAGCCAGAAGAGGACTGGCCACCCCTCATAGCCTAGTTCCTCTAGGTTTCTTCCTAGGTTTTTGGCCTTTCTAGGGAGTTTTTCCTAGGGAGTTTTTCCTAGCCACCGTGCTTCTTTCACATGCATTGCTTGCTGTTTGGGGTTTTAGGCTGGGTTTCTGTACAGCACTTTGAGATATCAGCTGGTGTACGAAGGGCTATATAAATACATTTGATTTGATTTGATTTGTCAGAGTGACCATTGGGTTCTTTGTCACCTCCCTGACCAAGGCCCTTCCCCCCCAATTACTCCATTTGGCCAGGTAGCCAGCTCTTGGAAGAGTCTTGGTGGTTCCAATCTTCTTCTATTTAACAATGATAAAGGCCACTGTGTTCTTGGGGACCTTCAGTGCAGCAGACATTTTTTGGTACGCTTCCCCAGATCTGTGCCCCGACATAATCCTGTCTCGGAGTTCTGCGGACAATTGCTTCGACCTCATGGCTTGGTTTTTGCTCTGATATCTACTATCAACTGTGGGACCTTACATAGACAGGTGTGTGCCTTTCCAAATTATGTCCAATCAATTGAATTTATCACAGGTGGACTCCAATGAAGTTGTAGAAACCTCTCAAGGATGATCCATGGAAACAGGATGCACCTGAACTCAATTTCGAGTCTCATAGCAAAGGGTCTGAATAATTATGTAAATAAGGTATTTCTGTTTCTAAAAACCTGTTTTCACTTTGTCATTATGGGGTATTGTGTGTCGATTGATGAGGAACATTTGTAATTTAATACGTTTTAGAATAAGGCTGTAACGTAACAAATGGTGGAAAAAGTCAAGGGGTCTGAATACTTTCCAAATGCACTGTATATATCAAATGTATTTTTTCTCAGAAAACTTGGGGGACCAAATAAAATTGCCTGTAGGCTGCTAGTTGGGGAACCCTGCTGTACAGTAATACAATAGCACACACACAGAACCAGTTTTTGCACTCAGTCAGAGTTGGGCATTGATTCTCCTCTCCTCTTCTTCTCTGCTTGCTCTGAAATTGGAATGTTATGCATCAGTGCCCACCACACTAGTCTCCCACTGCTCTTTGGTGTTTTATGGAGTCATAGGGACAAGTGTGTAACCTGTTAAACAGAGGGTGTGACTTCACTGTTTGAGTGAGAAGTTAAGGCTAAGAGATTGTGGAGTGCCTCTCGCTGCCATAAGAGAGCTTTGTTTTGCCTGAAAGAACAAAGAGATAGCTGACTGCATCTACTGTGGTTTCTTCTCATTGTGCTGTGGGTGAGATGGTGACCTACGAGCAGCCGCTTTACCTTTCAAGAACAAGATTTACTTACAGTACAGTGCAATAGTTTTCAAACTACTAGCATACAGAGCACATTGAGTCATTTGTTATACTATAGTGCTTCAGGGAGTGGGAAAAAGTTCTGCAATTTCACTCTCTCGCCTCTCTCTCTCTTTTGCGCTCTCCCTCTGTTAGAGTGGGGATTGTGTAAGCGGGTCTGTCTTGTCCTCTGAATACTGTGTGTCGGTCTGAGGGCAGCCTTTCACTGAGCATTCTCTGATTCTTACCTCCCACAACAATGGGCCTGCAATGAGTTATTGACTTGTGTGTGTATCACCCTCTTCATGAAACAACACAACGCCGACTGTCTCCAACTTCAATAGCTGGATGAATAATTGATTTCACTGCGATGACCGAGATGAGAGAAGTAGCAAATAGAGGAGTGCCAGAGAGAACAACAGAGGAAGAGAAAGGGCCCTTGTGAACGTGACAAACCTCAGTCACTTCTTCTTTCTGTCCATGGGTTTAAGGGTTGTTTTACTACTGAATTGCTGTTGTTATTAAATGTAATTACTACGGTATTGTGGCAGTTTAGTTATATCTTCATCCTTCTCTTCTTGGTTTTCTTTACATTACAGCTGAACTGGGCTCTGACACAGCACAAGGAGAAAGTTACCAAGAAGGAGATTCTCAGTCTTACGGTGAAACAGCTGCACGGTACCCCAAAAAAAGGTGGGTTTAGCAAACACCACACCGAGTTTTGTTGACTCATCTACCCCCATTGTGTGAGAGCATTAGGTCCTGAAATATTCTGTTTTGTCTGTGTTCTGTTGTGTTGTGGGTGAAGTGAAGCAGGGGATGGGCCATTGAGAGGAGAGGCCCTGTTGGTCCTAGACGGCCTGGGACCTCAAAGCAGCCCTGGTCATTAGCAGTGGACTTCTATATGCCTCACTGACTCCATACACACAGTAATAACAACACTCCACCACAGCCCTGCGGAAGGGGATGGGCAGACCTGTAGCTTCTCATTACATAATAAAGCCACATCAAGGATAGTTCACCCACATTACAAATGTATTGAATGTACTGTATCATTGTTTGGATACCTAGGGATTGGACACAGAGTTCAATATAAACTAAAATATACAAATTAAATTAAATGTTGTCACATGCGCCGAATACAACAGGTATAGACGTTACCGGGAAATGCTTACTTATTAGCCCTTTCCCTACAATGCGGAGTTAAAAAGTTAGCAACATTTGCTAAAAAAATAAAAAAGGAAATAGTAACACAATAAAATGACATTTACAAGACTATATACAAGGAGTACCAGTACAGAGTCAATGTGCAGGGGTACAAGGTACTTGAGGTAATTGAGGTAATATATACATGTATGTTGTGGTAAAAGTAACAAGGCTCAGGTACATAATAAACAGAGTAGCAGCAACATATCTGAAGAGTGTGGAAGTATGTCTACGTATGAGTAGGTGTGCCGTCAATATGCGTGTGTGTGTTTTGCATGTGTGAGCAAATGTTGTGTGTGGGCCATACCAAGAGGTGATGCAGCCAGTCAAGGTACAGCTGTAGAACGTTTATTCAATACAGAAATATGTATATGAATGGAATAACTGACCAGGAAAAAACATTATTTCAATACAACATGATTGAAATGTTAAAGTATAGCTACTTGGCTGGAATCATTCATATGAGAGTAGAATGTGTTAGTGCTCAACCCTGCTACAGCAGCTCCTGCTCCTTGTGGGAATTTATGTGACCCTGTCACCAAATTTGAAGGTCTGCTGAGCGCAAACTTGAACTTGGTGAAAACTTCCAGCACGCTTTTACTCTGAACACTGAGGCTGTACCTGCTTTAAGTTAGTTTTAATAGTGGCCAAGTAGGCTACCAGAGTGGCCTACCATTTAAAAAAAATATATAGAAAATGCATCCCATAACATTTTAACATGGAAATAGCTGTTCTATCATTCAGCCTACAGTAGCAGCCAATGTGTGGTGTTCAATGTAGTGTAGGCCTACATTCCATGAGACTTTTGAAAAAAAACATGCAGGGCTTGACATTAACCTGTTTATCCACTTGTCCTTCAGACAAGGAGGTGACTGAAAATGTTGTGGTGTTTGATGTAAGAAACCACTTTACAAAATAAAATGCATTATTATTCCCATACCATTATTAATCAGACAAATTTTGCTACCCTCTGCCTATTGGCTACTTAGCTTAGTCAAGCGTGTCTCAAAATACAACACCGTCCCTTTAAGACAAAAAAAGCTCTTTACCTGACTTGCTTTTCAAAGACGTCTACATTTACATTTAGCAGACACTCTTATCCAGAGAGACTTACAGTGGTGAATGCATACATTTCATAAATTTCATACATTATTTTCTCCGTACTGGTCCCCCGTGGGAATCGAACCCACAACCCTAGCGTTGCAAACACCATGCCCTACCAACTGAGCCACACGCTTTGCTACATGCAGCTCCTGCTTTGATCTCAAAACAAGCGCATCTACTCATGACCACAGCTGTAAACACAGTCTAGTTCAAAGTAAATGGCACAGATCTATATATGGCAATGGTTTATTTGCATATAGGCCTACTGCAGCGCTGATTGGTTTTGTAGGCCTACTGCAGCTCTAATTTGTTATGCCACACCGGTCTCTGTAGAGTACGGGCTGAGTCATGCACAATATAATCCTATGTTGCATTGAAAGTTCTAATATTGTGTTGATTCGATCACAATTGCCACAGTAAAGGGAAACGTTGATAGTGTTAACTAACAGGGAAAACTCTAGAAAGCAGTGGTGGAAAGAGTACACAATTTTCATACAAGTTCCATTAATAGAAAATGACTCAAGTAAAATTGAAAGTTACCCAGTAAAATACTACTTGAGTAAAAGTCAAAAGTATTTGGTTTTAAATATACTTAAGTATAAAAAGTAAATTAAATTGCTAAAATATACTTAAGTATAAATTATCTAAAATTCCAAATATTAAGAAAACCAGATAGCCAGGGGCACACAACACAAATTTACAAATGAAGCATATGTATTTAGTGAGTCCGCCAGATCAGATGCAGTAGAGATGACCAGGAATTTTCTCTCGAGTGTGTGAATTGGACCAGTTTCCTGTCCTGCTAAGCATTCAAAACATTACGAGTAATTTTGGGTGGAAAATGTATGGAGTAAAAAGTACATTATTTTCTTTAGGAATGTAGTGGAGTAAAAGTAAAAGTTGCCCAAAATCAATATCAATAGCAAGTAAAGTAAAGATACCCCAAAACCATTATTTCTCCTCCACCAAACTTTACAGTTGGCATTATGCATTCTGGGACGGTAGCGTTCTCCTGGCATACGCCAAACCCAGATTTGTCCGTTGGACTGCCAGATGGTGAAGCGGGATTCATTACTTCAGACAACGCATTTCCACTGCTCCAGATTCTAATGGCGGCGAGCTTTACACCACCCCAGCCAAAGCTTGGCATTGCGCATGGTGATCTTAGGCTTGTGTGCGTCTGCTTGGCCATGGAAACCCATTTCATGAAGCTCTTGACGAGCAGTTCTTGTGTTGACATTGCTTCCAGAGGCACCTTGGAACTCGGTAGTGTGTTGCAACTGAGGCGATTTTTAAGCACAATGCACTTCAGCACATGGCGGTTCCGTTCTGTGAGCTTGTGTGCCTAGTACTTTGCGGCTGAGCCGTTGTTGCTCCTAGACTTTTCCACTTCACAATATCAGCATTTACAGTTGACCAGGGCAGCTCTAGCAGGGCCGAAATTTGACTAACTGACTTGTTGGAAAGGTGGCATCCTATGACGGTGCCACGTTGAAAGTCACTGAGCTCTTCAGTAAGGCCATTCTACTGCCAATGTTTGTCTATGGAGATTGCATGGCGGTGTGCTCGATTTTATGCACCTGCCAGCAACGGGTGTGGCTGAAATAGCCAAATCCACTCTTTTGAAGGGGTGTCCACATACTTTTGTATACATATAGTGTATGATGCTTATGTGAATACATTACAGTCTGCGTTTCACATCGCTGTATGGATTTTGACTGACAGCTGTTCTGAACTTGAGCACCCCTGAACAGAATGAGCCTATGTTTGTCTATTGTGAAGAAAACTTTTCCAAGGCACACGCACCTGAATGCCCTCAGGAGTCATGACTCCTTTCTATGCGCACCAAAATTATGATCTGTTTCCCCAAATTGCATTGTGAAAGCCTAACACTGTAATGTCGTGTTTTATAACTTAGCTAGTCATGTTAGCAATAGAACAGGCTTTCAATCGATGCCCACCTGAACCAGATTGAGATTTATAATGGACTGTGTTTGGATTACGTGAACAACAGTAATTGTATGATGGCGGGGATGCAGGGTTGTGTTCAAAACAACTACAAGTGTGCTTGCTTTAGTTCCTCAACGGCACAGCTAGAAGAGCTAAATAAAATTACCTTATAGTTGAAGACTTCTCTGAGTCATAAAAGTGCATTCGGTTACTTAGGAACTGTGCACACATTGGAGAGGTGTGTGGCCACTTGTAAGTCCTCTTACTCTAACCCTTGTAGCGTTGCACCTACCCCACATTTCCCAGGAATATTATTCGAATGTTACTGAATGTATCCAGAGTGTTTTCAGATTTTGTTATCAATAAATGCGGTGAAAAGTACAGTAGATTTCAAATGCACATACAATCAACAGTGTAGTGTTTGGAGTTAGTCTCAAATCAAATGTTGTCACATACACGTGTTTAGCAGATGTTATTGCGGGTGTAGCGAAATATTTGTGTTTCCAGCTCCGACAGTGCAGTGATAGTACTCACTCCCACAGTCGGACACAATCGGTCTCTTCCCTTAGGGACCTCCAAAGGGACTGTCCAGGTATCTGGATCTTAGGGAGGAGATAGAGAAGTATCTGTCTGGGTGGGTCTGGTCCGTCTACATATTACTTTTTCTATGCATAATGTATTTTCCTCCATAGAGTTGTGCTATTATCTGTCTGCTTTGTATCTGTGTCTGGATCTGTGTAAAGCGGGGATAGGAGTGTAGGGTTGTGAGTCAGAGAGTTGCCAGTTGGCTTCAAAGAGGCATTGTTGGTTATCAATGATTACCATCTTTGAGCCTTTGTCTGCTGGTTTTATGGTTATGTATTTGTGTTTGTGGAATTTGGCTATGGCTTGTCTTCTTGTGTGATGTTCTGTGGTGAGGTTATGGTAGAGGTATGAAAGTCTAATCATTTGTGTGTTGGTCTTCCAATGGGTGCTGATATAGTCTACAGTTTTGGTTCCCATCTAGATGGGACAATGAATGGTGGGGTCAGGTAGTCAGATGTATAGTCAAAAGAGTCTAGCAGTTTGAGAGTTCTATGGTATCTGTGGATGTTTCTTCGGCGGTCCCCATAGTGCAGCAGCGTGGGGATGAAAGTGAGCCCACTTTCCAGCAGCTCAGTCTTAGGGTGTGATAGGTGAAAAGTGGATGAGAGACTCAGGATGTTTGTGTCTTGGTGGAGAGGCTATGGTGTAATCATACCCTCCCCCACTAGTTTAACTGTTCTACCCAATGTTTCAGGTTCTTTGCAGCCGTGGGCTGGTGTCCAGTGTATGTTGTCTTTTTCTGTGTGGAATTCTGAGCGATGGATTTGTAGTAGGGGGTTGTGGTGTGTGGCGATGTGTGAATGAATGTGTTTGAGCATGGCTTGTTGTTTCTCTGACAGGTAGGGTGAGTAGTTAATGATGGGGAAGTAGATGGTTGCATCGGGGTACATGGCTGTAGCTTTACTGTGGAGTGATTGCAGTTGTCCTATGGTTGTTTGTCTCTGTGTTTGGTCTTTGTTGTTGAGACCCAGAGACAGCACCATAACCCTGAGGCGGGTTCAACAAGGCTTCTGTTTGCGGCGAACATGTTGCCAGAGTAACAATTTTCAGTTGAAAGATTTGAATGAACATCAAATAGCTCCTTTTTGTAAGGATTACGGTGGTTTTTTAGCGGCAATATTCAAACTGAAAATGACTTAGCTATTTCTACTAAATATAGTAGAAATTCTACATGGCCACTTGATTATTTTTAATTGCAGTTTAGAACCGAAACAGACACTTACGTTCACTGCACACTACCTTCTCAGACTGTTTTCTAACGCTAAAGAATAGTCGCGGCTAATACAAAACAAATGGAATATGTTAGCCAACGTTAGCCGACGTTCGCAAACTATCTCCCTTGTTAAATTCACCTCTGGTGTTGTGGTTTGGGGTAGATTTGGCCAAGACCCCAGTATGTAGTGGAACTGTGCTCTAGGATAACTGTCAATTTGGATGTGTTTGTATGGGTGGGGAGGTATTCGGCTCAAGTTTGAGGCACCAAATGATGGCAATTGGTTTGTGAGACCTTATTTGCCAATCATTACTTTTTTATGTGTCATGTCGTGTCTGATGGGCCGGTACAAGACTAGAGGGAAGACTGGGGATGTTGTGGTGGAGTGTCTGGGTGAAGGTAAGGGGTAGAGCCTCACAGTGGGCTCTGGGAGAACCCTGTTTTTTGGTGTGTGTAGAGGTTAGTATTGGAGAGGGTTCAGAAAGGAAACTGTCGGGATTGGTTTTCACTTTGTTTTGTCACATCGTCACAACTTTCTTCACCTTAACCCCTTTATCCATAGTCACCACCTCAAAGTGGTATTGGGGTGTATTGGGTTGGATCTCTGTGTTGGTAGTGGTGTAAAGTACTTAAGTAAAAATACTTTAAAGTACTACTTAAGTCGTTTTTGGGGGTATCTGTACTTTATTGTATTATTTATATTTTTGACTACTTTTATTTTACTACATTCCTAAAGAAAATTATGTACTTTTTACTCCATACATTCTCCCTGACACCAAAAATTTGATTTTTGAAAATGGTCCAATTCACACACTTATCAAGAGAACATCCTTGGACATCCCTGCTGCCTCTGATCTGGCAGACTCACTAAACACACATGCTTGTTTGTAAATTATCTGGAAAAGAGGAATACCTATTGTTAGGTTCTTATTTTTCAGAGTAAATAAGGTAGGAGATTTAATTCTTAGTTTAATTCTTCCCAAAGGTGCTGTACAGCTGTAATTCAGACGGCAAATAATTTCTCACCATCACAGTTATATACATCCCACTTAAGACACTCCTCCTTCTCTCCAATCCTTACATTTTATGGTTCAACAGGAAAAGGGTAACAGGATACCAAACCTTTATTATTCCCTTAAGGGAATCTGTTCTCACCTCCTGACCTCAACCCCTCCTTCACCTAATCCACAGGTGTCCATCTGTCTTCCCTATATCAACACGTTGCTCTCCTCTCGTCCACCCAACACATTCCAAAGCTTTCTGTCTTTCTTCAGAGAACCCTTAACTTCTGACATAAAACCCTGTCTCTTTTACTCGTTTGATTCTATGCTTCTTTCCTATCAATTATTTAATATCTCAATGTTCAAAGTTTAGCCGATTCCAACACTATGTAAGAATGCTGTTCATTGATTACAGCTCAACATTTAACACCATAGTACCCTCCAAACTCGTCATTAAGCTCGAGACCCTGAGTCTCTACCCTGCCCTCTGCAACTGGGTCCTGGACTTTCTGACGGGCCGCCCCCAGGTGGTGAGTGTAGGAAACAACATTCCCCCCCCACTGATCCTCAACACTGGGGCCCCACAAGGGTGTGTTCTCAGCCCTCTCCTATACTCCCTGTTCACCCATGACTGCGTGGCCATGCACGCCTCCAACTCAATCATCAAGTTTGCAGACGACACTACAGTGGTAGGCTTGAATACCAACAACTACGAGACCGCCTACAAGGAGGAGGTGAGGGCCCTCGGAGTGTGGTGTCAGGAAATAACCTCACACTCAACATCAACAAAACAAAGGAGATGATCGTGGACTTCAGGAAACAGCAGAGGGAGCACCCCCCTATCCACATCGACGGGACAGTAGTGGAGAAGGTGGAACGTTTTAAGTTCCTCGGCGTACACATCACGGACAAACTGAAATGGTCCACCCACACAGACTGTGGTGAAGAAGGCGCAACAGCGCCTCTTCAACCTCAGGAGGCTGAAGAAATTTGGCTTGTCACCAAAAACACTCACAAACTTTTACAGATGCACAATTGAGAGCATCCTGTCGGGCTGTATCACCGCCTGGTAAGGCAACTGCTCCGCCCACAACCGTAAGGCTCTCCAGAGGGTAGTGAGATCTGCTCAATGCATCACCGGGGGTAAACTACCTACCCTCCAGGACACCTAAACCACCCGATGTCACAGGAAGGCCAAAAAGATAATCAAGGACAACAACCACCCGAGCCACTGCCTGTTCAAACCGCTATCATCCAGAAGGCGAGGTCAGTATAGGTGCATCAAAGCTGGGACCGAGAGACTGAAAAACAACTTCTATCTCATGGCCATCAGACTGTAAAACAGCCATCACTAACATTGAGTGGCTGCTGCCAACATACTGACTAAAATCTCTAGCCACTTTAATAATAAACAATTGGATGTAATAAATGTATCACTAGTCACTTTAAACAATGCCACTTTATATAATGTTTACATACCCTACATTACTCATCTCATATTTATATACTGTACTCTATACCATCTACTGCATCTTGTCTATGCCGTTCAGCCATCGCTCATCCGACTAAAACATGGCTTAAGCCTGATGAATTTACTGTGTTAAATGAGTCCTCACCTCCTGGTTACACTAGTGACCATATCCCCCGCGCATCCCGCAAAGGCTGAGGTGTTGCTAACATTTACGATAGCAAATTTCAATTTACAAAAAAAAACGATGTTTTTGTCTTTTGAGCTTCTAGTCATGAAATCTATGCAGCCTACTCAATCACTTTTTATAGCTACTGTTTACAGGCCTCCTGGGCCATATACAGCATTCCTCACTGAGTTCCCTGAATTCCTATCGGACCTTGAAGTCATAGCAGATAATATTCACATTTTTGGTGACTTTAATATTCACATGGAAAAGTCCACAGACCCACTCCAAAAGGCTTTCGGAGCCATCATCGACTCAATGGGTTTTGTCCAACCTGTCTCCGGACCTACTCACTGCCACAGTCATACTCTGGACCTAGTTTTTTCCCATGGAATAAATGTTGTGGATCTTAATGTTTTTCCTCATAATCCTGGACTATCGGACCACCATTTTATTAAGTTTGCAATCGCAACAAATAATCTGCTCAGACCCCAACCAAGGATCATCAAAAGTTGTGCTATAAATTCTCAGACAACCCAAAGATTCCTTGATGCCCTTCCAGACTCCCTCTGCCTACCCAAGGACGTCAGAGGACAAAAATCAGTTAACCACCTAACTGAGGAACTCAATTTAACCTTGCGCAATACCCTAGATGCAGTCGCACCCCAAAAAACTAAAAACATTTGTCATAAGAAACTAGCTCCCTGGTATACAGAAAATACCCGAGCTCTGAAGCAAGCTTCCAGAAAATTGGAACGGAAATGGTGCCACACCAAACTGGAAGTCTTCCGATTAGCTTGGAAAGACAGTACTGTGCAGTAATCGAAGAGCCCTCACTGCTGCTCGATCATCCTATTTTTCCAACTTAATTGAGGAAAAAAAGAACAATCCCAAATTTATTTTTGATACTGTCGCAAAGCTAACTAAAAAGCAGCATTCCCCAAGAGAGGATGGCTTTCACTTCAGCAGTAATACATTCATGAACTTCTTTGAGGAAAAGTTCATGATCATTAGAAAGCAAATTACGGACTCCTCTTTAAATCTGAGTATTCCTCCAAAGCTCAGTTGTCCTGAGTCTGTACAACTCTGCCAGGACCTAGGATCAAGGGAGACACTCAAGTGTTTTAGTACTATATCTCTTGACACAATGATGAAAATAGTAATGGCCTCTAAACCTTCAAGCTGCATACTGGACCCTATTCCAACTAAACTACTGTAAGAGCTCCTTCCTGTGCTTGGCCCTCCTATGTTGAACATAATAAACGGCTTTCTATCCACTGGATGTGTACCAAACTCACTAAAAGTGGCAGTAATAAAGCCTCTCTTGAAAAAACCAAACCTTGACCCAGAAAATATAAAAAACTATCGGCCTATATCGAATCTCCCATTCCTCTCAAACATTTTAGAAAAAGCTGTTGCGCAGCAACTCACTGTCTTCCTGAAGACAAACAATGTATACGAAATGCTTCAGTCTGGTTTTAGACCCCATCATAGCACTGAGACTGCACTTGTGAAGGTTTTAAATGACCTTTTAATGGCGTCAGACCGAGGCTCTGCATCTGTCCTCGTGCTCCTAGACCTTAGTGCTGCTTTTGACACCATCGATCACCACATTCTTTTGGAGAGATTGGAAACCCAAATTGGTCTACACGGACAAGTTCTGGCCTGGTTTAGATCTTATCTGTCAGAAAGATATCAGTTTGTCTCTGTGGATGGTTTGTCCTCTGATAAATCAACTGTAAATTTCGGTGTTCCTCAAGGTCCGGTTTTAGGACCACTATTGTTTTCACTATATATTTTACCTCTTGGGGATGTCGTTCGGAAACATAATGTTAACTTTCACTGCTATGCGGATGACACACAGCTGTACATTTTGATTAAACATGGTGAAGACCCAAAATTGCCCTCACTGGAAGCCTGTGTTTCAGACATAAGGAAGTGGATGGCTGCAAACGTTCTACTTTTGAACTCAGACAAAACAGAGATGCTTGTTCTAGGTCCCAATAAACAAAGAGATCTTCTGTTGAATCTGACAATTAATCATATCAAGACTGTTTCAAGGACAGCTTTTTTCCATCTACGTAACATAGCATATATCTGACATTTTCTGTCCAAAAATGATGCAGAAAAATGTATGCTTTTGTCGCTTCTAGGTTAGACTACTGCAATGCTCTACTTTCCGGCTACCCGGATAAAGCACTAAATAAACTTCAGTTAGTGCTAAATACAGCTGCTAGAATCCTGACTAGAACCCCCCAAAAATATCATATTACTCCAGTGCTAGCCTCCCTAAACTGGCTTCCTGTTAAGGCAAGGGCTGATTTCAAGGTTTTACTGCTAACCTACAAAGCATTACATGGGCTTGCTCCTACCTATCTGTCTGATTTGGTCCTGCCGTACATACCTACACGTACGCTACGGTCACAAGACAGAGGCCTCCTTAGTGTCCCTAGAATTTCTAAGCAAACAGCTGGAGGCAGGGCTTTCTCCTATAGAGCTCAATTTTTATGGAATGGTCTGCCTACCCATGTGAGAGACGCAGACTCGGTCTCAACCTTTAACTCTTTATTGAAGACTCATCTCTTCAGTAGGTCCTATGATTGAGTGTAGTCTGGCCCAGGAGTGTGAAGGTGAACAGAAAGGCACTGGAGCAACGAACCACCCTTGCTGTCTCTGCCTGGCTGGTTCCCCTCTCTCCACTGGGATTCTCTGCCTCTAACCCTATTACAGGGGCTGAGTCAATGGCCTACTGGTGCTCTTCCATGCCGTCCCTAGGAGGGGTGCGTCACTTGAGTGGGTTGAGTCACTGACGTGGTCCTCCTGTCTGGGTTGGCGCCCCCCCCTTGGGTTGTGCCGTGGCGGAGATCTTTGTGGGCTATACTCGGTCTTGTCTCAGGATGGTAAGTTGGTGGTTGAAGATATCCCTCTAGTGGTGTGGGGGCTGTGCTTTGGCAAAGTGGGTGGGGTTATATCCTGTCTGTTTGGCCCTGTCCGGGGGTATCATCGGATGGGGCCACAGTGTCTCCTGACCCCTCCTGTCTCAGCCTCCAGTATTTATGCTGCAGTAGTTTGTGTCGGGGGGCTAGGGTCAGTCTGTTATATCTGGAGTATTTCTCCTTTCTTATCCGGTGTCCTGTGTGAAGTAAGTATGCTCTCTCTAATTCTCTCTTTCTTTCTTTCTTTCTCTCTTTCTTTCTTTCTCTCTCTCGGTGGACCTGAGCCCTAGGACCATGCCTCAGGACTACCTGGCATGATGACTCCTTGCTGTCCCCAGTCCACCTGGCCGTGCTGACCTGTTGCACCCTCGACAACCACTGTGATAACTATTATTTGACCATGCTGGTCATTTATGAACATTTGAACATCTTGGCCATGTTCTGTTATAATCTCCACCCGGGACAGCCAGAAGAGGACTGGCCACCCCTCATAGCCTGGTTCCTCTCTAGGTTTCTTCCTAGGTTTTGGCCTTTCTAGGGAGTTTTTCCTAGCCACCGTGCTTCGACACCTGCATTGCTTGCTGTTTGGGGTTTTAGGCTGGGTTTCTGTACAGCACTTTGAGATATCAGCTGATGTAAGAAGGGCTACTTAAATACATTTGATATGATTTGATGAGCATTTTCCTTTTTGCTTATGGCGGTATACAGCTCATTGAGTGCGGTTTTAGTGCCAGCATCGGTCTGTGGTGGTATGTACGGAAAATACAGATGAAAACGCTCTAGGTAGATAGTGTGGTCTACAGCTTGTCATGAGATACTCTACCAGAGGCTGCTGTTCTATCTGACCCTGCTGTTCTATAGAGTGTATAACTCGCCAGCTGTATGTTCTTAATGTTGTCGTTCAGCCACGACTCTGTGAAACATAAGATTTTACAGTTTTTAATGTCCCGTTGGTAGAATAAACTTGCTTTCAGTTCGTCCCATTTCTTTTCCAGCGATTGAACATTAGCTAGCAGGACGGAAGGTAAAGGCAAATTAGCCACTTGTCGCCTGATCCTCACAAGGCACCATAATCTTTTTCTGCGAAATCTCAGTTTCCTTCTCCAGCGAATGCAGGGGATCTGGGCCTGGTCGGCTGTCTGTTGGAGTCCCTCCCGTCTGACTCATTGAAGATAAACTCTTTGTCTAATCTGAGGTGAGTAATCACAGTTCTGATGTCCAGAAGCTCTTTTCGGTCATAAGAGACGGTAGCAGCAACAGTATGTACAAAACAAGTTACGAACAACACTAAAAAACAAACAAAATAGCATGGTTGGTTAAGAGCTGATAAGACAGCAGCCATCCTCTCCGGTGCCATCTTCATCCCAGCTCAACCCTAGGTTTAGGGTTGAGCTGGGATGTGGACATTAAGCTGGGTTAGGGTTAAAATTGAGCTGTGTGTGGATATGAAAGTAGGGTTAGGGTTAAGGTTGAGCCAGGAGTGGATATGAACCTAGGGTTAGAGTTCGGGCCTCAACCCTACAAAAAAAACTAACCTTAATCCAATTAACAATTAATGAATGTGCCCCTCCTCCCCACTACATGGCAGGAAGGTATTGTAGTCCTTAATTGAAGCCTGACCTGGAGTTAATGTGCTTTTGAGTGACATCGGCAGAACGGTTGAGACTACAAACAAAATTCACATATGAGATTGTTCAAAAGACGCTCCTGATGAACGCAAGCCTACACCTGAGCATGTGAAATTAACGCTTCACAGTGAAAACTTGGTCCCACAGAGAACAAGGCCTTTCTTCCATATAAAATCATTACCTACAGGCCTCACATAACCATGGACTGCAACTGAGCTAGCTAACCGTCCTTCCACACAACCCATTGTAACCTTATAGGGATGCTCTCCTGTGTTGAGGTTCAGCTTACTGTGGCAACAGGAAATGGCTTAATTCATCCTCAACATGGTGCTTCATTCTCTATTCCACATCCTGTCTGTGGAGGAGGGAGAGAGAGAGAGATGACAAGAGGGGAAGGGAGAGATAATGGAGGGGGAGGAGGGAGGGAGAGAGGGGATAGTGAGGGAGGGGAGAGGGTGAAGGAGAGAGGAGGGAGCGGTAGAGAGAGAGGAGCAAGAGGGTGGGAGAGAGCAAAGGAGGGAGAGAGAGGGGGAGGGGGCGAAAGAAGGGGGATGGCTAAGAGAAGAGGGGGATAAAGAGGAGGAAGAGAGAGATAGGAAGGCAAAGGGAGGGAGAGAGAGAGGGAGAGGAGGGATTAGAGAATAGAGAGAGAGAGAGAGAGAGAGACATGTCTGTCTATCTGTCAGTCTAAGTCCTTCACCAGAATACCCGTTGCAGCTTTATCATCAACCCTTCCCATTGACTGCAATGTATTTCACATAAGCATCAAACGCATACACCTACACACACACCACACACACATGCAAGCTCATTCGCATGAACACACACACATACACTACCTTTGTAACTATGAAAGCCTCTCACAGTCTGTTGTGTGCTGTGGGACGACTAATAGGTATGAGAGGTGTGCTTCTCCTCATCCTCTGTATCCTCTGGTAGGTGCTGAGCCAGGCTAAGGAGCTGAGAGTCACGATGAAGAAGTACCAGGCCCAGCTCTCCCTGCCTGCTTTCTGGCCTCACACAAAGGACACCCGGCCAGCCCTATATGGCCACTGTCCCATGGCCCTCCTCTACCCCAGGGCCTGCAACTAAAGGTGAGAGGACCCCCCACCAACACACATTCACACAATTACCACCATGCCTTTACCTCGTCGATAGCTGAAAACAGATCCGTCACCACCTTTGTGTTTCTATCAATAGTTATCAAAGAACACCTCTCCATTTTTCTCTGGTTTACAAAGGAAGACCAATCTCGAACCTTTTACTTTTTAATCAAACACTCACGTTGCCTACTACACTGCACCAGCAGTGACTCAAAGTGAAGTAGTATTTCACTGTTGTGTTGTGAGATGAAGCTGGACTATAAATCAAGGGGAACATATTGGACAACAGCACTGCACTCACGCTGCGCACTGCCATTTTCCTGGGGCCGCGTTCTCCCACTGCTCCCCCCACACTGTCTTCAAACACTTTGCTGTGTCAGCCCCTGTGGGTAGGGCATGGGGGCCTGTGTCGACTCGGCAGTGGTGCCCACCTCAAAGCCGGGCTCAGCTGCACCGGGGAGCATCATGGGACGTAATACTACCGCTGGCAGCAACCAGTAGCCCAGCAGAGAGAGACACACTCCAACAGCGTCAATGGCCTCAGAGGAAGAACAGTATTGGGGTTCACAGTTTTTATTTAGGTATCAGCCCTGCAATGAATGTAGTTCTCTTGTTGATGTTGCTGTTGTTTACTATTGAGGATGTCTGTTTTGTCAATGGGAAAGTGGCTTCAAGCACAGTGCTAGTGAATCTGACTCATGCATTATCACTGACAATATGACTGGGTGAAAATAGCCCCGGCCACTTCACTGCCAACTGTGTTGTGTATCATTGTGTCACCTCCCAGCTCCCGGGGGCCTCTCAAACACCCATAATCCTCCCCGACTCCTCAGAGAACCAAGGTCACGTCTAGTCAGTTACATTGTGAGCCCGGGTGACAAAGAAATAGTAGTGTTAATCTGGGGGATGGATTTACCCAGTGTCTCCTACCATCCATGCACCTTAGCCTTGCCACCCTGGCCCTGACAGGGAGCCCCTCCCCAGTCCTCTCTCACCCCACCGGGCTACTCTGGGCCCTCAGAGCAGCCAGCTGGGTCGGCAGTGGGGAGCACATAAAAGCAAGGATCATCAACTAGATTCAGCCGCAGGCCAATTTGTTTCTGGAGCGGATGGTCACTGGACCGGAACATAATTCCAAATCATTTGTAGACTGCAAATTGACCGCAAGAAGCCCCAACAGATATAATTTTTTACTAAAACACAATAATGTAAAACCTTGCTTACATTCGTATACGATCACATATATCTCTTTATTATGCGTGGGAAGATTTCCTAAATGAAAATCACTTGGAGCTCATTTGCTTGTGTTTTAACAGTGTTTTATGTCCAAAAACAAAAATAATTCAGCTGCCATTTGGGGAAACCTGACATATAGCTTAGTCCATGCCAAGCGCCTCTCTCTGTCACTGGACACGGGAAGATGCAAAACGTGGGCGGTGAACCCTGCCTCTGGCTCCCTAGGGAAACTGTCCCTCCGTGTACAGCTTCATTTGGTTCCAACCTTGCAATTAGTGGCACTTTGAGGGAGAACTCACTGTCTTGATGTGTCTAACTTAGCCCTGTCGCATCTGCCACCAGGCCTAATGTGTGACACTCTCTCTCCCTCAGACCTAATGGACAGGTGCTTGGGCAATTATTGTAGTTGAGCAAGGCTGAATCGATTAGCAGAGATGTAGTGGAGTGTTTGTGGGTGTCTGCGTGTGTGCATGTGTGTGTGTGTGTGCGTGTGTACAGTACGTGTGTATGTGCGTACCGGGTGAATAAGATCCCCGTCACCTAAGATCTGTTTTTTTAATTTGCTGTAATGGCTGTCTTTAGCAGGTGGGCAGGATTTGAGGTTATGGTAATGCAAATGAATTGTTTATGAATTTACTTTTTTATTTGTTGTTTGCTGAGAATGGGAAGGACACGGACGGCCCACTGGTGCTCATCAACAGAACCGAGCTGGAGAAAGGCTGTGAAGACGACGACACAGTCATGATGGACTGGGTGAGTACCTCCCTGCTACATCCACTAAACAGATAGGAAAGGTTCCATGCACGTTTCCCTTTCTCACCTATTTTATATGTCAAATATTTCATCTAGACATAGATACTTTACATTCTGTCAAAAGATGGGTTGTTACTCAAAAATGCGTATGAAGTTGGGTGATAGAGCTTTGATTGAGTGATTGTGTTGAGTGAGAGATCAGTTTGACAGTGTAGTAGTTAGTATTCAGTATAGAAACAGGTCAGAGCCCTAATGTCAATCCTCTGTCGCCCCCTACTGGTGTAAAACCTACACTCTCATCTGCCCTCTAAAGCACAACACACCTCCTTGTCATTTCGCACTGCCGCGACACTCACTGTTTCGTTTCTCTATTCCAAGTGTCACCATCCTCACAGCTCTAAACAGCTACAGGTTTGAGACAGGTTATTTCTGAAAGTATTACTCTTTGTAATAAATCATGTGGTCTTCCCAGCTTCTGCAGATAATCCATCAAAGGCTGGGGTCTGGGGTGGGCTACCGCCCCTCTGGTCCCTGCCTCGTCCCCACCGGCTTGTTTGATGAGCAGGGTGGGGTGGTAGCCAGCCTCCGTCACCTCCACACTGACCAGAGGGTTTGGCCTGTCGTATGGCGAACGCTACCGGTAAGCCCTGGTTCAGGTTCTGTTCCCAGCGTGAATCTCCTCTATCGTTCCCCTTTCCCCACTCCCAGCCTCTTAGTCGGGGCTCTTTGCTTCTGAATCATCATATGGACCAGTGACAGTCGTCTCCCCATCACACCTGCTGCACTAAGAGCACAGACACTGTTTCTATCTGATAACAACCCTGATTGCGTAGTATGTCTTATGAGGAGGAGTGTTGTGGTGGGCACTCTGGTTGAGTGGGACATGACATCTTTCGGTCTTCTTTTCTCTCCCGCTAACGTGCGGCGTGAGTGTGCGTGGTGCCTGATGGGCACATGTCAGCGTGGTGCGCGGCGGGAGCGCGGGGCTTTTCATGTCTCAGTAGTCACTGTAATGATTGCAGATGGGAGCGCTGTGGGGGGGCCTGGAGCCCAGAGCTCTGTCATTGTTGCAGGCTGGCAGGGCTGCCCTGACCCGTTACACTGGCTCTATCCTCAGCCTCATCTCATCTGCCTCCCTCCCTCCCTCCCACATGGGAGAGTAATTGAAAAGTGTATTTGGCAAATTACACATGTCTGGGTCTGGGAAAAAACTCTTTCAGTATGCAGCTATAGTCTACCTTCTTGTGCAGAGAAATTGACATTTCAAAAACACTTTAGGAAAAGTTGCGTCGCTGTTTCAGTGTGGTGGATCAGATTTATGTATGTATGCGCCTGCACGGGTTTGATTGCGTCTAATTTGGTAGCGAGGGGAAATCATTTATCCGTGGTGATAGCCCTCCCTGGGGAAGACTCCAATTGGACAGGGATTAATGATGACATGGCCACTGACTGGAAGTAATACCTCTCGGAGATTTACAACATGGAGTTTTGATAAACAGTAGACGGTTGCAGGTCCGTATCGCATCAAACTGCATTCACGATAACATGGAGATTAGAAATAGGATTAACTTCTAACAGCTATAATAGCATTATCAACTGTCACTCCTTTTGAAATGAAAGGATTCGTCTAGAATGGGAGAGAAGCCAGATCAAAACAAATAATATTATAATAAAATAAAGAATACCACATCATAAAATGTTACGTTGACGTTCGTTCAAGAAAATGTAGTCGATACCCCCTTGAAATATTTTAACCATCTATAATATATTTAGAATATCTATTGAAGTACTGGTCAGTGCTATGGCCGGTTGGTGTGTATCTGCCTCGTTCTCCGGTTGTCATTTGAGATATCTCTCTGAGACTGTCACAGACTGAAAACAGGCCATCATATCAAGTAGAATCCTGCGCTGGACTTGATAAATATCAGCTGTGCTAAGGTGCTGAGTGCAACAGAGCTGTTAGGTACTCCAGCTAGTCTATGAAACATTGTTTCAGCAGGGTATTTCACTGGAAATGAACGATGATAGTAGATCTATGATATTAGCCATGCCCTGAGTCACCTATTCCTGTATAGTGACAACAAAATAAGATTCATTTGTGTCATCATCATTGAGTGTCATAACACTACAAAAAAGCTATAAAACCAAGTGTAAGTAAACATTCATTATATTGCATATTTTCTATGTTATTGTGGAAGCGCTTTGACTTACTCATTTGAGCTGAGTAGTGTAGAGAGGGTGTCTGCTGCCGGTCCCCTGTCTGCAGGACGTGCCCCCTGTCCCTGAAGGGTTGCTCCTAACCCCTGGGGCTCCTGCATGCGAGGAGGCCTTATTAGCCCCAGGTAAGCAGCTGCAAGGAGGCCTCCCCCAGCCTCAGCCTCTCTTAGCCCTAGCCTATAACCCCCAGTGGGGCTGACCAGCCATCCAGAAAGCATTAGATTAGCAAGTGTTTGTCCCGACATGCTACTTACCACATGGGCTTTGTATGCCTCTTTGACAGTCTCTTCTCACGAGGAACACTACAATAGGTAGACGTATGTTTCCTGGTTGTCAACAGTGTGGCACATAATATATCTGACATGTGTCTGTTTACAGAATTCTGAATCTGTAACTAATGGAGTAAAATGTGGGGTTTTGTTTCCTCGTTAGTCCTCATTTTCTAAGCCTGTAGTAGAGTAAGATGAGTAGGGGGAGGTTGGGACTGCTGTCCCCTGTCCCGTCATTGGTCTGAGCCGGAGGCCCGGCGCATTCCGTCACCCAATGACCTGTGATCTATGAGGTGTGTTCCCCTGACCTTTGGTAGATAGCCGTGGCTTACTGTCACCCAGCAGTCAGGCTGGATCAGTCTAACAGGCTGGAGCTGGTGCAGAGCAGAGCCGGGTCTGTGCTACTAGAACCCGCTCCTAATCTCTCTAAGCGTCATTGTGCCGCCAGCGGCTTTGCTAGTCCTCCGACCGCAACAGGTTCACAAGGTTCAACTCATTTCTTGAGTTGAACGATGATCCGAATCTGGAAAACACAACGGAGCCCATGGCCCCGCTTTCACGGTGAAAATAAAGTCATATACTGTATGTGTAAGGATCTGGGGCCTAGGTTTCTGGGGTTAAACCACGCTCTTGTACACTCACTGTAGCCTGGGTGCCCTGTCCACCCCTTGCCCCCAAAATAAGACATCTCACATCTCAGCCAGTGATACCCTTCAACAACTTTGTCAAGTACGATATTGTGTTGTGGAGTAAATCTTACAAATGAGGATGTAAGAAATTAGGAAAACTTGACACGACTGGTCAGTGTCATAATTCCCAGCCACGCGAAACCCTCAAAGGGATGGCAACAGCCAAACTTGTTAATAGTCTTAATGTGTAAATCTAATGCAATTACACCCACGACTTGGTGAGAATCCTGTCACCAGGGTAAAGGAGTTGTCTTGACGTGTGCTCAAGTACTGCAGCTGAGGAACTTGTCATTAGAGGCTCTGAAATTTTGTAGTGACAGTGAACAGTGTCA
This sequence comes from Salmo trutta, assembly GCF_901001165.1. Classification (NCBI taxonomy): domain Eukaryota; kingdom Metazoa; phylum Chordata; class Actinopteri; order Salmoniformes; family Salmonidae; genus Salmo; species Salmo trutta. Next base: position 45,419,158 of record NC_042973.1, read on the forward strand.
GGAAGGAGGAGATTGTTAGCGCTGCTAATCTACTCCAATCTGATATTATCCTGCCAAGCTCCTCTGATAGGCTTTGAGAGTTTACGTGGCAAGAAGTTCAAGCTTGAGAGCACTGGGAGCACTGCTAACTGCTAATCTAGGACAGAGTTTCCACGTCTCTCCATCCAATTCATTTCATCCAATACGGTGTCCGGTTTTGAGAAGAGAAAGGCGTGTTTATTTTTTTTTTTTTTTGGTGTTTAGTTCATGTCTAAGCGTTTGACTAATTAGTCTCCTACACTAAGAAATAGTGTTTTAACTGAGTTCATGACAGTTTCATTGGACCTTTTGGTAAATGTGATAAACACGGGGACAGACGAGCCGTATGCAAAGAGAACAGTCACGAGTGGTTCTGTGTTGCTTCAGGACATTTTCGGTTTAGACCTATTTTTTTTGCTTTTCTTTTGAATCGGATTTGAATCTCTACGATATAAGATTGACAAATTAGACTCAATAAATTTCGCAACCTGTTTAGAAAACATCCCCTGCACCAGTGTTACAGTATTGTAAATGTCATGTGAGTGACTACCATGTTGATGTTGAAGCCTGATCCTGTCTATTCTCCAGCAGTGTGCCTCCTACAACTGCCCCTGTGTCAGTCAGTCCCTCTTGTCTAATGCAGTGTGTTTGTGTCCTGTATCCTGCAGGGCTCTTCACGGTGCTGCACTGTCCCTGGGTGGTGGAGAAGGCTCTGGTGGCAGCGGCAGGGGATAGGGGTTACCACCATGCTGTGTACAGAGCGCCGCTGGATCCAGACACAGCACTACCTACAGGCTTCAAAAAGTAACGGACACACCCCTCCAACTACATGATGTCAGCCCTCTCTCACTGACTGTTTCCACAGGCCTTATGTTTAAGGGTTAGTTCAGGATGTTGGTGTCCCTTCAATCAACTTCCCCGGAGTCAGATGAACTCGTGGATACCTTTTTATATGTCTCTGCGTCCAGTATGAAGGACGTTAGAGGTCGTTTCGTGAGCCAATGCTAACTAGCTTAGCACAAAGACTGGGGAGTCTTCGGTTACAGCTAGCATTCTCTGGGGAAGTAGATAAAGGGCCTCATTGCCAAAATCCCGAAGGATTAGTGATAACAAGAGGTGCTACTGGTAGAGATGTGGAGCTGCTAGCAACAGTATGTAACCCAGCTATGAACCATCCTGGCGTGTGTAGGTTTGAGGCAGGCAGTAAGACACCGTAAGGGAAAGAGCAATTATTAGCAGACAGTCAGGGTGTGAACTGTGAAATAATGGGCTCATAGACATGACTGACTGACTAGAGACCCTAATACGTGTCTGAATGAGAGACTAGACTACTATACAATATGTTAACTCCTGTTTGTACACAGCACACACACACACACACACACACACACACACACACACACACACACACACACACACACACACACACACGCTCTCTCTCAAAGTCTGAGCTATCGCAGTGCCTTGTCCTCCACACAGAGGAAATCCATAACACCATGCTGTGATAGTGAAGGGGTAGCTCCTCAGTCATCAGATACTGTACTGTCTGTACTGCTGAAGAACATAGACTTGTTACAATGTAGACAGTGGTAAAATAGTGTTGATGAAACTGCTTGAATTGAACCAGTCATTGTATTCCTTTCTATGGGGGTTGTGTTCTTGTGTAGACGGGAGGCTGTGGAAGGATTCCCGTTTGACAGAAGCCCATCAACTGAGACCACACGGGCCTTAAAGCCACGGTGGACTCTGACGCCCACTTCACACAGCTCAAGGTAAACAGATCGCTCTTCCTTATGAGATGAGGATTCAGAGAGATAAAACTGTGATGATCAAGACAAGTTATCGGGGAAAGTTCATCAAAAGTGCTCAACTTGTACGTCTCTCTACAATCTGTAAAGGGTTGTAAAGCTTGTAGGTCTCTCTACAATCTGTAAAGGGTTGTAAAGCTTGTAGGTCTCTCTACAATCTGTAAAGGGTTGTAAAGCTTGTACGTCTCTCTACAATCTGTAAAGAGTTGTAAAGCTTGTAGGTCTCTCTACAATCTGTAAAGGGTTGTAAAGCTTGTACGTCTCTCTACAATCTGTAAAGGGTTGTAAAGCTTGTAGGTCTCTCTACAATCTGTAAAGGGTTGTAAAGCTTGTAGGTCTCTCTACAATCTGTAAAGGGTTGTGAAGCTTGTAGGTCTCTCTACAATCTGTAAAGGGTTGTGAAGCTTGTAGGTCTCTCTACAATCTGTAAAGGGTTGTGAAAGCTTGTAGGAGAAGACGGGTGCTTGAACTGTCTCCCCCGTTGGAACTCCTCAGGAAAGAGAGAGATCCCAATAGAAACAGGTCTAGCTTTCATCACCTTCTTTTGACGAGCCATTTGTAAATTACAGTTCATGTAGACAGGATGCGTGCATAAACCCACCACCCCCGCCCTCGTTGCGCTTAAACTTTCCTAAGGTGACGCCTCATAGCAAGGATTGAACGTATATCATTCATGTAAAACGTGTACGGTTAAAGGGGATGTGGCCGTTTTTATCTTTAGACTACGCTGTAATTATTATCAGAACTAAAATGTTCTTTGCGAATGATGCTGTATACCGTAGGCTTTCATGTGCTCTCTTACTGTAAGCTGTGTTTTCTAAGTAATTCGGGAGAGACCAGAAGTGGTGCTGCTTCCTTCTGCTACGGTTGTGAAGCGGACCAAGTCAGCATCAGTACAGGATCAGCAGCACATATATGGATCATAACCAAGGTACAGTATCTTAACTTAGGGGTTTGTTCAACTGAGCCACTTATAACCCCCTCAATAACCTGCAGAAAGTTGCACAATACACATTTCTACAGAAAATCAACAGATTTTAACCAACAGAATTGGCCCAGCTGCATTATCTCTCGGCTCTAGTGACTTATGGCAACAGCTAAGTTTGGTGGTTGTAGGAGTTAGGGAAAGGTTGACCGGGGTTCGCTAACCCTCCGCTCCGTGTGGAACCCAGTGGAGATCATCTGGTGAGGATGCCTCGGCTGTTCGCTGTTGATGTCGTCGGGGTTGTTGTTATTGTCTACTGGACGGTCCAGGTGAGTTCCAGTTCACCAGGCCTGGATCCACTCAGTGGGCCGGATGCAGTGCTTATTGTCCTGCACACCAGGCCGTGCTCTTATCCATGCGTAACACACGCAGAGGCGCAGGCAGGCAGCAGCATTCTCATCTGGGTTTTCACACTTTCCCACCCTAATTTATCTACATTTCACTGTTCAGTGAGCCCCCAAATGAACGCTTCCTCCCCTCCTGCATGGGAGGTGAAATTGTATTAGGTTAGAGGAACCCTAATTGGTTGATACTATACGGTATGTATTGACTTGGTCACAGCAAAGGCAAAACAGAAAATACCGTATCAGTCACATCAGTATCACTCTGACTGCACCTGTCAGTTTTTCCATTAACCTCCTTTCTCTTTATGAGGCCATTTGACTGTAGCATGCTAATCATGCATGTTACATATCACAGAGCGCTACTCTGCCATGCTTTACAGCGGGTTGTCCCGAAGAACCGTCGTATCTTAATAGAAGCCGAACGGCAAAACAAGGGCCATCTATGGTGAGAGGAGCAGTTTGCGCGCGAAGTGGAACAGACACCACAGACAGGATATCCCTCAGTTCACTGATTAGCCTTGTCTTGTTCCTGCGTGCAGAAGACTGCATGAAAACGTCCCTAATCCTTCCCTCTCACTGCCTTGCCTGGAGGGCTTGAGAAGAGATCTGTCCGTGTGATCCACTGCTGTGTCTTCTTTATCGGCGTGGGCGACGCCATTCTACATAACGTGATGCAAGTTGAGTCCCTTAATATGTTCAAATTAGCCGTGATGTCGTGGACTTGACACACTGTAGACGGGAGGGATGGTAGAGTGGGAGGGATTCAGATGTAGCACTTAATAGCAGGCCTATTCCTTCTGGTAGGATATCCACACCCTAGGCCATGCTAAGCTAATACATATGCACTGTTCTAATGCAGTCGGGCAAAGTAATGGTAGACTTCACAGAGCCGTCGTGTAAAACGTGGCTATTGGTTCATTACACAATGCCCTTTAATGGCGTTCTCCTCTTGCCTCCGACTGAAACGAGACCCTTTTGGGGGGGTATGAGGTGTTTCTCAGTGGTCGTGAGGTTACGGTCGCACCGCTGTAAACGTAAAAGGGAATAATAATAAGTCCAAATGGAACTTATCGGTGAACTGTGAAATCCCATTCTCCCTGGCTCAGGAGCTCAGTGACTCGGACAGCCTCCTGACGTGAGTGATCCATGGAGGGGAAGTGTCCCATTTGTGACATCTTGTTTCATCTTCTGCCTCTTTTAACTCGCGTACCGAGGTCTTTCTCTCTCTCTCTCTCTCTCTCTCTCTCTCCCTCCCTCCCCCTCTAGCCCTCTCTACCCCCTCCCATCCTCTTGCTGTGCTGTGCTAGACAGGGGAGATCCTGAGTAAAGCCCTGCCCCAGCTCTGCTTGGGTGTATCCTCCATGACAGTCTCTCCGGAGGACCAGGACTGCTCCTCATACACGGAGGCCCACATGCTCAACATACGGAGAAGGTGCCCACTATACTTTCATCTGGTACATTTCATCTACATAAACATAGACCTAAATTAATACAAATAATAGACTTACTAATCACTCTGTCTGCCTTCATACTCTGCAAATGCACAGGATCAAAAGGCGGTCCATTTCAACGGTGCAGCTTTGGAAAAGATGGCAGAATTTCTCCAAAGGTTTGTTTTTTATAACCCAAGTGCAAATACAAAGGAGGAAAGGATTCTAAGGATACCAAGCAGAAATTCCTGTACTCCACATTCTCTCATTCTTGCAGAATTTATTTTGAAAACAGATCCTGGTATTTTGTAATGTATTATGTGGTGGGGTCACTACCATGTCTCTCTGTCTGGCCATGTCATTGTTGTGGTTGCGTGGACATGTCCTGATGACACTACGTTGCCCTGTGACCTTTGTGGGGGGGTGGGGGTGGCCGGATAGGGGGAAGCAGGCAGACACCAGTGGAATGCCAGAGGTGGACCACAGACAGACAGACAGACAGACAGACAGACAGACAGACAGACAGACAGACAGACAGACAGACAGACAGACAGACAGACAGACAGACAGACAGACAGACAGACAGACAGACAGACAGACAGACAGACAGACAGACAGACAGACAGACAGACAGACAGGACCATGGGCAGGTCACAGTACTGAGTATCAGTAAAGCACATTCAAAATGGGGTTGTGACCAAGTTATTGCATTCACGTGTCCGTGTTCTAGTGCTGCTTATGGGTTTGTAACTATATGTATGTTTTCTTAAGCTCTATGAAGCTGTTATTTTGTTTCATGAGGTCAACGTTCTCCTGTGAGAAATAGGAGAATTTGTTTTTGCAGAGAGACAGGTTATGAGAGAAAACCAGCTGCATTTTTTTAGGTAGTCTGATTTGACAAGATCACAGCACAACAGGAGCAATTTGATATTGTTTTGCAACATTTTTATTTTCTAGTCATCATGTAGAGAAGACATGTATAAGTACAGAATGAGAGAATATTCCCACAATGAAAGCTGCAATATGTAACTTTTTTGGGGCGACCTGACAAAATCCACAAAGAAATGTGAGTTATAGATCTGTTATTCTCATCGAAACCAAGTCTAAGAAGCGATAGATATGTTCTGTGTGCTCTATTTCTATGCTTCCCGTTTTCAAGTTTTGTTTTTGCATCTTGTACTTTCGGTTTTGTACACCAGCTTCAAACATTTGAAAATACGATATTCTTTATTAAGGAAAGTATATTTCACAGCGGTTTACATGGTACAATGATTCTATGCACTATACTTGCTTATTTTGTCACATAAACTGAAATTAGGCAAACTATTAGAATTTTAGCAATCAGGAAATGGCAGAGCGATTTCTGCATAGTGCATCTTTAGTTTTATATGAAGAGAAATACCTCCTATGACTCTGAGTTATTCAGAGATTCCTTGTGGACATGCAGTATATCCCCAGCGAGCTCTCACTGAATGAAGTGTTTGTCTCTCTCCAGGTCTGTGGATGTGATGTCAGTGACACCAATCAGGAAGCAGTCACAGCAGAACCCCCAGCCTCCCTTCAGGACAAGGGCCAGGCAGGCGCCAAGCAGACAGGGTCCTCCAAGGCAGGGGCCAAGCAGGCAGGAGCCTACCAGGCAGGGGCCTGGGCCAGCAGGGAGAGAGCCCAGCTGGCAGTGGCCCTGCTGAGGAAACACAAAGACAAAACACCCTCAGACTATGTCTCAAAGGTAGGCCACTGCCCGGGTGCCTGCTGCTGACATGGCTCACTGTTATTGTTCAATGACATTCAATGTTTTCCATCAGTTTTGTGTAAGATAGATTCCTCAGATATTTTTTGAAATATCTAAAAAAAGGCCTAGAGCTTGTTGACTGGCACGAATTTATAGACACAGGGCAAAGAAAGAGTAGATATCAGGGGAACTGGAATTGAATTTTATTTTGCCGCAAACAACTAAGACCTGATGAAATGTTTAACGCCCTTGTATTGTAATATGATATACTGTTGCTGTCAGGGTCAGTCAACTAATGTTAATCCCCAATAAGGTGAATCAAAATAATAATGTATTGAAAGAGAAAACTTAATGCTTTCTACTCTTTCTACTTCGTGAGGCTTGATTGAGACTTTTCGATAATATAGAGGCGTTGGCTGAGATAGTTCCTATCCCTATCAAGATACGGTACATTATATTATGAATTCACCCAACCACAGCCTTATCTGTGTGCGCTGTGTGAGCATTAGCATCACAGAGCTCTAACATCCAAAGTATGGTTAGGCTAAATGATCATAATCAGAGAGAACTCTGTCTCTGTCTGAGTGGAGAGAGAGACACCGTGGTCCGTAGTGCATAAAGAGGCCTCACCGACACACGCGCTCTAACACACACACACACACACAACGCCTTGCTCAGTTTCAACACTGTGCTTCCCCCACACATCCCAGCCTCTTTAATGCAATTGAACAATATCCGATTAGTCGCTTCACGATTCATTTACGAGCCCGTGTTAAATCGTCGTCGCTCAGACGCTCAACAAGTAACGCAGCGCCAGCACTGCTGTGCCACTAGATTACCTCACACGGCCCCCAGATGTGGCCCCCAGATGTGGCCCCCAGATGAAGACGGATGTTTTTATCGTGTTAAATGGGTGTGTACCTGTATACCTCAGCCCACTGCTCACTGAGCGCGGAGTAGGGGGTTGGAGCAGGCTAGACGATGTCTCGTTTGCAACTGAAGCCAATTGCATTGTGTTTGATCCGCTCACCCAGGTCCCTCCATGTCCTCATGCTCCATTTGTCATTGTTGTCATTGTTGTGTGAAGGGAAACATCTCCGTTATAAAACACACCACACAACAGCTTTAATTGAGCCTCTCCTGAGAGGAATAATTAGATTCTTCTGATAAAGAAAAATCAATAAATATGATCAATCCCAATCCATTTTTAGATAAAAGACCAGGAAAATACAGTTATGCTATCTGCTCTAATTGACCTCATTAATATATGCAAAAATCATTATTCTCATAGTGGATATTAAATGTAACATGAAATATCTAATGTTTATCAAACAAACAATTTCAGCGACATTTCTATGAATGCAATTTGCTATCCGAATGACCCTGTATGATTTTATTTAAACAATTACTGTAAATTCATTCTGCCAGGTTTATTTAAAAATCCATAACATGAGCAGCTGCCTTTTTAATTGATGGTGTCGATATATTGTGAGAAGCACATTTTTAAGAAGCAGTTATTTTTTGTAAAATTGGCAACTTGTATTTAATTCGATTGAAACTTTATTTAACGAGGCAAGTCAGTTAAGAACAAAAAACTTTTTACAATGACGGCCTACCCCGGCCAAATCCGGACGTCGCTGGGCCAATTGTGCTCCGCCCTATGGGACTCCCAATCACGGCCGGATGTGATTCAGCCTGGATTCGAACCAGGGTCGTCTCTTGCATTGAGATACAGTGCCTTAAACCGCTGCGCCACTGTGAGAGTTCAGCGTAACCTTTTATATTTCTGGTTCCGTCCTTTAAACGTGTGTTACTTGGGCTATATCACGATGAAGCAGAAGACTTTATTAAGTTAATATCGTAAGTTGAATCTCATAAATGCCTCTAAATGAATACAACCTCTCCCGTATAATGATATTCCAAATAATATATGCAAACCATTATTCATGTACAAATGTTAATTACACTTCCGTAATAAAAAAAGTGACTGAGGTATAGTGTTGAGAATAGATGTTGTTGCTACAAGCTGATTAAATGCCGTGACACACTATTTCCCAAAAGGAAAAGGTGGGCCCTAATGAGAGATGGGTCTTTGGCCAGCGAGTCGCGCTGCCCCCCGCCTGTCACCCGCTGACCTGTGACAGAGACACAGAGAGCCACAGAGAGGGGTGAGTGGCTGTCACGATAAGTGCTTGTGACAGGCCCACTACAGGCACATCTGTGGAGGGCCCGGACATTGTTTTCCCACCGGTGACTCTCTGTGGCTGGAGCAGGGAGGCAGGCAGCGCTGAGGGGCTAACTGGCTGTACTGCCCCAAGACATGCCCCCACGCTCTGGGGAAGCAGCTGTCACTCGCCCAGCTGCCATTTGTTCTAATAATCCTGGTGTTTTCATTGTTTGACTTTCCTATCTGCTGTATAGGCCGGCCCCCTGTCTTCCCTCCTCATCTCCCGTCAACCATTTTTCATACAGAACAAAGATACATACTATACAACAGCACTGTGCTTTAGAGGCCAGTTAGACTTAGACATCATTAGTAGTGAAGCCAGCTCATTTGGCTATCATGGACTGAGGCAGGCAGGGCAGCATGGGAAAGTGGCTGTTATGGGAGCGTTGACCCAGAGGGGTCAGCTAATCTCCATCAATGGCTTTGTCAGGGGCCGTATCAGGGGCCATGTCCAGGGTCTTGTCAGACTCATAGGCTCATTATTAAACCCTGACACAGGCTCACTACTCCCTGGCTCTCTGGGCTTAAACTAGTTTTGTCTCTCTCTGGGCTTAAACTAGTTTGGCCTCTCTCTGGGCTTAAACTAGTTTGGCCTCTCTCTCTGGGCTTAAACTAGTTTGGCCTCTCTCTCTGGGCTTAAATTAGTATGGCCTCTCTCTGGGCTCCTGAAAGTTTTTAACCACTGGCCTTACAGTAAGTATACTTGACCATTTTCTGTTTTGGTATTGCCCATCGCGAAATATAGACTGGCTCTCTATTGCTTCCTGTATATTTTAAATATGGACTTACAGTACATCGCCAGGTCTATTTATTTGTGGCAGAACCCCATTCACTTCTGTCATGAAACTCCACGCACACACAGACACACACACTGCTCTGCTCAGCAGTCTCTTGAAAGCCCACTCAGTCCCATGCACTATTTATTAGCCTGGCAGGCTGACTCTTCCCATCCTGACCCTTTCTCCTCTATTCTACATAATAATAATGCAGCCTCCATTATCACACAGCCTCATCACTTATTGAAGACGTCTGTGAGTGAAGACGCCCTGTCTTTGATTCCCTTGAAGGAACTTTGCATGGCCTCAGACTCCTCACGGATCCAATTCCGTCCCTTTGTAGCTCCTCTTACTTCCACGGGAGTGGCCACTGGCTTGCTTTGCATCATTGAATGGCAGTCCATGCTGAAGGAATTCACCTTTTGATGGATTATCTAGATGCCAGATATGTTGGACTTCTGAAGGTTGCAGAGTGGTAGAGGCAAGGGTGAGTTTTAGTCATGTGGTTCCGAACGGACGGATGCCTGCTTGAAGTCTGAAGAACCTTTCATGCGCTCATAGAATCATCAACCTTACTGTAATTGATCAGGATATGAGCAAACAGGGGTGAATATCATGTGGGTACAGACAGACAGGTAGACAGATGGCAAGACAGGCATTTTCTGACCGACATCTACATCTGGATATTACAGTAATTCTGAATGATGATGGGAATATCATTGTAGGAAGTGCTATTGTAGTACCTACAGACAAGTAGACCGCATGGGCAGACCAACAGATGCTGCAATCATTATAGACAGACAGACTGACAGACTGGTGTTTTCTCCCAGAGCGGTGGGTGACTGTAGGCTATGTGCTTCATTACCCTGTGGAGCTGGAATCACCCAGAACACACCAGCATTTGTGGAGCCATGCCAGGTCACCCAGCTGACTGTACAGGACCCTGCACTGCATATGGCATGAGAGCCCCTCAGCAAACAGATACACATGCATGCACCACTCTGTGTGTGTGAGTGTGTGCGTGCGTGCGTGCGATCCTACTTTAAGCTGCAGTGTTTTGTATTCCATTGGCTGTAATACATCTGGATTTGAGCTCTCGTATGCAACAACAAAGCCCGTTCCAAGACTCACTGTTATTGTCAGTCCATTTAGCATGCCACTGTGTGCCAATATCCAGTCACAGACACACAAGTAATTGATGGGTTTCTCTCTGGCCCTAAACAAACAGTTTAGCCTTTTACCAGCTTAGCCTTTACCCCTGGCTCCACGGTGACTGTGGGCCATCCATTAAAGACTAGAAATGAACTGTTGTTTGATTGTCTGCAGACAGACACTCTGGGCCACGGCCCAGGGATGTGTCCTCACTACAGATGTAGCATTCAGTTACACACAATTGACCATGCATCCTAATTTAAACAGCCCGTCTCTTTATTAAAACTAAATTCTTCACTTTATCCAGCTATTTATTATGGATATAGTATTATTATTATGCAAATCATACTGGTAAATCGAACAGGAATTCCCAGAGACATCACTAATAAATGAATAAATCCACATTTTATTCGTCGCATACAGTTTACAGCAGGTATAAATGGTGCAATGCTTGAAAAATGCTTACTTGCAAGCTCCCTCAACAGTGCAGTACAATATCAATATCAATGGTATCAAAAGTCAAATCAAAAATACAAAAATAACAAGTAGAAGAAAGTGCTAAGCAAAGTAATACAACTGAAATGTACACAATAGAAGGGTTGGTCGTTTAGCAACAAAACCAACGTGTGCGTAACTATGGGGAAAAACAGACGAGGTTGGCTTAGACTGTTGACAACATGTAAACTATATTTCTTCTCCAATGTTTATTGAAAACGTAAGTACATTTTCACAATGAGCACTTGTTGTCTCTCAAATATACTGAACACATTTTTTAACTAACGTGCAACAATTTCAAAGATTTTACTGAGTTACAGTTCATAAAAGGAATTCAGTTAATTGAAATAATTTCATTAGACCCTAATTTATGGATTTCACAGGACTGGGCAGGGGTGCAGCCATGGGTGGGCCTGGGAAGGCAGCTGTGCTGACATAATTGCAAAAGGGTTTTCTAATGATCAATTAGCCTTTATGATAAACTTGCAGAAATGTCTAAAAACCTGTTTTCCCTTTTTCATTATGGGGTATTGTGTGTAGATTGATGAGGATATTAAAAAAATAAAATAAAATAAAAAATACATTTTGGAATAAGGCTGTAACGTAACAACATTTTGAAAAACTAATTGGGTCTGAATATTTTCAGAATGCACTGTATGTTCTTTATCACACTCAAAACACACACGTAACCTCTCCATAAATGTTCCACTTGAGAGATGAAAATGTCAAGGCATACATCCGGAAAGTGAGAGGTTATTGAGCCAGGGTTGTGTGTGTGTGTGTGTGTGTGTGTGTGTGTTTGTTTTAAAGGTTGAATGTGTGGAGAGTCAGTGCAAATAGTCTCTTGGTGCAGGCCTGTGCAGGGAGACAGCTAGGGTTAGCTGTTCAACAGTCTGATGGCCTGGTGGTAGAAGCTGTCTCGGAACCCGATGCTCCGATACCGTTTCTAGATGGTAACAGAGTGAACAGACCATGGCTCAGGTGACTGGAGTCCTTGACGATATCCCGGGCTTTCCTCAGACACCGCCTGTTGTAAATGTCCTGGAGGGCAAGGAGCTCACCCCCAGGGGTGTATTGGGATGTCCTCACCAGCCTCTGTAAAACCTTGCCGTTGAGAGTGGTGCAGCTTCCATACCAGGCGGTGATGAAGCCAGACAAGATGCTCTCAATGGTGCATCTATAGAAGTTCTTGAGGATCTGAAGGGCCATGCCAAATTTATTCAGTCGTCTGAAGTTGAAGAGGCGCCTTCTTCACCACGGTGTCGGTGTGGTGGGACCATGTCAGGGCCTCTGTAATGTGCATGCCGAGGAACTTGAAGCTTTTGACCCTCTCCACTGCAGCCCTGTCGATGCAGATGGGGGCATGCTCCCCCCGTGTTTCCTGTAGTCCACGATCATATCCTTGATGACCATCTTAGAGGGGACTATGGTGTTGAAAGCTGAGCTGTAGTTAATAAACAGCATTTTCACATAGGTATTCCTCTTGTCCTGGTAGGATAGGGCAGTGTGCAGAGCAATGCTACCTTGTCCCAGACCTGCTGTTTTCGACTGTCTCTCTCTCTATACCGCAGCTGCCCGCTCGACCTCTGAATGCTTGGTTATGAACAGCCAACTGGCATTTACTCCTGAGGTACTGACCTGTTGCGCACTCTACAACCACTGTGATTATTACTTGACCCTGCTGGACATCTATGAACGTTTGAACATCTTGGAGAACAATCTGGCTTTAAAGGCCATGTACTCTTATAATCTCCACCCGGCACAGCCAGAAGAGGACTGGCCACCCCTCAGAGCCTGGTTCCTCTCTAGGTATCTTCCTAGGTTCCAGCCTTGGGAATTTTTCCTAGCCACCGTTCTTATACGTCTGCATTGCTTGCTTTTTGGGGTTTTAGGCTGGGTTTCTGTATAGCACTTTGTGACATCTGCTGATGTAAGAAGGGCTTTATAAATACATTTGATTTGATTTGAATGACGATTGAGTTGTCCGTGGATCTGCAATTCTACTTTGTCCACTGTGCTGCATAATAACCATCTCAATAAAACAGATCATTGTAGCTCACTTTGAAGTTAATGTGGAAGTTCAACAGTATAACACTACAGTGGCAGGGGAAGAGCTGACAGGTTTTCTGCTGGCCGGGTGGACCATTTGTATTGTGGGAGTTGGCCGTTGGCCGTGTCCTCTCCTCTGCTTTAGCTGTGGGCATAGCAGGCAGCATAGTCTGACCACTGACCAGCATAGTGTATTGTTCATCCACTGTACGGCTTATTACGGCATATGTCGACTGGCCCGGTTGCTCTAACCACAGTATCTGTCTGTGGGACAGTTATGCATGCCACACTGTGTGTGCTGGGCGGAAAAGTCAAGTGCTCCGCAAACTGTTCTGTTCTAGAAACCTTGTCCACACTCCTTTGAGTCATGATCAAAATGTCAAGTATGGATGCAACTGATGACAAACACTCATCTTTCTTTTGTCCTGTATCACATACACAACAAACATGTAACCTCTCCTAAAACCACAGAACTGATCAGTGGGGCCATTTTCCACTTGAGAGAGGCAAGTGTCAAGGCATACATCCGGAAAGCGAGAGGTTATTGAGCCAGGGTAGAAAGTGTGTGTGTGTGTGTGTGTGTGTGTGTGTGTGTGGTGTGGTGTGTGGGTGTGTGTGTGTTGTAAAGGTAGGAGCGAGTCTTGCCGTCGTCACCCTTTGGAACAGTATTCCCGACGGTGCATGGCTCCATACGGTGCGCGAGCAGCCAAGCCTAGTGAAGCAAGCTGCCCATGCTCAGTGGCATTTCCTAAATGTGGCCCAGCTGGGGGCCTCTGCCTGGCTGCCTGAGTGGCACACACTGTCTCAGGGAGGAAGGGGGGCGAGGGGCTCTCAGGGCCAGGGATGGAGGATTCAGTGCCCCCCTCACACCCCCCACCACCGCAACCAGCACTGCCCCAGCCATTAGCCTGCGAGACGCTGGAGTTGATGCGCATTGCCGTCACAGTGGTATAGCTCCACTTTCAATGCAGAGCGAGAGGCGCTTCATTTCCATCAACCAACTGTGTGATGCCCTTTCTTTTAAGTAATGTCAGCGTCTCACTTTAATGGTATTTCTGTCACTCGTCTCTAAAGGGAATACATGAAGCTGATGGGGTGTGTGTGGGCAGACAGGGAGGAGGGAGATTAATTGACTTGGTAGAAAGCATCCTAAATTATCATCTGACTTCAATCATGCAGATAGACACATCTCAGACACACGCTCTCTCTTTCGTTCTCTCAGGTTATGCAAATAGTGGGCCCGGCCACTGTAACTGATGAGCAGCAGATCAACCATACAGTACATTGTATCTGCCACGTGCTTATCTTTGATTGTTCATGTGGATCAAATAGTCATCTGTAGAAAATAATGACGGGCATGTAACATTTAGTATTTTGCACTCGGATTAGGCCGGGAAGAAAAGGAAAATATTGGTGTTCTATCCAATAGCGAGTCAGGCTCAACAAAGCTCTTTACCCCTGACTATATTAATTTATACCGCATGGCCATTCTGTTTCTATTGAGAAGTGTTCTCTAGTTTTGCTTGAATGGAGTCCGGCTTTTTTTCTAGCATTGTTTTGTATATACAGTACAGTACCCGGTGTCCATCTTTGATGGGGTCATTGGTGTGTCTCATTACAGAGTTGAGAGGTAAACGGCTCATCTCCATTGGTCAGGCTAAAACCGGGAAACAGTTCTGTCACTAATGTTACCTTCACTCAGTTAGGCATACATCCCATATAGAAGCAGCCTCGTTTAAACACGCTCCTCGTACACCGCATAGAAATAATAGAGCTGTCTAGGTAATTATTAGTCTCATTAAACTGTCTCTCAAAGCCGTGCATGTTAGTGTACGCAGGAGTAATCTCAGCCAGAAGAATGAGAATCCAAAAAAGGTTCTGTTTCTGAAAGTCCAGTAAATATCGTAGCATTTTTAATCGTTTATTCAATTGCACTGGATAAATTAGAGATCTTTGCATGAATTAATGTCATTTTCAAAAAACATGATTTCATATTTGTTTAAACAATTTCAGTAGTATCAATCTACCAAAATAATCATGGTAGAATATGTGTAGGTTTACATAATAGAAACATACAGTAGTATTTTGTTCCTCACTGGTAATATTTTTCCTGACAAAAAATGTCTACGTATAAGTCAAATTAAGGCCACACTGTAAAACATATTTTTTTTAACTAAGTAATGATTTTTAGCGGCTTTTTGAGTATCTCCAACATGAAGTATTCTTATGTATAATAGACTTAACATTTGGTGTTTGTAACGGTCGTTGTATGTAATGGACCAAGGTGCAGCGGGAAAATGTATACTCATCTTCTTATTTATTATAAAAGAAGGAAAAAACAAAAAGAAAAGTCCTGTCAGGTGCTACATACACTAAACAGGAAATAACTACCCACAATTCCCATTACCAAAACACCCCTATACATAGGACCTTCAATCAGAGGCAACGAGGAACAGCTGCCTCCAATTGAAGGCCAAATCAATAAACTAAACATAGAACTAGAAAGACTAGACTAGAACATAAAAATATACTAACATAGAACATTAACCAAAACCCCGGAACACTCTAAACAAACACCCCTCTACATAAACACATAGCCCAACAAACCCCGAACCACATAAAACAAACACCCCCTGCCACGTCCTGACCAAACTACAATAACCCCTTTACTGGTCAGGACGTGACAGTACCCCCCCCCCCCCCCCAAAGGTGCAGACCCCGGATGCACCTCACACAAAAATACCCCCACCCCCCCCAAAAAAAATCCCAACTAATGGGAGGGTGGCCACCGTCACCGACGGTTCTTGTGCTACACCCCCCCCCCCCCAACCCACCTACTATGGAGGTGGCTCAGGCTCCGGCCTTACTCCCCAACCTAACCTGTCCACCCCCGCTAAATATTTATTAATTGTTACCTTTCCTGAAGTCTCTGGGCTATGGAGCATCGCTGAAAACTTTGGGCTGATGTGTGTTGCTGTAGACCTCAGGCTGATGCGCGTCACTGGAGACATCGGGCTGAAGGGCAACTCTGGCTGCGCCGACTCCGGACTGTAGGGCAACTCTGGCTGCGCCGACTCCGGACTGTAGGGCGGCTCTCTCGGCTCCGCACTGTGGGCCATCTCCCTCGGTTCCTGACTGTGGGCCGTCTCCCTCGGTTCCTGACTGTGGGCCGTCTCTCTCGGTTCCTGACTGTGGGCCGTCTCTCTCGGTTCCTGACTGTGGGCCGTCTCTCTCGGTTCCTGACTGTGGGCCGTCTCTCTCGGTTCCTGACTGTGGGCCGTCTCTCTCGGTTCCTGACTGTGGGCCGTCTCGCTCGGCTCCGGACTGTGGGCCGTCTCGCTCGGCTCCGGACTGTGGGCCGTCTCGCTCGGCTCCGGACTGTGGGCCGTCTCGCTCGGCTCCGGACTGTGGGCCGTCTCGCTCGGCTTCGGACTGTGGGCCGTCTCGCTCGGCTCCGGACTGTGGGCCGTCTCTCTACGGGGCACTGTCGTCGGAAGCTCTGGACGAGGCACTGTTGCCGGAAGCTCTGGACGAGGCACTGTTGCCGGAAGCTCTGGACGAGGCATTGTCGTCGGAAGCTCTGGACGGGGACTGCGCACTGAAGGCCTGATGCGTGGGGCTGGCTTAGGATGCGCCAGACTAGGGACACGCACCATAGGGCTAGTGCGAGGAGCAGGAGCAGAATGAGCTGGACTGGGCTGACGCACTGGAGGCCTGGTGCGTGGGGCTGGTACTGGAGGTATCAGACTGGAGACACGCACCTCAAGGGTAGTGCGAGGAGCAGGAACAGGACATACTGGACTGGGCTGACGCACTGGAAGCCTAGTGCGTGGTGCTGGCTTTGGAGACGCCAGACTGGTGACACGCACCTCAGGGCTAGTGCGAGGAGCGGGAACTGGATACACCAGGCCATGGGTAAGCACTGGAGGTCTGGAGCGCACCTCCTGCACAACCCGTCCTGGCTGGATGGTAATAGTAGCCCTGTACGAGCGGAGTGCTGGCACAGGGCGAACTGGGCTGTGCAGAGGCCTGATGGTTGCCGTGCGTAGAGCAGGCGTAGGGTAGCCTGGGCCTAGGAGGCGCACTGGTGGCCAGATGCGCTGCTCAGGCATCCTCCTTCCAGGCTGGATGCCCACTCTAGCACGGCACTTGCGAGGGGCTGGGATCACTCGCACCGGACTGTGCGTGCGCATGGGCGAGATCGTGCGCACTTCCGCATACACCGGCGCTCTCTTCTCCACACGCTCCCCATAATAAGCACGAGGAGTTGGCTTAGGGCTCACCCTTGGCCCAGCCAAACTACCCATGTGCCCCCCCAAAAAAATGTCTTGGGGGTGCCTCTCGTGCTTCCCAATCGGCGCGTATAACGCCTCATACCGGCGCCGCTCTGCCTCTATCTCCTCCGGTGGGCAACAGTATTCACCAGCCTGGTGCCATGGTCCAGCCCCGTCCAGAATCTCCTCCCATGTCCACGATTCCCTGTAGTCCACATAATTCCTCTCCAGCTCCTTACCCCGCTGCTTGGTCCGTTTGTGGTGGGTAGTTCTGTATCGGTCGTCGTATGTAATGGACCAAGGTGCAGCGGGAAAATGTATACTCATCTTCTTATTTATTATAAAAGAAGGAAAAAACTAAAAGAAACACGTATACAAAAACGAACGAACGAACAAACGACACTAAACAGTCCCGTCAGGTGTTACATACACTAAACAGGAAATAACTACCCACAATTCCCATTACCAAAACACCCCTATACATAGGACCTTCAATCAGAGGCAACGAGGAACAGCTGCCTCCAATTGAAGGCCAAATCAATAAACTAAACATAGAACTAGAAAGACTAGACTAGAATATAGAAATATACTAACATAGAACATTAACCAAAACCCCGGAACACTCTAAACAAAGACCCCTCTACATAAACACATAGCCCAACAAACCCCGAACCACATAAAACAAACACCCCCTGCCACGTCCTGACCAAACTACAATAACAAATAACCCCTTTACTGGTCAAGACGTGATAGTGTTTCACAAACACTAATATATTAAGTCCAGCATCTAAAAAATGGCTTGGATCCAACTTAATTTGATCAGTTCCAAAACTTATTCGCTAGATCAACTTAATATTTTTGATCAGTTACTTTCCGTGATCATGTGTTAAGGTAAAAAAATAAATATTCTGTCTCCGATTATTTGCCATTTTAACTTACTTTAGCAGGCATTGCTGAAAACAGTGCTCATTCCACTAGCGCTAAATGGAAGTACAACTGTAAGCATGTGCCTCTAGCATTAAGGGTTGTACACAGTTGTGCACATGCCCTTGTTGTTGTTCTTCTTGTTCTTGTTCTTGTTCTTCTTCTCCTCTAAATTTGTATTGTCAGATCGCAAACCAACTCAAAGGTGGATATACCGCCACCTACTGTACTGGCTGGAGTGTGAGGCCGGCCTCCATATTCATCTATTTCGCTTACATGTATCACGCCCTGTGATTATGCCTACTGCTCTGGAGTGTGAATTCATTTCAATTTGTGACACAAAAAGGGAAGGGAAAAAGGACGGGGAAAAGGGAAGAAAAATTTCCCAATCATTCAAATCTCCCCACTATTCCACTACATGGCTCTATCGGATCCTACACCAGTCGATCAGCCTGGGAGGATGGGATACGCTGCAGTAAAATCTCATACATACAAGTGCCTTGTTGATGGTGGGAATTTCATCTTTGAACGTCAATTTGCCTGTCAGTCGGACAGGCAGACAGCAAGACTTAAATGCTAGGTTGGAAGCAAGGGGATATAATGTGCGAGTGAGATAAATACAAGAGATGATTCGGACAGCAACATGAACATGATATTGTTATGGTGGCACAGTGATCATTTTCAGATGGAACCGTTAAATGTATAGGTGTGTCTGTGATGGCCAGTACAGCACGGCTTTGAACGCTGCTTGTCCAATCAGCATCCAGGATCCAGACAACCAGTTTTATAAAAGTATCATAAAGTTTTAAAAAATGGAATTACCCACAATCCTCAGAAAACTGAGCCACATGGCAAGTTGTTGCAAAAAATGTAAATTCTTAAGTTGAGAGTAAGTATTATGAAAATGTTGTATATTAAACTTAAAATTTTCGAATGTCATGCTTTTTGAACATAAAAATTAAGTAAGCTATTCAAATATTCAAGTAAAAGTGCATTCTGAAAACCATTTTTTGGTAAAAATCTGAATTTTTGGTGTAATATTTACTAAGCCCCAGAATATGTTTTTTTACAGTACAGCCACCACAGGCAATTTAGAGATTTATCCATTTGTATTTGACAATTTAGAGATTTTTTGGTATTTTGGTCCATTAATATTAGTATTTAAACTAATTTAAATGTCAAAAAGTTGACTCAAATGTTTAATTCTGTTTATTTTACCACCATCATCAAAATGTCATGAATTGTAACCACATTTAAATGGACATCCATAAAAAGCTCACTACATTGAATCACACAATTTAAAAGCACATTTGATAGAGAATGTTACAAACTGGACTATATGTAGTAACTTACTTTTTAGAGGTTGGCTCTAAATAGGTGTTTGGTGTTTGATAGTCTAAATTCAGTGTCCTTGTCTTTAACTAATTTCCCGAAAGTTAGACACTTCCCACACACAAACACATTTTTCTCACCCTCACAAGCATCTGCATTCACCAAATTGTGTGTGATTATCCTTAGACATATTCTCCAGACTTACACAGGGAATTGTTGATATGTTGAAAAAATATATATATTCTAGAGGACATTGTCTTCTGAAAAATGCGCCAAAAATGTATTTTACTTAACGTTCTTTAGTATTTTACAGATAGAAAGATGAACAAAGTATGTGTAAGTCCAATTGTGGAGTGTCTTAATGAAATGAAACCTAAATATTTAGGCTGACATCATCCGGTGTCCAGATTTTTTTGTGTGTGTGTGATATGCAAATGTGCACACATTTAATGAGATATCACCTAATTTGCATATTTTAATAAAAGATTTCAGAAAATGTTTCATGCACAAAAGTATTATATTTGTGACCACGACGGCATTCAATTGGTAAAAATGTATTGTGATATGATTAAGGTAAAAAATACTGTATTTTTGTGGTGCCTGGCCTATTTTTTACTTAACACTTGTTTTTTTTATTAAATCTTAACTTCTTAAGCATTGTTGGTTAAGGGCTTGTAAGTAAGCATTTCACTACAAGGTCTACACCTGTTGTATGCGGCGCATGTGACAAATACGATTTGATTTGATTGAAGTCCAATATTATAAGCAACATTACTATGCGTCTCTAGCCAAACTTCCCAGCATGTCTTTTCCTCCTTCCAGTCATTTACATTTGATTTCTCTATTGAGTGTGCCCTGTAATTAAGTTGCCAGCAGCAGTACCACATTAGCGTTGGATTAAGCCCTCCGCCGTTGGGTTTTAGCATTAGGTAAACAACAGGAGTCTGTGTTTGCTGTGACCTCTCTGTCACTTTAGCAACACAGTGGCGTCCATTAAGCTACCTCCATCCACATGGTAAACACCCCAGACAGGGCTTTTACATCTACACCTTGTCTAGGTCACAACACTTAGTTACACTCAGCAACCGGCCCACGTTAATGAATGGAACTCTCCAAGTACGGAGAGCTGCTTAACATTTGCTTGTGGTCATTCATCCTCATGCCAAACAGTCTATGGTGAAAACTACTATCACAGCATGCAGTAGACACAAGCCATAAGATAATAACAACAAGAGTTTTTTTAACAATGAGATTTTATGGCTCTACTTAAATGTCATATTTTTCTTTGATTGCTGTTTTGGTCTGAACATCTGAGGGGACAGATGTTCTCCCCCAGGACAGACCCAATGCTGACTCGTTCTTTCTTTCTTTCTTTCTTTCTTTCTTTCTTTCTTTCTTTCTTTCTTTCTTTCTTTCTTTCTTTCTTTCTTTCTTTCTTTCTCAAAAAATGCAATAAGTTGAGATCTGTTGCAATTTTCGGTAGTTTTACTGAAGCGTCTGTCTCCAACACGAGTGGTTGTTCAGATAGAGCTGTCCCTCTGAGACGGCTGTTTTCACCCCAGGCCCCTAAGCATCCACGGGCTCTACTGTCAGTGACATCTCCATCCCTCTGTCCTCCAGACTTCCCCCCCCGCCACGACTGATAGTGTTTAGTCACCCTGCAACGCGCCAACCCACAGAGGGACTTGTCATCCAGGATGTTTGCTTGACATTGTACACACACACACACACACACACACACACAAAACTGCCTTTGATTACCCTGTTGGGACACAGACATATATCTAGTGTCAGGAACAATCTGTTGGGAGTTTGTCTGCTGCGTGGCGTTTGTGACCAGTCGTGGCGTGTGTGTCCAGTCGTGAGCGGCGGAGCAGAAGGTCTCCAGCCGTACATCTGACCCCAGGTGATGGGCTCCAGCACCCTGTCACATAGCATTTGGGCTGGGACCGCTAGGCCAGCGTGGGGCTGTTGGGGTAGGTTGGGGGGCTACAGGGCTGGAGTGAGGAGAGTGAGCCCCCCTGAAGGCCCAATGGCCATAATGATCAATAGCACCCCAATGGCCATAATGATCAATAGCACAGAGATGGTGGCAGGTTTCATACTGGAGAGAGGAGCGAGGAGGCTAGGTGACTGAATGCACCCTGCCGTCATGGCCGAGGGAGTCAGGGTTAGGGGGGACAGGTTGTGAGTTCAACAGAATGTGTGTGTGTCTTGCTTAACATGCTTCTGATCACAAGCCTTCTCTAAGAGCAGCAGGTGCACTATTTCACTGTTACAAATACGCATCTCGAATGGGTTACAGTTAGTAGACTGTAGGGTAGTCAGAGGAGCCCAGTGTCACATGGTACTAAGGTCACACAGTGTCACTCAGCCATTGTGATGATGTCACTGGGGCCTACAGGAAAGACAGCTCAGCCTGACCTTGTGGAGGTCACGCAGGGCCAGTGGTGCCAGCTGCGCTCCTCAGGTTGGGGGTCTGTCCCGGGGCCCATTCTCTGTCCCGGTGTGTCTTTGCAGAGACGGGGGGAGCGCGGGTGGCAAAGTCATCTGTTCACTGACGAGGTGACCAGGACACCCGAGGGCCACAAGAGGAGAGGAGGGGGGGCAACCTGCCCACTACATTCTACTGCCATCGCTCTCTCTCTCTCTCTCTCTCTCTCTCTCTCTCTGTCTCTGTCTCTCTCTGTCTCTCTGACTGTAGACATACTCTCTTATATATTTTCGATTGAAATTCTATTTATATTCTGTTGTAGTAGACTACATGTAGTAGTATATGATATTGTAAATTATTTTGTATTTTTGATATGCTCTTGGAGAAAAGTTCGCTGGCAGACCCTCATGTGGGTTGCCATCTCTTTCTGTAATGCTGTGTTTGTGTGTGTCTGCATGTAGGGAGGGAGGGAAGGTTCTTTATGGTGTATTTTCAGTTTGCGTTTGATGATGCAGGTGAGATAGGAGCTGAGATCAGAACCCTCCTTTGCATAAAAGTTAATCACGGTGCTGGGAATGTAAATGGCCACCATTCTCTCTGTGTGTGTGCGTGTGTGTGTGTGTCCTTCGCCCCCCTCTCCGTGTCTGATTGAGGGAAACCAGGGGCCGGCGTTCAGCGGTAATCATCCCAGCAGGGGTCCCCATCGGATGCAGTCCTGTCATTACATTTGTGTTGAACACCGGCCCATTTAAATGTCAGCCTTGATGGGCTGCTAGGCCTGCAGAACGCCGACGAGGACGTAAACACCCGGCAGAGGGAGCGGAACAGCTCCCCGCCACCGAAAAAAAGTGATCTGATGAGCAGAAATTAACTTTTAATTACCCAATTCTTTAGACTTTCATAATTGTTTTGGTCACACACACAACAAATGCGAGGCCTGTAATTTGAAAGCTATTTTCGAGATGAGAAAATCCTCTGCGAGGAGGTGCACGTAGATTGGAGGGTGGAGGGAAACAATCATGCCAGTGGATTTCCTTATAGAAAATCCAAATTGCTTATTAGAGTGTTGTGGAGTGTTTACAATATGTGGTTTAAGTGCACAACTGTCTAACAGAGGGGAAACAGTATCTGTGTGTCCTGGTATCAAACACTGGGATGGACATTAAAACGCATCTCTTCAAATGTATCAGAACATGCATATTTGGATGGTCCCATTAGATAAGACAGTATCCATGTGGCGATCAGCATTATTCCACAGTGCTGCCGAGATTGTCCATAATGTGTCTGTGTCCACCGAAGCAGCCATATTCTCCCTAAATGTGACAGTCAGGAAACCAGTGACAGACAGACAGGAAACACTACTCTCTTAGCAAGCAGGAGACATTTAGAGAAAGGATGTCCCTGTTAAATAATTCACAGCTGGGAGTCATGGGGTGCAGAACCCCTATCCTTCTATTCACTCACTCTCTCACACACCCACACACACATTCACAGACAAACAGAGACATGAGGGCCTGAGGAGTACAATGACATTTTTGTGATAACACCCTACTACTCACCAAAGAAAAAAAAGATACATTCTCCCTCAAAAGACAACATCATATTCTGTCTCAAATCAAAAACACATCTTACAGTCATATAGTCAAATCATCATAGCTTTCCCATAGCTTTCCCCATAACAATTAGCACTGTCAGATGTTAGCCATTTCCTCATGGGTGAATCCATTTGAATTCAATCACTTTTTGATAACATCCTGTTCAATTAAAAAATAAATATCCATACATGTTTGCCCATGGAAGAAGTGGTCATAAAGTTACTTTTTGGACATGAATGCCAAAACATTCTGGAGATGAAGGTGTTCATTTTACACCCCACCCTACCACGAGACATCCAGGTCTTCATCACAGTAAAATATAAACGGTTGAGTTTGATAGCATTTCAAATCTTACAAATAGTGTTGTCAAACTGTTTTGTTATTTCTTTAATAAAATGTAAATGATTGCAAAATGTATAAACCTGAATACAGGGTGGGTGTCATTTCAATCATAGAAATAGAATTCATAGAATGGACCTATCCCTTCAAACCACTGCAATTTAGCTGGTACACCAATGATATTTAAATGTAATTGCAATTTTTATTTGTAATTACTACAACAAAGATGACCGCCGGTCCACCCACCGTCGAATGTTAACTTAAATGGACATGTATTTTCTATCATCTATAGTTCTAGGATTTCAATCGGTTTTCTATAGAAGATTGACAGTATAATTTAAAACAACAGATATTCCCATTCAAGTCAATATTCTCTGGTATGTGTGGACCTCCAACCATCTTTGTGGTACCATTTGAAAGTCAATTTTAGTACATTTATCAGCCAAGACATGACGCCCACTATGCATTCAAGAGCATGTTGTGTCTCAACCAATGCTGGGAACAACACAAAAACATTAGACTATGTAAAATAGGGACTAAGCTTCAACATAAGTGAATTTTAAGGAGTTTATGCGTTTTAAATAATTGACGTTAAAGGTTAAAAAAAAAAGAACGCATTTTTATTTACAGAGTTCAAATGTACTCGCATTGAAACCATGAAAAGGAATACAGAAATTAAAAAAAGAGTTTAACAACCATGTTTGTAAGCTTTTCAATTATATCAGTCTCAACCGTTTATCTTTTCCAGTGATGAAGACATGGATGTCTCATAGTATGGTAGGGCAAAATGGGTCAACTTTGAGCATCTTCATCTCGTGAATGTTTTGGCAAAAACTTTCTGAGCGCTTCGACAATGGGCAAATGTGTATGGAAGGTTTCATTCAAATCAAAAGGAGTGCTGTCAAAAAGTGATTGAATTCAAAATTGGCTTTACCCTGATGTAATTCGGTTCAGTGTTTTGTTCTACAGGATAGCAGAGACGTTTTGGGTGCATAGTGTCCCTCCCTGTTCAGTATAGATAGGCCGTCTGAATTGACAATGGTTAGAAGTATGATATAGTAGATGCCACAATGTGTCAAGCCAGTTCAACATTGCAGGGCAGTGGCCTTCGGAATACAATAGTACTTCTACGATGAACTTTTCCCCTGAGGCAAAGTTTACAGATAAACAAAAAGGCAGAGCGCAAAAGAGGACACATGGAAAGATACACAGAGGAGGAGGAACAGATAGACATATATATTTGAGACAGATAAAAATAACTTTTGTTGGGGGAATGTAAGTGCCACATATTCCACAGAGTGTGGTCTCCACCTAGTGGACAATGAGAGAAATAGTATTGTTTTGTTACAGCAAATGCACATCACGTTGTCTCAGGGCTCCGTAGTATTGTGCAACAGTATATAATCAGACACCAGAGCTTACGAATGCAGGTCTCATTCAAAGGAAGTGGGGGAAGCTGTCAAATCTGGACATGACCCTCCACCGCAGCCCTGTGTGTCAATGCCCGGGGTGGGGGTGGGGTGGGGGGGGGGTGGTCTGCCTGTCAATGTCAGTGAAATGAGCAGCCAGTGATGGCTCTGAGGTTAGAGGTCCCTTCCCTAAGGCTGCTATGGGCTATGGAATGCTGCTGGCCACCCAGTCCCATCTATCCTGTCTCCCAGCACCCCAGCCCCATGTACCCTGCACCCCAGCCCCAGGGTCCAGCTCGACCTCCCACCACCCCACCCACAGGGTCTAGCCCAAACCCCATCTGTTCACTGGTCTCGTGACCAGTGGCCTCAATGTGTGGCTCTTTGCCACTCTAAAAATCAATTTCTTACATAAGGTTCTGTGAATATCCCTATGTGTGTTCCTCTCTGTCAGATGAGCCATCAAACAGGAGGGGCTGAGAAGAGCGGGCCAATGGAAGCCGTCCAAGGTAGAGAACCCAGAGTGGAACAAGCTGACCTACATGTGGCCCTCTCTGCCCAGTGGAGAGCTCAACCAGGTGAGCCCTCTTCTTGTATGGGCCAGTACGAGATCCATGGTACACCTGGAACTGGTCCAGGGTACATACATTCAGTCCAGTGAGTGCTAGTCTCTAAAGGGTCCAGAATAAAATGAAGGCCTATATCAAAGCAACCCAGACAGCCATGGTCAATGGTCCACACACACAGTGCACTCTGGATAATATGTGTGTGTATTGGCTGAGAAATCTCTCTCAAAGTACCCAGTCTGTTAGAGCGAGGAGCAACATGCTGACTGACTGTCAGAGTGGATCTGTGTTGTTATGCCATGGCATATCTCCTCTGTCTGTCTGTCTGAAGGATCAGATGAGGCAAGTCGGACAGGAGCATGACAGGCCTGTTAGGAATGAATCGGTCTACTGAGCACAACCACTGACTGACAGGTTCACATTTTACACTCATTGAATAGAGACTAACAAATGTTTAACAGGTTGTTTTATCATGAAATCGTATATAATGGAATAATCATAAGGTATGTGTGTGCGTTTGCATGTGGGTGTCGTAGGCCCATTGTAGGGTAAGATATAAAATATATCCTGTGCTTTTCAGCTTTTGTGCAACCTTAACTTGCCTTGGAAGTGTAGTTTGCTCATTCATTTGCACTGACAGTGTTGAGACACACACCAGAGGGAAGAATAACCAGACTACTTTACACTTTTGAATGCCTCTGCAGGACCTGAGCTGGCCACTGGAGAGTGCCCTAGTCCCCTGTGCGCCAGCACTGACTGACTCCAACAGGAAATGGCACTGTTTCAGACCTGCACCAGTGAGATTGAGGGTACTGAGAAACAGACAGGGGGTAGAAAAGGCCAAGGCCATAACTGTTACAGTACCCAACCTTATACTGAACACTTGGTGAGGACAATATCCTCTCAGTTCTTCTACACCCTCCTCTCTGACACTGACATCTTAAGTATGTGGGTACATCTCATTCCACATCCACTATAGGCAACACAATATTGTCAATTACAGTTCCGTTTTAAATATTGCATAGTACACCAGTGGTATAGTAGCATCAGTCAAAAGCCTGAAGCATCTGTAAAGTAAGTCCCTCTGGATAAGAGCATCTGCTAAATTACTAAAATGTACATGTAAATCATAGCGATAGCTGCACATTTAGTAGGGGGCACACTTATGGTTCTGGTTTAGGCCTGATGTTCTCACCGCAGGATTTTACACATCCTGAAAAAGATCCCTTAGTCTCAAATGAGATGATTTATGTAGCTGTATTAATTTTGCTTCAGATCATATATGTATTAGCACATTAGGCCTGATTCAGAAGTAAGAGGACTCTCTACTGTTCACCAATCATTTGGAAAAGAATGCATAGCCTTCAACCCCCACACAACCCACCAATGAGTGTTCATTCACTCAAGGTAAAGTCAAGCCTGAAATTGGAGTTTCTGATCCAGGAATATAATTTGTACCTCCTAATTAACTCAATCAGTTCTCCGTCTTTGGAGCAAAGTAAATAAAGCTGCCCTGGGTTCCCGTTTACAGATGAGCACATGCAGCCTGCCTGACCTTTGACCTTTCAGTCTGTGTCAGCCTCTCCTTCATTACGGGCTCAGGCCTGGAATCTGGGGCATCATTTGCATAAGTTAATTCCTCGTTACGATCCCCCTCGCAGCCGTGTGAGGCCAGGGAATAGAACTGATTATGATTCTGTTTCCCTCCATTCATCTGTGCAGTAGGAAGCCTCTCGCCAGCACAGCACAGAGACTCAAAGCAGAAAGAGGCGCCAGCAGGGAGAGGGAAAACATTAACACGGCAGAAATCCACAGCCTTGAGTTTCAGCAGTTCCTTGAGAGGTAAAACCTCAAGTTGAATTGAAATATATTCATGACAAAAAATATATTTATTTTCATTTCCCCTCGTGGTTGGGAAGGGTAGAACAGTACAGTCAATCTAGACTGTAATTCTTTCTTCTCAGGTGCACAGAAGCTCTTCATCTGCCCCACGCTGCTCTCAGGCTCTTCCTCACAGACGGCAGGGAGAGAACTCTACTCCAAGATCTGATTCCAGACCAGCTGGTATTGAAATCATACTTTTGAATCAACTTTTTAAACTTTTTTCTTATGAGTTAAAAGTTAACTCATAAGTCAACTTTTTGGACAAAAATATGTGTCCTGTGGGCAGCCGTGGGTTAACCCTCATCTCAGCCATGGTAGAGTGTCCAAACAGCGCCACCTTCTCCACCTGGAGCAGGACGTGTCCCAGATCCGCCACTACTGCACCCTCTGCCACCAGCATGGTTGGTACATCCCAGAAGACCAATCAGCACTCATAAAACGTGCATACGTCCATCAATGGCAATGCATTCTGAACTGTGGCATGTCATTAGGCCTACATATTGAAGAAATATTATGAAAACAATTTTACCCTCTTTCTCTGCGTTTATGTGATGTGTGCAGTAGAGTCTTATGTTTCCTTGCTGTCTCCCCAGATATGATACTGGAGGTAAGAGGTGAGATACAGGAGGGCTCTCTGCTCACTGTGGCCCCCTGTGGTGTTTTCTATGAAGAGCAGAGCCAAAGAGTCAACGCCCCAGGAGGAGAGTGCTGATCATGATCGTGACCACCACAACAGTCTCATGTGAGTCTGTCAGTAACAACTAACAAGGCCATTCAGGTCCACTCTCTGATCCTGCATACTAAAACTGCATAATATGTCATTATGTCCGTCCGTTATTGTCTTGTAAATGTGTTTAGCTTCATGAAAAGAAGTCCCTCTTTCAATGTTATTTGCGTCTTGACATCATGTGTGCTTTTCTGTTTCGGAAGGGACTCGCACTCAAGAGCTCACCAGAAAATAAATATGTACCCTACTTTCAAATACCCATAGCAAGGGAACCACGAGGAAGATGTAATACGAAATGTTGTGGAAAATGGCTGCAGTAATACTGACCAACCTGATAAGAACAGGTTAAGCTGATTTAAACAAACATACAGCCTTTGTTTCTGTGGGGTTGACAGGATATTCTGTTTCACTAGCACCAGTGCTCCATTGTTCTAGATTTTCATGGCATTATGTGTCAATTATTTCTGCTTTCTCTCTCTGTGTTGTTTCTCTATAGGTTGCAGCAGCGCGGTAGGAGCATCACACAGGCCCACAGACAGCCGTTCGAGTTCAGTAAGGGCAAGATAGTAAGCTGCAGAAACCCCTGTCTGGCTGTTTGGGTCGCTGGCCATGGGGCAGTGGGGGAAGGTGGGGTAAAAGCAGGGTCACCCCTCCAGTTGGTACACAGTAACCCGTCTTACTCAAACCAACGTTGGACACTGAATGAGGGAGAGAGGTAGGAGAATGGACCCCATGTGAATTGATACTAATGTCAGAGCGTGACCCTGTCTGTCTATCCTCCCACATCACACTGATTTATTAGTTGACCCCCTTTGACCCTGTCTAGGGCACTGTACTGTGCCTATGAGATCCAAAATGACAGGGTCAAAGGTCTTTTCGTGTTTTGGGAAGCCATTGGGAAACGTTTATGAAAGTAGTTGTTATAAAGATACTCTTTGTTTTGATTATTGTTTGTCTCTTCACACAGGACTCTTCATCTGTTGGCCAACCCTGAGCTGGTATTGTCTGTTTCCATGACTACAATCCCCCCAGGAGACTCCTGCTCTGAACCCCCTCTCCTCACAAGCTGCTCTGTAGTCCTACAGGTAAGACTCACAACAACAACAACGAACAAGTACAACAACAAGTACATACTGAAAGTATCATGGTTTGATCTCTTTTATATATTGCCTTTTCAGAAATACAAGCCCTATAGTGACGGAGCAGCCAACCAGAAGTGGGGCTGGTTTCCAGATCTTACGGTTCTGAATGCATTCTACACCTCATCTCTGGACCAGGAAGTGACTGCAGCCAATCAGGCCTCAGTGGGTACCGCCTGTGTGTCCCCAGAACCACTACACCAGCAGGTATACCAGAACCAGTCCAGAACAACTGCTGTAGCACACTGTACTTGACACAGTGCTAGGTATCCACACCCATTCTGTTCTGCTGTACACTTTTAGAGTATTCTGTGGTTTTATGCTCTGGTTATGAGGATTATAGGAAGATTAGAAAGGAGTGGTACATTTTGGATACCAGCTGTACATCCTCCTTTGCTTAGGTCGTTCTTTGGGAATAATGCTGTGCCTATACAGTATTGCATACTCTCGGAATAATTCTGTATGCACTATACCAGAGGAGGCTAGTTATAGGAGGGGATCATTGTAATGGCTGGAATATAATTATGGAACAGAGTCAGATACGTTGTTTCCATGTGTTTGATGTGTTTGGTACCATTCCATTAATTCCATTCCAGCCATTACAATGAGTCTGTCCTCCTATATCTCCTACCACCAGCCTCCTCTGTACTCTACAGTATCTCATACTGTGCTATGTGGGGGCAGGGTTTCTCCTTCGCCAGGTCAGGTGTGAGTGGGAGCAGAGTGAAGGTGTGTCCTAGCTGTTCCACTGGGCTGAGAGGGAGAGGAGTTCTCCAGAAGCTTCCTCCAGGATCCTCCTCCCTCTGCTGTATGGCCAGTCACAACCACCAGCTCAGCCCAACTGGACACTTCAGGATCCTAAAGGTCCACCAGGTAGTGCAACCTGGACTTGGGGGTAGACGTAACATAGTAAACGTAAATCTGTCTCCCTCCATTTAGTATGACATGGTACGTTTCGTATGATATGTGTTCATTTGCGGATGTCCATCATCCGTTTCGTATGATATGTTACGAATTACAATTCATATGATATGTTACGAATTTCAATTAGTGGCGGCTAACTTTAGCTAGGGTTAGGGGAAGGGTTATCTAACACGCTAAGTCATTGCAAAGTTGCTAATTAGCTAAAATGGGTTGCTAGACGTTCGCGTTACACACCCACCCATCCTCCACAACCAAGTTGTTGGCTTATGTAACCTTCTCTCTTATGTAACCATACCCAACGTAACATATCATACTGATTTTATTGTCACACATTTACTGTGTTACTACCCAGGCTGGGTAGTGGAACATCCAATATCCCCCTACAGCATTCCCTGAAATCAAGTGGGTGTAAAGTTTATTATCCAAGGCGGTGCAGATGGCTGCACTGAAGTAAACATGTTCTCCTTATGAACCCCCAGGAGAGTGTGTGTATGTGTGTGTGTGTGTGTGTCTGTGTCCGTATGTCTGCATATCTGTCTGTGAGGGACTAAGACTCCAGCTGTGTCCTCCTGCAGACGGAGCTCAGTGAGTCTGCGGCAGACGTCACTCTGCAGCGTCTAGACGAGTGTCTGGGAGTCACTGAGGACAGAGGCTGCGGTGCTGCAGAAGCAGACGCCGTCCCCAGAGGTGTGCAGCGCAGCCCGGACCAAGCCGAGCGTGAAGCTCTTGGCCCACTGGAATGGGCAGGGGGGCCTGGAGGAGGGCCAGCTGATCACGGCGGCAACAATGCCTCTGGTGAGACACCACAGGGGCCACTGAAACAGGCAAATAGACAGTGTATGACTTTGTTGTTTTCTAGGTGGACGGTATGAATTGAATGTATGCGTTTCTGTGTATCTGTAGTTGTTGTCAGAGTGCACCCGCCTGCTCCAGCTACCCAGAGCTCAGGTACTCACCCTGCATCAGCTCAAAGCCTGGGCCCTCAATGACTGTCTGCAGGATGACACAGACACACAGAGGTTAGATGACCTTTCTGATAACCAGTATCTGTTGACTTTTGACACTGACCTCTCCTCTAACCTCAGGTTCAGAGACAGTGTTCCAGGTAAGTGCTGAGGACATGAGCTCTGTAGATGACGGTCTGCTGGCGCTAATACTGAGGTCCCCCATCCATATCTGGGTGTCCTGTGGAGAGCCCTACCTCCCTTCAGATGGTGAGATACACACACACAATGGTGCTTGCATTTGCTAAGGGAATTTGATATTATGAAATTGGATGTAAATAAATGTAGAGTCATTTCCTTGTTCCTTTCTCTTACTACTACAGCATATTAGTCCATCCTGTTTATTCTTGTTCAGTTATTTTCTTGCCTGTGGGTGAATCATGGCAGCATTGCCCTGGGGGGGAGGCCCAACCCAGACGAGACGCTTCTTCAGTTAATAACACATTTCATGCATGGCCTGTAATGGCGAGATGCTAATGAGACGTGTGTTTTTCTGCCTGGATGATGATTTTGCAGATAATGTTCTCTTTGCTTAAGCCTTGTACGAACTCGGGCAGCAATTAGGGGGTTTGTAAAGCACAACACTTTTCTATACACATAATCCCGGCGTGTGCGTCATGTTGCCTCAGTTGTCAGGGGAAGAGGGAAGCTGCAGAGGGCTCTGTGGCTCCAGAAGGAGAGAGCGTACTGACTGATCTAGAGATCAAGAGACACAAGGTGAGGCACCTGAAAGGTTTGCTCTGCTTTCTATCCATCGTGGCTGCTGTGGCTTCATGAAATACAGGGCGATAATGCATCCCGGTGAACAGATTTCAATTCTGTGACATTTGAAAATCTAGTGTCGTGTGGCTAGCCTGATCTACCATCCCTGACCTAACCGTTGCGAATCCATGTGGCGAAACCGAATGTAAGCTGGCGAGAGCTGGATGGTGGAACCCGGCCATCCCGTGTCCTCGTCGTGTACTATGGGGGAGTAAACTAGATTTGCTCATTCAATGACATTGCAGCTCCGTTAGTATAGGCAGTGTTCCTCCTTGTACGCACGGGTACAATCTTGGGTGTAGAATGGCCCCTAACAGTGTCCCCTCTCTACCCCTGCTTTCACCCAGCCTGCCGTCTCTCCAGACCAGGCCCAGCCTCCCTGGTGCCCAGCCTCCCTGGTACCCACCCAGGGTCCTGCCAGGCCTGTGGTGGTTGAGCAAAGCTGGCTACAGCCCAGCCATGAGGAACTGACTCTGGACCAGGAGCTGCACAACACTGAGGTATGGATGTACTTGTTGCACAACAAAATAATAATACTTTCGCTTGTCTTTTCCTGCTAGCTCTGACTTTACTGATAACGAAAATGCACTTACTGCGACTGTGATATGGGGTTGTCTCACCCAGCTACCTTAAGATGAACATACTTCACTATAAGTCGCTCTGGATAAGAGCATCTGCTAAATGACTAACATGTCCAATGTCAAATGTGAAACTGCATCACTGGTAGACACTCTGAGAGCACTCTTCTGATATAAGCACAGTACTGAGGAGCATGGTAGTGGCAGGGTTTTGGTCCTTCAGAGGTTAGATAGTGACCTTATAAGGGTTTTGATCCTTCAGAGGTTAGATAGTGACCTTATAAGGGTTTTGATCTTTCAGAGGTTAGATAGTGACCTTATAAGGGTTTTGATCCTTCAGAGGTTAGATAGTGACCATATAAGGGTTTTGACCCTTCAGAGGTTAGATAGTGACCTTATAAGGGTTTTGATCCTTCAGAGGTTAGATAGTGACCTTATAAGGGTTTTGATCCTTCAGAGGTTAGATAGTGACCTTATAAGGGTTTTGATCCTTCAGAGGTTAGATAGTGACCTTATAAGGGTTTTGATCCTTCAGAGGTTAGATAGTGACCTTATAAGGGTTTTGATCCTTCAGAGGTTAAATAGTGACCTTATAAGGGTTTTGATCCTTCAGAGGTTAAATAGTGACCTTATAAGGGTTTTGATCCTTCAGAGGTTAGATAGTGACCTTATAATCATGTGGCGTTGATAATCCCTTTTTTTTCTTTTCAGACTCGACTTGGTGAGATGGAGGCCACTTCCACAGAAGAACTCCCAGGAACTGTACCATCAGCCTGATGTCAAGAGTTAAGGTGTACCACAGTGGAGACAGGCATGTATCTGTCCACGTCTGGGGCAAAGCATCGAAGAGGTACTTCCTCCAAATAGAGAGTCTGATATCATACTCCAGTCTAGGTTGTCTATGGGGCGCCGTTTGTAGCATGCTATATTTTGTGATAAAGAGAGAGGAGGCGCCAGGTAGCCTAGCAGTTAAGAACATTGGGCCAATAACTGGTTTGAATCCCCGAGCTGACTATGGGAAAAATCTGTCAATGTACCCTTGAGCAAAAGCACTTAACCCTAATTGCTCCTGTAAGTCGCTCTGGATAAGAGCGTCTGCTAAATGACTCAAATGAATTTCATGCCGCAGAATTAATATTTTTCACAAAATATAGCTAGCACGTTACAAACAGCGCCCCCTATATCTCCTCGGTGACTGTGTTGCTATATGTTTCAGCTGCTGAGCTGCAGTACTGTGAGGCTGGCCCTGTCATGGTCCGCCTCCAGGCTATGCGCTGCAGACGGCAGGCTTCTGAGCTCCTGGGAGGACATCCGCAGGGTGTGTCAACAGGACAGCCCTTCATCAGCCCTAAAGGTCAGCAGGCCCTGGTTCACCTCTAAACTCTGACCCCTCCTACTGACTGTCACACAGAGAGTAGGGGTTATTCTGATGTTTTGATTAATAGAAAGAAAGTGAAATACATTCCTGTGGATTGCTCATTTATACAGATCTATTTATATGAGCATTTGGGCTGTCTTTCCTCTTTGTCAATATTGTGGGGAAAAGATTGAGATGAGAGCTATCTTCGCTCGAATGATGAGATCTCTAGACTCTGGTAATACCACAACAGACAGGGGACCAAAGGAGCACTTGACCACCACAGTAAGAGGAGAAGGGATAACTGTACCTGGGCATTATGCTACTAATGGTTATATAGATGATTAAAATTTGTGTACTGTCTTTTTTAGATTCCATGTGGCTGCCATTCTCTCCATTGGACTGCAGAAGCATAGAACTGCTACAAAACAACTGTACCATGCCTGATCAAGATTGGTGTTATCTACTGTTTTTGGACTGTCGCTATGTTCAAGCAATTCTCAATGGGACAGTAACTACCAGGAAGTGTGTGATGTTATATATTCACCACTAGTGGGAAGCAGTGGTATAAGCGAGTCATAAACTCAGCAAAAAAAGAAATGTCCCTTTGTCAGGACCCTGTCTTTCAAAGATAATTCGTAAAAATCCAAATAACTTCACAGATCTTCATTGTAATGGGTTTAAATACTATTTCCCATGCTTGTTCAATGAACCATAAGCAATTAATGAACATGCACCTGTGGAACGGTCGTTAAGACACTAACAGCTTACAGACGGTAGGCAATTAAGGTCACAGTTATGAAAACTTGTAAGGCAGGTCCTCACCAGACATCACCGGCAACAACGTAGCCTATGGGCACAAACCCACCGTCGCTGGACCTGACAGGACTGGCAAAAAGTGCTCTTCACTGACGAGTCGCGGTTTTGTCTCACCAGGGGTGATGGTCGGATTCGCGTTTATCGTCGAAGGAATGAGCGTTACACCGAGGCCTGTACTCTGGAGTACAGTCACAGCATCATCGGACTGAGCTTGTTGTCATTGCAGGCAATCTCAACGCTGTTCGTTACAGGGAAGACATCCTCCTCCCTCATGTGGTACCCTTCCTGCAGGCTCATCCTGACATGACCCTCCAGCATGACAATGCCACCAGCCATACTGCTCTTTCTGTGTGTGATTTCCTGCAAGACAGGAATGTCAGTGTTCTGCCATGGCCAGCGAAGAGCCCGGATCTCAATCCCATTGAGCACGTCTGGGACCTGTTGGATTGGAGGGTGAGGGCTAGGGCTAGGGATATTCCCCCCAGAAATGTCCGGGAACTTGCAGGTGCCTTGGTGGAAGAGTGGGATAACATCGCACAGCAAGCACTGGCAAATCTGGTGCAGTCCACGAGGAGGAGATGGCCACACCAGATACTGACTTTTTTTTACTTTTGATTTTAACCCCCCCTGTTCAGGGACGCATTATTCCATTTCTGTTAGTCACATGTCTGTGGAACTTGTTCAGTTTATGTCTCAGTTGTTGAATCTTGTTATGTTCATACAAATATTTACACGTTAAGTTTGCTGAAAATAAACGCAGTTGACAGTGAGAGGACGTTGCTTGTTTTGCTGAGTTTATATGATGTGTACCAAGTCTGTGCTGTGTACCAAGTGTGTGAATCATTGACGTTGGTTTGTTGTCATCTATATGTATGATGATGATGATGATACTATTGAATTCGAACCATAATAAACACTATTCAGAACCAAAGAGGAATAATATATGCTTGTCTTCTTTTCAGATTTGTCTGAAGGAATTTACTGTAAATGCTCCATACCCTTCTGTAAGCTCGAGTTGATTTCAAGTTTCAAAGTTGATTTGTCACATGCACAGGGTACAGCAGTTGTAAAACAGCACAGTGAAATGCTTTCTTGCGAGCTCTTTCCCAACGATACAGTAATAAAAGCAATAACATAGATACGGAAAACACAAGGAATACAAGAGAATACCGGGTGACGTGACTGTTGATTGCTGTATAATTGGATACTACTGTCTTAACTTGGCTCTAGGGGCGCTGTTATCTAATGAAGGAAGACAATTCGATACACCTCCATACTATGCAAAAAAATGGGTTTGGCTTTTGATTGTAAAGTATCCCTGTCCTGAAGTGTGTTCCAAAACATTTGTCAGCCAACGCTTCAAACGAACAGCAGATGGCACTAATGCACCAGATTTCCATTAGTGTACCACCAAAGCAAAGCACACAGTAGGCTGGCTACCTTACTACCCCAGTACTCTTTATTGCTGCCCGTCTCTGTAAACTTCTTATTTCACGCAGAACGACAGCTGAGCTGTAACTGCTGCAGGCAGCGTTGTGGGTAATGGTGTGGAGATTTAGTGCTGGTAATTGGAGGATTACAGTGTTGAGCGAGAACAGAAGTGGACTGTTTACCCCAGCTTTACTCTGGGCTTATATGAATCGTCTGCCGTGTCTATTATTTATCAAACAGTCTCCCAGATAATTGGGAGCGTTCTCCAAAGTAATTCCTGATTTTATGATTCTCTCTCTATATAATTACTTCTAAATCTCAAAGATTAAATGTTCTTTTCATGGCTTGCATTTATTAGATAGTGGTTCAATGAGAGTTACGTTTGAGATCTTAATCTGATGATATTGCAGACACATGGCTTTTTATTTCCGGCTCTACAGTATGATGTAATAGAAGGCGTTTCAGTCGGACGTTATCATGACCACTCAGTCCAGTTGTGTACCCTGTCCATCGCTAGCTCACCTACCACCAGCACGGCCTTGACCCCACAGTTGATACTCCTGACTTGATCTGAGCATCTCACTTGCATTCTCACTGGGCACCCAACGGTCGAATCAACGTTGTTTTCACGTCGTTTCAATGAAATGATGTTGAACCGACGTGGAATAGACGTTGAATTGCCGTCTGTGCCCAGTGGGTTTGTGCCGTAATCACTTGGAGACAGTCGGTTAAAGCAGGTTTAGTCAGAACACCCAGGTAAAAAAACAAATAGCAGGCGGAGGCCCGGTGACCTTGGTTTAGATTAATGCCAGCTCTGCTAGTCACATTCCAGACAACGGTTGCATACTCTGGAAGAACCTCTAATCCTAGCAGACTACTGAAATAAGACAAGCTACACTCGTAGAATAAGGTGCTATCTAGAACCTAAAAGGGTTCTTAACAATGACCATAGGATTTACCAAGAAACCACAAACAGATCTGGAACCAGGCTAGGTGACAACACAGAGATGACTTTCCTCCATGTCCTGGTTCTGCACTGGGGAAATGCTCTACGTCTAAAATACACCTGTGTGATGTCAAGGAAGGCAACCGCTGGACTACACCTACATAGTCCCACTCTTAATGAGACCAATTCTAATGAAGCTGAATGTTAATGGATAGGTCCAACCAGGAGAGGCCTGAGGAGAGCAGCTGGCTGCTCCACAGAGAGACAGCCAGGCCATGCTGCACGACTGTCTGCCTTGCACCTTAGTAAGTACGGTAGTTATAGTAAACTAACAAATGATGCAGTATACTGTAGAATACTATACTACACACTGTAGTATCCCTTGATCATTTGTAGTACTTAGTATAGAATCGTGTTGTATACTGTAGAATACTATAGCAAATAATACAGTATTATTCACACAAAAAATGGTTGTAAATACTACAGTATTATTATTTATTTTTTTAAATGAGTACTTCAGTGTCTGTGAAAACACTACAGTATTTCATTGGCCTATACTCTGACAATTCCCCTCCCCCATGTACCAATTTGTGTCACCCATAAGTGAGAAACCTATATGCCAAGTATAGACCATATATTGTGTTCCCTACAGGTTATAGAAAATATCCATTCAGACTCCAGTCCTACCTACAGGACACAGGATGTTGGTGGCACCTTAATTGGGGGGGGATGGGCTCATGGCAGTGGCTGGAGCGGAATAAGTGGAATGGTATCAAATGGTTTCCATGTGTTTGATAACATCCCATTCGCTCTGTTCCGGCCATTATTATGAGCCATTCTCCCCTCAGCAGCCTCCACTGTTACAGATTATGGACAATTTGCTCTTTTAGTATTTCTCCAGTAGGTTTCCTCCAGGAGAAAGCCTCCACTTCTATGTCTAAAATAATTAAACAAAAACACCATAGTAAATACTACAGTAATGTAAATAAAAACACTACAGTAAATACTACAGATACTGTAATATTATTATTATTATTACATGTGAATAATACTGTAGAATTTACAAAAAAGTAGTATACTACAGTCCTCAAAACACTACAGTAATTACTATAGCATATACTATAGTGAAATGTAAATGCTACAGTATACTACAGTGAATACTACAGTAAGGTCTGCAAAAACACTACAGTGAATACTATAGTATTTATATCATAGTATACTATAGTATTTTTTCATGTTGGTAGGACATTAAAACTTTACCACTCTGGTGGCTTGACTTCCATTACTTTTAATGATTTTAATGAGCTGGACTCATTGGCTTGTTTTTGTTTTTTTTTTACAACTTTTCTTTCTATTGCCTCTGGGTCCTCTGTTGTGTGCTATTGGCTTTGAGGTCCTGGCCATGAAAATCAGCTGGATTTCCACCTGTCCGTGTGACAATTTATCACATTGTTGAGACAGAAATTGCACGAGCAATAGAAATGTTGGTTGTTTGGAGATCAATAAAATGTAGGATGTCTCTAGAATGTAGCTTCTCTCGTCTGAATTGCTTAGTTAGGGAGAAATGACCATGATGTTGATGCCAAATGGCAAAAGACGTGCTTCACCTGCACTCTGTACTTTCTTACAATAGCCTTGTGGGTAAAAAAAAAATATATATGATCTCAATTAAGAAGTATTGTTTCACCTTTTTGGGAGTTGTGTGTCAATCATCATTCTTACTAGTTATTGTAATTACTCAATTTCTTTTGGCCCTCCAGTATTCCTGTACAACAAACAACACTTCCCACTTCACTCCTGAGCATTTGGAGTCAGTTTGGATCTCTCAGCACGTTACTGCCTCCCCATCCATATTCATAGGCCCACTTTGAATGGCAGCAATTGAAGGGAAAGGACCGTGAAACTCATCCTGTTATCCTAGTTTTTACAATGCCTGAGAGGAGTGTGTGTTACTGATCTAAAATTGAATATCATAATTCCTCCACAAGGCCCTGGTTCAGCCGTCACAGAGCACAGGAGAGGCCAGGGCTCATTCCACGCTCTACCAATGCAATATTGTAATAGCTTTAACAGTTGTCAGCCCTGCGTGATAATTTACAGTCTCATGCCTCCATCTGTGGTACAGAAGATGCACATCGCTTCAGTAAAGCACCCCACCTATACGAGATGCATCTCGGGAAATATATATTAGAAAACGTGGCATTAAAATTCATGAGTGAGATTTGGGTTTAATTCATGCAGTGTGCGCCGGAGCTGTATATTTACATGCTTCAGCGTTTATAAAGCGTCCGGGTGTGAGTTGGGACAGAGAGAGATGACATATAATGAGGATTTAACTAGGAGGCTCAGAGAAATTGATTTCATAAAGTGCAGGGGATATTTGATTGGATGTCTTCTACAATTTATGTACCCGCTGTGCTACTTTCACTGGATCCACCAGACTATAGCCTCTGAAGCACTCCGTTTCCAATGCGAGCTACACTGTTTGCTCTCTAGAGAGCTTTTGTAAATGTGTAAATACTTTTCAGCTAAATCCATCTTTTAGAAAATCGCTTTCTCAGTTCTCAGTTCCCATTTTCTGACCATTTAATTGTACAGGCTACATATTCCATGGATTTAACTATTTCCTTCAAAAATGCTTTTGACTTTAGCTTGCTTTGGATTTATCACAGGAAATGCAGTATTCAGTGCAGTGATGTG
This sequence comes from Salmo trutta, assembly GCF_901001165.1. NCBI lineage: Eukaryota > Metazoa > Chordata > Actinopteri > Salmoniformes > Salmonidae > Salmo > Salmo trutta. Next base: position 45,459,318 of record NC_042973.1, read on the forward strand.
TAGTACACTGATTTGAATAGAATTAAATCAGGAATATGACTAATGTTTAGGCAGTTTCAGTTCTTTGATACCGGTATGTTTTAATGTTAGCTAATCATGCTGGGACCAAAGAAAGGGTTTATTATTTCCTAAGTAAATATTGTATTAATGATTTCTCCAGAAAGGAGCATGTGCATTTACAGTATGCCAGTGAGTGGGCTATCTGGAAATACTGAGCATTCACTCACAATGACGCATACAGCATCCACACACCTTTGTTCAACCATCGACCATCCTCTGTGACCTTCACCGCAATCGGTACATGTAGGCTCACGCTGTACAACAAACTGCCAACTCCACTGTGTATGACAGAACCTTGCACTTCCACTTAGACTGACAGCCATATACATCACAAAGACAAGTCATTATCAAATCTCTCCCGGCAGACCTGTTTCTCCTTTCCTTCTATGGGTAAATTGAGGCCATGTGTCGCATTTATAACCTCATACCTTTGATAAACCTGCCCTGACAACGCTGATGATTAATGGAAGGGGAAAGAATTGAATCAGGATTGAGAGAGACATGGGGCAAATAAATGATAGGCGGCCAAATTAGGTTGTGTTCTAAATGACTTCTCCTCAAAACAATATTACCCGGCCTCCTTTTCAACACCACCGAGTAATCGTTTATTCAAGACCTCCCCCCACACCGAATCCCCTTACAATCAGAAAGGGTGAGCGGACAGGTGTGTAATGCACAACATGGTGACAAGGTGATGGCAAGGCCAGGGAGCCACTGTGTTTGGATCGATACTTCATTTAGCCACCCAGGTTAAGTCTCTCGTTCCTGTATCACACTCAACATCAGCCGTATCAAACAAAAGAAACAGCTTTCTGGAAACACCTACCAAAACAATGGCTGTCATTTTCCCAGGAGGACACACTGGGGGGATTAAAGATACCAAGGTGTCCGTGCAAACTCACACGCACACACTGCAACGGTGGTCAGAACGAAGGTCGTTCGTAACAATTACAAGTAACAGTAAAAGATAATGGGGACAATGAATACCGTTTTATGGACACTGATTTGGTGGATGGAAAAAAGTGTTAGCATCCCTTCATGTCTATTTGGAATAATAAGCCTATTCACTGAGGCTTTATTTTACTGGATGGAAACAAAGCTGATATGGGAAACCTGGCTCGCATCAGTACATCTCAAGTGGCATCCGCTTAGAAAGGCTATGGCTTTGAACACATATAAAACGACACAAGGAGTGTACCACAAGGTGAATACTAATTCCACCTGCGTTTCACAATGCTAAATTGTGAACAACATCATCACAGCATGAGAGGGAGCACACAGAATACTTAGTAGGATTACAGTACATTGACGAGGTTCCTTGATCCGGTAAGAAAAGGTACAGTTTGGGTTTGAAATGACATGAACTCTGCTCAGGCAAAGTTTCGAGAGACCCGTGACATTGGAGTCATTGTTGTTTGATTTTGTGTATTGTTTCGTCTTCTCACAACAATGCAATTTCTCTGAGTGACTCTGGCTAGTCTTTTCCTGCATCCTCTCCTGAATGTGGGGTTGTATATGATGCCACTGTATTGGACTGTTCTCTAATTATTGAACAAGTCAAAATTGACAAACACGTTTTCTACTCAGGGGTCAAAGGCCAAGGAAATAGCGGGGCTGCCTCACTCTGAATATGTGGCATCATTCCCAAAGTAAAAGTAATTGCCGCAAAGAAACTACACTGTCGGACCATTTGTCAATAACAAACTAATATCCACGTGCTGTTTTTAGGAAATTGACGCATAGCTAGAAACACCAGTACATAAACGGCCTTTCATCAGATCCTTATGATTTTCACAACTGAGGTGGAGGAGAACATATGGGGCTGGCAGAGAATTGGGGAGTTGATTGGTTTTGTGTGTGTGTATATGTGTGTTTGAATGTGTGTGTGTGTGTGTCAGAGGAGGCTGGTGGGAGGAGCTATAGGAGTTTGGGCCCATTACAAAGACTGGAATGGAATAAATGTAACAGTATCAAACATATGGAAACCACATATTTGACTCCGTTCCATTTATTCCATTCCAGCCATCACAATGAGCCCGTCCTCCTATATCTCAAACCACCAGCTTCCTCTGGTGTGTGTGTGTGTGTGTGTGTGTGTGTGTGTGTGTGTGTGTGTGTGTGTGTGTGTGTGTGTGTGTGTGTGTGTGTGTGTGTGTGTGTGTGTTGGGGGGGGGGTCATATTTGTATCTCCTTCCACTGATTACCTCAGCTGCTGAATCAGTCAATACTGTTCCAAAGGGTGGGCTCAATCCAGGCTGCTGTATTTCGGCATCCACTCGGACCCAACGGGGTTTTCCTAAACCCACAGACCACTGCTGCTAAAAAGAGCCGCTGCATTCTGTGAGCAGCAAGCCTATTGATTTATTTACCTAGCATTATGGATTTGTTCACTTCATCATTATTGTTTTTTGAGGTCGACTGAGGGGCATATATTCCCATACAGGGGACTGTACTGTCACTACCGTAGATAGCTCAAAAGAAATAGAATGTGGAGCTGAATTGTAAGCAACATGGTCTCACGGGTATAAGTGGCTTTTCTTCTAACCTGTTTTATTGTCAGGTTGTGTTTATTATTTTCTGGATAACTTCCCATTTCTGCCATCAACTGAACCATGTAACCCTGCATAGATGGTGGCATACCAGCATTTGACATGACAGACGGCATGAAATACTCACCAGTCTGGTTGCCATGGCACTGAAGCCCTTCAGCCTGTCATCACACTCTAAGATAACAGTTAAAGAGGGAGCAAAGGAGGAGAGGCATGGATATGAGAGCTGAGAAATATCCATCCTTACGCACACTGCATGATTCTCACACAAACACACAGTCTCACACACACACACACCCCCCTACAGACCAGATATTGTGATCTATGAAGAAGTGAGGTGTAAATCAACACTACGGAAAAACTGAAATAAGTGTACAAACTTGTAGGTAAGGGAAGGTAACTTTTTTCTCTACAATAAGTTAAGACTAAATGAGAGTAGGATAACCATGAGGTAATTGCAAGGGGTCAGGTCAACAGCCCATTAGTAGAAAAGTAGAATAATTTCTTTGCTGAAGGTGCATTACAGTAAAGGACAGGGTGAGGTAACGGCACTTAGACCTAGTCACTTCCTCTGAGAGATCAGACCACCTCAACTGATACTGCACAGGATCTCAAGACTCAAAATACAGCACTTGCACAGCACTTGCCCTATTGTTCATGTATACATTCTTCTAGCTTGCTAGCCCCGGCCTGCTAGCTGCCTGAATCGCCGTGCCTCCGGCCCGCCAAGCCACTCACTGGACCCCTATGATCACTCGGCTACGCATGCCTCTCCCTAATGTCAATATGCCTTGTCCATTGCTAAATTTGGTTAGTAATTATTATTTCACTGTAGAGCCTCTAGCCCTGCTCAATACGCCTTAGTTAACCCTTTAGTTCCACCTCCCACACATGCGGTGACCTCACCTGGTTTCAATGATGTTTCTAGAGACAATATCTCTCTCACCGTCACTCAATGCATAGGCTTACCTCCACTGTATTCACATCCTACCATACCTTTGTCTGTACATTATGCCTTGAATCTATTCTACTGTGCCCAGAAACCTGCTCCTTTTACTCTCTGTTCCGAACGTACTAGACGACCAGTTCTTATAGCCTTTTTTCCGTACCCTTATCCTACTCCTCCTCTGTTCCTCTGGTGATGTAGAGGTTAACCCAGGCCCTGCAGCCCCCAGCATCACTCCCATTCCCCAGGCGCTCTCATTTGTTGACTTCTGTAACCGTAAGAGCCTTGGTTTCATGCATGTTAACATTAGTAGCCCTCTCCCTAACTTTGTTTTATTCACTGGCTTAGCACACTCTGCCAACCCGGATGTCCTAGCCGTGTCTGAATCCTGGCTTAGGAAGACCACCAAAACCCTGAAATTTCCATCCCTAACTATAACATTTTCCGACAAGATAGAACTGCCAAAGGGGGCGGAGTTGCAATCTACTGCAGAGATAGCCTGCAGAGTTCTGTCAGGTCTGTGCTCAAACAATTTGAGCTTCTACTTTTAAAAATCCACCTTTCCAGAAACAAGTCTCTCACCATTGCCGCTTGCTATAGACCACCTTCTGCCCCCAGCTGTGCCCTGGACACCATATGTGAATTGACTGCCCCCCATCTATCTTCAGAGCTCATGCTGTTAGGTGACCTAAACTGGGAGATGCTTAACACCCCGGCCATCCTACAATCTAAGCTTGATGCCCTCAATCCCACCACAAATTATCAATGAACCTACCAGGTACAACCCCAAATCCGTAAACACGGGCACCCTCATAGATATCATCCTAACCAACCTGCCCTCCAAATACACCTCTGCTGTCTTCAACCAGGATCTCAGTGATCACTGTGTCATTGCCTGCGCCCGTAATGGGTTTGCGGTCAAACGACCACTCCTCATCACTGTCAAACGCTCCCTAAAACACTTCAGCGAGCAGGCCTTTTTATCGACCTGGCTGGGTATCCTGGAAGGATATTGACCTCATTCCGTCAGTAGAGGATGCCTGGTTATTCTTTAAAAGTGCTTTCCTCACCATCTTAAATAGCATGCCCCATTCAAAAAATGTAGCACCAGGAATAGATATAGCCCTTGGTTCACTCCAGACCTGACTGCCCTTGACCAGCACAAAAACATCCTGTGGTGTACTGCATTAGCATCAAATAGCCCCCGCAATACGCAACTTTTCAGGTAAGTTAGGAACCAATATATACAGGAAGTTAGGAAAGCAAAGGCTAGCTTTTTCAAACAGAAATGTGCATCCTGTAGCACAAACTCCAAAAAGTTCTGACACGCTGTAAAGTCCATGGAGAATAAGAGCACCTCCTCCCAGCTGCCCACTGCACTGAGGATGGGAAACACTGTCACCACCGATAAATCCGCGATATTTGAGAATTTCAATAAGCATTTTCCTCCGGCTGGCCATGCTTTCCACCTGGCTACCCCTTCCCCGGTCAACAGCCCTGCACCCCCCACAGCAACTTGCCCAAGCCTCCCCCATTTCTCCTTCACACAAATCCAGATAGCTGATGTTCTGAAAGAGCTGCAAAATCTGGACCCCTACAAATCAGCCGGGCAAGACAATCTGGACCCTCTCTTTCTAAAATTATCCGCCAAAATTATTGCAATCCCTATTACTAGCCTGTTCAACCCCTCTTTCGTATCGTCTGAGATCTCCAAAGATTGGAAAGCTGCTGCGGTCATCCCCCTCTTCAAAGGGGGAGACACTCTAGACCCAAACTGCTACAGACCAATACAGTGGGGGAAAAAAGTATTTGATCCCCCGCTGATTTTGTACATTTGCCCACTGACAAAGAAAGAATCAGTCTATAATTTTAATGGTAGGTTTATTTGAACAGTGAGAGACAGAATAACAACAAAAATATCCAGAAAAACGCATGTCAAAAATGTTAGAAATTGATTTGCATTTTAATGAGGGAAATAAGTATGTGACCCCCTCTCAATCAGAAAGATTTCTGGCTCCCAGGTGTCTTTTATACAGGTAACGAGCTGAGATTAGGAGCACACTCTTAAAGGGAGTGCTCCTAACCGCAGCTTGTTACCTGTAAAAAGACACCTGTCCACAGAAGCAATCAATCAATCAGATTCCAAACTCCCCACCATGGCCAAGACCAAAGAGCTCTCCAAGGATGTCAGGGACAAGATTGTAGACCTACACAAGGCTGGAATGGGCTACAACACCATCGCCAAGCAGCTTGGTGAGAAGGTGACAACATTTGGTGCGATTATTCGCAAATGGAAGAAACACAAAAGAACTGTCAATATCCCTCGGCCTGGGGCTCCATGCAAGATTTCCCCTCGTGGAGTTGCAATGATCATTAGAATGGTGAGGAATCAGCCCAGAACTACACGGGAGGATCTTGTTAATGATCTCAAGGCAGCTGGGACCATAGCCACCAAGAAAACAATTGGTAACACATTCCGCCGTGAAGGACTGAAATCCTGCAGCGCCCGCAAGGTCCCCCTGCTCAAGAATACATATACATGCCCGTCTGAAGTTTGCCAATGAACATCTGAATGACTCAGAGGACAACTGGTGAAAGTGTTGTGGTCAGATGAGACCAAAATGGAGCTCTTTGACATCAACTCAACTCGCCGTGTTTGGAGGAGGAGGAATGCTGCCTATGACACCAAGAACACCATCTCCACCGTCAAACATGGAGGTGGAAACATTATGCTTTGGGGGTGTTTTTCTGCAAGGGACGATGGACGGGGCCATGTACCGTCAAATCTTGGGTGTGAACCTCCTTCCCTCAGCCAGGGCATTGAAAATGGGTTGTGGATGGGTATTCCAGCATGACAATGACCCAAAACACACGGCCAAGGCAACAAAGGAGTGGCTCAAGAAGAAGCACATTAAGGTCCTGGAGTGGCCTAGCCAGTCTCCAGACCTTAATCCCATAGAAAATCTGTGGAGGGAGCTGAAGGTTCAAGTTGCCAAACGTCAGCCTCGAAACCTTATTGACTTGGAGAAGATCTGCAAAGAGGAGTGGGACAAAATCCCTCCTGAGATGTGTGCAAACCTGGTAGCCAACTACAAGAAACGTCTGACCTCTGTGATTGCCAACAAGGGTTTTGCCACCAAGTACTAAGTCATGTTTTGCAGAGGGGTCAAATAATTATTTCCCTCATTAAAATGCAAATCATTTTATAACATTGTTGACATGCGTTTTTCTGGATTTATTTGTTGTTATTCTGTCTCTCACTGTTCAAATAAACCTACTATTAAAATTATAGACTGATAATTTCTTTGTAAGTGGGCAAACGTACAAAATCAGCAGGGGATCAAATACTTTTTTCCCCCACTGTATCTATCCTACCCTCCCTTTCTCAGGTCTTCGAAAGCCAAGTTAACAAACAGATCACTGACCATTTCGAATCCCACCGTACCTTCTCCGCTATGCAATCTGGTTTCTGAGCTGGTCATGGGTGCACCTCAGCCACGCTCAAGGTCCTAAACGATATCATAACCGCCATCGATAAGAGACAATACTGTGCAGCTGTATTCATCAGCCTGTCCAAGGCTTTCGACTCTGTCAATCACCACATTCTTATCAGCAGACTCAACAGCCTTGGTTTCTCAAATGACTGCCTCGCCTGGTTCACCAACTACTTCTCAGACAGAGTTCAGTGTGTTAAATCGGAGGGCCTGTTGTCCGGACCTCTGGCAGTCTCAATGGGGGTGCCACAGGGTTCAATCCTCGGGCCGACTCTTTTCTCTATATACATCAATGATGTCGCTCTTGCTGCTGGTGATTCTCTGATCCACCTCTACGTAGACGACACCATTCTGTATACTTCTGGCCCTTCTTTGGACACTGTGTTAACTAACCTCCAAACGAGCTTCAATGCCATACAACTCTCCTTCCGTGGCCTCCAACTGCTCTTAAATACAAGTAAAACTAAATGCGTGCTCTTCAACCGATCGCTGCCTGCACCTGCCCACTCGTCCAGCATCACTACTCTGGACGGTTCTGACTTAGAATATGTGGACAACTACAAATACCTAGGTGTCAGGTTAGACTGTAAACTCTCCTTCCAGACTCACATTAAGCATCTCCAATCCAAAATAAAATCTAGAATCGGCTTCCTATTTCGCAACAAAGCATCCTTCACTCATGCTGCCAAACATACCCTTGTAAATCTGACCATCCTACCGATCCTTGACTTCGGCGATGTAATTTACAAAATAGCCTCCAACACTCTACTCAGCAAATTGGATGCAATTTATCACAGTGCCATCCGTTTTGTCACCAAAGTCCCATATACTACCCACCACTGCTATTGTATTATTGACTGTATGTTTGTTTATTCCATGTGTAACTCTGTGTTGTTGTTTGTGTTGCACTGCTTTGCTTTATCTTGGCCAGGTCGCAGTTGTAAAGGAGAACTTGTTCTCAACTAGCCTACCTGGTTAAATAAAGGTGAAAAAAAATAAAAAAATTATAGAATACATGAAGAGTAGTTACTTTTTCCTTCACACCTTTGCTGGTACTGATTGCACGCACTAGGAAAGCAAAATGCAGTAGCGGGACATAATAGTATGCCAATTTCTCTAATAATTTCCAAGTGTACAAATCAAATGTTCTTTGTCACATGCGCCGAATACAACCGGTGTAGACCTTTACCGTGAAGTGCTTACTTACAAGCCCTTAAACAATGCAGTAAAAAAAATAAACCAAAGTAAAAAAAAAAAAGTTACAATAAAATAGCGAGGCTATATATACAGGGGGTACCGGTGCCGAGTCAATGTGCGGGGAACAGGTTAGACAAGGTAATATGTATATGTACAGTGCATTCGGAAAGTAGTCAGAACCCTTCACTCTTTCCACATTTTGTTACGTTTAAGCCTTATTATAAAATTGATCAAATAGTATTTTTTTCCTCATCAATCTACACACAATACCCCATAAAGCCAAAGCTAAATTTATTAAAAATGAAAAACTGAAATATCACATAAGTATTCAGACCCTTTACTCAGTACTTTGTTGAAGCATCTTTGGCAGCGATTACAGCCTGAAGTCTTCTTGGATATGACGCTACAAGCTTGGCACACCTGTATTTGGGGAGTTTCTCCCATTCTTCTCTGCAGATCCTCTCAAGCTCTGTCAGGTTGGATGGGGAGTGTCGCTACACAGTATTTTCAGGTCTCTCCAGAGATGTTCGATCAGGTTCAAGTCCGGGCTCTGGCTGGGCCACTCAAGGACATTCAGAGACTTGCCCTGAAGCCACTCCCGCGTTGTCTTGGCTGTGTGCTTGGTTGGAAGGTGAACCTTTGCCCCAGTCTGAGGTCCTGAGCACTCTGGAGCAGGTTTTCATCAAGGATCTCTTTATAATTTGCTCTGTTCATCTTTCCCCCAATCTTGACTAGTCTCCCAGTCACTGCTGCTGAAAACATCCTCACAGAATGATGCTGCCACCACCATGCTTCACCGTAGGGCTGGTGCAAGGTTTCCTCCAGACGTGACGCTTGGCATGCAGGCGACTGAGTTAAATCTTGGTTTCATCAGACCAGAGAATCTTGTTTCTCATGATCTGAGAGTCCTTTAGGTGCCTTTTGGCAAACTCCAAGCGGGCTGTCATGTGCCTTTTACTGAGGAGTGGCTTCCGTCTGGCCACTCTACCTTAAAGGCCTGATTGGTGGAGTGCTGCAGAGATTGTTGTCCTTCTAGAAGGTTCACCCATCTCAACAGAGGAACTCTGGAACTCTGTCAGAGTGACCATCGGGTTCTTGGTCACCTCCCTGACCATTCTCCCCCATATGTTCAGTTTGGCCCGGCGGCCAGCTCTAGGTTAGAGTTTTGGTGGATCCAAACTTCTTCCGTTTAGGATCGATGGTGGCCACTGTATTCTTGGGGACCTTCAATGCAGCAGACCTTTTTTGGTACCCTTTCCCAGATCTGTGCCTCGACATAATCCTGTCTCAGAGCTTTACAGACAATGCCTTCGACCTCATGGCTTGATTTTTGATCTGACATGCACTACCAACTGTGGGACCTTATATAGACAGGTGTGTGCCTTTCCAAATCATATGCAATCAATTTAATTATCCACAGGTGGACTCCAATCAAGTTGTAGAAACATCTCAAGGATGATCAATGGAAACAGGATGCACCTGAGCTGAATTTCGAGTCTCATAGCAAAGGATCTGAATGCTTATGTAAATAAGGTATTTCAGTATTTATGTCTAGAAAGCTTTGTCATTATGAGGAATTGTGTGTAGATTGATGATTTTTTATTTTATTTAATACATTTTACAATAAGGCTGTAAAGTAATAAAATGTGGAAAAAGCGAAGGGTCTGAATACTTTCTGAATAATCGGTGGGTAGGGGTAAAGTGACTATGCATAGATAATAAACATCGACTAGCAGTAGCATAAAAAAGGGAGGGGGGGCTCAATGCAAATAGTCCGGGTAGTATGTCATTGTTTTAATTTACACTGCTAGGACCTTACGTTTAACATTACAAATGTGTATTTCATTTGGTATATTTGTATTTATTCATATATTATGTATAATACGTTTTAATAGGCAACAAAGGTAACCTACGGCTATATGAGCCCAATCGTAGGCTATCCAAAAATATATATAGCAAAAAAAATAGCTTGCTTTAAATCCTATTTACAATTCTACAAACAGTAGTCCCAGTGCAGTCCCCTCCGCGTCTCCCTGTGCTTCTGTACTGCTCTCTGACCCCGGTGGCAGTCCTCTCGCACTGCACTGCACTCTCGGGCTCCCCCCTCCTTCTCGTTTCACATCGAGGCTCCTTACTCGCTCTTTGCCTGTCTGTCGCATTTCCTCAATAGCCAGCCGAGGGTCTCTCAGGGTCGAAGGTTCTGCCCTGCTAGCCACGACCTCCACCTCTCAAGAGTTGAATTCTCTGCTTTATCTATGGGACCGCGTTTTTGAAAACGTATCGGGTTAACCCGGAGCTGTTATCGGCCGAAGGAAAGGAACTCGCTACCCGTTTGGCAAGAAAATCGTTGGGAAAAAAATAACGAGGCAGGCACAAAGCGGTGGGTTAGAGGTGGCTTGTCATTTACGAGCCATATGGATACAGAGGTTTCTGCAGAGGCTATAGATGTTGCTATTCGTACTATTTTTAGATGCAATAACTTGGTTTATGTTTGTATTTTATTCCCTGTAATGCAGGATACAATAAATTAGGAACAACACAATCTTGTAATCTCGGGTGTCAGAGGTCCAATTTGGTCTCTTTTCCATATTTCTCTTTTTAGGCTGATTGGTAGAAATGGTGCATAGGATTTTTAAAATTCCCTCTTCATAATGTTGCAGTGTGAAACAAAAGAGGGAACAGATTTTACGTAAAATATCCTCTTCCAATTTAGTTTGTAAGACAATCAGCTTGATAAAGTTGAGTGGTGGAAAATGTAGTCTGTCTGCATCTCTGTTAATTTGCTCATGTTAAATTCGTCCTGGTAGTTTATGTTTTTGTTTTCACTTTATATTGTCTTGACCGTTATAAGTGGTTTGGTCAAAGTTCATTTACGTCATCTAGCCAATAGGCCTACTGCAACTATAATTCACTTGGTTACGTTGTATCAATTTACTGAGTCACTATTACATTTGTAAAAAAATATTTTCTACTACATCATTGTTAGGATAAGACCAGACATTAAAACCTATCTACTGTAGGTAAAATCTATCAGCAGAAAATGAACAAGACATATGTATGGCTTCTTTTCTGATGTTAGTGGTTGAATTATTATTGTAACTCTATGTATTCTGAATGTTTTTTTGTGTGTTTTTGTACAATACTCAGTTAATGCTGTCATTTAGTTTATTTGAATTAAGGCTCAGTTAATGCTGTCATTTATTGCAGCATATTTTTTTAAATGATGATACGGCACAATTTATTATATATTAACATTGGCTCCTCTCTTTCTGTTTACGGTGGTACAGATTTGTCCAGGGGGCCGGTGGGTCTGAGTTGGTGAGCTGAGCGGGGCCATTCTGAATGATGCCTGCTTCCTAGAATGGTCCTGGATCCTGGTAAACTAACTGCCCATGTCCCTAGCAGTGGAGCCATGGCTCACAGAAACCCCCCCTCTCAGGGCAAGGTGACCATCACTGTGGACGAGTACAGCTCCAACCCCACACAGGCCTTTACCCACTACAACATCAACCAGAGCCGCTTCCAACCACCCCATGTCCACATGTGAGTATCTATCTATCCACAGACTGCATTATATCTATCTCCCTTTCATCTGAAGGGCCTTTTACAGCGCACAGAGTATTGATTGATGGGTTCAAACACACAAAAAAAGTGTGTATATATAGACATCTGTCCTCACTACCTTTACCACCAACCTCCAGCTGGTGGTGCCTTCTGTATTCTCTCACCACATATTAGCTTGTGATTCATACAGAAGAATAGATGGGGGATGATTTTTATTTCATTTGATTGGTTTGTGAGTTATCCGCCCTGCCAAATAATCTACAGTGTGTGAGGCGGAGGCCACCTTTCATGTTATCAACTTAACGGAGGTCAGAGGTGAGGTGGGTTTATAAGCTATTTAACAATGTTCCTTTGACCTCTGGGTCACAGTTCAATTGTAAGTAACTTACCTATTGACTTCTGAATCATTAGGATGTAATGAGTGTTGCCGTGGATGAGGTGGGTTGGCCCAGGGTGGTCAGAGGGGGAGGCAGGTGCTTCTGGCTGTCTCGCTGGGACTCACTGACTGACAGTGACACCCACACAAAACACTTTACCAGCAGAGAGGAAACAAAGGCCTACGGCAGATGTCCTCTTTTATCGAAGTCTGGACTTCCGTTAAGCAGTGTTTTTCACTTAGTCCACTAATAACTTAATTTTTTTAATAGGAACCATTAAATCACAACGGCTCTCTCTGTCTGTTTGTCTTAGACCCTGAACAGATGTCTCAGTAGAACAACAAGGTGGACTTTGTTGGATCAGTTGGATTGTTTATTGAAGCTATCTGCCACTGCTATAGTAATTCAATCGGATGGAGCGTTTTAGAACAGGACTGTGAGAAGCTAAAAGCCGAAATCACACGGAGAGACGTCCGTCAATGGCGTGAAATTTGCATGCAAGAGTTGCGAGTGTCAATTCACACGCTACGTAGCATATGCCAAATTAATTGTCATGAAAATCCATAATACATACTTGTATTTGTTTATATTTACTATGTAGCCCCTGGGAATTATTGTTGTGAGTTCCATTTGACTCATCTTAAATGTCCTACGGGAGCCACCATACCTGCCTGGACTAAACGTTTTGTTATGCTAGCATGAGGAGAGTTGTAGATTTATTTATTTACATTTAATTTCACCTTTATTTAACCAGGTAGGCAAGTTGAGAACAAGTTCTCATTTACAATTGCGACCTGGCCAAGATAAAGCAAAGCAGTTCGACACATACAACAACACAGAGTTACACATGGAATAAACAAACATACAGTCAATAATACAGTAGAGAAATAAGTCTATATACAATGTGAGCAAATGAGGTGAGATAAGGGAGGTAAAGGCAAAAAAGGCCATGGTGGCAAAGTAAATACAATATAGCAAGTTAAACACTGGAATTGTAGATTTGCAGTGGAAGAAAGTGCAAAATAGAAATAATGGGGTGCAAAGAAGCAAAATAAATAAATAAATACAGAAGGGGAAGAGGTAGTTCTATGGGCTAAATTATAGATGGGCTATGTACAGGTGCAGTGATCTGTGAGCTGCTCTGACAGCTGGTGCTTAAAGCTAGTGAGGGAGATAAGTGTTTCCAGTTTCAGAGATTTTTGTAGTTCGTTCCAGTCATTGGCAGCAGAGAACTGGAAGGAGAGATGGCCAAAGGAGGAATTGGCTTTGGGGGTGACCAGTGAGATATACCTGCTGGAGCGCGTACTACAGGTGGGTGCTGCTATGGTGACCAGTGAGCGGAGATAAGGGGGGACTTTACCTAGCAGGGTCTTGTAGATGACCTGGAGCCAGTGGGTTTGGCGACGAGTATGAAGCGAGGGCCAGCCAATGAGTGCGTACAGGTCGCAGTGGTGGGTAGTATATGGGGCTTTGGTGACAAAACGGATGGCACTGTGATATACTGCATCCAGTTTATTGAGTAGGGTATTGGAGGCTATTTTGTAAATGACATCGCCGAAGTCGAGGATCGGTAGTATGGTCAGTTTTACAAGGGTATGTTTGGTAGCATGAGTGAAGGATGCTTTGTTGCGAAATAGGAAGCCAATTCTAGATTTAATTTTGGATTGGAGATGCTTAATGTGAGTCTGGAAGGAGAGTTTACAGTCTAACCAGACACCTAGGTATTTGTAGTTGTCCACATATTCTAAGTCAGAACCGTCCAGAGTAGTGATGCTGGAAGGGCGAGCAGGTGCAGGCAGCAATCGGTTAAAGAACATGCATTTAGTTTTACTTGTATTTAAGAGCAGTTGGAGGCCACGGAAGGAGAGTTATATGGCAATGAAGCTCGTCTGGAGGGTTGTTAACAGTGTCCAAAGAAGGGCCAGAAGTACACAGAATGGTGTCGTCTGCGTAGAGGTGGATCAGAGACTCACCAGCAGCAAGAGCGACATCATTGGTGTATACAGAGAAAAGACTTGGCCCAAGAATTGAACCCTGTGGCACCCCCATAGAGACTACCAGAGGCCCGAACAACAGGTCCTCCGATTTGACACATTGAACGCTGTCAGAGAAGTAGTTTATCAGAGAAGTAGTTGGTGAACCAGGCGAGGCAATCATTTGAGAAACCAAGGCTATTGAGTCTGCCGATGAGGATGTGGTGATTGACAGAGTCGAAAGCCTTGGCCAGGTCAATGAATACGGCAGCACAGTATTGTTTCTTATCGATGGCGGTTACGATATCGTTTAGGACCTTGAGCGTGGCTGAGGTGCACCCATGACCAGCTCTGAAACCAGATTGCATAGCGGAGAAGGTGCGGTGGGATTCGAAATGGTCGGTAATCAGTTTGTTGACTTGGCTTTCGAAGACCTTAGAAAGGCAGGGTAGGATAGATATAGGTCTGTAGCAGTTTGGGTCAAGAGTGTACCCTCCTTTGAAGAGGGGGATGACAGCAGCTGCTTTCCAATCTTTTAGAATCTCAGACGACACGAAAGAGAGGTTGAACAGGCTAGTAATAGGGGTTGCAACAATTTCGGCTGATAATTTTAGAAAGAAAGTGTCCAGATTGTCTAGCCCGGCTGATTTGTAGGGATCCAGATTTTGCAGCTCTTTCAGAACATCAGCTGACAGGATTTGGGAGAAGGAGAAATCGGGGAGGCTTGGGTGAGTAGCTGTGGGGGGTGCAGTGCTGTTGACCTGGGTAGAGGTAGCCAGGTGGAAAGCATGGCCAGCCGTTGAAAAATGCTTATTGAAATTCTCAATTATAGTGGATGTATCGGAGGTGACAGAGTTTCCTATCCTCAGTGCAGTGGGCAGCTGGGAGGAGGTGTTCTTATTCTCCATGGACTTTACAATGTCCCAGAACTTTTTTGAGTTTGTGTTGCAGGAAGCAAATTTCTGCTTGAAAAAGCTAGCCTTGGCTTTTCTAACTGCCTGGGTACATTGGTTTCTAACTTCCCTGAAAAGTTGCATATCACAGGGGCTGTTCGATGCTAATGCAGAACGCCACAGGATGTTTTTGTGTTGGTTAAGGCCAGTCAGGTCTGGAGAGAACCAAGGGCTATATCTGTTCCTGGTTCTAAATTTCTTGAATGGGGCATGCTTATTTAAGATGGTGAGGAAGGCATTTAAAAAAAATAACCAGGCATCCTCTACTGACGGGATGAGGTCAATATCCTTCCAGGATACCCGGGCCAGGTCGATTAGAAAGGCTTGCTTGCTGAAATATTTCAGGGAGCGTTTGACAGTGATGAGTGGAGGTCGTTTGGCCGATGACCCATTACGGATGCAGGCAATGAGGCAGTGATCGCTGAGATCTTGGTTGAAAACAGCAGAGGTGTATTTAGGATGATATCAATGAGGGTTCCCGTGTTTACGGCTTTGGGGTGGTACCTGGTAGGTTCATTGATCATTTGTGGTGGGATTGAGGGCATCAAGCTTAGATTGTAGGATGGCCGGGGTGTTAAGCATGTCCCAGTTTAGGTCACCTAACAGCACAAGCTCTGAAGATAGATGGGGGGCAATCAGTTCACATATGGTGTCCAGAGCACAGCTGGGGGCAGAGGGTGGTCTATAGCAGGCGGCAACAGTGAGAGACTTGTTTTTAGAGAGATGGATTTTTAAAAGTAGAAGTTCAAATTGTTTGGGTACAGACCTGGATAGTAGGACAGAACTCTGCAGGCTATCTCTGCAGTAGATTGCAACACCGCCCCCTTTGGTCGTTCTATCTTGTCTGAAAATGTTGTAGTTAGGGATGACGATTTCAGAGTTTTTGGTGGACTTCCTAAGCCAGGATTCAGACACGGCTAGGACATCCGGGTTGGCAGAGTGTGCTAAAGCAGTGAATAAAACAAACTTAGGGAGGAGGCTTCTAATGTTAACATGCATGAAACCAAGGCTATTATGGTTATAGAAGTCATCAAATGAGAGCGCTTGGGGAATAGGAGTGGAGCTAGGCACTGCAGGGCCTGGATTCACCTCTACATCACCAGAGGAACAGTGGAGGAGTAGGATAAGGGTACGGCTAAAAGCTATGAGAATTGGTCGTTTATGACGTCCGGAATAGAGAGTAAAAGGAGCATATTTCTGGGGGCGATAAAATAGCTTCAAGGTATAATGTACAGACAAAGGTATGGTAGGATGTGAATACAGTGGAGGTAAACCTAGGCATTGAGTGATGATGAGAGAGATATTGTCTCTAGAAACATCATTGAAACCAGAAGATGTCATAGCATGTGTGGGTGGTGGAACTGAAAGGTTGGATAAGGTATAATGAGCAGGGCTAGAGGCTCTACAGTGAAATAAGCCAATAACCACTAACCAGAAGAGCAATGGACAAGGCATATTGACATTAAGGAGAGGCATGCTTAGCTGAGTGATCATAAATGTCCAAGTGAGATTCAGACAGCTAGCCTGGCCATAGGTAGCAAGTTGGCAGAAGATGGAGGGAGGTCTGTTTTTAGCCACCTCGTGCGTTTCCGTCTGTAGATTAGTGGGGTTCCGTGTGGTAGGGGGGACCAGTCCAATTGGCAAAATAGTTATAGTGGCCCAAGAAAATTGTCCGATAGACCTATTAAGATAGCAGCCGATAAGACAGCTAACGATTAGCGAGCCGCAGATGGGTGTTCAGGTTACGTCGCGACGGAGGGGCCAGTTGGATAACTCCCTCGGGCAGATAACATCGGTAGTCCAGTCGTGAAGGACCGATGGGACTCCACATCGGCAGTAAAACGGGTCCGGATAGGTGATTGTAGCCCAGGAGTGGCTGATGGAACTCTTCAGCTGGCTAGCTCTGGAATAATTGATGTTAGCTCCGGGACCGACGTTAGCCAATAGTCACTCGGATAGCAGCTAGCTAGCTGCAAGATCCAGGTGTAAATGTCCAGAGCCTGCGGTAGAAATCCGGAGATATGGAGAGAAAAATAGGTCCGGTATGCTCTGGTCTGAGTCGCGCTGTACAAAACTAGCGATAGCTTTTTGAGCTAAGGGATAGCTGATGACCGCTAACCGTGGCTAGCTGAACTCCAACGTTAGCCAGTGAACTGGCCAGCCTCTGGCTAACCTCTGGCTAGCTTTTGTTGTGGATTTCAGATTTGAGGTAAATAATACTTTCTTTCTTTTTTTAATTGGTGAGGCGGGTTGCAGGAGTGTTTTTTGAGGTTGAGTTTTTAGAAAACAATATATAAAAAGATATGCGAAGAAAGTATGTAAATGTATATTTGGTTTTGGTTTCATGCACGTTAACATTAGAAGCCTCCTCCTATATATATACACACACACACACACGGGACACGACAAGAGGAGGACAACGGACGTCTGACTGCTATGCCATCTTGGAATGGAAAAAGCCGAGCAGTTTCTAACAATGTTGGCTAGTCTCGTTCTTTTTGTATAACATGGCTTCTCTCTTGAAATCGGAGTTCCTCGAGTTTTCCAGTTGTAGCCTACCAAGGCTAATATGCTTGCTCGAAATCAACACAAGTAGGCTATTGTTTTCAAATAGGTAGCAGGTAAATCCTAGCCTACAGCCCAATAAAACATTTTTACTCCAACTTTAGCCTACTTATAAAGTAGGGAAGATCATAAAAATTCTCTAATTCCTGACCTTCTCTACAAATGACCCACTCAATCTCCGGACCAGTTTGATTAATTTGAACCAATTGCACTCGCTTTAACCATGTACATTGTTTGAACTTTATCAATCAAATTGGCAGTAAGCTACAACGGTGATAGCCAACTGTCAAGAAATGACATTGACAACGTAATATATAATTCACAGTGCAGTTGATGAATGCGTAGAATCTCGTTGCATTCATGCATAAGCACTAGCCTAAACATACTACTGGCACTGTCAGTTAAACTTATCAACAATAAATACACTTTTTACCTACACATTTCACAATTCCAGACGTAACAATGCACAAACAGACCATATTCTGACAATTTATCAGCTCATTTTACCATCATTGCTCCACGTAGACGCAAGGAAAAGTAGACTTGCTTTCTAATTTGACTCGCAATGAGGAGGGCTGTTGTGGTGACCTTATTACCGCCACACCGGCAGTCATGACCGCTGTAAAATTCTACCTGACCTTGAGTCACGGTAATCTCCTTTTATGCACTCTGGACAGTCATTCGAAGTACCCAACTTACTAACGGTTACTAATGGTCTGGTACTCAGGTCTCTGTTGTCCCTCTAACCACTGTTAATGCAATTGAAAATCACATCACACTTATCAGAAGAGTATCATGCTTTTAAAGCTCACTTAACTGTGATTGATCAATTTGAAGAAAGAAGTTCAACAACAGGTTAAAACTGATTGGAAAACATGGTCATTGTGGATGTTGTTTCAAAGCCTAACCCAACGAAATGGAGAGCGCTCTCTAAGGTAAGGATTCATTAAAATAAAAAAACATGCACATTAGAGCTTATGCAAAAGCCTTGGCCTATATACGAGCCCAAGCCCCCACCCCAAAAACCTGAATTAAAATAATGATTGTGGCGTTATACAATACATAGCCCACCGCATATTACACATGGCCGAAAAACATTTAAAATATGTATATAGTGATTTAAGATGTCTTTGGTACATAATTGGTCTAGACTAAATTAAACGCATTCAGATTTAGCCTACAATTAGTGTATTTGTATCTTGAATAGCCTAGTAATAGGGTCTTTTTTTTATATTTTCATAATTAATAGGCCGACAAGTTACATTTTTGCTACAGAATATCTCACCACTGTGAGTTTCCATCTCCTCCCCTCTCTCCTTCATTCCTTTCCCCAACAAGCAGAAAGAGGGGCTGTCAACAGTTTAATGAAATATGTTGTGAAAACATATTACTACCGATGTTCCCAAACAGATTTCACTTGGTTTCCCAAATGAAGCACTGGGTAGCTGCAGGAACAGGGTTGGAGAGCCTATGGCATACAGAGTTTGGGCTGAATAGCAGCTGAGAAGCCTACCCAACATGAGTGAAACATGTACTGGCAGGAAATTACCCTCCATTTGCTATTCCAGTATTTCTGTGGAATAGAGTTGCATGTAGGTATGGCTCTATGTAGTATTGTGCGCCTCCCATAGTCTGTTCTGGACTTGGAGATTGTGAAGAGACCTCTGGTGGCATGTCTTGTGGGGTATGAGTTTAAACAGACAGCTCGGTACATTCAGCAGGTCAACACTTCTTACAAAAAAAGTAGTGATAAAGTCTCTCTTCCATCTCTCTTCCACTTTGAGCCATGAGAGATTGACATGCATATAATTCATGTTAGCTCTCCATGTACATTTTAAGGGCCAGCCGTACTGCCCTGTTTCTGAGCCAATTGTAATTTTCCTAAGTCCCTCTTTGTGGCACCTGACCACATGACTGAACAGTAGTCTAGGTGCGACAAAACCAGGGCCTGTAGGACCTGCCCCATTGATAGTGTTGTTAAGAAGGCTGAGCAGCGCTTTATTATGGACAGACTTCTCCCCATCTTAGCTACTCTTGTATCAATATGTTTTGACCTTGACAGTTTACAATCCAGGTTTACTCCATGCAGTTTAGTCACCTTAACTTGCTCAATTTCCACATTATTCATTACGAGATTTAGTTGAGGTTTAGGATTTAGTGAATGATTTGTCCCAAATACAATGCTTTTAGTTTTGGAAATATTTAGGACTAACTTATTCCTTGCCTCCCATTCTTTGTCAAGTGTTGCAGTCATTTCAGTTGCTGTAGTAGCTGAAGTGTACAGTGTTGAGTCATCTGCATACATAGACACTCTGGCTTTACTTAAAGCCAGTGGCATGTTGTTAGTAAAGAATCAAAAAAGTAAGGGGCCTAAACAGCTGACCTGGGGAATTCCTGATTCTTCCTGGATTATGTTGGAGAGGCTTCCATTGAAGAACATCCTCTGTGTTCTGTTAGACAAGTAACTCTTTATCCACAATATAGCAAGGGGTGTAAAGCCATAACACATACGTTTTTCCAGCAGCAGACTATGATCGATAATGTCAAAAGCCACACTGAAGTCTAACAAAACAGCCCACACAATCTTTTTATCATCAAATTCTCTAAGCCCATCATCAGTCATTTGTGTAAGTGGTAAAATAGCATTGTATCTGGTCAAACACCATTTTTTTCAGAAGTTTACTAAGGGTTGGTAAATGGCTGATTGGTTGGCTATTTGGGGAATGACTTTTGCTTCTCTCCAGGCCTGAGGGCACACACTTTCTAGTAGGCTTAAATTGAAGATATGGAAAATAGGAGTGGCATTATCGTCCGCTATTATCCGCAGTAATTTTCCATCCAGGTTGTCAGACCCAAGTGGTTGTCATTGTTGATAGACAACAATAATTTGTTCACCTCTTCCACACTCACTTTACAGAATTCAAATGTATAATGCTTGTCTTTCATAATTTGGTCAGATATACTTGGATGTGTAGTGTCAGCATTTGTTGCTGGCATGCCATGCCTAAGTTTGCTAATCTTGCCAATGAAAAGGTAATTAAAGTAGTTTGCAATATCAGTGAGTTTTGTGATGAATGAGCCATCTGATTCAATGAATGATGGAGCCGAGTTGACCTTTTTTCCCATAATGTTATTTAAGGTGGTCCAAAGCTTTTTACTATCATTCTTTATATAATTTGTCTTTGATTTATAGTAAAGTTTATTTTTCATTTTATGCCCCTCTTCCCACAGGTGTTATTACTACCTCTGAGGGTTTAGAGCTTGAGGTAGTCACCTCATACAAGTACTTTGGAGTATGGCTAGACAGTACACTGTCCTTCTCTCAGCACATATCAAAGCTGCAGGCTAAGGTTAAATCTAGACTTGGTTTCCTTTATCGTAATTGCTCCTCTTTCACCCCAGCTGCCAAACTAACACTGATTGAGATGACCATCCTACCCATGCTAGATTACGGAGACATAATTTATAGATCGGCAGGTAAGTGTGCTCTCAAGCGGCTAGATGTTCTTTACCATTCGGCCATCAGATTTGCCACCAATGCTCCTTATGGGACACACCCCTGCACTCTATACTCCTCTGTAAACTGGTCATCTCTGATGCTCATTTATACCCTCTCTGATGCTCATTTAAACCCTCACTCCCCCCTATCTGAGATACCTACTCCAGCCCTCATCCTCCACATACAACACCCGTTCTGCCAGTCACATTCTGTTAAAGGTCCCCAAAGCGCACACACTGGGTCGGTCCTCTTTTGCAACAAACACTCAAACTGGACAGTTTTATCTCCATCTCTTCATTCAAAGACTCAATCGTGGACACTCTTACTGACAGTTGTGGCTGCTTTGTGTGATGTATTGTTGTCTCTACCTTCTTGGCCTTTGTGCTGTTGACTGTGCCCAATAATGTTTGTACCATGTGTTGTGCTGCTACCATGTTGTGTTGCTACCATGTTGTTGTGTTGCTACCATGCTGTGTTGTCATGTGTTGCTGCCCTGCTATGTAGTGTTGTCTCTCTTGTTGTGATGTGTGTTTTGTCTATATTTAGTCTTTTTTTTTTTAATCCCAGGCCCTGTCCCCGCCGGAGGCCTTTTGCCTTTTGGTAGGCCGTCATTGTAAATAAGGATTTGTTCTTAACTGGCTTGCCTAGTTAAATTAAATAATTTAATTTGCAGTAAATTTGACAATCGGTTGTGCAGCCAGACGTATTTGCCATACCCTTTGCCTCATCCCTCTCAACCCTACAACTTTAAAATTCCTCATCAATCCAAGAGGATTTAACTGTTTTTAATTGGTGCACGATTATTAGTAACTGTAATAAGCAATTTCATAAATGTGTCAAGTGCAGCATCTGGTTGCTCCTCATTACACACCACAGACCAGCAAATGTTCTTTACATCATCAACGTTAGAATCACTACAAAATGTATTGTATGACCTCTTATACACTGTTAGGCCCAGCCTTTGGCACCTTGGTTTTCCTAGATATGGCTACTATATTGTCATCACTACATCCTATAGATTTGGATGCTGCTTTAAAGTACCTAGATACTGACTGTTAGCCCTTGGTGGTCTTTAGCAGCTTCCCACAAGAATGGGCTTTAGTTGAGGCAGATGAACCTGTGCGCAGGGATGACATGCCTTTTGTCTCACCCCTGTTCTTGCCCATTTGGTAATGGGCCATTCTAAATCGAAACTCATTTGACATATTAGTGAAGATAAGATCAAACTTAAGAATAGTCTGATGGGTGAAAATAGGATCACCTGATGAGGGAGCAGCTGTGTGCAGCCTGAGGCAAGGAACAGAGCGCAAGCTTTTCTTTTTGCGACTTTCTCTAATTTCTTCAGTAGCCTATAGTCGCATCAGGCAACCCATATATCTTTTGCTTTCTAAGGCGTTGTATCATTCACAACTAAAATTGCCAAATAACTCTATCTTGTGTATTGGACCTGTTTCAAATGATCACTTTTACGTTCAACATAGCCACTTCTTCATATTCGAGCGCTTTCGCTCCAGAATGGGAAAAATATCTTATTTTATTCAGCTAAGTTCAATTATATTCTTCTTACTATAAAATAATGGCATGGGATTTAAGCATATCTGGCGCAGCAGTCTAAGGCACTGCTTCTCAGTGCTTGAGGCGTCGTTACAGACACCCTGGTTCGAATCCAGGCTGTATCACAACCGGCCGTGATTGGGAGTCTCATAGGGCGGCGCACAATTGGCCCAGCGTCATCCGGGTTAGGGTTTGGCCGGGTAGGCCGTCATTGGAAATAAGAATTTGTTCTTAACTGACTTGCCTAGTTAAATAAAGGTAAAATTAAATATATTGTGTGCTAAATGAACAAGCCTATGGCATGGCGCATAGCCAGACAACATACAGTAGGCCAACTCATATTCTGTTCTTTTGAAATACATTATGAATATGAAGAAAATGTTTCTTTACACCTACCTAAAATAAATAATGGATTTATTGTGATGGTGTATATTCAATTGATTTATTATAGTTTTTTTAAATGTAGATGTTCCAAAGACACAAGCCACTGATGTGAAGAGGACTGGCCACCCCTCATAGCCTGGTTCCTCTCTAGGTTTCTTCCTAGGTTTTTGGCCTTTCTAGGGAGTTTTTCCTAGGGAGTTTTTCCTAGCCACCGTGCTTCTTTCACATGCATTGCTTGCTGTTTGGGGTTTTAGGCTGGGTTTCTGTACAGCACTTTGAGATTTCAGCTGATATACGAAGGGCTATATAAATAAATTTGATTTGATGTGCATGTGCATGTGTGGAGGCCTGGAGGTGCTAAACGTGTTTATGTTAATTCATGGTAAGTTACCGTGAGACCGGCAGACTTTTGCACGACAATAACCGGCTGAGAAAATGCCATGACAGCCACAACCCCAGCTATGAGTCATGTTGGAAAATGTTTTTCTGGGGCGTGATGTAATATGGAGGGCCAGCCTATTCCCTATAATGTAGACACTAACCAAAAATAACTTCAAATGTAGAACTTCAAATTAAACCAAATAGTTTGCACCCATGACTACTGGTTTCAATCGAATGTTCAGCCAACTTACTAGCAAATACATTATGAATTTATTGTTACAAATTAGCTTGCAAGGTTACTAGCCACCTAGCCTGCTAATGTTAGGCTGGTAGGGAGCCTACTTCATGAGTCAGCCAGTTGCTATCAATACCTAGCTTACAGCTACATTAAAGTAAACCAACGTTGTTGAAAAACACAATCACAATCAAACCAGTTATCAAAGTGTGTTATATGCAGTTATCTTAGCCAGCAAACTAGTCAGCCAGTTAACTTTAGCCTAGCCAGCAAACTCTACAACAGTGAAGAACAGCAAGTACAGGTAGTAACCCACAACTAAAACAGAACCCTCCAGCAGATTTTTTTTTTAAAGTAAAGAGAGCGGAGACTTACATATTGACAGCTGGGGCCCATCATTGTCAGGACTGTAGGCTGAGTTAGCTACCAAACAAAACGAGAGCCAGTGACAGAGGCACTTCCGATGTGAGATGCCTAGCTCTTTTAGCCAGCTAACTAGCCTTGCCAGCTAGCATATCACTGCAGAGGAAACTTCCTCCAGATATGAAATGTCAGACAAAAGCAGCGACTCCGAACATAGCAGGAACTCTGTTTCCCCTGGGCCAGACTTTTTTTGGAGAATCTGATGAAGACGATGTGGTGGCAGAGCAGGCCACTTTCCCGTTTTGATTTGAGCACAAATCAAGGCACAAAGAACGTGCTGGTGCTAAACTTGTAGTGCAGGATGCGGCTCCACTTGTGGGGAAGGTTGATTGGTAATATGGCAAGCTAGTTTGCTACTGAGAATACACCCTATAATGTCACTTCCTTTTGTAACAATGGCTTAACCACATAAAAATAACTTGTAGGTGCTCATGCAACAGGTGTATTCCCATGGAGTCTGATGTCAGAAATACTGGCAGACAATGTCCATGGTGACAGTGGGTTGTATAACGCAACATTCTGCCTTTCCCACAGTCTGCCTGGATGTCAATGTGCTGCTGACAGCCTACAATACCTACCGGCAGGACTACGCCCATGATGCAGACAGTCCATACTCAACACGAGTTAGTTAATCTATAAATAGAACCCTCACTAATCGAATGCAATAATGAAATCAAAATGATGTTATACCGCTCCCCTTGCCAATAGTAGCACATTTCTTTCCCTGTCTTCTTAGAAAGTTCAGACACGTTTCCTGCAGGCAGTTCATCAGCTGGAATTGGGGCTATCTGGGGCGGTACAACCATGTGCCAATTCCAGCGTTTTTGAAGTCAATAGGATAAGAAATAGGTTCCCAAATGAGGAGGGCATGCCCTACACAGGCTTCAAGTTAACATAAAAACAATTCAAACCCATTTTTACCTTTTTATTAACAGTTGTAAAAATATGGGTCTTTAAAACAATCTGTCAGTCCAATTTGTGGTCACAGTCCCCATAATAATGAGCGTTAATATACAATAAAAAAAAATTAGAAATGCAATTTATCATTTTATATATTTTTCTACATTGCTTTATGGATGATTGAGTTCCACTCTGAAATCTTGGCGACAGCAGCAGAGATGTGCAGCACTTGGTGTGAGGAGTGTCAAAGGGGCCCAATGTCAAATGAACGTAGACTTGTTACAGGCTCAAAGTTCCGCTTAAAGCTATCCAATTATCTCCGCTCAGTAATATGAAGTTAACAAGGGCAGCGTGTACTTAGGAACAACTGTGTAACAAAACCCAATTGAAAAATTACAGTTCTACCTTAGCAGACAGGAAGCGGCTCAGTGCTGGATACAGGTGTGTTGGACTGAGGTGCTATTCAGCTTTCTAGAGAAAGAGAGGGGCAGGGAGAAAGACAATTTATATTTCTGTTACTCAAGTATTGACAATCGTTTAGGCTTTGAATTATATTATGATATAGCATATTACCAATATGATAAAACAATCCTGTCTGTTGATGGTGGCGATGCATCCCAGTCAGTTCATTCAGACAGAACATCTCAGTCAGTTTAATATATATACATGGTCCGTTGAAAAAATACTCTGTTCTTTCAGCTAGCAGAAGGGAATTTTGCTGTATGAACGCAAAATAGACATACAGTTAGACAACACAGCCAAAAGAAATGTGACACGTAGGCTTATTCAGACAAAAGTAGTATCACTTAACACAAGACTACTCACTGTGTTGAGAGAGAGGAGGGGGCGGGACTCACATATGTTGCCAAGACCAGATCTCCACCCATTTCCTGGAGAGTTTCGACGGTGCCACTCTGCTCGACATCCCAGGTCTTGAGGACTGCTGGCTCAAGGTGGTTTTGCTGGTGACAGAAGACTGTGCTGCGGTGAATGGTGGCCACTCCCATCATGCCGAGCATTCAGAGGACTTTGGTCGGCATACAACCTGACACCAAAATGGCAGCAGAAAAGAGCAGATTGCCTGCTGGCACCCTCCCGATCATAGGCTGGCTGGACTATTCACTCACATGGTTGCGCGACCTGCAGATCTGCGTGATGTTGAGAGCTGTTACTCTGCCTGTTGATGTGGTGCGGAGAGTCCAGAGACTACAAATCCAATTTTATTGGTCACATACACATATTTAGCAGATGTTATTGCGGGTGTAGAAAAATGCTTGTGTTACTAGCTCCAACAGTGCAGTAGTATCTAACAAATCACAAGAATACACACATCTAAAAGTAAAGAATGGAATTGAGAAATATATAAATATTAGGAAGAGCAATAATCAGAGTGGCGTTGACTAAAATACAGTAGAATAGAATACATTATATACATATGAAATGAGTAAAGCAGTATGTAAACAATATTAAAATGACCAGTGAGTCTATGTACATAGGACAGCATGGTGCAGGGTTGAGTAACGGGGTGGTAGCTGGCTAGTGACGGATATTTAACGGTCTGATAACCTTGAGATAAAAGCTGTTTTTCAGTCTCTCGGTCCCAGCTTTGGTGCACCTGTACTGACCTCGCCTTCTGGATGATAGCGGGGTGAACAGGCCGTGGCTTGGGTGGTTGATGTCCTTAATGATCCTTTTGGCTTTCCTGTGACATCAGGTGCGGTAGGTGTCCTGGAGGGCAGGCAGTGTGCCCCCGGTAATGCGTTGGCAGACCGCATCCCCCTCTGGAGAGACCTGCAGTTGCGGTCGGTGCAGTTGCCGTACCAGGCGGTGATACAGCCCAGCAGGATGCTCTCAATTGTACGTTTGTGAGGGTCTTAGGAACCAAGCCAAATTTCTTCAGCCTCCTGAGGTTGAATAAAGCGCTATTGTGCCACCTTCACCACACTGTGTTGGTGGACCATTTCAGATTGTCAGTGATGTGTACGCCGAGGAACTTGAAGCTTTTCACCTTCTCCACTTCGGTCCCGTCCACGATCAGCTCCTTCGTTTTGTTGATATTGAGGGAGAGGTTATTTTCCTGGCACCACTCCGCAAGGGCCCTCACCTCCTCCCTGTAGGCTGTCTCGTCACTCCCTGTAGGCTGTCTCGTCATTGTTGGTAATGAGGCCTACTACTGTTGTGTAGTCTGCAAACTTGATGTTTGAGTTGGAGGCATGCATGGCCACGCAGTCATGGGTGAACAGGGTACAGGAGGGGGCTGAGTACGCACCCTTGTGGGGCCCCTGTGTTGCGGATCTGCGAAGTAGAGGTGTTGTTTCCTACCTTCACCACCTGGGGGCGGCCCGTCAGGAAGTCCAGAACCCAGTTGCACAGGGCGGGGTTCAGACCCAGGGCCCCGAGCTTAGTGATGAGCTTGGAGGGTACTATGACTATAGCTCAGCATTCAACACCAATGAACATCATTCTGATGTAGGTATTCCTCTTTTCCAGATGGGATAGGGCCGTGTGCAGTGCGATGGTGATTGCGTCATCTGTAGCTCTATTGGGGCGGTATGCAAATTGAAGTGTGTCTAGGGTGTCAGGTAAGGTAGAGGTGGTCTGATCCTTAACTAGCCTCTTAAAGCACTTCATGATGACAAGTGAGTGCTACGGGATGATAGTCATTTAGATCAGGTACCTTTGCTTTCTTGGGTACAGGAACAATGCTGGAACCCAACACAGACTTGGAAAAGCTTCATCAGTTGACAGGAACACAAACATATTTTCCTTGTACGGACTGGCTGAAGCCTGACTCCTTGAGCGTGAATAAAATGTCAGACATAACGTCAGACATTTTTACGGACGCTGTAGGGCAAACAAAGTTGTTCACAATTCAAAATATGCACACCACTAGTCACCCAATGACCACGTCACCTTCCTCATCCTCCATGTCCTCTCTATTGCCATAGATGTTCTCCTCCTCCAAACCCAGGTCCATCTCTTCATCTTCTCCAATGAATTAGGACTGTGCCATAGTGTTGAATTGTTTTACATCCTAGACATATTTCAGTATGTGCACACAAATTAAATCTTCTCAGGTTTTATGATTTATACATTATTGGTATTGACAGCTTTTTCACAATAACTTCCTGGAGGTGAGGTGAGCAGTATAAATGTGACATATGAGAAGACAAAGCAACAAAATATCCAATCCAAAGTAACTAGGGCAGAGATATAAGATGATGACTCACCAATGCTTCTTGTATGTGGCATTAGAAATGACACTAGTGTGCCTTTATGACACGGTCCAGTTGGTCCCAATGCAGATGATGCGATCGGCACTTCAGACTGGGGAGGTACAGAGATTACACACGAAGGTGTAGAGAAGGATCATCCATCATGACAAAATGAAAACATGTTTTAGCAATCTTTGCAAATTTATTGAAAAGACTAGGCAGAAATATCTCATTTACATAAGTATTCACACCATTGAGTCAATACATGTTAGAATCACCATTGGCAGCGATTTCAAAGCTGTGAGTCTTTCTGGGTAAGTCTAAGACCTTTGCACACCTGGATTGTACAATATTTGTACATGATTCTTTCAAAAATTCTTCAAGCTCTGTCAGGTTGGTTGTTGATCAAAGCTAGACAGACATTTTCAAGTCTTGCCATAGATTTTCAAGCTGATTTAAGTCAACTGCAGCTAGGCCACTCAGGAACATTTCAATGTATTCTTGTAACCATCTCCAGTGTATATATGGCCTTGTTTTAAGTTCTTGTCCTGCTGAAAGGTGAATTTATCTCACAGTGTCTGTTGGAAAGCAGACTGAACCAGGTTTTCCTGTAGGATGATTTTTCCTGTGCTTAGCTCTATTTTGTTTATTTTTACCCTGGTCCTTGCTGATAACAAGCATACCCATAACATGATGTAGCCTCTACCATGCTTAAAAATATTAAGAGTGGTTCTCCGTGATGATGTTGGAGTTGCCCCAACCATAACGCTTTGTATTCGGACCACATTTCTTGCAGTTTTACTTTAGTGCCTTATTGCAAACTGTATGAAGTTTTTGGAAATGTGTTTTTCTGTACAGGCTTTCATCTTTTCACTCTGTCATTTGGGTTAGTATTGTGGAGTAACTACAATGTTGTTGAGCCATCCTCAGTTCTCACAGCCATTGAACTCTTAACTGTTTTAAAGTCACCATGACGAAGTCCATAAGCAGTTTCCTTCCTCTACGGCAACTGAGTTAGGAAGGACTCCTGTTTCTTTGTAGTAACTGGGTGTATTCTTCTTTGTGAGGCATTGGAAAATCTCCCTGGTCTTTTGTGGTTGAATCTGTTTAAAATTCACTGCTCGACTGAGGGACCTTACAGATAACTATGTGTGGGGTACAGAGATCAGGTACTCATTAAAAAATCATGTTAAACACTATTATTGCACACAGTCCATGCAACTTATGTGACTTGTGACTCCTGAGTTTATTTAGGCTTGCCATAACAAAGGGGTTGAATACTTGACTCAAGACATTTCAGCTTTTCATTTGAAATTAATTTGTAAAAATGTCAAACATAATTCCACTTTGATAATATGAGGTATTGTGTGTAGGCCAGTGACACAAAATCTATATTTAAATTCAGGCTGTAAAAAGAAGAAACGCACACTGCTCTTGCTAGTATCACTGCGCTTTATTAGGCTTTTCGCATCTTTTTTTCTCATCTTATTCAAATCTTATTCAATTGTTACGATGCTTCTGCAACAAAGATGGCTCAGATGTGTGAGTGCTTTTTGAATTTTAAATTCAGGCTGTAACACAACAAAATGTGGAAAATGTCAAGGGTTGTGAGTTCTTTCTCAAGGCACTGTATCAGCCTAACGCGTAATGTACACTGAACAAAAATATAAATGCAGCATACAACAATTTCAAAGATTTTACTGAGTTACAGTTCATATAAGGAAATCAGTAAATTGAAATAAATTCAGCTCTGGTGGGCATTCAGCATGCAAATTGCACGCTCCCTCAACTTGAGACATCTGTGGCATTGTGTTGTGTGACAACTGCAAAGTTTGGCCTTTTTATTATCCCCAGCACAAGGTGCAACTGTGTAATGATCATGCTGTTTAATCAGCTTCTTGATATGCCACACCTGTCAGGTGGATGGATTATCTTGGCAAAGGATAAATGCTCACTAACAAGGATGTAAACAAATTTGTGCACAAAATTTGAGAAGCTTTTTTGTACGTATGGAAATATTGTATTTCAGCTCACGAAACATGGGACCAACACTTTACATGTTGCATTTTATATTTTTGTTCAGTATTTATAAAGCCAAGCTATCATTTATCACAGCATACAGGCAGTATTAAATAATATAGCTAGTATCTGTAATAATGTTATATTATTTAGATGCTTATGTAACGACCAAACTCGCTAAAAGTGAAATAACTAAGTTGCTTGCTACTTGACCTAGCTAGCCAGCCAACTTTTCTCGACAATTTTGGTATGCAAATGACATTAATCAATACTTAAAAAATATATAAATGCAAGAATTTCAGAGTTTACTGAGCTTCAGTTCATACAAGGAAATTGAAATAAATTAATTAGGCTGTAATCAATGGATTTCATGTGACTGGGCAGGGGTGCAGCCATGGGCCCACCCACTTGGGAGCCAGGCCCAGCCAATCAGAATTAGTTATTTCCCCACAAAAGGGCTTTGACAGACAGAAATACTCCTCAGTTTCATCAGCTGTCCGTGTGGCTGGTCTCAGACTATACCTCAGGTGAAGAAGCCAGATGTGGAGGTCCTGAGTTGGCGTGGTTACATGTGGTCTGCGGTTGTGAAGCCTGTTGGACGCACTGCCAAATTCTCTAAAACAACGTTGGATGCGGTTTATAGTAGAGAAATGAACATTCAATTGTCTGGCAACAGCTCTGATGGACATTCCTGAAGTCAGCATGCCAATTGCACGCTCCCTCAATTTGAGGCATTTTGTTGTGTGACAAAACTGCACACTTTAAAGTGGCCTTTTATTGTACCCAGCACAAGGTGCACCTGTAATGATCATGCTGTTTAATCAGCTTCTTGATATGCCACACCTAGGAGGTGGATGGATTATCTTGGCAAAGGAGAAATGCTCACTAACAAGGATGTAAACAGAAATAAGCTTTGTGCATATGGAACTTTTCTGGGAAAGTTTGAGAGGTGGCTGGCTGGCTCCTATGTTTCAATCCCAGCAATGTGTCAACATTCACCATTTGATAAGCTTGCTAGCTAGCAGAGAAAGAGGCTAAGTTAGCTCGTCAAAAACATTGCAGGCGGGGTAGCCTTACTTGTAACATTACTAGTGTATATAGGTAGCAACCTTATAATGAACGTTAGCTAGCTAGATATAACAATCTAGAAATCTTCGCTAGATTATGTATAGATATAATTTATTACCACATTGAACTTACCCAGTTTATCTCCATCACTGCTGACACTTGCGATGTACCGGGAGGTCGGTAGGAAACAGAGGTTGCAGGCTTCATATTCACGCTCGGCACAGAACCTGGTTTCAGTCGGAGTCTCATTCAGAATCCTGCCTTCCCCTGGTTATAGCCATCGAAGTCCTCCGGTGTGAAATGAGCATCCCATACAGTAGACTGCCCGCGGTTCCCTTACGCCAACTGTACCGGTCCCACTTCAAAGCTAGCTTCATGTTTTTGGGCCACAAGTGAGTCCATCCTTGTGGGTATTATCTCACCCAGCAACAGCACACCTCCTTGGGATATTTAGCTTTTAAAAAAGCTGTTTGGTCTGAAATGAAAACCAACACTAGCTACGGACGACAGAGAACTACTACAATGATCACCAGCTCGCTCAGCTACCAAACGATGTAGTAACCAAAAGTGTTAAACAAATCAAAATATATTTGAGATTCTTCAAAGTCCCCCTTTGCCTTGACAGCTTTGCACACTCTTGGCATTCTCTCAACCAGCTTCATGAGGTAGTCACCTGGAATGCATTTCAATTTACAGGTGTGCCTTGTTAAATGTTCCTTTGTGGAATTTCTTCTTAATACGTTTGAGCCAATCAGTTATGTTGTTTCTACGTAGGGGTGGTTTACAGAAGATAGCCCTATTTAGTAAAAGACCAAGTCCATATAATGGCAAGAACAGCTCAAATAAGCAAAGAAAAACAACAGTCCATCATTACTTTAAGACATGAAGGTCAGTCAATACAGAACATTTCAAAAACAGTGCAGTTGAAAAACCATCAAGCGCTATGATGAAACTGGCTCTCATGAGGACCGCCACAGGAAAGAAAGACCCGGAGTTACCCCTGCTGCAGAGGATAAGTTCATTAGAGTTACCAGCCTCAGAAATTGCAGACCAAATAAATGCTTCACAGAGTTCCAGTAACAGACACATCTCAACATCAACTGTTCAGAGGAATCAGGCCTTCATGGTTGAATTGCTGCAAAGAAACTACTACTAAAGGACACCAATAATAAGAAGAGACTTATTATGTTCCGGGATTCTTCCGATGGCATTGAGGAGTATACCCTTCCCTGGATCTGTGCTCCAACTCAATCCTGTCTCGGAGCTCTACGGACGATTCCTTCGACCTCATGGCTTGATTTTTGCTTTGACATGCACTGTCAACTGTGGGACCTTTTTATATATACAGGTGTGTGCCTTTCCAAATCATGTTCAATCAATTGAATTTCCCACAGGTGGACTCCAATCAATTTGTAAAAGCATCTCAAGGATGATCAAAGGAAATGAGATTCAGCTGAGCTCAATTTTGAGTCTCATAGCAAAAGGTCTAAATACTTATGTAAATAAGGTATGTCTGTTTTTCTGTATTTAATGCATTTGCAAAATAATTCTAAACCTGTTTTCACTTTGTCATTATGGGGTGTTGTGTGTAGATTGCTGAGGAAATTGTTTTATTTCATTCATTTTAGAATAAGGCTGTAACTAACAAAATGTGGAAAAAGTCTAGGGGTCTGAATACTTTCCGGAGGCACTGTAGGTACGCTCATTTATTCATATCTGACAGGGCAGGAGTATGGAGTTCTGAATAATATCCTGGATGTTGTGGAGGTTTGCATTAAAACACCTCGGGCGACTCATTGAAGCTAGCAGCCTAATCTCTAATTTGCCAGCTTCATTCCATGCATCACAGTTTGGCACCTGTCTAGCCCTGCCAGCCCCAAATCCCACATGACCTCGCAGTCACAGCCTGGCAGCCTCAGTCTGGCAAGAGGGACCTGCACTAACTTCACTTCAAAGTCTAAGCCGTTGGGTGGGGGGTGGTGGTGTGTTTCTACTAAGCTAACAAATGGAATTAGTTATTTGATTTTGAATTTTAGGACCCTTTAAGATATATTACTTTTTGGGGGGGATAAAATGTTAACTTTGGCTACAATATAGCCCATAGAAACGCAATGTATAACACATTCAGAAATGGCAAAAAAGACAATAAAAAAGAAATCATAAGGAAGGACAGACACTTCAAAACTGTATATGTCTAGGAGATATAAGTGAACTCAGGACACTTTTCACATTACTTTTGTAGGTCAAACCATTCGGACTCTACGTTTTTGTGAGAGAACTGATTTTTCGAGATGTCTCATGGTCTGACAAACACCAAATGTAGCCTGGCCACCTTCCACCGTAGATGCGGAAGGCCGACCATAGGCGGATGCGCTGGATTGAGACGCAATCCACCAATTTTTATTTTTCTAATCTTTATCTTAAACTGATGGATTTCATGGGGATTTTTTTATTTGATTGACACAGGGCTGCTTTAATAATTTGACAGAAGCTAAGAAACTGATTCTGCTGTCCCTCTTCGATGACAGGGTGGAGCCCATTCCCTATGACACCCCTAAACCCTCCAGTCATACACGTTTTGTCTGCGTGTCGGACACACACTCCAGGACCGATGGGATCCAGATGCCATATGGGGACGTCCTGCTCCATACTGGAGACTTCACTGAACTGGGCCTACCCTCTGAGGTCAAGAAATTCAACGATTGGCTAGGTAAAGTGTCTCTTTTTAATGCACACACAATGCTGTTTCGTAACACTCATCATACTGTACAGTAACCTCTATCTAGGCTAATCACTGTTTTGTGCAATCTGATCAAATGTAAATATCTGTAAGTTACTACAACAGTGTTTAGTCTAATGTGGTCTTCTCAGGTCTGCTTTGACATTATTTAATATTTACTACCGCAATAAAACATTTTAAGATTAAGAACCTACGAAAAGGAAGAAGTCATTTTCCTTGAAAGCCACACATTATTAAAACACTGCCATCCTCCTTAGTTTCAAATTCATTTTAGCCTACAGCCGAGAGAAAATGGAGTTGAGCTTTCAATTTGAGCTCTATACAGAACTGTCTTAGCGTGGTAATAGATGAAGTAACTGGGATAAAGGACCTTTATCTCCAAGAAAGTTAAAAGGTCAAATGAAAATGTTTAAAATGTCACTTTGTTGACTTTAATAGATGTGTGTTGACTGGGTAACTAAGGTCTTCATCTGCAGTTATTGCTCGTTGGTAAGAGAGGGGAAATGTTTACTGTGATCTGAGGAGGTCAAGAAGCCTTCACCTTTTCATTTGTGGCATTTTACTTTCATGGACCGTTCCCTTAACCTCTCGAAGACAACTTTCTGTTTCAGCAAATATATATACACTTTATACTAGATGTTAGAACATAGCTGTGGGGACTTACTAATTCTCGTGGCTGAATGGAAGTGAAGTCGGGCACTGAAGTTGGGCGATTAGGCCTGGCTCGCAGTCGGCATTCCAATTCATCCCAAAGGTGTTCGATGAGGTTGAGGTCAGGGCTCTGTGCAGGCTAGTCAAGTTCACCCACACCGATCTCGACAAACCGTTTCTGTATGGACCTCGCTTTGTGCATGGGGGCATTGTCATGCTGAAACAGGAAAGGGCCTTCTCCAAACTGTTGCCACAAAGTTGAAAGCACAGAATTGTCTAGAATGTCAATTTATGCTGTAGCTTTAAGATTTCCCTTCACTGGAACTAAGGGGTCTAGCCCGAACCATGAAAAGTAGCCCCAGACCATTATTCCTCCTTCACCAAACTTTACAGTTGGCAGTATGTATTCGGGCAGGTAGCGTTCTCTTGGCTTCCGCCAAACCCAGATTTGTCCTTTGGACTGCCAGATGGTGAATGGTGATTCCTCACTCCAGAAAACACGTTTTCACTGCTCCGGAGTCCAATGGCGGTGAGCTTTCCACCACTCCAGCTGACTCTTGGCATTGCGCATGGTGATCTTAGGCTTGTGTACAGCTGCTCGGCCATGGAAACCCATTTCATGAAGCTCCCAATGAACAGTTCTTGTGCTGAAGTTGCGTCCAGAGGTAGTTGGAACTCGGTAGTGAGTGTTGCAACTGAGGACAGACGATTTTTACGCGCTTCAGCACTCAGCAGTCCCGTTCTGAGTTTGTGTGGCCTACCACTTCGTGTCTGAGCCGTTGTTGCTCCTAATGTTTCCACTTCACAATAGCAGCACTTACAATTCACTGGGGCAGCTCTAGCAGGGCAGAAATTTGACGAACTGAGTTGTTAGAAAGGTGGCATCCAAGCTCAGCGTTCAACACCATAGTGCCTACAAAGCTCATCACTAAGCTAAGGACCCTGGGACTAAACACCTCCCTCTGCAACTGGATCCTGGACTTCCTGTCGGGCCGCCTCCAGGTGGTAAGGGTAGTCAACAATACGTCTGCCACACTGATCCTCAACACGGGGACCCCTCAGGGGTGTGTGCTTACTCCCTGTTAACCAATGACTGCGTGGCCAAGCACGACTCCAACACCATCATTAAGTTTGCTGAGGACATAACAGTGGTAGGCCTGATCACCGACAATGATGAGACAGCCTATAGGGAGGTCGTCAGAGACCTGGCAGTGTGGTGCCAGGACAACAACCACAGCCCTATACCTGAGCAACGCAAAGGAGCTTATCGTGGACTACAGGAAAAGGAGGGCCGAACATGCCCCCATTCACATCGACGGGGCTGTAGTGGAGCGGGTTGAGTTTCAAGTTCCTTGGTGTCCACATCATCAACAAACTATCATGGTCCAAACACACCAAGACAGTCGTGAAGAGGGCACGACAACACCTTCTCCCCCTCAAGAGACTGAAAAGATTTGGCATGGATCCCCAGATCTTCATAAAGTTCTATAGCTGCACCATTGAGAGCATCCTGACCGGTTGCAATACCGCCTGGTATGGAAACTGCTCAGCATCTGACCGTAAAGTGCTACAGAGGAAGAGTGCGTACGGCCCAGAACATCACTGGGGCCAAGCTTCCTAACATCCAGGACCTATGTACTAGGCGGTGTCAGAGGAAAGACAAAAAAATTGTCAGTCACCCAAGTCATAAACTGTTCTCTCTGCTACCGCACGGCAAGCTGTACCGGAGTGCCAAGTCAAGGTCCAAAAGGCTCCTTAACAGCTTCTACCCCAAAGCCATAAGACTACTGAACAATTAATCAAATGGCCACCTGGACTATTTACATTGAACTGTTATTGGTTAAGGGCTTGTAAGTAAGAATGTCATGGTTAGGTCTACACCTGTTGTGTTCTGCGTATTTCAAATTTTGATTTGATATTCAACAATTCTTTCTGTTTCCGTCTTTCCTGCAGGGAGTCTACCGTATGAATTCAAGGTGGTGATCGCAGGGAACCATGAACTGACGTTTGACAAGGACTTCATGGCTGAGCTGGTGAAGCAGGATTACTATCGCTTTCCCTCCGTCTCCAAGCTGAGACCTGAGGATTTTGACGATGTTCAGGCCCTCCTCTCAAACTGTACTTACCTGCAGGACTCTGAGGTTACAGTCAAGGGTTTTCGAATATTCGGGGCACCGTGGTAAGTATATCTCTTGTCTTGGGTTAAATATCATGAGTGCTATGCAGTGTTATGCTACAGTGACTATAGGTCCGATTTGTAGATTTGGGTTTTTAAAAAAACTGGAATTCAGCTAAAAATGTGTTTTTAATTTAGGAAGTCTGTTCAAGTATTCCCACAAAATATGAGGCGTGATCATGTCTCAATGTAATTAAGGTGTGAAACTATTATTTAAAAATAACAATCTCTTTTTTGGGTTTAGTTGTGGTCAATTTACAGTGTCTAAATTATTATATTTATTTTCTGACCCCCTTGACCATTCACTCCGACAACAATCAGCTCGTGGCTGAATCTAGTTGCCCCTACCCCTGCTCTAGAGGCTTTTCGCCGAGTGACAGACTATTGCATAATATGGCCTCAGTGACACTGATCACTGTACCTGAGTTTGCCCGTGTTGCTCAAATACTTTATGCTTTACATACAGTGGAGGTGATGACAGAATGTGTGTGGTGACTCGCTTTGCTTGCTTATCAAGTGTGTGAATGAGTCTAGTTTTATTTTTCCTTTACTAGTGTGTGTCTCAAACACTCTACAGAGTATTCACTGCTTCTATTTTCTTAATCCGTTATTGCTTTTTACCATTTCTGTACCTCATTGAGGTCATTGCCTTGTTGTCCTGAATCCTGACAGGGACTCCGTGTTTTTGGTTAGACACAGAGTGCCTGAGACACACGGCTGATTAGTTGGGTGTGGGTCAGTCCCAGCCATGTCCTCTCCTCCTGTCCTAGACTTGTGGCATGTCCTGACATGCTACAGGCTGCCATGGAGACATGTACTTAATAGTGTACTCAGCTTCAGACTTATGTCATCACACACCCATATCCCCATTCAGCCACACCGCTGTGTCTGACTTGTGTATATCTCCCAGGCCCAGTTAACCCTTCAACCACTGCTTCTCTAGTTTCCCCTGTACTACAGTGTCAGGAGGGGATGACTGATCTCTGATTTAGATTAGGAAGTCCGACTCAGAGGTAGTTCATGAGGCAAGTGAAGAGTTTCGCTGTAGGCCTGTCATATGATTCTTCACATTCTTTTTTAATGCTGTGCCAGTGACACATTTTTTTATTTCTTCCTCTAAGACACTTTATTGACCTTTTTTTTAAGAGGCTAGAATTACAAAACATAACCGAATGTAAACTTCATCTCTGTGAACTCCATCCCCCTGGTATTCTCCCCAGTAGGATGGACAGAGACATGCAGCCTGGCTAGCTGTGCCGAGGTCCTGGGTGGCTGGAGAGGGCCAGAGCAGTGGAATCATGCCATTGTGTGTCAGTCTGCCTGACCCTCGTCTGGCCACCACAACTCCCTGCTGGCTGGCACACACCAACCTCCTTTCACAGGCTCTCTTCCCCCCCCTTCCCAGAGCTAATAATCTCTCTGTCAACCACATGCCTCCATCTGCCTGTGTTGTTCTTCATCAGCCCCTGGACATTTGGTCTTAGAGAGAGAGCGAGAGAGAGGTCATGGGGCTTTTGTCTCCTCAAGCCCCAGTTGAATAGGTATGACTCATCTGACAATGAAAGTCTGACCAGGTGTAATGTTATGCAGATGATTGTGAGAGAAGTAGTGTTTTAGGTCTTCATACCTTAACCTGGCTCAGTCAGTATGATATTATATTATATTTGCTTCCTGAGCCCAACTCTCATTCTCAGTGGCAAACCTTCCTGTGCTTGAGGGTAACTCTCCTAGCTTGATTTAATCCTATATCTTCCTCTTCAAAGGTTTTGGTTTTCCTGGTGATAGTGGAATGTTTCTCACAATGCAGGCCGTGAGGAAAGAGCAACAATGAGGGCAGAAACATGTTTCAGTCAGAGTAGTGCTGAATCAAATTATTATTTTGGCAAGAGGGGCGGGAACATGAAGGGGAGTGAACCAGCCGACAGGATGCATGATGGGAGGTCTATGGTGTAGCTCTGGGGTGATCTTTACCGGGGCGATTTCCCAGCCTCTCCAGCAGGAAGGGGCCTTTGTTCCGACACATCCTGGTTCTTTTGTTGGGGCGTACGGATCAAACCCTGGGCCTGACCCCGCGCCCCCTTAGGGACAGCACTCCCAGCAGGCCACGGTGGCCCCTGCTACCTCTGAGCCTAGTGATCACAGAGGTAATTTCCACCGCCCACAAAGAGCTCAGCCAGGCTTGACACACACTGCAGGCCTGCTCTAGGTCTCAGGGTCAATGCTGACTGAAATCATCTGAATGAATTGTTTTTGGGGGGTGATTGTCAAAGCCAGTAGTTCATGACCTTGACTCCTAGATACTTCTGATAGCCGTGCAACAGACTTTTGCCACATAGCATGTCTGTCTGCAAACTTAACTTGTAAAGTTAAAGGGAAACTTTGGGATTTTGGCAGAGGCCCCTTATCTACACTGAACAAAAATATAAACGCAACATGTAAAGTGTTGGTCCCACGCTTCATGAGCTGAAATTGAAGATCACAGAAATGTTCCATATGCTCAAAAAGCTTATTTCTCTCAAATTCTGTGTGTAGTTGTGTAAATCTCTGTTAGTGAGCATTTCTCCTTTGCCAAGATAATCCATCCACCTGACAGGTGTGGCATATCAAGAAGCGGATTAAACAGCATGATCATTACACAGGTGCACCTTGTGCTGTGGAGAATAGAAGGCCACTCTAAAATGTGCAGCTTTGTCACATAACACAATGCCACAGATGTCTCAAGTTTTGAGGAAGCATGCAGTTGAAATACTGACTGCAGGAATGTCCTGATGCCAGAGAATTTGTTTATTTCTCTACCATAAGCCGCCTCCAACGTTGTTTTCGAGAATTTGGCAGTATGTCAAACCGGCCTCACAACCACAGACCACGAGTAACCATGCCAGCCCAGGACTTCCACATCTGGTTTCTTCACCTGCGGGATCCTCTGAGACCAGCCACCCGGACACCTGATGAAACTGTGGGTTTGCACAACCGAAGAATTTCTGCACAAACTGTCAGAAACCATTTCGGGGAATCTCATCTGCGTTCTCGTCATCCTCACCAGGGTCTTGACCTGACTGCAGTTCGGCGTCGTAACCGACTTCAGTGGGCAAATGCTCACCTTTGATGGCCACTGGCACCCTGTAGAATTGTGTTCATCACGGATGGATCCCGGTTTCAACTGTACCGGGCAGATGGCTGACAGCGTGTATGGCGTTGTGTGGGCGAGGGGTTTGCTGATGTCAACGTTGTAAACACAGTGCCCCATGGTGGCGCTGGGGTTA
This sequence comes from Salmo trutta, assembly GCF_901001165.1. NCBI lineage: Eukaryota > Metazoa > Chordata > Actinopteri > Salmoniformes > Salmonidae > Salmo > Salmo trutta. Next base: position 45,499,504 of record NC_042973.1, read on the forward strand.
TGGTATGGGCAGGCATAAGCTACGAACAAGAGAAACAGTTGCATTTTATCGATGGCAATTTAAATGCACAGAGATGCCGTGACGAGATCCTGAGGCCCGTTGTCGTGCCATTCATCCACAGCCATCACCTCATATTTCAGCATGATAATGCACAGCCCCATGTCGCAAGGATCTGTACACAATTCCTGGAAGCTGAAAATGTTGGTCACATACACATGGTTAGCAGATGTTAATGCAAGTGTAGCGAAATGCTTGTGCTTCTAGTTCCGACAGTGCAGTAATATCTAATAAGTAATAAATAACAATTCCACAACTACCTAATACACACAAATCAAAGTAAAGGGATGGAATATGTAGATATAAATATATGGATGAACGATGACCGAGCGGCATAGGCAAGATGGTATAGAATACAGTATATACATATGAGATGAGTAATGCAAGATATATAAACATTATTAAAGTGACAATGATTTCAAGTCTGTATGTAGGCAGCAGCCTCTCTGTGTTAGTGATGGCTGTTTAACAGTCTGATGGCCTTGAGATAGAAGCTGTTTTTCAGTCTCTCGGTCCCAGCTTTGATGCACCTGTACTGACGTCGCCTTCTGGATAGTAGCGGGGTGAACAGGCAGTGGCTCGGGTGGTTTTGTCCTTGATGATCTTTTTGGCCTTCCTGTGACATCGGTTGTGGGCAGGCGGTGATGCAAAGTCGATGTCCCAACCGACTTGCCAAAACTATAGTTTGTTGACAAGACATTTGTGGAGTGGTTGAAAAACAAGTTTTAATGACTCCAACCTAAGTGTATGTAAACTTCCAACTTCAACTGTGCATCTGTATTCCCAGTCATGCGAAATCCATAGATTTATTTCAATTGACTGATTTCCTTAAAAGGGGAAAGGGGATACCTAGTCATTTGTACAACTGAATGCATTCAACTGAAATGTCTTCCTTATATGAACTGTAACTCAGTAAAATCTTTGACATTGTTGCATTTATATTTTTGTTCAGTGTACCCCAGAGTCAGATAGCATGCTAGTAGATACCCATGGACTTCCAGTCATTGCGCTAACGCTAGTTAGCATTGGCCGGCGAAACTACCTCTAACTTCCTTCGTACTGGACACAGAGACATACAAATTGTATCCACTAGTTCATCTGACTGGGGAAGTAGATAAAGGGCCTCATTGCCAAAATCCTGAAGTATCCCTTTAAGCCTACATTTAAAAAAAATGTTTACTTGAAATGTTCCGTATCTCCTAGTAGCATTGAACAGCTAATACCTCCTCCTTTCATGGCAGATATACCATTACCAGACCTAGTAGTGTTCCGTGTGTGTGTGTGTGTGTGTCTGTCAGTGTGACTGAGGGCGAAGGGAGCTGAGCTGCTATGCTATAGGCAGCAAGGTGACAGTGGCAGCCTGAGTATGGCATTAGAAATTCTAAGACTTCCTCTAATCCGCCTATGACTGCGGACACACTGGTCATGTGACCTCTGGGTTCACATCGGGTGAGAGCCCGCCAGGCAGAGCCACAAAGAAGGTGTGGTTCTCTGTTTCCATAGAAACCGTGGCACAGCCGTGTGTGGTGTGTGTGTGTGTGTGTCGCTTCAGTGTGTCATCCTCAGTGTGTTTGCCATTTAAATCAGTTCCACTGGGTGTGTGGGTCAGTGAGGACAGCGTAGCTGTGAGGTTAATGCAGGCTCAGTCTCTCACATGGACACCCATGCTGGGCTAGCAATGTACTTTATTGACTGGTAGACTGGCTATTGTCTTAATGTCATGTGTGGCTTTGATTTTTTTTTTTTCTGTCCATCTGTATAGCAGATGAATAGATGGGAATGGGAAAAGCTGCCTGACTAATCGGCAACAGTATGCGAGCATAGCCTCAAATGACCCTGGTGTTTTTATGCGAAGAAATAAAGGCCATATCTGAAGTGAGGTTCCAACTCCCTAGGTAAGGGCTCCAGTTTCAGCATCACTTGGTGGAAATCCCTATTACCCCTCAATGTGTGAAAATCCTGTCATCACCACAACTTGTCTGATAACAATTACCCCACACAGTATGACTTATTTATATTATTTGGAATATTATTATTTTTGTTGCTAGGTAGCGTTAGCTAGCGCTAGTCGTCTGCACCTGCGCCAAAACTCTCCTCTTTTTCATCCTACAGCTTTTTTGAATAGTGAGCCAACGTGTTTTCAGCACTTATTTTCGATGAGTGATCGAAACAAATTCTCTCATGCTCTCTTGTCGCTCTGCGGAAGACATGTTGTGAGCGATATGTTTGGAAATCCCTAGTTTTCTGACAAAATACTTCACCTCACTTTTCAATAAAGACTTTCCAGAACATAGCTGGATCTAATAATGTAATAACACAATATGTAATAAAGTGTCTTTGGGGTAGCAGCGGTTTTGGTCAGGTTTTGAATGTCCATCGGTGAGCGGACTGTTCCACAAGATCCATCACTTCAGAGGAAGAAGCAGTAACGTGAGAGCCTAGGGAGAACAGGCCACGGTCTGTTCTCCTTCCCCAAATCAAAACCACAAGGGAGTGTATGGTTATGCTCAGCCTCTGGGAGCGTTGGTTCACGCAGGGGAGGTGTTGAAATGCTGCTCTACTCTGCCCTACAGGCTCCTGCGAGGCCTTACCTGCTGACATCACGGATTGTGAAGTGACCTTTGACCCGGAAGTGCAAGCTGCACGTCAGTGTTAATTAGCTGCTCATGTCCGCTACCCTCCTCAGATCTTTCAGCAGTGCATTGTCCTGCTCTGGCTGACTGCAGCCCAGCGCTGGAGGCTCTCACACAGCGCCAGGCAGGCAGGGCAAACTTGTGCACAGGAAGAGGGGCCAGGTTGCCACGAAGGCGGCAGGCGGGGGTCATAGGGGTGGTGGTGGGGGGAGAGGTAAGGAAAAGAGGGAGGGAGGGGCGGGCAGAGAGAAGAGTGGGTCAGGCAGACAATAAGTATGGCCCAGATTAGGAGCGGGATGAACACCCACAGACGAGAGGAGGAGATGCCTGCCCTCTATACAGAGGATTACCGTTTTGGATGAACTCCAGCCTACCACAAGGCCACAGTGGATTCGGAAGGCTAGGGCCTTTTGACTTATGTGTCCAGGTTGAATGATGTTCAGGTGTTAGGCGCAAATCCCACCGCTGACTCCAATTTCTCTAGCGATGTGTTTCTGTGAGCCTGCCCCTCCTCTCAGTCCCTGTATGTGTCAGTCAGTGGTAAGAGGCCTTGCTATTACCCCCCCCCCCCCCCCCCCAGGAGCCAGCCAGAGCCTTGTTACCTCAACATCATCCAGATTTTTACAGTGACATCACAAGTGCTTTAACAGCCTCCGTCTAGCACCACAATGTAATGATCTGTGAAATAACCAACCAGTGCGGTGCCCTTTACCACAATGAATTATGCGGCTCGTTTGACTAACCAGGGTCGTCCAGCGCCATCTCGGTAGAGGAGACCTTGGATGAGACGACGTGTGTGTGTGTGTGTGTGTGTGTGTGTGTGTGTGTGTGTACGGCCCTCTGTGGTGTGTGTAGACTAGACTACTGATGATCACTCCCAGGCTTCAATGACTAGCAAATGAATGAATGCAGAAAAGCTGATCGTACCTCCAGGCGACATTCAGACTGAGGAGGATGCAGCTAGCCTACTCAGTGGGGTTGAGGGGTGGATTGGACCCCCAGTGCAGTGTCGCAACAAGCCTGGCTGAGTACACGACACAGTAAAGTGTAGTGTGAGTAGTGTTTGCTAGAAGCTAAGACCATCTGTCCAGCCCAGGGCAGGCGATAGAGAGAAACAGGAGATGGTAGGTTTTACACAGAAGAATGCAGCATTTTACCATTTAGCTTCCTCATGTCAGTATTGTGACTGACAGAGTATGTGTCCAGGTATGTAGCATCCTATGCCATTACAGACAAGACTGGACAGACAGGATATCCCCAGGCCCTTAATTTCCCTCTCAGTAACACTCTGCTGCAGCAGAGAGTTGTTCAACATTACAGCCATACACAGCCATATGCCCCTCAATTCTAGTCTAGTGCTACTACCCACAGATAGTCCTGACTGAGTGAATTAATATTTGAAGATTCCAGTAGCCCTTTTAGATTGGAGAGACTTGAGGGACTCGTGAGGCAGTGCATTAGTGGCTGACCTGACCGCTTTCATAAATAACCTGAAGCTAGGGGTGCGGTCGGGGCACTGTTTTAGAGCTAAAAATGTCTGGCCCATGTCTGCATTCTGTGTTCGGTTCAGCTGACAGGTCACCAAGCTCACGTGCTGATAAAGTTCAAACCAATGACACGCATGGCTTGTTGTGTCAAGACGATGTACACTGTACAGGTTGGCATATTTAACAAGAGGACGTTGTCAGATCTATGCTTGGAAAAGCAGAAATGTGTGTGTGTGTTTGCGTGTGTGTACGTGTGCGTGTGTGTAATGACAGAGAGTAAGGTGATGATCAGATAGCAGCAAGTCCAGACAGTGGCTGTTATTGCAGGGCTTTATCTGCTGAATGTCTGCCTGCCTGCCGGAGGGGGGTGGGTCTGCAGAAACGCTAGCCCTAGCAATGGTGAAGGATTGCACCCATGTGTATACCCCCCCGACACATTATGCTCTAAAGCAGGCACTGTGCTTTATTTACTCTGCCATCAATCACGATCAAGCTGCCACTGGCCTCTTAAAGCAGAGGGCCCAGGCATGCAGGACAGGAAGTAGCATTATTTCTTCTATCAGCCTGAGTCCGGGCAGACAGCGGAGGCCAGAGAATGTCCTGATGGATCGTTCCCCAACAGGAGACAACAGCAGTGGCCAGAGGTAGTCTATCAGTTAGCCTAGTGATGACAGCCACTGTTGGAGAAGGCAGAGTTAAATCACATCTGATCTTATCTCATGTCTACTTGGTCCATCTACCCTCAATATCCTACCCTCCCCATCTTTGCTGATATGTTTAGGCCTATGTGGGCACTTTAAATCATTTTTGTCCATGATTTAAATTGGGATAAGCTAAGGTTGTTGTTTTTTCTGTTGTCCGCCGTCCCCCCCCCCCTCCCCCCCATTTCTAGTCTTTGTCTTGTCGTGAATCCTCTGACGGTATGACAACATAAAGAGGTATGTGTACCTTCTTCCCAAGGCCCCCCCTCCCCAACGAGGTGATGCTCTTGCTCCCTCTGCTCCGGGTCCCCCACAGCATGTGAAGATAATGGAGTCCGGAGCCTGCCTCTCCTCCCCCCCTCTACTTCCTGTCTTTTACAGGCTCCTGTGTTGAGCAGCACAGCTCATTGTTCACCTCTCATCTCTGTCTGCTCTGCTGGGATCGAGAGAGACGCCGGGGGAAAACGCAGGATTAATCTGTGCACTGGTGTCAGCAGTAAGATCCAGTTCTAACACAGAACAGGCTCAGCTTTGAGTCACAAGGTTGGAGAAGGCAGTGTTACCCAGCCTGGAGGGAAATATATAGGTGCAGTCAATATGAATTGGCTGTTTCTGAGCAACGCAGTGCAGAGCTGTGTCAGCAGGCCTTTGCTATCGCACAGTGGGGGGTTTAACAGAAATGCTGATATGTAACAAGACCATACAAATCAAATTTACATTTGAATTGAACTTGGCAGTAGGAGCGCTGTGTGTAAGTTATGTTTTCATTTTGTTGAAAGCCACACTATACAAAATGTGCCTGATTCAAACTCTCACATTATTCGATGTGAAAGTTGGTCCAGAGGCTTACCTGGACTGGAACGCCCTCAGCGAATTGGAAACAACTAGAGGCGTCAGGGGAAAGAGTGCCTGCAGTTTAACAGAGGACACCGCATCGTAACTCCACATTTACTGGATTGGTTGAACAGTGCAGACGAGAACCTCACCCTGCCAGTTGTTTTTCTCTCCTCAGGACCGTTAAGAAAGGAACGGAGCTCAGGCTTTTCTTTTACGCCTGATACTTCAGGTTAGGACTGGAATGACTCGAACCGTCAAATGCATCTTTGGTCAGAAGGGAAGCATCAATCTGTAGTGTTTATGTATGTAGTTAATGTCCCCCGTAGGCAGCAGCAGCCCTGGGTTGAACCCTCCAGAGAGACCCGGGCCACGGTGTAGCCTAGATTGTCCAGGCAGGTTGATAAATGCCCCACGGGCCACATCGGTCATAAAGCCACAGCTATCAGCGTTCATTTAGTGGAGACCAAAGAGGCGACAGACTCGGCCCCCGTCTGTCTCCCTACCCTTTCCCAGGCAGCTCTGGCCAGATTTAGCCGTGGCCTGATGTGTGCCGTGCTGTCTGGCCGTTGAGGCCGGGCCATCTCTTTACCTCCCTGTGCCCTGGCTGTCTGAGCAGTCGGTATAAAGACGGCAGTCAGGGCAGGGCTGCCCGTACATACTGATGTGTGTGTGTGTGTTACGAGGCCTGTCCCAGGAGAGATATAAATCTCTTAACATGCTCCTTCTTATTGGTGCTGACAGCTTAATCAATTTGTCTCCTCTTTGGATGACCTCTGTTATGCTGTGGCACAGCCGTGTGGCCAGAATGAATGTCCTGGTCATCTAATAGCCCTCTATCTCCCGCTATGGCTCGCTGTCTTCAGCTCTCTCTCTCTCTCTTTCTCTCTTGGCATCTTCTAGCTATCTATTGATAGGATAGGCGCCTGTCAGTCATAAAGCGAGTGATAGCAGACTGCTTTTACCTGTCATCTGTCCCGCCTTCTGGTACAATTTGTGTGCGCCGTGGTTGGTTGCAGTCAAATTTCTTTACACGGAGGATGTAGAGAACATGATGCTCGTGAATTTGCACGTACCGTGTAAGTTGTAACAATGAGTCGAAATCCACTTAGCCTAATTATTGTTTCCTGGCACATTCATTTATTTTCTTTCACGTGTTTCACATAGCCAGCCACGCGGACTCATGGCACATTGGCTATTTACCATGGACGTCACTAGAGATTCATGGATAGTGAGGCTAAGCCTCTTTTAGGGGGGGGGGGGGGGGGTCTGGGCATACTCCCCCAGGATTTTTTTTAAAGCCCCCAAAACATCTTTTCATCATGTATTTTTAAATTAACAATTGGTGTAAAATCTATCAAAATAAGGTTACTTTTGTTTAAGGTTGGCTAAAAGTATACCTGTCTCATAGTTTGTGTGTAATGAACACGATGGGAGACAGAGAGCTGGTTTCAAGCACAGGGCGCAGCAAGTGTTTATTGGTAAATGACCACAGGAGGAGGCAGGTAGCTGGGTCCAGGGGCAGGCAGAAGGTCATACACAGGGGGTCAAAAAAGGCAACAGTACAGGCAGGGAAAAGGCTAGTAACGTCGTCCGGGAGATCAGGCAATAGGTTGATAACAGGAAATCCGGTAGGCTAAAGTACAGGCAGGGAATAGGCAAAAGGCGTCGTTAGTGAGGCAGACCAAAACCATCATACACGGGTGTATTAAATTACGGGAAAAACAGCTCTGAATAGACGTGTGTCACAAAAACAATACAGTGAGGGGGAAAAAGTATTTGATCCCCTGCTGATTTTGTACGTTTGCCCAATGACAATGAAATGATCGGTCTATCATTTTAATGGTAGGTTTATTTGAACAGTGAGAGACAGAATAACAACAACAAAATCCAGAAAACCGCATGTCAAAAATGTTATAAATTGATTTGCATTTTAATAAGGGAAATAAGTATTTGACCCCTCTGCAAAACATGACTTAGTACTTGTTGGCAAAACCCTTGTTGGCAATCACTCAGGTCAGACGTTTCTTGTAGTTGGCTACCAGGTTTGCACACATCTCAGGAGGGATTTTGTCCCACTCCTCTTTGCAGATCTTCTCCAAGTCAATAAGGTTTCGAGGCTGACGTTTGGCGACTCAAACCTTCAGCTCCCTCCACAGATTTTCTATGGGATTAAGGTCTGGAGACTGGCTAGGCCACTCCAGGACCTTAATGTGCTTCTTCTTGAGCCACTCCTTTGTTGCCTTGGCTGTGTGTTTTGGGTCATTGTCATGCTGGAATACCCATCCACGACCCATTTTCAATGCCCTGGCTGAGGGAAGGAGGTTCTCACCCAAGATTTGACGGTACATGGCCCCGTCCATCATCCCTTTGATGCGGTGAAGTTGTCCTGTCCCCTTAGCAGAAAAACACCCCCAAAGCATAATGTTTCCACCTCCATGTTTGACGGTGGGGATGGTGTTCTTGGTGTCATAGGCAGCATTCCTCCTCCTCCAAACACGGCGAGTTGAGTTGATGCCAAAGAGCTCCATTTTGGTCTCATCTGACCACAACACTTTCACCCAGTTGTCCTCTGAATCATTCAGATGTTCATTGGCAAACTTCAGATGGGCATGTATATGTGCTTTCTTGAGCAGGGGGACCTTGCGGGCGCTGCAGGATTTCAGTCCTTCACGGCGGAGTGTGTTACCAATTGTTTTCTTGGTGAGTATGGTCCCAGCTGCCTTGAGATCATTGACAAGATCCTCCCGTGTAGTTCTGGGCTAATTCCTCACCGTTCTCATGATCATTGCAACTCCACGAGGTGAGATCTTGCATGGAGACCCAGGCCGAGGGAGATTGACAGTTCTTATGTGTTTCTTCCATTTGCGAATAATCACACCAACTGTTGAAACCTTCTCATCAAGCTGCTTGGCGATGGTCTTGCAGCCCATTCCAGCCTTGTGTAGGTCTACAATCTTGTCCCTGACATCCTTGGAGAGCTCTTTGGTCTTGGCCATGGTGGAGAGTTTGGAATCTGATTGATTGCTTCTGTGGGAAGGTGTCTTTTATACAGGTAACAAGCTGAGATTAGGAGCACTCCCTTTAAGAGTGTGCTCCTAATCTCAGCTCGTTACCTGTATTAACCTCTTACATCTAGACGTTCCGCTAGCGGAACACCTGCTCCAATATTCAATGATGGGCGTGGCGAGAAATACAAACTCCTCGAAAATCCGAAAACTTCCATTTTTCAAACATATGACTATTTTACACAATTTTAAAGACAAGACTCTCCTTTATCTAACCACACTGTCCGATTTCAAAAAGGCTTTACAGCGAAAGCAAAACATTAGATTATGTCAGCAGAGTACCCAGCCAGAAATAATCAGACACCCATTTTTCAAGCTAGCATATAATGTCACAAAAAACAAAACCACAGCTAAATGCAGCACTAACCTTTGATGATCTTCATCAGATGACACTCCTAGGACATTATGTTATACAATACATGCATATTTTGTTCAATCAAGTTCATATTTATATCAAAAAACAGCTTTTTACATTAGCATGTGACGTTCAGAACTAGCATACCCCCCGCAAACTTCCGGTGAATTGACTAAATTACTCACGATAAACGTTCACAAAAAACATAACAATTATTTTAAGAATTATAGATACAGAACTCCTTTATGCAATCGCGGTGTCCGATTTTAAAATAGCTTTTCGGTGAAAGCACATTTTGCAATATTCTGAGTAGATAGCTCGCCATCACGGGCTAGCTATTTTGACACCCATGAAGTTTGGTACTCACCAAACTCAGATTTACTATAAGAAAAATTGGATTACCTTTGCTGTTCTTCGTCAGAATGCACTCCCAGGACTTCTACTTCAAAAACAAATGTTGGTTTGGTTCAAAATAATCCATAGTTATATCCAAATAGCGGTGTTTTGTTGTGTGTTCAAGACACTATCCGAAGGGTGACGCGCCCGGCGCGTTTCGTGACAAAAAAATTCTAAATATTCCATTACCGTACTTCGAAGCATGTCAAACGCTGTTTAAAATCAATTTTTATGCGATGTTTCTCGTAAAAAAGCGATAATATTCCGACCGGGAGTCGTTGTTTTCGTTCAAAGACAGAAAAAGTAAAATGGACTCTTCTCGTGCACGCGGTGCCAGTCACATTGTTCTCAGATCGACCACTATCCAAATGCGCTACTGTTTTTCAGCCATGGCCTGCAAAGTCATCATTCAACGTTCTGGCGCCTTCTGAGAGCCTATGGGAGCGTTTTGGATAGAGATGATCAAGAAGGCCAAGAAATGGTCAGAGAGGGCGCTTCCTGTTTGGAATCTTCTCAGGTTTTGGCCTGCCAAATGAGTTCTGTTATACTCACAGACACCATTCAAACAGTTTGAAACTTTGGAGTGTTTTCTATCCAAAGCTAATTATGTGCATATTCTAGTTTCTGGGCAGGAGTAATAATCAGATTAAATCGGGTACGTTTTTTATCCGGCCGTGAAAATACTGCCCCCTATCCATAACAAGTTAAAGACACCTGGGAGCCAGAAATCTTTCTGATTGCGAGGGGGTCAAATACTTATTTCCCTCATTAAAATGCAAATCAATTTGTAACATTTTTGACATGCGTTTTTCTGGATTTTTTTGTTCTGTCGCTCACTGTTCAAATAAACCTACCATTAAAATTATAGACTGATCATTTCTTTGTCAGTGGGCAAACGTACAAAAATCAGCAGGGGATCAAATACTTTTTTCCCTCACTGTACCTCACAATGATGCTGTGCAAAGAACTGAACTAAATAGTGTGTGATAATGACATACAGGTGTGTGATCAGAATTCAGGTGATTGGGATCTGGAGAGTGAGCTGTGTTCAGGGGATCTATGTGTTTGAGACTGTGAGTTGGAAGTGGACGTTACATTAGGTTAGACACTGATCTAATATGACTTACTTAAATTATATCCAAATAAAGAAATTAAAGTCCACTCTGTCCCCATCCATCCAACAACAAAAGGCACAAAAATGGCTGTACAGTGTAGCCAAAATACTTTGGGATTTTATTTTGAGAGAGCAAGAGATGCATGTCATGTTATACCATTAGAAGAAAACTGTATCATCCAGAAAGGGGCAAAACTAAATTCAACTAATGAGCTAAATAAAATGGAAAAATAATTTAGGTATAAAATCTGATTAAAAAAAGTACGATCCCAATCAAATATTACAACCTATATTAAGGAACTCCTCCTCCTGCTTCTTCTCTCTTTTTATGCTTATTTTGTGGGCGGATGCATCAAAGTGTACCTCCTATTTTTAAAGGTGGCAAAGCGGTCAATGAAGCTATTGTGGCTTAGTGGCCCAAACACTTCACCCTCAATGGACATGGCTGCAAGACTTGCAAGCCTTTTCTGACCCATTGTCTTACGCAACCAGGAGTGCATCCGGCGCAGTGCACTAAAGGACCTTTCACCGGAGCAGCTGCTGACAGGAATTGTGAGGGAAACCTGAATGATTTCCTTCAGAGAAGGAAACATATCATCACCCAGGAGGTTATGCACAGCAAGCATATCTTTAGGAGGACATCCAGTCTCTCTTTTCTGGGCAAGAAAGTTTCTGGCCACCAACATCTCTTCTGTTTTAACATCAATACCGTAGTGCTTGGCAAACTCAGTTAAGCTTGATGTATCGAGGAAGTTTTTGGATTTGAGGCTGCATGCCTGTATGCCTTTGAGCAGACCTGCATCTAAGTCGAGAATCCATCTTGTCCAAGCAGGGGAGCAGCAACTCTGTTTTCATTGTTTGGGAACATGACAATTCTGTACCTAAACCCAAGAAGGTCTCCACCAGAAAATCTCTCTTTGTTTGCACTTTCTTGCTGCATCTGCCTCTGGAATATTATGAATTTCACAGAGTGCTTTGGTTTTGTTACAAAGTTCTGTGGCAAATGCATCTGTGCGTTTGCCTATCAGTGTATCACATACATACAGATTGTTTGCCAAAACAAGCTTCTGCCAGGTCTACAGTCTCTTTCTGGAGGAACTTATGTAGTCCCTCAGTTATAGAAAGAAAGCACTGAAACATCAGTAGCAAATACATGGTGGAGAACTGAACACAATGCTCCACCGTGGCTAAAGCCCCCCTAAAATAGGCCTAGTGACATCCCTGCTATTTACTGTGCTTTGATTGACAACTGGACAAGCAAGTGTGGACTAGTTTATAAAAAGTGTCGAACTGAACGAATAAAGTACATCTCCTATAACCCTTTGCCATTCATAAATCATGCAACGTGGTTATGTCCATGGTATTGCATCGGGATAAGTCAACCAAAAGATTTCCTAGGTTTCCTTTCCTAGGATGTTGGGGATTGCCGGACAGGGATGCTAAAGTGTGTGTCTCGTCAGTCGGAGAGCCATTCATTTGTCTTCCTACTATGCATAGGCTACTGGTAGGCTTAGACTTGTTGGTGATTTTATATGTAGATAAATTATGAAAACATTTTATGAAGCTGGTGAATCGTCACTACACCAATGGGTAGTGGAGAGCCTCATTCTTGTCAAAATATGATAATTAGGGCCCTCACAGAATCCAGGCATTTAAAATGGTATTCAACAATATTCCCAAAATGTATTGACCTAAATTCATTTGTCCAAGTTTATCATAAGATATGAACAACTTTCTGAAGGGGCAACGAGAATGTCCGTGTGTGCAGTTCGCACGTCTACCACTTTGTGTAGCCGTTAGCATTGATGCTAATGAAAACAGTCCTCTGGTAGATGGAAAGGCTTTCCCAAAAACCTTCTCAATTACATGCTAACTACATAGTAGCCTATGCTTACTGTGATGTCAAATAATCAATGATATCATGATTATTTTCATCAATCCAGTGGGTATTTCTTTTGCGAACTCTACCATCACGTGTGCTGCAAAAACACCATTAAACAACTAAATAAGTAAATCTGTAATCTCGAAGACAGGTTAAAGGTTTAAGGTTCTCTTACTTAGAAAATAGTCCTGATCATATAGGCCTACACAAAGAGAATATCCCGGCAAATAACATCACACTGAATGTTATTTGTCTATAATACAAAAAAAAAATCCAATCTGGGATGAAACCCCCCCCCCCCCCCGAAAGTATTCAGACCCCTTGACTTTTTCCACATTTTGTTACGTTACAGCCTTATTCTAAAATTGATTACATATATTCTTTCCTCATCAATCTACACACAATACCCCATAATGACAAAGCAAATAAATGTTTTTCTTACATTTTTGGAAAATGTATCAAAAGGAACTGAAACATCACATTTACATAAGTATTCAGACCCTTTACTCAGTACTTTGATGCACCTTTGGCAGAGATTTACAAACTCAAGTTTTCTTGGTATGACGCTATAAGCTTGGCACACCTGTATTTGTGTTTTCTCCCATTGTTCTCTGCAGATCCTCTTAAGCTCTGTCAGGTTGGATGGGGAGCGTCACTGCACAGCTATTTTCAGGTCTCTCCAGAGATGTTCGATCGGGTTCAAGTCTGGGCTTTGGCTGGACCACTCAAGGACATTGCGACTTGTCCCGAAGCCACTCCTGCGTTGCCTTGGCTGTGTACTTAGGATCGTTGTCCTGTTGGAAGGTGAACCTTTGCCGCAGTCTGAGGTCCTGAGTGCTCTGGAGCAGGTTTTCATCAAGGACATCTCTGTACTTTGCTCTGTTCATCTTTGCCTCGATCCTGACTAGTTTCCCAGTCCCTACCGTAGGGATGGTGCCAGGTTTCCTCCATACGTGACGCTTGGCATTCAGGCCAAAGAGTTCAATCTTGGTTTCATCAGACCAGAGAATCTTGTTTCTCATGGTCTGAGAGTCCTTTAGTTTCCTTATAGCAAACTCCAAGCGGGCTGTCATGTGCCTTTTTACTGAGGAGTGTCTTCCGTCTGGCCATTTAACATAAAGGCCTGATTTGGTGGAGTGCTGCAGAGATGGTTGTCCTTCTGGAAGGTTCTCCCATCTCCACAGAGGAACTCTGAAGCTCTGTCAGAGTGACCATCTGGTTCTTGGTTACCTCTCTGACCAAGGCCCTTCTCCCCCGATTGCTCAGTTTGGCCGGGTGGCCAGCTCTTGGAAGAGTCTTGGTGGTTACAGACTTCTTCCATTTAAGAATGATGGAGGCCACTGTATTCTTGGGGACCTTCAATGCTGCACACATGTTTTGGTACCCTTCCCCAGATCTGTTCCTCAACACAATCCTGTCTCAGAGCTCTATGGACAACCTCACGGCTTGGTTTTTTTCTCTGACATGCGCTGTCAACTGTGGGAGTGTATATAGACAGGTGTGTTCCTTTCCAATCATGTCCAATCAATTTAATTTACCACAGGTGATCAATGGAAACAGGATGCACCTGGGCTCAATTTCAAGTCTCAAAGCAAAGGGTCTGAATACCTATGTAAATATGTTTTTTCTGTTTTATTTTGAAAACATTTGCAAAAAATAAAAATAATAAACTGTTTTTGCTTTATTTTCTCATTATGGGGTTTTGTGTGTAGATTAAGGGAAAAACATTTTTTAATCCATGTTGGAATAAGGTTGGAACAAAATGTGGAAAAAGGGAAGGGGCCTGAATACTTTCCGAATGCACTGTATGTCCTGGTCGAAAAAACAGTTTCTCTCTTTCTCGTAATTTAAAAAAAAATATTGTACTCAGTTCTGTGTTCATGATTGAATTGCATGTATGCACATATACTGTATTCAGTATTTTGTGCAGGTGTGTGTAATGTAGATTTCTTTGAACCGTTTCTACAGGACGCCGTGGTTTAATGGCTGGGGTTTTAACCTTCCCCGTGGTCAGTCACTACTGGACAAGTGGAATCTGGTTCCAGAGGGTATAGACGTTCTCATGACCCATGGACCTCCCCTCGGTGAGTTGAGTTCATATAACCGCAAAACACTCTATTCCACATCATAGTGTGTAGGATATTATCCCACAGACTGCTAAAACTGGTTGTACTTATTTACCAGTACGATTACTGTGTCACTCATTCATTGCACATACTGGAAGTAATTCCACCGAAAGCTGATATTCAATAAATAGGATGAAAACTGGAATCTCATGCTTATCTGAACACTTGGGGTAATTCTCATTATTGTCACAATGTTAGAAATCAACATTTGAAGCATATTTCTTGGACAATTGCTGTTCTGGATGGCACTTTATGAGAATTCAGTATTGAAAAAATTCCCCGCCGTAAAACAGTATATTAGCAGATATATCAGTATAGGTCCATTCCCCCCCCCCCCCCCCCCCCCCAAAAAAAAATCTGAATCGGTATCGGACCCAGAAGAACATATAGTTCTGGCTTTAACTGTTAGCAATGGAAGCAGAGTTAAGGTGACCTTTTCCTCACGGGAAAAAAACACACAACGAGCTACAAAAGCCTGTGCAAGGACGAGTTGGGTATTTTCACCTCACCTGTATTTGCGTCTGCGTAGGTGGAGCCAAAAATGGAAGTGTCAGAAGGAGGTTTGGGGGAGAGTATGCTAATTAACCTTTCCACATAAAGTATAATTACATGAATGTATTGAGAAGGCTACGAGATAAGAATAAAACGGGGACAATAATGGTAGATGATGAGTAGTCCAGAGTAGGCCATCATAGGCCCATGCTTTAAGTGAGGCTGGTCTTGTTGCCTATGTTTTTAATATTTAACTAAATAATATTATTGGCTGTATATTATATTGTTAATGTCTAGCCTACTTTTAAGCTCTTACCAGTAAAAAAAAAAAATCTCATGTATTGCCTATGTTCCATTCAAACATTCACAGCACATATGTTAGTAACACATTATTGTTTTATAATGTAATTCTGAACAGCGTTAAGACGGGGGAAAATGTCGCCCTTAGTTTCTGCCTGACCGGTTTCACTACATGTTATAAATGAATTTGTTGTTAAATGTATTTTCGTTACAAATGTATCTTTCTTATGCTTAATCCAGTGTGTGTTAATCAATCTATGGGTGTGGTTTGGGACAGGTTTCCGTGACTGGGTCCCCAAGGAGCTCCAGAGAGTGGGCTGTGTGGAGCTGCTCAACACGGTACAGCAAAGGGTCCAACCCAAGCTCCACGCCTTCGGTGGCATCCACGAGGGTGAGTATTCTGTACCCTGTCCTCCATAGTCCTGGTTCTACGCAATAACAGATTGGTAGAGTACTGATGTACAGCATCCGTATTGTATTTGTATTTATGGATCCCCATTACTTTTGCTGGACCCCAGGAAGAGTAGCTGCTGCCTTGGCACCTACTCTTCCTGGGGTCCAGCAAAATTAAGTCAGTTTACACAATTATAGGAAGGAGTCCAATTTCAGGCAAAACACTTCCTAACATGGATGCTGTAGTAGGGTGACACTTAATACTGCATCAGTGGGGGCTATCCTGTGCCATGCATCTCTAGCTTAACAGACCTGTTATTGTCTCTTTTTTGACACTGGTGTCTTATTTCTCTGTCCTCTGTCTGCAGGGTACGGCATTATGACGGATGGATGCACAACTTTTATCAACTCCTCCACCTGTACAGCCAGTTTCCAGCCTACCAATCCCCCCATCATATTCGACCTGCCCAACCCATAGAGCATCTGAAATAAACCAGCATTTTTTTAATGAAATGAGTTGTACTAAATGTTAATCTTCAAGATATTTGGCTTTTTGTAAAAATGCATGAAAATCTGATTCTGCTCATGAAGTTATGAACTTTGTAAAATATTTCATATTTTCCAATTGTTTGCATTTGCTGCAATAACTGTTTTTTTGTGCCATTTGTCATTCTTTGTTTTCTCACTCAAGACATACAGTTGAAGTTGGAAGTTTACATACACTTAGGTTGGAGTCTTTAAAACTTGTTTTTCAACCACTCCACAAATTTCTTGTTAACAAACTATAGTTTTGGCAAGTCGGTTAGGCATCTACTTTGTGCGTGACACAAGTCATTTTTCCAACAATTGTTTACAGACATAACTTCACTTATAATTCACTGTATCACAATTCCAGTGGGTCAGAAGTTTACATACACTAAGTTGACTGTGCCTTTAAACAGCTTGGAAAATTCCAGAAAATTATGTCATTGCTTTAGAAGCTTCTGATAGGCTAATTGACATCATTTGAGTCAATTGGAGGTGTACCTGTGGTTTGTATTTCAAGGCCTACCTTCAAACTCAGTGCCTCTTTGCTTGACATCATGGGAAAATCAAAAGAAATCAACCAAGACCTCAGAAAAAACATTGCAGACCAAACGCCTGAAGGTACCAGTATAAACACCATGGGACCACGCAGCCGTTATACCGCTCAGGAAGGAGACGCGTTCTGTCTCCTAGAGGTGAACGTACTTTGGTGCGAAAAGTGCAAATCAATCCCAGAACAACAGCAAAGGACCCTGTGAAGATGCTGGAGGAAACGGGTACAAAAGTATCTATTTCCACAGTAAAACTAGTCATATATCGACATAACCTGAAAGGCCGCTCACCAAGGAAGAAGCCGCTGCTCCAAAACCAAATTAAAAAAGCCAGACAATGGTTTGCAACTGCACATGGGGACAAAGATCGTACTTTTTGGAGAAATGACCTCTGGTCTGATGAAACAAAAATAGAACTGCTATATGTTCGTTATGTTTGGAGGAAATGCACACTAAAGCTTCCATGTCGAAGAACACCATCCCAACCGTGAAGCATGGAGGTGGCACCATCATGTTGTGGGGGTGCTTTGCTGCAGGAGGGACTGGTGCACTTAACAAAATAGATGGCACCATGAGGGAGGAAAATTGTGGATATATTGAGGCAACATCTCAAGACATCAGTCAGGAAGTTAAAGCTTGGTCGTAAATGGGTCTTCCAAATGGACAATGACCCCAAGCATACTTCCACAGTTGTGGCAAAATGGCTTAAGGACAACAAAGTCAAGGTATTGGAGTGGCCATCACAAAGCCCTGACCTCAATCCTATAGAAAAGTTGTGGGCAGAACAGAAAAGGCGTGTGCGAGCAAGGAGGCCCACAAACCTGACTCAGTTACACCAGCTCTGTCAGGAGGAAGGAATGGGCCAAAATCCACCCAACTTATTGTGGGAAGCTTGTGGAAGGCAACCCGAAACGTTTGACCCAAGTTAAACAATTTAAAGGCAATGCTACCAAATACTAATTGAGTGTATGTAAACTTCTGACCCACTAGGAATGTGATGAAAGAAATAAAAGCTGAAATAAATAATTCTCTCTACTATTATTCTGACATTTCACATTCTTAAAATAAAGTGGTGATCCTAACTGACCTAAGACAGGTAATTTTTACTAGGATTAAATGTCAGGAATTGTGAAAAAACTGAGTTTAAATGTATTTGGATAAGGTGTAGGTAAACTTCCGACTTCAACTGTATACACTTTTTGTCTGACAGGCAAGTACACTGCCTGACAGTAATCATACTTTCTACATCAGCAATACTTGACCTTATGATGATAATAGAACATGCATAACATAAGATATTTGGTCTCTGTTCATAAAGGCCTGTTTATTGTTGAAAATGAAACATTTTGAATATATGAAATGTTTCCAATTATTATATAACAGTAGTCCCTTGGGCTCTCACATTTGTTTTAGAAATGTATGTACCGGTGCATCATCTACCTTGATCTGGGGCACGTTCAACAGGACGCAACATATTATGTATATTCTCAAATGTCCCCATCTTCCATGGAGTACATGTGAATTGGTGTTTGTGTGAATTTATATAGGCCCACTAAAGCCTTTCAAAAATGTATGTTATGCTATTCAAAGCACACATGCATTTTCATCTCACTTTTATATTTTTATCGATATTCAGCAAACGGCTGTTTAAATTATATTTCACAACTGCCTAAGCAAAAGTGAGTTGTCCCCTAAAATACGGTAATAAGAATTTTGCTAATTATTTTTGTTTTGTTGCACAGTGTGAAAATGCGATCTTGCTAGCACGCAAAAAAGTTGCCAACAGTAGTCTTCTGTCATTGTAAATGCCTGTTTAGTTTCCTGGTTTATGAAACTTTTGTTTAACTTGTAATACATTTAGTTGCCTTTATATGCAAATAAAATTGCAATATTTGTACCTGTTGAATAGCTATACAGTTTTGTTTATTTGACCTTATATACATTAGTAGCGGAGCACACTAAAGGAAACCGTACATTGCTAAAGCATCCCCCTATCTCTCGCTCCATTTGATAGAGGTGAAGCTATATCTGTGCACTATCTGTCCTCTCTAGGCCAGACTGATTAAGGGGTGGATTCAATCTGTATCAGTAAAGTTCACAGTTATATACAGATTGAGTCAAGCCCCAAGTCTATTGCTTATCCCCTGACTGACCGCAACATGGATTAATGGGTGCTCTTGACAAGGATGGCTGTGGCCCTATGCTGTCCTGACACCTACTATTGATTGGGGAGAATTGTCAGGGTGGCCTTGGCGTTGATGAATGTCAGGGGCATGGTGGGGAAGGAAGGCTGACTGCCACCCTGTGTGTGTGTGTGTTTGGTTGATTGTCTCCGCTTGAAGGTAGAGAGCTGCAGAAAACACCAGCGCAACAGACGACCATGTGTACTTGAAGGGTAGGAGGCATGAGTTTTTACTTACCAATGTAACTGCAGTGTAGTCAAGATCTGGTTACCTATCATGGGAAATTACATGTTAACTTATTTCCAGGTAACTTCTAAACTATACACAATGCACTATTTCTCAACGTCATATGGAGGATCTACTCTGCTACAGAGTTCAAATGCTAGCTCAGTAGCTTGCTCAAGCTGGCTAACGTTAGCCACACCTCATGCTTTTCAGACTTTGTGGCTGTGTTATCTAGTGGGAACCCATTAGCACGGCAGGCTCTGGTGCCTTCTTGCTGTGGGCTCAAAGCAAAAGAGAAAATCATACCTGCTTGCTCCAATAGTGTAGTACCTTGTCTGTTCTCCTTTTTGTTTTGTTAACTTTTTGCCATGTTCTCTGTGAAGTAGGCTACGGGAGTTTTGTAACTTTTTCCACCTTGGATTAGTGCTAGCGCGCTAGCTGACTGACATCTGGAATCTCTATTTTGGCCCATTGAAATGCCCGCCTCCCTTTCGCTTTGGTAGCTAGCTCTTGTAAAAGTTTAACCATCAATCTGTAAGTCTCTGCTCTCTCTGCTTTAATCTGCATTCTGGAGAGACGTGTATTGTGCATCTTGAAGGCTCTGCATGGTCAATCTGACATCTGCAGTGGCTGTACAGCATTTACTGCGATATGGCCTCTGTAGAAGTCAGGTATTCATGCTTCTTGCACTTCGCAGAGATGTTGTGAATAAAGTTGTCAAGTTAGTGAGTTTTTGTTTATACAGGATCTCCCACCCCCACCTACCATCAGCGAATCATGTCAATGTGGAGTTATGAAGAGGTATATGGAGCCCTATGCATTGTTAAAAAAAATTGGGAGGCGCACATATGGAGTTGGACTTTGCAAGCCTCCGGAGGCTGCACAGTTGCGTCACACCCTCTACACAGAGCCTATGGACAGCATTGCCAGATCGCGCATCAATAAACTATTAACCACCCTCCCCTTCTTCCTGGACTGCACCATCCCTGCAGCCTCCGCAATGCATTAGTTTACTGAGATGGGCACGAATCAGACAGGTGTCTTGTGTGCCATAAAACGGAATATATTTGCTACTGCTCAAAAATGATTGGTCGACTAACAGTCTATCGACCAAACAATCGACCAGTCGACAAATTGGGATCAGCCCTAGAATTGACTGGCTTTCAGGGTCCTCCATATTACAAAAAAACATTCCGACTTGACTAAGCCCTTCTACGGAATTATGTCCAGTTTTATGTAATAATTACAAAAATTAAAAAGTGATGTGTAACTTTGCATTGGGACTTTTGATGCATATACTAATGCAAATCCATATGTTGCATGTGGTTATGTTTATGCTACCTACCCTTTTTAAAAGCAGCGGGTAGGAGTCCTGTTGCCTCTGACCACAGATCATCAGCCTTCAATTACCATTGGCCGAATTTCAATTCATTTCTAGACAATTCTACATCAGCTAAAAACAACAAGAAGTGGCTCCAATGGGCACGTTACCACCAACACTGGAGAATTGAGGAGTGGAAAAACATGAACTGGAACATGACAGCGAGTTCAGTTTACTTGAGTGGCCTGCGCAGTCCCCAGACCTCAACCCAATAGAACATCTTTAAGATGAGATGGAACAGGCTGTTAACAGCATGAATGTACCGCCGTCCTATCTGCAGCAACTACGTGATGCCATCGCTTCAGCATGGACCAACATCCCCGTGGAATGTTTCCAACACCTTGTAGAATTCTCTGAAGAATTCAGTCTGTTCTGGAGGCAAAGGGGGATCCGACCCGGTACTAGATGGGTGCACTTAATAAACTGTCTGGTGAATGTATCTCTCAGATATAGGACAGACACTTTATCGTTATTAAATGCATTTCTATGCTATAGGGTCTGGCTCCAGCATATGCCGTACCTTCTCAAGCCACAGATGCTGAGACATAGTAGTGTGTACTAACTAGCTAGCTAGCTGCACATGTAACCTTTATTTAACTAGTCCCTATGGGACTCCCAATCACAGCCAGATGTGATGCAGCCTGGATTCGAACCAGGGACTTGCATGGAGAAGCAACAGTGCTTAACATAACACCCTGGCAAAGCACACTGAGTCCTGGAACAAAGCTAATGACTCACATGAGACCAACAAACGTCTACAGGTTGCGCGCACATACCATTTGAGACGCAAAACTACCATCTAAGACTCACGCACGTGGGCTTTGAGGTTCGCAGACCACACAGCATCAATGTAATAATCTGCAGCTGGCTGCTTCTCTTTGTGTCGGCTTCTAGCCAAATTCAGTGTAAATGATCCATGGAACTCTTCAGAATCACTTCGAAACCTCTGTCTATGACAAAACAAAAACGGAATTCTTCAATTTGGGCAGCAGGTAGCCTAGTGGTTAGAGCGTTTGGCCAGTAACTGAAAGGTTGCTAGATTGAATCCCCGATCTGACTTGGTAAAACTCTATAGTTCTGCCCCTGAACAAGGCAGTTAACCCACTGTTCCTAGGCTGTCATTGTAAATAAGAATTTGTTCCTAACTGTCTTGCCAAGTCATAACAAATTCTGACACGCCTAGTGAGCCAGTAAACATCTTGTAGAATGTTGAAAACAGAATGCTGCAGGTTGCATGGTCACTACCACAATGTTTGCATTTACAGTGTATGTGATATTTAAAAAAACTGCCACCTATGAATTATTTTCAAACATGTTTATGTCACTGCACACCGTCATCTCTGTCAATGTAGGTAAGCTGGTGCAGCAGGCGTGAGGGTTTGCTATTTGTATGCAGTCAAAACGCCTAGGAGCCTGAATGTGATGTTTCTGACCAGATGTTGTGTAGATGTATGAGGCTCCATGTGTGAGGCTCCATGGCTCAAGCGCATTAAGAGAATAACTTTTAAGAAATCACACATGTTAATTGAAATGCATTCCAGGTGACTACCTCATGAAGCTGGTTGAGAGAATGCCAAGAGTGTGCAAAGATGTCATCAAGGCAAAGGATGGCTATTTGAAGAATCTCAAATATAAAATATATTTGGATTTGTTTAACACTTTTTTGGTTACTACATGATTCCATATGTGTTATTTCATAGTTTTGATGTCTTCACTATTATTCTACAATGTAGAAAATAGTAAAAATAAAGAAAAACCCTTAAATGAGTAGGTGTTCTAAATCTTTTGAACAGTAGTGTAAATCCCATTAGTTTTTGGAGGGGGGGCTCATATCTGCTCCTGCCTGCCACACAACAATATGAAAAATATGAGTTAAAATGTGTGGATACTGTAATTGTGTTATTCCATGTTCCTTCTATCACAAGGATTTGATTTACTTTGCATTAAAAAAGGCTGTGATTCAATCTGATTGCAGATCTGGACAATACGCCATTTAAAGGTAATTTCCATTGACTGACATGCAGCGTTTACTGTGAATATGATCTCCACGAACGTGGGAACATTGCGCTTTTCCGCAATGATTGTTTTCCCGACCTAACACCTCGAAAATAACGTACCACTCACTGTGGATATTTTTGTTGTTGTTGAAACCCGCTGGACCTCTCAATTCCATTTATTTTCATTAGAGGTGACTCCAGGCAACACATTTCTAGTAAGAGCTTGAGGCAGTTACATATTGTGTCCTCTGGTTGGCTGCTTCATTTGTTCATGACACTCAACACTGAGGACCCAGAGCAAGCCCCGTCATCTCAGACGGCGTGAGAGTTACACACATACAAACACACACACACACACACTCACCCCACACAACATGCAACGACATAGGTTAGGGTGAAGCTGGCTCCCTCACACTCATACAGTGACAGGTGTGCAAGGGGAAGTAACACACTGTGTGAATTGAAGCGCAATGGATAACAACATCCCCCAAATGTCTTGGCCTCTAGATGGATCAGTGGGGTCAGCAGGGTATTTCAGTTGGTCTAGGAAACACAGCAGGCCCTGAGGCCTAACAGTGCCTTGTTGCAAGCTTCTACCTGTCAGAACAACTCAGTCAAATGCAGAGGAAGATTGACAGGGGCATGTCGGTATTAGTGTCAGTGTTAGATGGTCAACAGGATGAGGAGCCTGTTTGCTTCACCCATTATTTGGGAAATAGTATTATTATTTAAAGGCAGCATTATACTAAAATCAAGACATCAAGTTTATTACATTCTCTGTCTTTGTCCATCACAAAATCTTTACATTTTACCAATATTTTGTGATTGTTGTTTTAGTTAAATGTATTTTTCAAAACAATATACCACAATTAAAGGAGTCATATACTATGCTGGTAATCATCCATTCAGGTTTCATTCACAGTCTGTCCCCATGTTACCTTGCTTTATGTCCCAGTCAGATGGCTGACCTAGAAATGAACCTTCCAGAAGTGAGTGGATTTCAGATGCACAAAGAAAAACTGCTACACAAACAGAGGGACCATAAGAGGAGAGTGACAGACATCAGGAACCATGAGCCTGCTGATTCAATGCTGTGTCAGGAAGACACTCTATCAGGAAGAGCAGGAGAGAGAAGGGGAAGAGCGTTACTGAACCTGCCGAGCTCACGTTGTCTGTTTACAAGCCACTCTGCTGCCACCTTTCGTTTGGCCAATCCTACTCAGGAAAGGATATTCTGCCGCCTTCTTGTCGTACATCTAACATGCTACTTCACTTGAAAAAAGGACAACGATGCCCTCCTTTGGTCATAATTCGATAACCCTCCTTTATGCATTGGAGGTGGGGCAGATTTGTTTTCAATAACTCTTTATTCATCAAACGCATTCTGTTTTTTCTTTTCTTTTTTTTGCTATACATAAATCACTATTGATGACAACATAAATCACTTGAATGAGCTTGATGGGTCATGTTGACACGTTGTTACTGTATATGTAACAACATTAGTTACCCTCAGTGTAAACTAATGTATGAGCTTAATTAATTATTTGTCCTGGAGCTCTGTGGCTCAGAGGCTCAGCGCTCTGTTGGTTTGTCCCAGGATCTGTACACTCTCCTGCAGTCCCTGAGCCTCTGGGTCCCTCTGGGGCATGTTCATTAGTACTCCATACATCCCTTCCCAGCCCAGCACATGGAGAAACACCTCTTCCTCTAACATGCCCTAGAAAAAAAACACACACACGCCACAAAATACACCCACACACATCATATTGTGGTGGCAGAATTGGGTGAGTTGTTGTAACTTCTCAAGGGATATGTTCTGTGTTGTTGTCACGGCTGTCTAAATGATCGGACCAACGCGCAGCATGTTTGTGGTTCCACATATTTATTAAACGTGAAACTGAATGCAATACACTTAAATACTTGACAATACAAAAACAAACCATGACGCAGAGAGGCAAACACACTACTCAAAAGATAATCATCCACAAAAACAGGTGGGACAAACATCAACTTAAAATAGGACCTCCAATTAGAGACAACGACAACCGGCTGCCTCTAATTGGAGGTCATGCCAAACAAAAACCAACATGTCACGCCCTGACCTACTCTACTATAGAAAAGAACAACTTACTATGGTCAGGACGTGACAGTTGGACTGTGATATTATGCCTTTCATAGACTCCTGGTATGTCTGCAACCTAGCACAATGCCATTTTGTTCTGGAACTGTTGCTTGTATGAAATAACTGTTGTGTAAACAATATGATTGTATTTTTACCTCGTACTATGTAAGGGACATGTAGCCATTTACTCTTTGAGTTCATCAAATCCGAATTTGTTTGTCACATGCGCTGAATTCAACAGGTGTAGACCTTACCGTGAAATGCTTACTTACAAGCCCTTTACCAACAATGTAGTTCAAGAAAGAGTAAAGTAAACTAAAGTAAAAAATAATAAAAAGTAAGACAATAAAATAACAATAACGAGGCTATATACAGGGGGTACCGGTACCGAGTCGATGTGCTGGTGTACAGGTTAGTCGAGGTAATTTGTACATGTAGGTAGGGGTAAAGTGACTATGCATAAATAATAAACAGCAAGTAGCAGCAGTGTAAAAACAAATGGGGGGGGGGGGTGACTGGAGTCTTTGACAATTTTTGGGGCTTTCCTCTGACACCACCTAGTACATAGGTCCTGGATGTCAGGAAGCTTGGCCCCAGTGATGAACTGGGCCGTACGCACTACCCTCTGTAGCACCTTATGGTCAGATACCAGGTGGTGATGAAACCGGTCAGGATGCTCTCGATGGTGCAGCTGTAGAACTTTTTGAGGATCTGGGGACCCATGCTAAATCTTTTCAGTCTCCTGAGGGGGAAAAGATGATGTCGTGCCCTCTTCACAACTGTCTTGGTGTGTTTGGACCATGATAGTTCGTTGGTGACGTGGACACCAAAGAACTTGAAACTCTCGAACGGTTCCACTACAGCCCCGTCAATGTTAATGGGGGCCTGTTCGGCCTGCCTTTCCCTGTAGTCCACGATCAGCTCCTTTGTCTTGCTCACATTGAGAGAGAGGTTGTTGTCCTGGCACCACACTGCCAGGTCTCTGACCTCCTCCCTATAGGCTGTCTCATCAGGCCTACCACTGTTGTGTCATCTGCAAACTTAATGATGGTGTTGGAGTCGTGTTTGGCCAAGCAGTCGTGGGTGAACAGGGAGTACAGGAGGGGACTAAGCACGCACCCCTGAGGGGCTCCCGTGTTGAGGATCAGCGTGGCAGACGTGTTGTTGCCTACCCTTACCATCTGGGGGAGGCCCGTCAGGAAGTCAAGGATCCAGTTTCAGAGGGAGGTGTTTAGTCTCATGGTCCTTAGCTTAGTGATGAGCTTTGTGGGCACATGGTGTTGAACGCTGAGCTGTCGTCAATGAACAGCATTCTCACATAGTCCAGGTGGGAATGGGCAGTGTGGAGTGCAATTGAGATTGCATCACCTGTGGATCTGTTGGAGTGGTATGCAAATTGGAGTGGGTCTAAGGTATCCGAGATGAAGCTGTTGATGGGAACCATTCAAAGCACTTCATGGCTACCGGCTTGAGTGCTATGGGGCGGTAATCATTTAGGCAGGTTACCTTTGCTTCCTTGGGCACAGGCACTATGGTGGTCTGCTTGAAACATGTAGGTCTTACAGACTCGGTCAGGGAGAGGTCAAAAATGTCAGAGAAGACACTTGTCAGTTGGTCCGCACATGCTTTGAGTACACATCCTGGTAATCCGTCTGGCCCTGCAGCTTTGTGAATGTTGACCTGTTTAAAGGTCTTGCTCACATCAGCTATCGAGAGCGTTATCACACAGTCGTCCGGAACAGCTGGTGCTATCATGCATGCTTCAGTGTTGCTTGCCTCGAAGCGAGCATAAAAGGCATTTAGCTTGTCTGGTAGGCTCGCGTCACTGGGCAGCTCGCGTCACTGGGCAGCTCGTGGCTGGGTTTACCTTTGTTGTCCGTAATAGTTTTTGAGCGTCAGAGCCAGTGTAGTAGGATTCAATCTTAATCCTGTATTGACGCTTTGCCTGTTTGATGGTTTGTCTGAGGGAGTAGCGGGATTTCTTATAAGCGTCCAGATTTGTGTCCCGCTCCTTGAAAGCAGCTCTAGCGTTTAGCTCGATGCGGATGTTGCCTGTAATCCATGGCTTCTGGTTGGGACGACGTCGTTGATGCACTTATTGATGAAGCCGATGACTGAGGTGGTATACTCCTCAATGCCATTGGATGAATCCCGGAACATATTCCAGTCTGTGCTAGCAAAACAGTCCTGTAGCGTAGCATCCATATTGAGCGAGTCATTGGTAAAAAAAATATATTTATGGTCAGATTTTCCAAATGGAGGGCGAGGGAGAGCTTTGTATGCATCTCTGTGTGTGGAGTACAGGGGGTCTAGACTTTTCTTCCCTCTGGTTGCACATGTGACAAGCTGGTAGAAATGAGGTAAAACAGTTTGCCTGCCACTAGGAGTTCCGCTTCTGGATGAGCATTTTCTTGTTTGCTTATGGCCTTATACAGCTGGTTGAGTGCGGTTTTAGTGCCAGCATCGGTTTGTGGTGGTAAATAGACAGATAAGAATAATATAGATGAGAACTCTCTTGGTAGACAGTTTGGTATACATCTTATCATACTGTACTCTACCTCAGGTAGGCAATACCTCGAGATTTCTTTAATATTAGACATCCCGCACCAGCTGTTATTGACAAATAGACACAAACCCCCGCCCCTCGTCTTACCAGATATAGCTTCTCTGTCCTGCCGATGCATGGAAAATCCTGCCAGCTCTATGTTATCCGTGTCGTCGTTCAGCCACGACTTGGTGAAACATAAGATATTACAGTTTTTAATGTCCCATTGGTAGGATAGTCTTGATCGTATATCATCCATTTCGTTTTCCAATGATTGCACGTTGGCCAATAGAATGGATGGTAGTGGAAGTTTCCTCACTCGCCTACGAATTCTCAGAAGGCAGCCCAACCTCCACTCCCCTTTTTCTCCATCTTTTCTTCGTGCAAATGACGGGGATTTGGGCCCGCTCCTGAGAAAGCAGTATATCCTTCGCGTCGGACTCGTTAAAGAAAAATCTTTATCCAGTTCCAGGTGAGTAATCGCTGTTCTGATATCCAGAAGTTATTTGCGGTCATAAGAGATGGTAGCAGCAACATTATGTACAAAATAAGTTATAAAATAAGTTATAAACAACAAAATATCACAGTTGGTTAGGAGCCCGTAAAACGGCAGCCATCCCCTCCGGCTATCAGGTATGAAGGTAAGACCCAGATGCAGACCACGTCAAATAGTTTAATGATCCAATAGGGGCAGAAAATAGACAGGTCAAGGCAGGCAGGGGTCAGTAAACCAGAGGTAAGGCAATGGTACCGGCCGGCAGGCAGGCTCAGGGTCAGGGTAAGCAGAGGTCAAAAATCCAGCGGGGGGCAAAGGTACAGGTCGGTAGGCAGGCTCAGAGGCAGGCAGAGTGGTCAGGCAGGCGTGCTCGGAGTCAGGACAGGCAAGGGTCAAAACCAGGAGGGCAAGAAAAGAGAGACTGGGTAACAACTGGAGCTGAGAAACAAAACGCTGGTTGACTTGACAAACAAGACAAACTGGCAACGGGCAAACAGAGAACACAGGTATATATACACAGAGGACAATGAGGAAGATGGGCGACACCTGGAGGGGGGTGGAGACAATCACAAGGACAGGTGAAACAGATCAGGATGTGACACTGGCACCATTTCCCTGTGAAATCATAGACAGAGCTCCCTTGCAGCTGCTTGATTAAATATGTTTCTATTATACAATGAAATAGTCTCTGCCTTAATCTTTGAATTGAGTTTTCCACAACAATATGTTATAATACACACAACTGTTATTACGCTATTACAGTAGGCAATACACTATTTTGCAGGTCTACCTACCTTGGTGAGGGTGGACACAGGGTGAATGGTGCTAGGCTGGACACACTCAGACCATTGGCCCAGGAGGTTCAGCCAGATCACCTTATAAGCACTAAAGACAGACATTTCCCATATTACTGTGTGTGTATACTCAAAATAATACTAACTGGAATTTAAGCCCTTGTTTCTAGTGATTTAGTGATGACACACTTCCTTGTGACAGGGATAATGTCCCTGTCACCACCTAGTACATAGGAGGAGACGACCAGCTGGTCGTCAGTAACGTTAATAAAGGTCCGAGTCCTGCCCAGCCTCCAGCTCTCTAGTGAGGCTCTGGAGCACAGCCATAATTGGCCCCACTCCACACCGCCGCTGTGTGGACAAAAGAGGAAACAACAAGTACAGTATGTATCTATCAAATCTCAAATGGATGATCAACTCCTGAAATAGTATTGAATTGGTCTGTTTAAAATGAATGTATGTATAACAGTTCAAAGTTCAACATGTTTGTATGGATTGATTGCGAGGCTGTTTTTGACAGGAGGAGTAGGAGGGAGAGCCTCACCACTGGACTCCCCGTGCTCTCCTGTGATGTGGCCATGGACAATGCTGAGGTGGACCTGCAGTCTTTCTCTCATCAGAAAGCAGAACCGTGCTAGTCCAGATTGGTCCTGCTGCCGATGACCCTCTCTGAGAGAACCCACTCAGCTTTCAGGCCACATACAGATGTAGGATCTGAATTTTATCAGTATTGTCATAGCAAAATAATCTTGCAGCAACAGGATTTGAACGTTTAGTCCATAATGTTGCTTGATCGGTGCTTAGGCTATTAGCTGGACAAAAGTAGGCTACATGAAAAGTGCAATACTGTTAATAGGTGTGGTAGTGCAGGTTTTCAATTAATATATGTAAATCCCAAAGCTCATCTGCATTTCCTGCGGGGCAGGAAAAATCTCAGTAATAAAAGAGTGGTCAAATTAAGATCCTACATCTTTAGGTCAGCACATCCACTGATGTGCCACAGGGTACACTGTACCATGGCGTTAGCCAACAGCCAGGGTTAGAAACAAATACGGTGTATAAATGCTCAGTTACTATTTGGCATGGTTTATTCACAACAGGAATAAACCTTTGCTTAGGGAAAAGAAGTAATGTAACTTGTAAGTTTGACTTGAAAGACTTCTCAGCCGTCTGATTTCCTACTCACTTCTCCCTAAACTATTATAAGGGGCCATGGTTTAGTGAGTTACCAGTTGTGTAAAGTACTTAAGTAAAAATACTTTGTCGTTTTTGGGGGGTATCTATACTTTACTATAATATTTTGGATTACTTTTATTCTTACTCCACTACATTCCTAAAGAAAATACGTACTTTTTACTCCCATACATTTTCCCTGACACCAAAAAGTACTCGTAACATTTTGAATGCAGAGGTAGGAGAGAATTATGGTCCAATTCACACACTAATCAATATAACGAGTTGTCATCCCTACTGCCTTTGATCTGGAGGACTCATGCAGGAACCAATGGGGTGGGGGTTCATGAAGGAACCAGTGGAATGCTTGAATGCCCCAAATTTCAGGCTGTAGTTGCACACTATTGCAATTGAGTACTTTTTGCACCACTGTGAGTTACCAGGGTTAAATACCACCAGGGGGATGGCGTCAGGGCTGTGCTGGGCCAGCACAAGATCATTTCATATCTTTGTTGGAATGGTGTGGCACTTTATAACAAGCTTCAAATAAAAAGTATTTGGTGGTCTCTGATATGCACAGTGGGATTCACAGACCGTAAGATACTGAGGACACTACCCACACCCAAGATGGTCACTTTGGTGTTTCCACCTACTTCTGGTCTAGGACCATCATGCGTGATGGGACTTACAACCAATTCACTAGTACACCCAGCCTGTAGACAGTCCAGTCAGTTAGTTATATTGTATTCACCTGGTTGTTGCATTATGTTATAACAACCTACCACTCATTTCAAGGAGATGGAAAGTTCAAGTATGTATAATTCCGAAAAGTTGAGCATTTTCATACAGTAGCCTAGTGAAGTTCGATGCCTCTGCGGTCGAAGGTGCAATAAATTAATAGCGGAGGTTACGTCTTTTGACACTAGATGGCAGAAAATTCATTGCTAAAAGTTTCTATGGGAACGAGCTCTATCGATAGGACAAGAAAGCTGTGCCCGACAAAACTATTGAAAATTAGCCTGGGGCTCGCTGTGGTGACGTAATGATTTGATGGGGATGGGAAGCATGGTCTGCGCTGGTGCACGATGTGCGCACGGGAGATGACTTTCATATTCTTGCATGGATATTCCGCGAAAATAGGATTTTATTGCGGTGAGTGTTTTATATTTCAAGAATTTTCGTACAGTGATATATATCATGTTGGACTACGCTCCTTTTGGAGTGCATTTGTATATGTTTCTTTTTTACATTGCGTTTACAGTCAGAATATAATTCATGTTGTAGGTTACTTCTAATGGGGAAACTTGAAATACGTTTAACTACTGTAGTCTGTAGCCTATTTTGGGTAACTTTAGTTTAGTGACAGTGTGGAGTTTTGAGAATCATCGATTTCCCTAAACGATGATGATGACTATCACGAAGATGATGAATCAATTTAATCTAACCTTACAAATAGATATTCATTGCAGCTAAATGTTCATAAAATACATTTAGGTTGCAACTGCCAGATGGTGATCACTTATCTTAAATACAGTTTAGTTCAGCTGTAATATCTGTTGGCATCTCAAATGATCAGATTATCTCCAACAATCATAAAAAGACAACAGTCTCCATGGGGCCCAACATCTCTGACTGCAGCATTAGTGTGATTTGCATGGTGGGTAACTCAAGCTCTTCTCTCAGATCATGCGTGATGGAACTGTATTAAGCCCATTGGACTGAACTATGCTCATCAGATCTCATCATCAGTGGGTTAAACCCTATCAATTCCAATGAAGGCAGGGCATCACTGCTGCAGGCTGCATCCCTAACTAATCACCATGGGTCAGAGACCAGCATCCTCTGGGACCCAGTTTCTCCTGTCAATCCTGTGGCCCAGTCCTCAATGCAGCATCTCTGGGTTGAGACTGAAGAAGCAGAGCGATGGTTGACCTCACCACTGCCAGAGTCCTATGGGAGGTATCGAATCTGATCATTTCTTTTGAGAAGTGGTGTATCCTTATTGACAACCTGGGAAGAAGGATCTGGGATTTCCCTTCCCCTTGGGGATTATTGGGTTGTGGATATTGACGAGTTGGGACTGAGCACAGAGGAGAGGGGGTATCTGGCATTCAGCCTGAGATGGAATCGGGAGCTGAGGGGAGCCAGCATCAGCACCAGAGGATGAAGCCTGTGACACATGCATTGGAGGACCAGAAAAAGGTAAGTGGAGGCCACTATGCTGTCTGTCTCTCTGTCTGTTCCCTAATGACCTCTAGGTAGCTGCCCTGAAGCCCCTGCTCCACAGTGGTCATCATGTCACAAACAGGAGCTCTCTTGTTGATTCACCCCAGTTGATTTTGACATAATGATGTTAAGGTGGTGTATCACATCAGCGGATGGCGCACCTTGTGTCTCAGTGTCGATGGTTGAGTCTTCGGACAAATCCTCTGCTGACATCAAAATGTGTGCATGTCACAGGAGTTTCCGAATGCTTTGATCTTTGAATCTGAATAGGACTCGATTATTGAGTAATGATATAAGTCATTTTGATTGTCATCTGTTGGAAAACTTAGAAATAGTATAAAAGAATATAAATGATGCATGATGGCAGTGAAAATGACAGTAACAAAAGTATTCTTATGCTTGGCTACATACAATATGCATATTGCAGAGTGGATTATGTATCTTTTATAAGAGAGTTATTGGAGAACCCCTCCCCCATCTGTTCAGGCCTTAGACCAGGATCTTGTAAGGGGGTTCTCTGCGGTAGCTAGGTTGTCACCCCACCCCACCCCCATGGCTGGCAGCTGGGGCAGCATATATTGGTCACGCTTTGGTGAAGCGTCAACACTGAACTGTGGGGCTGTCGTAGAAATGAGGTAATTTGTTTTGATAAATCGCTTTTGATGACTTCCCGTGTGGAAGTCTCCCTTTGAACAAAGTAAAGCTCAGTGTTGAGTATTATTAAATTAGACGCCTCACTCACGCCTTATGGCAACCTAATTGCCTTGTTACTCCTACCTCATTGTTGTCATTCATTCAGCCGACCCTTATTTGTCATTATTTCATCTGTGGCTGATAAAATGTTATATTTGTTCAGACCTGTGGTTTCTATGATTCGGTGTCCTTGGATTCTTGATAGGTACAGTTAGAAGAGCGCTGTTTGTTAAAGGAAAGAGTCACCCATTTTGAATGCTATATTGTTTTTGTGCATCTCTGAGCGATGTTCTATCAATTCCCGGGGTCATACGATGCAAAACTCGTCATACTGGCTGTATTTCTGCCTGCTTGAACGGTGAATAGCTCAGATACACATGAAACATCAAATGACCCCGGGAATAGATAAAACATCGCTCAGAGATGCACAAAAACAATAGAACATTCAAAATGGGTGAAGCTTTTTTTTAACACATCATAAATCTTCAATAGTTTGCCAAAAGTACAGTACATTAAACGTTAAAAAAAAAGTATGTCAACATAAAAAACAACAAAGGAGCTGATTGTGGACAACAGGAGACAAAAGATGGAGCACGCCCCCATCTACATCGACAGGGCCGCAGTGGAGAAGGTCAAAAGCTTCAAGTTTCTCGGCATGCACGTCACGAGGACCTGAAATGGTCCCACCACACCTAGACCGTTGTGAAAAAGGCGCAACAGCGCCTCTTCAGCCTCAGGTGGCTGAAGAAATTTGGCATGGCCCCTGAGACCCTCGCGAACTTCTACAGATGCACCACTGAGAGCATTCTGTCGGGCTGAATCACCGCCTGGCTCTTTCGGAGGGCAGTGCCATCAGCCCAACGCACCATCTGGGGCACGTTGCCTGCCCTCATTAAGGTCTGTTCACTACCACGAAGACGGTACAGGTGCATCAGAGCCAGGACAGAGAGACTGAGAAACAGCTTCTATCACCAGGCCATCAGACTGTTGAACAGCCATCACTAGCCAGCTACCTGCATGGTACTCAGCCTTGCACCTTGAGACTAATGCCCCATGTATATAGATAGAGTCATTGAAAGCTGGTCACATCATATTCTGTTTATAAACTGTTGTTTCCTCACTGTGTATGTATATACTGTATTCTCATCCTATATACCTACTACTGTACATACCGTTTTCTTTTCCAAATGATATACTGTCCATACACACCACATATTTATACTCTGGATTCTCACACAGGCTCACTCAAATATATCTACTTTGTATTGCTATTTCTTGATTTCCTGTCGTGATTTTTTATTATTTGTATTTGTGAGACATTCGACTGAACTGTTGGAGCTAGTAACATAAGCATTTTGCTGCACCTGCTATAACACCTGCAAATCTATGTGCGCCATCAATAAACTTTGATTTGAAAAGAGTCGTTTTCTGTGACTTGATGCTTTGGTTTACCCCCTACAGAATTATTGATAGGTCCAGGTGCAGTGATCTGAGTAATCTCGGTTTGTGATGGTTGCATCAATCATTACTGGACTCGTAACCTGATCTGCCATCTTTTAGACCACTAATTCCCACAATGAAACATGTTAGTCCCCATATTAGTCATCTATCTGGTATGACATTGGCTACCTACAAAGCTACAGTGAGTACTGTAGCCTTTATGCTGTTTAAGCTGTCATTTTGTTCCAAAGTTAGTCAAATTAGGCAGTTTTTTCCACAGTCCACATGTGCCCCAACTGTGCCCTCCTTGAATTACACTTATTGGCACTTTTATAACAAAGCACACATTTCATAACAATTTTTGTTGAGTTGTTGAAAGTTGTAATAGAGTCAGACATAACGTCTGTTTGTCTTTGTGTGTTCTTATGTTGGTGCACATCGAGGCTCTGCAGCACTATATATTCATATTTTGTTTCTTTCTGCAAGCTCTGTAAAGGAAAGTTAGGAATAGAATGGTGTGATGAGTGGCGCAGCAGTCTAAGGCACTGCATCTCAGGGCTTAGAGGTGTCACTACAGACCCTGGTTCAATTCCAGGCTGTATCACAACTGGCTGTGATTGGAAGTCTCATAGGGCTGCGCACAATTGGACCAGCATTGTCCGGGTTAGGGTTTGGCTGGGGTAGGCCATCA
The DNA here is from genome assembly GCF_901001165.1 of Salmo trutta. Taxonomy (NCBI): domain Eukaryota; kingdom Metazoa; phylum Chordata; class Actinopteri; order Salmoniformes; family Salmonidae; genus Salmo; species Salmo trutta. Next base: position 45,534,384 of record NC_042973.1, read on the forward strand.
TTGTAAATAAGAATGTGTTCTTAACTGAATTGCCTAGTTAAATAAAAGTGAATTCTTGTGCTGATCCTATGTAGTGTTGGACAGAGCTTTGTCTACTCTCCTTTCCTCATTGTGGAGCTGGAAGAGAGGACTTCTGTGTGAACTAGGGTCCTGTCAAGTGCGTTAGCCATAGTCACTGACATTGATCCTAATCAGTTTATAGGGCCTGGAAAGAATGGTGGATTGTCCATAGTTATGGAGGGGTATCAAGTGATCCTGTCAAAAGGTATTAGACTACACACAGCCAGGGTATCTTTAGGTCAGACTTTGTCTTCGCGATCGTTTGGAAAAGTTCAGCCTAAAGTATGAGGTTAGATGACGTGATTGCGGATGAGGAGAACAGTACTATTCAAGGGGGTTTCTTCATATATTCGTTCATATTAGTCCATAATCTGTGCATCATATTTCATAAATCCAGAGTCAGATTTTTCTCTATCCTTGTAGCTAGGCATTTTGTGTTACCCTGTCACCACAGTCTTAGTCTCCCATGGAAAGGGGTGTCATTGATTGATTGATTGATTTAGCTAAAGATATAGGAAGGTGTAATGGATGGTTGTACACCTGTGATATGAACGGTGCTATATGGTGGAATATGCAATTCATTGTTTTATTCGGAATGTACACACATCCATCGTCAACCTCAGGGATTAGGCCATTTGGTGAGAGCTGTGCCGTTGCATTCTGAGTGAAAATATCATTCTCCACTTTTTAATGGGTGACAATTTGTTCTAAGGGAGAGAATTGCTCTCCTGCAGAAATGAGAGAATGTCCATACATCTTCTCTCTGCTGTATAAACATTTAGACATTCTTCTACTTCACAATGAAGCAGGTGTGCTATTCTGCCCAAAGCAACGGTAGATTACAGACACAAAAGCTTGTAAGGGGGACAATGGTAAGACTATTAAATTGCGTGTTTATCCTGAGGATTGTCCCTGAACTGTGGGTGAGGTCACCCAGATTCTCCTGTTTCCTCTGGTTGTAAATCTGATTAGACATCTGTTCCTTTAGAATGTGTCAATATCATCTTTACCTACCATGCTGCAGCTGCAGTGGTAACACACACACACACACACACTTTTGGACAGAGCTTAAATCATGCTCTTCTAATGTGCGGAACCCCCTGCAATGCCTCAGTAATATCAACCCATGATCCCCTCCATGGTGCGGTGCACTTACTAAGGGGAACACCATTACAAGCACTGGCCTCTTCAGGGGCTATACTAAAGAACAGAGAAACAGAGGGACTGGAGTTTACAAGCTACTGAAGGGACTGACTGGTACTGTCTGTGGGATGGAAATGCAGAGAGGTTGGAGGATGGACGGCACTTGTTTCAATTAGGTCCTCCTCTAGGCCCCAGCACCATCTGCTGCTCTCCTGCTCTCCTTTTCTCATTCTCTCTATCTTGCTCTATGACTGAATGTAGGTGTGGGCTGAAGAACAGGTCGCGGGGCAGAGCTGTGACACCTGAGGGAGGGCAGGAGTGTTCCTTACACCCCACTACTACAGTACCTGTCCTAGTTCCGCTATGGGTTCATTTGGGTTCTGAAGAATAAGAGAGCCACGTGGTGTGTGGTGAATTCTAATAAGCAGGATGCCTTTGATGTACAAATTGTGTGTGTGTGATAATGCTTCAACCTTAATATGTGGCTCCAGTGGCCCTATGCTCACCTCTCAATGACCTTCTGTTGGCCAAGTACCCTGTTAGTGTTTTGTAGGTTGAATAGGAACGATGTTGTGTGGTTAAGCTGAGAGTATGGGTTGTTGTAGGCTGTGCTATTTTCAGAACAACAGTGCTGTAGGCAGATCAGTGAGACAGTGTGATGGAATCGTTCACCTTGGCTCTGTGCCTTGGTCTTGCAGAAGCATCCCCCACTGGCCTCCCCTCGGACAAGCTGTCACTGGCATCACAAATTATTATTACACGATTATAGATATGATTTTCAGTGCCCAGATTCTCTAGGCTTGTTCTTTCAGATGCACTTCAGTAATCACTTTTTTCACAGCAAAAGCATCCCAGTAGTTTAGCTGAATTTGTAATCTTCAATGTAGATGAACCAATAAATGAGGTTTGATGAGTGTTTTGTACGTTCATGATGTTAAGGTACTGGTAAAAGATTTGCATACTAAGTTATGTACTGTACATGGGAACTGTCATTTGGAGAGAATGTAGGTGCAGTACATCCTGGGATTGCTTAGCATGCGGTTGTTTTTGCTTGAGTGAACAGAGCAATAGGGGTGAGACAGGGTTGAGGTGGGGTTGAGACCAGGGGTATAGGTGACTGGCTGCCTACCCAGGCGAACCTGCAGACGGAGACCTCCCTGACCCTGCCTCTCACTGGGCCCCTGATTACTGGCAACAACCTTATAACAAAACCACACTCCACGATCATCATCATCCCAAAGGGCCCCTGGCAGTAATGCTGTGGTCAGGGTTCATCTGGGTGCTTCCACTAGCTAGCTTTGTGGTATTTCTAATACATTATGTTGCATTACCAATGTTTATGAAGTATCTATTCATTTTTTAAATGCCTAATCATAACCTGTAACCCCATCTTAGTGACATCCTATAGAAATACATACACTCTTAGAAAAAAAGTGCTATCTAGAACCTTAAAGGGGGTTCTACATGGAACCAAAAAGGGTTCTACCAGGAACCAAAAAAGGGTTCTCCAATGGGGATAGCCGAAGAACCCTTTTGGAAACCTTTTTTCTAAGCGTGTAGTCCTCTGTAATGTGCTTATGGTTCGTTATATGAAATGTGTCCATTTTGCGTCCCTTTGATTTTTAAGTAGAAATTGTGCACCAATATTGAATTTGATATTTTATTAAATGAAGTGCCCTTTAATATAGTCCAGATGTAAAATTATATAAATCAGATTTTTAATATGAATAAAGACTTTCTAAAGTGACAAAATTCTGCATTTTGGCATGTCCCTCCATGTACACTCTGTGACTTCTAGGAAGATTTTATCACAGATTTTTTACATCAGAAGATGTCACAAAGTGATTATACAGAAACCCAGCCTAAAACCCAACAATTCCTCCTAAGTTTTCACCATCATTGTAAAAGCCCTAGTTATTTTGTTGCTTTGACAAAGTCATTTCTGGAAATTATTATTTATTTCATTTGACTAGTGATTCATTTTAAGAAAAAAAAACAACCTGTCCCTCTATTTAAGGTCAACTCTGTTACATGAACTGAACTCTTGTTTTAATATGGTGAAACTATTCATATTTCAATACGTTTTTCAAAAGAAACCTTGAACATCTAATAGAAAAATCATAGTGTAAAAGCAGGGGAGCTGGTTCGTCACTTTTTGGTTGAAAACTGAGTGAGTCAAGCATAACATATCAACTCTGCTACACATTGATAGGGGATACCAAGTCAGTTGTCCAACTGAAATGTGTCTTCCGCATTTAACCCAACCCCTCTGAATCAGAGAGGTGCAGTGGGCTGCCTCCACATCTTCTGCACCCGGGGAACAGGGGGTTAACTGTTTGCTCAGGATCCAGCAACCTTTCGCTTACTGGCCCAATGCTCTAACCACTAGGCTACCTGCCGCCCCATACAGACAGGGTAGACATTTTTTTACAATCAGTTTTGGGGTGAAGCTTGCATTCAATTGCCCCTCCCTGTTGCACACAAGCTTCCATTCCTCCTGTCACAAGGGGAGTTATGGCTGATTTAAGATGAAATTGTCAACCATGTTACGGTCAACCCTGTTACGGTCAACCCTGTTACTTTATTTGGTACTTAATAGGCACTTACTATAGTAATTTCTTTTACCCCCTTGAGATGGGAAAACTTTTTTTTTTTATTAAGTTGAAAATGTGCTCTTTATGACAGAATGTATAAAACAATATATATATATATATATATATATATATATATAAATCACCAAGTTACACTGCCCAAAAGGGACTCATTTTGTGGAATAACCCTTATATTGACATGGTTGAGGAAGTGTGGTGTCAGGCTGCAATGATGAATTCACTTTGGAGGAAACATACGTTATCTGAGAGCTACTCTTCAGGGACAGGATGTATTGCAGTCGGTAATAGAGATCGTAAAACGTATTTTCGTCTGAGAACCAGTGGCGGGACAAAATCCCATTAAAGTTTAAGGCTACCATTTAAAGTGGAACTGACAGCATTTTAACTACTTTGTCGATATGAAACAAACAAACAATCATAATATCAGTAAACAATATCAAATTCCCAGTTTATGCTACAAAACCAACTTTATAAGAGGTTTTAAAATTCTATTTGATTCAACATTCCATGACGTACACTAAGGCATTTTTGGCAGTATAGATGGATGCAGTACAATGCATGATTCATATGACTCACCAATAGATTTATTAGGAAGTGCCGACTTCAAGAAATGCCCATGGCAAATCGGGCCCCAACCCAGGATAGAACCAGTAGCCCAGTCGATCAGGGGATTGTGCCTCTGGAGCCAGGAAAACCCCAAAACCACAGGTGCATGAGGTGATTCGATGGGCAGGACCTGCATAAACTCAATGTGATTACCCGACGCTCTCAGGTTAATGGGACACATGATGTGGGTGACTCTGCCAATAGAGCGCCCATACAACACTCTGACGTCAGTGGGAATGGAGAGGGGTTGTGTGAGGAGTCCCAGCTCCGACACCAGGTAGCGTCCATAAAGCTCTCGGCGGCCCCAGAGTCTATGAGCAACCGGAGAGATTTGGACCGGTCAATTCACAACAGGGTAGCATAGAGAGGGGTACGAGCAATGGAAGATGGAAACTCCCTGTACGGCTCACCAGCGTACTCGTACTAGTACCTCCTTGATGAGCCTGGTTCTTTAATGAGCAGGTAGATAAAAATGGCCCGTAGCTCGTCAATGCAAACAGCTCTGGGTGTTAAGTCTGCGTAAGCGCTCAGCTTGAGACAGTCTAGCCCTGCCCAGTTGCATGGGCTCCGGAGGAGACGACTCGACAGACCTCGGTGACCTCCGAGAGACTTCGGCCGACATCGGATTCACTCGGATATGTGGGCTTCGGGGATTTCCGGGATTCCTCGGAAGCAAGGTGGAAATCGAGGACGAGCGTCGGCGACAGGGAACAGACTCCCTCTCCCTCCTACGTTCCCGTAGCCGCCCATCGATCCGGATGGTCAAGGCTATAAGGGAGTCAAGGTCCAGGGGCAGCTCCCGGGCTGCGAGCTCGTCTTTAATCACCACCGACAACCTGGGAAGGAGCACGTTGATCAGGGCTTCCGGGTTCCAGGCACTCTCAGCTGCCAATGTGCGAAAATCCACCGTGTAGTCTGCCACACTATGGGAATCATGATGTAGTTGGAGCAGCTTACGAGCCGCCTGTCTCCCGGACAACGGAGAATCAATCACTTTCCGTACCTCCGCCACAAACTCCTCCAATCTGAGGCAAACGGTGGATTGTTGATCCCACACCGCTGGAGCCCCGGCAAGTGCCCTCGACGGACATCAGCGTTATCACGTACACTATCATCAAGCGATCCGAGGGAAATGAAGAGGGCTGCAGCTCAAAGATGAGAGATCACTGGGAGAGAAACGCCCAGCAGGATCCGGGATCTCCAGCGTAGCGATCCAGAGGAGGTAGGTGGGGTTCTTGGGAAGCCGGGGTAGATTGGGGAGAAACACCGCTAGTAGCAGGGTAATTGACAGTCTGGGGTGTTACTGTAGTGGCGGGTTGCCTCACAGACATTTTGCGGAATTGCTCCAGCAATGTGTTGAAGGCACAGTCCTGGCGTTCCTCCAAGTTCTGGAATCCTTCCAGAAGACCTTGAAGTAACTCCTTGTGTCTTCCAATGGTGGCTCCCTGGGAGGAGACAGCGTTGCGGAGCTGGTCCGAATCTGCTGGGTCAGTCATGCCAGTTCGTACTCTCACGACTCAGGATATGACCCAGATGCAGGCACGGGAGACGGATAGTACAGTTCTCAGATTATTTATTAGAAACATGGGGCAGGCAAAGGGTAAGTCGAGTGCAGGCAGAGGTTCGTGATCAGGTCAGAGTCAGGCAGGTACAGGACGGCAGGCAGGCACGGGGTCAGGGCAGGAAGAATGGTCAGAACTGGAAAAATCTAGGAAACAGAACTAGAGAAACAGCAAGGCGGGAAAGAACACTGGTAAGACATGACAAATCGAACTGGCAACAGACAAACAGAGAACAGGTATAAATACACAGGGGATAATGGGAAGATGGGCGACACCTGGAGGGGGGTGGAGACAAGCACAAAGACAGGTGAAACAGATCAGGGTGCGACACTGTATTGAAATAGAATTTTCATAAATGCCTTAGTATACGTAATTCCCAAACATTCTAAGAATTTATGAAAACGTGAAAATGACAATATCTAAGTGCCAGCTTGTCAGAGAATGTTAAAAAAAAGTATTAGATTCTTCCTGGGGGTGTATATGAACAGATTTTAATAAGATTTCATGTTGCTAAAATGCTGTCAGTTCCACTTTAAGGATCACTATTGATTTAAGAATTGATTTTCTATTCTAGTTAGTGTATGTTTTACCGTGTCCTCCTTTATCTGAAACATGAGCTCTAAACCAAGGAAAATATGTGTAAGGAATTACCATTGTGATACAGGTTTCTGTCTCAAGAAGTAGAATTTGTCACAATTTTCAAAGAATGATAATGATGAGTGCAAATTGTAATGCCCGTAAAAATATCTAAAATACATGTTTGAATTGAATGTGAGTATGGCATGTTGGCATTTACTTGGTATCTCAAACAAAACATATGACACAGAACACCTCATATGGAAATTTAGCATATAATTTGCATGAAAGTGACAAGAATCTGAAAAATCCATGCTGTAAACCTAGTTGTGGAGATGCCTGCTCCCCAGATGGTCGTTTAATTCAGTCATAAAGGAGCAGTTTGGGCCCAGAGTCAAAGCTAATCTACAAGCAGTCTCTGGAATATAAGTATGAATGGCTGACCTCTCACTCCAAGGGGTAAACAACGTCATATAAATTAATTAACTTGTGAAAAGTACTGTTCTCGTCTCATGCCTAATTGATTTTGTCCTCTGAGCTAGACTGTTACTGGCTTGGGTGTCAGTGGTACATGTTAATCAGATATGATCAATCTTATCACTCCTTATCAGGGGCGAAAATCTGATATCAACTTTGAAGGGGACAATTACATGAAATTTTCTCAAGAGCAATTCCTGAGGGGGACACCAAAAGTAGTGCTGTAACACATAGCCTACATTGTAATATGGTAAATGTATATTGAGGAACCAAAGAAATAAGGTGTTTGCCGTACTCCTAACTACCGGTACCCAAAACTACACAACTAATCACAACAGCAATACCATTGCCTTTAACAAATCTTAGTTCAGTCACCAGTTTAAGTTGAGAGTGGGGGTATCCATGGCATTTTCCAATTATGTTCCTATTTTACAAGTCAAAAAAATTGAGAACCTTTCATAATGTTGCCAAACAAAGACTCAACAAACTTACCTGAGACTCCCTGTCTCTGCCAGTCTGTCCCTGCATATCTGTCCCAACTCTGCTGTCTGTGTGCCATCTGTTGCCTGCTCTTCCTAATGACATCATTGTCAAACATTTCCATTAGAATTTCATTTCTTTCTTATGAACATTTTATCAACTCGTCTTTGAGATATTAGGCTACTCGGGTTCTTACTTTGCGTTTTGGTGTACTGAAAAATACTCTGATGTCCGTCTTTTATTTTTCTGCCATTTTTCTACCTGGCTGGCTGGCTGGCTACACACACACACAGTGTGTAGGTTATTTACAGTAGGAGATGGGCTTCTATCATCTTATCTTTTATCATTCTATTTGGGCTTCGATCTAAAAGGTAGCTAGCAAATGTGAAACGGATTAAAATGACAAGAGTTGACAGCTGTATGAGTTCACCATTTACACAACATATGCTGCAACCTTTTGTAATTTTAATAGTTTGTTTCATATTGGCTGGCTTCCAACAATAGCTGAATTTGCAAAGCTGGCGAGCACCAATTCCGTTTCAGTGGTGTTTTCTATAATCTTTGCTACCCGGGTTAAATAAAGGTGAAATAAAATAAATAAATAAAAGTTCCCTTGCGACAATTTAGCTTTTTTAACGAGACCATTAAATATATTTAAGACAATGGTAGAAGAGAGTGTAGTTCTGTTCAGTTTGGACTTCAGTTTATCGCTAACCTTATCACAGGGACTTTGAAGCACTAATTTACATCATCTGCATGCTGATCTTGGAATAAATTGACGATAGCAAAGATTCCAAAGGGTGGGGGGGTCGCAATCTTTTGAAACTTAAAAACGCGCTATTAAGTGTCTATAATCAGCACAATTGCTTTCATTGCGTATTATTAATATTATTTAAATTACATAGTTATGTTTCAGTGATATATTGGGGGGGACAAATCATATTTTCCCCAGGATGGGGGGGTCGTGTCCCCCCCGTCCCCAACGGGATTTCCGCCCCTGCTCCTTATGAGTGTAAGTCAGTTTAAGGCGGCATTATTAGTCTCCAGCCCATTGATAGTGTCTCATTGAAAGCCCATACTGAATGTGTTTTATGCCGTTCCCTGATGACTGTACTTGTGGGATACAGTAGATGTTCAAGCACACTGATATTTGGAGAGATTTGGGGAATGTTGTGTGTTTGACCCAGCGTTTGAAGCAGACAAGCCAGTCTGGATGATTTAAACGCAGCAGGGCACCAGCTGAAACAGATGGGACTGACTGGCCAGATGTGATGTTTATACTGTACTATAAAATCAGTACTATAAACTACACCTGGATTGGATCGCTCCTCTGATGGACCAACTGAGTAATGGATTAAACTGTAGAACTGTAAGCTCTCGTTGCCAGATGTTTTGGATCAGACTGCAGCAGAGCAGAAGCTGGCTAATGGACACTGGCTGACGATGGAGAGGAATTTGAGCCCCAGACGGACTCCTCACCCCTCCATCTGTACAGAAGGTGTTCTTACACCTGGACACCTGCCTCACTGCCTGTAGGAATGCATCCCTCACTCCGTCTCACTAAACTATAGTTCAATGTTCTGTGGGGGGAAAAAAACGCATGCATTTTTAATGGAAGCATAACTACATAAAATATTGAGCAGTATATCCCTGAGGCTGTTTAGCTGAATATACCTTTCCCCAGTTTGATATGCTGTACATACAATATAGTGGTCACCCCTGGTGTCTCGACCTTACTTCCTATTTCCTCAATCCCTAAGCTGCTCTAAAGAGTATGACTGAGTTCCAGACTGCCTGAACATTGTTATAGGCAGACATTCAGGCACATTATGCAGGTCTCCTCCCATGCCTCTCCTCCTGCTGTTTTCTAATGGAGGATGCCTCCCTCGTGGGGTTATTGATGACCAGCTGTCAGGCTGCCATTGGAGGAGCCAATTAACATGGAAAACAGGGCATTCATTAATAATAATGTCCATCTGGGATTCAGAGACTGATTCATCTAGCCTTTCTGACAAATGTGAAAGAACCATAGATACCGTGGATTTTTTTTTTTAAACCTTTATTTAATTAGGCAAGTCAGTTAAGAACATATTCTTATTTACAATGACAGCCTTGGAGCTGCCTTGTTCAGGGGCAGAACAACAGATTTTTACCTTATAAGCTTAGGGATTCATTCCACCAACCTTTCAGTTACTGGCCCAACGCTCTAACCACCCGGCTACCTGCCGCCCCTCGAACAAAATGAGGAACATCTATAACATCTATAAGAACATCTATAAGACCTATTTCCCAACGACCCTGTGTTGGTGACCCCAACGTGATACTTAGATTATCATTAGCGCTATACCTCCTTCATTTGTGCGTTCCTGTTACCTGTGCCTCGGTACTCTGTAACAGTAGTATAGTAGTGCTAATTCAGAGAGGCTGCTGCCTACATGGAGACCCAATCACTGGCCTCTAACAAATGGATCACTAGTCACTTTAAATAATGCCGCTTTAATAATGTTTACATATTGTCACGACAGTGACGGATGGTGGCGCCCCTCCTCAGCCGGGCGGAGCTCGGCGGTCGTCGTCGCCGGCCTACTAGCTACCATCGATCCCTTTTTGTTTCACTTTCTGTTGGTTAGGTCTAGGTAGGCACGCACCTGTTTTGGGTTAGTCATTAGTAGGGGGGGGTTATTTAGTTTAGCGTAGGATGTCTGTGTTTGTGCGTGATTGTGTTTCTTGTCCGGTTTTGTGCTATAGGAACGTGTGTTGGTTTTTCTCTGCCTGTGGTTGGTTTCATTGTTTGTACACCACCGCAGAATAATTTAAGGGCTGCATCCCTATATTTTTGGCGACCACATCCAGTTTTCTTGAATAAAGAAGTGTGGTCAAGAACTCTCTGTCTCCTGCGCCTGACTCTACCTCTCCTGTTGTTTTTCGAGCCAGCCCGTGACACATATCTTACATTACTCATATCATATGTATATACTGTATTTTATACCATCTATTGGTATAAACATCTGCTAACCATGTGTATGTGACCAATAAAAATGTATTTTTGATTCGATTTGATTTGCCCCAGATCACTGTGTTATTTAGCAGTAGGAGCTTGCTGCACATTTCTTCCCCCAAGGCTGCTCCTGTCACTTCGAGGTGACTTCCATTACTGCTTTCAAGAGAGGGCAGACTCACCATCGAGCAGCAGCAATGTCTGGATGACATCATCTCCTTATTAATATTGCAATACGAGTAGTAAACCCTGTCTTCACGTCAGGTCGCTGTGATTCAGTCTGGCTGGGCTGTTCCGCCACTGTGGAGGTCTGTAGGTCCCAGTGGAACTGCTGTGGTGTAGCTGGGAGGAGACTGGTGAGAGGAACCTCCAGTTATACACGCTGTTCACACTTTGCTACGGTGTAGGAGGTCCTACGTGTTGCCTGTGTTCAGCCTTCAGTACCCAGGGGAATGAGTTGCCCCGAGAGACTGTCCATTGGACCTCTTTGTCACCATCTCTCGCTCTCTCTCTTTCTTTCCCCTCGCTCTCTCTCTCTGTCTCCCTCTTTCTCTCTCTCTATCTCGCCCCTATTGTAATACACATTTGTTGTTTCCTTTCTTCACTGCAAGAGATTAGCACGGAGGGTTGTGGCCCAATGAATGGCTTATCAGTGTGTGTGTTTGTGTTTGAAATTAGCCCTCCCCTCATTTGCTTTTAGTTCCCTTTTCAATAGTTGCTCTATCAAATACATTTCCATGGTACTGTTATTGACTGCATTGTAGGTCTTTGTTGCCATACAGTGTATGCTATTCTGAAAGTGTGGGTAATGCGACTCTGGTTTGCTCATTAACATAAATGATCATGTTGAAGTATCACCGTACGCCTGATTCCGTGTACGCATCAAATGTGCACGTGAAGGTGCTGACATTGTTCATCGTGGAAAGCATCTGACGACTGCTTTCCATACAGTCCCCTCCGTGAAATCAATGCTGCTGGTTGATGTGCTATACTGTAGTATTGAATGAACAGTCCAAGGCTGAACTATTTCCATTGAACATGTCCGCCTATGCCCTGAAATATCCCTGCAGGATCTCACCCCCAGTCTCTGTGCCTCAGGAGAAGCTGGTAGTGGGTCAGCCAAGTGATTCGGTAGTAGGCTACTGGCTCCCCTCAGAAGATCGATGGAAGTAGCATATTTGCACACCGTATGTTCACCTGACCTAGCCAATTCATATGGTTATGATACGCTCCCATATGGTGCTGATGTGAGAGGGAAGGAAGGAGCCAGAAAGACAGCAACATTAGCAGGATCAGGCCCTGAGTGTCAGGAGATGGTGGATTACGGCTGTAATCTGCTCGATTGGCTCATCTATTGCCTGTAATCTGCCACGTTGTCTCAGATCTGGCATTGAGATAACTGCCTGTCAGGGAGCTTAGCCCCCAGGCAGCCCAGCCAGCTGCAGTCAGTAGAGGACAGCTTCTGCTGTTGGGTTACCGTCCAGGAAACCTAAACTGGGAAAATCCTAAACTGCAGACTGGGCAAAAACTGGTTGAATCAATGTTTCCAAGTCATTTCAAATAAAACATCTATTGTGATGACATTGAATCAATGTGGAAAACCGATTGGATTTGAAAAAAAGTTATCAACGTAAAGGAATTTCATTTTTTTCTTCAACCAACTTTTAACCTAAATCTGATGACATGGTGACATTTTTTGTTGATTTCATGTTGAATTCACTTAAATTGACAACTCAACCAAATGTAAATCAAAACTAGAAGTTGAACTGACATGTGCCCGGTGGGTGGTCTCAGATCTGTTTGTGCTGCCATGTGTGACAATGATCATACAAATGTAGGATCTTAATTTGATCACTCCTTTGTTGCTGAGAATTTTGTTGGAAATAATAATAATTCATTTAATTTGTAAAGTGCTGAAGAAAATACAAATGATGATAATAAAAACAATCCAAAACACAGAACATTGTAAGCAGATAACAATCAAAGCTATATACAGGTGTCATCAGAACCGGTGGACAGGAGAACAGAATTAACATAGGTCCTTGAAAGCTTTTCTGACAGTCTTTAGCTGTGCCTTAAATGAGGCCAGAGACTCTGCAGCCCTGACAGTTACTGAAAGTGCATTCCACAGCCGAGGAGCCGCACCACTGAAAGCCCTTTCACCCATCATTTTTAATCTGGTGTGGGGCTGCTGAAGGGAGATGGACTTGGAGGAGCGAAGGGTGCGTGTGGGGCAGGAGGGTAGGATAAAGTCAGACAGGTACTTTGGTCCAGAGTTGTGGATAGCTTGGTAGGTGTGAACCAGGATTTTAAAGTCAATGCGTGAGCGCATGTGGAGCCAGTGGCGTTTGAACAGCAGCATGTCACCCTGCATCCCACTGCTACCTTGCCTGTGAAGCTAAGCAGGCTTGGTTCTGGTTGGTCCCTGGGTGGGAGACCAGATGTGGCTGGAAGTGGTGTTGGAGGGCCAGTAGGAGGCACTCTTTCCTTTGTGTAATTTAAAACAAATATTGCAGTGATGGGGACATTGCCCCGTGTAGGTTGCCGTCTTTCAGATGGGATGTTAAACTGGTTTCCTAACTCTCTTTGGTCACTAAAGATATCCCATGGCACTTATCAGAAGAGTAGGAGTGTTAACCCTGGTGTCCTGGCTAAAGTCCCAATCTGTCGCTCATGGTCACCTAATTATTCCCATCTTCCAATTGGCTCATTCATCCTCCTCTCCCCTGTAACTATTCTTCAGGTTGTTGCTGTATGAGAATGTGTTCTCAGTCAATTTACCTGGTTAAATAAAATAAATAAAGGTGTGGGTGAGGACACGTGCAGCACAGTTCTGGACATATTGTAGCCTTTTTAGGATTTAGAAATACAAACTTGGAGTGCATTCGAGGTTTAAAAAGGCTTCTAAAGTTAAAAATTATTTGATTTGCCCTAACGAACGTGTATCAACCCCTACAAAAAAAATGTCCATGAATTATTATCCACATAATAATAAAAATGTCCTGTTGCTGCAGGATTATTTTCCTTCTGTAGCAAACTGGCTCAAATTAAGATCCTACATCTGTAGGAGTTAGCGAGACTAACAGATCTGAGTCCAGGCTAGGAGACTCCAGCCTCTGGTACACTCAACTAGGTCTGTGTTCAAGTTGCAGATGGAGACAATGTTGAAGTCTGGTCTTTGGTTGCAAAGTGTAGTAGGATGACCCCCGAGGTAGATGTTTGCAGAGAGTGATACAACACGGGTTTGTTATGTTCTGACAAACAGGATCATGACTGCAATAGTGGTTGTACGTTTCATTTCCTCATTGGACATATGGTTCAACTTCACTCCCTCTCTCTCTCGATGTCTCTCTGTCTCTTTGTCAGTCTGTCTCGCTCTCTCGCTCTGTCCCTCTAGGTAAGGACATGTCTAGTGCCACTGAGCAGAGGCTTATTCTGTTCTCCTCCTCATTCCTTTCTCTCCTTTACTCCCTTTCCTTTCCTCTGTGTCTCTGCCAGGGGCTGGGATCTCTGTGCTCTGTGGATAAAAAAAGCTGTAGTGATGATGTGATCAGGGCAGACTGGGGTTGTGTGAGGTAGGCAGGCCATGCCAGAGCTGTGCCACACTACAGATCAGCGACTTGTCTCAGGTCACACCTTGCACTGTCACTTCAGCTTTTTGGACATTTTTGGACTAGTGAAGTGTATTCTAATTCAGAATCATGGATGTGTCAGATGGCCCTGACTCATAACTACCAAACCACACGACTGGACTCTCATCCTCTTTGGAAAGTAGCACATTCAAGTGTAACCCTCTCACCAGGCTCGAATTTGACTCTCACGATATTAACTTAGGTAGAATATCTCAACAGCACGGGATGGTAGGTGAGAAGGACATCTCCAAGAAGAAACTATGATTCTAGAAACTATGATTCTAGATTTTGTTATTGTATAAGGATATACTTTCCCATGCACTAAATTCAATTGAAACAGGAAATGACTCCACCAAGGGAACATACATAAGGTTCAAAATGTGTATTATTACATTTTCAAAGCCCCACATCAAAATAAATACAAATAATTAACCTCAATGAGTCGTCCACACCCGATGTCCAAATTATTTCAAGCTTGCTTAAACCTGTTGGAGCGCGTTGGAGCTCAAAAAGAAATGACGACACACATAAAGTACCGAAGCACCCCACCGTTGTGGTTACTCACTACTCGTAGATATTCCCTCAGTGAAGTATGGCAGTTCCTTGCAGGTTTCCTCACAAGATCCACAGCAAGCACAGCTATCAATGCAGACAGTACTCCTTAGCCGTAACCAGTATCCCATGGGAACATGAACTCGTTAATCTTTCCCAAGAAATTCTCTCTCGGTGTCACACGATGCTAGGCTAACCTCAAGGCTGCCAAATTCCTTCACGATGATACGGTAGCTTCAGTCTTTACTAAGTCTTTCTTAACAAAATTATAACAACTCTCTTATAAAATAAAATCTGTATTTTCCTTCAAAACTCGGTAGGTATAGGTTTTGTTCTATTTCTATCGTCTTCTTTTATAATTTTTCTTCACCAACGGTCATAATGTAATGTCCATCCTTTTCTCAACGTCTCTCTCCCTCTCTTTTTATTCCAAGGCCTTCCGTTAACCAGGTCAACTCTCATTGGCCACAGCTTAACAAGCGACCTTATTGGTCAAAACTTAAACTTAAAAGTAAACCAACCTATTCACTTATACATTACCAATTAATTATAACAAATAAATGAAATACTTGGTTATGTAACGGGTCCTATGTGTAGATGGTGTAGAGAGTCAGGCGCAGGACAGCAGATATGAGTAATCAACGTACTTTTACTCCAAATGTCAAAGATACAAAGTAACAAATACACGCACACCATGACAGACCGAAAATACAATAAACAATCACTCACAAAAAAAACATGGGGGAACAGAGGGTTAAATAATGAAACAGTAATTGTGGGATTGAAATCAGGTGTGTAAAACAAAGACAAAACAAATGGAAAATGAAAAGTGGATCGGCGGTGGCTAAAAGGCCAGCGACGTCGACCGCCGAACGTCGCCCGAACAAGGAGAGGGACCGACTTCGGCGGAAGTCGTGACAGGTTCTAACAAGGGTATTACACAAATATTGAGAAAACTGGGAGAGGTGGTACTGTACACTACCGGTCAAGTTTTAGAACACCTACTCATTCAAGGGTTTTCTTTATTTTTACTATTTTCTACATCGTAGAATAATAGTGAAGACATCACACCTATGAAATAACACACATGGAATCATGTAGTAACCAAAAAAGGGTTAAACAAATATATTTTAGATTCTTCAAATTTGCCTTGATGACAGCTTTGCACACTCTTAGCATTCTCTCACCCTGCTTCACCTGGAATGCTTTTCCAACAGTCTTGAAGGAGTTCCTACATATTCTGAGCTTTTCCTTCACTCTGCGGTCCGACTCATTCCAAACCATCTCAATTTGGTTGAGGTCAGGGGATTGTGGAGGCCAGGTCATCTGATGCAGCACTCCATCACTCTCCGTCTTGGTAAAATAGCCCTTACACAGCCTGGAGGTGTGTTGGGTCATTGTCCCATTGAAAAACAAATGATAGTCCCACTCAGCGCAAACTAGATGGGATTGGCGTATTGCAAAACATTAGATTATGTTAGGAGAGTACATAGACAACAATAATCACACAGCCATTTTCCAAGCAAGGACATGTGTCAATAAAACCCAAAACACAGCGAAATGAAGCACTAACCTTTGACGATCTTCATCAGATGACACTCCTAGGACATTATGTTACACAATACATGTATGTTTTGTTCGATAAAGTTCATATTTATATCCAAAAACAGCATTTTACATTGGTGCGTGATATTCAGAAAATGTAATCCCACCAAAACGTCCGGTGAATGTGCACATCAATTTACAAAAATACTCATCATAAACGTTGACAAAATACATAACAATTATTTTAAGAATTATAGATAGACTACTCCTTTATGCAACCGCTGTGTCAGATTTTAAATTGCTTTACAGAGAAAGCACATTTTTCAATATTCTGAGTACATAGCTCAGCCATCAAGGCGAGCTATTCGGACACCCGCCAAATTCGGGGCAACCTAAACTCAGAATTAGTATTAGAAATATTGTATTACTTTTGCTCATCTTCGTCAGAATGCACTCCCAGGACTGCTACTTCCACAATAAATGTTTTTGTTCCAAATAATCCATATTTATGTCCAAATACCTCCGTTTTGTTCGTGCGTACAGATCACTTATCCAAAGGCATAACGCGCGAGCGCGGAACGAGAAACGAAAAGTCTAAATGTTCCATTACCGTACTTAGAAGCATGTCAAACGCTGTTTAACCTTTCTAGGGTATGTGGGACGAAATCGTCCCACCTACTCAACAGCCAGTGGAATCCCGTGGCGCGATATTCAAATACCTTAGAAATGCTATTACTTCAATTTCTCAAATATATGACTATTTTACACCATTTTAAAGGCAAGACTCTCGTTAATCTAACCACACTGTCCGATTTCAAAAAGGCTTTTCCCACGAAAGCAAAACATTAGATTATGTCAGCAGAGTACCCAGCCAGAAATAATCACACACCCATTTTTCAAGCTAGCATATAATGTCACAAAAACCAAAACCACAGCTAAATGCAGCACTAACCTTTGATGATCTTCATCAGATGACACTCCTAGGACATTATGTTATACAATACATGCATGTTTTGTTCAATCAAGTTCATATTTATATCAAAAACCAGCTTTTTACATTAGCATGTGACGTTCAGAACTAGCATACCCACCGCAAACTTCCGGTGAATTTACTAAATTACTCACGATAAACGTTCACAAAAAACATAACAATTATTTTAAGAATTATAGATACAGAACTCCTTTATGCAATCGCGGTGTCCGATTTTAAAATAGCTTTTCGGCAAAAGCACATTTTGCAATATTCTGAGTAGATAGCTCGCCATCACGGGCTAGCTATTTTGACACTCACCAAGTTTGGCACTCACCAAACTCAGATTTACTATAAGAAAAATTGAATTACCTTTGCTGTTCTTCGTCAGAATGCACTCCCAGGACTTCTACTTCATCCACAAATGTTGTTTTGGTTCAAAATAATCCATAGTTATGTTCAAATATCCTCTCTTTTGTTCTTGCGTTCAAGACACTATCCGAACGGTGACGCGCGGACGCATATCGTGACAAAAAAAATCTAAATATTCCATTACTGTACTTCGAAGCATGTCAAACGCTGTTTAAAATCTATTTTTATGCGATTTTTCTCGTAAAAAAGCGATAATATTCCGACCGGGAAACGTCCTTTCCGTTCAAAGACTCAAAATCTAAAATGGACTCTTCACGTGCACGCACACCCGTCTCATTGTTCTCAGATCGACCACTTACCAAATGCGCTACTGTTTTTCAGCCATGGGCTGCAAAGTCATCATTCAACGTTCTGGCGCCTTCTGGGAGCCTATGGGAGCCTCAGAAAGTGTCATGTTACAGCAGAGATCCTTTGTTTTCAATAAAGAGAGTGTAGAAGGCCAAGAAATGGTCAGAGAGGGCACTTCCTGTACAGAATCTTCTCAGGTTTTTGCCTGCCATATGAGTTCTGTTATACTCACAGACACCATTCAAACAGTTTTAGAAACTTTAGGGTGTTTTCTATCCAAATCAAACAATTATATGCATATTCTAGTTTCTGGGCAGTAGTAATAACCAGATTAAATCGGGTACGTTTTTTATCCGGATGTGAAAATACTGCCCCCTACCCTAGAGAGGTTAAAATCAATCTTTATGGTATTTTTTACGTAAAATTGCGATAATATTCCAACTGGACAATAGCATATTCATTCAAGAAGAAAAAGAAGGAGGGGCGCGCTCGCGGGACCGAGCATATCCAATCCCTTTGTTGCCAGGCAGACCACTCAGTAACTGAACTCCTATACTCTTCCCAGTGACAGGAAAATGCTCAAACCACTTTCTGAAGGCTTTAGACAGCCAATGGAAGCCTTAGAAAGTGCAACGTCACCCCAGAGACACTGGAGCTTCGATAGAGAATCAAAAGAAGAACTACAATTCTCAGACTTTTCACTTCCTGCTTGGATTTTTCTCAGGTGTTTGCCTGCCATATGAGTTCTGTTATACTCACAGACACCATTCAAACAATTTTAGAAACTTTTCTATCCAAATCTACTAATAATATGCATATTCTAGTTTCTGGGCCAGAGTAGTAACCTGTTTAAATTGGGTACGTTTTTCATCCGGCCGTGAAAATACTGCCCCCTAGCCTAGACAGGTTAAGTGTGCCTTGAATTCTAAATAAATCACAGACAGTGTCACCAGCAAAGCACCCCCACACCATAGCACCTCCTCCTCCATACTTTACGGTGGGAAATACACATGCGGAGATCATCCGTTCACACACACCGTGTCTCACAATTCTCCAATTTGGTCTCCAGACCAAGGGACAGATTTCAATTGGTCTAATGTCCATTGCTCGTGTTTCTTTGCCCAAGCAAGTCTCTTCTTCTTAATGGTGTCCTTTAGTAGTGGTTTCTTTGCAGGAATTCGACCATGAAGGCCTGATTCACACTGCCTCCTCTGAACAGTTGATGTTGAGATGTGTCTGTTACTTGAACTCTGTGAATAATTTATTCGGGCTGCAATTTCTGAGGTTAGTAACTATAACTATTCATCCTCTGCAGCAGAGGTAACTCTGGGTCTTCCTTTCCTGTGGCGGTCCTTATGATAGCCAGCTTCATCATAGTGCTTGATGGTTTTTGCGACTGCACTTACAGAAACTTTAAAAGTTCTTGAAATGTTCCGTATTGACTGACCTTCAAGTAATGATGACTGTTGTTTGTCTTTGCTTATTTGAGCTGTTCTTGCCATAATGTGGACTTGGTCTTTTACCAAATAGGGCTATCTTATGTATACCGCCTTACCTTGTCACAACACAACTGATTGGCTCAAACGCATTAAGAAGGACATACATTCCACAAATTAACTTTTAAGAAGGCACACCTGTTAATTGAAATGCATTCCAGGTGACTACCTCATGAGGCTGGTTGAGAGAATGCCAAGAGTGTGCAAAGCTGTCATCTTGGCAAAGGGAATCTCAAATATATGTTTTTGTTTAACACTTTTTTGGGTACTTCATGATTCCATATGTGTTATTTCATAGTTAGATGTCTTCACTATTATTCTATGATGAAGAAAATAGTACAAATAAAGAAAAACCCTTGAATGAGTAGGTGTTCTAAAACTTTTGACCGGTAGTGTATGTCTGTAGAAATTTTGGCCAGAGCTGTTATTTGCTGATTGTTCCTCAACTGAGGGATGTGTGGTGTCTGAGCCGTACATTTAGCACACAAATACAGAAGAGGAAGTTCTGCTAACAAGTTCTATGAAAGTTCCTTGCACAGTCTTTTGCAGGAAATGCTCAATCTATGTGTATTAAATCCATTCTCTGTGAAAATTCTACTCTCTTGAGCTGTCTGACTGAATAGACATTCCTTTTTGCCAAATGAATGAGGAGGAATGGCTAGGCGTGCAATGCTGAGTTGCCCTCTTGGCTGACTGCATCTCAAGCACATCTTCTCAAATCAGATTGGTAAAAGATAACTATTTTTGAATAGGTTCATTCATCCAAGTGAATCAATGATAGTTGTGGCACTGTGGCAGTTATGTGTTACCAACGAGTTACCAAACTGAAATAACCAATAACGGAAACTGCTAAATTCTCGGTTCATAAACCTCACAGGCTGAGGCACTCATGCAGGACCCATCAAGCTTTTTATTTCAACTATTTTGTTGTGCTGTAATCTCATCAACCATGGTCAGGTCTGTCCATGTAATCCTGTATCACAGAGCTGTGTCAGAACCCCGGTAGGGAACGACTGGTTAGACAGGGAGAGAAGAAAGGAGGATGAAGGAATGAGAGGAGGAACAGAGGGGTGAATTTCATTATACCCTTAGCGGGCATGGTCCTTCTGTATGAGGCTCTAGTCTGGGATGTATGGAAACAGGGGATGTAGTGAAAGGGCACGTTCTCTCTCTTTCCCTCCCCTCCCTCCCTCATTTGGGAGGGGTGATTGAGCCAAGGTCCATTAATAAATAAATAAGTGTGTGACCAAGGATCACCTCATGGTGATGTTTTTTCAAAGGGCAGAAACCCCCCCCCCCTTCCTTCAAGGCTTTGCGTCGGTAAATAATAGACGAGGTGCCTGCAATACTCCACAATCACACAAGGTGACTGGACAGAGCGAAGGGCCACAAGGTCTGGCCAGGTTTACAGACGCTAAACAGAAAGAAAGAAAAGGAATACCGTCTGACTGTACATTGTTGTGTCTGCGTGTCGGAGGGATGGAGTGAATCGCGCGCTAAACGGCGTTTACTTGAGCGTCTCTGTACTTTGCATTCATGTGAATGTTTGACTGTGTGTTATTGCATTATTCAAGTAGTTGTTTTAGAGGGTTGTATTATTGCATTTTTTAAGTGATTGTTTTAGAGCACTGGCATGAAGGGAGAGAAAGGTCATTGAGGAAACCTGGTAAAGCTAGTGGTACTTAAACAGTGATATTTGATCCCTTCAGCACAGTGCAGTGAAGGAGACCTCTTGTGTTCAGTCAGCACTCTCACTCTGTGGAGCTACAAGCTAACCCACAGAACAGCTCAGTTCTACCCTGTTAACTTCACACACAGACATTGACGGGTTCCCAGCCTTATAAAGAACAAGGCATACATTCATGTCTCAATACCTCAACAGGATGAATTGTAATAGAAGGAATCTATCTTGTATTATTTCACTGAGGCCATATCTATTCACACACATCGACATATCAAGCCATTTAAAACACAGAGGTCGAACATAGAGGTAGAAACAGCGGTTGACTCGGGGGGGAAAGATGATGTGGGAGAAGTGCCCCTTTAATTCAAACAAAATACATGTTTTATTGAGTTTACTGTCAATCCAATAAGGGGTGACCTTGTTACCAGCCTGATAAGGTATGATCAGTGTATGCTGCCCTCACTTGGCCCTTGTGGGTAGTACAGGAATCAATTCACCACAGTGTGTGAATACAATGGAAGGAGAAACAACTGGAGTATTGTCATTGGGTGAAGTAGTTTTAAGTCTCGTTCACTCAGCACATGTTATACTGTTCTGTACCTCCTGGTGGTCATGTTCTTATTTGGACCCTCGTTCCATGTTTGGAGAATTGCCCATTTTAAACAGCCTGATTTGTGACCGCAGCTGTGATCCAACTGATGACCAACTGAAGGACTTAAAGAGCGTACTCAGCCTTAACCTTTCCTGCCACACTCGGTTATCATGTAGAAGAGGCCCCTCACAGTCCAAACGTATAAAAGTTAGCTAAATATATATATTACTTAGTTATTGTTTGATAATGAGTAATGGCATAAGATGTCCTCAGATTTGTGTGGCGTCAGTCCATCCGTGATTAGGTGTTATTGCTTTGTGGGTTTCCTGTCATTACTTTTAATAGAGTGGGCTGTAGTAGGCCTGGTGACTGTGGTGGGCGGATGTTGGAGTAGATTGATGCCATAGTCCAGTGTACTGACTGACTTGAGTCAATAGTCTGCAATGCGCCCAGTCGCTAGGGAAACCACAGAAATCCCGTAATTCAAGGCTGACTTGTTTTACTCATGCGTTCATGGTGGCCTCTAACAATCAACTGAACATCTGAATTGCCAATGTAACCTTATAACCTGCGTACTCGTCCTAATGCCCTGTAGATATGTCCAATGATGGAAATGTGGGATAAAGCTTTTCTTACTTCAAATGATTTAGATGTACAGTGCATTCGGAAAGTATTCAGACCCCTTGACTTATTCCACATTTTGTTACATTACAGCCTTATTCTAAAATGGATTAAATCGTTTTTTACCCCAAATCAATTTACACACAATACCCCATAATGACACAGCAAAAGATTTTTTGAAATTCTTGCAAATTTATAAAACATTTAAAACTGAAATATTACATTTACATAAATATTCAGACCCTTTACTCAGTACTTTGTTAAAGCACCTTTGACAGCGATTACAGCCTCGAGTCTGCTTGGGTATGACGCTACAAGCTTGGCACACCTGTATTTGGGGAGTTTCTCCCATTCTTATCTGCAGATCCACTCAAGCTCTGTCAGGTTGGATGGGGAGCATCACTTAAAATATATTTTCAGGTCTCTCCAGTGATATTTGATCGGGTTCAAGTCCAGGCTCTGGCTGGGCCACTCAAGGACATTCAGAGACTTTTCCCGAAGTCACTCCTGCGTTGTCTTGGCTGTGTGCTTAGGGTCGTTGTCCTGTTGGAAGGTGAACCTTCACCCCAGTCTGAGGTCCTGAGCGCTCTGGAGCAGGTTTTCATCAAGGATCTCTCTGTACTTTGCTCTGTTCATCTTTCCCTTGATCCTGACTAGTCTCCCAGTTCCCTGCCGCTGAAAAACATCCCCACAGCATGATGCTGTCACCACCATGCTTCACCGTAGGGATGGTGCCAGGTTTACTCCAGACGTGACACTTGGCATTCAGGCCAAAGTGTTCAATCTTGGTTTCATCAGATCAGAGAGTCTTGTTTCTCATGGTCTGAGTCTTTAGGAGCCTTTTGGTAAACTCCAAGCGGGCTGTCATGTGCTTTTTACTGAGGAGTGGCTTCCGTCTGGCCACTCTACCATAAAGGGCTGACTGGTGGAGTGCTGCAGAGATAGTTGTCCTTCTGGAAGGTTCTCCCATCTCCACAGAGGAACTCAGGAGCTTTGTCAGAGTGACCATCGGGTTCTTGTTCACCTCCCTGACCAAGGCCCTTCTCCCCCGGATTGCTCAGTTTGGCCAGGCAACCAGCTCTAAGAAGAGTTTTGGTGGTTCCAAACTTCTTCCATTTAAGAATGATGGAGACCACTGTGTTCTTGGGGACCTTCAATGCTGCAGAAATTCTTCGGTACCCTTCCCCAGATCTGTGCCTCAACACAATCCTATCTCGGAGCTCTACGGACAATTCCTTCGACATCATGGCTTGGTTTTTGCTCTGACATGCACTGTCAACTGTGGAACATTATACAGACTGGTGTGTGCCTTTCCAAGTCATGTCCAATCAATTGAATTTAACACTGGTGGACTCCAATGAAGTTGTAGAAACATCTCAAGGATGATCAATGGAAACAGGATGCACCTGAGCTCAATTTCGAGTCTCATAGCAAAGGGTCTGAATACTTATGTAAATAAGGTATCTGTTTTTATTTTTAATACATTTTCAAAAAAATCAAAAAACCTGTTTTCACTTTGTCATTATAGGGTATTGTGTGTAGATTTATAAAAGGGAAAACAATTATTTAATCAATTTTAGAATACGTCTGTAACGTAACAAAATGTGGAAAAAGCTAAGTGGTCTGAATACTTTCCGAATGCACTGTACTTCTAAATACCAGACACACCAGAGACACCGTAACAAGGTATTTGACAATGTCACAAATTCATAACAATATCACAAGTTGATAATATTAATACTGTGTTTAGAGGGTTGCTATAGCTATCCTCGTCAAAGGGCTTCTTTATGTCTGACGAGCCTCTGTGAGCTGCGATGTTCACCAGAACCAGCAATAGCTGCTCTAATCTATTGGCATTGGTCAGAAGAAGTGTCTTAAGGGTCTTCACACATCTGCTTCCTCTCTCCCTGTGCCCTCTCTCGCGCCACCTTAATGCCCTCCTGTTCCCAGCACTATTTATATACCCTTTTTTATCGACAGGATGACAGCACTCTTCACTGCTGAAGCGTTCCTGGCTGCCGCTTTGACCTGAACCAGCCAGGGAAAGAATGCCGACCGGATGCACTGTTCTGTGGGTGTTAGTCTGCTGTCAATCTCAAAGGGTTTTTGCTGTTAGAAAACTTTGTTATGAATAGACCTTGGGTAAGGTTTCCATTATGAATAGACCTTGGGTAAGGTTTCCATTATGAATAGACCTTGGGTAAGGTTTCCATTATGAATAGACCTTGGGTAAGGTCTCCATTATGAATAGACCTTGGGTAAGGTTTCCATTATGAATAGACCTTGGGTAAGGTTTCCATTATGAATAGACCTTGGGTAAGGTTTCCATTATGAATAGTCCTTGGGTAAGGTTTCCATTATGAATAGACCTTGGGTAAAGTTTCCATTATGAATAGACCTTGGGTAAGGTTTCCATTATGAATAGACCTTGGGTAAAGTTTCCATTATGAATAGACCTTGGGTAAAGTTTCCATTATGAATAGACCTTGGGTAAGGTTTCCATTATGAATAGTCCTTGGGTAAGGTTTCCATTATGAATAGACCTTGGGTAAGGTTTCCATTATGAATAGACCTTGGGTAAAGTTTCCATTATGAATAGACCTTGGGTAAAGTTTCCATTATGAATAGACCTTGGGTAAGGTTTCCATTATGAATAGACCTTGGGTAAGGTCTCCATTATGAATAGACCTTGGGTAAGGTTTCCATTATGAATAGACCTTGGGTAAGGTTTCCATTATGAATAGACCTTGGGTAAAGTTTCCATTATGAATAGACCTTGGGTAAGGTTTCCATTATGAATAGACCTTGGGTAAAGTTTCCATTATGAATAGTCCTTGGGTAAGGTTTCCATTATGAATAGACCTTGGGTAAGGTTTCCATTATGAATAGACCTTGGGTAAGGTTTCCATTATGAATAGACCTTGGGTAAGGTTTCCATTATGAATAGTCCTTGGGTAAAGTTTCCATTATGAATAGACCTTGGGTAAAGTTTCCATTATGAATAGACCTTGGGTAAGGTTTCCATTATGAATAGACCTTGGGTAAGGTTTCCATTATGAATAGACCTTGGGTAAAGTTTCCATTATGAATAGACCTTGGGTAAGGTTTCCATTATGAATAGTCCTTGGGTAAAGTTTCCATTATGAATAGACCTTGGGTAAAGTTTCCATTATGAATAGACCTTGGGTAAGGTTTCCATTATGAATAGACCTTGGGTAAGGTTTCCATTATGAATAGACCTTGGGTAAGGTTTCCATTATGAATAGACCTTGGGTAAGGTCTCCATTATGAATAGACCTTAGGTAAGGTCTCCATTATGAATAGACCTTGGGTAAGGTTTCCATTATGAATAGTCCTTGGGTAAGGTCTCCATTATGAATAGACCTTGGGTAAGGTTTCCATAATGAATAGTCCTTGGGTAAGGTTTCCATTATGAATAGACCTTGGGTAAGGTCTCCATTATGAATAGACCTTGGGTAAGGTTTCCATTATGAATAGACCTTGGGTAAGGTCTCCATTATGAATAGACCTTGGGTAAGGTTTCCATTATGAATAGACCTTGGGTAAGGTTTCCATTATGAATAGACCTTGGGTAAGGTTTCCTTTATGAATAGACCTTGGGTAAGGTTTCCATTATGAATAGACCTTGAGTAAGGTTTCCATTATGAATAGTCCTTGGGTAAGGTCTCCATTATGAATAGTCCTTGGGTAAGGTCTCCATTATGAATAGACCTTGGGTAAGGTTTCCATTATGAATAGACCTTGGGTAAAGTTTCCATTATGAATAGACCTTGGGTAAAGTTTCCATTATGAATAGACCTTGGGTAAAGTTTCCATTATGAATAGACCGTGCAGTATAAAGGCTACTGAGTTTTGGATCTTTTCAGTCAAGACTCCTGATTTTTTATGATTTTTTATTAAACCTTTATTTAACTAGTTAAGAACAAAGTCTTATTTACAATGACGGCCTACCAAAAGGCAAAAGGCCTCCTACAGGGACGGGGGGGCTGGGATAAAAATAAATAAAAAAGAATATATATCTATATATAGGACAAAACACACATCACCACAAGAGAGGCAACACAACACTACATGAAGAGAGACCTAAAGACAACAACACAGCGTGGCTGATCCAGCTGATGTTATTGGTGAAGCATGTATAGCATCTGTGTTGTACTCTCACATGCAATTAGATGCTCACTATGTGAATATTGGACATGTAACTGTAAGCCACTTCATGTAGGCAACAGCTTGTGGCCGTTGTTCACCATTCAGGTCTGTTGCTGCCCTATCACTATAGAACAAAACTGTGGTGTGGTGGGGATGTTGATACAGTATGTGAGCTCTGTAAGTGGATTGAGGTGTTGGAGGATGCAGAACAGGTGGTGTGCAATGTGCCCCCCCCCCCCCCCCCCCCCGCCCAGTGAACGTCCCTATAACATACTGTGCCTAGTCAAAGCATCCATTCAAGACATTAATATCTCTGCCCCTGACCCCTCTCTCTTTCTACCAATCACCCCAAACTTTCTCTGTTAGCCCCCTCCCCGTGTGTTGTTGCTGTTCATGTGTCTTCATTGGAAGCTCCGCTACATGACTAAAACCCGAATGGCGCGGCGGTGACGCGCTCTCTACAGCAGGGATGGGAAGCGCGGGGCCCCCCCATTGATTTCGTTAGTCGCTCTCGCTCAGATATCGTACATATGATGCTGGGAAATAGGGATGTCACTTTGGTCATAACTTAGGGGCTCTTACTCCCTAAATTGAGTTTAATATTATGATTAAATACAGCCATATTAGCTCATCTCAATAAGTCTGAACATCTCTTCAGCGACCGAGACGCATCTATGGATTTATGATGGGAAGTTCAGCAGACTGGCTCATTGAGAGGAGACCATATGTCTCTTGGCATGAAATGGTGGCCTGCGGATCAATCTGTTTAGCAGCATACTGTGTTATTGATAGGCAGATGTATCAACAGCTTTTCAGCTCAGTACCTTGGGTTTTCCCTGTGGGGTAGAGAAGAGGGGATGTCTGAGTGTCTCCATCTCTGACCCAGTCCGGGGCCCTTTAGCCACCATGAGTAGCAAAGACCGAGGTTCAAGATCTGGAAACATCCTTTCCCATAAAAAAAATATCTCACAGTTACTTTCTCTCAGATGTTCTCTGGTCAGTCTCTCATCTGTGAAGATCATTGATATAGTCTGGTTTTCACATCGTCGATCTCATCTAGCGCCTTTTGTAAAAGAGCTTCTGAAGCTGAGCAGCCTGGTCAGCCAAGACGACAGTGTGCCAGAACAATTACGCACCATATTATTATAGTCTGTAAAACTTTAAAACTGCAAAAAAATTATAAAAAAGGCTGGCCAATGGTAAAATACTTGCTTCATTACGCCATTAACCCAAAATATTGCCAATGGACATAGTCTACTGACTTCCTAGTATTACCCCCTGCCAGTGGCAGTCTGACTATACTGTGGTGTATAGAAGCCCATCAGAGAGGAGCTGAGCTGGGGATGCGACAGAGAGCCCTGGCTTACTGACCCAGTGGTGGTAGCGCCATCCTGCCCTGCTTCCACCTAACCCCTTAAGGGGATTATTTGCTGACTGGGCACTCATCTTGTAATCTAATAATGGGATTTTCATGAAAGTGGAATTAACAGTGTTGCCAGCGTGCCGTCTGCTGCCTTTTTACAGCGTTTAAAACCCCAAATGCTATGGTGGAAGTGGGACCGACTGGGCCTGAGGGGTGACCTTTGACCTCTGATATAGTCGGAGGGAGGTTGACGTTACAACCATCTGTCAATAATGAGTTATTTACATCCGGATGTGGAATTGCGGCCAAATCCAGTGTGTAGGGGTTAATGCACCACGTTCACAGAGTCGATTTGATATCCCCTCTTCGTAATTCATTTTGCGGTTTTCTAAAGCGGCAGACAGTATTGTGGCAGGCAGCCTGTTTGCTTAACATAGAAATGTATTGCACTGTACCTTTTACGGCTTGTTGTCCTCCACATCTAGTCTTGGTCTGTTAATTGCCGCTGTCATCGCTAAATGTTAATTTGGGCCTCTGTCTGCGTAACATCACCAGAGGACGATATGTGTCAGTTTTATCGGCGGCACGTGCTGCTGTGATCCAGAAAGCAGAAGGGGAGGAGGGTGGCCAGGGTGGCGCGGCAGCGTCACCACCCTGTAGGCACTCACTCAGTAGGCACCCACCTTATCTGCTGTGCGGCCCCCACTCAGGACAGGATACAGCCAGGGTGATAGTGCTGCTGTCACTGCAGGCCCTCCCAACGCCAGCGAGGTCAGTAGGGCTTCCTCTGCACTGAATCACAGGTTAAACACATCCCCAGACAGCCACACTTAGACAGTTACACGCACAAACACGCTCATGCAGACAGTCACACACGCATGTACTCATTCAGCTAGTTCATTCAGCTCTCAGCTGCATACGAAGGATTTTGGCAATTGTGCACACTCACAGCGAAGTGTCAGATCGGTGGTTTGGGAGAACTCGCCTGGTTACTCTTGACTCATTGGCTGGCAGGACTGAGGTGACTGAATCGGTGTGATGGCGATATAAATGAGTGACAGGGTTCAGGTAAAAACCCTCCTGATGTCATGTTGTCTTTAGCTCCCATTGTCATCACCAGCCCAACAACCCAATGGGACTGACCCAGCCAGTACAGTACATTGGTTAGATTTGAGCAGGTGCCCAGAGACCATCTGGAATATGCTCATTTCTCGCTTCCTCTTTCTCTTTCTCTCTCTAAAGGATGGAATAAGTCACTCCGGTGAGCTTTTATGAAAAATCTGCCCTCGATTTCTCATCTGTAGCAAGTCTCAGCGGTCCCTGGCAACGACACAGTTAGACCACACTTGAATGACTAGGGATGGGCATTTGACATTTTGTTGACTGTTGAAGTGCTCACATGATTTTTTTTTCTAGTACTCGAATGAAGAAGAAGAACGTGTTGAACATCTGGCCCGTACTGGAGAAAAAAAGAAGAGCGCATTTATCTACATGCCAACAGTGCACAACAACCCCCAATTTATCATAAACATTACAGATAACAAATCCTCCTTTCTAATTTGCCCCATATACTGTATATTCAGTCAATAAAAAAAACGAGTGCCATTTAAGATTCATTTATTGAAACCGTAATATCAACTGGTTATACCATCTATTACATCTTGCCTATGCCGTTCGGCCATCACTCATTTATGTATTTTTATGTACATATTCGTATTCATTCCTTTACACTTGTGTGTATAAGGTAGTTGTTGTGAAACTGTTAGGTTAGATTACTTGTTAGATATTACTGCACGGTCGGAACTAGAATCACAAGCATTTCGCTACACTTGCATCAACACCTGCTAAACATGTGTATGTGACAAATACATTTGATTTGATTTGGTTTGGTTATTATATATCGGGGAACACAAACTTCAAAAAGCCAGTAACCTTAGCAGTGGTGTGTGCTTGGGAATCAAAATGACTGTGGAAAGGTAGGTTAAGTAATTAAATATGATCTGAAATCAAATTGCCCCATACATATTCAGGCAATAAAAAAAAGCAAGTGCCATTTGAGAATCATTCATTGATGCCATAATAAGCTGTGTTACCGGTCCAGGCTCTGGCGTGGTCACAGCGGCGCTTTTGCAGTGCCACATGATGTGAGGCGCGATTGCTGCTGCTTGTTCCCCTCCGAGAAAGTTTCTTTGTGCTTGATTACCATGTGATTTGTCAGGGTGTTGATCGTGCTGTGACAGGAGAGCTTCCTAGCGATAGGGAACGAACGCAGGCCGGGTGCATCTGCGCGCACTCAAGCGCACGTGTTCACACAACAGTGACAAGATGGAGAAACCAGACATGTGCTCCAAATTAAATACAAGGAAGAAATTGACATAAAACTGGTAAACATAATTCAAGAAATCACAGCTTTATTATCACAAGTGTTGGGCAGTTTGTGAGCTCTCCAAACAACGTGTCCACTGTGAGAATGAGAACGGAACTATCAATACAGAACCAGTCAAAAGTTTGGACATCTACTCATTCAAGGGTTTTTCTTTATTTTTACATTGTAGAATAATAGTGAAGACATCCAAACTTGAGAGAATGTCAAGAGTGTGCAAATCTGCCATCTATAAGGGCACAAGGCGAGACCCTTAATGCAGACACAGGAGGCAGATGGCTGAGCTCCGATATTTATTATAACAAAAGGGGGAGGCAAAAGGCAGGTCGGGTACAGGCGAGAGTTCATAAACCAGGTCAGAGTCCAAACAGTACCAGGCGATAAGCAGGCTCGAGGTCAGGACGGGCAGGGGTTCAGTAACCAGGTCAGAGTCTAAACGGTACAAGACCATAGGCAGGCTCGAGGTCATGGGCAGTCAGAGTGGTCAGGCAGGCGGGCTGGGAAAAGAGACTGGGAAAGCAGGAGCTGAGACACAAAAACACTGGTTGACTTGACAAACGAGACGAACTGGCACCGAGTGACAGGAAACACAGGGATAAATACACTGGGGAAAATAAGCGACACCTGGAGGGAGTGGAGACAAGCACAAGGACAGGTGAAACAAATCAGGGCGTGACAGTCATCAAGGCAAAGGGTGGTTACTTTGAAGAATCTAAAATGTCAAATATAATTGACGTGTGTTTAAAACTTTTTTGGTTACTACATGATTCCATATGTGTTATTTCATAGTTTTGATGTCTTCACTATTATTCTACAATGTAGAAAATAGTACAAATAAAGAAAAACCCTTGAATGAGTAGGTGTGTCCAAACTTTGGACTGGTACTGTACATTGAATGAATAGAAATGACCGTAACCAAACATTTTAGATGAATGAGGAAATGGTAAAGACAGTAGCCTACATTTACTGCTGGTGATACTTCTGATATATGGTGGGGAATTCATAAACATTGACAAACAATTCACGCCGTGAAAACAATGAATGTGCGCATTAGCGGAGAAAGACGTGCCTAGTGCGTCTTCGCCGCACAGTATTTGAAAAAAAAAGACCTCTCTATGACCCTATCAGAGAAGTCACAACACAGCGGGGTCACCGTGCCACCCGGGTGATCAGTGAGGTGAACGTTTTAGTCGGCACGAACACAAACACATACACAGAATGGGGATCAGGCTCATCAACACTGTAGTAACACGCACACGTAGACCTCTAAAGCGCATTCATTTCTATAATACACGTGAACTATTCAATCAATACGCAGGTGTGTAGGATAGAAACAAAGGCAAACTACCTAGGTCTGTACAGAAAACAGATGACAGTGAACTGAGTGGAGGGTTGGTTGACTGTGACCAACTCTTTTCACGCCACCTTGATGCAAAGTGATTGTCGTAGCAGGTTAGGAGAGCGTTTTTGCTAACCCTAACCTTAACCTCAGACTCCTAACCTGCTATGTTAATTATCCTAACCTGCGATGAAAATGTCATTTTGGTTATCAAAGTGGTGTGAAAAGAGTGTTTCCCTTGGGTAACCATCTTGTCCAGTGGATTATCGATTAGCCTGTGGTTTCTCCAGATTGTATGACCTTTGATTTGCTTTCACAGGCAAGGGGGATAGACGGTCCTTTTAGAGGAGAATGAAAAACCTTAGCCTATGGATGGTTTGTGTTGAAACACAGCGTTAGAGAGAGTTCTGTTTGACTTAGACCCATAGGGATTACAGGGTTCAATCCACCGGCTGGAGGAACTGCTGGCTGCAGCACTATTTGAAACCTCACAAAGCTTCTGCCGGGGCCGGCTCTGAATAATAACACATCCCCCAGTCTGTCTGCTGACTGAAAGTTTACATGACACTGAGAATCAACCGTACAGAATTACAAAGAACATAGAAAAGCACTTGATAACGTCATATTCATCCCTGTGCACATCCAAATTGTTCTGGCACTGTGGAGTTAACGGTTGAGTTCAAAGCCGTGGGGAGCATAATATAAAACCCAGGGAGGGGGCATCAGAACTGGAGCCCCTCCCCTCCTGCAGAGATCAGCAGAACCCAGAAACCCTACTCTCTTTTATACAGCAACACTGGGCCAATTAGAATCGGGCTCCTCTCCAACTTCACAGTATCAGTGTACAGAGAGAGAGAGAGAGAGAGAGAGAGAGAGAAAGAGGCGGTCTCCAATGACTACTTGACAAGCCGAGGAAGGAGGAGGAGGATACTGCTGAACGTCCCTCCAGACTGCCACCCAACGGTGTTTATTCATTAAAGTCTCTAAGACACTTCTGCTGCCTGCCTGGACAAACAGAGCTCTGATCTCTCTGAGCGTCGCATCCAGAGTCACTTCCAAAGGTTTACTTTTGGACTGTCTGTGTGTGTGTGTGTGAGAGTTTGTGTGAGTTTGTGTGTACCACAAAGATCCTCCCGCTGTACATGTCTATATGTAGGCTGAGCTACCCCAGCTGTGGAGCTTCTGTGTGAGAGTACGGCTGCTTTTGGCCGACCTTCTTAGAAAGCAGCGGAGAGAGAGTGTGTGGAGAGGTTTCTGAGACGAGTGGAAGATGCCGGCCATTCTGGTCGCCTCTAAGATGAAGTCAGGACTACCCAAACCGGTCCACAGCGCCCTGCCCATCCCTCAGATACAGAACCCTGCCAGGTCCAGGACCTCCAGCCCTCACAGGGCCAGCCACCTCAGACACAGCCCCCTGAAAGCCCTTCACCGGCAGGGAGAGGGCCAGGGAAAGGGAGAGACGACCCCCACCCCCAACAAAAGCCTCTCCACCACAGAGAGTGAAGACCGAGAGGACCCTCAGGTCAGAGCACTGTTCTTCTCAATCTCATATTTGTTACGTACTAAAAAGACTAAAGGACAAAACCCGGAGTGAACTGGGATAAAAGATAGGATCTCTGCACCTGTTCAGCATGCGTAGTTGGACAGCGAACACTATCGGCGTTTGCAGCTGCTGTGTGTATAGGAGAGATGCAGGCTAATGTAGGCACGTAATGATGAATGGCATGTGTGTGTGGTAAGTAATGTAAACATATGTCACAGGTTAAAGCATTAGTCGCATGTTGTTTAAGGCAGTGTTAATACTCTAATCAGATGGACATTCAGTGGTGCACATAGAGAACAACAACTCTCCCTTGTCTTCACTGTCACCACTACGTGGAGTTTGTATTGCATTTAACTAGGCAAGTCAGTTAAGAATAAATTCTTATTTACAATGACTGCCTAACCGGCCGACGCTGGGCCAATTGCGCACCGCCCAAATATGATACAGCCTGGATTTGAACCAGGGACTGTAGTGGCAACTCTTGCACTGAGATGCAGTGCCTTACACCGCTGGGCCACTCGGGAGGCCCCATGCAAGGAAGTGTTTGTTTGAAATCTTCTGTATGTTAGCATTCATTTCAATAGATATCTAATTCTCTTCGGCGTACCTTAGTTACTTTCTCACAGGGAAATTTGAAAAGACTAAGGTTTGCAGTGAGAACAGAATACAACAGCAGCGTTTGGCCTCATGGCCGTTGCTGGTGTGAGAATTTTTACCCCCTTATGTTGGCCTGTGTGAGTGGCAGGCAGATGGGCTTTAAGAGCTCTACACACCTGTTCTGGCTGATGTCTGCATATGCCTTTATATTCATATATTTGCAGAACTGTACAAAGATTATAGTTCAACTGAAAGTGACTATAGATTATAGTCCAGGAGTGCCGGTCTTGTGTCTATATTGCTGGCCTGGCAATGTATAGCCTATATGTAGCCTATGTGAATTTGGCCTATCCCATAGCCTACTGTCCCAGGCAGGCAGCAGGAGCTGATGTTCTGCTTCATGTGGTGGGGAGGATGAAAGATTACTGCATAGCCTATCATTACACAGTGAGAGTGAACAGCGGTCAGGGGGTTTTCTCCAGCGCTCTATTTGGAGTGGCAGTACTGTGCTGTGGCTCAGTGTGCTCCACACTGCAGCCCGGCTACAGAGTTCATGGAGCTGGGGGGCCAGGGGGCCCACTGGAGAGGAATCGGGAACACACAAGCATAGAATAATATTGTCGTATTTCATATTTCCTTTTTATTTTGTTGTCGTACCCTAATGGGGGACATATGGTGAAAGATTAGAAAGAAAATACCGATTTCTGGGATTGGTACATTATGGAATCATGAAGAGTTAGCCAGTGTGGTATTTTGTGGCGTAGAACTATCCCACCGGACACAGACGTCAATTCAACGTCTATTCCCCGTTGATTCAACCAGTGTGTGCCCAGTGGGATTGGGGTGTGTTTGTTTTACGTATTGCGAACGTTTGGAGAAGCGACTACCAGATCTCAGTCTTGAGATCCCCCGATATCTTCTGAATGGAAGCACAAAATGTTCATAATGAACACCGTATGCTCAGTGAACCAGACAAGATGAGTGATTCCTTGATACAGTCTCAGCACGCTAGTGAAGAAGATCACAGTGAATCTTACTGCTGATTACCTGCACTCTCTCTACCGAATGAGAATATACACAGCGTCTCTTTCATCTAAAATGTGATTTATCAGCTACATTGATACAGTACATGACATTTGGTATAGTGAAGATAGCTGGTCGTTATTTGCTACTCGACAACACCTGCTGCTGGCAGCATGAGTTTAATGAGATGAGCAGGCCTACTGTGCGTGGGGGGGTGGGTGTCTGCAACATCTCGTTTGGTCCTACCAGGAAGAGAGAATCCCTTTAAGACACCACCACAGCCTTCTTCTGCAGTAAACACACATCCGGCTGGCCTGCACTGACTTCCAGCCGGACACCACCACAGCCTTCTTCTGCAGTAAACACACATCCGGCTGGCCTGCACTGACTTCCAGCCGGACACCACCACAGCCTTCTTCTGCAGTAAACACACATCCGGCTGGCCTGCACTGACTTCCAGCCGGACACCACCACAGCCTTCTTCTGCAGTAAACACACATCCGGCTGGCCTGCACTGACTTCCAGCCGGACACCACCACAGCCTTCTTCTGCAGTAAACACACATCCGGCTGGCCTGCACTGACTTCCAGCCGGACACCACCACAGCCTTCTTCTGCAGTAAACACACATCCGGCTGGCCTGCACTGACTTCCAGCCGGACACCACCACAGACAGGCTTCCATTCCACCAGGATGGTTACGTGTTTATTTATGTGAGGATTACATGAACACCACCAATGGTCTGACGTGGTGCGTAAATGCATAAGGTTTGGTTGGGTGGAGTAGTGCTCGGTTGCTCTCTGCAATACTACAAACACAAAAAGCAGGATCAAACGCAGCCTAATTCTGAATGAGTTATTTGTGTGTGTGTGCGTGCGTGTGCATGCATTCATGTGTGTGTGTGTGTGTGTGTGTGTGTGTGTGTGTGTAGGACATTAATAATGAAATACAGTGGCTTTGAGGGAGGAAGAGGAGGAGGGGGAGCAGTAACATGATGTGTTAGAGTAGATTACCTCTGATCAACTGAAACACATGGGATGCACTGGCCACACACACACCAACACTGCCACCTCGTGTTGGCTTTTCCCACCTGGACAGGACAGGAAATAGACGAGGGAGCTGGTGGACCATAGAGTTTAGACTAGTTTAGTTTATTTTAATTTGCACAAATAGAGAGACAGTTTGTAACAGTTAAAAAAAAAAGAAATACATACAGGAAGGAAAAAGCACAAAAGGGCTTGTCGAGTAGCCTCCACCTAATGACCATAAACCACACATATTCAGCAGTGTGGACAAACAAACAAATTATAAAATAAAAACTAGAAGCAAAAGAGATAAAATAAAATCTAAACAGAAAGTCAAGCTACTGGGGATGTAGAACTGTGATAGACATTAGGTGCCTCTTGATATTTTTTGAAACAATGACGGTGTTAGACATGACTAATGCTTACTAATGGACACCCCAGCTGGATGGTGGACAAACATTGATATATGACTGTAGTTAACTAGCTTTCTGTCAGACCTACTAGCATTAGTATATGTCCAAGTATGGCTTCAAACAGTGTCCAGTTCTGGTCTATGTCCACTCTGTCTTTAGCCCAGCAACCATCATTTTGAAAAGCAAGTGAAGGCGGTGCTCGCCTCATTCAATGTTATATCAAGAATATTCTCACTGTCTGCCGCACTTTGTGGTTGGTGTTTCTTGGCTCACACAGCGTCCATATGCTGTCAGATGTAAGAAAGAGGATCTACACCATAGCGATAGATGGAGGACTCTAGTGCCCAAAAGCTAGTTTTAGCAGGGGCTGCGCCATTGAGGACTTTCACCATTTTGAAGTAGTCAACTGGGTGGGACTTCCTATGGGTTAAGAAAGATCACAGGTGGCAGTAAATCGCCCACCTTGGCTTTATACCTGTTCAAACAACACAATCCCGTTGGCAGTATTCGCCTTTTCAGTTTGTTTGTCAACTCATGGAAGTAGTAGATTAATAAAATGTACTACTCACAGACACCATAATGGGGCAGATACAATGATGTAATGTCTAAGTCTATGATCTACACACCCCTTCTCTGTCTGGTTGGAGAGGTAACTTAAGCCCTGAGCCTTTTGTTTTGAGTGCTAGCTAGTTATAGGATATAAATGGTTGTTCAAATCAAATGAAATTGTATTAGTCACATACGCCGAATACAACAGGTGTAGACCTTACAGTGAAATGCTTGCTTACGAGCCCCCAACCAACAATGCAGTTTAAAAAAATACGGACAAGAATAAGAGATAAAAGTAACAAGTAATTAAAGAGCAGCAGTAAAACAACAATAGCGAGACTATATACAGGTGGGTGCCGGTACAGAGTCAATGTGCAGGGGCATCGGTTAGTTGAGGTAGTATGTACATGTAGTTTGAGTTATTGA
Source organism: Salmo trutta (assembly GCF_901001165.1). Taxonomy (NCBI): domain Eukaryota; kingdom Metazoa; phylum Chordata; class Actinopteri; order Salmoniformes; family Salmonidae; genus Salmo; species Salmo trutta. Next base: position 45,571,540 of record NC_042973.1, read on the forward strand.
AGTGACTATGCATAGATAACAACAACAACAGAGAGTAGCAACAGTGTAAAGAAGGGGGGGAGCAATGCAAATAGTCTGGGTAGCCATTTGATTAGATGTTCAGGAGTCTTATGGCTTGGGGGTAGAAGCTGTTTAGAAGCCTCTTGGACCTAGACTTGGCGCTCCGGTACTGCTTGCCGTGCGGTAGCAGAGAGAACAGTCTATGACTAGGGTGGCTGGAGTCTTTGACAATTTTTAGGGCCTTCCTCTGACACCGCCTGGTATAGAGGTCCTGGATGGCAGGAAGCTTGGCCCCAGTGATGTACTGGGCCGTTCGCACTACCTTTAGTGCCTTGCGGTCAGAGGCTGAGCAGTTGCAATACCAGACAGTGATGCAATCGGTCAGGATGCCCTCGATGGTGCAGCTGTATAACCTTTTGAGGATCTGAGGACCCATGCCAAATCTTTTCAGTCTGCTTCGGGGGAATAGGTTTTGTCGTGCCCTCTTCACGACTGTCTTGGTGTGCTTAGACCATGTTAGTTTGTTGGTGATGTGGACACCAAGGAACTTGAAGCTCTCAACCTGCTCCACTGCAGCCCCATCGATGAGAATGGGGGCATGCTCGGCCCTCTTTTTCCTGTAGTCCACAATCATCTCCTTTGTCTTGATCACGTTGAGGGAGAGGTTGTTGTCCTGGCACCACACGGCCAGGTCTCTGACCTCCTCCCTATAGGCTGTCTCGTCGTTGTCAGTGATCAGGCCTACCACTGTTGTGTCATCTGCAAACTTAATGATGGTGTTGGAGTCGTGCCTGGCCGTGCAGTCATGAGTGAACAGGAGGGGACTGAGCACACACCCCTGAGGGGCCCTGTGTTGGGGAGCAGCGTGGCGGATGTGTTGTTACCTACACTTACCACCTGGGGGCGGCACGTCAGAAGGTCCAGGATCCAGTTGCAGAGGGAGGTGTTTAGTCCCAGGGTCCTTAGCTTAGTGATTAGCTTTCAGGGCACTATGGTGTTGAACACTGAGCTGTAGTCAATGAATAGCATTCTCACATAGGTGTTCCTTTTGTCCAGGTGGGAAAGGGCAGCGTGGAGTGCAATATACATCTGTGGATCTGTTGGGGTGGTATGCAAATTGTAGTTGGTCTAGGGTTTCTGGGATAATGGTGTTGATGTGAGCCATGTCCAACCTTTCAAAGCACTTCATGGCTACAGACGTGCGTGCTATGGGTCGGTAGTCATTTAGGCAGGTTACCTTAATGTTCTTGGGCACAGGCACTATGGTGGTCTGCTTAAAACATGTTGGTATTACAGACTCGGACAGGGAGAGGTTGAAAATGTCAGTGAAGACACTTGCCAGTTGGTCCGCGCATGCTCGCAGTACACGTCCTGGTAATCCGTCTGGCCTTGCGGTCTTGTGAATGTTGACCTGTTTAAAGGTCTTACTCACATCGGCTGTGGAGAGCGTGATCACACAGTCTTCCGGAACAGCTGGTGCTCTCATGCATGTTTCAGTGTTATTTGCCTCGAAGCGAGCATAAAAGTAGTTTAGCTCGTATGGTAGGCTCGTGTCACTGGGCAGCTCTCGGATGTGCTTCCCTTTGTAGTCTGTAATGGTTTGCAAGCCCTGCCACATCCGACGAGCGTCAGAGCCGGTGTAGTATGATTTGATCTTAGTCCTGTATTGACGCTTTGCCTGTTTGATGGTTCATTGGAGGGCATAGCTGGATTTCTTATAAGCTTCCGGGTTAGAGTCCCGCTCCTTGAAAGTGGAAGCTCTAGCCTTTAGCTCATTGCGGATGCTGCCTGTAATCCATGTCTTCTGGTTGGGGTATGTACTGTACGTATGGTCACTGTGGGGACGACGTCATCGATGCACTTATTGATGAAGCCAGTGACTGATGTGGTGTACTCCTCAATGACATTGGAGGAATCCCGGAACATTTTCCAGTCTGTGCTAGCAAAACAGTCCTGTAGTTCAGCATCTGCTTCATCTGACCACTTTTTTATTGATCTAGTTACTGGTGCTTCGTGCTTTCATTTTTGCTTGTAAGCAGGAATCAGGAGGATATAATTACGGTCGGATTTGCCAAATGGAGGGCGAGGGAGAGCTTTGTATGTGCCTCTGTGAGTGGAGTATTCAGTGCCTTGCAAAAGTATTTATCCCCCTTGGTGTTTTTCCTATTTTGTTGCAATATACCTGTAATTTAAATTGATTTTTATTTGGATTTCATGTAATGGACATACACAGAATTGTCGTCCAAATTGGTGAAGTGAAAATAAAAATGAAGAAAAAAAGTAAAAGTGGTGCGTGCATATGTATTCCCCCCTTTTGCTATGAAGCCCCTAAATAAGATCTGGTGCAACCAATTACCTTCAGAAGTCACATAATTAGTTAAATAAAGTCCACCTGTGTGCAATCTAAGTGTCACATGATCTCAGTATATATACACCTGTTCTGAATGGCCCCAGAGTCTGCAACACCACTATGCAAGGGGCACCACCAAGCAAGCGACACCATGAAGACCAATGAGCTCTCCAAACAGGTCAGGGACAACGTTTTGGAGAAGTACAGATCAGGGTTGAGTTATAAAAAAAATCAGAAACTTTGAACATCCCACGGAGCACCATTAAATCCATTATTAAAAAATTGAAAGAATATGGCACCACAACAAACCTGCCAAGCGAGGGCCGCCCACCAAAACTCACAGACCAGGCAAGGAGGGCATTAATCAGAGGCAAAAAAGAGACCAAAGATAACCCTGAAGGAGCTGCAAAGCTCTGGTCAGATGAGACTAAAATGTAGCTTTTTGGCCATCAAGGAAAACTCTATGTCTGGCACAAACCAACACCTCTCATCACCCTGAGAACACCATCTCCACAGTGAAGCATGGTGGTGGCAGCATCATGCTGTGAGGATGTTTTTCATCGGCAGGGACTTGGAAACTGGTCAGAATTGAAGGAATGATGGATGGCGCTAAATACAGGGAAATTATTGAGGGAAACCTGTTTCATTCTTCCAGAGATTTGAGACTGGCACAGAGGTTCACCTTCCAGCAGGACAATGACTCTAAGCATACTGCTAAAGCAACACTCGCGTGGTTTAAGGAAAAACATTTATATGTCTGAAATGGCCTAGTCAAAGCCCAGACCTCAATCCAATTGAGAATCTGTGGTATGACTTAAAAATTGCTGTACACCAGCAGAACCCATCCAACTTGAAGGAGCTGGAGCAGTTTTGCTTTGAAGAATGGGCAAAAATCCCAGTGACTCGATGTGCCAAGCTTATAGAGACATTCCCCAAGAGACTTGCAGCTGTAATTTCTGCAAAGGGTGGCTCTACAAAGTATTGACTTTGGGGGGTGAATAGTTATGAACGCTCAAGTTTTCAGTTTTTTGTCTTATTTCTTGTTTGTTTCACAATAAAAAATATTTTGCATCTTCAAAGTGGTAGGCATGTTGTGTAAATCAAATGATAATCAAATGACCCCCAAAAAATCTAGTTTAATTCGAGGTTGTAAGGGAACAAAATAGGAAAAAATGCCAAGGGGTGAATAGAGTTTTTTTTCCGTCTGGTTGCACATTTAACATGCTGATAGAAATTTGGTAAAACGGATTTAAGTTTCCCTGCATTAAAGTCCCCGGCTACTAGGAGCACCGCCTCTGGGTGAGCGTTTTCTTGTTTGCTTATGGTGGAATACAGCTCATTCAATGCTGTCTTATTGCCAGCCTCTGACTGTGGTGGTATGTAAACAGCTACGAAAAATACAGATGAAAACTCTCTAGGTAGATAGTGTGGTCTACAGCTTATCATGAGATACTCTACCTCAGGCGAGCAATAGCTCGAGACTTCCTTAGATATTGTGACTTCCTTAGATACTGTTATTTACAAAAATACATAGTTCCCCGCCCCTTGTCTTACCAGACTCCGCTGTTCTATCCTGTCGGTATAGCGTGTAACCAGCCAGCTGTATGTTGATAGTGTCGTCGTTCAGCCACGACTCTGTTGATTTTATTCTCCAAAGATTGCACATTTGCTAGCAGAATGGAGGGAAGTGGGGGTTTATTCGATCACCTACGAATTATCAGAAAGCAGCCCGCCCTTTGGACCCTTTTTCTCTGCCTCGTCTTCACGCAAATCGTGGGGATCTGGGCCTGTTCCTGAGAAAGCAGTATATCCTTCGCGTCGGGCTCGTCAGAGTCGTGTAAGGAAAAAAAGCATTCTGCTAGTCTGTGGTGAGTAATCGCAGTCCTGATGTCCAGAAGTTATTTTCGGTCATAAGAGAGGGTAGCAGCAACATTATGTACAAAATAAGTAAAACAATAAGTTACAAACAACGCAAATAAACAAACAAAAAAACACAATAGGTTGGGGACACGTAAAACGTCTGCCTTCCTCTTCGGCGCCATCTTACTTTCAAGTTCTTCACATTAAGTTTTCACAGTTTCTGAAAGAAAAGTGCACATTTGTAACTATTTATCTATATTGAGCTTCATGAGCTACTTGATTGGTTTGTGACTTTTCATTGACCCTGTAGTCTTGTGTTGTGTTTTGTTCCGTAGTGAAAGTCATAGCTTTATCTATAGGAGACAGCCTGAGGTTTTAGTGTCAAACTCAACACTCTTTTTTTTCATGCAAATCCACCAGAAACAGATCAGCGAAACACCATGCAGGAAACAGAATAGCAAGCTGTGTTGTGCTCTTAGCTGTTTGTAATGTCTTTATAGTACCTTGAAAGGTGTACATTTCTTAAAACCATCTTTCTCTGCCAGGCTACTTTCTGTTGTCCACATTAAGCACTCTCTATCTACCTTAGATCACCTGTTCAGTTTTGTCATTCAAACCCACAGATTTTCTGCCCGATTTGAGCTCTTTCTTCATCTGTTTCACTTTCATGTCCGATTACCCGTCTGGTGCCTCCCTCTTAACCCCCTGTTAACTCCTCTTAACCCCATGGTGAAGTACTTATCCCCCTGGTTCTCATAGAGTGTATACTCTGGGTGGATCTGTATTATCTAGCTACAGTATAAGCATAATAATCTCATAAACAGTTTGGGGCAAAAAGTGTAGACTATTTTCCGTCAGATCAGACAGACTTAAAAAATGACTGAGATGTTAAAATGCAGCAGCAGCAGTAAACATCCAATTATGAGCAAAGCTCCTCAGATTACAGACACCACACACCGGTGCTCTCAGCCAGTGAGTTTCTGTCTTAATACGTGATGTCATACTTCCTACTCTTTGAAAGACATGATTTCTCACTCCCAGAGCAGAACTTACATTGTGCTCAGTGGCCTGATTTCTGGAGGAATGTGAGTATCACGCCTTGAAAAGCGAGTGTGTTCTGAAAGGTGTTTGAAAGGTGTTATCTAAAGGCTATTGCTTGCTTGTATTAACTAGTAATGGTCTGGTATTAAGTTAATTGATTGTATTTCTAATATGTCAATTGTATTTCTATGTGTTTTGTTGTCGGGCAGATTTACACGGACTGGGCCAACCATTACCTGGTGAAGTCGGGCCGTAAGCGACTGATAAAGGACTTGCAGCAGGATGTTACAGATGGAGTGCTATTGGCTGAGATCATACAGGTTGTCGGTAAGGACTTGCCTGGCATTCTATTGGTAACTTTTTTTTAATCAGCAGATCAATTGGAATGCTTCCATGTGATCATTATGCGTTTCGTATTGGCTTTCCATTGCAATGCAACGACAAGAACAAACTTTTTGCATGCTTATCATATTATATAGCCTAATATTAGTATGATATGATGAGTATGATATGTCACAGTGCTTCTCTCTTCTCTGGCCTCCAACTCAGTGGCCTCTTGCCTCTCTCTTCTCTGGCCTTCCTCAGTGGCCTCTACGGCCTTTATTGTGGAGAGGTTAGGCGGGATCTTTAGGTCAGGAGGGTCTTTAAAATCAGTCTTTCCTGCTCTGAAATTCAGCTATTTGAGATTCCAGCTCTGCTTTTAGCCTCCCAGGGTGGATGAGAGGTTGAGCAGCCCAAGCCTGTCATTATTTCCTGTGTGTCTGCACTGTACATTATATTTAAGTGGGGTGAATAGAGGCAGTGTGGTTAGCGGAGGCTAAATGAGGATCATAGCGGTGGTATTTGACTGAGATGGCATCAGGTGCAAAACCCGGCTTCTTCCCATGATTAGCGTAAGTTATTACTACTTTTGGATAGATACTGTACGGGCGTCTTCAATGTGACTTGTCGTTGTGCAGGGAAAGTCCCAAGAAGGATGTGTTACTTCATCGTTTAAATATCCTCTTTCTTTTCTTGCTCTCTCTCTCTTTTCATCATTCTTTTCTAGCGAATGAGAAGATAGAAGACATCAATGGCTACCCAAAGAGCCGGACTCAGATGGTGAGTGTTGGGTTTATTCTGTAACATAAGGGAACCAATCCTCCAGCCCCTAAAACAGTGATAACAGGGAGGCGTAAGCCTAACAGTACTTCATAGTTTCGGATAATGAGTTATCGCATGTGTGATTATTGTGCGAACACAACCGGATGATCCGTCCCAAATCTGAAATCCTGACGCTGAGTGAGGACCCTTGGTGGCATGTGCTTCTTTCCTCACTGTTTCCTGTAAGAGAACGGCCTTTCTAGTGATGCCCTACTAACACGGTAGGGAGGCTGTGGGGAGGCATTAAATAGACTGGTGTCCCGCTGACACCCAAACAACCTCCCTTGCCTATTTTGGGATTGAACCAGTCTTGTCTTTGCCCACATACTGATCCATGGATCCATGGGTTAAACATCCGTTCACTTCGTTATTGTTGTTATCGTGCTCGACATAGTCTAGTAGCCTCTATTTTGTTTGTATGATAATCCAAGATAATTAGTTAAAAGGCCCAGTGCAGTCAAAAAATATATTTTTCAGTGTTTTATATATATTTCTACACTTTGAAGTTAAAATAATACTGTGAAATTGTGAACGTTTTGATAATGCCCTTTTAGTGTAAGAGTTGAAAAGACAGCCTGAAATGTCAGCCTGTTTCGGTGGGATGGAGTTTTAGCCTGCCGGGAGACATCACAAGGCGGTAAATGAGTTAGTAGGCCAATAAGAAAGAGACCAAACATCTCTTCCAATAAAAGCTCGTTTTCATTTTTCCCCACCCTTACTCAGACCAGGCAGTCCTAGCAAAATCTTGCTTGAGTAAATCCTCTTTGCTAAAAAGCTACTTTTGTTTATTTTTTGGCCATTTGAATTAAAAACTATGATAGTAAGGTACTTAACTGTTACCCAGAAATGACATGATGTTCAGATAAAAACGGATGTATTGGACCTCCAATATTATTAGATATCTCCCTTGCTTTCAATTTCGCAGCTCATTTTCTTTCTCTGACCTTATTTCACTCCTACAAGCTGTCTGTCACTTGGACCACCTCCCTCAGTCTAATATATCTTGCTCTCCTCTCACTCTAGCTGACTCACCCTGGCTCACCCACCAGCACCAGCTCCCCTACACATTAAATGACAGATCCCATTGTTATACAACATTTTTTCTCTTGTGGCGGGCCAGAATTTGGGAAAATATTATTAAAATAATGAGTAGCTCTATGAATGGAAGTCTTTCAGTAATCTGCGCACCCTCAAAGTGAACTTCCTGGAGTTTAGTGTAATGGGTGGGAACACGTTTAGATTTCCTCAGAAACACGTTGCTTTAGTTGTTGGGAAACTTCCCAGCTCTTACTAATGGGTGATTGGGAATTGCATGAAAAGATCTGTGGTAAGGTCTGAATTAAGAGAGGTTAATCATTTCATTGTGGCCTGTATGCTAATCTTGTTCTACTCATTCACTACTATGTTTGAACTGTCTGAAGGATGATTTCTGCTTGCGGATTATACAGAATTATTTCACCTTGCGTCGTTAGTGGTTGGTTATAATCCACAGAGGACCATATGGTTCTTGATTTGACCGAGGTTTTCCTACATCGCAGACAAACATTAAGCCTAATATTACCTTATCATTGTATGGGGGAAATCTTTGTTAATTGATGACTCTGCTTTATCTGTACTGACAAAGTACCATGCCCTCCTCTCCCCTCTCCCCTCTCCCCCAGATTGAAAACATCAATACCTGCCTAGGATTCCTGGCAGCTAAAGGGGTGAACATCCAGGGACTCTGTGCAGAAGGTACGTCAAACTGCCGCTATCTACCAGACACTCTCCCTCATATTGACTTCTCATCTAGAGCATCTAATGAATAACTCCACATTAGATCTGACTGTGAAGAGGAAATGATACCAAAGATACCAACCTCTCTGTCTCTCCTCCTATTGCAGAGATCCTTAATGGGAACCTGAAGACCATCCTGGGCCTGTTCTTCAGCTTGTCCCGCTACAAGCAGCAGCAGCAGAAGGTCTTGAAGCAGCAGGCCTCTCATCACCCAGAGCACAGCAACCAGCCTGGGCTTACTCCCCATGGGTCACCAGCCCCCGCTCAGACCCACACCCATCATACCCACAGCTCCACTGCACCAGCACACAAAGCAGCATCAGATATGCTGTCTAGGTAACAGTACCTTGTAACAACCCAACCTCCAGCTTCCACACATGGCAAGTGATCCATGGTTTGGAGAAGCTCAGATGTAGTATGTGAGGTTATTTATGAGTGACCCCCAGTCAATCGCCATAAAATGTGACATTGATTCCTCATATTTCCTCATGACACTGGTTCCTCATGGTTGTTTATGTCATCCATTCGAATTGCGTGTAGTCTCGTCTTCTGCGGTTCCCATGCGTAGCAGGCCACCTTCATTCCACGTCTGTGAATCGCTTCGCTTTCCGTTAGCTTGTTCAAGTCTCTGTGATCCTCTTGATCTCACCCAATCGGTTTTCAGATCTCTGTCTACTCTTAACATTCGTTCTTACCCGTCTCTCTCTTTCTCCTCCATGCAGTCTGTCATCCAAGGCTTCTTCCACTCAGAGTAAAGGGCTAAAGCTCTCTGTGGCTCAGAGAAAGTCTTCTAGGTCAGCTGTCATCTATCTCACTCCCATAGACACTGCATGCTGCAATCCACTCACACTGGAGATACACCACGTATTGTGTTTGAAAAGCTGCACCCTCCCCATTCTCCCACCTAATTTCAGGTGGTCTTGTAGTATGTTAGACTACTTTTGATGTATTAACACTTGCTTCCTGGTGGGTTTGCTGTGTGCATGGTTTCAGTAGACTGGAAGTGCTTTTGAACTTGTCCTTAAAAACGAAGTATTCTGTTTTACTGTATGTGAGTGTGTGAGTATGTGCAGTAGCTTTTGATGAGTTAGGAAATGCCCAGCATGAGGTTATGCAATAGCACCACCTAATGGAATAACTGTGCAACCATGTGCATCTTTCTTGAGCTCTTGTCCATAGATCATCTGTTCAAGTACTCACGAAATGCTGAATACACTCCTTAAATGGAGTTATTTAGACTGATTTGAGGAATATTATTTAATCCTCTTTAGGAGACAATCATTTATGGCTTTCGAAATGACGCTCCGTTAAGATGAGTTTTTACACCGTTGCGTGTTTTATTCAACCTGTAACTTTTTTTCCCCCCTGTGGCCCACAGACTGCCAGCTCCCACCATGCGGGTCTCAGCTCCAGGCAGCGAGGGGAAGCCCCGCACGGCCTCCAACGGCAACCGCCGCAGCCAGAGCTTCAACCACTACGACAAGCCCAAGCCCTCCAGCAGCGACAGAGGTGAGTTACAGTGCATGAGGATGTAGAGCTGTGCTTTCAGAGGGAAACCACTTTGGGGACCCCCGTTTTAGAAATCAATATGTGGTCGTCCAGGGAAACAACAACAGAAAAATATCTAAACACATCTGGATTGGGAGCAATCTTGTCTATCGTGCAGTCATTAGTTGTGTGCTGTTAGCTGGTTGTAGCTAGAGTAGTGCTGCGGGTTAAAGTCCTCTTCCTTAGAAGGATGGTGTGGGAAACAGCTGTATGCTGGGAGAGAGCCATTTATCCACTGTCAACAGTCACAGCATTAGAGGTACATTAACAGACTGGACCACAGGGAGGTGAGAAGGCATGGTTTCCCAGAGCCGGAACACACACGCACACACACGCGCACACACACACACACACACACACACACACACACACACACACACACACACACACACACACACACACACACACACAAATAGCTAACCACATAGACAGTTATCCTAAACACACACACAGACACATAGATAGATAACCTATCATGGTTTCTGTCTTTACATTTCCTCTGCTGTTAGAGGAGCAGGTAATGATTTAACAACACGGGTGCCACTCAAGCTGACCTTGCGGGCGCACGGGCCCCTCTGTGGATCGTTCGAGGTAAAAATGTTACGCGAAGTTAAAGATATTCATTATTTAGGTGTCTTTTCACATTAGGTCTTAGGTTTAGGTTTTTAGGTTTATTTGTAAGCGTAATGCTTCACAGATAACCTTTAAGCCGTCGCCATTTCTGTTTGTGAAGTAAAGAGCTATTTCTGCACTCAGACACCTATCATTTCAGCTGGCTTGCTACCTCTTATTTGAAGGACATCCGCTATTTGAGTATTGCGAAGTGCTACATTTGACATAACAAATGTGTTACTTCCTCTCCTTTCCGAAGCCTATATTTACTGTTTATTCCTGCCTGTGTGTTGGATTATAGTGTGGTGGACATCACATCACACCATGGCTTTACAATCGTAGTGGTGTAAATAAATCTGTATGAAAAGATGGCCTTGTTTGACGTAAATTATACATCTTATAATGTGTACTCACTGTAAGACTAAGTCCTAGATTGACAGATTGAGTCATCGGTGGTATGAAGCCAGTCAAGCGGTGCTCCCCAAGTACTGTGATGTATGTTAGTGAGAGCAGAGCCGAGCAGAGCAGAGCAGCGTGACAGTGGGAGTTAACTCTGGCTGGGCCGGGGCCTCGATAACCCAGTCTACGTTCTACTGAAGCCAGCCTGTGGTAGGCTGCTGCTGTTGCTCCTGCTGCTGCTGTGTTGATGAGGCGTTCACTGTGCATTGATTGAGCCCTAATTAGTGTATTTGTGGTAAGGAGAGGGAGAGATAGAGGGAGGGATAGCGACAGGGAGGGTGGGATAGCGAGTGAACGAGAGACCGACAGATAGGAAAGGGCAGAGGTGGGGAAAGATAGGCAGTGAGGGAGAGAGTGGGACAGGGAGTCTTGAGAGAGAGAGAGAGAGAGAGAGAGAGAGAGAGAGAGAGAGAGAGAGAGAGAGAGAGAGAGAGAGAGAGAGAGAGAGAGAGAGAGAGAGAGAGAGAGAGAGAGAGAGAGAGAGAGAGACTCATAGCTTGTGTGTAGATCTCTGGTAGAAAGGACATAGTGAGAGTTACGGAAATCAGAAATGGTTGGTGTTCACTTCTTGGAAGAGGATAGAAGCATGATTGGAACTATACAATGACCACTGTCATTCCTGACATGTCAATTAAGGATCATCTGAGAGGGTGAGTAGGGGGGGGTAAATAGATTTGTTTTTGTTGCCAAATTCAGACTGGGGGGGATATAGGATTATGCTAGTGAAACAGGAAACGCTAGAGCTTGGCTGTAGGTTGTTTATGTGTCTGTCCTTATGCTTTACAAAAAGTGTATTGTATTGGAGTCAATAGGAGATGTGATGAAGTAAAGTCACTAGTTCCTCTCTGCTAGAACAGGATGATTAGTCCAGATGGTGTTCTATTTGTGTTTGTTCATGTGAAGGAACTTTCACTTTCTACATCATTTAGCAGACGCTCTTATCCAGAGCGACTTACAGTGGTGAGTGCATCCATTTTCATACAAGTGCCCCATGGGAATCGAACCCACAACCCTGGCGGTGCAAGCGCCATGATCTACCAACTGAGCTACCAGAGCATACTGTTTGACTCACTTAAACATGCATAACGTAGATGCATTTCTTTAGGCAGTGAATGGAGACACGAAGACTACAATGAATTCGCCATATTTTTGTCAACCAAAAATCTTGTTCACCTCAATTCTGGCATACTATATGATGTGAAAGGTCCAATGTGTTTCTAATTACACCAGGTAGAACGGAACACTTGTATGTAGCCGCGAGTGACTGAGGTGAAATGAAATTCTCATGATCGTTAAAGGGTTCCACATAAACAGAATTACTGTCTAGTAATTGAGAATGTTAATAGTTTCCCGCTGCGCTTGAACGTTAGACCCTGGAGCAGCTGCCGGGCAGGGAATGCTGTGAGCACACCATTACACGGCACAGGGACACAGGGAAGGATACAGTATGGAGCGTCTGAAGCTACTGAGTATATCGTGTAACTAACGGGCTGTTGAGTGCTTTTGGCCAAGTGTCTCTGGTGATTTGACCTGTAAACCAGAGCACTAGTGGTGGACGAAGAGAGGCCAGGACACCTGCTGGGTGTCCCAGCGATATGTCAGGATCAAAAGTAAGTGTCAGTGGATGAGGCGGATCACATTTGTTGGGGAAGAATCAACACTTTTCGGGGTGGGTAAAATGTTTGGTGTTGAGTTGTACATTTTGTTGGAGACTGGTGACGCTGCTGATAAATGTTGCACTTCGAACACGCTACTTTCTAGCCAGGGTTATGAATATATACAGATATGTTGTGAATGATTGCAGAGCTGAACAAGTGAGCCTGATAACAAATGAAGTCATTGATGGCTCTGAGGTCTAAAAACAACATACACTGAGTGTACAAAATATTAAGAACACCTTCCTAATATTGAGTTTCCCCCCCCATTTTGCCCTCATACCAGCCGCAATTCATCGGGGCATGGACTCTACAAGGTGTCGAAAGCGTTCCACAGGGTTGCTGGCCCATGTTGACTCCAATGCTTCCCACAGTTGTGTCAAGTTGGCTGGATGTCCTTTGGGTGGTGGACCATTCTTGATACACAAAGGAAACTGTTGAGCATGAAAAAAACAAGCAGCATTGCAGTTCTTGACACAAACCGGTGTACCTGGCAGCTACTGTCATACCCCTTTCAAAGGCACTTAAATCTTTTGTTATTCACCCTCTGAATGGCACACATGCACAATCCATGTCTCGATTGTCTCAAGACTTAAAAATCCTTCTTTATCCTGTCTCTTCCTTTTCATCTACACTGATTGAAGTGGATTTAACGTCAATAAGGGATCACCATTTTCACCTGGTCAGTCTATGTCATGGAAAGAGCAGCTGTTCTTAATGTTTTGTACACTCAGTGTATAAGCTAAGGGAATTATGCATGTGTGCGATTTACTGCATGTATGTGTTACAAAGCTCAACATTGTTAGAGCGTTATTTGTGAGCTGAGGTGTGTGTGTGTGTGTGTGCGACAGTTGTATATGGTCACTGGTGTTCAGTGTTGAGTCGGCAAGAACAGACAGGCTTTCATGATTGACTCTCTCCCAGGTACTCTGCATAGCCTGCACTCTAAACTGTACACCAGCGTCGCTGATGTTTGGGTTTGAAATTTAAACGTCTGCTAGCTGTGGCAGTACATTTTTGTTTACCTCCCCTTAGACATGGTAAAAGACAGGTATGTGGCTGGGTTTACTCTGAAAGTGTGCTTACTGAGAGTGGATTCACTTCTGAAACGAGTTTCCCTGCTTGTTGTTGCCCATGTAGACTACTGGACTTAGAGGTAGGTCAGATATGCTTAAAGCATGTTAATAACAATACATTTTCCTGCTAATTGATAATTAAATATCTGCATGTTAAAGATTGCTGGGGTACTCTAAATTATACTGAGAAAAATGTATTTCTTTGATCAGAACCATTTGCAATTAATATTTTGAATTTTGGAGTGTATTTCATGACTCTTATACCAAATTGTAGATATATGTGTTTGTGTTTACTCAGCATGTAATTCACAGAGTAATAATGTTGTATTGCATTAGATCAGTATTGTGTGAAGCCCAGTGTAGCCATGGAGACCAGTGTGAGTGAGTGAGTGAGTGAGTGAGTGAGTGAGTGAGTGAGTGAGTGAGTGAGTGAGTGAGTGAGTGAGTGAGTGACAGACAGACAGACAGACAGACAGATCCCAGGGGAGAACGACTGCCGCCTCTCATTGAAGCCACAGAGGTTCAAGGCCAACCTTGGTACTACAGGCAGGCAGAAAACAGGATCCCCCGTTATAGTGAATGGAAAAATTACAATCTTCGTGGTCAATGTTTAGAAGACAATCATGGTACCAATAATTGCTTCTAATACATCAGATCTATGTCCTTGAACCATTTTTTTTATTGCACACAAAAGAAGATAATTGTTGTTTCTACTGGCAGCTTGGAGTACTCCAGTCAGCCTTCAACTGGAGTTACTCAATGAGAGAGGGCAGCGCTGAGCTAGCCTGCAATGTCACTTCCTAGAGTAGCTCAAACAGCGCATGTTATGTCTCCATGAGATGCCATCTTAACCGACTTCATTTGGCTTCAATGCGCTACTGAGTCTTCACATTGGAATGAATGGTGTCACGTGATCGGTGGCTTTGCCAGGGATGGTTCATCCCTTATCCCAACTATAACTATTCAATGAGAGATCTCGATCTACAGCAGGCACTCTGTCCTCCCTCATCTCTCCCTGCCTCTGTTTGTGTATCTCCACAGAGAGAAGCTCCATGGCCTCTCCCATCATGACTGAGCATGGTCTGTCTCCAGGGCCCATCAATGGTTGCTCTTCTTCCTCCATCCCCCAGCCCAATGCAGGCAACAGCAGCAAGCCCTGGAGGAGTAAGTCCTTGAACGTCAAGCACAGCGCCACCTCCTCCATGCTGTCCGTCAAGCAGGACCCTCCCAACAGGCAGCCCGTGGCCCCGCCCCTAGAGGTCCCCCCTAAAGTCATTACCCAGAAGTCCATGCTGGAGAAACTCAAGCTTTTCAACAGCAAAGGAACCTCCAAGGCAGCTGGAGTCCTGACTGACAGTCTGACGGGGAAGGAGACGGAGGCGATGGAGGCACGCCCCACCGGCGTGGATCCCCTGGAAGAGGCGGATGGGAACTCCCGGCCCCCCAGCGCCATGGCGACCAGTCCCAAACTGGCTCTGAAGGGCATTGCCCAGCGCACTTTCAGCCGGGCCCTCACCCCCAGGAAGAGCTCTCTGAAGACTGGGGAGGAGAAAGACAAGGCCAGGCTCAAGGAGAGAGACAAGGCCCAGGAAGAAGGCTCCAAGTGGGGGTCAGTCACAGAGCAGGAGGTACCCAGGGACAACACCAGGCAGGAGGTAGAAGGTTCAGACGCAGCGGAGCCCAAGAGGAATGCCAAGATCACTAGCTTCATCCCAAAAGGAGGCAAGGCTGGCAGTGGCACAAAGGAGAGCTCAGCCTCGGCAGCACACAGTGGAATACCAAAGCCAGGTTCCAAGGCAGGGAAGACCTCTTCTGGTCGAGATGGAGAGAGGCCCCGCACTTTGAGGGCCGGTGGGGGTGGTGGTCTCTTGGTGCACAAGGGCCAGCTGGACAACAGAAGCTCCTGCTCCAGCCTGGCCGCCTCTGAAGGGAGGTCTCACTATCACCACACCAACGGAGTGCCCCCAGTCGCTACCACAGCCAGCAACACCATCAGTGTCCAGCTACCTCATCCTCAGCAGCAATACAACCACCCCAACACTGCTACTGTTGCACCATTCATGTACAGGTACTGTGCCCGCTTTGATGTACAGAATTTGAGCTTTCATAATTTGATAGTAGGAATATACCACAATGTCAAACATTTTATACATACCACATATCAAACCTTTTTACTGATTGTCGAGGAGCTGTATAAGCTTAAATTATAGTCAATGACTAAATGGAGAGGACTGAAGTACATATACTCACTGCCAACTGTTTACTCCTGATGGAGCGCAGAGGTAGAGAGAGACACAGAGAGGTAGACTGAGAGAGGGCCCTGTGACATCTCTCATTGTCTTTGTTGTTGCTGTCATGTCCTATAGGTCTCAGCCAGATGTGACCGGAGCAGACATGATGATGGAGGCAGCAGGGTCACTGGAGTGTCACAGAGAGACTGCAGCCTACAGCAAATCAGCACACAACTCCCTGGAGGACCTCACAAGTAAGACTGGCTCACTATGATGTACAGTATATGTGTAGCTGTCCACTGGTTAAATCTCACGTCTTTCCAAGCATACTAGACATCATTTGTGATTGCTAAGTAGTTCTTCAAGAGATTCTCCCCACACTGTACATGCAGATTGAAACAGGGCATTTACATCCTGTTCTTCGTGACTTCAATTTCCGTATCGGTTTTTCTTTGGCCTTTTTTTCACTGTTCCGGTAAAAGACTGTAGTTAAGAAGATGAGAGTATTGTGAACTGCAAAAATTAAAAATCAAATCAAAATCAAATTTTATTTGCTGAATACAACTGTGAAAGGCTTACTTACGAGCCCTTAAACCTCTTAAGGATCCGCCCCTTTTTTTCAATTTTCGCCTAAAATGACAAATTTAACTGCAAGTAACTCAGGCCCTGAAGCAAGGATATGCATATTCTTGGTACCATTTGAAAGGAAACACTTTGAAGTTTGTGGAAATGTGAAAGGAATGTAGGAGAATATAACACATTAGATCTGGTAAAAGATAATACAAAGAAAAAAAACAACCGTTCTTTTGTATTTTTTTGTACCATCATCTTTGAAATGCAAGAGAAAGAGAAAGGCCCAGCTGCAATTTAGATGTTGGTGTGTCTTGGTGTGTTTGGATCATGATAGTTTGTTGGTGATGTGGACACCAATGAACTTGAAACTCTCAACCCGCTCTCCTACAGCACCGTCGATGAGAATGGGTGCGTATTCGGCCCTCCTTTTCCTTTAGTCCATGATCAGCTCCTTTGTCTTGATCACGTTGAGGGAGAGGTTGTTGTCCTGGCACCACACAGCCAGGTCAATGACCTCCTCCCTATAGGCTGTCTCGTTGTTGTCGGTGACCAGGCCTACCATTGTTGTGTCATCGGCAAACTTAATGATGGTGTTGGAGTGGTGCTTGGCCATGCAGTCGTGGGTGAACAGGGAGTACAGGAGGGGACTAAGCACGCACCTCTGAGGGGCCCTCGTGTTGAGGATCAGCGTGGCAGACGTGTTGTTGCCTACCCTTACCACCTGGGGGCGGCCCGTCAGGAAAACCAGGATCCAGTTGCAGAGGGAGGTGTTTAGTCCCAGGGTCCTAAGCTTAGTGATGAGCTTTGAGGGCACTATGGTGTTGAACGCTGAGCTGTAGTCAATGAACAGCATTCTCACATAGGTGTTCCTTTTGTCCAGGTGGGAAAGGGCAGCGTGGAGGGCAATTGTGATTGCGTCATCCGTGAATCTGTTGGAGCGGTATGCGTATTGTAGTGGGTCTAGGGTTTCCGAGATGATGGTGTTGATGTGAGCCATGACCAGCTTTTCAATGCACTTCATGGCTAAAGACATGAGTGCTACGGGGCGGTAGTCATTTAGGCAGGTTACCTTCGCTTCCTTGGGCACAGGAACTATGGTGGTCTGCTTGAACCATGTAGGTAATACAGACTCGGTCAGGGAGAGGTTGAAAATATCAGTGAAGACCAGTGGCGTTCAGTGCCGTTCCTTTTTTTTTCATGAACATGGCCTTATTTCTATTACAGCATGTTGGATGTCTGTCATTCATATTCCATTCACCCAGCTCAATGTAACATAGATAGGTTTAGGCTACTACATGATACTTGCATTTTCCTTATACCCATCATGCTACAACCTAGCTTATGAATAAAAGTTTACAACGTAGGTGCACACAGGTCGAGAGAAAATGTTGAGATGACAAACAGTGACACATGGACAGACAGTGACACATTAAATTCCGCCTTGCACACTCTTGCCTGCATCTAGGGTGTAATCATTAGTCCAACAGTTACAAACGAGAGTTTCTATTGGACAAATTCAGGTATTTTTATCCCCATTTCGTTAGCTTCCATTTAAGAAACGTTTTTCAACAGGATCGGCGGAACGAATACACCCCTGATCATGCATAAGCACAGTTCACTTTCATAGCAGCCACGCTGTATTAATTCTAGAATCTATGCACTCTCCTCCTCTCACCTTTTCCCTTCATTTGTGGACTTCAATGAACAACACATCAGCTGTATGTGACCAGGAGAAAAAACCTTTCCAAGCCAAAACATGTCATAACCGCTACACACAGCCTACATCGTTGTCCCCATATTAGCTAAAGTAACATAGCTAATAAAACAAATGCGTTAGTAAACCCGCTACAATCATGCAGTAATGTTACAGTGTACAGTCAGTAAGCAGTTACACCGGCAGGCCCTGGTGGCAATAAATGAATGAAGCCAAAAGGTTACCTTGACTTGGAAGAGTTCCAATGTTGTGTTGGATAGTCATAGTCAACTGGCTAACATTGCATCCCTCTGTTTGAGCCAGGTGTTTGAGTAACTAAACTAGCCAGCTGCATTTGTTGTCATAATTACTGTGTAAGTCTATGAAAGGGGGTGAGAACCAAGAGCAACCTAGGTTTTGTATTGAAGTCATTGTACCTAGAGGAGGACGTAAGCTAGCCTCAGCAGAGTGCTGTTCAGGCTACTGTAGACCTTCATTGCAAAACAGTGTGTTTTAATCAGTTATTTGGTGACATGTGAATATATTTTGTATAGTTCTATCTAAAAAGGATAACTTTTTCAATGTTTTACCATTTTTATGAAATTCACTGAGGAGGATGGTCCTCCCCTTCCTCCTCTGAGGAGCCTCCACTGGTGAAGACACTTTTTACTTGGTCCGAGCATGCTCTGAGTACACATCCTGGTAATCCATCTGGCTCTGCGTCCTTGACCTGTTTAAAGGTCTTACTCACATCCTCTACGGAGAGCATGATCACACAGTTGTCCAGAACAGCTGATGCTCTCATGCATCCTTCAGTGTTGCTTGCAGAGCATAAAAGGCATTTAGCCTGTCTGGTAGGCTCACGTCACTGGGCAGCTCGCGGCTGGGTTTCCCTTTGTAGTCCATAATATTTTTCAAGCCCTGCCACATCCGACGAGTGTCAGAGCTGGTGTAGTAGGATTCAACCTTAGTCCTGTATTGAAGCGTTGCCTGTGTGATGGTTCGTCTGAGGGCATAGCGGGATTTATTATAAGCGTCCGCATTAGTGTCCCGCTCCTTGAAAGTGGCAGCTCTAGCCTTTAGCTCGGTGCAGATGTTGCCTGTAATCCATGGCTTCTGGTTGGGGTATGTATGTACAGTCACTGTGGGGACGACGTCATCGATGCACTTATTGATGAAGCCAGTGACTGAGGTGGTGTACTCCTCAATGCCATCGGAGGAATCCCAGAACATATTTCAGTCTGTGCTAGCAAAACTGTCCTATACCTTAGCATCTGCGTCATCTGACCACTTCTGTATAGAGCGAGTCACTAGTACTTCCTGCTTTAGTTTCTTCTTGTAAGCAGGAATCAGGATAGAATTATGGTCAGATTTTCCAAATGGAGAGCGAGTGAGAGCTTTGTATGCGTCTCTGTGTGTGGAATAAAGGTGGTCTTGAGTATTTTGTGACATCCTGGTAGAAATCAGGTAAAACAGATTTAAGTTTTCCTGCATTAAAGGATTTTCTTGTTTGCTTATGGCCTTATACAGCTCATTGAGTGCAATCAGTTTCTGCATCAGTTTCTGGTGATAAATAGACAGCTAACTCTCATTTGCATCAAAGGATCCTGTCCATGGAAACCATTTTTTCAGCCTCGTATTGTTCCCAGGCACAAATGAGGGTCTCTCTTCCCAGCTATACATGTCAGTACTCTATAGCGAGGACTGAATCAAAATGCCACCATGGAGGGCAAAAGCCTCAGTTCCCTGTGGATTCTTTCTAGCCTCTTCGTAATGGATCAGAGATATTGCCTCAAAGTTCACAATGATTTGGCAGGCCCACACAAAGTCTGTCTGAATGCAATTAACAGCACTGTGGAAAAAACATTCTTGGAAACTCTTAGTTTCTCAGCCAGGAAGTAAGTGGGTTTATGTTGGTTGGTGGTACTGTTCATTTGGAGAGCTGCTCTGCTGCCACACGGGAAACAGAAAAATATTGAGATGGAAAAATAAAGAAAAGTGAAACACTGGATTCGTATTGAGCTTTGTATGAATTGCAAGACTCGTTGAGAGAGTGTGGTGAGAGAGGCTTGTTTTGACCCTGGAGTTGACTGGTGAAGTGATGGAGTTTTGTCCTGAGGCAGCCCCAGCCCGGAATCTGTGTCTCTGTGTCTAACATGGCAGCCAGGAGGGAGAGAAAAGGCCAGGGGCCTGACTGAATGGAACAGAAAAAGCTCATCTGCATGTTAAAGGCTGTGGATGTCATGGAGTTGCCAAGGTTCCTCACCACACACAAGTTGTGTGTGTGTGTGTGTGTGTGTGTGTGTGTGTGTGTGTGTGTGTGTATGTGTGTGTGTGTGTGTGTGTGTGTGTGTGTGTGTGTGTGTGTGTGTGTGTGTGTGTGTGTGTGTGTGTGTGTGTGTGTGTGCGCGCGCGTTGTGGATGGCTGGAGAGGCCTTTCTCCAGAAAAACCAGTCGCCACAGGAGGAGTGGGAAACACTGGAGCAGTTGTGTCAGCGGCATCGTTCTCTTTCTGTCAATTCGAGACTGAAGCATTTTCAAGAAAACAAGCATTTACTTACGTTCTGTTCCGATCCGAATCCTAACGTGTCATGGAGAGGATGTGTCAATACCGGACAGGACTTGTGTCAGAGACTTGGAGCACCTAGTAAGGACTTCATGGAGAGAGAAGAAATGCTTCCTCACGGAAACAAGGAGGGTGTTGGTAAGAATGGCAGCAGCAATGACTCCTCACCCAGCAGAGCCAGTGGCAGAGAGGTAGGACACAGCAGAGACCGAACCAGGACCAGGCTGTCCCTGGGCAGTGTTACCCTGGGGGGCTCCAGCCAGCACAGCCACCCCGCCTCTCACATCCCCATCCCCACCAGACCAACCCCAGACGAAACTAGACAACCAGTCATTGAGCTAAACACCTCTGTGGAGACTCTGGAGAGTCCAGGAAGAGAGGGCGCCGAGAGCTGTGACCCTGTGACCCTGAGGCAGACAGCCAGGACGTCAGAGTTCAGAACCAAGCATGTGACCTGGGAGGAGAACTATGTGTCCAGTCGGAGGCAGAGCCGGCTGTACCAGGTGCACCTGCAGCAGACCTGTGTCTGGGACGGCATCGCTCAACTCAACGAGGAGATCCTCCTCACCATGCTGGAGATATATGAGAAACACGAGAGTAAGTGCTTGTGTATGTTTGCATGCGTGTGCCCCCCCGCTGCCCTCTGCATGTGGTCTTTAGGGCTGCTTTCCTTTACCGTCCCAGACCTCTCGGACTTAGATGCAGCTTTTGTTCATTCGCAGAGCAAAGTTTGTTCATGCTCTCAAAGCATTCAGAGCATGTTACCGTTATTGTGCCGGCAGAACATTCCGTAAGCCCTCACCGTTATGTTCTCAGTGAAACGGGACTTCGTCAAGGGAGGTCAGCTTTAAAACGGGAGAAAAGTTACACAATCCCTCCATCAAAGGGCTGCCTGTAAGGAGTTAGTGGTGTTGTAAAGGGCAGGTTTAGCCCTGTGAATGGGCTCGTTTGTGCTCCCTTCAAGACCCCCCTGGAATGCCTTGACTGGTAGTGCTGCTCAGCTCTCCAGCCCACGTTTCCATGTCACGGCAGCGTGTGTGTGTGTGGGGGGGGGGGCTTCCCCCCCTGCCTCCCCCCTCATGATAGGCAAATACATTTCAATCTGCCCAGCAACACCCTCCACTCACCTACCGCTCATGTTTATTTGGAAAAAGGGTGAATGGGTGAATTAGTTGGCCAAGCTTTTCTCCTTCCCAGCGACTGTTTTGACCGATCGAAAGAGCTTTTTCAAAATGTTCTTTCCTCAAAAGCACCGAGAATTCATATGGCGTATTTTTATTTTTTGTATGCATATTTTTCTGGTTTGGGATTTGATTGGCCCTGAAGGAGCTACAGGACGGTATGCAATGTTTAGGACCCTCTTGTTGTGAATGGTCTGTTTCAAGTGTTAATGGATACCTTTGAAGGAAAGATGCACATTTCTGAGGATGTCCTGACAAGCCTGTGCCACGTGTGTTGTTTGACGTAGCAGCTGTTTCAGGTAGGCTGTCTCTAACAGACCCACCCCCTCTACTTCTAGGTGAAGACCCTGAGGCCAGGCGCTTGCGGACGGTGAAGAACATTGCCGATCTGAGGCAGAACCTGGAAGAGACCATGTCCAGCCTGAGGGGAACACAGATCAGCCACAGGTAGATCACTGACCTTGCTTCAGCACCATCTGTGTGTGTCACTCATTACTCACCCGTTTCATGCGAGTGCGTGTGTGTGTCATTTTTGATGCTCTTATGGATTGAGAGGTTTATTTGAGTGGTTTGGCGCCGCACTTCCCAAACATGATTGCATACTTACTTTGCAAAGTGCTCTCCACAGAGCATTTCATGTTAGGGTCTTCACAAGCTCAGTAATGCGTCAGCGATCTATTTACCGAGGGCAGAAGAACATCAGGGTGAAACAAAAACATGACATTCATTTTGATTGATGTGGGAAGGAAGCGTTCAAAATGAGGACCATTATGTGCGGCATGTGGATCCCATCTTGTCTACATGACAGAGTCTGCCTTAGGGTCTAAAGGCTTCAGCCTGATTGGCAGTTGGACTGGTAGATCAGATGTTGATCTGGAGGCATCCTCTTTTGTCTCTGGTCTGATGAATCTGATGTGTTGCCCAGTCGCCTCGTCCTGAGCCCAGCCGTGAAATCGGCTCAGAGGGGTTGACTGGACCCCCGTAGTCAGCCAGCACTGGGTTAAAAGCTGCTTTTGTCTCCCAAGTCGATAAAAGGGGAGAACATACATGAAAAGAACTCCTGGTGGGCTGATTTACAATGCCAAAAGCATTTCTACACTCTTTAGCATCATATGGGAGGGAAAAATTCAGTTCAACTAGTAGTATTTTTCAGCCAGGACAAACATTTTCATGGTATATACATTTGAATGGGGGTTTTGATGGGGTTTTGATTGACATGCTCTCAGAACGGCATGTAAATGCAGCTTTTCATGTTGAAGTGACTCATCTCATATCTCTCTCTCACTCTCTCTCTCTCTCTCTCTCTCTCTCTCTCTCTCTCTCTCTCTCTCTCTCTCTCTCTACCCCTTACATTTATTATTTTGTATATTGAACATGTTTTTTTGCCTTTTTGACCAGTCTGACCTTTAGTTTGTCAGAGAGTAAGAGAGGTAACTCCCCAGCTGAAAAAACCCCAGCATAGACCAGCTTTGGTTGGTCCAGCATATGACTAGCCTCATCTGTGTTTTCGTGGTGCCTCATTGTGTTTTTGTGGTGCCTTTGTTGTGTTTTCGGGGTGCCTTCGCTGTGTTTTCGTGGTAACCAGCCTTCGCTGTGTTTTGCTGGTGACCAGCCTTCGCAGTGTTTTTGCTGGTGAGCAACCTTCGCTGTGTTTTGGACACTTATGCTGGTCACCAGCAAAACCAGCATCAAGTCACATCATTCTGGCTTGCACAGTGACGTTTAATTCCTATTGGAATCTAGCCAGAGTGGGGATATCCAACAATTTGAACTTTTCTTCACCTATAATATGTTTGCAGAATGACTGCCAGGGTTAGAAAGTATGATAAATGAGACAACCCAAACCATCTAAACTGGAACAACCATTTCAGTATCCGGTGCAATAAGTCAAACTAACAGATTGGATTAGTTTAGAAACATAAAAAAAAACATGTTATTAATCTTTGTTTACTATAAGATTAATTAATCAATGGACATGCAAAAACACAACAAACAAAAAAGATATTGAAACAAACTATTCTAAAAATCAACTGCAATAGAGAATGCTGGGAAATATGATAATGATGGGCATAGTCAGACCAGCTTGATCAGCTAGACCATGCTGGACCAGCATAGACCAGCATGGACCAGCTTTGTCACCAGCATACCAGCATCACCAGCATAAGCTGGTATGTGTCAAAAACACAGTGAAGGCAGGCCATGAGTGTCCAAACTAGAGGACGACCGATTAAGATTTTTCAACACCGATGTCGATACCGATTATTGGGGGACCAAAAAAAACTGCTGCCGATTTTTATATGTATATTTGTAATGAATGACAATTGCAACAATACTGAATGAACAATGATCCCTTTTATTTTAACTTAATATAATACATCAATAAAATCTATTTAGTCTCAAATAAAAAATGAAACAAGTTCAATTTGGTTAAAATAATGCAAACACACAGTGTTGGAGAAGTACGGAACCATTCCGTATTTTGTCGAACGGGTGGCAACCCTAAGTCTAAATATTGCTGTTACATTGCACAACCTTCAATATTATGTCATAATTATGTAAAATTCTGGCAAATTAATTACAGTCTTTGTTAGGAAGAAACCCAGTTCGCAACGAGCCAGGCGGCCCAAACTGCTGCATATATAAGTGACACAATTTCCCTAGTTAATATTGCCTGCTAACATGCATTTATTTTAACTAAATATGCAGGTTTAAAAAAAATATACTTCTGTGTATTGATTTTAAGAAAGGCATTGATGTTTATGGTTAGGTACATTTGTGCAACGAATGTGCTTTTTTCACGAATGCACTTTTGTTAAATCATCACCCGTTTGGCAAAGTAGGCTGTGATTCGATGATAAATTAACAGGCACCACATTGATTATATGCAACGCAGGACAAGCTAGTTAACCTAGTAATATCATCAACCATTAATGATTAATCGGTCAACCTGCGAAGGCTGGTCACCAGTGTCCAAAACACAGCGAAGACTGGTCACCAGTGTCCAAAACACAGCAAAGGCTGGTCACCAGTGTCCAAAACACAGCAAAGGCTGGTCACCAGTGTCCAAAACACAGCGAAGACTGGTCACCAGTGTCCAAAACACAGCGAAGACTGGTCACCAGTGTCCAAAACAGAGCGAAGGCTGGTCACCAGTGTCCAAAACACAGCAAAGGCTGGTCACCAGTGTCCAAAACACAGCGAAGGCTGGTCACCAACAAAACTAACTAGACCATGCTGGTAAACCAGCATAACCAGCTTGACCATGCTGGTTGGACCAGCTTGACCAGCATCTGACCAGCATATTGAAATGTATGCTGGGCTATGCTGTTGGTTTCAGCAGGCTCCTGTCCTGGCCCACTCACCCCCTGTGAACAACCCTTGGATTTATTTGAGTGACAGCCCGTTGCCCTGGACAGGGACTTGTTCATGTTTGGCTCCTGACTCACCACAGCCTCTCGCAGCAGGGGTCTGTCTAATTTTGAATCTGAATCTTACCCCCCCTCCACCCATCCTCGCCTCCCTCTCTCTCCTCAGTACCCTGGAGACCACCTTTGACGGCAGCGTCACCACAGAGGTCAGCGGGAGAGGCATGCTCAACCTGTCCCCCCGCCCCAACCCAGCGCTGCCCTGGCGACTGGGCCCCACCAGCCCCCGTCTGCAGGCGGGTGACGCCCCCTCAGTGGGGAACGGGTACGAGGTGGCAACACGGGGCAGTGCCAGTCGCATGGTGAGCCCCGAGAGCGGGCGCTACCTCCGCGGCGGGCAGACACCAGGCCAGGAGAGTAACAGTGTGTGTGACCTGGACACGCCAGATAAGATGGAGGAGCTGGAGGGCATCGCCATGGAGACCACGGGGTACATGAGCGACGGTGACGTGCTGGGGAGGAACCTCCGCATGGACAAAGTCTCCAGCGGGTGAGTGCACACGACATCTGTACTTTTGTGTATTCAACTGACGAAAGCAACCAGGGGAAGAGCAATAACCCTGCTATGAGTGGACCACCTCGGTGTTCTGCTTTCTTGCCACTAGATGGTAGTGTTTCTGCCTTCTGTCCTTGTGAGTGTGACTGTCCTCTCTGCTAATGTCTCCCAGTTGTCAGTGGTAGCTCAGAGAGAGCCCCAGAGTCTGTGGCAGACGACAGATGAGAGATCACTTGAGACATCAGGCAACGTCTTTCGTTTGGAAAATAGCTTGGTAACATGCTGTCTTATTTGGAAAGCTCTCAGGGGGAAGAGGGTTATGATTTCAAAAAAGAATCTGGCCTTTGTGCGCTCGAGAGAAAGCAGCTCATGGGAAATATTCTTCCTAGCCTTGAGATGACATGAGAAGGTGAGAGCTCTTATTCGTATACAACATGCACTCCTAGAGAAAGAATGCTGGTCCAGCTTCGATTTGAATCCGCTCCTTTACTGGGCCTCAGAGGTTCTGTGGCAACAACCTCACACAGTCAACCAGAGGTCTCCACAAAGAGGTAAATCATGTGACACAGAGCCAAACGCAGGTCAGGATATGTCTGTAGATGATGTGATCACATATTATGCTGTGTGTTTCATCTCAGTGGAATTGGACCAAATAAGCTGTTTACTTTACCATCATCTCCTTGTCAGGTTGAAACAGGCACTGGATGCTGGAGAACTTGGACGTTGTTCACCACAATCATCCTTATTATCTGATTTTCCTCTAGGACCCGGAAGCAAGGGAGAATGTCAGTGGTGACATGGTCCTTGTTCTGCTCTGGGAAGGCTTTATACAAGTTCATTACGAATGTCTTGGTGATGGGATCGCGCTTTGTCAAAGGATAGGACAACCATACTTAACAAAGGGTGCGAGTTCCAATACCATTTAAAAAAATAATAATTCCATATATTTAACGTCACGTAAAATGTATTTAAAAATAAACATACAGTAGATATATTTGCATCTTTGCTCAAATGCATGTAATGCCTGACAATATTCCAGAAATGCATGGCTATGACGTCTGGTCCACAGGGTGGCCAAACTGGTTCCTAATTCAGCTTCTTAAATGACTCTTTGGAAGTGATATCATTTGGATTGTCACATAATTTGAACATTCTGTCATGAATAGCACATGTTCAACCTCGTAAAAAAAAAACTAATTTTCCCATCTCAAGAGGTAAAAAAAAAAAGACTATAGTAAGTGCCTCTCTTCAGCTTAATTAAATCATGAAAAGAAATCTAGTGCCTGTTTTTGTTATTTCTTATTTCTCGTTTTTATCGATTTAAACTAAAACTATACATCGTACAACACACCACAATATGTCAAGGTCTTGTGCTTCCAATAAGTGGTATTATAAGGCTTCACGGTGGCTGGTTAGTGGTGTTATGGTGCATTCGTAACCAAGTGGTAAGTGGGAACATCTGGTAAAAATCCACTTGAACGGCCCTCCAACTGGTAATTACTAGTTAAATCAGCCATGAATCCCCATGTGACAGGGGGAATATAAGCGTGTTGTGTGCAACAGGGAAGGGCAATTGCATGCAAGATTCACACAAAAAAACACATTTCTAGGCTGTCTAACTATGGTTAACAGGGTTAATGTGTTATGCTCAGTTTTCAACCCCAAACCACCAGAAAATTGCCAAAAAGAGTACTTGCGCTAGTATGTCTTCATTCATATTGAAAATCAGATGTATTGAGCTCTCCATGTGGTGTATATTAAAGGGCACTATATATTTGGCTTTTAAAATTCTATATGGGTGCATCATTTCTACTTAACTTATCAAAGGGATGCAGAAAACGCACACATTTCGTGGAACGACTCAGTACACGTTAAGTTCTGCCCGTTGGACGTTAGATGTAATTCTCTCATCAAGTTCATTTGTTTATTTTACATATGCACATGAAGACATGGAGTCACAACATGACCGATAATGTATTATGTTTGTAGTCATTTTTGTAGTAAATTAAATGCATGTTAGTACTTTTGGCATGCTTTTGGAATGTGTCAAGTACAATAAAAATGCATTTTGACTAGGGTTGGGCGGTATGTAGATTTTCATATCATCATACCGTCCTTCTCTCACGGTATTACTGGCTTAGTACACAAGGGGGTGCCAAAAACGCAAAAAAGCCCATTGAGCGTCTA
Organism: Salmo trutta; assembly: GCF_901001165.1. Lineage (NCBI taxonomy): Eukaryota > Metazoa > Chordata > Actinopteri > Salmoniformes > Salmonidae > Salmo > Salmo trutta. The sequence goes on from NC_042973.1 coordinate 45,599,412, forward strand.
TTACCAGAATGCAAACCAAATTAGCACAAGTAATAGTGAATTTCCATGGAGGCTGCTACCTAAATATGTTAACTAGCACAAATGAAAATAAACAAATTGTAAAGACAGGCAATCCAACTCATAAAATAATACATATATAGGTAAGAGCAAACATTATTTTTGGTGAGTTTGGATATTTACAAGCAAATGTGAACAAGAGACATTGGGCAAATGAACAAAGTTTTGACGCATGCTTGTCTGAAGGAAGAAGAGTACTGTGTACACGCTGTGTCTGTGTGGTGTCTGGGAGTCTCTATGGCCACGGGCCTGCCTGCTCTGCTCAGGAGAAGATAGGGGAGGAGCAGACGGCCCTGAACAGAGAGTAGGAAAAACGCAAGGAAATCAAGCTGCAGTGGCAGCTGTAGATAACTCATGCAAAGGGCTTTGACTTCTCAAACACGGCAGAAAGCTAACACACTATGATGCTCCGTGGTCTCATTAATTCAGCCACTTACTTAGATAACTAGCAAGTTAAACTTAGGGGTTGTCCTAACGCAGACTTCTTCATTTTTAACGCAGGAAAAAAAGATAAAACGCATATCTAAAATGCTTCTTATTGTAATTTCTGCTCAGCATCAAACAAATGTTGTGCTTCAGTTGCACTTCTCCACTCGGATAAGAATTCACAAATGGGCTTTCTATCAAAGACAGCGCTCTGACTGATGTGTAGCTACCTTTCTCCTGTACTTTTCTCAGTGTAGCCAGCCTACAAAACATGAGGAAATGTAGCTGGTTACATTCCTTCTATGAATGACATTAGGTTTAGTTTCACTTTTTTTATCGAAATATTGTGCCTTTAAACGGGATTTGACCTCATACCCTCAGGTCCTTGAATGTTCCATAGTTCCCTACTCCACCTGCTAAGATACCAGTCAGGTGAAACATTTTGTACAAAATCCTAACTATATTTGTAAGTACGGTCAGTGGTGAAAAAAGTACCCAATTGTCCTACAGTACTTGAGTAAAAGTCTTTAGCTTTAAATATAGTTAAGTATCAAAAGTAAATGTAATTGCAAAAATATACTTAAGTATCAAAAGTAAAAGTATAAATCATTTCACATTCCTTATATTAAGCAAACCAGACAGCACGTTTATAAATGTTTACTTTTTTTACGGATTGCCAGGGGCACACTCCAACACTCTGAAATAATTTACAAACTAAGCATTTGTGCTTAGTGAGTCCGCCAGATCAGAGGCGATAGGGATGACAGGGGTGTTATTTTGATAAGAGTCTGAATTGGACCATTTCAAAAGGATTCAAAATGTAACGAGTACTTTTGGGTGTCAGGAAAAATGTATGGAGTAAAAATTACATTATTTTCTTTAGGAATGTAGTGGAGTAAAAGTAAAAGTTGTCAAAAATATAAATAGTAAAGTGCAGATATCCCAAAAACTACTCAAGTAGTACTTAAAAAGTATTTTTACTTAAGAGTCAGTGGGATCTCGCATTTTGCAACACAAACGGTTTGAAAAAGCATGTGAAAATGTATTCTAAAATACATTCTTTAATCTATTTCAGAATGTATTTTTAAATACATTAAATACATTTTCTGATCCATTTAACATATATTGTGATATACATTTGACCTATATTTATATATACATTTTAAACGAATGATGTTATATAATCTGGAATGTATTTAAAATGTATAAATAAATTAATACAATATTTTGCCAATTTTAAGTATTTCACAATATTTTTAAATCTATTTTGTATTTTTTTTCTGGTTGGGTGAACACATAGGCCTAATACTAACGTGACCAGTAAACTCTACTGGTTTTCACTCTGTTTTGAACCAAGGCCTGACGTGGTCGAGAGTTCAGTGACTCAGTACAAATGAGTGACCTGTCTCTGCTCAAACCAACCGGTGTTGTTCAGTAACCAGAGTTAGTGGATGGCCCACTGCAAGCACGCAGCTCTGAAATCTAAACATTGGCAGATATTCAAGTTATTGATTTTATACCCTTTGAAGAGGTAGGGACCAACATTAGACCACTTCTATGAACTTGTGCTTTGGCCAGGTGGGTTGTGGTTACCATATACCACTGACCTGCTTGGAAATATATTGCTGTGTACTTGGTTTGCTTGCATTGAATGACATTTTTGTTATTTCTTAATAACAAAGTGAGCCAGTCAATGAGTCATCCTCTGTGGCGTGTCTCATTGCAAAAGGCGGTTAATTAAAAATCATAACTTATCTTTTGTTTCCCCATGTAGGTGCTGTTTTTTGTTTACAGGAAGGCATAAGGCATACACTCCACTCCCTCCTTTCGACAAAGGTTCAGGCTTTTAACCTGTCCGGCTGGTTAGTCAACAACTGGTCTGACTCAGCTTTAATAGCTGCCTACAGTATAGCTCCAGTCACATCAGTCACTGTCAACCTCGAAACACTCAAAAGAGTTCATCCTAGAAAATGTGGCTGCTATTTAGGTCTTTTGCTTATCAGAGGAAATGCTGGGCTTTTGTTCATGCTAGTGCTGCCGGGGCTTGCATGTAATTGGTACTTCCTGATCTTTGAGATGAAAGGGGATATTTAATTTAGGTTGGTGTCTTTCTCTTTCATCACTCACTATGAAGTATTATTACCTAAAGCCCATAATCAGGTTGGCTTAAACAGTAACGTTTTAGAGAGTAAGGATTCCTTCTATACAGTATGTCTTTTTGTACAAACGATTTTGGGAAGTAATCATAGTCTCTCTGTTTGCTCAGTTTGAGGGTAATTTCCTGGTTCCTAAAATTCGAATAGTTTGCCTAATTTCAGTTTATGTGACAAAAAAAGCTGTCATTGTGTAGAGAATAATTGTACCATCTAAACCACTTTGAAATATATTTTCCATAACCAAAAATATTGTATTTTCAGCTGTTTGAAGCTGGTGTATAAAACTGAAAGTAAAAGGAAACTTAGAAATGGGCAGCATAGAAATAGCGCACATAGAACATATCTACTGCGTCTTATACCGGCTTTCAATAAGAATGACAGATCTATAACTCACATTTCTATACGAATTTGGTTGGGTCGCCCCAAAAAAAGTGACCTATTGCAGCCTTAACGAATCATATCCCTCCTCCAGTTAGTGGGGGGAGGATGCTCTGAGGAAAATCATTCTAATCAGCTCCTCCCTGACTCACAGCCCATACCCCCCCTCCTCTTACCCCTACCCCTTCCGCAAACAACACCCCCTCCCCTCCTGTGCTGGGGCTCTCCTGTCCTGTACTGCCATGTCCTTCCCCTCTTCCTCTCACTCTGCCTCCGCCTGAAACACTGAGCTTGCAGCTCCCTGGTCCTTCGTCTGCTCCTTCTGTTACCGATGACCCCATCATTCCTCCTGAAGAGCTCCGCCATCTGAACAGACTTGACAGGGATGAGAGTGGTGGAGAGAGAGAGAGAGAGAGAGAGAGGCCGTTGTGTTAAGGAGAGAGAGTGTGACAGAGAAAGAGAGAGATATACAAAGAAAGAGAGGATAGTAGTAAAGGAGAACTGGCTGGGTGACTCGGATGACTTTGTGTTGGACCAGCCTTAGTTGACCATTCAGTAGTGAAATCTCTCCTCTGACCAACCTGCAGGATTGGCGTTTTCTAGAAGCCAACATTGACAGGTATGTTTGCAGTGTACTCAATTTTTGTAAAAAGCAGAAGAAAAAAAATGTTTTATGTGAAAAAGCCTGCATTACATATAGCTCTTTAATATGTGTCATTCTTTGGGGTTCTAGTGGCTTCAGTTTAGGGTCAGGCACCTATTGCCGAGGTGGGTGTGCTAACCCAAGTAATGACTCCCAAAACGTGTGAACGAAACCCAAGTTAATCAGTAGTCACATTAAAATGTTGCTTTAATTGTGACTCAAATTCACCTTTTCAACAATGATTTGGGAGCTGTCGTGTCTGTACACACCAAGGCCATTAATATACATGGCTGTAAATGGCTCTGGGGAAACCAAGCCCTCAGGTCGGGTGTTGGTCAGCTCTCCTAACAGTTAGAGATAAAAAATGCTTTGCGGTAACAAACCCATAAATATTTTTACGAAAGTAGTACTACGGGCTTGGGAAGCATTTGTATGTGTTTAATGAGTGGTAGTTTAAACAGAAGCAGTTTCTCATGATTTCCTGTCACACTCCAAGACAAGCTGAGACTCCCAGTGTCACCTGGATTAGCGTGAAACCGTGCTCGGGATTATGTGAAGTTGCAGGGATGACAGTAAAGCTGTGCTTTCAATGGGACTGCCTCAATGAATTTATCTCAACCTAAGCTGGTAAGCCTATGGCGTTGCTCTGGGCTAAAGGCATGACAATGGACCTCTAAATGAGTAACTGAAAATGGGTAATTATGGAGGGTTAGTTGGTGTTGACTGAGAGCAAATGTGAATGTTTATCTAGCTGCGGCGGGCTAATCGTCTCGTGTGCCCTCCGCGTACAATGCTGAGATGACTTTGGGCACGTTCTTTTGTTTTATAGGTTGTCATTTCTTCCGTCATGTCAAACCCCCACCTCTCCAACTGCAGGGATGGTGGGACCGTTCTGAATGCCCGTGCCATATTCTGTAGCCATGTTGACAGGAGATATCGTTGTTCTTCTTTTTTAGCGGTGTTATTGGCACTGACATCACCCGCATACTATGCGGAATAACAATGTTAGTATTACCAGATGATACGAACCAAATATGCGTCTCCAACTGAGCTGTCTCCAGTGCATTTTCCGGATGACACACGTCATGGTTGTTCTGTATAGGGGTCTTCAGGTCAGACACAGTATAAAAGTATGTAACAGGATTGTAATGTGTTTGAGGCTGTAATCCTGTCAGTGAAGTGGATCGGTACAGCCTGTCATGTAACACAGCAGAGACAGAGATGTGACAGATACAGGGACAAAGACAGAGACAGGGAAAGAGACAGGGACAGAGACAGGGACTGAGACAGGGACCGAGACCGGGACAGAGACAGGGACCGAGACAGGGACCGAGACAGGGGCCGAGACAGAGACAGGGGCCGGGAAAAAGACAGAGACAGGGACTGAGACAGGGACCGAGACAGAGACTGGGACAGAGACCAGGACAGAGACAGAGACAGGGACCGAGGCCGGGACAGAGTGGCACTGAGACAAGGACAGAGACTGAAACAGGGACCGAGACATATACAGGGACAGAGACTGAAACAGGGACATAGATATACACTGAGACAAGGACAGAGACAGGGACTGTGGCAAAGAGAAGGACAGGGACAAATACAGAGACATGGACAGAGACCAAGACTGACAGGGACTGAGACAGGGACTGTGACAGAGACAAGGACAGAGACCAGGACAGACACCGATATTGAGACAGGTACAGAGACTGTGACTGACAGGCCTGTTGTGTTGTCTGTCTGCAGCTACATGACGGACGGCGGGCTGAGCCGGTACACGCACTGCCTCAACCGCCTGCCAGATGGCATGGCCGCCGTCCGAGAGACGCTCCATCGCAACACATTCAAGGGCCAAGGGGACGCCACTGACAGGTAGGTCAGCACCACCCATTCCCCTGTCCCCTCACCCCACCTGCAGTGTTTGGGTCAGGTGAGGCTTCTGTACAGTCACACGTTCCTATCGAGGAACCATGTACCAGACAGAGGTTTACTGTAAGTTTGGCCAGTTGTGGATTGGTTTGTGGATTAGGTCCCTGCTTCTGCCAAAGAATCCAGTAGAATGTTGAGTCATCCAATAGGATCAGTCTAGAAGCAACAGAGCTGCCATTGTTGGGAGGCTGACTGAGTCTGAGTGAAAACAGACTGCATTTTCCTCAGTGCTACAGGCTATGGATGGGTAATGGATGGGTTTGGAGTAGACAGTAGACACTCACAGTCCCCCCCCCCCCCCCATTGTCTTCAGCCAACCAACTCCTTTTTGGAGGTAATTGGTATTTTGGTATTTTATTAGGATCCCCATTAGCTGTTGCAAAAGCAGCAGCTACTCTTCCTGGGGTCCACACAAAACATGAAACATAATACAGAATGACATAACACAGAACATCATTAGACAAGGACAGCTCAAGGACAGAACTACATACATTTAAAAAGGCACACGTAGCCTACATAACAGTACATACACACAAACTGTCAAGGTCAGATAGGGGAGAGGCGAGAGGCATTGTGCCGTGAGGTTTTTCATTATCTTAAAAAAAAAACAACAACAGGTTTGCTGTTCATTTGAGCAACGTGAGAAGGGAGTTCTCTAATGACTCTATATGACGCCGTACGCTTTCCCGATTCCTCTCCCATGTGTCTGTGTTACAGATCTAGACATCGCAGGCTCATCTCTTTCCTGATTCCCTTTGTGGTGTTTACAATCTAATGAATGGAGGTTAGCGAGGTACACAAAGACGATCCAGCTGTGTTCCTCCGCACAATAAAACTGCCCTGTGTGCTTTCTGCCCGAACCGACAGGGGTGTCCTGATTTATTGATGAAGGTGTCTACAGTTGTGAACAAAGGTTTACACCAGAAAGGACACTACTATCTTAAATAGACATCACAGATGGTTATGGCAACACAGTCAACACTTGTTAACAGTACCGTTTTTGGTTTTGGCCTTGGTTGAGAGATCAAGAATTCTGTCGGGGGGGGGGTTAATTAATTAAGGTGGTTCCACGTATTAACAACATTAGCATAAAGCACAGACCCGGTGCCAGCCCACCTCCCACAGAGTTAGAGCTAATGGGATACATTAGAGGGGTTCTGGTGGTTGTAATAATGGACCACCTACAGGAGAGCAGCTGAGCTCACGTACTGGCAGGAATAACAGCCATAACAACAACAGTATCGATAGCATTGATAATTTCACGGACCTCTGCAATGCACGTTCGCAAAAAAAGGACTATTTTATTGCCGTACCTATGCCGTCTTTCGTGTACCTGTGTAGTAACTATACATGTAGCCTAGACGCCTGAGGGTGCAGATTGTTTTACTCGTATATCCATCCTGCAGAATGTTAGATAGTCCCACCCACCCCACTGTGTCCAACCTGTCTGGACACAGCCCTCTTTACTCCAGGCATGGAAACTCAGTCCTCCTTCCCCTCTGGTCCATCCCCTGTTATCCTGGGCTCCTCCAGTGGAAAGCCCACAGGCCACGACTCGACACAGACACTTTGAGCTTCTGCTTCCAACTGGAGACATAGAGGACCAGCAGACTCTGGCAACATGGCAAACCAGTTGTTTTGTCATAAAAAATACATTTAAAAACAACTTTTTTTTTTACCTCTGTTTCAACTGCTCTTTAATATACATCTTTAGAATTGTAAAAATTGCTTGGCATGGTCAGGTGAAGATTGAGACAAAACGAACAAGAGAGCATAACGCCTTAATGAAAACCTACTTTTGCGTCTTTTTTACCAACGGTTCAAATTAGGTGACGGAGAGGAAGTATGCTGTGAAATCAGACTTGTGTTGTGGCTGACAGGACGGTGTAAGCTGTGTCCTAACCAATGCTGTGTAAATGTATGCATGTGTATTCTGGAGGCTCAGAGCCAGTGTGGGGGGTGGGGGGTGGGGGGGGTGTCTGGTGGACAGGACTCTGAAAAAGCAGTCCGCTGTCTTGAGGCAGTCTGAGGTAGACAGAACAGTGTAACCTGGCACCCTGCCTGATTACATGCGTTCTTGTCCCCCAGCCCTTGCAGTTGCTCAGCCTTATTGTCTTTGAGATGCTGACAGCGGTTCAAAAAAGCCCCTACGCTGTGTCTCCCGGACTCTGATCGATGCTCCACTCTGTAATCTCAGCCTAAAGGGGCTTTTGGAAAGCGGTATTTTTGGAGGGAGGACTGTGTTGTTTCAGATAGAGATGTATCGGATATTTGATTTGATGTCTATACCTGGCCCATTTTTATAGTTCATACAGTAGTTCCAGAGTACTTGTATTCGCCAAAAGCTCTTTCCACCGGTCTGTTTGAGCATTTGCGCTGCATTTAGCTCGCCCGCCCACGCATTTCAAGTGAGAATACATCCCCTCAAAGCTACACCTACAGTACACCGCAAGGGGGGGGGGTCCTGGGAAAAAATGCATTAGTATTCAGATGATGATCAGAGAGGCAAACACACACACAGACACACACACGCACTGACACATGCACACACACATACACACACACACACACACACACACACACACACACACAGAGGAGTGGGGTACCATTAATGTATGTGTGAGTAGCAGAGTGCGCTGGAGGGGGCTTGAATCTGGTGGAGAGAAAAAAAGAGAGAGGGGAGGATTTTCCGTGTCTCATTGCTCTAGCCCCAGGACTCTCGACTGTACACACACACACACACACACACACACACACACACACACACACACACACACACACACACACACACACACACACACACACACACACACCTCAGCCAGAGAGAGAACTAGCAGGGAGGGGCTCCACTCCAGTCTGTTGGGGAGCACAATGCTGATAGTTTAGAATCCTCCGGTTTTGTCTGTCTGGGCTGAGGGCTGATAGTGATCAGTGATAGCCCTGTGCTGTCTGGGTGGCTGGCAGAGGGCTGTCGTCGTGACCGTGCTGTCTGTCTGCTGGGCTGCTTACCTGTTGAGTGCAGCTACTTGGTGTGCAGACTGGGCTCCGGCTCTGCTCTGTTATGCATGCAGTGGGAATGAGAGGCTGTCTGCAACGCAAAGGGACAAACTGGATACAGAAAACAATATAACAAAGTGGAGAATGTAAGCTGCGGAGTAAGTGTTTTTTTTGTCTGTTTATTCATGTGAATTGGCATGTGTTTTGTTTTAAATGTGATGTGGAGGAATGAGAAAGTTCTCAGGGTCGGTGTGATCCGACGTGATGTCAGTCGGTCTGTTTGCTATTGAAGACTTCCTATCTCGTGGTAATGTGATGAACGGTGAGCCGTTCGTTATGATCTCGCGGTGGCCCACTGGCTCTCTGTAACCCAATCACAAGCTAGAAGCCCAGCTGTGAAAACCAGAGGAACAGCCCGCTGAACGACAGATAAGTGAGCAGTGTCATTGGGCTCTAACGGTACAAGCAGAAAGTATGAGAACTTACGGAGAGAATGCTTATTGGAGAGAATGCTCATTCTCTCCGATAAGCATTCTTTATGTCCATGTGATTTGCGCCCTGGGAAGAAGTGAAGAACCTTCCTTGGTTCTCTAGGGAAGACACTATACCGCTGGAACGCGGAGAACAGCTACGAAAGATTGACGACCTCATATGGAGTTCACGCCAGTAGCTTCTGAGCAGATACCACTTGTTGACACAGTTAAAGGCAGCCTATGTGATTTAGTTTAGGACACTATATGATATTGGCTGAAATGTAGGCAAACACTACATGAACACAAACAGCATATTGTTTTACTCTCTATGAGTTAAACCAGCGAGATAGAGGAGTCCAGAGTGGTGTGAAAGTGATTTAGCGACGTGTTGCTGGCTGTGTTACATGCCCGTCCCCAGGAGCTGTGTTTGGTCTGGTGAGTCTTGGCTATGAGGGGACCTATGAGGGGGCTTAGCTAATACAGCAATGGGGTCCTTTCTGCAAACACAACGTCTGGCAGAGAGGAAGAGCGATGGGACAACGTATTATCTGTTCATCTGGTTAAGAGAGCCACCACTTTCGCAGAGCAAGATCAACACAAGCGATGCATTTGAACGTCGACGGATCAAAATGCTTTTTCACTGACGGCTGTGTGGATGGATGCCGATATATTTTCAAATGATTGGGCTGTTGTCGAGAATCAGATGGAAAGCCAAGCATATACGGGGGAAAAAAATGAATGAAATAGCTTTTTCTTTTGTTACATCTCAGCTCTTGACCAGAAAACGTCATGTGGATAGGAAGAGAGGCCTCTTCAAACTCCTCGCCACGCTGATGTGAAACTACATTGTGTTTGGCCCTTCAGTCAGAGTGTTTCGAAATAGAGGCGTTTCACACCCTAAATTGTGGTAATTGAGGGCTCCAGACAATAGTCTTAATTATGCTTGAGAGGAATAACACCCTGCAGCCGATTGGCATGCAAATGAGCCGGTGAGAAAAGGAAGCAAGGAAGGGAAGGAGTAAATCATACTCTGTCACCTGGAAGGATGGACGATAGAAGTGGATTTAATGTGGAAGTGAATGAAGTGCTCTGTCATTTCCCTGCGTTTTTCTCTGCAGAGGCTGTAGAATGTTCAACACTCAGAGAGCGATAACAAAAGAACACTCAATGCTAATGTGACTCTATCAGCGTTTGTTATTGTGGCGTATCGTGTTGTGGATTTGAGCTGCATTTTGAGCTTTGATTGTGTGTGTGTGTGTTCATGTTTGTATCTGTGTGTGCTCGCCCGCACGTGTTTGTTCTGAAATGCAGTGTGCATGTACGTGTGCTTGAGTAACTTTGCTTGTGGTGTGTGTGTGTGTAGAGCACTACTCCACCCTGTGACCTGCTATTCCACAGTCCGTCTCCAGCTCCCACCGTCTCAGCAGAGTAACACTGGAACAATGAGAGGGAACTTGGCTTGGGTTCACATCAGAGATGTGAAATCACAGCCGGACCAGGCCAGAGGAGCACATAACACATGATCACTCTGGGTCAAATGTTTTGCTGGTAGCAGCTAGCTGCCAATAGCTTGTGAAGTAACTGGACTACTTAAGGTACTGCACATGCTCAGAAAAGAAACAATTTGACTTAACTAATTATATTTAGGTCAGCTTGTCAGCAATGTCTTTTTTCTTCATTTCTTTTTCATTCGGAACCGAATTTATTCAGAAGTGGAATGTTTTTTTCCAGGACAGCTGAAACTACAGAATACAGTGGAAATTGTGTCATTTCTCTGCTGCTTGATTACTCCACTCATTTGAGAGACAGACACTCGCGTGTCAGAAAGAGAGGGCGAGACAAAGAGGGGGAGAAAGAGAGAGAGAGAGAGAGAGAGAGAGAGAGAGAGAGACTGAGTCCGTCGAGAGATTTGTTGTTCTGCTGAATTCCTAGCAGTCCTCTGGCTTTGAGGCAGCCATGCCATTACACACGACTGGCTTCAGAGGTTTGGGCTGCTAGCCTGCTAGCCTGGAATGTGCCAATCAAACTCCCTCTATACACTGAATCTGAAGCTAAATGTATAGCGGTCCCTTTTTATGATGCACTGTTAGAAAAAAAGGGTTCTTAAAGGGTTATTTGGCTGTCCCCATTGGAGAACCCTTTTTGGTTCCAGGTAGAACCATTTTGGGTTTCATGTAGAACCCGCTGTGGAAAGAGTTCTACTGGAACCTAAAACTGTTCTACTTGGAACCAAAAGGGTTCTACCGGGGACCAAAAAGGGTTCTTCAAAGGGTTCTCCTATGGTTACAGACAAAGAACCGTTTTACGTTCTAGATGACAACTTTTTTCTAAGTGTGTGTAAAAAAAACACGCATATAAATATAATACTACGTTTTATATTTTATGCCTGTTTGCTTTTAACGGCATTCTGGTTTGACATCAAGTGTGGTTCTGCTATATGTGTGTTGTTGGTTTCTGCTTTTGAAGCAAATTTAAAATATGGGTCAGTCAGCTTGTTAGAGTTTGTTAACAGTCCTGGGCGACCACCTTACTTTCAGTCATTCTAAAGATCTTTATGAAATGCATGTCACTTGAATATCACTGGAAAGTGGAGAGATATTGGCATGACCAGGGGGCTGGTTTGGCTTTATTGCTTAATGTTGATGTTTTCCTCTGAGTTAGTGAGTCAGCCATTTTTAAACTTGATCCCTGACCCAGGGATGTGACCCTGAACAATCCTTTTTGGGGAAAGCAGGGAGAGAAAATGAGCCTCATTGGAATGTACAATTTAGATTGGCTTAGGAAAACCCACCAACTTGTCCTCCTGGGGTTGTTGTCTTTACAAATACCCCCCAAGCATACGCACCATCCACCTGGCAAAATAAAAGCATTTGGTTTGGACAAATCTGAGTTTAAAGCGCTTCTTAGGTTAGCTGTTCTGAGATCATGTTAAAAGCTTATTATTGTTTGAACATCTCAGAGGTAAAGCTGTTCTGAGATCTGTTTTGAGATCTGAGGCTTACCTACCTATGTTTGAAGGACCTCACAGGTTCTGTTCTGTTTTATCAGCTCTGACTTGGCTGTCTGGATGGTGACTCAGAAACTCAAGTGGTGTTTGAAGTACTTCCCAGGTTAACTCTGCTCCCAGATCAGATTACTCCCCTCTGTGGCAGTTCTGAGGGTGTGTGTGTGTTTGTGTGTGTGAGGCCGCTCCCCCCCCCCCCCCCCCCCACCAGTGTGTGTGTGTGTGTGGCTGCCTGTCTCGCTGCAGGGGGAGAGATCAGTCAGTAAGTCAGTCAGTGTGCTGTAGCGGGAGGACTGAGTAGGACCGGCAAGTGTAGTCAGTTCAACTTCAGCCGCTTCCCTCGGCGAGCTCCTAGTAGCTCCTACTGCAGCCAGGGGATATCTGCTGCTGGCTCTCTCAGGTATGGACAGACAGACAGGGGATTCTGGAGGACCACAACCATGTGGGTCTGAGTTGGCTTTTGCTCACTATCATTGTCTTGTTTGTGTGAGAGTAGAATAGAGAATCTTTATTTTGTGGTGTTGTGGATCTATACAGTTTTGTGTTGGAGTTTAAAACGGGTACATTTCTTATATATTTTTTACAGGTGTGTTTGTTTTAACGGATTATTTTTTAGATGTGGTGAATATGTGACAAAACCTTTACAGGAGCTCCTAAAATGGCAGCGAAATGCAATTTATCCTTGAACGTAGTGCATCGCTTAATGTCAGGCCACATGTTCCTATTCATGCATGCAAATGGTCCTTAAACAGTGTTGTTCCTTTTGAGGGATATGTTTTATTGATGTGAGCAGTTCATTGTTGAGTGCTGAAGGCCTACAGACAATGGTTACAGAGAGCTTCCCTCTGGGCACAAACTGGTTGAATCGACCTTGTTTTAGCGTCATTTGTCAACGTATTGTGACGTAGAATCTACGTGGAAAATACATTGGATTTGCAAAAAGTCATTCACTGTTGTCTTGAGGGTGAAATTTCAACAACATAATTATGTCATAATGCTAACCAATTTTCAACATAGACAAACCTTGTGTAAAATATGTTGAATTTGTGCCTTTGAATCAACGTCAGATCTTCGATGTTATATCCACTATCAGAAAAAAAACAATAGGCTGGGCAGCACCTCCTACTGGAGAGTTGATCTATCTACGCTATCCATTTGGTGTCCCATCCAGGGTTTTAACGTAGCCCAGCATTGATATTTGTCAATGACTACTACCAATGTGCTGTCGTGAGAATGACAATTGAGAGATCTCTTAATAACTAAATAGATTCACTGTTGTTATTGAAGTTATTCCAAAGGGAAGGTTTAACAGAGCAAATTAAATGTAACCAAATGTAAGTCAAACACTTAGTGTACAAAACATTAAGAATACCTTCCTAATATTGAGTTCCCCCCCATTTTGCCCTCAAAACATCCTCAATTCATCGGGGCATGGACTCTGCAAGATGTCAAAAGCGTTCCACAGGGATGCTGACCCATGCTGGCTCCAATGCTTCCCACAGTTGTGTCAAGTTGGCTGGATGTCCTTGGGTGGTGGAACGTTATTGATACACACAGGAAACTGTTAAGCGTGAAAAACCCAGCAGGGTTGCAGTTCTTGACACAAACTGGTGCGCCTGGTACCTACTACCAATGTTCCCTCAATTTTTTTTGGGTACTGAGCAAATTTCTGGTCTGCTGAGCACAAACTTTAACGTTGTGAAAATTCTGTGCAACTTCCAGCGAGTGTTTACTGTGAACACTGAGGCTGAACCCACTTTGAGTTACAGTTTCAGACAGTGGTCAAAGTAGGCTACTGTGGCTATTTAAGTGATAATAACCGAGAAGCCATTGTTTGGAGTATATATTGGCACGGGTGCTGTTAGGCCAGAGACGAAGTCGAGGGCCGGCAAACCGTGCCAATATATCCTCCAAACACCGCCTTCGAGGGCATTATTACTGTTGTACAACGAGTTACCAACATACAAATAATGATTTACATAGTTTCATTAAAATCTTTATTATTATGAATTTATTCATACTACTTAATCCTTCCACAAGATATAGTCCCGACACAAATCTAGGGTTACTATCCAAGCCGGCTGGTCGCTTGTTCTATCGGTTCGGTTGCCAGAGACGACACCCAGTCGTTCAGTCATTTTGTTCTGTATCTATGGACGCAAGCCAGACGTTTGTTCGAAATGTTCCATTGCCATATTGGCTGGCAGCGTTCTTATCCCTTGCTTGCTAGTGTAACCCTCTCACCAGGCTCGAATTTGACTCTCACGATATTACCTTACTTAGAATATCTGAACAGCATGGGATGTTAGGTGAGAAAGACATCTCCAATAAGAATCCCTATTGTAAACTCACTAGGGTGTTGACAACTAGGGGATTAACTTCAGAATGATTATAGGTTTTTGTTATTACATAAGGATATGCTTTCCCATGCATTTAAATGAAACTGAAACAGTAAATGACTCCACCAATGCACAGACATAAGGTTCAAGGTCTATATTATCACATCTTCAATGTACCACATCAAAAGAATTAAAAGAAATGAACTCGAATGGTTTCTCACAACCCATGCCCAAATTACTTGCAAGCTTGCTTAAACCTGTTGGCGCGCGTTGGAGCTCAAAAGAAATGACGACACACATAAAGTCCCGAAGCACCCCGCCTCACTACTCGTAGATATTTCCTCAGCCAAGTATGGCAGTTCCGCGCAGGTGTCCTCACAAGATCCACAGCAAGCACAGCTATCAATGCAGACAGTACTCCTTAGCAGCAACAGATATTCCATGGAAACATGATCTCGTTAATCTTTCACAAGCAATTCTCTCCAGAGAATTGTTGTTTGTTGCAAGAAACCACTTTACAAAATAAAATGCATTATTATTCCCATACCATTATTACAGAGAATCAGACAAATTATGCTACCCTCTGCCTATTGGCTACTTAGCTTATTCAAGAGGTTAATAACTCACTAACTAGCAAAGGATATGAACATATGTGCACATTGCTACGTGCAGCTCTCGCTTTTATCTCAAAACAAGCACATCAACTCATGACCACTCATGCTGTAAACACAGTCTAGTTCAAAGTGAATGGCACAGATCCATATATGGCAATGGTCTATTTGCATACAGGCCTACTGCAGCTCTGATTGGTTATACACACCGGTATGTGTAGAGTACTGGCTGAGTCCTGCTTGTCAATGCAACAGAATCCTACTCCAATGCCTTCTGCCTACAACAGAATCTCTTGCACAGTTCATTTTGTTTCGGTGTGTTGCATTGAAACTGGCTAATATTGCGTTGATTAGATCACAATTCCCACAGTAAAGGGAAACGTTGATAGTGTTAACTAAGGGGAAAAACTCTGAAGTTCAATCTCGTGCTTCTCTGTGTGGGTTGATATTTCTTCTGCGCAGCTGTCCCGGGGAAGCTGTGCGCCCGTGCACGCTCGCAGCTTAGAGGGAACATTACCCCGTTCAAAGGCACTTAAATCTTTGTCTTGCCCGTTCACCCTCTGAATGGCACACATACACAATCCATGTCTCAATTGTCTCAAGGCTTAAAAATCCTCCTTTAACCTGTCTCCTCCCCTTTATCTAAACTGATTTAAGTGAATTTAACAAGTGACATCAATAAGGGATCATAGCTTTCAGCTGGATTCACCTGGTCAGTCTATGTCATGGAAAGAGCAGGTGTTCTTAATTTTTGTACACTTAGTGTATATTATCAATGATACTATTTAGGCCTATATAGCATTTGCAAAGTCATCAACAGCTATTGTTTCAATACAACCCAGGGTTCAACTAAAAATAGACAATACATATAGGCCTTAGACAATACATATATAGGCTTAGGGTTTCAAGGTTTAGTTGATGTCAAATGTAATCTTCAAGTTAATAATGAATATGTTGAATTCTCCATTTCAACCAAAAGTCTAAGTTAAAGAATAGGACTAAATCAAATCCAATTTTATTTATTTATAGTGCATATGTGTAAGGGGTGCATAACTGGTGGCAGGGATGTCAGACGCAGGAGAGCAGAACTAGGCAATAGCCGGAGCAGTTTAATTGCAAAACAAACGGCATTAAGAAAATAACAACTTGGGTACAAAACCCGACGCACACCAGTCAACATGTGCACAAGCACTTACAAACAAACAATACCACACAAAGACATGGGGGGAACAGAGGGTTAAATACACAACACGTAATGAGGGAATGAAAACCAGGTGTGTGGGAAAACAAGACAAAACAAATGGAAAATGAAAAATGGACCGGCGTTGGCTAGAAGACCGGTGACGTCGACCGCCGAACACCGCCCGAACAAGGAGAGGAACCGACTTCGGCAGAAGTCGTGACAATATGATCTGGTTTAGTCCTATTCTTTAACTTAGATTTTTGTTTGAGAGGGAGACGTGAATCCAACATATCAATAATTATTTTTAGACAAACTGGAATTAAAGTCAGACTAAGTCAGTGGTACAAAATATACATCTCCTTCAAATGTTGATATTTGGTTGCAGTGACAACCAAACACAATTTAATATCATTTTTGCAATACAGTAAATAGCCTATTAACTTGTCAAAGTAGTTAAGAAATGATATGTTGGATAGTCGCCAACTAAACCAAAAATAAATGTTAAAGAATATGATTAAGCCAGGGGTTCAGATGAAACTATCCAAGCATTAGATACATCTCCTTTAAATGTTGACATTTGGTTGCGTTGTCAACCTAAAGCAATTCAATATGACTTTTGTAATACAGTAAATAACCTAAAGTTAAGGCTATCCAACCTGGTCTCCGAGCATTTCGTATGATTCTTTACGTAAATCCGAGACACTCCATTTAGTATGATATGTTATGTTTCGAATGGTATGTATTAATTTGTGGATGTCCATCATCCATTTCTTATGATATGTTACGAATTACAATTCGCATGATATGTTACGAATTCGCGAAACAATTTGTTGTGGCTAACGTTAGCTAGGTGGCTAATGCTAACTTTATCTAGCTGGCTAACGTTAGCTAGGGTACGGGTTAGGGTTAAGGTTAGGAGTTAGGCTAAAGGATTAAGGTTAGTGTTAGGGGAAGGGTTAGCTAAAAGGGTTAGGGTTAGGAGGAGGGTTAGCTAACATGCTAAGAAGTTGCAAAGTAGCTAAAAAGTAGTAAGTAGTTGAAAAGTTGCTGATTTACTAAAATGCAAAAGTTGTCCGTGATGAGATTCAAACACGCAACCTTTGGGTTGCTAGACGTTCGCGTTATACGCCCATCCATCCACCCACACTGACACCGACCAACCACCCTCCTTTAGTTTTTGCATTAAGCAACCTTTCATCTTACGTAACCATACCAAATGTTACATATCATACTCATTTGAGTGTCCCGGATTTACATCTACTATGTTACGCCTAGTCTATGAAACTAATGTGACAGTTTTAATTCAACATTAAAATGAGTAACTCATCCATGGCCACGTTTTGAGGTGACTGTAACTATAAAAATCGTATTATGCTATCATAGAAAGCGTGCATGTTCAAGATAGCATGCAAAGGTCGCAGGTCTGTGGAGATCTTCACAATACAAATATCTGTGCAGAATCTCGAACGGCATTGATCACTTGCACTATGTACTTTGAATGTAATCTCAACTGCAATCCAGGTCATTTAGTTGTGGTATTAGATGAAGCACAGTGATAACACATGAAGTTGTATAAATGCAAAATATCTGACATTGTATTCCAATTTGAATTTTGTTCTGCTTTTAAATGGTTGAAAGTGCAGTGATAACACATTTACATGACAGCTAAACCAAATATCAGACCTTGTTTTTCTATTGGAATTTGGTTGTGCTTTAGATGGTTGAATGCATAATGATAATACATTGGGAATTCAACAAACTTCTGCCTGTCTTTTTGATTGGGTGAATAAAGGTTGAAATTTAATTGATCAACGTCTCAACCCAAAATGACCCACATTTTCACGTTGAAATGACGTGGTGTCCCCAGTGGGTTTGTCTTTGCCTGGTTTGTTTTCTCTCTAATCTGTCTGCTTTAGTGTACTGACAGACTGACTGTTTTATGTCAGCAATCAGCCATTCTAATATAATTTGTTATCAAATTATAGTTATGGTGTTGTTTTTATTCCAAGCAAGTATAAAACGGTTATGTGGCACTTTTGTCTGAGCAGCTTGGAGTTAGGTATTAGGTGTTCATCGCTTGGCAACAGCTTTGAATATATTGCTGAGGGGGTGAGAAGTCTAGTCGAGCTAATGGCTTCCCACCCTGACCAAACAGAGTGGACATACAGGACAGCGTGGTGTGGGGGCCTCTGGATTGAGCTCAGCTCACTTCCCTCCACTGGCCTCTCAGACCAAAGTCACCCAATGTCCTGCCCCAGAGAGTGTCCACTGATCCCCTCACTCCTCTGGGGCCCTGTGTCTCTAATCCTGCATTCCCCACACAGAAACAAGGGGGGGGGGGATATACAGTGTGTACCGCCACACCACCCCCAACTCACTCTATAGAGACTCCAGTCTTTAATATCTAAACAAACACAACAATATCAACTCATTTGACCCCCAACTCCCCACCTTAGTCTTTCACATACTCTTCTGATCATGGAATATATTGGTCATCTTTCTTTACAAATACACATTTTTGATAAGGGACAATCTCCCAGTCAGGGTGAAACGAGAGGAGGGAAGGGAAGAGAGATGGGGAGTAGAAAGAGAGAGTGAAGTGTCTGGGAGAGAGAAAATAGAGACAGAGGGATGGTGGCTTAGGGGCGATGTTGATTAGGGACCAGGTGTACCCTTCCAGCTCCAGTCTCTGCTCATTATTCAGACTGGAGGAAACAGTGACAGCAGCACTGCAGCATCAGGTGCCGGGGAGGGGAGGGCCTAACCTATATCTCCTCCGGGCCCTGGAGGAGCCACAGTATCAGTCAACCTACATGGGTTGAGAGCTCACTCTACCCCCAGTCAATCTCTGACTCACAGCCTAGAACACCCCCAGGAGACTCCCTCCTCCATTTAACAAATAATCAGGGTTGATAGCATAGCAAAGGGTGAACCGTAACCTGTCTGAACCTCAGCCCACCAGTCATGATTAGTCCTGTGCTGGGTGGCTAGAAGCAGAATGGGTCCATCTGAAATATGTTTTGACCACTTCAGTTCTCACAAGTCCATAAAGTATACAGTAGAACTCTCCCAAGCTGAAACGGAGGAAGGGAGACATTCCAAATACTGAGTGACTGTGTCTCTGTGCTGGACCTCTTCCACCTTTGCCACCCCCACTCCAGCCCCTGGCCTTGTCTTGCATGTTTCAGCCCTGGCTCAGTGAAAAGATGAATTGTTTTGGTGTAGCTGTGTGGATGGAGTTCTAGTGTGTGTGTGTGTGTGTGTGTGTGTGTGTGTGTGTGTGTGTGTGTGTGTGTGTGTGAAGACCAGTACAGTGAAACAAGGGCTGGATTGGGCACTCCAGGTTACCGGGCAGGCATCTGGCCAGCAGGACACACCTGGTGCTTTACCACTGACACTTACCCCCACACCAGTGGGCCGCCAGTGTTGTATGTTAATGACAGCTCTAGTGTTATGGTGTTTCCATCAGGAGTGTGACACTAAAGACTTCTGGCGAGCAGAATCAACAACCTCGGCATCATCCAAGACTGTTGCTTTGTGAGAAGGTGTTAAAGTTCACAGTTATTGTTATGTAAATGTAAGCTGAAAAGTACCCAGGGCCTTGCCTTGGCTCCAAGTTAGAGTAGGTCCGCCGGAGCCATGGCCTTGGGAGACACCGGTGCCGGCCCATGTCGATGGAAACAGAAAAGTCTGAGCCTTTTGGGTAAAACATTGTGGTAAATCCTCAATGGAAATGTAGCAACTGTGCCTGGCTTAAGGTTGCAGAGGGAGGGTATATTACTGGAAACTTTCAAAGTTTACCAGTAAACTACCAGAATGTGGGCAACTTTCAAGGATTTTATGTAATCTAGCACAAGACATCTAGTGGCACTTTTGGGTACTTCAGATTATCACAGGTGTCTGTAATTATCTCTGGCCCTCTGTCTGGCCTTATCACGTGTAAAATATATGAAATAATTAAATAAGATGATTTTAAAATAAAAAATAGAATGACAAAGCTGTAAAACATTATCCTAAATACAAACCATCAACTGAGTGAATACCATTGATGTTTAATATGAGGGTTTCAGTATGAACTATCCGTTATTTTTTACACACTTCATTTGACAATGTCAATATCTATTTGTTGTCACTGTTTTGGTGTCAAACTGGTGGCAGTTGTGAAAAAAGTTGATAGTTGGAAGGAGTTGCAGAGTTAATTGCAAATATTGCCATTGTTGATTAAGATGCTTTTTTCATTAATTAGGCTATTTTCTCTTGAATCATATGGTCTATCTGTTACAAACTTATGGACAATACTATATATTAATAACAAATAAGTTAGATTGCCATAGTTTTTGGTTAATTACCAAAATTACTGAAGATTCTGGTAACTTTGGTAAATTACCTGTAGTTTTGCAACCCAAGCCTGGCTAGTGTTAGATTAGAGCCAGACCTCTGCCCACCTACCTAGCAGACTGGAACCTGTGGTTAATGTTTAGGACTACTGTTTGCAATTCATCAGTTCATCAGTTCATCATTCATTATTGTCATCTATGGACTCTGATTTCCCCCTGCTACCATTTTATATTCCTCACAGTAAACGTGGTACTATTCTGAAATGGTTGGACGTAGTTGAGACAGTGGACTGAGTAGACCTGTGTATTGAGGGGTCTGTTGCTTCTGGCTGAGGTGTTGATGCTCTCACAGGGAACACTCAGCAGTGTCTGGCTGTGGCTGGCCGAGTTTGTTTTGGTTAGCTCAGCAACAATCACACTGGCATGGGAGACTGAGGACAGACAGACAGGCAGACTTGGAAGGAGTGAGCGTCTTGATCCGTGTGAACTTAGAATCATAAAGAGAACCCTCCCACCCAACTCCCTCCACACTTCAACACCTCTGTGAATACTGTGAAAGGAGTGGTTCTGTCACACAGACAGTGGATGATAACACATCCTCACACATCTACATGCACGCAGACACACACACATCTTTCAGTCCGTTCACACACAGATAGAGCCTTTGGCCCTGAGAATTGCAACATTTTCAGTCAGACCTCCACTCCTGTAATTAAAGGTATCCTCAGTGTGAACCCACAGGGAAGCCCTGGTGTGGAGCTGTCTGTCTGTCACGTCCTGACCAGTAAAGGGGTTATTTGTTCTTATAGTTTGGTCAGGACGTGGCGGGGGTATTTGTTTTATGTGGTTCAGGGTGTGTATGTGTTCATGTAGAGGGGGTATTTGGTTTATATGGTTCGGGGTGGTTGTGTATGTAGAGGGGTATTTGATTTATTAGTCCAGGGTTTTGGTTATTGTTCTATGTTAGTTTATTTCTATGTTCAGTCTAGTCATTTGTATTTCTATGTTTAGCTAATTGGTGTTGGGGCCTTCAGTTGGAGGCAGCTGTCTATCGTTGCCTCTGATTGAAGGTCCTATAAATAGGAATGTGTTTGTCATGGGATTTTGTGGGAGATTGTTTCTTGTTTAGCTGTGTGCCTGACGAGACTGTCTAGTTCGTTCGTTCGTTCGTTCGTTCGTTCGTTCGTTCGTTCGTTCGTTCGTTCGTTCGTTTGTTTGTTTTTTGTATACGTTGTTTGTGTTTTTCCTTCTTCACAAATAAAAAGAAGATGAGTATACATTTTCCTGCTGCGTTTTGGTCTACACCCTACGACACCCGTGACACTGTCATTACACAGAAGGCAGCTTGCATGAGACCCAGACATCCCAACTATTTCTTATCTCATGGCCTCCACACAAACCTCCTTTAAAACGGTGTCTTGGTTAGGGCCCATCGGGGTTGGTGACAGACAGGACGTGGTGTGGTGGGAAACTCTCTTACCCAGCAGCCCCCGGTCCTGGGAGACACTCTGCTGAGCGCTAATTAAAACTAGTTAGGAATTTGGAGGGAGACGTTCCTAACGTCACAGGCATGATGGGAATGCTGATTCTGGCCAACAGACCTGGTAAAAGAGGGAGAATAAGAAAGAGGGAGAATAATAGGAGTTTTTTTTCTTTCTACCCTGTCTAGTCTTATTAATGTATCTCTGTCTCTCTGCAGCGCGTGTTAAACTCAAGGCCCCGCGGGTGGTTTGAGTATTTGAATCGATGTTGAAATGGCTAAAACCAAATTGAAACCGTGAAGAAATGATAACGGGCCTACGCCTAAAGTCTTTTCACTCTGTCCAGCTTGCCGATGTCGTCGAAGCGAACAGTGGCGTGCGGTAAGGTCCGAGGCCGGGTAGACACTTTCTATTGTCTACCACTCACTCCCAGCGCACACATCCATAAAGCGGATTTGTTGCTACTCTGTTTTTCAGTATGACGCGATCACATAGATAACCATCAACCAACCATCAAACAGCAACAGGTAGGCGGCGCAACCTGTAGGCACACATTCACAGGCCCTAATTACGCAACTGACCTGCACGACCAGGCAACTTTCAGCACCACAGACAGCGACCCAAATGCCAGCGAGTAGGGCTACTTGTAGACAGCCCTACACACACTAAATGCCTAGTAGTCAGTGCTACTGCTTGAGATATATACTAACACAATAGACATGTAATGTGATAATAGTAGAGGGCGCTAAACACTTGAAGTCCATCCCTCTTTCCTTCTGGGTAAAGACATCAGTTACTGAACTGTAGAACTCCTCCCTGTTGGCCCTCCGTTTTAAAAGTCTCTCGGTCTCGATTCTCAATGGAGATGCTTGCAAGGGATGAGAGTCACCCTTTATCGGTCCAGTTTCGACTGTTTGTCTTTATCCGTTTCAGCGCCGAAAATGACCTCTCAACAGATGCTGTTGTGGCTGGTATAGTGAGCACCAGCTGCAGTAACTCAGTCTGTGTCTGGTCATGCTGGAAGAAAAAGCTGAGGAGCTGTCCATGTGATTTGTCCTGTACCATTTGTTAACTGTACAATCCGACAAGATCTTCCTTAAGTCTAACGAAATCGAAGTAATTGGCATAATTTGACAGGCTCTCGTTTGCTGGTGTCGAAATTTGTGACATCATTTAGATTTTTTTGCAGTCCTCTAAGCCAAGGAAATGAAGGTCACCAAAGTGGTCAAACCTGGCTCTCATCTGAACATTAATATTGTCCAGTATGTAGTAGTAGTTTCGCCCCCTCTCTACTGATTGGCTATTTACTGCGAGTTTCGCTTTGTGCTAGGCCCAGGTCGTTGCTTTTCTGCTTGAATCGCTCATAGAAACTATCAAAGTCTTGTCACGGCCGTTCCAGCGCTTTCATTGTGTCGCTGTTACGGGTACGGCAGAAACTGATATCCATCTTTTTGTTCTGCAGAACACAGAAGAGCGCGCCTGTTTCTGTGAAAATTCCATGGGCCGTGAGCAAAACGCAAACACGGTGGCGTCTCTAGATGGGTTGCTAACTGTTCATCTTTTTCAGATAAGTCTTAAGGCGTGTACTAGTTCCACATGGTTGCCCCTGGGCCTGTTTGATGAACTGGCACTCTCATCGTTGCCACGAAATGCCATCTCCTGTTTAGGTAGCATGTAGCATTAACTAGCTAGGTCTTTCGAAACCTCACGGCTCTCTTTTACCTTTGCATTGTGCATGCTGATGTTCAATCTCCGTTGTTCATTCAATGGCAGATCTAGCGGCGAGCTACTGAATCTCTTCAGAGCTACCTGGCTCTGGATGTGAGACACTCACATCCATTCTCATGCTTGTTGAGTGCTGTAGGCTAGTTGTTCAAGTCGCAGTAACCGGCTTTTGTCCACACGCTGTTGCTGGTTCGAGAACAGCAGGCAGGCGAACAGTAGAGTTGATTACTAGCAGCGCAGCCACAGAGCCAGTTTTTCCGTTGATAACGCTCAGTTTGAAATGATCGTGTTATTTTCTGTCCCTTCTTTGGATGAATGTCCTCAAGCTCATTGATAAAATGATTATTGATAAAATGTGTATTTATTTATTTTACATTAGTTCTTTTTTCATTCATTTTCACAGGGTGGGCACCCAGACCGCATGTCGCTAGACAGCCAGGGAGGAGACCAATCTTTTGTACATTTTGATGACAAGGAAATATAATACATTTTAAGTGTAGCTCAGTTGGTAGAGCATGGTGTTTGCAACGCCAGGGTCGTGGGTTCGAGTCCCACGGGGGACCAGTACAGAGAAAAAAAATTATGCAATGTATGCATTCACTACTGTAAGTCACTCTGGATAAGAGCATCTGCTAAATGACTGAAAAAATTGTTTTTTAAGTGCCGCCCTCCGAACCTCTGTGATTTTATTTTTATTTATTTAACCTTTATTTAACCAGGAAAAGCCCATTGAGACACAGAGTCTCTTTTACAAGGGAGACCTGGCCAAGAAGGCAGCAACAATCAATTCATTACAGAATTAAAACATACAACAATACAACAACATGATCCAGCCTAACAAAAAACATTTACACTCCTCTGTAACAGTCTCCCATCAATATTTTAAATATATTCAGTGGCACTAACATATCTAGATGAAGCATGGATTGTAGACTATTGCATGCGTCTGGTGCACACGAAGAGAAGGCAGTCTTGCCTAATACTGTGAATGTCCTGGGGACTTTAAGTAGCAACCACCTAGCAGACCGGGTATGGTCACTGCTGGTGGTGAAGGAGACCAGACTACAGAGGTAAAGAGGGAGTTTACCCAAAAGGGCTTTGTAGATGAACATATACAAATTAATCTTTATGCGCATATAAAGTGAGGTCCAACCTACCAATTTCGTTCAATGTGCAATGGTGGGTGAGTGACTTGGCATTTGTAATAAAGCGCAAGGATGCATGATAAACAGAGTCCAGTCTCTGTAAGGCGGAGGTGGTTGCATGATAAACAGAGTCCAGTCTCTGTAAGACGGAGGAGGTTGTATGCATATACAACAAGTCACCATAATCAATTACAGAGAGAGAAGTGGCCTGAACAAGCTTCTTTTTTACGGTGTCAGCATCTTTGGCTTTGAAACATGGTGATGATCGAATGCGGCACGTGGGGGGGGGGGGGGGGTGGAACTGGTCTGACACCCCTGCTCTACAGTGTCTCTCGCTTTCTCCCTGACATTCGGTCTATCATGTCTTCCCCCTTTCTCACTACGAACTCCTACCATATAATATTCAAACTCATACTCTTTCTCCCTTCTGTGTTCCTCGCTCCCAGTTGGGACGACAGCAGCTCGGTGAGCAGTGGGATCAGTGACACCGTCGACACAGATGACATCAACACCAGCTCCTCGATCAGCTCCTATGTCAACACTCCGTCCATCTCCTGCAAGGACCTAGAGGGACAGGTAGGTTCTGCCCCAATCACACTGTAGGAGGTGGCAACCATATTATTAGAATTACTAGAAGGGTGAATGAACATGCTATTTCTAGGGTGGTGGCATCTTTGGCTTTGAAACATGTTGATTTTTTATTAAGTTAAAAAAACACTTTTTTATTAAACTTGCATTTCCCTTTAAGAGACTATATTGATCACATGATGTCTACAGCCAGACTTTTCCATAGTTTATATTCTTATTAGTCTAATATATGAGCGTTTAGGCTCTCCCATGTAATATACCAGGGACTTACAGGGAATCTAAGTGTATATACGATACTTTGATTCTCTTGGCCCCAATCATTTGAATGGGTATAGTAAGCTGAAAGGAACTGCATACACTAGGCTGCACTTCAACTTTCTCACTGCAGTTATAAGCAGAGTGAAATATACATCTGTGTCTGTTCTGCAGTATGTGCTGATGTGGTTGCTTCAAAGTGTTTATTGAAATCACAGCCAGGCACACCACCACCCTGTTCACGGTTCATCTTATCCCGACAATCCTATCAGTAGGTATTCATTCTTAAGTGCACATTTTCACCTTTTAGACCATCGATCTGAGGTGCAGACTTTGTTTGCCATACAGTAAAACTGTCTCAATCTTGGTTCTAGAGACTTATGATGCATTTCCTTTAGGTCATGGTTCTCCAACTGGTGGCCCATGGCCGAATTTGGCCTGCGGGTGGTTTTATTTGGGCCCCCAAGTTTTATGAGCAAAACAAAACCCGGTAAAAACACAAGGAAACCAGCTCCAAGTTAGTTACATTTTTTAAATCTGGCCCTGAGAATTGCAACATTTTCAGTCAGACCTCCACTCCTGTAATTAAAGGTTTCCTCAGTGTGAACCCACAGGGAGGCCCTGGTGTGGAGCTGTCTATCATTATACAGAAGGCAGCTTGCATGAGACCCAGACATCCCAACTATTTCTTATCTCCTGGCCTCCACACAAACCTCCTTTCGAACGGTGTCTTGGTTAGGGTCCATCAGGGTTCGTGACTGGTAGGTCGTGGTGTGGTGGGAAACTCTCTTACCCAGCAGCCCCCCAAGTCCTGGGAGACATGCTGCTGAGCGTTAATTAAAACTACCCTGAACAAAAATATAAACGCAACATGTAAAGTGTTGGTCCCATGTTTCATGAGCTGAAATAAAATATCCCAGAAATGTTCCATATGCACAAAAAGCTTATTTCTCTCAAATGTTGTGCACAAATTTGTTTACATCCCTGTTAGTAAGCATTTCTCCTTTGCCAAGATAATCCATCCACCTGACAGGTGTGACATATCAAGAAGCTTGCATTTTATCGATGGCAACTCGAATGCACAGAGAAATCGTGACGAGAACCTGAGGCCCATTGTCGTAAGGATCTGTACATAATTCCTGGAAGCTGAAAATGTCCCAGTTCTTTCATGGCCTGCATACTCACCAGACATGTCACCCATTGAGCATGTGTGGGATGCTCTGGATCAACGTGTACGACAGCGTGTTCCAGTTCCCGCCAATATCCAGCAACTTTTCACAGCCATTGAAGAGGAGTGGGACAACATTCCCAGGCAAAAATCGACAGCCTGATCAACATTAGGATGTGTCGTGCTGCATGAGGCAAATGGTGGTCACACCAGATACTGACTGGTTTTCTGATCCACGCACCTACCTTTTTTAAAATGTATTTATTTTGTATATGTAGGGGTTAGATCAGCTTTAATATTGCAGATAGATTGTGGCTTCCATCAATGTAATTGTCTGCATCATTACCAATCCCCATATATATTTTTTGTGACTATATTTTCCTTTATTATGTCCCCCTAACCTGACCACCCCTCCCCTAATTGGAGTAAACTAATGGACAAAAAACTTTGGCTTTTACTTCCAGCTTATACATACTATATACATTTGTACATACAACTGTGCTGTGATGTTTCACAAAAGTTCTGAAGCTTTCTATTTTCATAGATTCTACATATTGTAAAATAAAGATACACATTTTTGCTAAGAGTATTAATATATTATTTATCAATTGTCTATGACTTTTTAAATCACCCAGCAGTGCTATTTGCAGAGTTGGCTCCTAGTAACTGTTGCAATTCTTCAGTCATTCCTGAACCTGCGAACAAAAACAAGCTACATATGGACAGTACCAAAACAAATGATCTAATGATTCTGTCTCTTCACAGCAAAATCTTCAGAGCTGGGATGGTTGTATCCCCCATATATATAATGTTCTATTGGTTGCAAGAATTTTGTATAATAATTTAAATAAAAAAACTCAATCCAGCATCGTTTTCTGTATCAGTTTATTAACCACGTGCCATGGAATTGCCACATTGAAAATCTCTTCCCAACTATTTTGTAATCTATATGACACAGCTGTCAAGTTTTTGGTCCTTAAATGAAACTGGCAGACTTTTTTATTTATCACAATTTTATTGAACCAATTTTGGTCTTCAATGCAGGGCCAAAAGACAAGTTCCTTACTTTCTCCCCCTTCCACTTGCCTCTTTCATTTTTTCAGTAATTCTGCAATTAGTTGGTTGTAATTTTGAGTAGAGTAGACATTTCCATATATTTTTGTTAGCTGCATGTGTGACATAACTCCACCAGTCCTATTTGTGATATAATTGATAGATTATACCGTTTATATAATTTAGTCTATTTGAGTTTAACTATAATATTTGTTCTTTCATTTCTGGTGGATTCAACTGAAGTTGCAACCAACTTTCTATGGCTTGTTTTAAAAATAGCGATATTTTGGAGATGATTTTATTTTCAAGTGAGAGTTTGTAATCTGAATAAAGGGGAAAAGGCCATTATTGAACATGGGGTGAGACATTCTTACTAATCTTCTAGAGAACCAGTTCAGATTTAAGTATAACTGTTGTATGTCTGAAGCCTTTAGTGAGAGGTCTAATGCTTTAATATTTAATCATTTCTGCCCAACTAATTCATATTCATTATATAAAATAGGCCTGTTTAATTTTGTCTGGCTTGCCGTATCAAATAAAATTTAATATTTTTTGCTCATATAATTTAAAAAACAGTTTGCTAGGGGTAGGCAAGGCCATAAGCAAAAAGGTAAACTGGGATATGACTAAAGAGTTAATCAGGGGGATTTTTCCACAAATAGACAGGTATTTTCCTGTCCACTGGAGCAAGATCTTATCTATTTTTGCTAATGTTCTGTTAAAAGGTATTGTAGTGAGATCGTTTCTTTCTTTCGGGATATGAATACCGAGTATGTCCACTTCACCGTAAGACCATTTCATTGGTAAACTACACGATAATGTAAAAGTTGTATTTTTTGCTGATCCAATACGTAACATAGTACATTTATCATAATTTGGTTGTAATCCAGATAGGTTAGAAAAAGTATCTAGATCTTCTGAGGTTGTGGAGGGATCCAAATTGTGGATTTAAAAGAACTTGAATCATCAGCGTACAATGACACCTTTGTTTTTAAGCCCTGGTCATCTAAGCCCTTGGATATTATTGTTGGATGTGATTTTAATAGCTAACATTTCGATGGCCATAATAAATAGATATGCTGATAGTGGACAACCTTGTTTTACTCCTCTTGACAGTTTAATACTTTCTGAAAAGTAGTCATTATTTACTATTTTACACATAGGGTTACTATACATAACTTTAACCCATTGTATAAGAGATTCTCCACAATTGAAATATTCCAGGCATTTATATATAAATTCCAGTCGTACTTTATCAAAGCCTTTTCAAAGTCAGCTATGAAAACCAGGCCTGGTTTCCCAGATTTCTCATAGTGTTCTATTGTTTCCAGTACTTGCCTTATATTATCTCCAATGTATCGTCCATGTAAAAAACCTGTCTGATGAATAATATGCGACAATAGCTTTTTAATTCTGTGCTCTATACATTTTACTAGAATTTTTCCATCACAACGCTGAAGTGTATTTGGCCTCCAATTTAAAAAATGGACTGGATCTTTATATTTACCACTTGGGTCCTGTGCGCTGTTGAGTTTTGGCCGCATGAGGAAACATTTTTGACTATTCAGCTCTAGATAAGAAATGACTGAGGAGGTGTTTTTGGTGTAACATATTATACACCTACTACTACTGTACAGAACATGCTATTATATTCTGTTCTGTAAAATCATGATGTGATTTTGTGAGGCAATGATTCAGCTTGGATCTAACTTTACTAAACGAGCACCATTGTGAGAAGTGATAGTCTTTTTATTTGTAATAGCAATACTAATAATACTAATATGTAATGAGTCGGTGTAGGCAGCAGAACTTGATAAGGGTTCATTTAAGCAATTTGAGCGCCCTTTAAAATGTGGTGCTGGACGACGCACTTGAACTCTCCCTACTGTCCGAGTGCTTAAGCTTACAGAGAAAAACAAGTTGGTCAACTCCCTAACTGGGTTGGTCACATATCGTTTTGGGTCCCACTGCTTAAGAGGGGGACCGTGGAGTTTTGGATGCTAGATCTCGTTGGTGGGATGATACGGTTCATGCGGTGGATCAGTTTGCCTGCATGCACAATAGAGTTAGTACTTTTCTGTAAGCTTAACACTCGGACAGTAGGGCGAGCTCAAATGCGTCGTACATGAACCCCAAGTCCATAACAAACTGTTTTGAGGACAGACGTTTTATCACCCACTGGTCGTGTTTTCAGTCTGTGACTGTTCTTGGATTTGGCCCACTCGAAGAGGTCAACCCTCCCACTGACAGGCCTCTTTACACACATCTGCAGTTCTTCATCATTTGTGCCACCGCCAGAGAGAGAGAGAGAGAGAGAAGGTCAATGAATTGGCAAGGGGCATTAGAAAAGTCTGCAGCACCCGGCCTCACCCTACTAGAATCCGAAGTAAATGTCTACTGTTTGCTGATGACCTTGTGCTTCTGTTACCAACCAGGGAGGGCCTACAGCAGCGCCTAGATCTTCTGCACAGACTCTACCAGACCTGGGCCCTGACAGTAAATCTCAGTAAGACAAAATAATGGTGTTCCAAAAAAGGTCCAGTCGACCAGGACCACAAATACAAATTCCATCTAGACTCCCTAGAGCACACAAAAAACAAAAAACTAAACCTCGGCCTAAACATCAGCGCCACAGGTAACTTCCACAAAGCTCTGAACGATCTGAGAGACAAGGCAAGAAGGGCATTCTATGCCATCAAAAGGAACATAAAATTCGACATATCAATTAGGATCTGGCTTAAAATACTTGAATAAATTATAGAACCCATTGCCCTTTATGGTTGTGAGGTCTGCGGTCTGCTCACCAACCAAGAATTCACAAAATGGGCCAAACACCAAATTGAGACTCTGCAAAAATATCCTCTGTGTACAACGTAAAACACCAAATAATGCATGCAGAGCAGAGTTAGGCCGATACCCGCTAATTATCAAAATCCAGAAAAGATCCGTTAAATTCTACAACCACCTAAAAGGAAGTGATTCCCAAACCTTCCATAACAAAGCCATCACCTACAGAGAGATGAACCTGGAGAAGAGTCCCCTAAGCAAGCTGGTCCTGGGGCTCTGTTCACAAACACAAACAGACCCCACAGAGCCCCAGGACAGCAACACAATTAGACCCAACCAAATCATGAGAAAACAAAAAGATAATTCCTTGACACATTGGAAAGAATTAACAAAAAAACAGAGCAAACTAGAATTCTATTTGGCCCTAAACAGAGAGTACACAGTGGCAGAATACCTGACCACTGTGACTGACTCAAATTTAAGGAAAGCTTTGACTATGTACAGACACAGTGAGCATAGCCTTACTATTGAGAAAGTCCGCCGTAGGCAACCCTGGCTCTCAAGAGAAGACAGGCTATGTGCACACTGCCCACAATATGAGGTGGAAACTGAGCTGCACTTCCTAACCAAATGTATGACCATATTAGAGACACATATTTCCCTCAGATTACACAGATCCACAAAGAATTTGAAAACGAACCATACAGTATCTACTGGGTGAAATACCACAGTGTGCCATCACAGCAGCAAGATGTGTGACCTGCTGCCACAAGAAAAGGGCAACCAGTGAAGAACAAATACCATTGTAAATACAACCCATATTTATGTTTATTTATTTTCCCATTTGTACTTTAACCATTTACTCATCGTTACAACACTGTATATATTCATAATATGACATTTGTAATGTCTTTATTCTTTTGGAACTTCTGTGAGTGTAATGTTTACTGTTCATTTTTATTGTTTATAAACTCACTTTTGTATATTATCTACTTCACTTGTTTTGGCAATGTTAACATATGTTTCCCATGCCAATAAAGGCCATTGAATTGAATTGAATTGAGAGGTCGGAAAGAAAGCACCATTTACCTACCTATAGGCTGCTACAGCCTACAAATTTATTTAGTTTGTCATTCTATCGTTTTCATGGATTTTTGTAGCAATTAAATAATTTCTTTCAAATGTATCAGAATTGATTTTCCAGAAATATTTTTTTACTACGCTACGGCAGCGCTACATCCCTGTTCAACTCGCTAGTGGCTGAAGCTATCTCACTGGAGAAAGCATCCAAGTGAGCGAAACAGCGCCCCTCTGTCTCACTGTATGTGAACCATGTATCTGATTCTGTCTGGACAAAAAGAGTACGACATGCCATACTCTTGTTCAGACAGCATCAGATACATGGGCTACACGTACTGAGACAGAGGGGCGCTTTTTCTCGCACGGATGCTTTATATGAGATTGATGTGTCGTTCTGCCTGTCGGTCAAATCAATTATTCATATTTCAATGTTTTATTTAGGACAGTCAAAGAGGTACGGTAGGCGTGCCAGACCCCCTAGGGCCCGCCCACAACGCCTGCCCTGATTAGAAGTACATGGTGCAAGTAATCAATGCTATTTGAGATTCTGCAGAGATTATTACAGCTATTGTGAATATCTACACCGACCTGCGATGATCTATGCATGCTATCTTGAACATGCAGACTTTATATAATTATATAAGAAGAATTGTATAGTTACAGTAACCTCAAAATAGGGCCATGGATCTGTTACTCATTTTAAGGTTGAATGTTACATTAGTTTGTAAGATAGCCTTAACTTTAGGCTATTTACTGTGAATGTAATATTGAATTGTGTTAGGTTGACAACACAAAAACATCAACATTTAAAGGAGCTGTATCGACTGCTTGGATAGTTCCATCTGTGCCACAGGCTTAGTCCCATTCTTTAACTTTTATTTATTAAAGAATAGGACTAAATCAAATCAAACTTTAAATGCACTTTAATAAAAGTATGATTTGATTCAGTCCTATTCTTTAACTTAGATTTTGGGTCGAGATGCAGACGTGAATCTAACATATCAATGATTCATTTGTAGACAACATTTATTAAAGCCAGACTGTCAGTGGCACAGATGGAACTATCCAAGCAGAAGATAGATCTCCTTTAAATGTTGATATTTGGTTGCGTTGACAACCAAACACATTTCAAAATCACTAAATATCATAACATTTGAAATCAACCAGAGCTTGAAACCCTAGGCCTATTGTATTGTCTATTTTTTGTTGAATTCGGGGTTGAATTGAAACAATAGCTGTTGATGACTTTGCAAATGATAGGCCTAAATAGCACCATTGACTATATAGGAGTGATAAAGTATGGTCACATTTTATTTGCTCTGTTAAATATACTGTTTGGAATGACTTCAATAGCAACAGTGAAACTATTTAGTTTTTAAGTGGAGCACAATCAACAATCATTCTCACGATAGCACATTGGCAATACTCAGTGACAAATACTGTATCATAGCAGGGCTGGGCTTGGTTAAAACCCTGGATGGGAGACCAAAGGGTAGCTGTTGATAGGTCAACTCTCCAGTAGGAGTTGCTGCCCAGCCTATAGTTTTTTTCTGATATTGGAAATAACATTTAAGAATCGATGTTGTTTTAAAAGAACCAGATTTGTCTATGTTGAAATTTGTTACCATGATGACATAATCCTGTGGTTGAAATGTCACCCTCAAAACAACAGTTGCAGACTTTTTATTCAAATCCAATGTATTTTACACCTAGATTCCACATCACAATACGTTGACAAACTACGTTGATTCAACCGGTTTGTGCCCAGTGTGTTATGTCTGTCTACATTGCTTATGTTGAAGTCTGTGTGACAGAAGTCTGTAGCCTTTCCAAGCAGTTCATGTTTTTCCAAAGTTATCCACATAATGCTCCTATAGAGACAGTCTCTTTTCAATGGAACATCATGAGAACAGCACTGAATGAGTTTTCTCAGGAATAAAGCAGTTGGCATGGTTGTGATATTGTACACTGTAAAAATAATCCAGTTGTTTTTACGGTAACTTATTGGCAGCCAGTTACCTGTAAGTGACTGTAAAAAAAAAGGTACAGTATGTTACCATAAATTCCAAAGAAACTTTGGTTTAGCAGTACATTACTGTAAACTTTATTTAAAACATCTGATAAGTGGAGACTTGAGAGTGAGACACTAATATACTGTTAAGCCAAAGGTTCTTTAGAATATACGGTAACATACTGTAAAAAAAAATTACAGTAAAGTACAGGTTGCCAGTAAGTTAAGTAAGTTAATGTAAAAACAAAATATATTTTTTTACAGTGTAGAAGACTGCAGCAAGGTTATTTCCAGTCATAAAAAAAACACTGATAGACGAGAGGAGAGACTGGTGCTTTGGCACCCGTTTAGTTTTCATGTTTTCTACCATTAAGATTTTCTCTGCATCCTCCCGTGCCAACGAGTGACTTAAACATCAACAGATGATTGAAGTCCGGCCCCAAAACCAGCTCTTCAAGCCAACAATCAATCACAAAATCCCTCCCATTTTCTCTGTAACTATTGCCTTGTATAGAATTGCTTTGTGTTGCATTTTTCTGCTGCTCTGTAGAATACAGTTTGGATTTATTATTGCAGGGATAGGCCTAGAGATAAGTGTTTCAGATTCATGCTGATAAAGAGCAAGGCCATTAAAATTCTTTCCCTGGCAATCCATTTTTATTAGAATTTTCAGTAGCTATTTAAACAATGACCTGTTATAACCGGGCTTAAGTAAGCTTAGTGAGCGCTGGGAAAACACACTATACTGCTCCAACACATTGTTTATTTGTAGGGCCAACGTAATTGTCCTGTTCGCCCGCCTCACTCTCCAGTCTGTTGATTCGTGAATCATGAAAGAGCCATCTTTGCTGATTTCCTGTGGTAATCACTTCAGGTCTTGTCAGGATTTGTAGGCCTCCATTGTAGTCCACTACTTAATTCTTATTTCTCAAATGACTGCCTCGCCTGGTTCACCAACTACTTCTCAGATAGAGTCCAGTGTGTCAAATCGGAGGGCCTGTTGTCCGGACCTCTGACAGTCTCTACAGGGGTGCCACAGGGTTCAATTCTCGGGCCGACTCTTTTCTCTGTATACATCAATGATGTTAGGATTTGCTGCTGGTGATTCTCTGATCCACCTCTACGCAGACGACACCATTCTGTATACATCTGGCCCTCCTTTGAACACTGTGTTAACAAACCTCCAAACAAGCTTCAATGCCATACAACACTCCTTATGTGGCCTCCAACTGCTTTAAAATGTTAGTAAAACTAAATGCATGCTCTTCAACTGATTGCTTCCCGCACCTGCCCACCCGACTAGAATCACTACGCTGGACGGTTCTGACTTAGAATATGTGGACAACTACAAATACCTAGGTGTATGGTGAGACTGTAAACTCTCCATCCAGACTCACATTAAGCATCTCCAATTCAAAATTAAATCTAGAATCGGCTTCCTATTTCGTAACAAAGCCCCCTTCACTCATGCTGCCAAACATACCCTCGTAAAACTGACTATCCTACCGTTCCTTGACTTCAGCGATGTCATTTACAAAATAGCCTCCAAAACCTCACTAAGCAAATTGGATGTAGTTTTGTCACCAAAGCCCCATATACTACCCACCACTGCGGCCTGTACGCTCTCGTTGGCTGGCCCTCGCTACATATTCGTCGCCAAACCCACTGGTTCCAGGTCATCTATAAGTCTTTGCTAGGTAAAGCCCTGCCTTATCTCAGCTCACTGGTCACCATAGCAACACCCACCCATAGCACACACTCCAGCAGGTATATCTCACTGGTCACCCCCAAAGCCAATACTTACTTTGGCCGCCTTTCCTTCCAGTTCTCTGCTGCCAATGACTGGAACGAATTGCAAAAAAATCACTGAAGCTGGAGACTTATATCTTCCTCTCTAACTTTAAGCATCAGCTGTCAGAGCAGCTTTCCGATCACTGTACCTGTACACAGCCCATCTGTAAATAGCATACCCAACTACCTCATCCCCATATTGTTATACATTTTTTGTTGTTGCTTTTTGCACCCCGAGTATCTCTACTTGCACATCATCATCTGCACATCTTATCACTCCAGTGTTAATGATAAATTGTAATTAATTTGCCTCTATGGCCTACTTATTGCCTTATCGCGCTAATCTTACTACATTTGCACACACTGTACATAGATTTTTCTATTGTGTTATTGACTGTAAGTTTGTTTATCCCATGTGTAACTCTGTGTGGTTGTTTTTGTCGCACTGCTTTGCTTTATATTGGCCAGGTCGCAGTTGTAAATGAGAACTTGTTCTCAACTGGCCTACCTGGTTAAATAAATGTGTAATACATTTTTTTACATTTAAAAAAAAATTACTTAGTCTCAGCAAGATTGAAGTGACAAGTGGATTTTGCAACCCTCAAACACAGGAGATAGATGACTGAAAAAGGACAGATCCTCAGGTGGGCGGGGAATATGCATTGCTACTAAAAAAAGCACCCTGGTCTTGACTGTGTGTTTTTAACGAGTGCTGTTTGCTGATGAGAATGTTAAAGCATTCACAGTAATAGTGGCATGTGGAGTTGTTTAACTGGAATGATAGCATAAGGGTGAGCTTATGAGGGGAGATACTATAGTAGATCATTGCTTTTCTTTCTGCTTGCTCTCCTTGTGAGATGATTCACATGTTATTATACTGATATAGAATGTATAGTATCTACACCACTTGAATAAACAGAAGTAACAGATGTTTTATGTTTGGTTTCCCCCCCAGCTCCAGACGGACGCGGAGAAGCACTCAGCCGTCGAGCAGAACTCTGTGTGGTCCGGCAGCGACGAGGTCAAGAGGTCAGACGGGAGCTCGGACAGCGGGTTCAAAATGGAATCTAGCTCCAAGTGGTGCCGCCGCCCCTCAGACATGTCGGACGAGTCGGGCAGGAGCTCCTCGGACCGCAAAACGCCTTCCATGGCCCACACGGGCTCCTGGAGGCGAGGCCTGAGTGCCCAGGTGGGCGTGACCTCGCCCAGGACCAAGGCACCTGTCACGCCAGTCTGCGGCACGCTGAAGACCCATGGGACAGGTACGTAACATACAGAGTAGAGCCATGTTGTCTCTGTCTGCAATCCCAACAGCCACACTGTCTATGTATTGTGCTCTGTCAGTCTGAACTGCATGGGTTCCTGGAGCATGTGAAAAGGCAGACAGCAGTCAACCACAGAGATATTTTATCTGGTGAGATCAGGGCACTGGTTGCCAGGTGATGAATCCACTCTCCGGAGAACCGTTCTGAAGACTTGGTGATCTCTTACCTTTTTATATTGAAGTGGTAGATAGAGAGGCCTTTGAGTTGAAACATGTTGGAACTCAGCAGGATGTCTGATGCTACTGTATAACCGCATTGCTGAGTCAATGTGCTTGGTCCACAGTTGACAGACTGTGTCATGTCTCCACCCACAGGTAAAACGGACGACACCAAGGTGTCTGAGAAGGGCCAGCATCATCTCTCGCCCCGGGCCAACAGCAGCATGCAACGCTCCCCATCAGACACGGGCCGCAGCAGTGGAGACGAAGCCAAGAAGCCCCCCTCCACCTCCAGCCGCACCCCCACCACCAACACGTTTGGCTTCAAGAAGCATGCAGGAGGAGGTATGACCATGGTGACAGCCAGCGGAGTCACCATCACCAGTGGCTCTGCCACCCTGGGGAAGATCCCCAAATCAGTGCAGCTCCACGGTGGTCGGGGTCTTGGTCGCCAGGCCAGTGTGGATGATGGCTACCTGCCTGTGAGCTCCCACTCCACCCTGCAGTACCGCAGCCTCCCCCGGCCCAGCAGAGCCTCTGGCGGGGTTCGCAGAGCCAACCGCTCCTCCAGCACCAGCATCGAGTCCAACCTCAGCTCCAGGTCCAACACGCACCACGGCCCCAAAAGCCGCAGCCAAGTCCCCAAGCCCAGCGCCGGTGGCATCCCCCTGCCTGGCTCGGGATCTAACCAGACAGACAAGGAGAAGGGGGTGTCCTCTGAAGACAATCCCATGGCCCAGGGCTCAGCAACACTGCCCCATCAGGGAGCCAGGCAGCCAGGGGGAAAGTACCCAGACATCTCCTCCCCTACTCTGCGCAGGTGAGCCCACCACCTCCATACTACAGTCTACATAAAGTACACCTACCCCCATATATCAGGGGCTGTCTTACACTAACAGTTGATGAGTCTGATAGTTCCTTCCTCCAGCCCTGAAAGCACTACCACACCATCCTGCTTGTGTTTCAAGGGGTGACGTATTCAGGCACAGTGCAAACATATTTGAGTTGGGATAATCATCATATCAGCGTTATAGTAACATTAAAGAACATTTAGAGAGCCCTTATCAGGGTTTCATTATATTTTTTGCCCATGACTTTTTTGCCCATAAACCAAAAGGCTTGTTTTATCACTAGGCAGCTAGAGGGCCTCTCTTCCCTTGTGGCCTGTGAAATAATGGCCTATCACTGCTCATTAAAATCAGGGTGACAGAGCCCAGGCTGAGGGGGCAGTGTTTTCTCTAGCTCGAACCCAGGAGCTCGAACCCAGGGGCTGCCTGGTGTTGCTTTAACTGATGCTGCTGGTGCTTGGACTTATCTGACTAATCGCCTGATGAGGTAATGAGAAAAGAGAGCAGCTGTTCTCCCTCAGTGGTCTGAGAGTCTCCCTTCTCATTTAACCCTTGTTGATTTAATGTTGTCAAAACGAATATGGTGTCTGTGGCACACGCTTTACATCCTGCTTTAATTCATATACATGACCTGTTGATTAAAAGCCACGGTAGAAGATGTATGATAGCTGTTCACACGGACGCCCAAAACGGACCGGTGAATCAGAGAGAGAGAGGGAGATTTATTTTTCTTGTGATTACGTGGTTATACCATGAAGTAGGTATTGTGTTCCCGTGGCAATGTTATGATATGTATTTGTTTCACTTCTCTTTGCATTTAACCAGCATTTTCATCACAAATTCCTTCAACAATTCTCTACTTAAAACCCATGCGCCTCATAATTCTCCTGTCACTCCTCTCCGCTCTCCCGTGCCGTCCAGACTGTTCGGAGGCAAGCAGGCTAAGCAGCAGGTCCCAGTCACCACCACGGAGAACATGAAGAACGCCACCGTCATCGCCAACCCCCACGCCAACTCTGGCCAGCAGGGCGGCGCTCTGGACTCCCCTTCGGCCAGTAGCGGGGGCAGTAGCCCTCTGTATGGTGGTGGAGGTCGTCTGGGTGTTGAGGCCCACTCCCTCTCCCCCCTGGCTTCCAGCCCCGGCTCGACCCTGTCCACCCCCTCCCACAGCCTGGCCTGGAGTAGCACCCTGAGCAGGGACACCCTGAGCCCTGGCTACCCCTCCCTCAGCAGCCTTGCCACCAGCAGCGAGTCCATCGACGTGTCCCTGGGCAGCGGTGGCCACGGACACCATGGTCACGACACACTGCCAGCCTGCATCAGGAACAACGGCATCAAAACGGGAATCTCAGAAAGGTAGGAGCGGGGGGGGTTTTCCGGAACGGCCAGGTGTGGCTATGTGTTTTAATATCTACTACAAGCTCCCCTCCCTTTTCCTCCCTTTGTATCTCGACCTTTAAACTGTGGTGTGCATGAGGGTTAACAGAAGTGTTTGACTGGCCATATTGATGATAAAGGAGATGATAGGAGACTGACTCCTAGCAGGTGTTGGTGGGATGAAAGCATGGATTCTATCATGACTGATGATCTCTCTGTTTCCCCCTTCTCTTGGTGCTGCTCCTCTCTCTGTTTTGTCTACCCCTACCTCCTAACCCCCTTCTCCCTGCCCCTAGTCTTAGCCCCCTCTCCTCTCCCTCAGCTAGTCCCAAATTCAGCAGAAACACTTTACCCCGGAAACAGGACAGGTAAATGTGTCTATATGGAGCTAGGCTTGCTTGCTAGTGAAACAGCTGCCTGTGTGTGGTGTACTGTGTTGTGAAGTGAAGTGACCGTTGGATGTTTTCGCTGCCTGCATCTCTTTCACAGCATGCATAGCGCCACCTGCTGGCTGAACTAGGAAGGGCAGGCCTGTAGTCTGAGGCCTGATCTTGAGATGTACATCAAAGCATATAGGACACAGCAGCTGTGATGCTTCTATAGATAAGATAAGAGATCAGTTATCTGAAGCTGTCTCCTGTCTCTATATGTTCAGAATGACAACACACCTACCTGCACCAACACAGGAATTGGCCCTGTGATTAGATGTATATTACACCAGTTTTCTTTTACTTTAACAAGGGCAGAACTCCCAAAATACTTCTCCGTAAATCACCATTTCCATGAGATATTTACTTAGGAAAAAAATACATACATTGAGAAAAAACAAGCAATTAAGTATTGTTTTCATGAAGGTACATTGACGTGCAACTTCCACCTGTGATTTGTGACTGTACTAGATGCACATTATCAGACAGCCTTGACGTTATCCATGTGCCTCCCTGTCCATCAACAACCTAGGTCATTATACCTGTGCAGCTAGTGACTTGCAACGTTCACCCATAGATGTGGATGTGAGGTGGCTTTTCAGCATCTCCCATCTCTCTCAAGGTACGGCCACCTGCCCCAGTTGCGTAGTCATGACGACCCCCGGGACTGGCTGCGTTCCCACTCTGCAGGAGGTCTTCAGGAGTCTGCCGGCAGCTCCCCCTTCTCCCCCGCTTCCAGCCTCACCTCGCCCTCCGGAGCCCGCTTCAACTTCTCCCAGCTTGGTAGGTGTAGCCTCAACCCTCTCCACTCATCGCTGTGATAATCATTGCAGGAGCAGTGATAGTCATCTCTGC
The DNA here is from genome assembly GCF_901001165.1 of Salmo trutta. Taxonomy (NCBI): domain Eukaryota; kingdom Metazoa; phylum Chordata; class Actinopteri; order Salmoniformes; family Salmonidae; genus Salmo; species Salmo trutta. The sequence continues at coordinate 45,640,014 of NC_042973.1, forward strand.
ACCCAGAACTAAATATTGTGCGCATGCTGGCTTAACGTTTCGCCTCTTTAAAGAGACTACAGTGATATTAGTGGTGATGTAAGGAAAAGTAGTTGTGATTATATCTATTTTATACAACGGGTTGGTCTAATCCTGCATGCTGATTGGTTAAACCGCATTCCAGCCGGTGTCTATTCTACAAGTTGCCACCGGGCTAAATCTATGATGTTAAAATGCCTGTTCCATCTGACTGCGCAATCCACTGTCTCATCAGCCCAGCCAGACAATTTATAAACTTGATCTCCACTGTAAAAAGCATCTAGATTCTAGACATTATCTCAGATTTCTTTTAGACTTACATTTCGTTTTCAACAGGGGAGATTTGTATAAACCTTGCGGTCTGTCTCTCCGACATTTGCAACATTGTTTCAATATTCAAATTTGATCTCCAGCTGCCCCATAGTAATGAACGTGTCGTGAGTCGGGACGAGACAGACAGGCAGGCCACGTTTCTCAGCCAGTCGAAATCATGAATCAGCTGGCATCGTTTTTATGGATATGTACAAAGAAATGGCATTGGAAAAAAGGTGAAACTAAATGAAGTGCAGATAGTTTGCAGTCTTTCCAGCTTCAGTTTGAAGTGATTGTGTTAACTGTGTTGTTGTCTAGTTCCTCTGAACAACAACAGTGTCCTGAAGAGTGAGCACATTTTCTATGCCATGTGAAAATCGCACCTCATTAGCTCATTGTTATCGATGTATTCAAATAAATGTCACTAGAAAACAGCTCAAACAAATGCAGCTACTTTGCTGTTATTCTGGCTGCACTGTTTGACGTGACTGTAAGTTATGTTGGCTAGCTAGCAAGCAAGGGATAAGAACGCTGCCACCCAGTATGGCAATGGAACATTTAGAATGAACGAATAGATACAGAACAAAAAGACTGAACGACTGGGTCGCCGAGTCTCTGGCAACCAAACCGAAAGAACGAACGACCAGCCGGCTTGGGTAGCAACCCTAGATTTGTGTCGGCATGAAATAGTATGAAGAAATTCATAAAAATAAAGTTATTAATGAAAATATGCCAATCATTATTTGAATATGTTAGTAACCCGTTGTACAAAAGTAATAATGCCCTCGAAGCCGGTGTTTGGAGGAAATATTGGCACGGTTTGCACGGCTCTGGCATTATCACTTAAATGTTGTATTTCACTCTTACTTTCCACTTTGAGTGAAGAGTAACAGACAGCAAGCAAAGATGTCTGATCATTGCCCTCTGCCCATGTCTGTTTTTAAGATAACCTTTGACCTGTGTTATGTAACGGATGTGTCCCAGCAGGCAGCCCTACCACAGCTGCACAGATCAACCTGGCCAACCTCCGCAGCGGACTGGCCAATCAGGAAGGGCCGTATGACCCGTACAGTGAACGCTTGAGGAACTCGTCCATGTCTCTGGAGGAGAAGAGTCGCACCATGACCAGCTCTGGGTCCTTCAGGGATGGACTAGAGGAGGGTAAGACAGACACACTCTTCTACCTACAGTATCCGCTCTCACACATGGCCTCAGAGAAATACTGGTCAAGTCATTTTTGTTTATTCAAGTTTCTTTAGAGGGTTGTTTTGGCACTCCACATACATGTGTGAACTATCATTTTACTTCTGAATGGATTATAACTCCCTTAGAAAATCAAGCTTTTGCTTAGCTAAGATCATTTTTTGAAAGCTTTCATTCTTTACAGGACGCTAGTGAAAGATTCATATTTTTCTTACAAAATGAATATTTATTGAATCGACATGCTTGTTTAACCAACCACTTAAATCACCAGTGAAATCATTCATTACATTTAGTGTGCCAGTGTCATTTGGAACCTGTGTTGATTTTCCACACATCTACAGTTGAATTGGGAAATAGAAAGAAGCACTTTGTTCGATTTGCGAAATGTACATAGACTGAGGTTTGATGATTGACTGCACTTCTTTGGCTCTGAATGGCTTGTTGCTCTTGTGGTTTGTGCTTGTCCTGAGGCTCTCACTTTAGCTGATCCCTCTATGATGCCAGGTTCTTGGCTGGTGTTGTGGCATGCAGGCCAGGGTGAGGAGGAGGAGGAGAAAGGCTGATAAGTATCTCCTCTCCTCCCCCCATCGCAGACAGACATCTGACTCAACACCAGCCTCCTGACAGGAGCACAAGGCCCTGTTTGACGGCACCCCAATGTCTACTTTTCTACTTTAGATCACAGACTATAGAGTAAACACGGGAAAATCCCTGCTCCAGTAACAGTATACATATCAGTGTTGTAGGTCTCGAGTCCCGTCTCGAGACCACAGTCTCGGAGTCTGATGCATTTGTACTCTGTCTTGACTCGTTCTAGGACAGTGAGGACTCGTAATTTCTTCCCGACACCACTAAAGAATAAATCCTGATTGGATATGTTTTATCACATAATTGTTAACCCATTCCAACAAAAACTGAAAAGATTGAATCAGAACATCATTGAAAAGAATAATGAAGGTGTAGAAGGGCCTCATTGTTCGATTGGGTTCAAGTCCGCGCTCTGGCTGGGCCACTCAAAGACATTCATGAAGCCTCTGAATGTCGCACCTCACTCCTGCGTTGTCTTGGCTGTATTGAGCTGACAAGGTACAAATCTGTCGTTCTGCCCCTGAACAGGCAGTTAACCCACTGTTCCTAGGCCGTCATTGAAAATAAGAATTTGTTCTTAACTGACTTGCCTAGTTAAATAAAGGTAAAATGAAAAAAGAAAGTATGCTTAGGGTCATTGTCCTGTTGGAAGGTGAACCTTCACCCCAGTCTGAGGTCCTGTGCACTCTGGAGCAGGTTTTCATTAAGGATCTCTTCGTTCATCTTTGCCTCGATCCTGACTAGTCTCCCAGTCCCTGCCGCTGAAAAACACCCCCACAGCATGATGCTGCCAGAACCATGCTTCACCGTAGGGATGGTGCCAGGTTTTCTCCAGATGTGACGCTTGGCGTTCAGGCCAAGAGTTGAATCTTGTTTTCCTCAGACCAGAGAATCTTGTTTCTCATGGTCTGAGGGTCTTTAGGTGCCTTTTGGAAAACTCCAAGTGGGCTGTCATCAGCTTTTTACTGAGGAGTGGCTTCCGTCTGGCCGCTTTACCATAAAGGCATGGGGAGCCTAGCGGGCCGGCTGAGGCATGGGGAGCCTGGCGGGCCGGCCGAGGCTTGAGAACCTGTAGAGCTAGCTGAGGCATGGAAGCCTGACGAGCCAGCTAAGGCATCCTCGGTTGCTTCGTCTGCGGCACTTGGAGCCGACGTCACTAGTAAAAAAAAAATTATAATCCCTGTTGCTGCTTTCCCTTGGGGATGCATTATTCTATAACGTGAACGCTGGGAGTTGGGAAGCAAGTACAGGGAGTGCAAATTTTATTATAAAAATAACATAGTACAAAACAAGAAACACGAAAAGCGTACAGACAGAAACAGAGTCAATAATGCCTCAGAAAAGAACCAAGGGGAGTGACAGATATAGGGGAGGTAGTCAGGAAGGTAATGGAGTCCAGGGGAGTGTCATGAGGTGCAGGTGCGCGTAACAATGGTGGCAGGTGTGCGTAATGATTAGACAACTAGCGACGTCGAGCGCAGAGGAGCGGGAGTAAACGTCAAGGATGATCAATGGAAACAGGATGCACCTGAGCAATATCGAGTTTCATAGCAAAGGGTCTTTATATTTATGTAAATAACGTATTTCTGTTCTTTATTTGTAATAAATTAGCAAAAATGTATTATGGGTTATTGTGTGTAAATTGCTGAGGATTTCTTTGTAATTTAATCAATTTTAGAATAAGGCTGTAACGTAGCAAAATGTGGAAAAATTAAACTGGTCTGAATACTTTCCAGAAGGCACTGTATAGGCCTACTGCAATGATATACAGTTTATTAGGAACCATGTTCACGAAAATGGTTCGCTCCTACAGACAGTGAGTCATGCGGCCGCGGCTTGCTATATAAAGCAGGCAGACAGGCATCGAAGCATTCAGTTACTGTTTGATTAAACGTTAGAAGGGGCAAAACGAGTGACCTAAGTGACTTTGAGCCTTGGAAGATCGTCGGTGCCGGGCTCGCCAGTTCCAGTATCTCAGAAACGGATTGCCTCCTGTGCTTTTCACGTACGACAGTGTCTAGGGTTTACCGAGAATGGTGCGACAAACAAAAAACATCCGGTCAGCGGTAGTCCTGTGGGCGAAAGCAGCTCATTGAGGAGAGGTCAAAGGATAATGGCAAGAATCATGCAAGCTAACAGGTGTGCAGGTAAAATACAAGGGTAAATAACAGCGCAGTACAACAGTGGTGTGCAGAACGGAAACTTGGAACGCAAAACTTGTCTGTCCTTGTCATGGATGAGCTGTTGCAGCAGACCGGGTTCCACTCCTATTGGCTAAAACAAGAAGAAGCGGCTACTGTGGGCAAGCGATCACCAACACTGGACAGTTGAGAATAGAAAAACATTGCCTGGTCTGACGAATCCCGGTTCCTGTTGCGTCCGCAAAGTCAGGATTTGGCGTAAGCAGCATGAGTCCATGGCCCCATCTTGCCTGGTGTCAACTGTACAGGCTGGTGGTGGTGGTGTAATGGTTTGGGGAATGTTTTCCTGGCACACAATAGATCCCTTGATACCAATTGAGCAATGTTTCCACGCCCCGAAGAATTCAAGCTGTTCTGTAGGCAAAGAGGGATGCGACCCGGTACTATATGGGTGTACCTAATCAACTGGCAACTAAGTGTATACCTGGGCTAAATGTCACTATCTGTAACTAGCTGACCCCCGTAACTATTCATGGGTTTCCTTGAGCTTGTAGTCCTATAAGACCTGCCCTTGGTTTTGACACCAGTGCCTGGAAATCCAGACTGTTATGGAATGATTTTACCCCACCATACATCCACACGCTTCAGTGGACTCTGGGACATTGGAGAACACACTCAGGGCTCTAAATAATTGTACAAAGGCTTGGTAGGCAGCTAAGCATTTAGTTAAAGGCCCAGTGCAGGCAAAACCGTGATTTCTCGGTGTTTTATATATATATATATTATATACACACACACACACACATTTCCACACTGTGAGATTGGAGAAATACTGGGAAATTGTGAAAATGATAATGCCCTTTTAGTTTAAGAGCTGTTTGAAAAGACCGCCTGAAATAACAGCCTGTTTTGGCCTGCCTGGTAACATAACCAGGCAGTAAATTATACTGAACAAAAATATAAACGCAACATGCAAAGTGTTGGTCCCATGTTTCATGAGCTGAAATAAAAGATCCCAGAAATGTAGTATTTATGTACTGTAATTTCCGGACTATTAAGCGCACCTGAATATAAGCCGCACCCACTGAATTTTTACAAAATTATTATTTAAACATAAATAAGCCGCACATGTCTATAAGCCGCAGGTGCCTACCGGTACATTGAAACAAATGAAGTTTACACAGGCTTTAACGAAATACGGCTTGTAACAAAAATAAATAGGCTTTAACGAAACACGGCTTGTAACAAAAATAAATAGGCTTTAACGAAACACGGCTTGTAACAAAAAATAAAAAATTTGCAGTAAGCTTTAGTTGTCTTTTTGCACTGAGTCAATTCCTCACGCTGCTGTTTCCAACGTCTTATCATCGACTCATTAAGACCAAGCTCCCGTGCAGCAGCTCTATTTCCTTTTCCAACAGCCAGATCAATCGCCTTCAACTTGAAAGCTGCATCATATGCATTTCTCCGTGTCTTTGCCATGATGAGGGTGACAAAATGACTACCGTAATCAGAATGATGGGAAGTTTGAGAGCGCTCGATTTAATCTAACCTCTCTCGGGTATGTGGGACGATTTCGTCCCACCTACGTAACAGCTACTGAAATTCCAGTGGCGCGATTTTTGAATCGTTAGAAATACTATTACTTCAATTTCTCAAACATATGACTATTTTACAGCTATTTAAAGACAAGAATCTCGTTAATCTAACCCCACTGTCCGATTTCAAAAAGGCTTTACAACGAAAGCAAAACATTAGATTATGTCAGCAGAGTGCCCAGCCAGAAAAAATCATACAGCCATTTTTCAAGCTAGCATATCATGTCACATAAACCCAAACCACAGCTAAATGCAGCACTAACCTTTGATGATCTTCATCAGATGACACACCTAGGACATTGTGTTATACAATACATGCATGTCTGTTCAATCAAGTTCATATTTATATCAAAAAACAGCTTTTTGCATTAGCATGTGACGTTCAGAAAAAGCATAACCCCCGCAAACTTCCGGAGAATTTACTAACAGTTTGCTAAATTACTCACGATAAACGTTCACAAAAAGCATAACAATTATTTTAAGAATTATAGATACATTACTCCTCTATGCACTCGATATGTCCGATTTTAAAATAGCTTTTCGGATGAAGCACATTTTGCAATAATCTAAGTACATAGCCCGGCATTACAGGGCTAGCTATTTAGATACCCACCCAGGTCAGCCTCCACCAAAATCACATTTCCTATAAGAAAAATGTTCTTACCTTGCTTGTTCTTCATCAGAATACACTGCCAGGACTTCTACTTCAATAACAAATGTTGGTTTGGTCCCAAATAATCCATCGTTATATCCAAACAGCGACGTTTTGTTCGTGAGTTCTAGAATGCTTCTTCACGGTCTCGCGCATGGCGCATTGGCGTGTCAAAAATGTCTAAATATTCCATTACCGTACTTCGAAGCATGTCAACCGCTGTTTAAAACCAATTTTTATGCCATTCAACTCGTAGATTAGTGATAATATTCCGACCGGGAGTATGCATTGAGCCTAAACAGCCGAATAAAATTTCTCCTCAGGAGCGACTCGTGCACGCGCCTCATTCAAAGGTCCTCTGAGTCGACACTTACAAAAGGTGATAATGTGTTTCAGCCTGAGGCTCCCTCGTAAACCTTCAGGTTTTTAGCGGGTTCTGAGAGCCTATTGGAGCCCTGGGAATTGTCACGTTACAGCTAAGATCCTTACTTTTCAATAAAAAGATGCAAGACGCACGACTCCTTGTCAGACAGGGTACTTCCTGCTTGAAACCTTGTCAGGTTTTTGCCTGCCATAGGAGTTCTGTTATACTCACAGACACCATTCAAACAGTTTTAGAAAATTTAGAGTGTTTTCTATCCAAACCTGAACAATAATATGCATATTCTAGCTTCTGAGTTGGTGTAGGAGGCAGTTAAAAATGGGAACATATTTTTTCCAAAATTCTCAATACTGCCCCCTAGCCCAGACAGGCTAAACAGTAAACAAAAAAGTTGTTTGACCTTAACCCGTTCGGCAATTTCATTGGTCTAATGAAAGCTTCATGCCGGCAAAGAACTGAGCACGTCACAGAATGTGTTTTTTTTTTAGAAAAAAAATTGAAAACGGGAAAAATCCATATATTAGCCGCGTCATTGTTTAAGCCGCGAGGTTCAAAGCTGGGAAAAAAGTTGCGGCTTATAGTCCGGAATTTACGGTATGTAAAAAGCCCTTTAATGAAGAAAAACTAATTCTGATTGGCTGGGCCTGGCTCCCCAGTGGGTGGGCCTGGCTGCCAAGTGGGTGGGCCTGGCTGCCAAGTGGGTGGGCCTATGCCTTCACAGTCCCACCCAAGGCTGCACCCCTGCCCAGTCATGTGAAATCCATAGATTAGGGCCTAATGAATTAATTTCAATTGACTGATTTCCTTATGAACTGTAACTCAGTCAAATCTTTGAAATTGTTGCATGTTGCATTTATATTTTTGTTCAGTATAGTTAATAGACCAATAAGAAAGAGTTCCAAACCTCTCTTCCAATAACAGCTAGTTTTCCGTTTTTCCGCACCTACTCAGACCACCCCCAGACAGTTCAAGCAAAATTCTTGCTTGCGAAATTGCTCTTTGCTAAGAAGCTATTTTTGTTTCTTTTTGACTATTTTAATTGAAAACAATCACAGTAAGGTGCTTCATCGTTACCCAGAAATGATTTGATATTGAGATATAAATGGCTGCATTGGACCTTTAAGTTTGGCACATCCCCCTGCTGTCATTTTAGTCCTGCGGTGATGTTGTGGTTCCATTCCATTATGATTAATGAGAGAGACAGCTCATATAGCGAGGCTGTGTTAGTGTAGTAACAGCACTCACTAAAGCGTAATGATGATGTATAGGCTGATGACTGCTGCTGAAGTGTGAATGTGTCATACTGTATGTCTCACCAGGGCGATTTAAAGTTTGGACGTGTGATTATGTTTGTGTAGTCAGGCAGTTAGATATCGGGGCTGATGTGTGGATGTCAAACCATATCAGCACAATTAAAGGGTAGGCTACAAAGTAAACTAGTTACAGTAACGTAACAGTGCCACGCACGCGCTCACACATACACACGCGGTCACACACACACAAACACACACACACACACACACACACACACACACACCTAGAGCAGCAACTCTGTTGTAAATGTTCACCCAGGGGACCTGTTTATGCATGTTCCTGTTTCCAAAGTCATCGGGGGGAGATGAATCACTGCTTGCATGAAGCCATTATCCATGATTGATGTCACCAGATGAATGAGTTGAGGGTTGTTTTTGTTTCTCTCCAGTCCACGGCTCCTCTCTGTCTCTAGTGTCCAGCACTTCCTCTGCCCACTCCATGGTGAGCGACACTTTGATTAATGTTTGATGCACTGTCCAAACATATAGTACGAATGTTAATATACTTAGGGCTAGTTTCCCAGACAAAGATTAAGCCTAGTCCCGGGCTAAAAAAAGTTACTTTAATTGAGGTTCTTCATTGAGCATGCTTTTTAGTTCAGGACTTGGGTTCATCTGTGTCTGGGAAACCAGCCCTCAGTGAGCTATATGGGTGAAAGTGAAGAGGGACCATCTCAATGTGTCTGACTTGACTGCTGAGTTGCATTGCTAATTAACTGCTTGTGTGAATCCTTATAGCCTTAGGTGGAAACTGAATATGTTCAGATTGTCTGTCTTGCTGTCTTATCCCATGCATACTGTGACCTGCATAAACCTCTCTTCTCTTCTCCTCTCCTCTTTTTCATAGCCGGAGGAGAAATCTCAGTCGGAGGTAAGAACAACTTTACTTTAACACAAACCATGTGCCACCATTGATTACCTTTGGGACTGTAACATCGTAACTGTTTATGAGCCAGCAAGTTATTTGGGTACTACATACTCTATATCCTAATATGATGTTTCCTGTAGATAAGCATGATCTTGTTTTTCTGTTCTCAGATTCGTAAGCTGCGGAGAGAATTGGACGCTTCCCAGGAGAAGGTGTCTGGTTTGACCACTCAGTTGAGTGCTAATGTAAGTTTGATGGCAAATGGTTACTATGCTAAGCACTGTGGCATCATGGTTCCGCTGGTACTAACTGTCAGGGTTGGGGTCAATTCCATTTCAATTTCAGTCAATTCATAAAGTAAACCAAATTCCAATTCCACATTTTCCTCATTGAAAAGCATGGAAGAGAATTGGAATTGGTGTTTCAGTGTACGTTGTGAATTGACTCGAATTGAAATGGAATTGACCCCAACCCTGCTAACTGTATATAATGCCTTGGTTGTGGTCATTGGAATGGATTCGTCCTAGTGTTGCGTGTTACCAGAATTGAAAATACCTACAAGTCAAAGAGTTCCAGCATTGCGCATGGTGTTTTTGTTTCCCTTTGCGTGGCGTCCTACAGCACATTGAACATGACACAGGGTAATGGTCTGAGAGGGGAAGCAGGCGTTCAGCCCCATTATCTGCTCTCTGAATGTAAACAAACATGACAGCCCTGCAGCAGAAACAGCGTCAGTAACAGCCTAATGAAATGGTACAGCCTCGGGCCCGCATCCACACTGGTTATGTGATCTCACGAACAGAGATTTCACAACAAAGCAGGCTAGAGCAGCTGTGGGGGCTTGGGTGGAGTATGAAGGCTGTAGTTCCTTGTAAGAGAACTCGGGTTAGGCTGCTAGAGTATGGCCTGAGCCCCTGGCCTTACCAGCCCTGTAAGACATACCTGCACTAGGACCTGACAGACAGTATAGCCTGATAGTGGAGGAATCAGCCAGCCTGCCACGTGCCCCAACACCAGCCCCTCTGTCTGATGGAAACCCTCCAGATCTGTTCCCCGCCTTCTCTTCTGCCTTCTGCCAAGCTATCAGCTCATATTCCGTGGCGGCCGGGCTCTGGGCTGTGATAAGAATCAGAACATGTGTTTACTCATCCCTCTGTGTGATGATCAAAACAGAAGCACCTAACTATCAGTCTTCAGCGTCTGTCTGCTACCGGACTCATACTTTATCAAAGGCAGACTGGTCCCTGACTGGACCTGGATCACCCTGAGCTGAGGCGCTTTAGCCATGTCAGCCAAAAGCCCCAGTCCCGGGGCTAGCAGCTCGGTGATGGTGACGTGGTGTCCCCTGAACCACTACCCGTCCCTGGGGAAGGAGGCAACCAGAGAGAAGGCCAGACGCAAGCTGCAGCCCAGGCTGAGACGCAGCCAGACCTACAGCCCCGCAGGCCACAAGGAGGACAGCAACATACAGCAGGACCTCACTGAGGTGGGATCTGACTGGAACCTCTGGGCTCTCACAGGGCTTCAGGAGCTTTGAGTCTCTGGAGGCTTTGTTTTGGGAAGTGAGCTTGTATGTTGGCATGTGGGTATTTGTCTGTTTATTGTGGAGCTAGCAGTATAGCCTACTACTGCTACTACATCCTGGGTATTTGTCTGTTTCTTGTGGAGCTAGCCGTATAGCCTACTACTGCTACTACATCCTGGGTATTTGTCTGTTTATTGTGGAGCTAGCAGTATAGCGTACTACTGCTACTACATCCTGGGTATTTGTCTGTTTATTGTGGAGCTAGCAGTATAGCGTACTACTGCTACTACATCCTGGGTATTTGTCTGTTTATTGTGGAGCTAGCAGTATAGCGTACTACTGCTACTACATCCTGGGTATTTGTCTGTTTATTGTGGAGTTAGCAGTATAGCGTACTACTGCTACTACATCCTGGGTATTTGTCTGTTTATTGTGGAGCCAGCAGTATAGCGTACTACTGCTACTACATCCGGGGTATTTGTCTGTTTATTGTGGAGTTAGCAGTATAGCGTACTACTGCTACTACATCCTGGGTATTTGTCTGTTTATTGTGGAGCCAGCATTATAGCCTACTACTGCTACTACATCCTGGGTATTTGTCTGTTTATTGTGGAGCCAGCAGTATAGCCTACTACTGCTACTACATCCTGGGTATTTGTCTGTTTATTGTGGAGCCAGCAGTATTGTGTACTACTGCTACTACAGTGCATGGCTGGGTTGTGAGCTGTAACTAGAGGTTGGAGCTCAGTGTGTCTGTCCCAGATATGTCAGAGGACACGCTCGTCTCTGTTGCAATACTCAATGTTCTGCTTTTGTTTTGCCTGTAAAGCTGTTATCAACTACCAGGAACGTGATGTTTGATTTGATGTTTGATTTAAAAAAATGTGCATGCTTTAGGTTTTCTGTGTAATGTGAATCGAATGCGCTGATTCATTTTCTGGCAAAGTATATCAACAACAGCAATGCATAAGAGAATATGTACTATCTAAAACCCACCACAGCTTTGGAAATCCTAACACCTCGGTATGGAATAGTTTTAGCATTTATCTTCTAAAACACAAGCCATCCATTGATTTTATGCATTTGAGGTGGTTTCTTTGGATGTATATGATTGCCAAACTGACTGCATACTGAGCCGGTCTGCAATCTCTTTGTACGCCTTCATCATATTTCCAACTGTGACATTGATGAGTAAATCAACGTGCAAGTTGATAACGAGCATGACTTGAAGCAGCATGTTTCTCTCATAACTGTATCTCTACAGAAGATAACGAATACTTGTGATCAGTTTACTCTGCATATGAGAAGAAAACATCCAAAATGTTTTTCGCTTAACCGGAATTCCTCTTTTTCCTTTCTCTCTGCTTGTCTGTGGCTGTGAGAAGGTAGCAGGTCTCTTGTTTCACGAAGGCAGATGATAGCTAGCTAGAGTGTTTTTTTTTAGGACTCGTGTTGGCCTCATGTTCATCTCTACCAGGCTACTGAACCATGGAACCCTGCCCAGACAGGTAAATAGGTAGTCGGCAGAAAGCCTGGCCAATTATATCAGCATGGATCCATTTCTAACATGCAGTGACTTCCCCAGCTGTCCCTGTGGAGCAACTCAACTCCTGTCGTTCTTACTCAAAACACTCAGTGTACACCATGACACGGAAGCCATTATCACCTGTGTATGTTTTTGTTTTGGCTCTGTGTATGCATGTCGTGAAAGGCATGTGGGTGTGTTCTTACGAGCGAGACCTTTTCCTAAAACTGCAGCGTGTCGCCCGTTTCACAGCCCTGAGTGGGGCTTGCGAATCAAACAAACGTGTGTCAGTTGAAGGAGAACAAATGACATTGTCAGCAGGTCAGTTTGCAAACTTATACATGGATAGCTGAATGTGTACTGCTGCGTGCATGTCCGTAGGCTCACCTGGTAGCAGCGTTTGAGCAGAGCTTGGGGAACATGACCATCCGACTCCAGGGCCTTACCACCACGGCTGAGCAGAAGGTACGGACTTGGAGCCGTCAAAATGTCGGTTTCCTCAGAAATATGCCTGTCTTTCCTTGGCTGGATCGTGACGCTAACTGTGTTGTTTCATCGTGTTGTGGTATTTTAGGATTCTGAGCTGAACGACCTGAGGAAAACCGTAGAGCACATGAAGAAGCAGAACACAGCAGCCCAGGCAGCCATCGACGGTGTCATCAACCTGCCAGAGCTCACCTGCAAAGGTGATAGGCCAGGTGAGAAGTTACCTCCCACATCAACATGAAACCCAACAAGAGCAGATGTCTATTGGCTAGTGAGAAAAAGGGCATCTGACACCGAATCAGAATGGATTAGAATTCTATGCTGGTCCCTGTCTCACCCTCTCTCTTGTGCATCCCACAGCCTCAGCCAATGGAAGCCCCCAGTCTCAGCAGGATCTGTGTATCCGCAGACAGCACTCATCTGACAGTGTGTCTAGCATCACCAGCGTCACCAGCCACTCCAGCGTGGGCAGCAACTTGGAGCTGGACGCCAAGAACAAAAAGACGAAGAAGAACTGGGTAGGTCCTCCACTCTCTGTCTATCTAGCTGGCTGGCTAGTTGTCTGTCTGTCACTCTATGTCTGTCTGTATATCTACATGGCTGGCTAGCTGTCTGTCGCTCGGTGTCTGTATGTCTGTCTGTCTCTGTCTGCACGTCTAATCTGTCAGATGTTCTTGCCCTTTCCTCCAATCCTTCTGTTTGTGCTCAGCCTGCTTGCGCAGGAGCAAAGGTGAATATGGTTATTGTTGTTAGTGAGCTGCTCTAGAAACTAGATTGTGAGTTGAGAATTGTGAGGTGTTCCCTTATTACACATGGCAAAACCGCAAAGAAACTGCACACAACTACGAAAAGGTCACCTGTAATCTGTTAGTCAGGCGATACGAGCTTAGGTCAATATACTCATGCATTTTCTGCCTGTAGAAAAGATGTGTGTACACAGTATGTATGTTGGCTGAACACTGCCTGTACTAACCTATGAAGTCAAATTAAAATGTCTGCGTGTGTGTTCTTTTGTTCTGATATAATGCTGTTGCGTGTGCTGGAGGGAAGGTGAATGATGACTATGTACGCAGACGGTGATGATACTAGCATCTGTGTATTAGTTAGAAGTACAACCGTGGCGTACCTGACTATTTGACCACAAGGGGGCAGATGACTACTGAGTTTAAATATCTAAATCTCCCCTTTAGTGGTTGAGTAGTCGTGTCAATTAGTGAGAAGTGATAACTCTTGCTCCCTAGCCTAGTGTTCATTCCTTGTTTGTAGCTGTGAGGGTATAGTTTGCGTTCAGTCTCTTTAGTGAGCTGCCTGGTGTACGGCCTATTCTATGTCCTTAAGACCTGTACATAAGTTCTTGCATTGTTCCTGTCTTAACAAAACAAATCCACCCTACCTCTATTGTGCTAAAAGTTGAAATTGTCTATGATCAGCATGCTGTGGTCTTGTCTTTCCCCTCTTGTGCTCTCCTATCGTGTGGAGGTTTATGAGGTAAGATTAACACACTAATTTCCAAAATAGACTTTTATTCCTTGATTAGGTGGAGATAGTGAAAGAGTAGAAGTTTGTAACTGTTTTGTGATTCAAAATGTATTTCTGGGCCCCTTATATGTCTGTGTGTTTTACTATGTAATCAGGTCTCTCTGTTTTCTTCTCTTCTCTGACCCCATACCCATCCTTGGCTGCAGCTGCGGAGCTCCTTCAAGCAGGCATTTGGGAAGAAGAAGTCGTCTAAGTCTGCGTCCTCCCACTCCGACGTAGAGGAGATGGCCGACTGTTCCCTGCCCTCCTCCCCCAAGCTAACTGCATATAACAGCTCCACCGCCTCAACGCCCATGATCCGGAACTCCCACTCCAACTCTCTGTGAGTACCTGGGCCCAGGCTATTAGACACTCACCTGTTTCTAAATGGGAGGTGATAGTGGATCATAATGGAGGCTCCCTGTTTTCTCATTTAATACAGTCAATTCAGGGGTCTGGAAGATCACAAGACCGTATTAATGATTACTACTGACTCCCATGGTGTCTGATACAGCTATCTCAACAGCTTTATATTATATATTCACTAGCGTTCAAAAGTTTGGGGTCACTTAGAAATGTCCTTGTTTTCCATGACAACATAGATGAAATGAGTTGCAAAATGATTAGGAAATATAGTCAAGATGTTGACAAGGTTATAAATAATGTTTTTTTTGTGTCCTTCAAACTTTGCTTTCGTCAAAGAAGCAATTAAAGACTTGCAGACCTTTGGCATTCTAGTTGTCAGTTTGTTGAGGTAATCTGAAGAGATTTCACCCCATGCTTCCAGAAGCACCTCCCACAAGTTGGATTGGCTTGATGGGCACTTCTTACGTACCATACGGTCTAGCTGCTCCCACAACAGCTCAATCGGGTTGAGATCCGGTGACTGTGCTGGCCACTCCATTACAGACAGAATACCAGGTGACTGCTTCTTCCCTAAATAGTTATTGCATGGTTTGGAGCTGTGCTTTGGGTCATTGTCCTGTTGTAGGAGGGAATTGGCTCCAATTAAAACCTGTTTGGGATAGGGGTTCCGCTAGCAGAACATTTCCACAATACCCGGTGAAACTGCAAAGCGTGAAATTCTAAAAAAATGATTACAAATATTTAACTTTCATACATTCACAAGTGCAATACACCAAATTAAAGCCTAACTTCTTGTTAATCTAGCCACCGTGTCAGATTTCAAAAAGGCTTTACGGCAAACCATGCTATTATCTGAGGACAGCACCCCATGAAACAAACACATGGCAATCATAATTCAACCCGCCAGGCCTGACACAAAACTCAGAAATAACGATATAATTCATGCCTTACCTTTGAAGATCTTCTTCTGTTGGCACTCCAATATGTCCCATAAACATCATAAATGGTCCTTTTGTTCGATAAATTCCGTCGTTATATCTCCAAAATGTAAATTTATTTGGCGCGTTTTATTCAGAAAAACACCGGTTCCAACTCGCGCAACATGACTACAAAATATCGAATAAGTTACCTGTAATCTTGATCCAAACATTTCAAACAACTTTCCTAATACAACTTTAGGTATTTTTTAACGTAAATAATCGATCAAATTTAAGACGGGACAAACTGTGTTCAATACAGGACGAAAACAAAGTGGAGCTAGCTTTCAGGTCGCGCGCCCCAACCACAACAGTACACTAGACTCGACCCTCGTTCTGAATAGCCATACTTCTTCATTACTCAAAAGAAAAACATCAACCAATTTCTAAAGACTGTTGACATCCAGTGGAAGCAATAGGAACTGCAAGCAAGTGCCTTAGAAATCTATATCCACATAGAAATCCCATTGAAAACACTGTCACCTCAACAACAACAAAAATCCTGGATGGTTTGTCCTCAGGGTTTTGCCTGCCAAATAAGTTCTGTTATACTCACAGACATAATTTTAAGTTTTAGAAACTTTTTTACTTTTAGAAACTTTAGAGTGTTTTCTATCCAATTCTACCAATTATATGCATATCCTAGCTTCTGGGCCTGAGTAGCAGGCAGTTTACTTTGGTCACACTTTTCATCCGGACGTGAAAATACCGCTCTCTATCCTTAAGTGCCGTCCACAGGGTATGGCATGGCGTTGCAAAGTGGAGTGATAGCCTTCCTTCTTCAAGATCCCTTTTACCCTGTACAAATCTCCCCCTTTACCACCACTAAAAGACCCCCAGACCATCACATTGCCTCCACCATGCTTGACAGATGGCGTCAAGCACTCCTCCAGCATCTTTTTTTTCTGCGCATTACGGAATGTTCTTCTTTGTGATCCGAACACCTCAAACTTAGATTCCTCTGTCCATAACACTTTTTTCCAATCTTCCTCTGTCCAGTGTATGTGTTCTTTTGCCCATCTTAATCTTTTATTTTTATTGGCCAGTCTGAAATATGGCTTTTTCTTTGCAACTCTGCCTAGAAGGCCAGGATCCCGGAGTCGCCTCTTCACTGTTGACGTTGAGACTGGTGTTTTGTGTGTACTACTGTTTCTCAAACTAGACACTCTAATGTACTTGTCCTCTTGCTCAGTTGTGCACCGGGGCTTCCCACTGCTCTTTATATTCTGGTTAGAGACAGTTTGTGCTGTTCTGTGAAGGGAGTAGTACACAGTGTTGAACGAGATATTCAGTTTCTTGGCAATTTCTTGCATGGAATAGAACAAGAATAGACTGACGAGTTTCAGAAGAAAGTTCTTTGTTTCTGGCCATTTTGAGCCAGTAATCAAACCCACATATGCTGATGCTCCAGATACTCAACTAGTCTAAAGGCCAGTTTTATTGCTTCTTTAATCAGAACAACAGTTTCAGCTGTGCTGACATAATTGCAAAAGGGTTTTCTAATGATCAATTAGCCTTTTATGAATTCCCAAGATTATCACGACATTTTGCAGGAGAATATAAGGCTATCTGTCCGCCAATTGAAGCTCAACAGAAGTTGGGTGATGCAACAGGACAACGACCCAAAACACAGAAGTAAATCAACAACAGAATGGCTTCAACAGAAGAAAATACGACTTCTGGAGAGTCCTGACCTCAACCCGATTGAGATGCTGTGGCATGACCTCAATAGAGCAGTTCACACCAGACATCCCAAGAATATTGCTTAACTGAAACAGTTTTGTAAAGAGGAATGGTCCAAAATTCCTCCTGACCGTTGTGCAGGTCTGATCCACAAATAAAGAAAATGTTTGGTTGAGGTTATTGCTGCCAAAGGAGGGTCAACCAGTTATTAAATC
Organism: Salmo trutta; assembly: GCF_901001165.1. NCBI lineage: Eukaryota > Metazoa > Chordata > Actinopteri > Salmoniformes > Salmonidae > Salmo > Salmo trutta. Next base: position 45,657,384 of record NC_042973.1, read on the forward strand.
CAAGGGTTCACATACTTTTTCCACCCTGCACTGTGAATGTTTACACGGTGAGTTCAATAAAGACACGAGTGTGTTATTCGTTTAAGCAGACTGTGTTTGTCTATTGTTGTGACCTAGATGCAGATCAGATCAAATGTTATGACCAATTTATGCAGAAATACAGGTATTTCCAAAGGGTTCACGTACTTTTTCTTGCCACTGTATATATACAATATCAGTCAAAAGTTTGGACACACCTACGCATTCAAGGGTTTTTCTTTATTTGTACAATTTTCTACATTGTAGAATAATAGGGAAGACATCAAAACTATGAAATAACACATATGGAATCATGTAGTAACCAAAAAAGTGTTCAACAAATCAAAATATATTTGAGATTCTTCAAAGTTGCCTTGATGACAGCTTTGCACACACTTGGCATTCTCTCAACCAGCTTCATGAGGTAGTCACCTGAAATGCATTTCAATTAACAGGTGTGCCTTGTTAAAAGTTAATTTGTGGAATTTTTTACCTTCTTTGAGCCAATCAGTTGTGTTGTGACAAGGTAAGAGTGGTATGCAGAAGATAGCCCTATTTGGTATAAAAGACCAAGTCCATATTATGGCAAGAACAGCTTAAATAAGCAAAGACAAATGAGATTTCATCATTAATTTAAGACACGAAGTCTGTCAATCCAGAAAATTTCAAGAACTTTGAAAGTTTCTTCAAGTGCAGTCGCAAAAATCATTAAGCGCTATGATGAAACTGGCTCTCATGAGGACCGCCACAGGAAAGGAAGACCCAGAGTTACCTCTGCAGTAGAGGAAAAATTGCAGCCCAAACAACAAATGCTTCACAGTGTTCAAGTAGCAGACACATCTCAACATCAACTGTTCATAGGAGACTGCATGAATCAGGCCTTCGTGGTCGAATTTCTGCAAAGAAACCACTATTAAAGGACACCAATAAGAAGAAGAGACTTGCTTGGGCCAAGAAACACGAGCAATGGACATTAGACCGGTAGAAATCTGTCCTTTGGTCTGATGAGTCCACATTTTAGATTTTTGGTTCCAACCGCCGTGTCTTTGCGAAACGCAGAGTAGGTAAACGGATGATCTCTTCAGGTGTGGTTTCAACCGTGAAGCGTGGAGGAGGAGGTGTGATGTGTGGAGGTGCTTTGCTGGTGACACTTGTCAGTGATTTATTTAGAATTCAAGGCACAGCATTCTGCAGCGATACGCCATCCCATCTGGTTTGCGCTTAGTGGGACTGTCATTTGTTTTTCAACAGGACAATGACCCAAAACACACCTCCAGGCTGTGTAAGGGCTATTTGAACAAGAAGGAGAGTGATTGAGTGCTGCATCAGATGACCTGACCTCCACGATCACCCAACCTCAACCCATTTGAGATGGTTTGTGGCCGCAGAGTGAAGGAAAAGCAGCCAACAAGTGCTCAGCATATGTGGGAACTCCTTCAAGACTGTTGGAAACCATTACCCGTGAAGCTGGTTGAGAGAATGCCAAGAGTGTGCAAAGCTGTCATCAAGGCAAAGGGTGGCTACTTTGAAGAATCTCAAATATAAAATATATTTTGATTTGTTTAACACTTTTTTGGTTACTTCATGATTCTACATGTGTTATTTCATAGTGTTGATGTCTTCACTATTATTCTACAAAAAAAGAAAAACCCTTGAATGAGTAGGTGTGTCCAAACTTTTGACTGGTACTGTATGTGTGTGTGTGTATATATATATATATATATATATATATATATACACTGTATATCCCAGTACCCCAAGCTGTGTGTGTGTTATCATTAGAGACTGCATGGCCTCATTGTTTTAGTCAATAGTTGGATGTTTGTATTGAAGCTGTTATTCTCTTGTCTGTCTGTTTGTCTGTGTGTGTCTCTAGTCCCTTTCTCTCTCCCCTGCCTGTTAGTGGGCGTGGCTGGGGCGGTAGCACTGGGGTGTTGAGGACTGGTTCTCTCGCTCGGTAATAGAGTATGAAAAATGTCTGAATAACCCACATTCACTTTATGAGCAATTCTGATGATGGCTAATCCTAACAAATGTCCTTGATGCACCAAATGATTATTTAACCAATTAACATCAACTCGATCACTCATGCCATGTTGTGCCATTGAAAGTGGAATTCTGAGCCAATCACACACATCCTTCACAGGACTTTGATCTTGTCCTGTTTACAATTGCCTGAACCCCTATCTATCACACAGTGATTCAGTGCCTCTGGATTAACTTGGAATAAGCGACAATCATTTTTTGCAGTGACAAACCAATCATTTGTACAGCATGTTACTGAGTAAAAAAAAAAGAAAAAAAGATCTTTGTAAGAAAATTAGAATTGTGCTCCATGAGGTTTCTCAGGGATGTGGACTAGCATTCTGTTTAACCCTGAACTGACCAGACATCTGTCTCGTCTGCAGGATCTCAGAGTGCACAGACAGCGAGGCGGAGACGGTGATGGCGCTCCGCAGCGAGCTCCGAGACAAGGAGATGAAGCTGACTGACATACGCCTGGAGGCCCTCAGCTCCGCCCACCAGCTGGACCAGCTCAGGGAGTCCATGAACCGCATGCAGGTGATTATGACTGAAACATGACCACATATGACCATTGGTATGACATGATGAGGGCCTGGAGGTTTCCCTGACCTTGTGACCTGGCATGTTCCTGGTCAAGGTTTGCATGGTCAGGGGAAAACCCCTCACCCTAGAAATGACCACGCGAACATTGGCCATCACAAAGCATGTCAAATACAAAGTGGTACGATGCTGTGAGTTATGTTTGACATGATGTGTTCTAATCTGTCCTCAGGGCGAGATAGAGAGGCTGAAGACAGAGAACGACTGTCTGAAGATGGAGAGTCAGGGCAGCTGCAGCAGAGCAGCTTCACAAGCCTCAGTGGCCTCACCCTCAGCGGGCCAGTCACAGCATAGCCTCGCTCTAACAGAGTCCACCAGCCTCGGTAAGAGAGAGAGTGAGTGAGCGAGCGAGCGAGCGTATGTGCGTGCGTGCGTGCGTGTGTGCGCACCAGTGTTAGTCTTTGTGCGTGAGCACATGCATTCACCTGTCCGTGTGTGTGTGTGTGTTTGTAGTCCTGTCTGCTGTAGCTAATATCTATGTCCCTGTCTCTGTAGACATGTTGTTGGAGGACAACGGGGAAGGTAGCTCACGGAAAGAAGGACGTCACGTCAAGGTGGTCGTAACTCTAGATGAGGATGCCAAGTGGAAAGAGGTACGAAACTTCTTACACTTCCAACTCACCAGAAATTACAATGGCTACCAAAAAAATGTATGCCTTTCACCTTATTTGTCCTTAATATCAGATCTTATGATGAGTTCGTCCTCATATTTTATAGGAGCGTAGACCTCGTCAATTCCTGATTGGTTGCATTGGTGTCAGTGGGAAAACCAAATGGGATGTGCTGGATGGGGTGGTCAGACGTCTCTTTAAGGTAAATCAACAGACACTTCAAACTCAGCCTGGTAGAGGAGTGACTAGAGTGACACTTGTATCTGACATGTGATTGGTTTGTGGTCCTTTGTCTGATGTATGATTGGTCCATTGTCCTGTATCTGATGTTTGATTGGTCCCTGGTCCTGCAGGAGTACATTATCCACGTGGACCCAGTGAGCCAGCTGGGTCTAAACTCAGACAGTGTCCTTGGCTATAGCATCGGGGACATCCATCGCACACGTGGGACTGACACCCCTGAACTCCTGCCCTGTGGATACCTCGTTGGAGACAGTGACACCATCTCTGTCTCTCTCAAAGGTATGGGCAAGAATGGACCTCTCGGAAGTTTGGAAAATTAGAACTATACCTCTATCACTTGCATTGTTTTTGCTAGCAGTCAATATTTAAATACATTTGAACCCTGTAATTAAAAACTGTCTGGATCAGTCAATAACACTGATCCTTTAATATACGTGTCCTGTGCTGCCCCCTGCCTGCAGGTGTGTGTGAGCACAGCCAAGACGACTTGGTGTTTGAGACGTTGATCCCCAAACCCCTGCTGCAGCGCTACGTGTCCCAGCTCCATGAGCACCGGAGGATCATCCTGTCTGGCCCCAGTGGCACCGGGAAGAGTTTCCTGGCCAGCCGATTGGCCGAACACATAGTGCTGAGGGAAGGGAGAGAGGTCACCGACGGGACCATTGCCACGTTCAATGTAGACCACAAGTCGAGCAAGGTCTGTCAACACTATCATGATTAATAAGTTGAATGTAGGAAAGAACCTTTACCAAGGGATACTTTCTGTATGATAGTAGAGGTGCCAAAATGTAACCGATATGGAAGTATATGAGAGAGGAGATTCACAAATGGAAATGCTTATTCCCCTTACATTGCAAATTGGAACTGTTGGAGGATACAGTATTTGGAAAAGAGTGTTGCCGGTGACATATGACGTAGATAGATCAACGATCAGTGGAGCGAGGTTCGCCATCTCTGGTATTTACTTTTTTTGCTGTTGTAGTAATACTCTACTTCTTACTAAGATGTCTAACGTTTACAAACCCAGCAGGTTTGGCCTGCTCCAGTTGTAATAGGTTTATACATTGTGCGTGGCTTTTAAACTGTATTTTTGTTTACAACATTTGCTAACATAGGTACACATATAAACCATGGTATAGAAGGATGTACAGTGGCTTGTGAAAGTATTCATCCCCCTTGGCATTTTTCCTATTTTGTTGCCTTACAACCTGGAATTAAAATGGATTTGTTGGGGGTTTTGAATCATTTGATTTACACAACATGCGTACCACTTTGAAGATGAAAAATATATTTTCTTGTGAAACTGCAAAACTGCTACAGCTCCTTTAAGTTGGATGGTTCCACTGGTGTACAGCAATCTTTAAGTAATACCACAGATTTTCAATTGGATTGAGGTTTGGGCTTTGACTAGGCCATTCCAAGACATTTAAATGTTTCTCCTTAAACCACTTGAGTATTGCTTTAGCAGTATGCTTAGGGTCATTGTCCTGTTGGAAGGTGAACATCCGGCCCAGTCTCAAATCTCTGGAAGAATGAAACAGGTTTCCCTCAAGAATTTCCATGTATTTAGAGTAGAGGTCGACCGATTATGATTTTTTTTCACCGCCGATACCGATACCGATTATTGGAGGACCAAAAAAGCCGATACCGATTAATCTGACTTTTTTTAATGTATTTATTTGTAATAATGACAATTACAACAATACTGAATGAACACTTATTTTAACTTAATATAATGCATCAATAAAATCAATTTAGCCTCAAATAAATAATGAAACATGTTCAATTTGGTTTAAATAATGCAAAAACAAAGTGTTGGAGAAGAAAGTAAAAGTGCAATATGTGCCATGTAAAAAATCTAACGTTTAATTTCCTTGCTCAAAACATGAGAACATATGAAAGCTGGTGGTTCCTTTTAACATGAGTCTTCAATATTCCCAGGTAAGAAGTTTTAGGTTGTAGTTATTATAGGAATTATAGGACATACATTATAGGACCACACGCTCTTCCTATTGTTGTTCAAATAATTTGTTATAATAGTTTATTAGTTTAGCCTATGATAATCTTTTGTCTTCAGCATCCTAAATAATGAACCTGGAAGAAAAAAGGGAAACCTGGATGTGGTATTCCTATCCATTGCGCCATGACATTTTGATGGGTGCAATCGGAAAACAAGTCTATGTAAACATCAAACATGCTTATATGTTCCTAAGAACACTGTGATAAAAACTCAGAGTAATGAACCATTTATTCGGCACAATTTGGGAAATGGGTGCAATTGCGGCCCACATTTCGGGGCGTTCCTGCTTGTTGGCATTCCTCCATCTGCAGGAACCCCTCTTTCTACTTCTATTGGTACTTGTTTTTGTTAGGACAGACGGAAGGCGGGGCGCTCCGGTAAGGTAGATGGCTGTAATGCACAATAACGTTGGATGCCAGCAGCCCATCAACCCTACAGAAGAAGGGGCGGGGGTGACAACGGTAGCTAGCTAGCCGTACACCGGTAGACAGTGTCCTTCGACCCTGCCTTTCGGGCAATGTTTTCCAGCAGGCGGGAGAAAAGGACACTGTGTGCTAGCTTAGCCAGCTAGTCCTAAGGAGGACTCTGGTACACAGCAGGCGGGAGAAAAGGACACTGTGTGCTAGCTTAGCCAGCTAGTCCTAAGGAGGACTCTGGTACACAGCAGGCGGGAGAAAAGGACACTGTGTGCTAGCTTAGCCAGCTAGTCCTAAGGAGGACTCTGGTACACAGCAGGCGGGAGCCGGGGGCGACACTGTGTGCTATCTAACTAGTAAGCGTTCATGCAGGAACCAATGGGATGCTCGAGGGGAGGCGTTCTTGCAGAGGCAGGAATGCCCACATGCAGGAACGCCCAAAATTGCGGCCTGCATTTGCACACTATTGGAATTTCATGAAAGCCCCAAAGGGTTCACAAAGCTTCGGTTTCCCATCACCACAGCCAGCCATGTGGAAGATCGGAGGACACACAGGGCACCAAAGTTCCAGCAGACTGACTCGGTGATTTGTGACTCAACTGCAACCCCTCTATAGATGAAATGCTTAATATGTCATTAGTAATATACTGTGGTATTTTAGAGGCTGTATGGGGAATCATTTTGTGGTTAATGTGGAAATGATTAACTGTACTGTCTTTGTAAACTCTTCTCTCTGGTGTCCAGGAGCTGCGTCAGTACCTGTCTAACCTGGCTGACCATTGCAACAGTACGAGTCATGGGGTGGACATGCCCCTGGTGGTAATACTGGACAACCTGCACAACGTCAGCTCTCTAGGAGAGGTCTTCAATGGCCTGCTCAGCTGCAACCACCACCAATGGTCAGTATGCGCGCACACACACACACACACACAGAGAGACTCACACACGCAGAGACACACAGGCGCACACACACACGCACAGGCTCACATACGGGCATGCACACAGGTGCACACGCTCACACAGTGTTTATTTGTTTGTTCTTAATCTTAAATGTATTGCCTTGTTTGTTCCCAGTCCTTATATCATTGGAACAATGAACCAGGCTACATCATCCACTCCCAACCTGCAGCTTCATCATAACTTCAGGTACATCATATCTATAATGTTGTATGTGTTACTGTCTTGTTTTCAGTTACAAGATAATGTTATTTGATGTCATCTCTATTCTGAAATGTAAAATGTAATTGCTATGTCATGTAACCGCCACAAGAGGGCAGTATTTAAACATTGATATGTCCTCTGCCTAACCCTCGTTTGAGGAGGTCTGTTTGAACAGTAACTGATCACCCTCTCTGCTGTTGTCTGTTTCCTGTGTGTGTCCTCTCTAGGTGGGTGCTGTGTGCCAACCACACTGAGCCAGTGAAGGGCTTCCTGGGTCGGTTCCTGAGGAGGAGGCTGATGGAGACGGAGATTAGCAGCCGGCAGCGCAACGCTGAGCTGGTGAGGATCATCGAGTGGATCCCTACTGTCTGGCATCACCTCAACCGCTTCCTAGAGTCTCACAGCTCCTCGGACGTCACCATCGGTAAGATTCACAGGAAATCACATTCATCTTCTTCTTTTCTTCTTTTGCTATTACATTATCTGGCCATGTTTTTTTACATTATGATTTAAGAAATAGATGAATAGACTGTACTTGAATGAACACATACTTCTCAATTGTATATTTGAGATTTGTTTTGTTGACGTTTGTCTGTCTCTTCCTCCCAGGGCCTCGCCTCTTCCTGTCTTGTCCCATGGATGTGGAGGGATCCAGAGTGTGGTTCACAGATCTGTGGAACTATTCCATCATTCCCTACATGTTGGAGGCTGTCCGAGAGGGGCTGCAGGTACAATGACATAACGTTTGAAATGTGGCATCAATTTGCATTTGTAGTAGAGCTAGCCCTTTTAATAATGGTTTGTAATCTAACGGACGGACACAGAGAGATACTACATAGAGTGTACATTGAGTACGTACAGTGCCTTCAGAAAGTATTTACACCCCTTGACTTTTTCCACATTTTGTTGTGTTACAGCCTGAATTTAAAATGGATTAAATGTAAATGTTTTTGTCACTGGTCTACACACAATACCCCATTATGTTTTTCAAAATGCTTACAAATTAATTAAAAATTAAAAGCTGAAATGTTATCTGTAAGGTCCCTCAGTTGAGCAGTGAATTTCAAACACAGATTCAACCACGAAAACCAGGGAGGTTTTCCAATCCCTCACAAACAAGGGCACCTATTGGTAGATAAAAAAATATATATAAAGAAGACATTGAATATCCCTTTGAGCATGGTGAAGTTATTAATTACACTTTGGATGGTGTATTAATACACCCAGGCACTACAAAGATACAGGCGTCCTTCCTAACTCAGTTGCCGGAGAGGAAGGAAACCGCTCAGGGATTTCACCATGAGGCCAATGGTGACTTTAAAACAGTTACAGAGTTTAATGGCTGTGATGGGAGAAAACTCAGGCTGGATCAACAACACTGTATTTACTCCGCAATACTAACCTAAATGACAGTGAAAAGAAGGAAGCCTGTACAGAATCAAATATTCCAAAACATACATCCTGTTTGCAACAAGGCACTAAAGTAATACTGCAAAAAATGTTCCAAAGGAATGAACTTATTTTCCTGAATACAAAGGTAAAGTTTTTTTCTTCATTTTTGTACTTGTACCCCCTTTTTCTCCCCAATTTCGTAATATCCAATTGGTAGTTACATCAGTTGTCCCATCACTGCAACTCCCCTACAAACTTGGGAGGAAACTCCCTACAAATCCTAGAGAAAAACCTGTTTCAGTTTACTTTCCACCAGACAATGGGAGATGAATTCAACTTTCAGCAGGACAATAACCTAAAACACAAGGCCAAACTGGAGTTGCTTACCAAGAAGAAGGTGAATGTTCCTGAGTGGCCGAGTTACAGTTTTGACTTAAATCTGCTTGACAATCAATGGCATGACCTGAAAATGGTTGTCTAGCAATGATCAACAACCAATTTGACAGAGTTTGAAGAATTTATAAAATAATAATGGGCAACTTCATAATCCAGGTGTGGAAAGCTCTTAGAGACTAACCCAGAAAGACTCACAGCTGTAATCACTGCCAAAGGTGATTCTAACATGTATTGACTCAGGGGGTTGAATACTTATATAATCAAGATATATTACTGTTTTATTTTTTTTTAAATTACAGATGTTCAGATTTTTCTTCCACTTTGACATTACAGAGTATTTTGTGTAGATTGCTGTCAAAAACTGACAATGAAATCCATTTTAATCCCACTTTGTAACACAACAAAAAAGTTAAGGGTTGTGAATACTTTCTGAAGGCACTGTTTATAATAAGCTGACACACACTTACTGTTTTTAATGAAAATCACTGAGCAGTTATTATGATTCTGTCCGTCTTTCAGATGTATGGGAGGAGAGCTCCGTGGGAGGATCCAGCACGGTGGGTGATGGAGAGCTACCCCTGGGCAGCCAGCCCCCTGCAGCACGAATGGCCCCAGCTGCTGCAGCTCCGGCCAGAGGACGTAGGCTTCGATGGATACTCCATCTCCAAAGATGGCTGTCCCAGAAAACAGCTTCCCCAGGGATGCACAGACGGAGACCCCCTGGTACGTTGATATAAGGCTTACACCTCCTGTTAACTTTTCTGACAATCTTTAACCCAAATATTGGTTGGATTTGGAAATAATCATGAAAGTATGTTTGGTATGGCATTACACAATAATCCTGTATGTGATGATGGTCTGTATGAACAAAGGTTTGACTTGATATTTGTATCTAAGAGCATACTCTTTAAAAGCACCTTATTGAAAGACTATCTATGGCTTTATGTTTAGCATGAGTGCCTGTATATAGGCGACAACCTATCTGACCTCTGACCTCTATAAATCTCCACAGATGAACATGCTGATGAGGTTAAAGGAGGCAGCCCACTGCTCCGGCAGCACTCAGAGTTACGACAGCGACTCCAACAGCAACCAGGATCCCCATGAAGACAACATGCGGGACTCACCACTTGAGTACACACTATGAGTCTCCCTCTGTCAGCTAGTACTCACTCTGGGACACATCCTAAATGAACATACCTTTTGTGTTAATCATCCATTGATATGAGGTTCAATGTTCGGTTATGTATTTCAAATTAGAATTTGACCTCTGCGATTTCATGTCTTTAGGCAGTCAGAGCATCTTTTATACCAGTTGGAACTCACTATTTACACTGTGTACTGATACATAATAGAATAAATAGATTTACTGGGTGCAGGTAACCCGAGATGAAAAACCCAGTCGAAGTTCAATAACCTGAATAATTTCAACTCAGTATTTCTACTGTTTTCAGTGTTTATTAGGAGTCTGTTTACAGTCCCAGACAAAGACACTCAGCCATATAAATGAATGACGTAGTTTATGAGACATCAAACCAGTTGCCTTGACTGTGACCTAACCTAGGCTATAGCTATGTGATCCAAACTGAGTAGAAAAAAACTGTACATACATTCACTCAGCTTCACAGAGCTTGACCTGTGTGCATTTTCTTAGTGAAGAGTCATCTTTTTGGTGCTTAACTTTCAAATGATGCCTTGCTACCTTTATAACAACGGTGGTCACATGCATTGACAATGCCTTTGATATACTTGATTTCTATAGAGGCGGTGCAGAGTTTAGGGGCTGCTAACTTGCTCATACTTTGATGAAAATGATTCCACATCGTTTATGTGCAGCTAGCTGGTAGCAAAGAGGTCTAGGCTTTTGTCAAGGATATCTTGAAATCAGTGATACTTTTAGGATTTTTGGTGCTCTCCTGAGGAAGATGAGAACTTTACACCTCATGAGCGTTTCAAACAGTATCCCAAAAGCCCTTGTTTGTCTTTTGTTCAGCTCCAGACAGAGCTCCATCCCTGCATGAAATGTTCCAACACAGTGTTTCCCCATATAGAGGCACATTGGACATGTAGAACCACATCTGAAAGGTCTCTGGCTAGAAAAGGATCAGAGCGACTGCATGGCTTTGAGACGGAGGCTGGCGTGTCTAGTGGCTCACTCTGAAGAATTAGCACCGGTTCCATTCGCGTCCAGTGTTAATGGGATCCTCGGTGTTGCTGTATCGGAGTAACTAGGCTTTATTCCCTCATAAGATGGAGTATTCTCAGAGCAGCTTACTCTACTAAGAGGTACCACTTTGGTTGCGCCCCCTCAGAATGTCCACTTTATCTGTCAGTGCTGTTGCTATTCATCCCATGAGTGTTCTTAGTAACACATTATTTGCAACATTCATTTGGAACTTTCGACTGAAACCAAAACAGTTTACTTGTATTTTTAAGTATGGTCAAGATTTGTATTGCAGGTACATTGATCTGTGAATATTTTGCAAGGTTTGAATTTTCACTAGCACATCTTACTGGACTGTAAAGGGTGGTGCAAGCACAAATCGAAATGGTTGTTTGTCTTTTCTTGGTCCCACACAGTTAGCATGTTGGAATGATGTGAAAGGTATGCTGTTGAATCTAGTGGTTGATAATTGTTGAATTCTTTGATATGTGAATTTTGTTTATGCACATTTTTATTTTGTAATGTGAAGATGTAAATATTTGATCTGAATCCCACGTTTTCAAAACATTTTCTATACATCTTTTACCGAACTACAGAGTAATGTGTGTAGGCCTATAGTTAGGTTTCCTCCATAGGTTGTTCCTTTTTCTATAAGAGTGAAAAACGATGAGACTGTGAGAATAAATCTGGTCACAATACTGTACTTTCCATCTTTCATCTTTTTTATTCATAGAGAAATAAATAAACCAGTGTTTATTTATTAAGTTGTTTTAAATGGTAAAAGTTTTATTTGACCTCACGTGGTTTTAAATATTGTTCAGCAATGTTCTGTGTGTTGAACTCTGTTCATTTGTCTCAATTCAGTAGCATTGTTGGAAATAATGCAATGGTCTGTTATGATTTAGGCTACCTATGTGACTGACGTCCTGGTGTATAGCCCTATACTGGGGCGGCAGGTAGCCTAGTGGTTAGAGCGTTGGACTAACTGTCATTTCTAAGACAATAGAAGACACTGCACTCTCTCATACTGACCTCTGTCTTTCTTATGAGAAGAAAAGCAAAAAAGCAGTGACAAACCTTATCAATCATTGTTTACTTGTTATAGTGGGAATATAATGAAACTATTTAAGTGTTATTCTGATTGTTGTACCATTGTCAAGAAAGCAGCAGTTGTTCTTTACATTTTAGTTCTATTTGGAAAAAAATACTCTCAAAGTACAACATTTAAACAAAGCATACAAATAATATATTTATTTTTAAGTTATAGATTTAACATCTACATAGATTAAAAGCAATGCATCTAATATAAGCATTTAAGTCAGGTATAATCCTCTTGGTATAAAAATGGCCCTTACAAAATATGGTACAAATAGCAAAAGCTGCAAGAATACATCTAATTTACTAAGTGTATCCCTTAATAAGTACTGAAATATCTACCACAACCAATATGGCCCCTACATTTACGTATAGGCCAGGTGAATTGGTAATATCATGGACAAATAATATGCTCAAATCAAAGGATGAAGGGATCTAATTTGGGTAATAATGTCTATATACAATATACGCAACAATATATGTGATCAAACAACTTTATACAAGCATAATGTATGTATTATTCATATTTAAGACACTGTGATCTCTTCCTCCTCTGATTCTGAGAAGTCGGAGTGCTTGCTGGAGTTGCAAGGCGAAGAGAGGTGCGACTCCACACTGTTCAAAAGTTCGCGCTCTGACGGAGAGCGGCAGAAGGCCGCGCGCGGGCTGAACGCATCTACCTCCTCCTCGCAAGACTTCTTCCCGACGTCACTGAGGTCCGGGTGGGGGTTCATCTTAGTTGGAAGGGTTTGCTCCCGGCAACCTCCGGACGACAACAACTCCCTCTCTTTGCAATTGCGCCATTTCATTCTTCGGTTTTGGAACCAGATTTTCACCTTGAAAAATACATGAAATATTATAAGGCTATCTAATCATGGTTTATTCTAATAACAATATTAGAACATGCCAGTAATCAAACTATACATAAAAGGAATATTTTACATTGATGTGGGTCTATTGGTGTTATTCACTTAGGCTACTGGTTGTTTTTGTATTTTTGTTTTATTCGTTTTTACCTGTGAGTCTTTAAGCCCAAGTTTTGCTGCCAGCTTCTTTCTGTCTGGTTTGCTGATGTATTTCTGTTTCTGAAACATTTTCTCCAGGGCTTTGCGCTGGACATCAGAGAACACTGCCCGTCGTAGCATCCCCCTCCTGGGCTTTCCTCTTGCAGCCAGCGGCCATGAAAATGTACCGGGGATAGGAACCACTGAAGAGGATGCTAAAAGTAAAGACAAAAACATACCATTAGCTTTGCGTCGTGTCATTCCAGGAAATGCACACATAGGCTAACAAAGTAGCCTTGCTTAACAAAGTAGCCTAGCCTTCTTTTCTTTTCAGGGAGTGGGTGGATGGGGATAAACGTGCATAAAAGCGAATTCTTTCGTAGTCTAAAGCGAAGTCTCTCGAAGTCTATAAATATTGACGGGTTTTTTGTTCTTAAGTTCTTAAATGCAGTCCGTCTGAATGAATTGGCACGAAGCAGCTAATTAGCACATTGCTTGGTCCCTTATAGCATTGGTATGGTAAAATGGCAGAGTATCCCTTTCGAAAGCCCCAATGAAAGATAGAGGGGCTGATGAAGCGTGAACGGTAATTGTGTAGTAATGAACTAACTGAAAAAGGCTTAGGACAGGACACTAAAGCCATATATTACTGCCACAAAAGAGATTTATACTTTCAAACTAAACACAACCGCATGCCTAGATCATCTGGCCCCGGTTTCCCAATAGCGATTCTAATGGCTTACCCTCTAATAAAGCACTAGCCTAAATCACAGATTTAGCACATAATTGCGCACATGTTACACATCATGAAATATATTGAGGCAGATAATTACATAGCCTACGATACAGTAGCCTACAATTAGCAAAATATAACTAAATAGATTGAACATGATATTGATTTCAAAACTCAACGATTGAAAAATATAGGCCTAGGTAGCCTACTGTTTTATATTTGAATACAGCCCCCTCTGTTTTCATTTTAAGTTTATTTTTATCCTACGCGTGTTTGTAACAACCGCAAAGACATTGGCTAATTTGTATTTGTAGGCAACTTCGTTCTGAAGTTATCGGTGGACACAGAGAGACAGATACTGTAGGGCCTACACATCTTGAGATGTTTAGTGGGAATCCTCTGTGTATGAAGTGACGCGGAAGGGCAAAAGCATCTAAAGCCGCTGTTAGCTGTTCTACATGGTCTGAGGCAGTCGGTAAATAACGAGCGTTTTCAATTGCAACTTTAGTAGGCCTATATAACGATGGTTTTGGGAAACAGCTCAGATATTTAGGGCTCTATTCAATCTGTATCGCTGAAGCATTACCGATTGCGCCATATAGGCTACATTTAAAAGTCATTTCCTATTAAACCGACATATGCAGCTTTTACCGTGAATGCTGTCTCAGCCAACACGGGAACATTGCCTTTACATTTCAATCACTCTGTAACGCTGAACTTCTGTGATACGGATTGAATAGAGCCCTTGGCGATGCTCCTACAAAAGTTCTAACGATGAACTAACTTAAGCCTTAAAAATGCTTTTAGGAAATTGGGTCCAGGAGAATAGCCTACTGATGGCTGGGCCTTATTTGTGTCCCATCATTTTCATTAAATTAACACAAAAAGCTATTCATAAGGCTGAAGTTGTTTTATAGCTCGCAAAAGAAGCCGTCTTAACCCATATCTGTACCTTATAGCGTAGCCATTTTAGATTCTTCTTATCACTATCTTTATTGTTGGCTATTCAAAAGCCAAAGGATGTGTGAATTCACTATAGCTGTGTGGGAAATAATACACGTATTCTTAATCTTGAAATATATATAACACCTAGCATTGTAGCATTAGCTAGCCTGTCATTATATTTTAATGACATTACTCCAGGATCCTGTGCCATTTATTGTTTGCTAACTTTAGATTTCTCACAACAGCACTATGCATAAACATGCATAACACGCTATGTGGTCTTGTGAGAATATTGAAATAGTGAATAGCCTCTAATGGGGAATTAGTCCATGACTGGTAAATGCCTATCAACAGCATGTTTAAGTCAAGTGTGGCTTCCCGGAGGGAGCTGACCAATTGGTCATGGTGCTGAAAGCTTTGTGAGTTATCAGTAGCTAAGTTCACTGGCTCGGTGGGAAAAAGAAGCAATGAAGAGACGCCAGCAGCTTCCTTGTGAGAGGGGATCCGCCTCAAATTTAGACCATGACAATTGCGGCTAATTTGTAGATTAGGGGGACTGATGCAAAATGTCAGCACTGCTAAATAGGGCATCAAATTGGCGAGACTGATTCCACGACGTTCTACGGCTCCCAACCTCTGAACTAATGATTGTATACCCCCTTAGGTTCAACTAATAAAGGCAGATTGTTATTAGGTTCAACAACATCAGCTGAATACATGGGCATGACAGGGTTAAGTGGATTTACCTGGAAAATATGACGCTCTGATGAAGGGATGAAACGAACAGTCAAAATATGGCAGAGGGAAGGCTTTTGCGTGCATGGCATGATGCATTAAACGTGGAGAGGATGCTGTGATTCAAAATGAAAGAAACATTTACATTAATTGACTGTCATTTCGTTTTGTTAAATCATATAGACAAAATATACATAATCTCCATGCATTTGCATAAATTCAAAGCAGCACGCCTGTTTGTAGGCTAAATTCACTCTAACATTTTTTACATTAGCCTATACTTTCGCAATAATCTCACCGTTTCTCGTTGATGGTGCTAGGATGGCATTAACTCCAAACTTCAGATAGTTAGGGTCGTGGTTGACGGAGAGTGCGGTCTGAGGAGAACCCGTTCTTGTCTGTGCTAAAGTGGAGATGACAGCTTGGTGAGTGTGATGACTGCAGGTCAGCGTGGTGGCTCCTGATGCCAGGGGAGACACGCTGGGTAAGGGAATCGTCCGGTGGAAGTAGCTCACTGGCCGACTGATCCGCAACAGGTCCTCCACCAAAAAGCTCGAGTGGGCGGGGAAAGCTGAATGCAAGGACTGGGGCAGCGAGAGAGCCGCCGGCGGTCGAAGTAGACTGGGGCATATAGCGGGAGGCGCAAGTGCACTAGGGAACATCATTGCTCAGTTTGGATGGGTAAAGGAAAAGTAATTGTAAAGAGCTCTTTCTCACTGAAGGAGTTTCCCTCGCCTATAGGATCCAAGTGGAAAGACTCACAGTTCTCTTCTGGCCCTTTCCTTTAGAAGAAGGGTTTTATAGTGGACCTTTACCAAAGCCCTTTCGAAACTGACAGCCTGACAATGAAGTTCAACAAAGTTCTCGACGTGAATTTCTTTCAGGGGAAATTCAGTGCCTCCTGATTGGTCCGAATAAACAATTTATGATTGGATTAGACTTCATAAGCAAAGACTAGACAATGTCATTTAACAAAGGAAGTGTAGTCATCCGTTTTACATATACTTTCACTGTGATAATGGTGGCAGCACACACAAACTAATAAAAAAAGGTTATTTTTAAAGGACTCCAAACAACGTTAGTCTGTGAATAGGGGCTTTATAAAAAATGATCTATTCAATTAATTTGAGCACCTAACTGCATAATGTCGTTAGTTTCAGACTTGTTAGAGGAACTATGATAATATAGTGATTCCCTCATTTCTATTAGGATGCGTTGCAATGTGAGACAATTTACATGACCACAAAAGTTGATTGTAAAAATGCCATAATTGTAAATATTATCCGCATTCACTTGTATTCAAAATATTGTTGTAGTTAGGCTATTGTTTTATTATTAGGGTATTATTGTTATTATTATTATGGTATGATGATAAGGATTATGATGATGATCATAATTATTATTGTTTTTGTGATGATTATTATCAGCCTACTGTATTATAATTTTTTTGTATGACCTTTTTCTCTCGTTTAAAAAAATTATTGTAACATATTCAGTAGGATATTATGAGCACAATAGGCTTTGTCATATGTACCAATCAGTTCTTCTCATTGGAAATCAGACAGGTTTCATATCCGAGCAGTTTAACTGGTGCGTTAATAAAAACTGGTGATCTGAGCGATCACGTTTGATGTCGCTGGTCCCGCTGAAAATAATGTGCAGCTCTGGCCTTGGCGCTCTTATCAATGAAGTAACTGTCAAACTCTTAAAAAATGTATTTCTTACCCTGACACAAATCTTTCTGGAAAATCGTTTCCAGCTTGATTTCAATGTGCGGTTAGAGTATCATTCTTTAATGAAAGTGCATTTGTGCTGTAAGACACCATTAGATGAAACGGTTTTGAATTTAATGACTGAATTTATTCAAAATAACTGTTGTGTGCTAGTGTGCGCCTTGGCAATTTGTGTCCTATTTCTTGGAAGACCAAAACACAGGACAAAAGAAGCACTGAGCCTACTGAGCCTAATTAGATGCTTATTATCTTTTAACAGTCATTATAAGCTTTATATGGGAGGAGAATGAACCCTAGGATTTATCTATAAAAAATAAAAAGAAATGACATAGGGCATTTATTATTTAAAAATTCATGATAGTTAGGGTAGTAGGCGGTAACTTGCCCCCTGGGGTAACTGCCCCCCCCGTAATTCACATAAAGAACACAAGATGTCACCAAATAATTTTCTCAACACTTTCCCTGTCTGTGACTGTTCTTGCTGAACAAAAATAATCCTTTATGGTAAGTTGATCAAAAAGTTGTAGATATATTCCAGTGAAGTTAGATCTATATATTTTAATAAATATATACAAGTAGGAAGGCCTTAAGATAAATAATCCACAAAAATGTGATCATTTTTTTGTGAAGTAGTAATAAGTTAGCCCAGTTAACGCTAGTTTATGCTAACTTGCTAGCTAGCAACTTCACTCGCAGTAAATGCTAGTTAGTTAGCATTAGCTGCTAGGAGTACTAGCTGCCAACCTTACTACGAGATCATCTGAGGTAAAATACATTTAAAAAAGATAACGTAATTTACATTTCAGTTGTAAATGTTACAATTAGTGACTGATAGCTTTAAAGTTAATGCAACTTTATAACCTTTTAGCTATTTTACACAGCATTTTATGTCATATAGCTAGGTAGCAATCTACATTTTTAAGAGAGAGCTTTTCAATTGGTATCTCTCCCCCTGTTTTTAGCCACAGGTGGAGACTGGATTAGGTGTGAGCAGTGCAGGAGGTGGGCTCATGAGTTGTGCTCCAATTTGAGTGGGAATAGCTTTATTTGGGGGGCTCCTGAGTGGCGCAGTGGTCTAAGGCATTGCAATGCTGGAGGCATCACCACAGACCATGGTTCAAGTCCAGGCAGTATCACAACCGGATGTGATTGGGAGTCCCATAGGGCGGTGCACAATTGGCCCAGCGTCGTCCGGGTTAAGGTTTGGCCGGGGTAGGCCGTCATTATAAATAAGAATTTCTTCTTAACTCATTTGTCTAGTTAAATAAAGGTTAAATAAAAGTCAAAAATAAAAAATGTGTGACCTACAGGTACAAATTAGAATTGTGCAATAGCAGAGCATAAGAGAGTTGCCACAGTTAATTAGTTAATAAATGTTATATTCCAATGTTATTTAATTGTATTATTTATATTCCATTCCAATGTATTATTTTTTTATTAATTAAAAACAACTGTTGAAAACCTTTTGCTCCCGAATGTAATTTTAAAGACTGCTGGGATTTAAAATCTTGCATTATTCAAATTATATTTAGTGCAATTGTACATAATGGATGGTATGAAAAAGGAACGATAAAGAAAGAACAAAGACAATTCATGTGCAGGTGAGATAGAAAGAGGGACTTTACATCATATCTCGTCATAGTGCAGATATTAATGGTGACATGTGCAACACCATTTCCCCCCCATATTTGATTTAAATCGTTAAAATAAGACAACTAGACTTAGCTTTTAAGTATCACTTACTAACAAAGCTCTAAATAAAATGGATTAAATGGATTTTAACACACTTGTATGAAACCCTATGCCATAATCTTCTACAGGGGTAACTGGTACAATTAAAAAAACGCCCCTTTTCTAAAAACAACATTTCATGAAATAACTACAAAAGTGAAAACTGTAGCCATTTATTTCCCTTTATAGTTTATTCGCCTAAGCATGACCTTCATCCACATACCAATTTTTTTCTCCAAATGTTGCTTTTTTGTGTCAGCAATTAGACGTTGTTCTTAAGGGGGGCTAGTTACCCCCTAGTACCCTATGTATAGGCCTAGTCATAAATCACCAATAAACCGGGTAGCCTATAATATGACAGCTATACATAGTTTACACTGCTGTCATTCAATTATTGTCAGATAATATTTTTAAGAGTTAAAAGTTTACAAATAAGTTGAAACAAATAGATGGAGGGCATGATTTTTTTTCTTCCGTTATTATTATTATTTTTTCATGCTCCAGAAGTTTTTCTTGCGCGGTATACTGCGGGTAGAAAGGTAGACATTGTTTAGAGGGCTAGATCAGACGCATGCTGGGCCACACGTGGGTTCATTTCATTGTAGTATGTCAAAGCAAAAACGTTTCAGGATAGCTTGCAGGAGGAAAATGATAAACGCCCATTGATGAAATAGATTATAAAACAGGGGGAAAAGTGAACAAAATAGTTTATTTGAGGAAGAATCTATTTCGAAGTTATTTTCTGTGTGATCCGATAGGAGAGGTGAATCCTGAGGCCTGTTGGCTAAGACCTGCAACTAATGGTGTTTGACTGCTGCTCTCTCGGTTTTGTTCACCTAAATCCTAACCATTCATTTTCAAGTGGTTACCTTACACATTTCTTTCTGAAGAGTCAACTGTTCTGCTTTGAATGCGATGGGAAGAGAAAGTCCGTGTGTGTCCTAACTGATGGCACAGAAAGTAAATCTCCATGAAATGATGCTCTGTAGGCGTTTCCCAGGAAGATAGACGCATGCACTGTAAAAACAACAACAAAACACACCAACAAATCTAGTTGTTTCAGCTAATTATTATTAAGTAACTGGTTCCACAGCCTTTGTTTTTGTTCACTAAACTTTTCGGTCAAAGTGTTACCTGAAGTTAAAAAAAACACATGACCAACCAACATGATAAAATGTACTCAAAAGTGAAATCAATTTCAAATGATGCGTTTGCTCAATTTGTCTCATATGTTCATGCAACTAAGAAAAGGCTGTGGAACAGTCTTTTGCCATACAATGGTTTCAACTTACATATTTGACACGTGATTACATTGTTCATGTATACAGTAATCATTATTCAATATGTCCTTGGCTGGGATTTGAACTCACAACCTCTTGGTTCATGGCATTCCGATCTTCCTGCTATACACCCCATGTCTGTGTAGATTGTCAGTTAATCTATCTATTATCTCATCATTGATTCGATGTGTTTGTTTATAGTTGTACAGGTGTCTAATGGTGGAACATATTACTCTGTTGTAATGTTACTCCTTCACTATGATAAATAAAATAGCTTTTCTTGAGTGTGCTTTTAACAGAGCTGAGATTTACTTTGAAGTGCACCAATACAGGTGAAATCAGTTCTTGACAGACATTGTGGGGTAACAGGAAGTTTGGAATACTGTTGGAAAGGGGGATACCTAGACAGTTGCACTCAACTGAAATGCATCTTCCGCATTAACTCAACCCCTCTGAATAATGGAGGGCTGCCTTAATCGATGTCTCACGTCATTAGCGCCTGTGGAGCAGTTGTTGGGGGTAACTGCCTTGCTGAAGGGCAGACTTTTCCACCTCGCCGGCTCGGGAATTCAAGCCAGCAACCGTTCGTTACTTGCCCAACGCGCTTAACCCCTATGGCTACCTACCGCTCCACGAGGTTGTGAGTTCAAATCCCAGGTGAGGACATGTTTAATAGGCTACTAATTACTGTAAAAATAAACATGCACAATGTAGTCAACGTGTGTCAAATATGTTAGTTGTAAACGTTGTATATTAAAGCAGTGTGTGTAACTAGTTCCTCGGCCCTTTTGTTAATGTAAAATGTCAAAATAATCATTTCTAGTTGAAAGAACATACTAGACAAATTGAGCAAACACATCATTTTAAATTGACAGATTTTTTGCCTTCGTTTTCTAATGTTGAAGCTAAGTTTGGGCCAACAACATTTTTTACATTTAGGTAACACTTTAACCAAAAAGTTGAGTAAACAAAAAAAGGCTATGAAACCAGTTACTTAATAATAGTTGAAACAACTAGATTTTGTTTACA
Source organism: Salmo trutta (assembly GCF_901001165.1). NCBI lineage: Eukaryota > Metazoa > Chordata > Actinopteri > Salmoniformes > Salmonidae > Salmo > Salmo trutta. Next base: position 45,678,715 of record NC_042973.1, read on the forward strand.
GTTTGGTAGCCTGCTTCCATAACTAACAACAACATGAATTGTAATGATTTTTAAATATATTTGACAAATGATCTCACACTAGTAGGCTGGCTACCCACTATCCCTCTGATCCAGTAGTCTTGCATGTTACACAGGCAGGGTCGATTTAGTTCATTTGGACTATTTATCCTATTTTCAGGTTAATACGCGTTGGGCTATGGATCTTTTATGCAAAAGAGCCATGACAATAATAACATAGTCAGAAACACTTCCACATGAACATATATAAAGCCTACTCTTATCTTTTCAGACCATTGAATAATGTATTTATCAGGGCAAAGACAAACTGTAGCCAAACCCATATTAAGACACCTTAACACAGCACCCACCTTCACAGAAGAAGAAAAAACATCACTGGTATGTTCAAAGCATTTTATTCTTTCGCGATCCTTCGAAAATCCCCCTATTGTACAAATCAAGCAGATGGTTTGCAGGAAATATAGCTTAGCCCCAGTGACCGAAACTAATTTCTACTAGCTTTCCAAGCCAGCACGATTGTTTTCTCTTTACCAAATAGAGATACAGCAGCTGGTCAGTCGCTGAATTCATCAATTTTAAACATTTAAACCCATTTTGAAGATATTATATCCACATAAGGTGCACTCACCACCCACCCTCCTTGTCCCTAGACACAAGATGTGGCTGCATTCAATTTAAAATGATCCAGTCGTTAATACTGCTTCATAATTATTTGAACCGTTTAACCTACTAGAATAACTGTTTTAAATTCAGGTTAATTAAGTAAATGATTTAACATTTTGAAAATATATATATTGCCTTCTTGCGACCTCTTTATTTGTTTAACCGAATATATTCGACTCTTTACCTGACTTTCACTCTGCCAGTCTATTCAATATATTTAAGAGTAGCCAATTTAGTGAGCAGATGCCCATCATTTGCATTTAGACTAATTCTATTATTTTCCTTTAATCAAATAAATACCCTAATAAGGAGGGTTTTTGATCATGATTGCAAATTATGAAAACATTCAGGGAAATTTAAAAAAATACTATACTACCAAATCTGTTCAAAAGTAACGTGGCCTATTATTGGTTATATTATTAGAAGATAATCATCAAGTTTAAATTGTGTTTTTGCATGGTATTTATTTTACACGCTGCTTTGCTTTGGTCTTAACACCTTCGCTAAGCTCTCCCTCTTCAAGTCTGGCTCAGCATCTGTTTCTGACTAGGATCCGGCCACTGCGGAACATTGAAGGGATTAGGAATGGCCTAAAATACAGAGAAGCTCTGACCAGCATTACATCGATATTAACTTTGCATTAAACATAACCCCCGTTTTCAAACGGAGAGAGGCACAAGTCCAACGGACAAAGCGTTTCAGTGTGTGTTGCTCTCAATGCACCTGTTCCCCAATTTCATTGGTAGCCAATCTGTCTATGAAGGCTTTCCTTCGAACCCCTACTAATGTCAGTTAGTCCATCCTATATATGGTCATATATTCATAATTATGTTTTGCTTAGTTAACTATATATATTGTTTTTGTCGTTTAGAAAACACTCTTATCCAGAGTGACAGCATACATTTTCTTACTGGTCCCAATGGGAATCAAACCCACAACCATGGCATTGCAAGCACCTTGCTCTACCAAATGAGACACATGGGTTTCGTCATAACACTTGATGGTTTTTGCGACTGCACTTGAAGAAACTTTCAAAGTTCTCGACATTTTGCGGATTGACTGACCTTCATGTCTTAAAGTAATGATGGACTGTTGTTTCTCTTTGCTTATTTGAGCTGTTCTTGCCATAATATGGACTTGGTCTTTTACCAAAAAGGGCTATCTTCTGTAGACCACCCCTACCTTGTCACAACAACTGATTGGCTCAAACGCATTAAGAAGGAAAGACATTCCACAAATTAACTTTAATAACAAGGCACACCTGTTAGTTGAACCACTGTAGCTCAGTTGGTAGACCATAGTGCTTGCAATGCCAGGGTTGTGGGTTCAATTCCCACGGGGGGCCAGTATTTAAAAATGTAATAAAATGTATGCACTCTACTGTAAATTGCTCTGGATTCGAGCATCTGCTAAATGACTAAAATGTAGATGCATTCCAGGTGACTACCTCATGAAGCTGGTTGAGAGAATGCCAAGAGTGTGCAAAGATGTCATCAAGGCAAAGGGTGGCTACTTTGAAGAATCTCAAATGTAAAATATTTTTTAATTTGTTTAACACTTTTTTGGTTATTACATTGATTCCATATGTGTTATTTCATAGTTTCGATGTCTTCCCTATTATTCTACGATGTAGAAAATAGTAAAAATAAAGAAAAATCCTTGAATGAGTAGGTGTGTCCAAACTTTTGACTGGTACTGTATATGGGAAACAATTGCCTCAATATTGTCTTTGTACCCTCCCTTAGCTCAACTAACCATTTCAATTCAAAACTTGGTTATTTTCTCTCATAGATGGTAAAAACATTGGACTTTTTGAAACCCTCATAGAATGCTCATTAGTCTTAAATCAGTCATGGGAGCTCAGGGGACATATTTAATTAAAATTCTAATCTCTTTGGTCCTCATAACGTTACACTGCCTAGCTGGATCTTTAGGGATCCCTCTGCACCTGGCAGGTTGTTTAGAAAAGTGTTTTAAACGCCTCTGGTTAAAATGTGCTCCACGAAAAACCAAAGCGCTGCCACAGAGCCCAAAAAGGGGGGAATCTATGTGGTTGTCAACACCAGTTTAAACGAAGGGCTGGCTGCTAACCTTTCGGTTATGCTAACTGTGGAATTATTGTTGTTGATCATTATAATGTCCAGGGGCGTCGTGTACCCAAAAAATCTGAGGGTGCACAAAGTACATGAGGCTGGGGGGTGGTCCGGAGGGGGGCTAGTCCCCCTGCCCAGAAGTTGTAGAATGTATTTTTCAAACACCTGAAACAGTTTTATCCTGTTATCTAGAGCCATAATCAGTATGCTTAATTTTATGTAAAAAAAAATGTGTATATTTTTCTGCGTATCTAAGCATACCTCTTGATCTGTCTGTATCCTCCTGACTGGTGGTTCTTTTTTCAAAGAAACTAAATATGCTTCTCTGCATCTCTACTAAAATCTGGGTAAAAGATTGAAAGGAATCTGAGTCTTATTCAGTACATGAAGTTATTGCTTGCTTTTCTAAAGTCTTACCAACCTTGCCAGGAGGCGTACCACTTAAGATACAGGTAACTGCCAAATAATGGAAACACTTCAGTAAATGAGGGATACAAAGTATATTGAAAGCAGGTGCTTCCACACGTGTGGTTCCTGACATAATTAACCAATTAACATCCCCTCATGCTTAGGGTCATGTATAAAAATGCAGGGCAGGCCATTATTTTGGCTACCATGGCTATGCCCCCATAGGATGACAATGTCCTCATCCAAGATTAGTCACTGAATGGTTTGATGAGCATGAAAACAATCTAAGCCACATGTCATGGCTGTCTCAATTACCAGATCTCAACCCAATTGAACACTTACTGGAGATTCTGGAGAGGTGCCTGAGACAGCGTTTTCCACCACCATCAACAAAACACCAAATGATGGAATTTCTTATTGAAGAATGGTGTCGCATCCCTCTAATAGAGTTCCAGACACTTGTAGAATCCATGCCAAGGTTCATTGAAGCTGTTATGGTTTGTGGTGGCCCAACACCCTTGAAGACAATTTATGTTAGTGTTTCCTTTATTTTGGCAGTTACCTGTAGTAAGACAAGCTAGCTACTCTAACTTGATTGATACCCTGAAATGGCTTCTTCGTAGCTAGTTATTAGGTTGGGAGATCTGGGCTATAAGCCAACTTCATAAAATTACTAGGTGGCTAGTAGTATTACACAGAAACAACAATATTATTATTATTATATATTTTTAAACAGGACAAATCTGAGGGGGCACGTGCCCCTGTGCCCCCATGGGCATGGCGTCTCTGATAATGGGAACACATTGGGAAAACCTACTCAATAAGATGGCACACCAAAAGAGCCCTGAGTCCTTGGAGGGGAGAGTATTTTTTTAAACCTGAGTACTTGTATGTGCTGACGGGGCTGCAGTGGGAGTTTGGGCACGTCGACACAATCTTTAGCTTTGTTTTAGGCCGGAGCTTGGAGAGCTGAGGAAAGCACCTTGTCGAAAGGGCTCTTTTGAGTTTGGCTGATGGGTTGAGCGTGGGGGCTCTGCAGCGGCAGCGAGGGCGCTTGTGTACCAAGGAGGAGCTGGGGTTGTTCTCTGACAACTTGAATGGGGGACGCTAGCGCCTGTTGGCTGGATGGTATTGATGTGGTTTAGCCGAGTAATCGGATTGAAAGTGAGCCATGGTATATATGTCAGTTCGCATTTCGTCAAGTGCATAATATGCGTGGCCGCGGCGTGGGGATTCTGTATTGAGACTTCGCCTTGCAATTCAGTTATAGAAAGCCAAAAACTCATTTAATTAAAATATAATTCGCATTTAACCGTTTACCGACTGATATATTTGCATAACAGCAAAGGCCTTTTGCCTTTTCTGTGTGTGAGTATGTCTTTTTCTGAAGGGTTCCCTGGCCTAGACCCTGTAAGTGTAAAGTGTAATTGGAAGTGTATAGTATTCATGTACTTTAGGAGGAGCAGGGTTTCTCACAGGGATAATCAAAAGGGAGAGGGAAAATCCCAGACAATGACATTTCACTTTTCCCACTAAAGGAGCAATAATGTCAGGCTAAGACACTGTAATACGCCTGGAGTGCTGGGAATTTCACGTGATATCATTTCACCAACAATTGTTTGTTGTTGTTTATATTGTTGCTTTTCTAAACACGATCATTTTTAATGGAGTTCATTGTTTGTTATTATACGAATGGACCAAGGAAATATGATCAGTCCTTAATCCACTTGTATAAAAACAAAAAGGGAACTGCAACCAGAAGTTTCCATAGCCACAATTTCACCCAATATCTCGTGATGACTGTCATTCATTCAAAGACCTGGTTAGCACATGCATGTTAAGCTGGGGGGGGGGACTAAAGAAAAAAAAACAATAGCCAATAGAAATGTGAAAACACAATTTAATTTAGTAAGGTTTGTTTGGTTTTGCACTCCCCACGAATAGCAACAGGTCCCACTGACATTAAACAATATATGGTCTCAGGAATGAAGCTTTCGGTTCTGGTTCTGGAGCACAGTGTTGTTTGACTCGTCTGTTTTATTTTCAAAAACAGAGTAGGCCTATCGAAAGGCTGGGTTTACCTAAAGTCCCTGGGTCCATACATGTGAACATTATAAAAAATAAAACATTTTACGTTTCAACTTTTTCTCTGTCTCAAAATGTGCATCAGCCAATTGAGATCGTCAACTTAGTTGCACGTGATAAAACGCTACATGCTAGCTGTTCCCACCACATAACCTGGCAGACTTAGCTCTATATGCTAACCTGACCAGCTGGACATGATTATTTCCAGTAACACATTTTGCATCAGCCAATTACATATGTTGATGTAGGTGGACGTGACTGAACACTTTTTCATGAAAACGTCCTTAACAGAGAAGTCAAATGGCATGATCTGATAGTCAAACGAACAAAAACGTGTGCAAAATATAAACTTGGCAAAAAAGCTCACAGTGTAGCGAGCCTGGCTCTTGGTAATTTTCACAGTTTGTGGTAAGTTTGAATCCCAGGTGAGATATAGTTTTTTCCTTTGAAATGTATAATTATATTTATTGTGTTAGTGTGGTGCGAAGGGAAGTGCTGCCAAAACCTTGAAAATGAAGATTAAGATGAACAACATTTGACATGAACATTTGACATGCATTATTAGAATCATCCACTTCATGACATATGCATTATTTGAATCAAGCATCGAGGACTAGCAGTGAACAGTGTTTTGCTTAACAAAACATCTTCACACAAGGGGGGGGGCACATAGCAACAGTTAATGTGCCCTGCAGATTTCAAGTCAACCACTTTAACGATGCGTGCCACCTGGAAGAGATGGCAATAGTGGTACATGACAGCAATTTGAATCCATAGGCGCTTAATCTTTTTTATGTACAGTAAACTTACACAGAGTGCAAATTACGGGGGAGACATGAGCTCCTCTTAATGAAACAAAAGTCAAACTTTAGTGGGGAGGGGGGGTCTCTAAATATTGATAATTTGACCAAGACACGTGCCGACAGCAAGAGCATCAATCTCACCGGAGAAAGCATCCAAGCGAGCGAAACAGTGGTCCTCTTTTTGGCCAGACAGCATCAGATACATGGGCTACACATAGAGAAACAGAGGGGAGCTGTTTCGCTCGCTCAAATGCTTTGTCCGGAGAGATTGACAATCTTGCTGGAGGCGCACGTTTCAGTGAAATTATCAATATTTAGAGAGGAGCTCATGTCTCCCCTGTAATTTGCACTCTGTGTAAGTTTATCGTACATCAAAACAAAAACAAAAAACATGAAGAGCCACTTGCGAATAGAAGGACAATTATGAAACAAGAATTAATTAGTTTTTGTTCTGTTTTTGTTGTTCCCATTTTTGGGAGGCATGGCTTCCCTTGGCATCTGTGAATACACACCATTGCAGTAGGCTTAATGACAGTCGCCGAATGTCACTTATGGTTTTTGTAACAGATGTCTCTTTCCATTCAGCAAACGGAGTGGATGAATGTGCGCTGCCGCAGGTAGCCTACTTTTTGAAGTGATTTGTTTGACAACCAGATGAATTTCATTCACAATTTGTACAGTTAAATGACATGTATCTACTATTAGGCCCATAAAATAAATGTGTGCACGTGCACCCAATAGAGACTCCCCTGAATGTCACGGTATAATTCGCACTCTGAACTTGTAAGAACCTAATTTCAAATGTTAGCATAAAAGCACATGGACGTGTGTGATAAGCAACAAAACGCAATATTTGGTCATATATGAGAAAACGTGCCTATTTAATTTTGTCTAACTTGCCTCCAGAGTTGTCTCATGTTAGTAGTTAGTAGCTAGTCAAGGATGCATCATGCAACGTTGACACACAACAATTGTGACAGACCAAGAGAAGAAAAGTAAACCTTGATTTTGGAAGTTTAAAATGTATATCTCTCATGGCCAAGTTGACCTATTTTTTTGAAATGCCATTGGTTGTAGAATACAAAGTCTAAGATCTTTGATTGGCTAATGCAGAATTTGTTAGCGTAGGGCTAAGTGTGTGAACAGCTATCATCAACTACATCAACGATTTTCATTGGCTGATGCGCATTTTGAGACGGAGAGACATAATGAACCTAAAGTATGGAAGCCCTCCCTGTGGCAATTTGAACCCACATATCCCAAATCAGATCAATAAAGCGTGATATTGACACTATATTGTCCTCTGCCAAAATGATTCTCCTTCTGTGTCCATCACAAGAAAAATCCTTTGAACCTGCCCCCTCCCTCTCTAGGAGTAATCCAGGGCCCAGACTTGGATTTTGGCCCCCACCCCTCCTTCCTTTTTCACAAGCCCAAAATGTACAGCAACTAAAAGGAAAGACAGAAAAAAATGGTGTTAATATCAGCATGTCAGACGCAAGATTAATCCTAATCTCCTTTTCTGTGTGGCAGGGCGCGGGGTTGAAAGGCATGGGGGAGCAGCGGACGGGGACTGGCAGCCCAGGATCTCCTCCTCCAACGGGATAATGCTGCCAGCCGCTGTGCCTGCTGGCTGTGTGGACTCCATATGGCCGTGGGGAGCCCCTTCCCTACTACTCTGGGCTTTCACAGTACACTTCCTGAAGAGGTGGGTGATATTGGCCCCCCGTCCTCAACCCATATGGAGAACCTCTGATCCCAAGCTGCTTGTGCTGGTATCCTTGTTCTCTGAATCAAAGGTATAATAACTTTTGATGTGGTTGCCCCACTGAATATCATTGTTGCCATGACACCATGCTAGGGCAGGATCTGTTGATCCATACAAAGTGAATGAGATGAGACATCATTTTCAGCATATGCTGTTCCTTTCTGTCCAACTTTCTATGATACTCCAGTCATTCATTGAAATCACTGGAAACCTTCCTGACTGCGGCTTTAAAGACATTTCAAGTTGTCTTTTTTCCACCTGTTACCACACTCTTTTCCAAGACAGGAAATATTTTACAAAACAGAGTAAATACCAACTTTTATAGGACTATTCCATGCTTTGTTGATAGCCCAAATATGAATTTGGCTCTATCCATTCTTTATATCATCACAAAATAGTGGTGAGTTTACCATGCTGGTCAAATGTTCTGAATAACCTCTATGATATAGAGCTCGCCAGCTTGTAGTCCTAAAAAAACGGAAATTAGTTACCTCTGGTTCGTTCAGCCATTCCTATAGGGGAATTGAATGGGGCTTTGTGATAAATGCCGAAAATAAGGTCTGAGGTTAACACAGGCTTAGGAGATCTTCTAAAGTTTGGTCTATGAGATAATATCAGTCAGTTAACATGACCTTTATGAACTACGAAGCTTTATGTGCTTGTTGTGATTAAATAAACGCTTCAAAATTCATAGAACAAAACGGAGACAATCTCCTAAGTCTGTGTTAACCACAGACCTTATTTTCAACGTTCATCCCAAAACTCTCCAAAAACCCCCACTCATTTCTCCATAGGCTTTGGCCTCCTTTAATACCTACAAAAATACTCCATTACTATTGCTCTCTATTGTGCATCCATCTGAGAGATAATGACAATAGCATTAAGAGTAATTGACAGAAGTAGAATACATACGATTCAAACAATGTGCAATGACTGCGGTTTCAAACTCTGAGAAATCCTGGCCTTTCAATGAAAGGTTGGAGAGCTGCTATAGATTATACAAACAGTGGCCAGGGAGAGCACAATGCATGAGAAGGTGGAGGTATAAAGAGAATAAAGGAATCGCCCCCAAAAGGGGACTTCTTTTGCCGTGGGACTTCATGAAGTGACCAGCCCCTGAAACCTCCAGTGGTTCTCCTGTCCACTGATGGTCAAGACTGCGGACAGAAAGGTCCCAAACATTTCTGCAGGACCTTTTGAACTCTGGGATGCCCTCTAAAGAGGGGCTTTCAGGGTCCTCTGTATTCAGTTCTCTGACAGACAAGACACAGAGCAGGGTGCCTAAAATACTGCCTGGAGAAACCTGAAAAGGCAAGCCCTCTGCAATAGCCTAAGCCACCCACACCAAACACACTCAGCTATGAGTAAAACATCATTTTGTCTTTTGCTCATATGTATTGTATCTGTGTGAGTAAAAATGAATGGGGATAAAGTGAAATAGAATAATATGTCGCTGTGTCTCTATACACTGAGGCCTGCATTCCAAGAAGCTAGCAAGCTCTGTAAAAATCCCCACAAGGTGAATTTATAGTCACTTTCTGTCAGAGTGAGTGAAACAGAGGCCTCTGAATCTGAGCTTTGTACAAAACCCATCCAAGAGTGAAGAGGCTGGACTGAGTACTTGGCCTGCCCAGCTGCCTTGAAGTGAATGGGTTTTCTTTCGGAGGCCATTGAATGCTCTCTGTCTCTCTGAATACAATGTAGGTGTTACTGCTCAGAGAGAAAATAACAAAAATAGTCACAAGAGCTGAGGTTTGTTCTTGAGGGGTGTTTTTTCATTCTTACTCAGTCATGAAATCATTCCTCCTTCAGATGAGGAGGGGTCCCCTTTACAAAGGGCCTGGGGGTCCCAATGGCCCTCCAGACATTTTTATGGGACCTTTTCTCAACTTGATACTACATTTGATTCTGAATAAAACATGAATACTTCTGTGTATTTTAAACAGGAGCCACGCTCTGTATGTGGACCTTCAATGGACTGAAGTAATTTTCTGAAAGCGGGAGAAAAGGTGAGGAATTTTAGGACACTACTTGCTTCCTCATGTGCACCTTTTTCTTGTCCATATCCAGGAAACATTGCCTTTTCTCTTTTAAAGTGAATCACTTTCGGACAAAAAAACAAGACTCTTTTTTCCCCCTTTGCCTTATAATTCTCTTGGAGTGTGACAAAGGGGAGTCTTTCAGCAGTCTATAACCCTCGCTGGGTCAGAGAGAAATCTAAAGACTATTAGGAGCAGAGAGAACACAAAAGGTTGGTGGGGGAAGCTGTTAAAAAGGAAGTCCCCATTCTTAGCGAGCTGAATGTGATGCAGAGATTGAAAGTTTCATTTTAGATTTTGCTGTATTCATGGAAGCATGGCTGTGAATGGAACCCATAGAGGGCCACAGTGGTTTCTTGGACTTTTATTCTCTGCCACATCTCAAGACACAGTTAGCTTAGCACTTCACACAGGGTGCAGCAGAAGAAATATGGGACTTGGCTATAGGATGATTAGCTTTCCTCGAGATGTGTGTGTGCGTGTGCGTGTGCGTGTGTGTGTGTGTGTGTGCGTGTGCGTGTGCGTGTGTGTGTGTGTGTGCGTGCGCGCGTGTGTGTGTGCGTGTGTGTGTGTGTGTGTGTGTGTGTTTTCATTAACAGGGTTTATCAGATGGCCTGCCTTAAAGGGGTTGTCGCAGAGAGGCCAAGAAGTTGCTTTCCACTTCCTTTCCCACCCCAGAGGTGCATTGATTCTGAATGAAAGGCTTGTTTGCACTCTGCTGTGTCACCGTTAAACTCTCTCATGTGAAAACACATTCAACATAAAGGCAGAAAAACACTTGCCACTTATAGAGTATTTTCTTACTAAAATATACGTTTTATTTAAACAAAAGGACGATCTTGAAGAAGTATGAAATCGGTTCTTGGAATCCCACAGAATTGACAACAAGCAAGATGACAAACGCTACAAAACAGAACAGAGAATTCAGTATTCAAACTGGTAATACACAAATAGGGTCAAGGCTAATACAATTCCCTTCACAATGTGAGTAGATAAATACATGCTTTTTCATTTCATTTTCACTTTGAAAACGTTATCACGTCCACCGCAACATCACTCACCAGATTATAGTCACACGCTCAGCATGCTCTGCCTTCATTCAGGCTCCTACACCAGCTTTGTTTAATAATTTCACAAGGACTAAAGTCACACACACCCACACATACAAAGAGAAAGAAAGGCGATACGGAGGATATTCTCGAGCGGCGCTCATTCATCCCATATCGCCGCTCCTTTGAAAAGGGCTGAGGGAAATGAAAGCGTGCACTAAGCTATTCACCTCCTATTTGAAGGTCTTCGTTTGGCGAAATGTGCCGTATCTGTAACACTCGAGGAGGTCCAAAAGATTTCCCTCGGAGAAAGAGTGGGTGCTCATTTCAGTCAATGTCCTGGCGGTTCTGGTGTGTGCCCCCTCTTTGTGCCGGCCCAGCAGGAGGCCTGTTGTCCTGCCACATTCACGTGCCGATCCCAGTCATCCCACACACAGGGCCCTTCACCTGTTTGAAAGCCACCACCACACTGCAGACACAGCCAATCGCCTTTCGTTTCGCACCCGTTCTGTCTCTTTCAAGGAACAGACTGTAATTTCATCAATTTCTCATGCCTATAATTGCCATGAATACTTTACATTTCCATGTCTAAACATCAACAAAAAAGGGATTTCATGGCCCCGACTTCAGCCAGGCAGATCCACACTGGCAGGGAGAAGAAAGAAAACATAAAATCCAGAGTCTCTGTTACAGTCTGGATACAAATGTGGTTATTTTCTATGGCATGGAGAAGGTCAAATGACGAAGGAGAGTTTGATTTGAGCTGCCGAATTTAGCAGGCTGAAAAGCCAAAAATTCTATTGTCTATCTCATCACAGATAACCACAGTTGAGTAAAAGGAAAATACATGTTTTATAAATCCGTAGAAATTATTTTGCGATGGTTTATTTTCTGAAGACATTCAAGGGACGAAAGACAAGTACACATGTAAATAGCACTGCAGGTATTATGCTTTCTCACTACAAAATGAAGTTAGAATGGTGGACTAAAGTGTGAGATAAAATAAAAACACTCTGTGGTACTTGTGGTCAGTTGCCTGTTGCAGTGGACAGAGGTTTGGGATGGAGGGGATTTTTCTGATCAGCTGAAAAGTAATTACTTTTACACCATGAAAGCTGCCTGCCTTTGTCCCCTGCTTTATACGAGGGAACATATTTAGGTATTAAGGGCCCAGTGTCTGGATGCAGGAAAACCATTCCCAAATTTGTAGAAGGCGCCAGAGACAGACGGCATTACACTCTCCAAATGCTATGCTTTTGCATTTCAATGTGTCAACGATCCCCGTCCCTTAGAGAGGGCTGCACCATTAACATCTTTAATCCCTAAAATATTGTGAACCCCAATGAATGCCTCCCATCTAAGCATATGTGTAATTATTCTGTAATGCTCCCCAAAATGTGATTTATATCGTTTGCTCAGTGAATCCCCCCCTCCACATCTCCTTTGTGGTCCAAATAATTGTTTCTTTTTTTTTTGGGGGGGGGGGGGGGGGGGGACTTTGAAAAAAAAGGAGAACAACAAAAAAAGGGCTGTGAACAAGCCTCATATGAACCGACAATTTACATACTGACATATTCTCTCATCTTTCCACCACCCGAAAGAAAAGAGGGCCTGATTTGTTTGAAGGGGCACGTTGCGGTCGTGAAAAGAAAAGTTAAAATGAGGATGAATTCGAAAAGCATAGTCTCAAAGAAAACGAATCCTCTGCCTGGGAATAATAGAGTGAGCGCCAAGTCATGTATAAGTAATCAGTAAGTGCGGACTCCATGGCTTCTGCATCGTTCTCTTTGTGCCACTCCACAGTGGAATGGGGAAAGGATTCAGGGAACTAGAGCCTTTGATTTTGGATGGATTGAATCACATTATTTGTTTCTTAACTGGAATAAAGAAGAGATCCGTCCTCCTTAAAATGGTAACCACATATTACTATGCTCATTAGTATTTAAAAAGTGTATTTGTTTATCAAATGAGTATAGCTCTACTTCCTCTAACCATATTCCACTTTGATCCTAGAAAAACAAGTCTAAGGTGCTTTGGAATATGGAGTTTTGTGTATGAGCCACATAATCAAGTTTCTAAGTTCATTTTATGTGGGATACAGAAAACTGTAACATAACTGTCTTGCCTTATCCCATCTACTGTGCATCATATTTATCTGAACTGACTGAGTGGACCAAGTTCTATGAGAAGTTATGTAGCGATTAGTTCATTTTCAAAGGACAATATAGTGTAGCTCCATCCAGGCTGGGCAGGGTGAAAGCCAATGAGTGTCAGTTATCCATTAAGTTATTCACCCTTACTTTGGGGCTTTTCTCTAGGCCCACTAAACCCTTATATATACATTGGTTTGCGACAATAAGTCTCTGTTAATTAGCATCAAGTGTTGCCATGCCGAGGATTTGAAGAAGCCACATTCAACTCCCTCTCGCTATCTAATTTTGGAAATAATGAGAGGGGATGACATAGGCAGAGGAGTTTTAGTTTTAATTTGAGCCCTCTCTCTGTCATTGTATCTAATGGGACTTTCTATTGGCGGTAGAAAACAAGGGGGCCTTCAAGTGGGATTGGACCATTCCTCCTGCTTCTCTGGGCCTGGAAGAAAGGAGCAGGGAGAGGTGGAGGGCGCTGGTAATTCTGGGCTTTAATTAAGACACTTCACTTCTTCTATGGAGCTTTTCACTCCCCTATAGTTCAGCTCCCGAGTGTGTTGAAAACAGTAAAAGAGCCGAAGGATAGGGTATTTTGAGAGAAAAACAGGGATTAATTAATGGCCAACTTTACGTTAAAGGCCATGTGCTTGCCGTTTTTGGGGGACTTCACAGGGACATCTGGTGTGCAATGTTTTGTGTTTCAGCTCAGAGAGAGTCATCTCTTGCTGACTACACTCAGAAAAAAGGATACCATCTAGCACCAAAAAGGGTTCTTCGGCTATCCCCAGAGGAGAACTCTTTGAAGAACCCCTTTTGGTTCCAGGTAGAACCCTTTTGACAGCCACATAATCCTTTTGGAACCCTTTTTTTCTTTGTGTGTATAGTACAATAAACAAATGCATACACTAAACAAAAACAGGCATTAAAAAAAGCCTGCGTTATAGGTGCAAACCTTCTTATCTGGTCAACTGTTGATGCAAATTGAGATTTAACTGAGCTAAGTTATAGTACCCCAGAAGTTTTCTCCCCCAAGGTAACACCATTTTTTTTTTACATCCCTGTAATGATTGATACAGACTTGGAAGAGTTTCAGTGTTGGATAGCCATAGCCAGCTAGCTAACATAGCATCCCTCTCTGTTTGAGCCGGGTGTTTGAGTAGGCTAAACTAACTAGCTGCATTTGATGCTAGCTAAGTTCGGACACTTTGTAGAGGTTGAAAGGACACCTGAATGTACCCTGGATACCCCATAACACCACCACAATGTTTGAGTGAGGTTGATATGGTAGGAATTGTGTTTTTATACTGAACAAATAGCATTTAGGGATTGCAAATATGTAATAGCACTGGAATTATCTAATTTACAGACATATGCCACTTCGGAGAGGTTTAGGGACACTTGGAAACATCCCGTGACCACACCTGACACCACTTACTAAAACATCTGCCCATTTCTAGTTGTTAGGTCTGTCAATCCCTTTTTTTCTGATATTGTTCACATGTTGTGGAAGCCATCTGATGTGTTTCCAGCTTTGGGAATCAATAATTCACTTATAGCTTGTCAATTTAAGATTACTTTCAAAATGCATATTTTGCGTGTGCTTGATCTTGTGTATTCTGAACTATGTAACTCCTTTCGATCTTCTGATCAATTCCTCATAATCTCTCAGATGTCTTCTTTCCAAATATGGGTATGTCTATTTTGCCATTACATTTAAGAGGTTAAAAATATAAAACGTAGAAGTGTTTGAAAAAGTATAAAAAGTATAAAATACAGAAGCACTGTATTGCCACTCAAACTCTTTTTCCTTCCTACTTTACATCTATGCTCCTAGAACCCTTCTCTATGTGCAGCAACCCATTTCTATGTGTTCGCTCTTAAGGAATTTACTCTACTCTTTACTTTACTCTAATTTACTCAGAGTCAGGCAGGTAGGATCAGGCTCAGGACAGGCAGAAAGGTCAGAACTGGGACGACTAGAGCAAACAGGAGTATGGAAAGGCTTGATGAGACAAGACGAACTGGCAACAGGCAAACAGAAAACGCAGGTATAAATACACAGGGGATAATGGGGGGAGATGGGAGACACCTGATGGGGGGTGGAGACAAGCACAAAGACAGGTGAAACAAATCAGGGTGTGACAACACTGCCCTTTTCAACAACAAAAAAGTACCTGTTGTATCCAGGCATCATGCCAAGCACACAGAGCAAAAATACAATGAAAGGGCGACTCGCTCCATCGCCACCACAGGACACTCCGGCACCACTGGTGAGCGAGAGTCTACCGACCTGTGGGCTTACTCGCCACAAGAGCAGGGAAATGGCGCGCGTGCACAGTCCAGCCCTGAGTCTGGTCCACGGTTACGAAGGGCTACAGACTGCAGTTTGCTCTGAGACCACCCGTTTTTAGAGCCCGTTTTTTAAGAGGTGCGTGACACGACTTCCCTTGTAACCCACCTCTCCGAGCTCGGGTTCAACATCAAATCAGATAGAGAGCTGTTTGGTGCCAACACAGAGAATAGAATACCTCTCTCTCTTATCTGCAACCCTCTCGGATGACCGCATGTTCCACAGGATGTGATCAACACGTGATCATTCCGAAAATGTTCAGATTTCAGGGTTGGGTACCCAGGTGTGTGTGCCACGTGTGTTGTGTGTGTCAGTCACCAGATCTCAGACCAACTGAACACTTATGGGGGATTCTGGAGAGGTGCCTGAGATAGCATTTTCCACCACCATCAACAAAACACGTAATTAAAGGAATTTCTTGTGGAAGAATGGCGACGTATTCCTCCAATACACACACGAGTTTCAGACCACTTGTAGAATCTATGCTAAGGCACCAAGGCGCATTGAAGCTGTTGTGGAGACTTGTGGTGGCCCAACACCCTATTAAGACACTATGTTGGTGTTTCCTTAATTTTGGCAGTTACCTGTATTTCACCGCATTCCCCTACTAGCAAGAGTGTGAGGAAGTTCGGTATGCTCGAGAATGAACAGAGGACGACCGAGTGTCTCCTTATAATGAGGGGAGGGACTCACCTCATTCGCCACTCGACCTGTCTGTATCCGACAGGCGTGTGTGATAGGTTCTTTCAAGCTTCTGAGATTCTGGTGAATCCCACATGTGAGATATCTCATAATATCAGAGAACCTGGGTTACGCAAGTAACCTTGAGTTTTTTTTCCCCCTCATCCTGCTTTGATGTCAGCTTTCTCGGGTTCCCTTAAAGTCAATGGACACATGGGGTCAAGGCCAATAACAAATGAAAATCTTCTCTTTCTCATGTTTCTTTGAGAAATACTCTAATTGTCCATGTTGCTGCTGAATGAGTCAGCAGTAATAATGTAGATTAAAGCAGTAGCTTCAAAGTCCCCTGGATGCCCTCTGATCTGTTGAGCTTGGCCTCAGCTCGTCAGCTCAGGGATTCGATCCAGCTGGCCCAACGCTCTAACCACTAGGCTACCTGCATAGCAGGTATTAATAGTAGTGTTTATAATGGTACCTTCTAAGCATAGCAAGTATTGCTATGGAGTGTCCATGTTACCGCATCAGCAAAGCAGGTATTTATATGGTAGTGTTAATGTTACCTCATCAGGATAGCGTCATGTCTCTCCTCGTCTTTACCATTAGCAAGCGTAGGGAAAGTCATTCACCTATTAACTTCAGCCAATGAGCATGGCACACTAAGGCAATTCCACCACGCTTGCTGATTAACCTATGGGATCACTCGTGTAATAATCACTTCCCTTTCTGTCAACCAATGGGCATACATCTAGGGGAGTACTTATGTTAACTCACCCCTTGTCTCTCACTTGATGTTTTGCAGCAACAGTCTTCCAACAACCTTGTACCTCCCCACCACCACCAGCATACTAACCTGAAGGCCCATCATCGGAACCCCATTCTCAAAGCGGGGGGGGGGGGGGGGGGGTCGATGCCAGCAACCTGTCATAAACATCTGGCTCGGAGGAGCATTCCTCAGAGACGAGGCCCACCGCAAACTATTCAATACAATTCCATATTGTGTTCCGTCTGATGTCATTCAGTTAAGCCTGAACTCGACTGAAGTGAGGTTCTTAGTGAGGCTCACTGTGCTCTTCATTTCTCTCCATCTGAAACACTAGTCCGTACGTACTGGAGAGAATGAGAGGAGACTGGACGGATGCCTATCAAGAGACACCCGGTCCAAATGATGGACAGATTAGCAAGAACAGATGGAAGGGTCACAGTCGAACAACTCTACACGGAACACATAAATACAATGTTGAAGTGGAGTTCATTGTCCCTGACAGACACTGTCAATCAAAGTGGGTGCTCCTCGCTCCACTGCTATCACTAGCAGGTCCTTCTTTAACCCACCCCATGGCCCAGTGAAAAAGAGCATTGTTAATGTGCTGAAATCTTCCTGGTGGCTATCAGCACTCTTCTTTGTGACTTTTAACTCTCCAAGGGAGCCAACAGGCTGCATGAGGGAGGTCACACTAAGAATGTGCGACTATGTCATAGGTCTTAGAGTCTGTGCAGCTAAGTCAAGACTGAAAGGGGATCAAGCTCATGCTGCATTTAATACACTGCCCCATGTTGGGACGCTAACAATGCTGCCATCTCCCCCAGTGATGTCATCTGAGACCCTGCTCGGCTGTGAAGATTCTAGGGCTGCTGGTTCCTGCTGTAGGGTCAACCCCCTTGGTCATTTTTCTCTTTACCAAAGCGTTTGTTTTATTAGTGACATACTTATACATACATACATACATACATACATACATACATACATACATACATACATACATACATACATACATACATACATACATACATACATACATACATACATACATACATACATACATACATACATACATACATACATACATACATAATAGGCGGTGTCAGAGGAAAGCCCATGAAATTGTCAGAGACTCCAGTCACCCAAGTTATAGACTTGTTTTCTCTGCTACCGCTACCGCACGGCAAGCAGTACCGGAGCGCCAAGTCTAAGACCAAAAGGCTCCTCAAACGCTTCTACTCTTCTAGGGAAGAGAACCTGGGATAATCTACCATAGGAGGGAAGAGAACCTGGGATAATCTACCATAGGAGGGAAGAGAACCTGGGATAATATATCATAGGAGGGAAGAGAACCTGGGATAATATACCATAGCAGGGAAGAGAACCTGGGATAATCTACCACAGGAGGGAAGAGAACCTGGGATAATCTACCACAGGAGGGAAGAGAACCTGGGATAATCTACCATAGGAGGGAAGAGAACCTGGGATAATCTACCGTAGGAGGGAAGAGAACCTGGGATAATCTACCATAGGAGGGAAGAGAACCTGGGATAATCTACCATAGGAGGGAAGAGAACCTGGGATAATCTACCACAGGAGGGAAGAGAACCTGGGATAATCTACCACAGGAGGGAAGAGAACCTGGGATAATCTACCATAGGAGGGAAGAGAACCTGGGACAATCTACCGTAGGAGGGAAGAGAACCTGGGATAATCTACCATAGGAGGGAAGAGAACCTGGGATAATCTACCATAGGAGGGAAGAGAACCTGGGATAATCTACCACAGGAGGGAAGAGAACCTGGGATAATCTACCATAGGAGGGAAGAGAACCTGGGATGGTATACCATAGGAGGGAAGAGAACCTGGGATGGTATACCATAGGAGGGAAGAGAACCTGGGATGGTATACCATAGGAGGGAAGAGAACCTGGGATGGTATACCATAGCAGGGAAGAGAACCTGGGATGGTATACCATAGGAGGGAAGAGAACCTGGGATGGTATACCATAGGAGGGAAGAGAACCTGGGATAATCTACCATAGGAGGGAAGAGAACCTGGGATAATCTACCATAGGAGGGAAGAGAACCTGGGATGGTATACCATAGGAGGGAAGAGAACCTGGGATAATCTACCATAGGAGGGAAGAGAACCTGGGATAATCTACCATAGGAGGGAAGAGAACCTGGGATGGTATACCATAGGAGGGAAGAGAACCTGGGATAATCTACCACAGGAGGGAAGAGAACCTGGGATGGTATACCATAGCAGGGAAGAGAACCTGGGATAATCTACCATAGGAGGGAAGAGAACCTGGGATAATCTACCATAGGAGGGAAGAGAACCTGGGATGGTATACCATAGGAGGGAAGAGAACCTGGGATGGTATACCATAGGAGGGAAGAGAACCTGGGATAATCTACCATAGGAGGGAAGAGAACCTGGGATAATCTACCATAGGAAGGAAGAGAACCTGGGATAATCTACCATAGGAGGGAAGAGAACCTGGGATGGTATACCATAGCAGGGAAGAGAACCTGGGATGGTATACCATAGGAGGGAAGAGAACCTGGGATGGTATACCATAGGAGGGAAGAGAACCTGGGATGGTATACCATAGCAGGGAAGAGAACCTGGGATGGTATACCATAGGAGGGAAAAGAACCTGGGATGGTATACCATAGGAGGGAAGAGAACCTGGGATAATCTACCATAGGAGGGAAGAGAACCTGGGATAATCTACCATAGGAGGGAAGAGAACCTGGGATGGTATACCATAGGAGGGAAGAGAACCTGGGATGGTATACCATAGGAGGGAAAAGAACCTGGGATGGTATACCATAGGAGGGAAGAGAACCTGGGATGGTATACCATAGGAGGGAAGAGAACCTGGGATGGTATACCATAGCAGGGAAGAGAACCTGGGATGGTATACCATAGGAGGGAAGAGAACCTGGGATGGTATACCATAGCAGGGAAGAGAACCTGGGATGGTATACCATAGGAGGGAAGAGAACCTGGGATGGTATACCATAGGAGGGAAGAGAACCTGGGATGGTATACCATAGCAGGGAAGAGAACCTGGGATGGTATACCATAGGAGGGAAAATAAGAGCTCGTCTTTACTGGCTGAGCGCTGGATCAGAGGCGCTCTCTTTTTGTGTGTGTGCAGAGAGGGGTGGAGCCGACGGGCTTTGATTCCAAACAGGCTCTCTTTCAGAGACATCCCCGGGCCTGGCTGGGAGATGCTCACATCCCCGGAAAATTCGGGAGGAGAAAAAGTTTATGGAAGCGAGTAGGAGTTTATTCACCAGCGTCTGAGGCCTTTCAGGGCCCTGGGAGTGAGTGTCTATAAGGGGGCAATCAACCATGGGCTGGGAATTATCTCTGTTGCTCTCCTACCTGTGACGGCCCCCTCAAGTCTCACTCAATGAAAGGAAGAACAATGGACGAGGGGGACAAACAGTCCAGAGGAGTCTATCATTCTGTATGGTGTTATCTTAGGAACTGAATAAAACTGGAGTTCCCCCCTTTCTGCCTCATAGTCAGCACTATTTTCAGGAGCCAGTGGTACTCTTCAGGTCCCTTTCAGAACTTCTCAACAGGTTCACGAGGGCAAGAAGTGCAGTATATTAAAAAAGGGATAATAACTTCACTTGACTGGAGCTAACAACATTGTGAACTGAGCAGCCAAGCTTGCAAAAACAAAGCCTTTGAGAAACTTTCTGCCTTTGCAGCTGACTCGAACAGAAAATTATATTTATCACAAGGGACATATGTGGTGTTACTCTTATTTAATAAATAAACGGATTCATTAAATATAATGAAATATATTTTAAACATATATATTTGAAATATTCCCTCCCAAAATATTTAACCACATTTAAGTACATTTTTATTATAACATACTGAGTGAAAAAAGAAGTCGATTTTTCAAAAGGTGATTAAACCCAAAGAAAATCTAAATCTTTGATGCAATAAAATAAAGTTTATTAAGATTTGTGTCTAAGAGATATTTTTTTTTGTCGCCCATGGTGCCGAGTCGTAAAGTGGTGCTTCCTGGCCACCAGTGCTCTACCTCACAGACACACTGGCCCCTGCCTGTGGGAAAGGGGAAACCATGACTTATCTGAACATATGGTTTCCCAATTCAAGTCAAAGTGTCTGAGCCCTGTTGCATCTGGTGCCATTTCAGTTTGTTAAAAATGCCACACAGGGCTGTGACGAAAGGAGTAGAGGCAGAGGAAAATACAGTTATTACACACCCATGGGCTCATTTTTTCAGCTCATTAGCCACTGGCCTCCGTGACCAATTAGGTTTTGTCACCATTGCCGGGTCATTATGCTCTCATTTCTTGAGTAGTTATTCAGCCGTCACTTGAGGGGAAACAAAAGGGGGAAGGAATACCGCATTGAGAAAGGCATAAAAAGGCTGGCATCAATGAAAATTAATAGAAACTCGGAAAAGGGCTTTTTAAAAGTAATGAGTGATAATTTTGTGTCAAAGGGGACAAAGGGTCTTTCCAGGGTTATAAAGATGCTAACTGTGTGAGGATGCTGGGTCTTGTGACTGTCAATGTGGTAGGGAACATACGTCTTTTGACCTTTGCACTTTTGAGTCACTTTAAAATAAGAAATGATTCAATCATTTTCTGGAAATCTTACTTAAGACGAAGACAGGACCTCAGACTTTCATTATGTAGCAACCACCAACGAAATGTCTCCAAAGCCAATATGTTAGTACTTTGTTGAACCTCCATCAGAGAGGCTTCTGCTTAAAGCAAGTAGCAAGATTGTTAAGATTGTTAAAATGTATTGCCTCCACTGTGCAGGTCAGTGGCTGGCCAGTATTCTTCAATGGGGAGAGGGAAACACTGATGTCAATCACAGAGCGGTCTGGCACAAAGGGACATAATTGGCGTGGGTCCACCTCATCCCTCCATCTCGCTGAGCTGACGACCCCCAGGGGCCTTCGTGCACGGCTCTGGAACCCTCCCCTCCTCAAGCTGACCACAGACCATTTATCATGGCCCTGGGCAGCATGGGATCCCCCGCACACACACATTCCTCTCAGGGCCTGCCATGTGAGCACCACACACTCACACAGACCGTGGCAGACACACCATGTAACAACACATTTAAATAGGCACACCATGAAAATGGCTGGGTCAATACGATGACTAATGAAATAGTATCACACAGATAATGGTTTAGCACCCGAACAGAACTTCATGCACAGCTAGCAATTCTTTGTGGAGGCAAAAGGAACCCTTGTGGTTGTATACATGTGTGTAAGGTATGAAAAAGTACTGGTGGTGATATACTACTCAGATGTAGCTTTGAGGAGGCCACTAGGGCCGAGAGTCAATCTGATCACTGGTAAATTCCCGTTTTAGCATGCTTGACATCGAAGGGTCATTTCCGATTGAGCCGACATATGCAGCGTTTACCGTGAATGCGGTCTCCGCGAAGGCGGGAGCATTGCCTTTAAAAAGGTGCATAGCCAACATAGCTCGATCAGATGGAATCCCAGCCTGGGATTCTTTTAAATAGATATTCACCAAAAAAATACAATTTAACACCATTTTCCACTTTTTGGGTACTCAGTGTACCCATATTTGTTTTGTCATTACTACCATAGTAGGGCACTCAAACTCCTAACAAACACTACAATCCAAGTTAGAAGTTTATGTCTATTAGTACTTAAGTAAGCAAAATATGTACCTGAAACTGTCTGCGTGGATAGACTACAGATACAGTTACTGGAAAACCCTGTTTCTCCTAAATCTCTATTTGATTTTGTAATATTTTGGGACATGCTCCATCACAAAGTAAAATCTGGACTGAATAGGGTCACATTTTCTCAACAAGGAACCAGATCCTTCAACTAATCTGACTAAATCTGCACTTTGAGGCGGATTGGTCCCTAATCTCAATATAACATGAGTGAGACTACAAATTAACCGTACTTCTTTGCCTCTTGTTTGTGTTTTTTTACCCACTGAACATCTAACAGGGAGGTAACCATTGTTTTATTGTTTCAATGTAATTGCTTAGTTATGACATTTCTCAGAAGCTAAATCCCTTATTGACTTTCTCATTTTCTTCCTTTGACTGGATCATTGGTTAACATTTATTTCGATTTTGATTATTTCCGAATTTTCGATTTTTCATGCAGATGCACATGTTCTGATCTCAGTTGAATATTGTGAAATTGTGGGAATGTGCATGTTCCATTTATTATTTAGCTGGCTTATTAAGTATAGAATAATCCAGGAAGTTATTTCCCCAAACATTATAATATTGCTATGCTAGCTGTCGACTGTATCAACTGAATTTAAAAAAAAAACGCATTTTTGAATTTCAGAACTACTTGGCAACGGCGCCAGCTACATACGTCGAGTGAGAGAATGGACAGCCAGCCACTAGCATTAAAGCTAGCACAAGACTAATTCCCTATGTCTAAATACAAAGGCAGCAATTATATGCTAATCAGTGGAGCTCAGCAATACCTTTCTCCTCCACTTTCCCTCTCTGTCACGACAAGCTGGTGCACCGGCTCGTGTTTAGTCATGCCTACTTATTAAGCCATTACCTCTCCCTTAGGACACACTGGAAGAAGACTTTTCTCCATTATGAAAACCACTTCCTTTTTTTGCTACACATTCAGAGAGGGGGCTCTCAACGTTGGCTCCATTTACACGTGGACTTTATATTGCTCAGAGGATTCAAGAAAATGTATGATCATGAAAAAAAGATATATTTCTCATCAGAATTGAATAGTGTGGTTTTAAGCTTCCGCGTCTAGACTGTTAGCACCAGGTGGGATACAGAATGTGTTTGATATTACATTGTAGGATCATGTTAAACACAGTATAATTGCATTATAGTATTGTACTGTGGTGTGATTGTTGAATGTATGTTTGGATATTTCATGTGTCTTAATGATTATATGCCAAAGTACAGAACTGCTGTAAACCTGTGATAAGAACCTATGACATTCTTGTGTGAGAAAACCCAATAAAATAGATATCATAAGTAGTGTGGTTTTATTTAAACTATCAATTTGGCCTTTTTTAGCTCAATTAACATAGAAAAATACTCTCTGTATTATTCCAAACAATCATTCGAATGCAACAGTGTGTTAGTGACGTGTCTTTATCCGCTATGACAAGCTGTTGTGAAAATATTTCACTCTGTACAGATCTAGGTTGAAGACCAACATCAAAATAGAAGATCACCTTCTGAAAATAAAAGTAAACCAAAAAGGTGTCTGAGGTCAAAGCCCCAGTAGATTTCCCTAATAGATGCATACATGCATACATTAAAGATTTCAGACTATGCCCATGAGCCACCATATTCAACAGAAGAAGCCTAAGACCATTAAAACAAAGAGAAAAACAACGTGACAGAAACAGCAAAACAACCTGCCGTGCTCCAGTGGAGTCTATTCGCAGAGAGCGAGAGAGTCTCTTGTCAAAGTGAAAAGTCATTGTTTTAAAATGAAGTTCCCTGGGTGAATGATCCCTCCACGCCCACACACACACACACGGACACGCGTGCACACACACACACACACACACACACACACACACACACACACACACACACACACACACACACACACACACACACACACACACACACACACACACACAGTACTAGCCCCATCCAGGGCCATGAACCTCTTTCTTAATCAAATGTACATTTACTAGTTGCTTGGCCAGAGACATCTGCTCCATGCAATCAGTCAATATTGTGGATGACTTCAAAGCGGCCAGTTCATTAGCTGTGTCAGCTTTACAACCAGAAGGTGACGGTCTGAAAGTGAGCAATGCAATGTGGGACAATGGCGGGCTCATTAAGCAGTGATTTATCATGAGGGGACGGCCTGTTTAACCTTTGGCCAGCACTAACCTCCTTCCCCTCTCAAAGGCCCTATTGTCAACCCCAGGGGTCTCTGACTGTGTGAAAAGGGACAAGATGATCTAGTTAAAGTCAAATTAATTTCTTTAAGATCACTATAAATGCAAAGCTTTCCCCAGGGGAAGACAGCGGTGGTAACATGTGGAGTGTGCAAAGCTTGCCCACTTAGTCGCTTTTATATGGAAACACTTTTACCGTGGTTGCTGACTGTGTCACAATAACAGACCAACTCACTGATTCGTTTTTCTCCCTTTTTTTCTATTTTTGTAGTTAGGTTTGTTTTGTTTATTTGCTTACTCTGTCGTTCTATTCAATTCAAATTGAATTTGGTATCATTAGAAATGTCCAAGCACTTTTCTACATGTTCATTTAGGAATAAGTTCTTCCGAATTAAGTTAAGTTAAGTTGAGTTGTTACGTTGTGAACTCTTACGTTGCGAGTTCCCACAAATATCAGAACTGCAAAAAGAGAATGATATCTGTGTAAATATTTATAATATACACACAAGTATTACAGATACGACCTGTCAGTAAGTTTGCACTTGTTTTCAAATGCTACACAAAGGAGATATTGAACAATGTTCATGTGTGGACTTCTGCACAGCTCAGTGGCTGAACCCATTAGTCGGAGTAAATCTGAGAAGTCAGAGTGGATAATGTATCGCCCGTGGTTTGTAAACTGTTTTGTTAACAATGCATTGTATAGAAATGAAAAAAAGGGTCAGAGCGTTGAAATGTGAACAGTCGGAGGGATGTAAATAAAAGCACCCGGCAGCCTGTTTTTGGATGGTGCCTGACGACGCGCCCCTCCCGTCCGCACCGCCCCATTCTAACAAGGCTCTGCTTAGTCACACCACCTGCCTCCCTCATTCTTCAACCCCAGAGCTGGGCCTGTCAGGGGAGCAGACGGAGCCAGCCCTCCAGGCCCCCAGGGACAGCACCAGACGGCCCCAGGATAACCAGGGCCACAAATTGAGTGATCAATACAGTTCCAATCACATGGTCCGCACGCGGCTTGGCCTGCTGTGTTGTTCGCTGAGGCAGAAGACATGATGGCCGCCACCAGTCCATGTCTTTTGTTCCAACCTGCTGCCGTGTCATTATGGGCCTTTTATCTGCTTATAACCAAACCTTTGTGCTGGTCTATGTGTGCTTGTGTGTGAGAACGCCTGGGGTAGGGAGGATGCAGGCAGGGGTTAATTAACCTACGTTCGGCACAAGTGACTTTAAGCGTCATCAGCATCAGAATTAAGCTGGTTAGAGTGTTGAAACTATGTCAACAGGCAATCTTTGAATCCCGACAAGGCACAAATGATGCCTTATGTAGCAAAGAGACATGTTAGAAAACACCACTGACTCCATGGCCTTTAGATAGCACAACATAACCCAGATGACAGGATCTCCCACAACAGTTAGAGAAGCTTCTCACAGGTTAGCACATTTGTCTAATTCTGTATCGGATCACTGTTGTGCTGTGTGACAGTAATGGCCAGCTAGCTAGCTATCCCCAGAAGAACACTAAAGATTAGAGGTAACGAGAAGCTCGATCCTTCACACACTGATCACCCATTAGCCCCTCACAACCCACCCAGACCCAGAGCACACACACACACACACACACACACACACACACACACACACACACACACACACACACACACACACACACACACACAACCCCCTCCCCTAATTGGCTCTGAAGGCTATCTTACCACTGTCACACACAGAGGAGAACTGGTGGTGACAACTGATCTGATTCCCACTGATCTGATTCCAACCACTTGATTAACACAGCTCTGTTGTGATATTGTGTGTGTGTGATATTGTGTGTGTGTGTGTGATATTGTGTGTGTGTGTGTGTGTGTGTGTGTGTGTGTGTGTGTGTGTGTGTGTGTGTGTGTGTGTGTGTGTGTGATACAATATTGAATTAGCACCACCTGTAATCAGATCATTTACATGCTGGATAATATTTTTCACACAAGGGAAATGTCAGCCTTAATAGCCTAATAGTAAAACTTAACAGCTTTGACAAGGAAAACTGTAGCCTACATCTTTGAAATATGATGATTTTGAGTTATAACTTGCTGAAATGTATTTGCAAAAAATATTACGACTTGAAACACGTTGTTCCTTTGAATCATTTGAGTTACGCTATGCGATATTTCCACTAGCTTTCACATTCAAATACCACACAATCAAATAGATTCTGCAAGAGGGAGAGCCTTTCGATAATGCCTTTCTTTATATGCTGAATTTGAACCATTTCAATCTTCTTTGAAGTAGATTTTGGCACATTTGATGCAGAGATTTAGAAGCAGAGAATTAATAAAAATAAGAAAGGGGCTTTGGAGGTGTTTATAGATTTCAATTATCTCTCACTTGTAGAGAGCAGCAGAATGTGTGGTCTGATTGGGTCGCCACCTCAAGTATCACTTGAAATGTACACAGCAATTTTTCCCTTTTTCACCACACTACTAGTCCGCCATGCTAAATCTTCAAGGCATTTGCTTTGTAGGGGGATCTGCTCAGCTTGGTGAATATACAGAGGTTCTCAGGGCTAAGGTCTGGTGACAAAAAAACGCCCCCTCCCCCGAACACAACACTTACAAAGTAGCAGTGCCAAAAGCGGGAGCAAAATTGCCAAACTAGGCCTGCTGACCGCTGAGCAAACAGACTCAACGTAATGGATCGTCCATCTTCTCCACCCCTCCAATTACCCTGATCCCGTGTAGAGGATATGGCTGCATTGCTTCACACCCAAACTCATTCTGTTAATCCTTTACATACATATCAACCTCACATTCACGACCATTACTCTATTACACTGTTCCACAGCCACCCAGGTAGCGGGAGTGGAGGAATAGAGAACGCTAGCTGTGAAAACCTGCCTTCTTCAGGTTTAAATAATATAATGAGGAATATGCAAATGCTGTGGGAGCTTATGGGATTACTAGTTGTTGGACAGTGGTCTTCACCACAGTGATGGTGCACTAATACAGGTGTTAGTAAACTGGCATTAGGGGCCTGGCTAATGCTGCTCCATTCACTCTGGGATTGTTCCCTCGGCATTGACATTTGTAGCTCTGTTGCCCCCCTGGTAGGGAGCCTGGCTTGGGCTATTGTGGGTCTGCTGTTACACAAACTGACACTGGGCTTCCACACCAACTGTGGGTCTGTGGACCCAGTTCTAGACACAACTTGTGAGCCGTCTTTGGGCTAAACATGGTTTTCCATAAGTACCCTATGAAAGTCTACTTATTGTTCCTGTGGGGAAATCCATGTGTTGTTGCTTAAAGCTGACAGGCGTCTGTGCAGTCTACTTTACCAAAGGATATTTATTCTATTATATGCTATTTCATCAAATTACATCCAGAGCTGGGGGAAAATGTGTCACAGTAGTACAACACATGCAATACAAATGTATCACTTTAGCTGAAAACAAATGCGCTAGACATAGACAATCTTTTATTAACTGTTTTGTGTACAACTTGGGGACTTAAAAAGGGCCATTCCACTGATCCAGACCTGTAACAATAGAATCATTTACGTGGCTAATGGTGAGAAAAATCAAACAGACATATTGCCTAAGAGGATTTGAAGAGTTAGTGAGGTCCATACCAATTAGAAGATTTATCATATTCTCTGGCCTGGGAAAATCATGGGCATTGTTTTGTAAGATATTTGAAGGGTTTGTAGGATGTTGCCCAGGGCAGTTAATTCATTGTACTTTTCTCTCTGTGTTGGACTACGGCGATACTATTTATGTGCCTCAAGCTCTACACTGAAGGCTCTTGACTCTGTGTATCATGCAACCCTTCATTTTGTCACCAACCAGAGACGTCTAACTCTACAGTGATCCCTACAGTGATCCCTACAGTGATCCCTACAGTGATCCCTACAGTGATCCCTACAGTGACCTCTACAGTGATCTCTACAGTGATCTCTACAGTGACCTCTACAGTGATCTCTACAGTGATCTCTACAGTGACCTCTACAGTGATCCCTACAGTGCTGTCGGGTGGACATCACTAGCAACACGCAGGCTCAAACACTGCTGCATTTCTTATTTATAAGACCATTTTAGGAAAACAGACATTTAATTTATCCTATCTTGTAGCTCAAAAATAAAAATGCATACAAGCTCAGATCTCAATCTCGTTTTATGCTAAGAGTCCCGAAAATTAGAACCGAGCATGGAAAAAGGGCCTTTCATTACTCAGTCGCCTGGTCCTGGAGGAGTTCAAATGACAAATAGATGAACAGGTTGTTGAGACATATAGTTCATCTCAAAAGGCAGACTACATTATGAGAGGCTTCAGTGACGGTCAGTGTGCACCACAGTCAGTGTGCACCACAGTCAGTGTGCACCACAGTCAGTGTGCACAGCAGACAAGGCATCTCAACAGAAGCAGAACTGTTTTTATTTCAATTGTAGCATCAACAGTCTGAACTTGTCCTGCCACTATCCCTCAATTAGATATTTTTTTCCCCCCATCCCAATGGGATGCTTGAATTAGACTAAAGACCATTCCATTGGAGAGGAAATTGAGACTCCTACAGTTGCTTTAGACAGAGGAAGCAGCCAGCTGGAGAGGAGCATATTCATTTGACATATTAATTAAGCCAACAACAGTAGCGGTACCTGATGATTCTCCATTCAGGATGAGCTATAGACTAATCAGTTTTCTCATAGCATTACTGTATTGTTCTGCTTTGATTTGTATTAATTGAAATTTGTGAAAGTTTACCTTAGCCAAAGCCCATGTTAGCTAACTCTTACATAAAACAAAAACTGGTCAAATTGGCAGAAATCGCAATTTTTCATGTTAAATAGCTGATTTCACATGTTGAGCTTAAATTTCACGTGAAACCATATTTTTACATTTTACATTTAGAGTTCACAGCTTTCACATGTGAAAAGAAAACATGTTTTCACCTCACGTGAATTGCTGTTGCAAATCAATCTCATGTGAAAATCAAATTTGCAGTTTCACATGTAAGAAAACACCACATGTGAAAATCTCACATGGAATTTGTATTTAACTAGGCAAGTCAGTTAAGAACAAATTCTTATTTTCAATGATGGCCTAGGAACAGTGGGTAAACTGCCTTGTTCAGGGGCAGAACAACAGATTTGTACCTTGTCAGCTCAGGGACTTGATCTTGGAACCTTTTGGTTACTAGTCCAACACTCTAACCACTAGGCTACACTGCTGCCCCATTGCAACTGCATTTTCACATGTAAAAACAATCACATGTAAAAATCACATTTGCAGTTTCACGTAAGAAAACTCCACATTTCAATCTCTCACTTTCACATGTGGAATTTCAAGTTCACGTGAAAACCATTCACATGTGAAAATCTATTTTGCAGTTTCACATGTAAGAAACATTCACATGTGAAAATGTAACTTTCACATGTGGAAATTCACGTGGTGGTGAAAGTGTTATTCTCCTCACATGTGACAATCCGACGTCAAAACAAGTTGACTTTGAGGTTAAAGTGGGTTTATCAATTTATCTGATTTTGCTAACCGTTACTTTGGACAAAATCAAGACGTCAATATTCTTGTAATGCTTTTTGTATGAAAAATCGTAAATTACAGCTCATTTTGAGCAAATTATGAATTTGCGATTCACTGTGATTAATCACAGCAAATCCTGCGATAAACTCAATTACATTTTTGAATAGTTTGACAGCCCCAATTCACATTAAAATGGGAAAGTGTAGCGGACATGAGTCGGTTATGGTTGCTCATGGTCATGTGATGAGGTAGCCCCGCCTACGATATCGAAGTAAGTGTTGGCCCTCTCGGTCGAATGGTCAAGCCGTTAGCATCTCCCATAGGGACCAGGGTTCTAATCCCGTCAGTTATGAAAACACATGTGAAATGTCATGTGAAAAATCCATTTGACACTTCACACGTGTCCCAAAACCACGTGTCTGACTCACATGTTTGTTTACATATGAAATGTCACACATACAATACCAGTCAAAAGTTTGAACACACCTACTCATTCTAGGGTTTTTCTTTATTTTTACTATTTTCTACATTGTAGAATAATAGTGAAGACATCAAAACTATGAAATAACACATATGGAATCATGTAGTAACCAAAAAAGTGTTAAACAAATCAAAATATATACTATATTTGAGATTATTCAAAGTAGCCACCCTTTGCCTTGATGACAGCTGTGACCGTTGGCATTCTCTTGGCATTCTCTCAACCAGCTTCATGAGGTAGTCACCTGGAAGGCATTTAAATGAACAGGTGTGCCTTGTTTGAAGTTAAATTCCACAAATTATTTCCTTCTTAATGTGTTTGAGCCAATCAGTTGTGTTGTGACAAGGTAGGGATGGTATACAGAAGATAGGGCTATTTGGTAAAAGACTAAGTCCATATTATGGCAAGAACAGCTCAAATAAGCGAAGAGAAACAACAGTCCATCATTATTTTTAGACATGAAGGTCAGTCAATCTGGAAAATGTCAAGAACTTTGAAGGTTTCTTCAAGTGCAGTCACAAAAGCCATCAAGAGCTATGATGGAACTGGCTCTCATGAGGACCGCCACAGGAAAGGAAGACCCAGAGTTACCTCTGCTGCAGAGGATAAGTTCATTAGAATTAACTGCACTTCAGAAATTGCAGACCAAATAAATGCTTCACAGAGTTCAAGTAACAGACACATCTCAACATCAACTGTTCAGAAGAGACTGCGTGAATCAGGCCTTCATGGTTGAATTGCTGCAAATAATCCACTACTAAAGGACACCAATAATAAGAAGAGACTTGCTTGGGCCAAGAAACACGAGCAATAGACATTAGAACGGTGGAAATCTGTCCTTTGGTCTGATGAGTCCAAATGTAAGATTTTTGGTTCCAACCGTCGTGTCTTTGTGAGACACAGAGTAGGTGAACGGATGATCTCCGCATGTGTGGTTCCCAACGTGAAGCATGGAGGAGGAGGTGTGATGGTGTGGGGGTGCTTTGCTGGTGACAATGTCAGTGATTTATTTAGAATTCAAAGCACACTTAACCAGCATGGCTATCACAACATTCTGCAGCAATACACCATCCCATCTGGTTTGAGCTTAGTGGGACTATCATTTGTTTTTCCAACAGGACAATGACCCAACACACTTTCAGGCTGTGTAAGGGCTATTTGACCAAGAAGGAGAGTGATGGACTGCTGCATCAGATGACCTGGCCTCCACAGTTACCCAACCTAAACCCAATTGAGATGATTTGGGATGAGTTGGATGACAGAGTGAAGGAAAAGCAGCCAACAAGTGCTCAGCATATGTGGGAACTCCTTCAAGACTGTTGGGAAAGAATTCCAGGTGAAGCTGGTTGAGAGAATCCCATGAGTGTATAAAGATGTCATCAAGGCAAAGGGTGGCTACTTTGAAGAACCTCAAATATAAAATATATTTTGATTTGCTTAACCCTTTTTTGGTTATTACATGATTCCATATGTGTTATTTCATAGTTTTGATGTCTTCAGTATTATTCTATATAAAATATAAAAAATAACCCTTGAATGAGTAGGTGTGTCCAAACTGGCATTGTACAGTCGTGGCCAAAAGTTTTGAGAATGACACAAATATTAATTTTCACAAAGTTTGCTGCTTCAGTGTCTTCAGATATTTTTGTCAGATGTTACTATGGAATACTGAATTATAATTACAAGCATTTCATAAGTGTCAAAGGCTTTTATTGACAATTACATGAAGTTGATGCAAAGAGTCAATATTTGCAGTGTTGACCCTTCTTTTTCAAAACCTCTGCAATTTGCCCTGGCATGCTGTCAATTAACTTCTGGGCCACATCCTGACTGATGGCAGCACACTCTTGCATAATCAATACTTGGAGTTTGTCAGAATTTGTGGGTTTTTGTTTGTCCACCCGCCTCTTGAGGATTGACCACAAGTTCTCAATGGGATTAAGGTCTGGGGAGTTCCCTGTACCTTTTGCAGAATATCAGTCTGTCCCTGATGTTTTTCCTGGACAGAAGTGGCTTCTTTGCTGCCCATCTTGACACCAGGCCATCCTCCAAAAGTCTTCGCCTCACTGTGCGTGCAGATGCACTCACACCTGCCTGCTGCCATTCCTGAGCAAGCTCTGTACTGGTGGTGCCCCGATCCCGCAGCTGAATCAACTTTAGGAGACGGTCCTGGCGCTTGCTGGACTTTCTTGGGAGCCCTGAAGCCTTCTTCACAACAATTGAACCGCTCTCCTTGAAGTTCTTGATGATCTGATAAATGGTTGATTTAGGTGCAATCTTACTTGCAGCAATATCCTTGCCTGTGAAGCCCTTTTTGTGCAAAGCCATTATGACGGCACGTGTTTCCTTGCAGGTAACCATGATTGACAGAGGAAGAACAATGATTCCAAGCACCACCCTCCTTTTGAAGCTTCCAGTCTGTTATTAGAACTCAATCAGTATGACACAGTGATCTCCAGTCTTGTCCTCGTCAACACTCACACCTGTGTTAACGAGAGAATCACTGACATGATGTCAGCTGGTCCTTTTGTGGCAGGACTGAAATGCAGTGGAAATGTTTTTGGGGGATTTAATTCATTTGCATGGCAAAGAGGGACTGCAATTAATTGCAATTCATCTGATCACTCTTCATAACATTCTGGAGTATATGCAAATTGCCATCATAGAAACTGAGGCAGTAGACTTTGTGAAAATTTATATTTGTGTCATTCTCAAAACTTTTGGCCACGACTGTATGTCTGAAAACCATGTGTCTGTATTTTGTTTTTACACTGAATATTTTTCACATGATTTGTTCACGTGTTTTTTTTCTTCACATGTGTCCGAAAACCACATGTGGTTTTTCATGTGGGTTCTTTGTAAGGGAAGTGTAAGAAAGGAAGAAATGCTTGTATGTGTTCATACTAGTGAGTGCATTTATTTTCTTACATTTTTTTTCTTAATGTGTACAAGTTGCTTTGTCTGTTCATTTCAACAAGTGTTCTTTTTGTATGTAAAATGTTTGATTCTGGAATAAAAAAAACGAGTGAGTGGATGCTATCTGAGTTGTAACATGTTTGTTCTCAGAAAATCAACGGCAGATGAGTTTTAGCGTATTTATGAATGTGTCTTTGTGGATAACACATTAATGTCTGACACCATGCAGATAAACTCACCATCCACCTGGTCCAGTGATCAATGAAAGGCAATGAATCAACATGAGCAACTGACACAAACCCAACAACAGCTTGTTCCCTACTGCTCACTACAATTACTTCCCACTGACAAGAACAATACCACAACATTTCCCTTTCATGAGCATGCAATTAGTGACCGGCTGGTCAAAAGACTCAGATCTAAGGCTCATTACATACTGTCAGCTTCCTACTGTGTATGGGGTGGCAGGTAGCCTAGTGGTTGGAGTATTGGACTAGTACATTTACATTTACATTTAAGTCATTTAGCAGACGCTCTTATCCAGAGCGACTTACAAATTGGTGCATTCACCTTATGATATCCAGTGGAACAACCACTTTACAATAGTGCATCTAAATCTTTTAAGGGGGGGGGGGGGTTAGAAGGATTACTTTATCCTATCCCAGGTATTCCTTAAAGAGGTGGGGTTTCAGGTGTCTCCGGAAGGTGGTGATTGACTCCGCTGTCCTGGCGTCGTGAGGGAGCTTGTTCCACCATTGGGGTGCCAGAGCAGCGAACAGTTTGGACTGGGCTGACCGGGAACCGTGCTTCCTCAGAGGTAGGGGGGCCAGCAGGCCAGAGGTGGATGAACGCAGTGCCCTTGTTTGGGTGTAGGGCCTGATCAGAGCCTGAAGGTATGGAGGTGCCGTTCCCCTCACAGCTCCGTAGGCAAGCACCATGGTCTTGTAGCGGATGCGAGCTTGAACTGGAAGCCAGTGGAGAGAGCGGAGGAGCGGGGTGACGTGAGAGAACTTGGGAAGGTTGAACACCAGACGGGCTGCGGCGTTCTGGATGAGTTGTAGGGGTTTAATGGCACAGGCAGGGAGCCCAGCCAACAGCGAGTTGCAGTAATCCAGACGGGAGATGACAAGTGCCTGGATTAGGACCTGCGTCGCTTCCTGTGTGAGGCAGGGTCGTACTCTGCGAATGTTGTAGAGCATGAACCTACAGGATCGGGTCACCGCCTTGATGTTAGTGGAGAACGACAGGGTGTTGTCCAGGATCACGCCAAGGTTCTTAGCACTCTGGGAGGAGGACACAAGGGAGTTGTCAACCGTGATGGCGAGATCATGGAACGGGCAGTCCTTCCCCGGGAGGAAGAGCAGCTCCGTCTTGCCGAGGTTCAGCTTGAGGTGGTGATCCGTCATCCACACTGATATGTCTGCCAGACATGCAGAGATGCGATTCGCCGCCTGGTTATCAGAAGGGGGAAAGGAGAAGATTAATTGTGTGTCGTCTGCATAGCAATGATAGGAGATACCATGTGAGGATATGACAGAGCCAAGTGACTTGGTGTATAGCGAGAATAGGAGAGGGCCTAGAACAGAGCCCTGGGGGACACCAGCGGTGAGAGCGCGTGGTGCGGAGACAGATTCTCGCCACGCCACCTGGTAGGAGCGACCTGTCAGGTAGGACGCAATCCAAGCGTGGGCCGCGCCGGAGATGCCCAACTCGGAGAGGGTGGAGAGGAGGATCTGATGGTTCACAGTATCAAAGGCAGCAGATAGGTCTAGAAGGATGAGAGCAGAGGAGAGAGAGTTAGCTTTAGCAGTGCGGAGAGCCTCCGTGACACAGAGAAGAGCAGTCTCAGTTGAATGCCCAGTCTTGAAACCTGACTGATTAGGATCAAGAAGGTCATTCTGAGAGAGATAGCAGGAGAGCTGGCCAAGGACGGCACGTTCAAGAGTTTTGGAGAGAAAAGAAAGAAGGGATACTGGTCTGTAGTTGTTGACATGGGAGGGATCGAGTGTAGGTTTTTTCAGAAGGGGTGCAACTCTCGCTCTCTTGAAGACGGAAGGGACGTAGCCAGCGGTCAAGGATGAGTTGATGAGCAAGGTGAGGTAGGGGAGAAGGTCTCCGGAAATGGTCTGGAGAAGAGAGGAGGGGATAGGGTCAAGTGGGCAGGTTGTTGGGCGGCCGGCCGTCACAAGACGCGAGATTTCATCTGGAGAGAGAGGGGAGAAAGAGGTCAAAGCACAGGGTAGGGCAGTGTGAGCAGGACCAGCGGTGTCGTTTGACTTAGCAAACGAGGATCGGATATCGTCAACCTTCTTTTCAAAATGGTTGACGAAGTCATCCGCAGAGAGGGAGGAGGGGGGGGGGGGGGGAGGGGGAGGAGGATTCAGGAGGGAGGAGAAGGTAGCAAAGAGCTTCCTAGGGTTAGAGGCAGATGCTTGGAATTTAGAGTGGTAGAAAGTGGCTTTAGCAGCAGAGACAGAAGAGGAGAATGTAGAGAGGAGGGAGTGAAAGGATGCCAGGTCCGCAGGGAGGTGAGTTTTCCTCCATTTCCGCTCGGCTGCCCGGAGCCCTGTTCTGTGAGCTCTCAGTGAGTCGTCGAGCCACGGAGCAGGAGGGGAGGACCGAGCCGGCCTGGAGGATAGGGGACACAGAAAATCAAAGGATGCAGAAAGGGAGGAGAGGAGGGTTGAGGAGGCAGAATCAGGAGATAGGTTGGAGAAGGTTTGAGCAGAGGGAAGAGATGATAGGATGGAAGAGGAGAGAGTAGCGGGAGAGAGAGAGCAAAGGTTGGGATGGCGCAATACCATCCGAGTAGGGGTAGAGTGAGAAGTGTTGGATGAGAGCGAGAGGGAAAAGGATACAAGGTAGTGGTCGGAGATTTGGAGGGGAGTTGCAATGAGATTAGTGGAAGAACAGCATGTAGTAAAGATGAGGTCAAGCGTATTGCCTGCCTTGTGAGTAGGGGGGGAAGGTGAGAGGGTGAGGTCAAAAGAGGAGAGGAGTGGAAAGAAGGAGGCAGAGAGGAATGAGTCAAAGGTAGACGTGGGGAGGTTAAAGTCACCCAGAACTGTGAGAGGTGAGCCATCCTCAGGAAAGGAACTTATCAAGGCGTCAAGCTCATTGATGAACTCTCCAAGGGAACCTGGAGGTCGATAAATGATAAGGATGTTAAGCTTGAAAGGGCTGGTAACTGTGACAGCATGGAATTCAAATGAGGAGATAGACAGATGGGTCAGGGGAGAAAGAGAGAATGTCCACTTGGGAGAGATGAGGATTCCAGTGTAACTGGAAGGTTGCAAAATCGAATCCACGATTCGAGCTGACAAGGTAAAAATCTGTCGTTCTGCCACTGAACAAGGCAGTTAACCCACGGTTCCTAAGCTGTCATTGAAAATAAGAATTTGTTCTTTACTGACTTGCTGAGTTAAATAAAGGTTAAAAAAAATGTGGCCAATGGGAGAGCTGAATTCTCACTGTTGCATTGATTCTTACTGTATTTTTTTTCTCTGAGTCACTTATCTTCATGTTATTAGTAGACTAATGGTCTAAGGTAATTAGTGGTCTATCCAATATCAGTATTCACTCCATAAATACAATTTTTGTTTTATTTTTTTATTTTCAACCTAAGTATTTACCACAATCTCATGAAAATGCTGATTATTGTCATTTCAATGTCCAAATACTCAAGCAACAATGTTAAGCACGCCCTCTGCTGATAGAATCGAGAAAGGCCATTTTGGAAAGAGAATACTGAAGTCAGGGTTAGAGCTGAAGAGGGTTAGAGTAGCCTAGAAAGAGAGCCTGTGACACAACTTGCACGTTTGGATGTTAACAAGGCGACACTCCATCTTAACTCCTCCTCCAAATGTACTGGATTGGTTGAACAGTGCAGAAGAGAGCCTCCCCTGGCTGTTGTTTTTATTCTCGTTAAAACCACTATGTAGGGGATCTAGTTTCAGGCGTTTCTTTTACACATGCTACGTTAGGGAGGTGACCAAGAACCAGATGGACACTCTGACAGAGCTCTAGAGTTCCTATGTGGAGATGGGAGAACCTTCCAGAAGGACAAGCATCTCTGCAGCACTCCACCAATCAGGCCTTTATGGTAGAGTGGCCAGACGGAAGCACCTCCTCAGTAAAAGGCAAATGACAGCCCGCTTGGAGTTTGCCAAAAGGCACCTAAAGACTCTCAGACCATGAGAAACAAGATTCTCTTGTCTGATGAAAGCAAGATTGAACTCGTTGGCGAAGCATCACGTCAGGAAGAAACCTGGCAACATCCCTACGGTGAAGCATGGGGGTGGCAGAATCATACTGTGGGGATGTTTTTCAGCAGCAGGGACTGGGGGACTAGTCAGGATTGAGGGAAAAATGAACGGAGAAAAGTATAGAGCGATCCTTGATAAAAACCCACTCCAGAGCGCGCAAGACTGCAGACTGGGGCAAAGGTTCACCTTCCAACAGGACAACGACCCTAAGCACACAGCCAAGACTACACAGGAGTGGCTTCGGGACAAGTCTCTGAATGAGTGGCCCAGACAGAGCCCGGACTTAAACCCAATTGAAAATCTCTGGAGAGACCTGAAAATAGATGTGCAGCAACACTCCCCATCCAGCCTGACAGAGCTTGAGAGGATCTGCAGAGAACAATGGGAGAAACTCTCCAAATACAGGTGTGCCAAGCTTGTAGCGTCATACCCATGAAGACTCATGGCTGTAATCGCTGCCAAAGGTGCTTTAACAAAGTACTGAGTAAAGGGCCTGAATACTTACGTAAATGGGATATTTCAGTTTTAAAAAATATATACATTTGGGGAAAAAAACGAAAGAAAGACCTGTATTTGCTTTGTCATTATGGGGTAATGTGTGTAGATTGATAACGGAATACATTTTTTTAGTCAAGGGGTCTGAATACTTTCCGAAGGCACTGTAAATGGTACCGTAGATATGTCATGATACCACCGGATGCGTGAGATAATGAGTAGCATTAGTTCTGGTGCTTTGGACAAATTAGGATTTCGCATCTTTCAAATTTCAGAAATTTCATCACTGCTTTACAGGCATTCGGTTCTGTCATGAGCTTCTCCTCATGAATATGGGAGAGGGCTCTAAGTATTCAGAGAAAGATGCAAGTTGTTATCACATCCAAGTTATGAAAACTGTAAATATTCAAACTTCAGTAATAATTCAAGTTATACTGGCCTGTTGGTAAAAACACTTCATACTAACTTCAGCAACACACATTTTACTTAAGAAACGAATGCAAACGTAACAAAAGGTCTCAACTCAAAAGCCACGATTGAAATACACTTCGTGAGATACTCCAAAATGATTTCTTATGAGCTCTCTGACTCTCAGGATTCTCCTGTAACCCCAGTCCCACATAACCATGGACGTGAATTCCTGTTTCCCACCACAGCACACAGACATCCACACACATACCTCATCAACTGGCCTAACGCCTTGCCATTCTGAGAGGCCATTGTGCACTCTAATCTGGGAAACGTATCGCTGCTAAATGTATTTGAAGTTGAGCAATACCCTGAAAATGCAGTTCTTTTAGACTACCTCCTTGTTCCCTACCCTGTTTTGTTCCTTTGTGAGGGGACACAAGACGTGCCATTGTCACAGCTTCTCCTACTTGTTCTATTCTGTTAACCCCTTTAAGAAGTGGAAATTCCAGCACTCCAAGATGGGAGCTTTCTTTATGTGATGCCACCTATTTGCTGCTCATAAAACAATATTTAGGTTGATTCAGTGCATTGTGTGCGTCACCTCACTGAAGGGCCCCATTCATGCGGGGTGAAGGGTGTAGCGTGGGGCTATGCCGAGGTAGCGTGGGTCCCTGTGTTTTGGGGAGGCACTGTCACTTGTTAGTAGGAGTGGAAGAAAGGAGGCCCGCCAGCGTCCGATGCTTGGGTTAGCATTGAGTTGATTTAACCGCATAATCGGATTGAAACTGAGCCACGGTATTTATGTCAGTTCACATTTCATCAAATGCGGAGTGTGAATTGGAGTCGACAGTACAGAGGGTTAATCCAGAACTAAAGCCAAAATAATTAGGGCTCCGTTTAATCCACTCGCAATTCTACAAACTGGGGAGAACATTGAAATGAGAACGTTTTCTGTTGGAAAACATTTAAACGGACCTATCACGTCCCAGATTTTCACCCCTGCAAGGCACATGACAAGGAGTTTTGCTCCATGATTATAGTGATGAATTTTAAATGAAAAAGAAACACATGCACCAATGACACACCAAACTGGCGAGAAATGCATAGGATAGAGGTTTGTTGTTAAATTAAATCTAAATATATTAAACTTTATAAATAATAAACTTACAGTTTAAAGATGAGTCAAATATACGTAATTTCAATGTGGATCATTTGGTCATATTTGGTTGACATTGATCAGTGAGATTACAACCTATATTCACCCACTCAAAAAGACAGCCAAAGGATGGTTGAATTTCCAATGTGTTATCACTATGTTTTCAACCATCTAAAAGCACAACCAAATCCCAATGGAAAAACATTGTCTGATTTTTGGTATATTTGACACCCAAATGTCTATCACTGTGCTTTCAACCATTTAAAACATTGGCATAGTTCAAATGGGAATACAATGTCTGTAATGTTCGTCGTAAGGAGTGGACCAAAATCCAAAGGGTATATTGATCATCTTGTTTATTATTTATTGAAGGAAAAACACTTAAACAAAACAAACGACAAAAACAGTCCAATAAGGTGCACAGACTATACTGGAAACAACCACCGACGAAACACAAGTGAAACAAACCCCCAACTAAATATGGCTTCCAATTAGAGGCAACGACAACCAGCTGCCTCTAATTGGAGGTCCTACCAAAAAACAACAACATAGAAATAGAAAAATGAGATAGCCACATGAGATAGCCCGAACCACACAACAACAAAAAAACCCTGCCACACCCTGACCAAATTACAATAACAAATAACCCCTTTCACTGGTCAGGACGTGACAATGTCAGATATTTTATTTATTTATACAACAGATTAATGTGATATCACTGTGTTTCATCTAATAGCAGAACGAAAGTGCTACAGCTGTGGGGGTGCTTATAGTGTGGCATATAGTGGGTGTGAGGCAATGAAGCAGGCAATGGAGGTGCAACAAGTGACAGTGGAGAGAAGGGTGTCATATGCTGAGGCAGTGAGGGTGGTCCAGGTCCAGGGAGATACAGGTTCAAGGGAGAGATGGGTAGGAGCATCTAGACCGGGGATTACGGGGCAGGTGGGCGGCGATATGGTATACATAGATAAGAGAAAGCTGGTGACGTTCATAACAGGAACTATCAATAGCACTGCTAAAGTAGAGTCTGAAACAGAGAGGATTCAGCTAATAGTGAAAGCTGTTGGGAGACATCTGAGTGTGACAGGGTTGACATGGGAAGAGGTTCGAGATGACCTCAATCAGCCGAGGGTGGAGTCATGTATTACTGGATCTTAGTTATGGTGGTTGTACTACAATGGAATGCTTGAAGCCTGTTGGCTAATGGGCAAGAGTTCAAGAAGTTTGTTGTGGGTGCCAGCTAAGCCTGATGTTATTTGTATGCAGGATACATGGCTCAAACCGACTATTGAGTTTATCATACAGGCATTGGCGAAAATCTGATATCAACTTTGGAGGGGACAATTACATGACATTTTCTCAAGAGCAATTCCTGAGGGGGACACCAAAAGTAGTGCTGTAACACATAGCCTACATTGTAATATGGTAAATATATATTGAGGAACCAAAGAAACAAGGTGTTTCCCGTACTCCTAACTACCGGTACCCAAAACTACACAACTAATCACAACAGCAATACCATTGCCTTTAACAAATCTTAGTTCAGTCACCAGTTTAAGTTGAGAGTGGGGGTATCCATGGCATTTTCCAATTATGTTCCTATTTTACAAGTCAAAAAAAATTGAGAACCTTTCATAATGTTGCCAAACAAAGACTCAACAAACTTACCTGAGACTCCCTGTCTCTGCCAGTCTGTCCCTGCATATCTGTCTCCAACTCTGCTGTCTGTGTGCCATCTGTCTGCCTAATGACATCATTGTGAAACATTTCCATTAGAATTTCATTTCTTTCTTATGAACATTTTATCAACTAGTCTTTGAGATATTAGGCTACTAGGGTTCTTACTATGCGTTTTGGTGTATTGAAAAATACTCTGATGTCCGTCTTTTATTTTTCTGCCATTTTTCTACCTGGCTGGCTGGCTGGCTACACACACACACAGTGTGTAGGTTATTTACAGTAGGAGATGGGCTTCTATCATCTTCAATCATTCTATTTGGGCTTCGATCTAAAAGGTAGCTAGCAAATGTGAAACGGATTAAAATGACAAGAGTTGACAGCTGTATGAGTTCACCATTTACACAACATATGCTGCAACCTTTTGTAATTTTAATAGTTTGTTTCATATTGGCTGGCTTCCAACAATAGCTGAATTTGCAAAGCTAGCGAGCACCAATTCAGTTTCAGTGGTGTTTGCTATAATCTTTGCTACCCGGGTTAAATAAAGGTGAAATAAAATAAATAAATAAAAGTTCACTTGCGACAATTTAGCTTTTGCAACGAGACCATTAAATATATTTAAGACAATGGTAGAAGAGAGTGTAGTTCTGTTCAGTTTGGGTTTCAGTTTATCGCTAACCTTATCACAGGGACTTTGAAGCACTAACTTACATCATCTGCATGCTGATTCCATCTTTGACGACGCCACATAAATGGAATAGGTACTAGCTAGCTTAATAGTTAATATTTGCGCGCTAGCTCTGCATATTCAGCTAGTGTGTGTGCGCGATTGACTGGATTAACCTCACGTCAGTTATGTGCATTGAGTGCCTTTCAGACAGTAGATACGACCTCTCTGTTACCTAGCAAGCTAAGGAACTGGCAGTGGATCAAACCATTGTGAGGCAAAGGGTGGGGGGGTTGCAATCTTTTGAAACTTAAAAACGCGCTATTAAGTGTCTATAATCAGCACAATTGCTTTCATTGCGTATTATTAATATTATTTAAATTACATAGTTATGTTTCAGTGATAT
Source organism: Salmo trutta (assembly GCF_901001165.1). Lineage (NCBI taxonomy): Eukaryota > Metazoa > Chordata > Actinopteri > Salmoniformes > Salmonidae > Salmo > Salmo trutta. The sequence continues at coordinate 45,721,509 of NC_042973.1, forward strand.
ATTGGGGGGGACAAATCATATTTTTCCCAGGATGGGGGGGTCGTGTCCCCCCTGGGATTTCCGCCCCTGCATATAGGGATATGTAGTGGTGGGGGGATGGATGGATGGATGGATGGATGGATGGATGGATGGAAATGACCAAGTGATGGAAAATCTGCTAGAAATGAAAGATCTGGTGTACCTGAATGTTGGCTGAGGTACCAGGATTGATGTAGCCACAGGGAAAGAGTCTGCCTTGGACCTCACTATGGTATCTAGTGCGATGGCAGGAATCTGTGAGTGGGAGGTAGGCAGGTGGGTGTTTGGAAGGGCAAAGTGGGATCAGTTTTAGGAGCTGAGTGAGCAGGTGATGGCTTGGGTGGATATGAGAGGGGATGTGGATAGTATGAATAACTGGGTGAGAAAAGAGTTAGAGGGAGCAGCTACTGAGGCTATACCTGAGAGTTCAGGGAGGAGGAGGAAAGCAGTCCCATGGTGGAGTGTGGGACAATGGTGAGGAGTAGGAACAGGGCATTTAGAGTACTGAAAAGGACACATAACTTCCAATATCTGATTCAGTATAAGCAGGCCCAGGCCCTGGTGAGAAGAAATATCCGTCAGGCAAAGAGGTCATGTTGGCGTCGGTTCTGTGACACCATTAAGAGGATGAGTGAGGTTAGAAGGGAGTGGGATTATCCAGTGTGGACGAGTGGGAAGGATGTGGCAGTAACAGATGAGGAGAAGCGCATAGCTCGGATCATTTGTCAGAAGAGGTTCAAAGGTGAACCAAAGGTGAACCATTTATCATGGCAGAGATGAAAAGGCTGGGTTAACTTCACCTGGGAAAGATGAGGTGTGCTATGTTATGTTGGCCCATCTTAGTGATGAGGCACTGGATAAGCTACAGGTGTTGTTCAACAGAGTGTAGGAGGAGGAGGGGAAACTACCAGGCAGTTGGAAGGAGGCAGTAGTGGTACCAATCTGGAAGCCAGGGAAGGACCCAACGAGGCCAACAAGCTATCGGCCAATAGCTTTAACGTCACCTGTATGTAAGACTATGGAACGTATGATTACGGAGAGACAAACTTACTTCCTGGAGAGCAGGGGTTTAGTATCGACACATTAGAGTGGGTTCAGGAAGGGGAGGGGAAGTATGGACCCAGTGCTCTGTTTGGAAGCAGAGGTCAGGAAGGCTCAGGTGAACAAGGAGACTGTTGTAGCTGTCTTTTTTGATGTGGAGAAGGGATATGATATGATGTGGAAGGAGGGGTTGTTAATCAAGCTTGATATTATGGGGGTAGGGGGGAGAATGCACAACTGGATAAAGGACTTCCTGTTTGAAAGGTCAATCCTGGTGAGGGTGGGGAAGTCTCTATCTGGCAGCTACCTGGTGGATAACAGTACTCCACAGGGGAGCGTAATTAGTCCTCTGTTGTTCTCAATCAGGATCAATGATGTTCACTCTCAGGTACGGACAGATATTGGGAGGTCGTTATTTGCAGATGATGGGGCCTTATGGAAGAGGGGAAGAAATGTGCCATACGTAGTCAGGAAGGTACAGGAAGCAATTGACGAGGTAGAGCGGTGGGCATTAACGTGGGAATTCAGGTTCTCTGCAGAGAACTCAGACATTGTTCTTTACCAGGAGGAAGGTGGGAGATGAGGTATGTTTGAGGTTATATGGGAGAAACTTGGAGAGGGCGGGGTCCTTCAGGTTCCTTGGGGTATACTTTAACACTACATTGGCCTGGGCAGAACACATTGAGAGAGAGTGGTGGGAAAGTGTAAGAAGGTGGTAAATGTGATACGCTGTCTGACAGGGAAGGAGTGGGGAGCTGGGCGTTCCTCATTCAGGACCATGTATGTTGCATTGATCTGATCTGTAATAGACTATGGCAGTATAGCGTATGGTTCGGCAGCCCGGACATCATCTGTAATAGACTATGGCAGTATAGCGTATGGTTCGGCAGCCCGGACCTCATTGGAAAGGCTAGATGTCATACAGGGGCAAGGACTCAGAATATGTAGTGGGGTGTTTTAGACCTCCCCAGTTGCTGCACTACAGGTGGAGATGGGATATATGCCATTGCACATTAGGAGACAGCAGCTGGCAATTCATTATTGGGTCAACCTACAGGGACATGGGGTGTCTCATCCTGCGAAAGGGATTTTACAGGCATGCTGGGAACATGAGCGAAGACAGAACACAAGCTTTGTGTTGGTGGGTACTACCCAGTTGAAGGAGATGGGGCTGTATGGAAGGGAGTTTAGTCCAACGGTAGCTATTCCCGTAAATCCATCATGGTTACTCCTGCCGACAGTAATTGATCTAGAAGTGTTGGAGAGACTACAGAAAGATAGGGTGGGTGTTGATCCATCTGATTTGTTTAAGAGACGTCTGGATACTGTGGCCATTTACATGGATGGTTCAAAAGATCAAAGGACAGGACGTATTGGGTCAGCATTTGTAGTGCAGGAATGTGGGTTGTAAATTAGGAAACGCATTACAGATAATCTGGCTGTATATACGGCGGAGCTGAAGGCCATACTGTTGGCGTTGCAGTGGGTGGAGGAAGTCAAGCAGTAGTTATTTGCTCTGGTTCACGTGCAGTGTTAATGAGTCTCTGTGGGGTGGCAGGTAGCCTAGTGGTTAGAGTGTTGGACTAGTAATTGAAAGGTTGCAAGATCGAATACCTGAGCTGACAAGGTAAAAATCTGTTGTTCTGTCCCTGGACAAGGCAGTTAACCCACCGTTCCTAGGCTGTCATTGAAAATAAGAATTTGTTCTTAACTGACTTGCCTAGTTAAATAAAGGTAAAAAATAAAATCTTCAGCTTGCCTAGCAGACAAGATCTGCTTTATGAGGTGCTACAAACCCATGGCAGGATTAGAGAGATGGGGAAACAGATAAGATTTACTTGGGTCCCAGCCCATGTTGGGGTAGAGGGGAATGAGGCAGTTGATGTACTGGCTAAACAAGCACTTAGTAGTGGGGATGTTGATGTTGTAGTTTCAATGAGCAAGGCAGAGGCAAAAAGCCTGATATGGACAGTGATGGAGCAGTGGAATAGACATGCGAAGGGCAGGCATTTATTTAAGTACAGAGGGCAGGAAGGGACAGAAGAGAGGAGGGTATTTTTACAAGATTAAGGGTGGGACACAGCCAGTTGAATAAGACCTTAAATGTGATAGGAAAGCATCCAACAGGAAAATGTGATTATTGCCAGAAAACAGACCGTGGAGCATGTATTGCTACAGTGTGGGCAGTATCAGAGGGAAAGAGAGAGGTTGAGATCGATTATGAGGGAGAAGGGGATACAGTTTAAGGGGAAATTAGTTTAATGAGTATATTGAGTAGAACGTCATTAGCTATAGAACGTCATTTAGAATTAAAAACCTCTTAGGGCTCGGATCCCGCTAGCGGGATTAAAATCGACAACATCTGGGGAAGTTGGAGCGCGCCAAATTCAAATGACAGAATTGTAATATTAAACATTCATGAACATACAAGTGTCTTACATCATTTAAAAGCTTAACTTCTTGTTAATCCAATCGCGTTGTCAGATTTCAAAAAGGCTTCACGGCGAATACATACCATGCGATTATCTGAGGACAGCGCCCCACATCAAAATACTTTTTCAACCAGCACCGGCTTCACAAAAATCACAAATAGCAATAAAGTAAATCACTTACCTTTGAAGATCTTCCTCTGTTCGTAATCCCAAGGGTCCCAGATACACAATGAATGTTCGTTTTGTTCGATAAAGTCCTTCTTTATATCCAAAAATTCTGTTTAGTTGGTGCCATTGATTTCAGTAATCCACTCCTTCAACATGCATACAAAGGAATCCAAAAATCTACCGGTAAACTTCGTCCAAACAAGTCAAACAATGTTTCTAATCAATCCTCAGGTACCCTAATATGTAAATAAACGATAATATTTCAGACGGAAAGAACAATGTTCAATAGAAAAGGAAAATAACGAAGAGCGCGCCTTCATTCACACGCGCCAAAAGCCTACCTTTCCTGATGAGAACACCTTGGATAAACTACAACTACTTGTTCGTTTTTCAAGAAACAAGCCTGTGTCTAAAGACTGTTGACATCTAGTGGAAGCCATAGGAACTGCAATCTGGGAGCTATTTTTTTGTATATCCCATAGGCTTGCATTGAAAAGGCCTGTGACCTAAAAAAAAAAAGAATCCGGATGGATTTTCCTCAGGTTTTCGCCTGCCATATCAGTTCTGTTATGCACACATACATTATGTTAACAGTTTTGGAAACTTCAGAGTGTTTTATATCCAATGCTTCCAATTATATGCATATCCTAGCTTGTGGGCCTGAGTAACAGGCAGTTTACTTTGGGCACGTCAGTCATCTGGAAATTCAGGAATCTGCCCCCTAGCCTTAAGAAGTTTTTTAAGAGCAACGGGGCTGGCAGGTAGGATTTAGTTTCTCCCTGTCTCTGGCCAACACTCCAGTACAATAGGTGGCGGTAATGCACCATAATGTTGGATGCCAACTGCCAATTAACCCCACCGAAGAAGAAGAAGGTTGCCAGCATAGAACAGAAGGTGTTGCATGCTGAGGCAGTGAAGAGAGTAGAGGACCACAAATACAAATTCCATCTAGACACCGTTGCCCTAGAGCACACAAAAAAAGATACATACCTCGGCCTAAACATCAGCGCCACAGGTAACTTCCACAAAGCTGTGAACGATCTGAGATACCCGCTAATTATCAAAATCCAGAAAAGAGTTGTTAAATTCTACAATCACCTAAAAGGAAGCAATTCCCAAACCTTCCATAACAAACCCATCACCTACAGATAAATATACCTGGAGAAGAGCCCCTAAGAAAGCTGTTCCTGGGGCTCTGTTCACAAACACAAACAGACCCCACAGAGCCCCAATGACAGCAACACAATTAGACCCAACCAAATCATGAGAAAACAAAGAGATCATTTCTTGACACATTGGAAAGAATTTACAAAAAAACAGAGCAAACTATAATGCTATTTGGCCCTAAACAGAGAGTACACAGTGGCAGCATACCTGACCACTGTGACTGACCAAAATTAAGGAAATCTTAGACTATGTACAAAATCAGTGAGAAAAGCCTTGCTATAGACCTGGCTCTCGAGAGAAGACAGGCTATGTGCACACTGCCCACAAAATGAGGTGAAAACTGAGCTGCACTTCCTAACCTCCTGCCAAATGTATGACCATATTAGAGACACAGATTTCCCTCAGATTACACAGACCCACAAAGAATTTGAAAACAAATCCAATTATGATAAACTCCTATAACTATTGGGTGAAACACCAGTGTGCAATCACAGCAGCAAGATTTGTGACCTGTTGCCACAAGTGCAACCAATGAAGAACAAACACCATTGTAAATACAACCAATATTTATGTTTATTTATTTTCCCTTTTCCCATGCCAATACAACTATTTGCACATCATTACAACACTATGAAATGTCTTTATTATTTTCTAACTTTTGTAAGTGTAATGATTACTGTACATTTGTTTGTTCATTTCACTAAATGTTTATAGATACATCTATTTAACTTGCTTTGGCAACGTAAACATATGTTTCCCATGCCAATAAAGCCCTTACATTGAAATGTATTTGAGTAGAGGATGATGGGTCAATGGGGAGTAGTAGGCCAATACAGAGTGATATGAACTGTGCTTCAGTATGGTTGTCTTAAGCATTCATTGTCATGATTATCAACTGTACCATAGAAATGTAACTTAAATCACACTGAGGATGAATTATCTGCGGTTGTCTCTCCCTGTTCATGCAAAGGATGAATCTGGACCAGTGGGAGTGACATTTTTGGAGAATGTGGATCCCTGCCATTTTGGCGGACCCATAGATAGTATCAGGCTGGGTAGAAAAGAAGTTGGGTACTGTTAAATCGGTGACGGTAGCTCGACATGGTCTTGTGGTGGTTTTTCTGTGTCTTCTGCCCAAAAGGAGCGGTGTTTCGTGTCAGGAGCCTTGCGACAAGACCTGTGACTTGGTTTTTGAAAGGAAGTTGGGTACTGTTAAATAAAAATGAAAATAAATGTTATGCTGGCAGCTGCTGAGAAGTACTTGGGTGTACAATGATTTGCTGCAGAAGAGTTACAAGGTGTGTTGAACGAACATCCTCCCAGCCCGTCAGCCTGGTGTAGGGTAAAAGTAGTTAAATGGGGTGTTTAAAAAAAATGAAATTGTGGTATATAGGTGTAGGGTTAATTGGTAGTGCAAATTATAATTGTTTTCCTTTCCCCCTTCCTATTTTAGTTTTGTATCACAAACGGCAACGTGATTGAGCACACTACCGCAGAGTAAGTGGCGGCATGCACAGACAAAATGTGTGAAAGACATGATACCAAAGGAGACGGTGACGCGAGGAGCGTGCAATTGAGATCTTCCCAGTGTAAATGCACAAATCTGATGTGGGTCATATGTAAAATTGAGTGTGGAAAGATTGGATGTGGAGAAAAAAAGATGAATTGGGTTTTAGCAGTAGCTGTGTAAACAAAGCGACATCAATAATCTTAATTTCGCGTGCGGCTCTTGACGCGCCCCCAACCTGTCACAAACTCAAGGAGCCAAACGGTCTAGCCAACATAATGCAAGAATAGCCTACCTGAATGAGCTTTTAGTTCCAAAATATAACATTGCTTAAAATGTTTCCTTTTACATGTTTTTATCACCCCTTGATCATAATTTCCAGTTCTGTCTTTCCTTATTTAAGAACATGAATACATTTAATGATACATATTTGAACTGATCAATTCATTGAGTTAGCATTAGGCTTAGTTTGATCGTCACCGGTGATCTGCGTTAAAATGGTTCTTGCTATCCGGAATCTTTGGGACGACCCTACCCCATTGAAGTTTACATTTAAAATGGTTAGGTTAGGACATTGCGAAGTTTGCGGGTCGATACTTTCTTTCGTCATCATTCTGCGACATCTCTACTAGCGCTACACAAACCACAACATAAACTCCCAAACAAATGAAACGTTGATGATTGCATGTGGATTGTAAAATATCGATGTTGACACGTAGCCATACCAGGTAAGCTGAACCTATATCACCAAATGTAGACCGATGATCTTATGTGGGCTTGGGCTTTGAAAAAGAAGTGCGTGTTTTCCTCTGTTAGCTAACGTTAGCATCCGAACCTAAGAAATACATTGTGACGTTCGTTCGCTAGTAGTCATATGTTTATGTCGCTATGTGCCAGATGCAGTAAAATGCCAAAGAGAAATTGCAACAAATATAGGCAAGCCTTTCGTGTGACTAAATAACAGTTACAGTTTTTCATGTCAAGGCAAGCTAACTTAGCTGGTTAGCTCGCTGAGTTGATTACATAACATTTCTGATATCACTAGTATCGTATTCGTAACGTTGGTTAGCGTTCAAATTGTTGACGCGATTCATCAGGGAACTTCGACATTAGCGTAACCTAACGTTTGATGGATAAACATATCAATGCCATGATGGGTAACAGTCCTGACTAGCCACATAATGAACTAAAGTACTGTAACGACCCTGGGTTTATAACCGCGGATATCGACTCTGCCGCGTCAGCGTGCTTTTGCTGCACAGTCGATAGTCCAACGACCTTATGTATGTTTTAAAGGGCAATTGGCTCTGGAAGCAAATAAACAGCCAAATACGCCATCTAAACGTGAATTGATTCTCAATTGGCGGTACGATTCTAGAAACATAAATCCCTTGACTTTCATTTCACAAATGCAAAATACACACGTTACTGTGCACTGTTTTAACACAATTGGAGCCGACAGTATTTTTCAATGACCACGTTTTACATGCACACCAATATCCCGTTATTATTCGGGATACTCTTTTGTCATAACTTGTTGCCCCAGAAGACTAAATAAAGTAGTGCTCACCAGAATGTCTTACATCTATAGAATGAATGCATTAGTAATCTAGTTAGCACCTGTAAAGTTGTCTGTTTCGTTTTAGGGACGGGTAAAAAACGCACTACAGAAAGGTTGGTCCTGTGCAAAATGTTCAAATGTCATCAGTTCGAAAGGTTTTAAGGAAAGGAAATGAAAAGAGAACGACAAACGTTTCTGATAAGACTTCAGTGTGTCTTGGGTGCATATTTTATGTGGTTGAAATACTGTCTGGTTGCATAAGTATACAATATTATACAGGCATTCACATTTTCTCAAGAGATGCTGAATTAATAAATAACTTTTCCAGTGTCCATATTTCAATTGCTATTCGATTTAACCCATATGAACTTAAATTAGGACTATTCTGTTTATTCATGGATACTAATGAGCGGGATATTAAAGGTACATGTAAATAGATTATCCTGAATAAGACCTTGAGTGGGATGTGAGCTACTAGCTGGAATACTGTGCACATGTAAACGTTGTCAGTGACAACGCGTTCGTGGCGTACACAGGTGTTCGGAGACGCATATAGCTAATTAGCACAGGTAGTCCACTCTGTAGGCGGCGCCAATCTCACAGAAGATTTCGCGTTTACATCTCGCTTTGCTTGAGAAATTAGAATTGTCCTTACGGCAGCAAGTACAGGATGACTGAATTAAATGACATCTAAACTTTCGGTTGATCTTATGTATCAATGTAAATAGTCCGTTAGAAAATACATTCCACATGAGAGGAGCACCAGTATTGGCAAAGGGAGCGAGCATGGAGAGGCCCGACATAGCCAGACTTATAAAATGGGCTAAGGAAGAGAAGTTGGATTTTGGAGAAATGCCATCAGTGCATGCTCCTCAAGCAATACAGCCAGGTTCTGCTCCAGGATGACATGCCGGAGGGGGCTTTTTAAATCCATGGGGGAAGGGGGTCACAACTTGTCTTGCTTTAGAGCCTAAATAAATCCACATGAGGACTGGTGGCCCAAGAGCGCTTATTAAAACGGCACACGCCGTAACATCGATTTAGTACTATGGACAGAAGGCTACCGCGCGGTGACCTCACACTCCACGTCAACATAACAAAGGAGATGATCGTGGACTTCAGGAAACAGCAGAGGGAGCACTCCACATCGACGGGACAGTAGTGGAGAAGGTGGAACGTTTTTTAAGTTCCTCGGCGTCCACATCATGGACAAACTGAAATGGTCCACCCACACAGACAGTGTGGTGAAGAAGGCTCAACAGCACAATCGAGAGCATCCTGTCGGGCCGTATCACCGCCTGGTACGGCAACTGCTCTGCCCACAACCGTAAGGCTCTCCAGAGGGTAGTGAGGTCTGCACAACGCATCACCGGGGGCAAACTACCTGCCCTCCGGGACACCTACACCACCTGATGTCACAGGAAGGCCAAAAAGATCATCAAGGACAACAACCACCCGAGCCACTGCCTGTTCACCCCGCTGTCATCCAGAAGGCGAGGTCAGTACAGGTGCATCAAAGCTGGGACCGAGAGACTGAAAAACAGCTTCTATCTCAAGGCCATCAGACTGTTAAACAGCCATCACTAACATTGAGTGGCTGCTGCCAACAAACTGACTCAAATCTCTAGCCAACATAAAAAATTAGATGTAATAAATGTATCACTAGTCACTTTAAACAATGCCACTTTATATAATGTTTACATACCCTACATTACTCATCTCATATGTGTATATACTGTACTCTATACCATCTACTGCATCTTGCCTATGCCGTTCGGCCATCGCTCATCCATATATTTATATGTGCATATTGTTAATTATTCCTTTACACTTGTGTGTAAAAGGTAGTTTTTGTGAAATTGTTATATATTACTGCATGGTCGGAACTAGAAGCACAAGCATTTCGCTACACTCGCGTTAACATCTGCTAACCATGTGTATATGACCAATTAAGATTTGATTTGAAAGGGTGCACTACCAATTTCAGCCTCACTGAAGTGGACAGCCAGGACAATCGGAGAACTGCGCCAGGGCTCACCTCAGAGCACAACCAGTAGGCTACATTGGTCATTGTCCCTATACCCATAAAATAACGCAAAGCTGTATATCTATCAATAGCAATTAGACCCGCAAAAGCAAGCTATGACATTAAGAATCACAGAGAAATGTAACATTAATTGAAGTAACACTACATTACAAAAAAAAATCTGCCAAACAACCAGGCTTACATGAGGGAAAACCAATTTAATGAATAATTCTGGCACGGCGGCCAGGGCCATAAATGTTGTAACTTACCATTTAGAAGAGTTGCAGCCTCCTCGATGTGTTGAACCTCAAAGTTTCTTATTCCATTCCCCTTCCTTTACTTGTCAGGTCCTTCTCCAAGGGGTGCTCATGACCTCCCTGCATGCCTCGCAAAGCTTTTCGAATTCGGCATCAAAGTTTTTCAATGCACCCATAGGTACTGCGGACAAGTTTGATACCCGGGTGCAGATCAGTATCTTCAGACTGCAGTAATTTGTTAGGTGGGTCGAGAAGCCCCAGGAATTGGAGTTTTATAAATGTAAAGCTTGGCTCTGCCAGTGCTTTCAATAAGCCTGTGACCTCAAGTGTCACATCTGTGCCAATTGCGTGAGTAGATTCGATTTCAGTATCTCTGTGATGTCACTTGATTTCATAGTGACTGACACCATGGCGAGGTGGCCAGTTCCTCTCTGATCAATGCGGGGGTTTTTCTATGCCGTAGAGCCGGCCCTGAATATAACGGATGAAGGCGCGGTGAATGGATAGACGTGGTTATGGACAGTGAGGGAGAAGAGCCGAGTGCAGAGGGAATATGTGTGTTGAGGAAGAATGGCGCCAAGTACAAACCGCACTCTGCTGTCAGCGCTGAAATTTAACCTGACGAGAGTGGATGAATTATCTGCGGTTGTCTCTCCCTGTTCATGCAAAGGATGAATCTGGACCAGTGGGAGTGACATTTTTGGAGAATGTGGATCCCTGCCTTTTTGGCGGACCCATAGATAGTATCAGGCTGGGTAGAAAATAAGTTGGGTACTGTTAAATCGGTGACGGTAGCTCGACATGGTCTTGTGGTGGTTTTTCTGTGTCTTCTGCCCAGGAGGAGTGTTTTGTGTCAGGAGCCTTGCAACAAGACCTGTGACTTGGTTTTTGAAAGGAATGATTACTGGGGTGGCGGCGTGTTGAGGTGGAACAACTGAAATTGAACATTCCCCGTCTTTTATGCCCGCCGTTTGTTGCGACGCAGACCCGGTGGCGAGCGTGGTGAAACTGAAAAGACACCATCTGTCCTTTTCGGCGTTTTGAAGCAGTCGTTAAGTGACGTCAGCTATCCCGTGAACTTTTGTGCTGAACCCACTAAGGTGTTTTAGAATCCAAGTTTCAGAGATGTGAAAAGTGTGCAGGAGGGCACGTGACAAAGGTATGTGTAGTATTGGTGGAAAAAACGGTCAATTGTGGGGGTGTCCATGTTGCTGGGGATTAGAAGTGCACGGTGTGAGAGAGGGTTTAAGCTCGCCACGGTCAGAGTAGATCAGAAGGTGTTGTATGCTGAGGATGATCGGTCAAGGTGCGTAGTAGGCCTAGTCCAACGCAGCTAATCCGTCTTTTCCGTAAACAAGCGCTCTAACCCTAACCCTAGATAGGTGTATCAATTCAACCTTTTAGTTGTATTTATTATTTCTCACTGATATGAAAGATAAGGTCCTTATGCTTCCAAAACTGTAACGCAAGCGCTGTTAATGTTCAGACCGAGCGTCGGTCCAATTACCCTTATGTTTAATGTAATGGAACTGAGAGTGACGATGAAGGGCTAAGTCCTAGCTAGCCAGGTATATTTGGCTATTTTGTGAAACACTACCTGCCTCAATTCATCTGGGTCCAACCCATTACAAATGTTCACAAATGGGCCTCCCGAGTGGCGCTGCATCGCAGTGTTGCGGTGTCACTACAGCCTGGGGTTCGATCCAAGGCTGTGTCAATACCAGCCGTGACCGGGAGTCCCATAGGGCGGCGTGCAATTGGCCCAGAGTCGTCCGGGTTAGGGGATGGTTTGGCCAGGGGGGCTTTACTTGGCTCATCGTGCTCTAGTGGCTCCTTGTGGTGGGTAGAGTGCCTGCAGGCTGACTTCGGTCTGTTTCCTCCGACACATTGGTGCAGCTGGCTTCCAGGTTAAGCGAGCGGGTGATAAGAAGCGTTTTGGTGGGTCATGTTGCGGAGGACACATGAATCAAAAAATTATTTGATATATAAATAATACCATTTGGCTGGTAGAAGTCTGAAAACACTCAGAGTAGGCTACAAAGCTGTGATAACAGGCCTTCACTGAGTTCCCTCTTAAGCAGCGTTTCACAAACTAGGGGTTGTGACCCCATGTGGGGTTGCTTGATTTGAAAATGGAGTTGCGAGAGAAACTACACTGCGTGCACAATTATTAGGCAAGTGAGTATTCTGATCTTATCATGATCTTATCGTTTCTATTCACATTTTCTAACTCTAAACCATATAAACTTGAATGCTTATTGGATTTAATCATTTTCAGGTGATATGTATTTGTGTAATGAGGGAGGGTGTGGCGAAAGTGAATAACACCTTATATCAAGGTGTGCATAATTATTAGGCAGCCTCATTACCTTAGGTAAAATGGGCCAAAAAAGAAATTGAACTGACACTGAAAAGCCAAAAATGTAAAATGCCTTTCAGACGGATGCGACACTCTTTAAATAGCTAAACTATTGAGGTGTGACCACCGGACATTCAAACGTTTTGTTGCGAATAGTCAACTGGGGCACAAAAAACCGCATGGGGAAGAAAAGGCGCAAATTAACTGCAAAAGACTTGAGAAGAATTAAACGTCAAACTACCAGGAACCCATTATCCTCCAGTGCCACCGTATTCCAGAACTGCAACCTACCTGGAGTGTTCAGAAGTACAAGGTGTCAAGTACTCAGAGACATGGCCAAGGTCAAGAAGACTGAAACAAGACCACCACTGAATAAGATTCACAAGTTGAAGCGTCAAGATTGGGCAAAGAAATACCTGAAGACAGATTTTTCAAAGGTTTTATGGACAGATGAAATGAAAGTGACTCTTGATGGACCAAATGGATGGGCCCTTGGCTGGATCAGTAATGGACACAGGGCACCACTTTGAGTCAGGTGCCAGCAAGGTGAAGGAGGGGTACTGGTATGGGCTGCTATCATTGAGGATGAGGTAGTTGGACCTTTTCGGGTTGAAGATGGGCTGAAACTCTACTCCCAAACCTACTGCCAGTTTCTGGAAGATTCTTTCGTCAAATAGTGGTACAGGAAGAAGCAGTGGAGTAGCAGGACAATGCTCCATCACATGCATCCAAGTACTCCACTGCTTGGCTAGCCAGCAAGGGCCTCAAAGATGCCTGAATAATGACCTGGCCCCCTTCCTCACCTGACTTAAATCCTATTGAGAACTTGTGGGCCCTTCTCAAACATGAGATTTACAGAGATAGAAGACAATACACCTTTTTGAACAGCATTTGGGAGGCTGTGGTTGCTGCTTCAGCGAAAATTGATCGTGAACCGATCAAGAAACTGACAGACTCCATGGATGGAAGGCTCATGGCAGTTATTGAAAATAAGGGTGGCTATATTGGTCACTGAATATTTTTGAAAGGCCAAAAATTATATAATTGTCATTTTGTGTGACTTATCTGGTACACTTACTCTAAAAATTGAGAATAAACAAGTGAGTTGAGAGAAATTATTTTTGTAATTTAGTTGCCTAATAATTCTGCACACTAATAGTTGCCTAATAATTGTGCACACTTATATATTTCCCTGACAAAGACAAAACTCACTTTTCCTTTGTTAAACATTCAGGTTTGAGGTTCAATAACATTTTGGATTGACTGAGAGCATTGTTTGTTCAACAATAAAATGAATCCCGAGGAATACAATTTGCCTAATAATTGTGCATGCAGTGTAGGTGTGGTTGTAATAAACAGTGATTTCTGTTTTCTTCCTACAAATGTGGCTCGATCTTTTGACTGGTTTAAGATACAAAAGATTGACCCCATCACTGGAACACGTAACTGTCTTCTGTTTCACTCTACAATGCCCACAAGCCTCATTAGAACAGACTGGACAAGACCAGGCACTAAATCAGACTGGGGGGGGAATAACATAATCAATGGTGATCTTTTCTACATAGGAGATCATACAAAATGATTACCTGATGTTCTTCTGAATTGAACAATGCCTTTCTGATGCATTTCTGTCTCGTCAAACCATACTTTCTTCAGATTGAAATACTATCAAAAGTACTGTCAGACTGATTTTGTAATAGACTGTCACAGCCCCAATTTTTTTTAAAAAGTTACCATTGCTGGTTGATTATATCACTTTTATTTTGTATTTAAAAAAAAAAAACATTTTACATGGTGGGGTCATGAACTTTTAATATCAAAATGGGGTCGTGGGCCAAAAGTTTGGGAACCCTTGCTCTAGGTAAATGACTTGGTGACTTTGCTTTTGTTTCCCTCGGTCAGGCCACCCTGCGCTGAATGAGGCACGGTCTTTCCATAGTGCTGTTCTTTGAGCGCGGTTGGGATGGGCCAGCAGATCTCAGGCCAGGCGGTGATGACCCGTCTACCTGAGAAGCTGGTGAAACATGCTGGGCTGGTACGCGACAGCGGATACCTCAACTACGAGGAGTTCCTGGCCAGGGTGGCAGAGCTCAATGACGTGTAAGGCCGGCCATGTTGTGACTGTCAGTGTAGTCCTTGTTTGCTCTGCGTTTTGTACTTAGTCATTAGACGATGATGATGATGATGATGATAATAATATCCAGCTCTACAAAGAGAATAGCAGTATTTCCCTTTTCATTTACAGGTGGGGAGCTAATTCCCCAAAGTAACATCCAGCTCCTACGCTGGCACTTCTTGAACATTATCCACTTATAACACTAGTTATTAACGGACATAATCCAGGTTATGAACCTTAATCAAGAGCTAGAGCACTGTCTCCCTGCTGGGATTTAACCTAGTCCTTCCCCAATCGGTAGGCCTTGCTGGTGTGAATGTGGTTTTCACAGGCAGTGAGTGATAACACTGTCACCTAACCATCCTCTGTTTCTAAGTTGTCATTGGATCATTTGTTGAGTAACAATGTTTCTCCATGACTGTCAACTGGACAGGACGGCTAAGCTAGCAGCTGGACAGCAAAAACACCTGATCTTTGAAGTCCAGACTGGCTCGGACACCTCTGCTCTGTGGAAAGTGGCTGTGAGGATAGTTTGTACCAAGGTGAGAAAGGGACAAACTAAAGTTGGTCTCTGGAGACATGTCATTGTGAATCAGTCTCATCTCTGACCAAATTTTTTTTTTTAGGGGAAATGTGTGTTTTTAAAACAGTGATGTGTTTACTGTGTCTGTAAGCACATTGTGTGTGTTCATGGCATGTGTGTTTTTGAGACTGAAACATGTTTGTTATCGCGCTGTGCTCTGGCAGATCAACAAAGAGAATGGGATGGTGGAGGCGTCTCGCATCATGAACCTGTATCAGTTCATCCAGCTGTACCATGACATCACCAGTCAGGCAGTAGAGGTGCTGTCAGCAGAGGGCGCCAGCCTCCCGTCTGGAACCCTCTCGTCAGGGGACTCCTGCCAGGCCAGCATGTGGATGGGCAGGTTAGTAGTTCTGTGTATGTGTGTTTATTTCATGTGTCTGTGGGAAGTCTTGCATTGCCATCCTTCTAAGTCTTGCTCCTTAATGTGAGGAAGTCTGGAAGTTGAGGCAAGTCTGACTGGCTGCCATTGTGTGTATTCCCATACAGGGTGAAGCAGTTAACTGATGAGGAGGAGTGCTGTATCTGCATGGATGGTAAATCTGACCTCATTCTGCCCTGTGCTCACAGCTTCTGTCAAAAGTGCATTGACAAGTGGTAAGAGACAGATGCTTTCCACAGTAGTCCCACTGATAAATCTGTTGTCACAACGTCTGTTGTCATTGAGCATGTTAGATTAAAATGCCTACATTTATTTGAACGATTGCAAAGAATTAGGACATGTAAACACCTTAGAGTTCCAGCTGTTTGCGCATGTGCTTGCATGAGCCTTATGCATGAGTGAAGTGAGCTTGTAAAACCTAAGTGTGAATATTATAAATGGTTTTCATATACCAACTTTCTGTCCGAACTTGGGTACCATGGCAGTCAGCTTTGATGCTACATCCTATGCATAAGATTTTGCGTTTTAAGGAGCAAAACAAATGGGTAATTGTTTTTACTGTACATTTGTTATAAACCTCTTCCTCTTGACACTTTGTGATAAGATGCCTTCCAGGATAAATGTTTTAGTTGGGATCGTGTGCAGTCTAATATTCAACACTCCTCTCTGAATCCTGATCACCAACATCCATTGTAATTTTTACACAGGACCTACAGTGGGGGAAAAGTATTTGATCCCCTGCTGATTTTGTACGTTTGCCCACTTACAAAGAAATTATCAGTCTATAATTTTAATGGTAGGTGTATTTGAACAGTGAGAGACAGAATAACAACAAAAAAATCCAGAAAAACGCATGTCAGAAATGTTATAAAATGATTTGCATTTTAATAAGGGAAATAAGTATTTGACCCCTCTGCAAAACATGACTTAGTACTTGGTGGCAAAACCCTTGTTGGCAATCACTTGAGGTTTCTTGACGTTTCTTGTAGTTGGCCACCAGGTTTGCACACATCACAGGAAGGATTTTGTCCCACTCCTCTTTGCAGATCTTCTCCAAGTCATTAAGGTTTCGAGGCTGACGTTTGGCATCTCGAACCTTCAGCTCCCTCCACAGATTTTCTATGGGATTAAGGTCTGGAGACTGGCTAGGCCACTCCAGGACCTTAATGTGCTTCTTCTTGAGCCACTCCTTTGTTGCCTTGGCCGTGTGTTTTGGGTCATTGTCATGCTGGAATACCCATCCACTACCCATTTTCAATGCCCTGGCTGAGGGAAGGTTCTCACCCAAGATTTGACGGTACATGGCCCCGTCCATCGTCCCTTTGATGCGGTGAAGTTGTCCTGTCCCCTTAGCAGAAAAACACCCCCAAAGGATAATGTTTCCACCTCCATGTTTGACGGTGGGGATGGTGTTCTTGGGGTCATAGGCAGCATTCCTCCTCCTCCAAACACGGCGAGTTGAGTTGATGTCAAAGAGCTCCATTTTGGTCTCATCTGACCACAACACGTTCACCAGTTGTCCTCTGAGTCATTCAGATGTTCATTGGCAGACTTCAGACGGGCCTGTATATTTATTCTTGAGCAGGGGGACCTTGCGGGCGCTGCAGGATTTCAGTCCTTCACGGCGTAGTGTGTTACCAATTGTTTCTTGGTGACTATGGTCCCAGCTGCCTTGAGATCATTGACAAGATCCTCCCGTGTAGTTCTGGGCTGATTCCTCACCCTTCTCATGATCATTGCAACTCCACAAGGTGAGATCTTGCATGGAGCCCCAGGCCGAGGGATATTGACAGTTCTTTTGTGTTTCTTCATTTGGTGCGATTATTCGCAAATGGTTGTCACCTTCTCACCAAGCTGCTTGGCGATGGTCTTGTAGCCCATTCCAGCCTTGTGTAGGTCTACAATCTTGTCCCTGACATCCTTGGAGAGCTCTTTGGTCTTGGCCATGGTGGAGAGTTTTGAATCTGATTTGATTGCTTCTGTGGACAGGTGTCTTTTTTTACAGGTAACAAGCTGCGGTTAGGAGCACTCCTAATCTCAGCTCGTTACCTGTATTAAAGACACCTGGGAGCCAGAAATCTTTCTGATTAGGGGGGGTCAAATACTTATTTCCCTCATTAAAATGCAAATCAATTTATAACATTTTTGACATGCGTTGTTCTGGATATTTTTGTTATTCTGTCTCTCACTGTTCAAATAAACCTACTATTAAAATTATAGACTGATCATTTCTTTGTCAGTGGGCAAACGTACAAAATCAGCAGGGGATCAAATACTTTTTTCCCCCACTGTATGTAACTCCTCATAAGCTGTTTCATAAGAACATTTTAATTATGCTTCCTGTACATTGTTCCCTCTTAATGAACCTGGTAGCTTTTATACACTTGGTTTGGGAATGCCCTCTATCTATTTTCTGGGATGACGTAGCATCGAACCTGTCAACTCTGGCCTAACAGCCGCTAAGAAATGATTGCAGTACGATGGAAGCTTCCACACTCACACTATCAATGGCTCCTCACTTTTATGAATATCATTTATATGGAGCTGTCTACCACTCGCTTTCATGGCACTAAAGAAGACATTTTGAACCAGGGTTTGGAACCTGTTCAGGGAACAGATTTGAGTAACGGATAAAAGATGCCCAGGGCTTGACGCAAACCCTCCTCTCCACCGTTTCTCACTATTCCCCACCTGCAAAATGTCAGTCGCATCGTGCACCCGACACTTGTCTGTCCAATGCATGTAAATAACTTGCTCGCGCCATAGCAAGCTACTCTATCTGCGCTGACTGGTGAAGTAATTTAACGTTGCGCTAAATGTAAACAAATTTGAATGATTTCAGAGGTTTAAAAAGGAACAATATAAACCATTACTTTTTGGCGGGTTCGAACCGTTTCAGAACTTTATTTTGCTGGTCTGAACAGTGGAACTGAACGAGAAATTATGCTTCTGCTCAGAATGAAACGATTGGAAAATAATTTGTTCCAACTCCTTCTTTGAACCAATGCCTTCTTGCCGCTGAAACACTTGTGTTGCTTTAGTTTCTGTCATTTTTTTCATGCATGTTTATTTAATTTGATCCCTTAGGTCCTCGGGTTGGGATTGGGGGGGTTGTAATTTATTTTTTTATTCAGAAATAATACCAAAATATCACAAAAGCTTCCATTATACCGAAACTGTATCTAAATACAAACTGGTTTTCCAGTAGGCTACTAAGAGAAGCACATCAAATATTTAAAATGGGTCTCTTTGCTCTTACCCTCCTTCTTAAATGAAGCGGTACCAAGTTGGCTACAATTCCAATTTTATCCTCATATATATATATATATATATATATCTCTGCAAATAATATGGATAAACCAATTTTCTTGGAGAGAATGTATAAGGAAGGTATCATGTTCATGAATGACATTTGTAAACAACGACGGTAAAATTGTCACACAAGCAATTAATCAAGGTGTATGGAGATGAATGCACAATAAGGGATAATCAACAAGGGGCTATGCGTTCTTTGGAAAATAATGAACGATGTGGAAGGTGTGTTCCAAGACGTATTAGGGGAGTTGAACTGACCTTCCATGGAGTTGCATTATTTGCCAGAGAAAGCATAGAGCACCAAGTTGGTTATCCCTTCTATACAATGGCTATAATTTAAAACATTTACCAGTAGAAATGTGTTCAACATCCACTGAAGTAGCTAGCAAGTATACCAGATAGTGACAGTTGCCTTGGTAACCGAACAGATGTGCTAGTTTAGCTAACCAAACCGTCAGTCCTAGCTTGCTATTATAAAATCTAATTCAACAATGCCAATGTTCTCAATTTCTGCTTTTGCTTTCAAAAGCAGCTCAAACCTAGAACATGTAAGAATGAACTATAGGCATTGAATTCTTTTTTAAATTATTTTATTTTTCCCTTTGCTTTTTGAATAAAAAACTTTTATACATATGAATGATAACTTATAGACACATACAGCTCTACATCTCATCGGCCCAGACCCGCCTGCTCACACTCCCATCCCTAGTGCCTGCATTATTGTTTGCCACTTGGTCTTAAAAAAAAAAATCAGTAGCCCATACTATTTAAATAATGAATGATTAGATTGTGTTAATTATGGCAAATTAATTGACTTCCAAGGTTTTAGTATTCGTTTTTTCAACAAAAAAAAGAAAAGAATTGTCCAGCCCATTGGGTATCACACTACATCACCATATGTCATGTCTTGAAATATGCAGATGGGTGGATTAAAAGTAAGTTTTTATATTTTAATACTTCTGACAGACAACTTTCTAGCTCCGTCCACATCTTCTAAACGTTATAGCATTCCCAGAAAGCATAGCTTTATTTGTTTTACACTTGAGACATGACTCTGACATTGTGCTGTGGAATTTATGAATTTTGTCTCTTGTATAATCAATTCTATACATTCATTTTTACTGGATTAAGCAAAATGTTAACTGTAATTTCGTTAGTTTTTGGTGGGGTAATTGGTATTACCAAAAATATATACAACATTTTGGCAGCTATGCCGTTCTAAAGAGGTTTATTATACCTGTGAGATTTATGGGAAGATTATTCCATTTAATTACATCTGCTTTCATATTAATGACTGATGGAATAAAGTTATTTTTATATATTTGTTTGTCACTTATTAAGCATCCTAAATCTTACTTTTTTGTGGTCCACTTAAAGGATTGCTGTGAATTGGGAGTTTTTCTTTGTCCTATTGCCATTATTTCATATTTTTCCACTTAAATTTTATAACTTGAGATTTGAGTCTTCTGAAAATATTTTAAGCAAAGGTGGTATTGAGTTTTCAATATTGGTCTGGTATAGCAGGAGATCATCGGCAAATATGTTTATTTTAAATGAATGTTTACCAATGCTGATACCTGTTACATTTGAGCCCTGTCTAGTTCTTTCTGCAAGCTGTTCAATTGCCAGTGCAAACAGGAGGGGGGAGAGAGGGGACATCCCTGTCTTGTGCCCCTTTCTAAAGCAATTTAATCGGATAATGTATATTCTTGCTTTAGGATATTTATACAATAATTTATTAAATGTATTGTTTCAGCTGGAAATTTGAAAGCTTCCATAGTTTTGAATAGGAACGGCCATTCAAGACAATCAACAGCCATTATTATAGCCATTGAATTCTACTGTGCAAATATACTGTGTTATAGGGAAATAATGCCCGCTCTAAAATGTCCTTCAAGCCAATCAGAAACAAGTATTCAACAATGCCATGGTATAAAAAAAATTATAAACTGGGTGGTTCAAGCCCTGAATGCTGATTTGGCTGGCAGCTGTGGTATATCAGACCTTATACCATGGGTATGACAAAACCATATTTTTACTGCTCTAATTACACTGGCAACCAGTTTACAATAGCAGTATGGCACCTCGGGATTTTTAGGGTGTATATGGCCAATAAACCACTGCTAAGGGCTGTATACAGGCACTCCACGTTGCGTCTTGCATAGGAACAGCCCTTAGCCATGGTATATTGGCCATATAGCACACCCCCTCGAGCCGTATTGCTTAAATAACCAACTCATCACAGCTCTGCCACATGGAAGAAGCAATTACGTAAAAGAGAAAGGAATTAGTTTGTCTGCCACCAATTAAAAAGTACAGTATCAATGGCATAAAATGACCAATATAAATCGTAAAAACTATCAGTTTCACTTACGATCAAGAGGTTTGACAACTATGCTTCATAAATTCAAGATAGTTGCAAACAAATTTTCAAAGTCCCAATACCATGACATTGGTTTTATGAACTGATATACAGAACTTAGATTTAAGCTGTTATATCAAATTCTCACTACAAAAGAATGCTCAGTATATGGGGCATTGAACAGTCAGACCGGTGCAGGCTGCCACAAGGAAAGAATCAATAGAGCATCTCTTTTGGTACTGTTCATCTGTGGCGTATTTTCGGTAGAAATGTTGCAGATGGGGAGGTTCAAGTCCCTAGTGAGACACCATGGTAGGATGGAGGTATGTATTGCAAAAGGAAGTGGTACAATGATTTACTGGGAGAGATGGGTGGATCTGTGGCTGTTTTGAAGGTTGGAATTAATGAGTGTTGGAAAACATACATACATACATACACACTTGCACATTTATAAAAGTTTGAGATCCTCTAATCAGGGGTGAGTGTGGGGATGTGATTATATGTTTTGTTATGCATGTTTTTTTTTGGTTTCACGCTGTGTGTCTGGTGGTTATGGGTACGCTCGCTTTCATGCCCGCCTGGGCATGGGGTGGGGCTTGGTGCTTCCCACCCTTGGAAAATCCCTTTGGGCCAGGGGCTTTGCACTGCTGGCATCTCGGGGCGGGTGGGGGTATGCGCATCCACTGCCCAGAGAACCCACTGATAGGAGTGGCCATTTTGTATTGTCTTTGTATTATATTGTTTTAATAAAATTATAGATTTGATAGCACATTTATTTTGATTTTCTGCATTCACTAAAGTCCCTTCAGGTAGCCTAATTTAAGCCTGATGTCCATTTTTAAACAGGATTATTAGGGAAATGGTTCTTCTTGCAAAGCATACAGAGGTTTTAATCAAACTACGTTTAATCAGTGTCCATGTAAATGTACCCAATTATTTGGTTTGTTTTCATAGGAGTGGGCAGAGCAGGAATTGTCCGATATGCCGCTTGCAAGTGACCGCTGCCAATGAGTCGTGGGTGATGCCTGATGCCCCTACAGAGGACGACGTAGCTGGTTATATCCTCAACCTGGCTGACGAGGCAGGCCATCCGCACAGACCTTAAGCTACTCAACACTAAGACACTTTGATTAACCACTGACAACCAAACTGACAAGAATAGTTTGGGGAAGGGTCTGGAGTTTTTCGCCAGGAAAAACACCTTGCCCTGGTTTTGGGGGTATGTAGAGAAGATGGGTTGCTTTATAGGAATTTGCCTGTTGTGATTATTTCTTATGTTCTTTTTTACTTTTCCATATTTCAAGATTACTTTTACATGATTGCTCTTAAACTTGTGTGTGTCTACAGTGCCTTTGAAAGGAATTCAGCCCCCTTGACTTTTCCCACATTTTTTGTTACGTTACAGCATTCTAAAATTGATTATATTTATATATATATATATATATATGTGTATATATATATGTTTTTTTAAGTCCTCAGCAATCTGCACACAATACTCCATAAGGAAAACAGGTTTTTAGAAATTTGAGGTGCCTATTTTATTTTTTTACTGAAATATCACATTTTACGTAAGTATTCAGAACCTTTTGCTATGAGACTCGAAATTGAACTCAGGTGCATCTTGTTTCCATCGATCATCCTTAATGTTTCTACAACTTGATTGGAGTCCACCTGTGATAAATTCGATTTGATTGGACATGATTTGGAAAGGCACACATCGGTCTATATGCATGTCAGAGCAAAAAACCAAGCCATGAGGTCAAAGGAATTGTCTGTAGAGCTCCGAGACAGGATTGTGTCGAGGCACAGATCTGGGGAAGGGTACCAAAAAATGTATGCAGCATTGAAGGTCCCCAAGAACAAAGTGGCCTCCATCATTCTTAAAGGGAAGAAGTTTTGAACCACCAAAACTCCTCCTAAAGCTGGCCACCCGGCCAAACTGAACAGTCGGGTGAGAATGGCCTTGGTCAGGGAGGTGACCAAGAACTCGATGGTCACTGACAGTGTCCTAGAGTTCCTCTGTGGAGATGGGAGAACCTTCCAGAAGGACAACCATCTCTGCAGCGCTCCACCAATCAGGCCTTTTATGATAGTGGCCAGATGAAGCCACTACGCAGTAAAAGTCACATGACAGCCCACTTGGAGTTTGCCAAATGACACCTAAAGGACTCCAGACCATGAAAAACAAGATTCTCCGGTCTGATGAAACCAAGATTGAACTCTTCGGCCTTAATGCCAATCGTCACGTCTGGAGGAAAGCAAAATGTAAAGATCGTCACGTCTGGAGGAAAGCAAAATGTAAAGATCCATATGCAAACCTGCTCCAGAGTGCTCAGGACCTCAGACTGGAGAGAAGGTTCACCTTCCAACAGGACAATGACCCTAAACGCACAGCAAGACAATGCCGGAGTGGCTTCGGGACAAGTCCCAATGTCCTTGAGTGGCCCAGCCAGAGCCCGGACTTGAACCCGATTGGACATCTCTGGCGAGAGCTGAAAATAGCTGTGCAGCATTGCTCCCCATCCAACCTGAGAGCTTGAGAGGGTCTGTAGAGAATGGGAGAAACTCCCCAAATACAGGTGTGCTTAGCTTGTAGCTTCATACCCAATATGACTCAGGGCTGTAATTGCTGCCAAAGGTGCTTCAACAAAGTACTGAGTAAAGGGTCTGACAACCTATGTAAATGTGACATTTCATTATTTTTAGGAATTAACAAAAATGTCAGCTGTTTTTTCTTTGTCGTTATGGGGTATTTGGAAAGGCACACGGGGGAGGGGACAATTTAATCAGTTTTAGAACAAAGCTGTAACCTAACAAAATGTGAAATGTCTGAGTACTTCTGAAGGCACTGTATATACAGTACCACTCAAAAGTTTGGACACACCTAGTCATTCAAGGGTTTTCCTTTATTCTACAATGTAAAAACAATGGTGAAGACATCAACTATATGACATAATACATATGGAATCCACTGGATATCTTAAGGTGAATGCACCAATTTGTAAGTCGCTCTGGATAAGAGCATCTGCTAAATGACTTAAATGTAAAATGTAGTAACCAAAAAGTGTTAAACAAATCAAAATGGACTTTAGGTTCTTTAAAGTAGCCACCCTTTGCCTTGGACAGCTTGCACACGCTTGGTGTTCTCTCAACCAGCTTCACCTGGAATTCTTTTCTAACAGTCTTGAAGGAGTTTCCACATATGCTGAACACTTGTTGGCTGCTTTTCCTTCACTCTGCAGTCCAACTCATCCCAAACCATCTCAATTGGGTTGAGGCCAGGTCATTGAGGCATTCCATCCTGGAGCCTGGAGGTGTGTTGGGTCATTGTCCTGTTGAAAAACAAATGATAGTCCCACTAAGCGCAAACCAGATGGGATGGCGTATTGCTGCAGAATGCTGTGGTAGCATGCCGGTTAAGTGTGCCTTGAATTCTAAATAAATCAGTGTCACCAGAAAAGCACCATCACAATACCTCCTCCATGCTTCACGGTGGGAACCACACATGTGGAGATCATCCGTTTACAGATTTCCACTGGTCTCATGTCCATTGCTCGTGTTTCTTGGTCCAAGCAAGTCACTTCTTCATATTGGTGTCCTTTAGTAGTGGTTACTTTGCAGCAATTTGACCATGAAGGCCTGAGTCGCGCAGTCTCCTCTGAACAGTTGATGTTGAGATGTGTCTGTTACTGGAACTCTGAAGCATTTATTTGGGCTGCAATTTCTGAGGTACAGTTAATGCTAATGAATTTATCCTCTGCAGCAGAGGTAACTGCGTCTTCCTTTCCTGTGGCGGTCCTCATGAGAGACAGTTTCATCATAGCGCGTGATGGTTTTTGCGGCTGCACTTGAAGAAACGTTCCAAGTTCTTAAACTTTTCCGGATTGACTGACCTTCATGGCTTAAAGTAATGATGGCCTGTTTCTCTCTTCTTATTTGAGCTGTTCTTGCCATAATATGGACTTGGTCTTTTACCAAATAGTGTGATCTTCTGTATACCAACCGTAACTTGTCACAACACAACTGATTGGCTCAAACGCATTAAGAAGGAAAGAAATTCCACAAATGAACTTTTAACAAGGCACACCTGTTAATTGAAATGCATTCCAGGTGACTACCTCATGAAGCTGGTTGAGAGAATGCAAAGCTGTCAAAGGCAAATGGTGGCTACTTTTTGAAGAATCTGAAATATAAAATATATTTTGATTTAACACTGTTGGTTACTACATGATTCCATATGTGTTATTTCATAGTTTTGATGTCTTCACTATTATTCTGTGATGTAGAAAATAGTACAAATAAAGAGAAACCCTGGAATGAGTCTGTGTGTCAACTATTGACTGGGGGGGGGTGCGCACATCTCTCCACAATAATATATAAACCAACCACATTGTTTCCGTTTGGTTATACCTACTCTTATAATTGCACTTTGAAAAGTAGATGTTTTTATAGGCACCTAACTGCTGTGGAAATGTCCATAAATCACTAATCACACAACTTCTCTACTTTTTTGAAATCCTATAACGCCCTCAATGTGAATGGTTTGCTATTTGATGAAATGTGAAATAAAGTACAATAATCTCATGGATGCTTCAGCCACGATAATCTTTCTATTTTCTCCTCAGTGTAAGTTAGATGAGGTGATTTATCTCCCCAAAAATGTATCTTTTAGTTTAAATATTAATCAGTAAAACAAAATGTGATTGTTTATCAAAATAATTTCCATATCATGGGTACTTAAGCAAGGCCAGTGCACTGGCTGTTTTAAATATTTAACTTGTGTGAGGCTGAGTGAATGTTAAAATAGTACTACAAATAATATATTTGGAATGTGTTATTCCCATTAGGGAACTGAAGATTTGAGCTGTATGTACTTTACTCATGACTGGCTGGTACTATACTGAACAAAAATGTAAACGCAACATGTAAAGTGTTGGTCCCATGTTTCATGAGCTGAAATAAAAGATCCCCAGAAATTGTCCATATGCAAAAAACGCTTAATTCTCTTATTTTGTGCACACATTTGTTTACATCCCTTTAGTGAGCATTTCTCTACCAAGATAATCCATCCACCTGACAGGTGAGGCATATCAATAAGCTGATTAAAGCATGATCCTTACACAGGTGCACCTTGTGCTGGGGACAAAAGGCTGCTCTAAAACGTGCAGTTTTGTCTCAGGTTTTGAGGGCGCATGCAATTTGCATGCTGACTGCAGGAATGTCCACCAGAGAGTTTAATGTGCAATTCTCTAACATAAACTGCCTCAGTCCTTTTTGATAATTTGGCAGTACTTCCACAACCACAGATCACCTGTAACCAGGACCTCCACATCCAGCTACTTCACCTGCAGGATTGTCTGAGACCAGCCACCAGGACAGCTGATGAAACTGTTGGCGAAAGTGCCGGCATAAGCTACAGACAATGAACACAACTGCATTTTATCGATCAATTTGAATGCATAGATACCGAGATGAGCTACATGTCGTGCCATTCATCTGCCGCCGTCACCCAATGTTTCAGCATGATAATGCACAGCAAGGATATGTGCAAAATTCCTGGAAGATGAAAATGTCCCAGTTCCTCCATGGCCAGCATATTCACCAGACATGTCACCAATGTTCTGCTGCCGCGCCTTTCCCTCAGGACTGCCATGCGGAAGAAATGTCATGCTGCACAGAGACGCAAACGATTGAACTTCATTGAGTTCGCCCCATTCATTTGCACTATATAGATCAACGTTTTTTCTGTGATCGAATCAACATACCGACTTTTCAATGCAACAAACCAAAACAAATCTAACTTTGCAAGTTTGAGTCTGATTTAGTTGTAGGCAGAGCCAGAGTGCAACGGAGTAGAATTCTATTGGCCTGGGTAGCCCACTTGCGGTCTTTCAATCACTCGCGAGGGAATGCGCTTGTCAGATCAAAGCGCAGAGCCGCGCGTGTGCACATTTGTTGCTATTCTTTGCTAGTTATCGAGTTGTTATCCCAGTTATAGATACGTGTATAGGTCAGCTATGGGGAGTTACTGCTTCATACAAGAGCACAAAACGTGTAGGCTACATTTCAAGCTGTATTTGAAAAGCCGGTCAGCCAAAAAGCTTAAGTCTTAATTAAAGGAGCAGTGTTGTATTTTGAGACAGGCTTGAATATGCAAATAAGTTAATAGTCAGAGGAGTAGCCTACATTGTCAAATTTCTGTATGGTGATAATACATTTTATTTTGTAAAGCCACTTCTTGCATTGTACAATGAATGCAATTTACAGTCAGCTATTTGGCCCATGGTGTTACAGACCAAGTAAAACACCTAATGTAAAAGCGTTTTTAAAAGTCTCATGCAATATAGGCCTGCACTGAACACGACATATAGGCTACTATAGGCTATATCCTATCAATCAAAAGCTTATTCCGTGTGAAAATGTTATGGGATTCGTTCCATTGGTTTTGTTGGTAGGCCTACATTATGCTCAAAACCACAATAGCCTATTGGCTACTGTCTTCTCACAATGTTCAAGTTTCCGCTCGCAAGAGCAAAAATGTGCTCAGTGCCCCTAGAAATTCGAGGGAACGTTTTGTCATCATTGAGCATGTTTGGGATGCTCTGGATCGACGTGTACGACAGTGTCTTCCAGTTCCCGCCAACATGCAGCCATTGAAAAGGATTGGAACAACATTCCACAAGCAACAGCCTGATCAAGTTTATGTGAAGGAGATGTGTCGCGCTGCATGAGTCAAACGGTGGTCACACCAGATACTGACTGGTTTTCTGATCCACACCCCTACTTTTTTTTAAGGTATCTGTGACCAACAGATGCATATCTGTATTCCCAGTCATGTGAAACCCATAGATTAGGGCCCAATGAATTTATTTAAATTGACTGATTTCCCTATATGAATTGTAACACTGTACTTAAACATTTTAATTAATATTTGTTTTTAAATCCACAGAAAATATGTAATTCAAATCTGACCAAATTATTTTGTGTTTGTAATGTTGACCAATTGCACTTTTGAATATTTTTGTAGTTTATTGTGAATATTTTGTAGTTTACTGTGATTATTAGTGCATCTTTGAGTAAAAGGTTGTTCCATATGATTGATCAATTTCTGACTGCACCCCTTTTGATTTAAACAACACCTTCCATACATGTTTGCCCATGGTGAAAGGGACCTTTTGGACCTGAATGCCAAAATATTAAGGAGATAAAGGTGCTCAAAGTTGACCCATTTAGAAAACTTGAAAATAAGGGAGAGCCGCACACTCTGGGAGCTCAGATGCAAAAATGTAATATCCAACGTTTCGACAGCCAAGCTATCTTCATCAGGGTATAATCACAAACACTGCGAGATGACTCGTTTATATAGTAGTATCAAAAGACACACAGATGTCTGTAATCATGGCCTAATATCATTGGTTAATTCTCAAATATAAAAATGGCATACAAAGAAAAGCATACAAAAAAAGTAATGGATAGCATACGATCATAGATAAATTTTAGACTACACAAGCTTACAAACAATTACAATGGCAAAGTCACAATAATCACAAGAATGGCTTAAAACCTGTTATGGATAGGGGGCAGTATTTTCACGTCCGGATAAAAAACGTACCCGATTTAATCTGTTTATTACTCCTGCCCAGAAACTAGAATATGCATATAATTGTTTGATTTGGATAGAAATCACCCTAAAGTTTCTAAAACTGTTTGAATGGTGTCTGTGAGTATAACAGAACTCATATGGCAGGCCAAAACCTGAGAAGATTCCAAACAGGAAGCGCCCTCTCTGACCATTTCTTGGCCTTCTTTAGCCTCTTTATTGAAAACAGAAGATCTCTGCTGTAACGTGACACTTTCTGAGGCTCCCATAGGCTCTCAGAAGGCGCCAGAACGTTGAATGATGACTCTGCAGTCCCAGGCTGAAAAACAGTAGCGCATTTGGTAAGTGGTCGATCTGAGAACAATGAGATGGGTGCGCGCGTGCACGTGAAGAGTCCATTTTACATTTTCAGTCTTTGAACGAAAACGACGTCTCCCGGTCGGAATATTATCACCATTTTACGAGAAAAATCGCATAAAAATTGATTTTAAACAGCGTTTGACATGCTTCGAAGTACGGTAATGGAATATTTTGAATTTTTTTGTCACGATATGCGCCGGTGCGTCACCCTTCATTACCCTTCGGATAGTGTCTTGAACACACGAACAAAACGCCGCTATTTGGATATAACTATGGATTATTTGGAACCAAACCAACATTTGTTGTTGAAGTAGAAGTCCTGGGAGTGCATTCTGACGAAGAACAGCAAAGGTAATCCAATTTTTCTTATAGTAAATCTGAGTTTGGTGAGTACCAAACTTGGTGGGTGTCAAAATAGCTAGCCTGTGATGGCCGGGCTATCTACTCAGAATATTGCAAAATGTGCTTTCACCGAAAAGCTATTTTAAAATCGGACACCGCGATTGCATAAAGGAGTTCTGTATCTATAATTCTTAAAATAATTGCTATGTTTTTTGTGAACGTTTATCGTGAGTAATTTAGTAAATTCACCGGAAGTGTTCGGTGGGTATGCTAGTTCTGAACGTCACATGCTAATGTAAAAAGCTGTTTTTTGATATAAATATGAACTTGATTGAACAAAACATGCATGTATTGTATAACATAATGTCCTAGGAGTGTCATCTGATGAAGATCATCAAAGGTTAGTGCTGCATTTAGCTGTGGTTTTGGTTTTTGTGACATTATATGCTAGCTTGAAAAATGGGTGTCTGATTATTTCTGGCTGGATACTCTCCTGACATAATCTAATGTTTTGCTTTCGTTGTAAAGCTTTTTTGAAATCGGACAGTGTGGTTAGATAAAGGAGAGTCTTGTCTTTAAAATGGTGTAAAATAGTCATATGTTTGAAAAATTGAAGTTTTTGTATTTTTGAGGAATTTGTAATTCGCCACGCCCTATCATTGGATATTGGAGTGGTGTTCCGCTAGCGGAACATCTAGATGTAAGAGGTTTTAAGATCAAAGTCTATGTTGAGACCGAAGGGTGCAAGGGTCTTTAAGTTAAAGATCCAGGCAGCCTCTCGTTTTAACAATAAATTATCAAGGTCACCCCCTCTCCAAGGGAGGGTGACAGGTTCGATGCCAATATAACGCAGAGACGAAATCGAGTGGTTTGCTTCCAAAAAGTGGGCCGCAACTGGGTAAGTCAAGTTTTTGCACCTAATGGTGCTACGATGCTCTGAGATACTGTCACGAAAATTTTCATCCCAATGTTATTAACTCAAAACTCACTATATGCTTTGACCAATTCCCCGGGGGTTGTAAGGCCCCGGTTAATAGAAGAATTCGACAAAGTCCCAGAAGTCTGCAAAAGGTTAGTTCTTTATTCAGAGAGTTCTGAATATCATACAATGTACACAGCCTTTTATACCTAACATTTGGTCATACCATATGTCATACTCCTTACAAATGCCCCTCCTCTTCTTTAACACTGTCAATGCTTATTTACAAGTCTTCTCCATCACATACATTGCTTATCATATCCTGCCCCATGTTACATAATCTACTGCAAGCCCAATGGTTTCTCCCCTCCCTGGGTGGGGAGACCTCTTTCCTGTTATTAGTTTCACAGTGGTCATAAGTTGTCTGCTGTCTGTTAACAGTTCCCCTTTTCCTTGAATGTCTTACTTACATTGCTAAATCATTAAGCTTAAACTTTTCCTACACACACACACACACACACATTAGTACATTCATCTTATAATCACTCAGTTATACATTTTCAGGGTGAAATAATTTAGTCCAACCTTTAATCATATAATTTCCATTACAATCCACCCTATTGGCTAAATATTTCACATACACTATAACACATCTATTTTTATTGGATTCAGAAATGTCACACAAAATCAAACTAAATAAAAGAAAACAAATACATGTCTTTTCATCACATACTCATCCAGGACTGTTCTAGGCCTATATCCAGTCCTAACTCTTCAGATTAGGATTTTTGTTATGACCTTTATTTAAAGAAATAGTCTTCCTAAACATTAAAGATAGTCTCCTTCAACATGGGCTCCTCAGAATCGAATGAATCCTCCACCAGGCTCGGCGGTAGGTATTTGTCGTCCCACTGGTCTGAACTTGGAATCGGTCCGTATCTCACCATCTGCTCCGTCATGGATCTCTCCAGAGCCCTGGAAATGAGACCTCTCGTACAAGGGACCAAACAACAACCACATAATATCAACACAGTCATACAAGTGAAAGCAGCCCACAACACAATGATTACAAAATGTTTCCATTTTCCAAACGTACTATCAAAACCACCCAGTCAGTGAGGTATCCGCCCCAGAGTTCTCTGCCAACTTGTTAGCCAATGTGGTTAAACCTGCCAGGGCCTTGGTCACTGATCCATCTGGAGCTGTGTTATTTGGGATGAAAGTACAGCACATTGATCCGAATATCACACACACACCCCCCTTCTCAGCCAGCAACATATCCAATGCTATCAATGTAAACTCTATCGTCAAAGGACCCAGATGGAGAGCTTCTTTTTGCCCGTCTTACAGGCAATAGATCATGGTGTTTGATAAGGGTGAAGTGCATGCCTAACTGTACCAATGCACAAATACAAGTCCAATTCGAAGGCAGGTTAGGCCACAGCTTCATACCCCCACACAACCACCAGACATCCGCTCTCGGCATTTTTATACTAAAGTCCTCGGAACTCAACCACCCAGTCAGGTCCCTCATTGTCTCGTCAGTTGTAACATTCAGTTGCAGGTTCTTACTTCCCCTACGTCCCGTCCGTGTGTGTTGTGTCGAGCCATATAATAATAGTCTCCTCCTGCGACTGTGAAAGGGGAAAGTCTGGATCTAATGGGCACATAGGATACAGATAATGCAGATCAGTGCAACTGTTATTGTCTGGCTTCCCTGCCTTCATTAACAGCTTTACCATACAAGCCATTCCCCTTGGTAAATTAATTCCATCGAGTGGAAAGGTGATGGTTGTCAACTGAGGTTTGGCTGTTGCGCAGGCATAACCTTCTTCTCTAGCTACTGATCTAGCTGTACACTGAATCCATTCCAGCCCTAGGTTGGAATCCCCAAACCAAGTCTCCACCTCAATCACTTCCTTAAGATCTTTCGTCTGAATTATTCTTACCGGTCCTTGACTCTGGACAGCACCATGGGGGACATCCATGTCCTCAGGGGTTGTGCTTGTATTCTGGCCAGTCACGGAACCATCTCCCACCTCAAGCTTTCCTACTCTGAATGATACCAGAGTGTCAACTGAAGTCTGGTCAAATCCCACAAACCATAACCCTAAATCCTCTTTCTTTACAGTTCTAATGGCTATTCGTACCTTTATGCAATACTTCCCTTGCTCTGGATTGCAGTCAAAAACCCTGACCTTTACTACGCTCCATCCGTTTCTATATCTGGTGTGTGGATTGACATAGCCCTCTCTTTCTGTGTGAGCTATGACCTGATTCCATGAGTTACACGGGGATTTGCACAGATATCTTCCCCATGAAGTCAGAGTCCTAGACTGCCAGGAGGTTAGGGACCCCATTTGATCTACATAGAACTCTATTGAGACATCCTTCCCTAACTCTACTCTCACTTCCTTTTTATCCAGATCGAGTGACCTTTTATACTTAGGTAGTACAAAATCCTCCTTTTCTACACTATGGGTTAAATTACCACCTTCTGACTTCTCGAGCGGTGCATGGTGTATTAGGAATATGGCTCCCACAATTAGACAGCTCAGACTTACCAGTACCCCTGTAAAGCCCCACCCCCTCCCAGAGAACATTTCACTGGCTAGAGGCCAACTCATACTTTCACTTCTATGAATGCACACAGTGAGGATCGGGTGGGTTAGGGAATCTTCGTTAGAGAGGTAACCCCTGAACCTTATTGGTATTCGGTTCTTCTCCTAACTCTGTGATTGTCCAACAGTGTCAGTGTGTCTTACCCTCTTACAATGTGTGATATGCACCCAGGTAGCTCTTTCAGCTATTTTCATGGCAAAGGCGGTCACCAGAAGTACTTGGTATGGCCCCTCCCACTGTGGCTGCTTCCAGTCTTTTCTCCTCAGGGACTGGATCCACACCAAGTCTCCTGGTTGGATTGAGTGAATCACCTTCTCCTGTAATTCACCCGTTGGACACAGAATCTCAGACATACAGGTTTGGTTAACAAACAGTCTTCTCATGTGTTCTGTTAGTATATCTTCAACTTCTATGTCTACCTGTTCTGGTCTCACTAACTCTGGCATTCTATATGGTTTACCTGATCAGCTAAAATGTAATCCATTATTTAAAGAGATAGATCCTAGTCAACAAATTCTAGGGATAATATCTGGACCTAATATTTTAGCTACCCTAATCGTATCCTCCAAGTAAGTTGGGAACGCTTCTTCCCATTTAATATACACTGCTCAAAAAAATAAAGGGAACACTTAAACAACACATCCTAGATCTGAATGAAAGAAATAATCTTATTAAATACTTTTTCTTTTTTACATAGTTGAATATGCTGACAACAAAATCACACAAAAATAATCAATGGAAATCAAATTTATCAACCCACGGAGGTCTGATTTGGAGTCACACTCAAAATTAAAGTGGAAAACCACACTACAGGCTGATCCAACTTTGATGTAATGTCCTTAAAACAAGTCAAAATGAGGCTCAGTAGTGTGTGTGGCCTCCACGTGCCTGTATGACCTCCCTACAACGCCTGGGCATGCTCCTGATGAGGTGGCGGATGGTCTCCTGAGGGATCTCCTCCCAGACCTGGACTAAAGCATCCGCCAACTCCTGGACAGTCTGTGGTGCAACGTGGCGTTGGTGGATAGAGCGAGACATGATGTCCCAGATGTGCTCAATTGGATTCAGGTCTGGGGAACGGGCGGGCCAGTCCATAGCATCAATGCCTTCCTCTTGCAGGAACTGCTGACACACTCCAGCCACATGAGGTCTAGCATTGTCTTGCATTAGGAGGAACCCAGGGCCAACCGCACCAGCATATGGTCTCACAAGGGGTCTGAGGATCTCATCTCGGTACCTAATGGCAGTCAGGCTACCTCTGGCGAGCACATGGAGGGCTGTGCGGCCCCCCAAAGAAATGCCACCCCACACCATGACTGACCCACCGCCAACCGGTCATGCTGGAGGATGTTGCAGGCAGCAGAACGTTCTCCACGGCATCTCCAGACTCTGTCACGTCTGTCACGTGCTCAGTGTGAACCTGCTTTCATCTGTGAAGAGCACAGGGCGCCAGTGGCGAATTTGCCAATCTTGGTGTTCTCTGGCAAATACCAAACGTCCTGCACGGTGTTGGGCTGTAAGCACAACCCCCACCTGTGGACGTCGGGCCCTCATACCACCCTCATGGAGTCTGTTTCTGACCGTTTGAGCAGACACATGCACATTTGTGGCCTGCTGGAGGTCATTTTGCAGGGCTCTGGCAGTGCTCCGCCTTGCACAAAGGTGGAGGTAGCGGTCCTGCTGCTGGGTTGTTGCCCTCCTACGGCCTCCTCCACGTCTCCTGATGTACTGGCCTGTCTCCTGGTAGCGCCTCCATGCTCTGGACACTACGCTGACAGACACAGCAAACCTTCTTGCCACAGCTCGCATTGATGTGCCATCCTGGATGAGCTGCACTACCTGAGCCACTTGTGTGGGTTGTAGACTCCGTCTCATGCTACCACTAGAGTGAAAGCACCGCCAGCATTCAAAAGTGACCAAAACATCAGCCAGGAAGCATAGGAACTGAGAAGTGGTCTGTGGTCTCCACCTGCAGAACCACTCCTTTATTGGGGGTGTCTTGCTTATTGCCTATAATTTCCACCTGTTGTCTATTCCATTTGCACAACAGCATGTGACATTTATTGTCAATCAGTGTTGCTTCCTAAGTGGACAGTTTGATTTCACAGAAGTGTGATTGACTTGGAGTTACATTGTGTTGTTTAAGTGTTCCCTTTATTTTTTTGAGCAGTATATTTATCTATTATAAAAAACTTTTTTTAAGTAGTTCCTTATCCAATTGGCCACAAAGTGTTTCCTAACCTGCTCTACTATCCCCTGTCAATCTTGCCGCATCTCTAAACAATGACTTACGTAGTATTGGTAACTTATCATGATACCAAATACCGTCCTTATATAAATTCCTCCTAACTTCTCCCATTTCGAAATCTCTTTCACTGGTTCTCTAGACTGACAATCTTGTAATATAGTTTTGTCTATGTTCACTTCCTCTTTTAACAACTGCTGATTAAATGGCTATGGTGAAAGACCTGCCTTTTTCGCTTCCACATCTGCTTTTCTGTTGTCGTTACTGACACTATCTGTCCCTCTAGTGTGGGCCTCACATTTACAAATAGCTAACTTTTCTGGCAAAAGTACAGCATCTAATAGATTAAAAATCAACTGAGAGTGTGTTATAGGTTTCCCAGAAGTGGTTACCATTCCCCTGTTTCTCCATTGGGCTGCAAATATGTGTACTGTGTTAAATGCATAGGCACTGTCTGTGTAAATAGTAATACGTTTTCCTGTCCCTAACTGACACGCACGGGTAAGTATTACTATTTCTGCTTATTGTGCTGAATAGTTTCTCGGTAACGGCTCAGCTTCCAATACCTCTGTGTCTGTAACTACAGCATATCCTGTCGTATTAGTGCCATCATGGTTCTTTCTTGATGATCCATCTACAAACATAGTCAGTTCCCCATCAGGTAAAGCTAGATAAGTCAAATCGGGTCTTGGTAAGACAACTTTCTCAGTTTCTGTTACACAATCATGTGGGCTGCCATCTGTTGCAATAGGAACTAATGTTGAGGGGTTCAGAGTAGTACAACATCCTATTGTCAAATTAGGCATGTTCAAAAGAATTATCATACAAGACAAATGTCTAGCTGGTGACATGTAAGCCATCTTATGTTCTAACAACAGTATGGATGCGGCATGAGGAACTTTTAAAGTCAAATTATGATAGAGCACAACAGATGCCGAGTCCTCAACTGCCTGAGCTGCTGCCACCACAGACTGCAAACATAGTGGCATGGCTTGGGCTACTTCATCTAATCGGGAGGAAAAATAAGCAATAGGACTATATTTTTCCCCCACGTGTCTCTGCGTTAGTACTGACGTCATGAATCCTTCCCTGAAGTCTACTGTCTGTGTAAAAGGACGATCATATCTGGGAAACACTAGGACAGAGCTAGTTGTCAATAACTTCTTTATGGTTACAAACTGGTTCTCAGCCTCATCTGTCCACTCGATCTTATCTTTTGCTGCCATAGCTTTACCATATATCAACTCACTGAGCTTCCCTGTATGTAATGCAAAGTGGGGTATCAACGCACGACAATAGTTAATAATTCCAAGAAAACTTATGTTTCTTATTGAGTGGTTTAGGTGCTTCTAGAATGGCTGTCTTTATGGTGGAATTAAGTGTTCTCCCTTCCTGTCTTATGGTGTGTCCCAAATAAATGACCTGTTCCTGCCAGAGCTGTAACTTCCTCTTATTAACTTTAAGACCTTGTTCTGCTAAGAACACTAACAGAGCTAGAGTGTCCGCTTTACAGCCCCCCTGGGAGGGATTCGCCACCAATATGTCATCTTCATATATTCAAATTTGGCTCTCCTCTGGAGGGTCAAATCTTCCTAAAGTAGTCCTAATTACTTTTAAAAAAAATCATATAATACCCTATTATATATCCATTCCCTCCCTTAAAAGGTAAAGCCAAACCAACCATGGCTATCAGGATATACTACTTATACTATAATAAAAATACATTAACCAAAATCTGGTACACATAAAGATCCAGGTATTACACTCTAAATCACCTCTTATAGTAGCCGAGTAGATATAACATCCTCCAGTCATTACTCGGTGCTGCTTTCTTTACCAAAAACATTGGAGAATTGCACTATGCTTCATCTCCTTCTCCGATTACTCCCCCTTCTACCAATTCCTCAAATATGGAAGTAATCCCTTTTATAACCTCGGGCTTCATAAAATTTTACTTCTGGTATGGTCTATGATTAGATTTTGGCACTACCTGTATTGGAATTACCCCTTTAATTAATCCTACATCTGCTGGACCTTGTGACCATAAGTGCTCAGGGACTATTTGTAATTCTAATTCATGTTCTTCTGTTAACAGGTATGCCTCTCCTCAGTACCTCCCACATTCACTCAGATGTACCCCAGGAACACTATTTGCTCTCCAATTTAGCTTCCTGCGATATCTATCGGTTGATGGACTATGCTGATCTCCACTCATCATGTCTACCCAGTCTGTGATTCTCTTTCCCTTAGATATCCACTGACCCATGTCCTCCCACCCTTCTGAAGGTTCTTTCGCAAGAGAGACATGGGGGCCACACCTTTCCCTGAACAGTCTTTGTGTCTGAGGCTGTAGCTCTACTTCCCCTGCTGCGTGTGTACTGTCATAGTGGAACCACTTTAGCCCAATGATACTCTCTGTGGTTTTAAGTAATGCCTCCTCAGAGACTTGATCAGGGCCTGGGCGTCTATTATACCAGAGAGTGCAGTGTAAGTCATCGGGGGGCATCTTAGTGAGGCCTGGTACTACATCATCCGCAAGTTCCATCAAGGTTTTAGGATTATCCGTTACTCCCCCCTTTAACAGATCTTGACTATACCAATAGCACGGTTCCCCATCCCCGCAAACTACCATGTTATCTCGAACAATGTATGCCATCATTTCCCGTTCAATGGGAGTGACGGCTACATTTAATTTGGTCATTACATCACATCCCAGCAGGTTCACAGGGCACAATTTGGATCTCAAGACAGGGACGGTTGCCTCCCCTCCAGACTGCTCATGTTTTAAATTGATTGGTGAGGACAACCTTTCCATGAATTGATGTCCTGAAGCTGAGCGAACTATAATCTTTTCCCCATCTATTCTTACTCCCTCAGGTTTATCAGCAGCACAGATCGCTGTACGGCATGCTCCTGTGTCACAAAGAAATTTTATTTTCTTTCCCATTACCGTCAATATCAAATGTGGTTTCTGTTCCTGTCAAATCAATGGTTGCCAATTCAAACACTTCACAATTTGGTTCTGTTACCACCTCATCTAGTTCACTCAGATCTTCCCCCTCCTCTGAATCTGGTCATGCCTCATTCCTCTTCTTCCTCCTCTGAATCGGGCTGTGGGCGCCTATTGTTCTTCTCTCCCTTCCCACCCCGATTGTCACGCCTGCCTTTCCCCTTATGTCTGCAGTTACGGTGATTGTGTCCTACTTGGTTACATTATTTGCAGGGTGTTTTACAGTCCCTGGCGAAATGTCCTGTTTTATCGCAAATAAAACACTGCTTCTCTCCGTCTCTGTCATCGTGTTTCCCTGTTTTTCCCCTCCTGTCTACAGAGTCTCTGCTCCTCCCCGCTATTTCCCCTAGGGTTGCTACCAGGTACTCTGCTCTTTTCTGTTCTTTTTTAATTCTGTCATTTTTCCTATGCTGCTCATAGTGAATGGCATATCTCTTTACCTCTGCTAGAGTTGCTGTTCCCCACCCTACTAGAGTCTTTTTTATGGTACGACTTATCTCTGGGCGCATTCCACTGAGAAAAGCTATTTTCAATTGTTGGTGATATGCTGTACCGTTCCC
Source organism: Salmo trutta (assembly GCF_901001165.1). Classification (NCBI taxonomy): domain Eukaryota; kingdom Metazoa; phylum Chordata; class Actinopteri; order Salmoniformes; family Salmonidae; genus Salmo; species Salmo trutta. Next base: position 45,760,461 of record NC_042973.1, read on the forward strand.
CTGGGCTACCGGTGTCTCTATTAACCCACTGTTTGCATTGAATACATCTTTCAGCCTCTCTAGGTACTGACTTATGGTCTCACTGTCTCCCTGCTTACATTCGTGGACCTTGGAAAAATCGGCATGTCGGTGATAGTGTTCCTTCAGATTATTACACAGCTGTGTTATTTTGTCGGCATACGGCCCATCTGCTGCCCAGGGCAATACCACCAAATCATTATGTCCAGGTACCCACTGTCCCCGGACTGCTGCCCAGACCTTCCCCACCAGCTGTCTTACTGCTCTCTCAATCTCCCCTGTGTCTAGCTGGCTGCTAGACCTTCCAGATCTCTTCTGAACCCTTCTATACCTGTCTTAGGATGCACTACATCCTCTACGGCTCGGACCACATCTCTCTGTGTCCATGCCCTGTATACATCCAGAGTGGCCGGTGCCGCATCATCCCCAGCCAGTGGGTTTGGCAATGCTATCATAGGGTACTGGCCACTCTCCCCATCCTCCTCCTCTATCCATTCTGAATCTCCCTGGCTTCTTTCTCTCCCTGGACTCTGATTATGGGGATCCAGTCTACCGAGGGCCTTAGGTCTTCCACACTTATGCCCAAGTCCCCGTCTATCTTTTTCCCATTCTTGGGTTAATTTTCTGAACTCTCTATCCTCACTCTTTCTCCTTGCTAGCTTAGTACTCTTCTCTCTTAACTTCAGTAGTTCCTCTCTCAACTTCAGTAGTTCCTCTCTCTCCTTTCCCTGTTCTTCCAGCAGCCTTCTCAGGGCTTTGACTGTCCTGTCCTCTTCACTATCTTCATGTCTATGTTTTATCATTAACTCTAGCTTTTATACATCTAAACGTCCATCAAGTTTGTACTTCTTTCTCCATTTTGGGCCAAAATAAATGTTGTTGAGCACAGCAATTACACTTGTAATTTCCATCCAGTAGGGGCGCAAATAGACATTGTTCAGGAATATCTTGGGGTGGTAAATCAGAGTGTAAATCAGAGTGTACCAATTGGTCTCTGAGATTTCTGCCCCGCGAGAATACGACCAAGGGAAGGTCCGAAAACACATTACCGAGACTGTCATCGTATTTTAGAATGTGCCAATGTTTGTGAACGATTCCCTTAATTTGTTCAGAGCGCTTTGAATAGCGGGTAGTTAGAACGCAAGAACGCGTCTTTTTGCGAGACTGACCTTGTAAAAAGGTCATGTCTCGTTTTGTTATGAATTTTATCAATGGCAATCTAATCTGATCATTTTTGTACCCCCTCTCCTTGAACTTTCTTTGCGTCTCAGCCATATTTCTGTCAATCTGATTGTTTTTAGCAAATTCTTTTGATTTGACAGAATTGGCTGTAGGGCAAACTATTTTTCAAGGGAAGTGGGTGACAACTGTCAGCCCTCAACAAACTGTTACGATCAGTAGGTTTCCTGTAAAGATCAGTGTATAGAACATTAATTTTCACACAAGATCAGAAGATCAAGAAAACTGATTTGACGTGTATCAGATTGCATAGTAAATCTCAAATGTTCAGAACAGGAGTTAAGAAAAGCATAAAACGCCTGGAGCTGTTTTGCATCACCCCATAGAACAAAAATATCATCAATATACCGTTTCCATATACAGTACCTGTCAAAAGTTTGGACACATACTCATTCCAGGGTTTTTCTTTATTTTTACTATTTTCTACATTGTAGAATAATAGTGATGGCATCTCAACTATGAAATTACATATTCTCTTAACCAGCTTAATCTGGAATGCTTTTCTAGCAGTCTTGAAGGAGTTCCCACGTAGGCTGAGCACCTGTTGGCTGCTTTTCCTTTTTATATTCATTTGTCCCAGCACCTGTGTAATGAGCATGCTGTTTAATCAGCTTCTTGATATGCCACACCTGTCAGGTGGATGGATTATCTTGGTGAAGGAGAAATGGCATATTACATCATTATGCAGCAGCATACAGTACATTTTTGGACTCACCTTGTTGTGCTTACTTGAACAGGCGGGTGGCGTGGCGGTCCTTTCGTGGGCAAATTTTGTCATCAAAGTCTGGCATTCTCTGGATTTATGGAGCTATCAAGACAACTGGGAACTCTGGGGGAGGTTAAATCATGATGACGTCAGTGATCTTCAGGTTGTAGCTCTAGAAAGAGGCCTGAGTTCCCGACTTACAATTCCCAGATGGATGAGCATTCAAAACTTATTTTCCCAGTCAGAGCTATTTTTTTCCCCGAGTTCCCAGTTGTCAGACTTCCCAGTTCCGAGTTAACAGTTGTTTTGAGCGTGGGCCAAATCATGCTTCTTTGACAGCATGGCCAATGTTGAATGTTTATCATTTTAAGCTTGGAAAAGAGACCCTTAAACCCAGACTTGGGACCACACAGCCAGTCCACTGAATAGCAGGCTAGTGATCGCTTTGCAATGCTTGCAGTTAGCCACTGATTCCTTCCAAATCACTGAATTTGCGATTTCCAACTTGTTGTGTAATGTTTTTATGTCCAATGGCCGATGAGCACCGATACGCTTTATCTATAATTTCTCTTCATTATTTCTCTTCATATGACAAGGATTAAAAAGGATTTGCCAGTAGATTGTCGACCTGATTCATGATGTTGACTGCCAGCAAAGGTTTTGAAAGTATGATGTTGACATGATCAGTCCAATCAAAGCTACTGTAGATATGTGATTTGACATCAAATTATATGTGGCCAATAACCTTGAGACTTCTTGGATGGGCACTTCTAATATAACTATATGGCAGCACCCAAGGGGCTTGAATTTTCTAGCTCTACCCTTAGACTTGGCTATGACGCAGTGTCCCCACTGAGCCAATCACGGCGCAACGCTCCGTATTTTCTGCTGGCTTGCCCCACCAGCACAGAAAGCACTGAGCTAGGCTGAAACACCTGCATTTTGGAGCTGCCTTAATCAAAAAAGAGACCATGTTTGTATTCCTTATATTAAGCAAGCCAGACTGCACAATATGTACATATTGCCAGGGGCACACTCCAACACTCAGACGTAATTTACAAACAAAGCATTTGTGTTTAGTGAGTCCGCCAGATCAGAGGCAGTAGGGATGACCAGGGATGTTCTCTTAATAAGTGTGTGAATTGGACCAAAATGTAACTTTTGGATGTCAGGGAGAATGTATGGAGTGAAAAGAAAATGATTTTCTTTAAGAATGTAGTAGAGTAAAAATAGTCAAAAATATCTATAGTAAAGTACAGTATACCGCAAAAACCGACGTAAGTAGTACTTTAAAGTATTTTTACTTAATAAGTACTTTACACCACTGATTAAATAAACCAATACCACTGGCTAATAAAAAAGTTCACATTTTGCACATATATGTATTTTGTGTATTTTGTCTTCTATTATATTAAAAGACAACTTATTGTGATTGCCAGTCTCATATTTGACCAACTATGTGTTTCAGGTGCATGTGTTACAGTTTGCTTCTGTTTGTGTGAAATATTGTAAGTAACTCTTTATTGTCATATAAAAACATACATTTCCTCTATCGCATCGTAGCAAACCTCTCTTCACAAACTTGTATAATAAAAAACACCACACCCTCAGAGACAGTTACAACAGAGATACAGACCTCGAAAACAATGCATCAAAATGTATGGCTATCCTTTACATGTGAGTCCCTTTACCTGACATAATAATATCCCTCCTACCACTAGGTACTGTATTTCAAATAGAAAGGCCAGAATAACACAACGACTGGTGTGCTCTCGGATTGGCTTTCAATCTGGTGTGAGAGCTCCTGTATTGGCACAGTTGGTAGTACTTATTGAACAGGACATGGGAACTATGGCAGTGTATAAGCAGTGTCCCTCTGGATCTCATGTTCAACTACAAACAGGGTTTTCGTGGTAGGGATGAAGTTCTACTTTATCAAACACCATATGGAAAAAGGCATGCAGACAAAAGAAAACAAGAATCAATAGGGTAATGTTGATTTGCCTAGTGTGGTGCTGTTAGCGTGGCTTGATTTGGTGTGGCTTACACGGTACAGTCTCATTCATTTAGCATGGTGTCTTATTCTCTCAGTATTACCGTAGCGCAGTAACAGTACAGTATTTGGCTGTGGTCTAGAGCTGAAGTGGATAGAGACCAGAGGTCACTCTAATCTTTTTCAACACTACTGTCCCGACTCAAACCATACTGTGCTGCCACAGATACTTTTAACATTGACCTTTCCAACACTGTCCCAGCAGCTACTGTGTGGTAAATGTGTAACCAGGCAAGCGCAGTACAGCTCCGCCTGGCTCGGTAGTGTGAAAAGGGTCTCTTTGTGCGGTGGTCACTCGACCTGTGTGCTGCTGGCCTCTGTCTTCACAGCCTCCACCAGGAAGCTGAGCTCATTGCACAGGGTCTCGTGGCGGTAGGCCATGCGGATCTGAGCCACATTGGTCCGTCTAATGTCATTCCCGTCAGGCCCGTCCTGCAGGTAGTTGGCCCCCAGGAAGTGCTTCTTTTCCTGGCAGGATTAAAGGGGGATACAGGATATGTGTCACTAAATACGTGTCACTTCGGTGACACAGCACCGGGACACGCACAGGAGCTACATGAGGAGGTGGTCGGGGATGGCTACAGAAATCACTTGCGAGGTGACGTCCTGGTGAGTTCTCCTAAGCTGTCGGCATGAGCTTATAGAGGGTGAAAGCATCTGTCACTGTCAGCAGGCACTACTAGTGTAACGCTACAATTTACCAAGCAGTTCTATTTACCAAGTATTGATTTACTGTACCTGATGAGACAGACCACTCTGCAGCACACTGTTCCTGGCGATTTCACACGTGTCACAGGTGCTTAGCTTCCACAGCTGGGCCGCAATGGCATACTCCTCCATCAAGGCCTCCTGCAGCATGGACAAACAGACAGGGGAGAGGGGAGTTTCCCCAAAGCTTCTTTGCTAACATGCTACTTTATTTCACGCACAGAAGATTAACCGTCAAACATTGATTTTGCAATTGTTACTCTCTGGTAGGTGTGCGGCTGGGTTGTGTAGATATAATTATTATGGGGATAGTTTCATCTTGCCTTCTGGTAGGCTAGTTGACATTTCTGCCACGTTGCTTACACCAATCCAATCCTTACAGATCTACAGAAGTTCCCAGTGGCTCTGACCTTGGTGTAGTGGAACTGCATGGGGTCGTCGGTAGACAGGGACACACACAGGCCCTTCTGGAGGAACTCCTTGAGAGGGTTCTTGGAGTACTCCAGGAACAGGCTGTTGTTGCTTAGAGGAGACATGGCGATGGGGACCTGGGCCAGGTAGTACAGGTACTGCAACACAGGACTCTGAGAAGGGAGAGATGGAAAGATGTCAACACTCCTTTTGGCCTGGCCGTGAGCCATGGGTAGTGGGGAGGGTGGGGTTGTTGGGGCGAGTGTGACAGCTAGGAGGGGACTCAGGTTGGATCTGGGGAAAGGATGGTTGGGATGGGATGGGATGGGAGGGTCAGCTGTATGGGGACCTGGGATCATGGGAGGAGGGAGAGAAAGAGGTTCTTATGGTCTTCCACAACTTTTTACATTTATCACAGATTGCCATGTTTAAATTGTACCATTTGCAACTTTAGAAAATGTATCAAACTGTGTCATTGTATATTCTACTGATGTTTCTCATGATTGGTATACAAAAAAAATGTAACACCAAGTTCCAGGGAAGCTTTCCCAATCTTCATTCATTGATTGTGCAATTCTAGGTCTTCTCTGTCTGATCCACCCTTAACATAACAGTATGATAAAGACTTCAATAGATGTAACATGTCCAAGTTCAATCCGATTATTTCATGAGTTAGATAATCAATTGTGCAAATATTCAATGTAGTCTATTCAAAGTTTGCAAAAACACGAAGATCTGTTTACAAAGGTAGACAGGTGGTTTTTACTGTATTCGTTCCCACTTAGCTAAAAATAAGCTGTTGATTTGTCATGTATGTCATCCCAGTGCCTGTGAAGTGAACATGGTGGAGCTGTGTTGGCAAATGAAAAGTGTCCTTTTGACACAAAGAAGCTGATGAAATGTGGAATGATTCAGTTCTCAGTAAGTGGGTGCTCTTGACTTTTCTGGTAAAAAATAAAGTTTCTGTGGAAAACAACCAATGAGAGGAAATTTGGCAGTTTTGGAGATTTCAAATACACTATATATACACAAAAGTATGTGGACACCCCTTCAAATTTGTGGATTCGGCTATTTCAGCCACACCCGTTGTTGACAGGTGTATAAAATCGAGCACACAACCATGCAATCTCCATAGACAAACATTGGCAGTAGAATGGCCTTACTGAAGAGCTCCGTGACATTCAAAGTGGCACCGTCATAGGATGCCACCTTTCCAACAAGTAAATTCCTCAAATTTCTGCCCTGCTAAAGCTGCCCCGGTCAACTGTAAGTGCTGTTGTTTTGAAGTGGAAATGTCTAGGAGCAACAACGGCTCAGCCACGAAGTGGTATGCCACACAAGCTCTCAGAATGGGACAGCTGAAGTGTGTACTTGTAAAAATTGTCTGTCTTCGGTTGCAACACTCACTACCGAGTTCCAAACTGCCTCTGGAAGCAACGTCAGCACAAGAACTGTTTGTCGGGAGCTTCGTGAAATGGGTTTCCATGGCCGAGCAGCCGAACACAAGGCTAAGATTACCATGCGCAATGCCAAGCATCGGCTGGAGTGGTGTAAAGCTCGCTGCCATTGGACTCTGGAGCAGTGGAAATTAGTTCTCTGGAGTGATGAATCACACTTCACCATCTGGCAGTCCCACAGACGAATCTGGGTTTGCCAGGAGAACACTACCTACCCCAATGCATAGTGCCAACTCTAAAGTTTGGTGGAGGAGGAATAATGGTCTGGGGCTGTTTATCATGGTTCAGGCTCCTTAGTTCCAGTGAAGGGAAATCTTAACGCTATAGCATACAGTGACATTAAGACGATTCTTTGCTTCCAACTTTGTGGCAACAGTTTGGGGAAGGCCCTTTCCTGTTTCAGCATGACAATGACACCGTGTACAAAGCGAGGTCCATACAGAAATGGTTTGTCAAGATCGGCGTGGAAGAATTTGACTGGCCTGCACAGAGCCTTGACCTCAACCCCATTGGAACACCGACTGCGAGCCAGGCTTAATCGCCCAAAATCAGTGCTCGACCTCACTAACGCTCTTGTGGATGAATGGAAGCAAGTCCCTGCAGCAAAGTTCCAACATCTAGTGGAAAGCCTTCCCAGAAGAGTGGAGGCCGTTATAGCAGCGATGGGGGGACCAACTCCATATTAATGCCCATGATTTTGGAATGAGATATTCGACGAGCAGGTGTCCACATACTTTCGGTCGTGTAGATTAGACAGTAGGGAAAAACTTCCATTCCCACTGAAAGGTGATTTACGAGCTGTGTGGCTCAGCACAGCTTTCAAAGATTATAATTCCTGTTACATGTAATCCGTTACTACCCAACCCAGGGCATGTCATAGGTAATGATTAGGTGTCAGAGTTGAGGTTTCGGACCTTCTTCAGGTTGAGACCGTGGGAGATGTTGTCGGCCGTGAGGAAGGCAGAGACCAGGTGGGTGATAGAGCCAGCCTCGCCACAGTGGGGCCGGAACTGGAAGGTGTTGAGGCCTCGTTCCCTGATGGAAAACAAAGAATGACGCATTGCATAAATACACATTTCTGTAGCAGTTGGACAAATAAAGTACAGTGGCAAGAAAAAGTATGTGAACCCTTTGGAATTACCTGGATTTCTGCACAAATTGGTCAAAACATTTGATCTGATCTTCATCTAAGTCACAACAATAGACAAACACAGTCTTCTTAAACGAATAACTCAAACAATTATATGTTTTCATGTCTTTATTGAACACACTGTGTAAACATTCACAATGGAGGGTGGGAAAAGTATGATATCTTGGATTTAATAACTGGTTGACCCTGCCTTTGGCAACAATAACTTCAACCAAACATTTTCTGTAGTTGCGGATCAGACCTGCACATTCCTCTTTCCAAAACTGTTTCAGTACAGCAATATTCTTGGGATGTCTGGTGTGAAGCGCTCTCTTGAGGTCATACCACAGCATCTCAATCAGGTTGAGGTCAGGACTCGGACTCCAGAAGGTGTATTTTCTTCTGTTGAAGCCATTCTGTTGTTGATTTACTACTGTGTTTTGGGTCGTTGTCCTATTGCATCACCCAACTTCTGTTGAGCTTCAATTGGCGGACAGATAGCCTAACATTCTCCTGCAAAATGTCTTGATAAACTTGGGAATTAATATTTCCATCAATGATAGCAAGCTGTCCACGCCCTGAGGCAGGAAAGCAGCCCCAAACCATGATGCTCCCTTCACCATACTTTATAGTTGGGATGAGGTTTTGATGTTGATGTACTGTACCTTTTTTTCTCCACACATAGTGTTGTGTGTTCCTTCCAAACAACTCAACTTTAGTTTAATTTGTCTACAGAATATTTTGCCAGTAGCGCTATGGAACATCCAGGTGCTCTTTTGCGAACTTCAGATGTGCAGCAATGTTTTTTTTTGGACAGAAGTGTCCTTTTGTGGTGTCCTCCCATGAACACAATTCTTGTTTAGTGTTTTACGATATCGTAGACTCGTCAACAGAGATGTTAGCATGTTCCAGAGATTTCTGAAAGTCCTTAGCTGACACTAGGATCCTTCTTAACTGTCACGCCCTGATCTGTTTCACCTGTCCTTGTGCTTGTCTCCACCCCCTCCAGGTGTCGCCGTTCTTCCCAATTATCCCCATACCTGTGTTCTCTATCTGTTTGTTGTCAGTTCGTCTTATTATTTCAAGCTATCCAGAGTTTTTCCTGTCAGCTCCTATCGTTTCCCAGCCTCTCTTTCCTCGTCCTCCTGGTTGTTGACCTTTGCATGTCCTGAGCCTGTACCCACCCGCCTAACCTCTCTTCCTGACCCTGAGCCTGCCTGCCATCCTGTACCTTTGCTCCACCTCTGGATTACTGTACTCTGCCTGTCCCTGACCCTGAGCCTGCCTGCCGTCCTGTACCTTTGCCTTACCCTGGATTATCGACCCCTAACTGCCTTGACCTGTTTTTGCCTGCCCCTGTTGCTACAATAAACATTGTTACTTCGACAGTCTGCATCTGGGTCTTACCTTGATTCCTGATATTAACCTCATTGAGCATTCTGCGCTGTGTTCTTGCAGTCATCTTTGCAGGACGGCCACTCCTAAGGAGAGTAGCAACAGTGCTGAACTTTCTCAATTTATTGACAATTTGTCTTACCGTGGACTGATGAACATCAAGGCTTTTAGAGATACTTTTGTAACCCTTTCAGCTTTATGCAAGTCAACAATTCTTAATCTTAGGTCTTCTGAGATCTCTTTTGTTCGAGGCATGGTTCGCATCAGGTAAAGCTTCTTGTGAATAGCAAACCCAAATTTTGTGAGAGTTTTTTATAGGGCAAGGCAGCTCTAACCAACATCTCCAATCTTGTCTCATTGATTGGACTCCAGGTTAGCTGATTCCTGACTCCAATTAGCTTTTGGAGAAGTCATAAGCCTAGGAGTTCAAATACTTTTTCCAACCTACACTGTGAATGTTTACATTATCTATTCAATATAGACAAGAAAAATAAAATAATTTGTGTATTATTAGTTTAAGCACACTGTGTTTGTCTATTGTTGTGACTTAGATGAAGATCAGATCAAGTTGTATGACCAATTTATGCAGAAATCCAGGTCATACTTTTTCTTGCCACTGTATGTATTGTATATTGCGAGTCTACCTTTAATCATAGCAGTAGGCTACACATAGGAATAACATGAGTACATGTTCCTGACACCCTGGTCAAGAGCAGTGACTTACTTCCTCAGGTTGTTGAGGACCATGATGTTAGCGTACATGTGGAAGAGGTAGTAACTGTAGGGAGGGTTGTCGTCTGAGGTCCACTCCTCAGGTTTGGGGCTCTTGTAGGAGAACATGTGGTCACTGTGCTTGGACTCATCATCCACGCTGTCGAACCCGGTCACCTACAGGACAGGAGGTGTGGATCTGAGCAGGTGCCGTAGCTGATGCACTGTAACCATTTTGGCACTAAATTGCTGCAATACAAGATGCTTAACCCAGGAGTGTGCTACACGTTGGTGATGGTAGAAGTCGTGAGTTACTCTCATACAATGTAAAATGCTTTGAGACCCAGGGGGAAGTACTACTGTATGAATGCAATACAATACCAACGTTTTATTATTAGGAGGAATATATATAAATGTATATGTGTGTATGTATATATATATATATACAGTGAGGGAAAAAAGTATTTGATCCCCTGCTGATTTTGTACGTTTGCCTACTGACAAAGAAATGATCAGTCTATAATTTTAATGGTAGGTGTATTTGAACAGTGAGAGACAGAATAACAACAAAAAAATCCAGAAAAACGCATGTCAGAAATGTTATAAAATGATTTGCAATTTAATGAGGGAAATAACTATTTGACCCCTCTGCAAAACATGACTTAGTACTTGGTGGCAAAACCCTTGTTGGCAATCACAGAGGTCAGACGTTTCTTGTAGTTGGCCACCAGGTTTGCACACATCTCAGGAGGGATTTTGTCCCACTCCTCTTTGCAGATCTTCTCCAAGTCATTAAGGTTTCGAGGCTGATGTTTGGCAACTTGAACCTTCAGCTCCCTCCACAGATTTTCTATGGGATTAAGGTCTGGAGACTGGCTAGGCCACTCCAGGACCTTAATGTGCTTCTTCTCGAGCCACTCTTTTGTTGCCTTGGCCGTGTGTTTTGCGTCATTGTCATGCTGGAATACCCATCCACGACCCATTTTCAATGCCCTGGCTGAGGGAAGGATGTTCTCACCCAAGATTTGACGGTACATGGCCCCGTCCATCATCCCTTTGATGCGGTGAAGTTGTCCTGTCCCCTTAGCAAAAAAACACCCCCAAAGCATAATGTTTCCACCTCCATGTTTGTCGGTGGGGATGGTGTTTTTGGGGTCATAGGCAGCATTCCTCCTCCTCCAAACACGGTGAGTTGAGTTGATGCCAAAGAGCTCCATTTTGGTCTCATCTGACCACAACACTTTCACCCAGTTGTCCTCTGAATCATTCAGATGTTCATTGGCAAACTTCAGACGGGCATGTATATGTGCTTTCTTGAGCAGGGGGACCTTGCAGGCGCTGCAGGATTTCAGTCCTTCACGGCGTAGTGTGTTACCAATTGTTTTCTTGGTGACTATGGTCCCAGCTGCCTTGAGATCATTGACAAGATCCTCCCGTGTAGTTCTGGGCTGATTCCTCACCGTTCTCATGATCATTGCAACTCCACGAAGTGAGATCTTGCATGGAGCCCCAGGCCGAGGGAGATTGACAGTTCTTTTGTGTTTCTTCCATTTGCGAATAATCGCACCAACTGTTGTCACCTTCTCACCAAGCTGCTTGGCGATGGTCTTGTAGCCCATTCCAGCCTTGTGTAGGTCTACAATCTTGTCCCTGACATCCTTGGAGAGCTCTTTGGTCTTGGCCATGGTGGAGAGTTTGGAATCTGATTGATTGCTTCTGTGGACAGGTGTCTTTTATACAGGTAACAAACTGAGATTAGGAGCACTCCCTTTAAGAGTGTGCTTTTAATCTCAGCTCGTTACCTGTATAAAAGACACCTGGGAGCCAGAAATCTTTCTGATTGAGAGGGGGTCAAATACTTATTTCCCTCATTAAAATGCAAATCAATTTATACAATTTTTGACATGCGTTTTTCTTGATTTTTTGGTTGTTATTCTGTCTCTCACTGTTCAAATAAACCTACCATTAAAATTATAGACTGATCATTTCTTTGTCAGTGGGCAAACATACAAAATCAGCAGGGGATCAAATACTTTTTTTCCCTCACTGTATGTCGCTAATGAGCTAAGCTGTAGCATTAGCAATGTCTTTCAAAAGGAGACAACTCAGAAATGCAGAAATTCTGGAGATTTAAAAAAAAATGTATGATGCACTGTGTGTGTATATATATATACATACAGTTGAAATCGGAAGTTTACATACACTTAGGTTGGAGTTGCTAAAACTAGTTTTTCAACGACTCCACAAATTTCTTATTAACAAACTATAGTTTTGGCAAGTCAGTTAGGACATCTACTTTGTGCATGACACAAGCCATTTTTCCAACAATTGTTTACAGACAGATTATTTCACTTATAATTCACTGTATCACAATTCCAGTGGGTCAGAAGTTTACATACACTAACTTGACTGTGCCTTTAAACAGCTTGGAAAATTCCAGAAAATTATGTCATGGCTTTAGAAGCTTCTGATAGGCTAATTGACATCATTTGAGTCAATTGGAGGTGTAGCTGTGGATGTATTTCAAGGCCTACCTTCAAACTCAGTGCCTCTTTGCTTGACATCATGGGAAAATCAAAAGAAATCAGCCAAGACCTCAGAAAAAAATTGTAGACATCCACAAGTCTGGTTCATCCACGGGAGCAATTTCCAAATGCCTGAAGGTACCACGTTCATCTGTACAAACAATAGTACGCAAGTATAAACACCATGGGACCACGCAGCCGTCATACCGCTCAGGAAGGAGACGCGTTCTGTCTCCTAGAGATGAACGTACTTTTGTGCAAAAAGTGCAAATCAATCCCAGAACAACAGCAAAGGACCTTGTGAAGATGCTGGAGGAAACAGGTACAACATTATCTATATCCACAGTAAAACGAGTCCTATATCGACATAACCTGAAATGCCGCTCAGCAAGGAAGAAGCCACTGCTCCCAAGCTGCAATAAAAAAGCCAGACCGGTTTGCAACTGCATATGGGGACAAAGATCGCACTTTTTGGAGAAATGTCCTTTGGTCTGATGAAACAAAAATAGAACTGTTTAGCCATAATGGCCATCGTTATGTTTGGAGGAAAAAGAGGGAGGCTTGCAAGCTGAAGAACACCATCCCAACCGTGAAGCACGGGGGTGGCAGCATCATGTTGTGGGGGTGCTTTGCTGCAGGAGGGACTGGTGCACTTCACATAATAGATGGCATCATGAGGAGGAAAATTATGTGGATATATTGAAGCAACATCTCAAGACATCAGTCAAGAAGTTAAAGCTTGTTTGCAAATGGGTCTTTCAAATGGACAATGACCCCAAGCATACTTCCAAAGTTGTGGCAATGGCTTAAGGGCAACACAGTTAAGGTATTGGAGTGGCCATCACAAAGCCATGATCTCAATCCTACAGAAACTTTGTGGGCAGAACTGAATGGAATGGGCCAAAATTCACCCAACTTATTGTGGGAAGCTTGTGGAAGGTTACCCAAAACATTTGACCCAAGTTAAACTATTTAAAGGCAATGCTACCAAATACTAATTGAGTGTATGGAAACTTCTGACCCACTGGGAATGTGAGGAAAGAAATAAAAGCTGAAATAAATCATTCTCTCTACTATTATTCTGACATTTCACATTCTTAAAATAAAGTGGTGATCATAACTGACCTAAGACAGGGAATTTACTAGGATTAAATGGATTAAATGTCAGGAATTGTGAAACTGAGTTTAAATGTATTTGGCTAAGGTGTATGTAAACTTCCGACTTCAACTGTATGTATATGTGTGTAGTTATTTCACAATTTCTGACTTGGAAAATCAGTCTGATAAAGTTGAGCTATTCCACTGTGTGTTGTAAATACTCACGTATTTCAAGAAAACGTGTATCTCCTTGTTCTTTTGTGGATTGACTGTAGCCTCGAACAGTGGGAGGAAAATATTCTCCAGCAGCTTGGCGAAGTTCTGTACTATCTTCTTCGACCTAAAAATGTCACTGCAAGACAAAATGTTACATTTGTGTAACATATCTTTAGATGGACCGATGTGATTTTCTTGATCACTGTAAGACTGACGGTGGATTCAGTTAAATTATTTGTTGATTAATAATAATGCTGACAACAGCCTTTCTTTGTTAAAGTAGCAGCACCATTCCTACTACCCTTTGTGTGACTTATACACTCATAGAAAAAATGGTTCTTCGGCTGTCCCCAAAGGAGCACCCTTTTTGGATCCAGGTAGAACCCTTTTTGGATCCAGGTAGAACCCTTTTGGGTTCAATATAGAACCCTCTGTGGAAAGGGTTCTACATAGAACTCAAAAAGTTTCTACCTGGAACCAAACGGGTTCTACCTGGAACCAAAAATGGTTCTTCAAAGGGTTCTACTATGGGTACAGCCCAAGAACCCTTTTAGGTTCTGGGAATCAATTGCTTCTAAATTAAATAACAACCAGTAAAAGGGACCATAACCTTGGTTGACAATGTAACGTCCTAAACTCAGCAAAAAATGAAACGTCCATTTTTCAGGACCCTGTCTTTCAAAGATAATTCGTAAAAATCCAAATAACTTCACAGATCTTCATTGTAAAGGGTTTAAACACTGTTTCCCGTGCTTGTTCAATGAACCATAAACAATTAATGAACATGCACCTGTGGAACGGTCGTTAAGACACTAACAATTTACAGACGGTAGGCAATTAAGGTCACAGTTCTGATAACTTAGGACACTAAAGAGGCCTTTCTATTGACTCTGAAAAACACCAAAAGAAAGATCCCCAGGGTCCCTGCTCATCTGTGTGAACGTGCCTGAGGCATGAGGACTGCAGATGTGGCCGGGGCAATAAATTGCAATGTCCGTACTGTGAGACGCCTAAGACAGTGCTATAGGAAAACAGGAAGGACAGCTGATTGTCCTCGCAGTGGCAGACCACGTGTAACAACACCTGCACAGGATCGGTACATCTGAACATCACACCTGCGGGACAGGTACAGGATGGCAACAACAACTGCCCGAGTTACACCAGGAACACACAATCCATCCCTCAGTGTTCAGACTGTCCGCAATAGGCTGAGAGAGGCTGGACTGAGGGCTTGTAGGCCTGTTGTAAGGCAGGTCCTCACTAGACATCACCGGCAATGACGTCGCCTATGGGCAAAAACCCACCGTCGCTGGACCAGACAGGACTGGCAAAAAATGCTCCTCACTGACAAGTAGCGGTTTTGTTTCACCAGGGGTGATGGTAGGATTCGCGTTTATCGTCAAAGGAATGAGCGTTACACTGAGGCCTGTACTCTGGAGCGGGATTGATTTGGAGGTGGAGGGTCTGTCATGGTCTGGGGCGGTGTGTCACAGCATCATCGGACTGAGCTTGTTGTCTTAGCAGGCAATCTCAAAGCTGTGCGTTACAGGGAAGACATCCTCCTCCCTCATGTGGTACCCTTTCTGCAGGCTCATCCTGACATGACCCTCCAGCATGAACACTGACATTCCTGTCTTGCAGGAAATCACGCACAGCCATACCACTCGTTCTGTGCGTGATTTTCTGCAAGACAGGAATGTCAGTGTTCTGCCATGGCCAGCAAAGAGCCCGGATCTCAATCCCATTGAGCACGTCTGGGACCTGTTGGATCGGAGGGTGAGGGCCATTCACCCCAGAAATGTCTGGGAACTTGCAAGTGCCTTGGTGGAAGAGTGGGGTAACATTTCACAGCAAGAACTGGCAAATCTGGTGCAGTCCACAAGGGGGAGATGTATTGCAGTACTTAATGAAGCTGGTGGCCTCACCAGATACTGACTGTTACTTTTGATTTTGACCCCCCGTTTGTTCAGGGACACATTATTCCATTTCTGTTAGTCACATGTCTGTGGTACTTGTTCAGTTTGTCTCAGTTGTTGAATCTTGTTATGTTCATACACATATCTACACATATTAAGTTTGCTGAAAATAAACGCAGTTGACAGTGAGAGGACGTTTCTTTATTTGCTGAGTTTATTTCCATTGCCATGGAACACTTACAACTAGTGTAGTTTTACAAAGACCGTTATGGTTGAAGCATTTTAGTACCACTAGCCTAGAGATCAGCATTGAGAGCAGCATTCCCTTATCTTCCCCTCTTCTACCTGTGGCACTTACTAGATCCTGGGCACCTGGATGATCCAGCGCATGTTGGGGGAGTGAACCTTGTGCTGGATGAACCATGAGGCCAGGCTCTCCCACTCATCAGGGGAGCGGCCGTAGATGGACATACGGGGCTCTGCATGCTGGTATTTACTCTCCTCCAGCTCATGAGCCACTTCCTGTTATAGAGGAAGAGGAAAGGAATTACAGTTTGTTAGAGATTCCCATGATAGTGGAGTTGTGATATTGAGCTTAAGTTGATGCTATACCTTGATGATGCGTGCAAAGTATTCCCCTTTTATGTAGTTGTCTGTTTTCAGGTAAATCTCTCGGAGTTCGCTTGCTCCCACAGGGTTGTACTTGGAGTTGAACTTATCAAAGCGGTGGAATGTTTGCCTTCCCTAAGAGAGTACACATTTATAATTTATTACATGTTTTTGTCAATAACAGCAGTTTAGCACCACTATCATTGTGATCCTCAAACACACTATTGGCAAGTTACATGGAACCTACAGCAGAACTGCAATTGTTTAAAGACATACTTCTGAATATTCATATATGCATTATAATGGTGTTATGAACTGCTTATGAACAGTTTAATCGTCATGCAGAATAGGTTATTAAATGTATTAAAAATCTTGATGTAACCTATAAACTGTAATAACCTAAATACTATCCAACAATATTATTTCAAGCATTGGAGCATCTAAGAGTTTCTGGAACATTCTTACAGCGTGTACATCCAAGGAGTCCACAGTGAGGTCATAGGGGTCCATGGCCAGGGTGTCAAACACCTGTTTCAAGGTGATCATCTGGCCCCCCTTCTCCAGCACCACGCGGTCTGCCTCGGTCTTGTAGGTGGTCTGGATGAACTTCAGCAGGTGCTTCTGGTTCATGCAAGCAGCTGCGTGGATGTGAGTGTCTACCTGTATTCGCGAGGAGGCATAAGCCGACATATTTTGTCAGCTTGTTCTAAAGCACAGCTTGAGTCAGTGAAATGTCATTTATGACCATGTAATCATGGGAGTTTCTACCCTTGTATTTGCAATCCATCTTATACTTTATGCGTCACCAACCTTCCTGACATTATAGAAGTCTCTGTGAGGTACACCTTTCAGCTCCTTCAGCTCAGCCATCTCATTCAGCATCTCGTGCAGATAGAACTTGGAGGCCACGAAGTTCAGTCGTCTGTGGCAGTAGGTTTTCCTGGAATGACAATGAGATGATATTAGAAACACCATAATAGAGGGGGTCATTGGGAATTGGGCAACAGTGTGAAGTGGTGATGTAGTGGTGGGGTGCTCACGTGGGCCCGTCTACGATCATGGCGAGGACATGGCTCAGGTCTATGGCGAAGGTCTCCAAGTCGGGGTAGGGCAGGCTGTGGGGCTGCTGCTGCTTCAGGGCCTCTGCATCGTCGTACACGTACACGATGCCGTCCTTCATCTGCAGCGAGTAGTTCAGGTCGTCAGGGATGCCCTCCGTAGTGTACGGGTCCTCCCCCTCGCGAGGGCAGGGGCACATATCTGCAGAGGACAGGATTAAATAAGTGACCAGAGGGAAGAGAGGAGAGAGGTGAAAGGAAACGACCAAAGAAGAGGCTGAGAACGAGTGTCTCAAAGTGGAGTTACTTTTATAAAGCTTGAGCTCAGAAATAATCAAAGAAAAGCTGTTTCTAAGACTCTTAGCCCCAAAGCTGGTATGTGGTTGATGCTGAATGTGTATAGTGTGATTCTCTACCTGGCAAGATCTCGTCCTCCACGTTCCACTTCTGGTTCTCAGCACTGCGAAGGAACTGGGCGGTGGTTCTGGGGAAGCGGTGGTAGGCCAGCCTGGAGTACTTCTCCCTGATGAACAGGGCCTTCATCAATGTCTTGGCTGCCTGTTCATAGTCCTCCACTGTGATCTGGGAAAAATGCATGTTGACAGGCCATTATAGGCAGTACACTGTCATTAGAAATGGCAACTCCTAGAAGTATTGTTTCCAAACTAGCTCTTGCCTTGGTATAATTTTTGGGGGGGTCATTGTATGAAGGATATGACATGATTTGTGATAAGATTCAATGAGATTATATAAATATATTATTTTATGATGACGCTTACCCCTGCACAATAATCTCCGCTGATGGTGACCCTCTGGAACTCTGGGGAGTTCTCTGGGATACTGGGGCAAACAGGGGTGCCAGGGAAGAGCAGAGGGGTGACTACAGACATAGCCCACTCTGGATTGATGTTGAGGGAACTGGGGAACTGCTGAGATACCAACTGGGAACGCTTCATCTTAAAATTCTTCTTCCTGGAGAGACCAACATCATACAAGTGGATAAGTAGACATTCCGTACCCTAGTCTCCTTTTTAAATCAATGTCATTCAAGTCACTTTGGGAAAATAATCCTCCCTGAAAATGTCTACATTTGACCTATTAGACCCATTAGTTTATATGTGCCCTCTGACCTCTTGGTGCTTTCCTCAGAGTACTGCTCGGCGATCTCCTTGAGCATCTCCATCTCCCGGTCCTGGTGCAGGCCAATGGGGCAGTCCTCAGGCACGGTGTACATGGACAGGGCATCCTTGGTGTCCTCCTCCTTCAGCACCGAGGCGTACACCTTCTCTGCCAGCAGACGCACCGACTCATCCACCTCGCTCAGCGAGATCTTGGGGAACTGACGCGGCATCTCTACTGAAACAGAGGAACACAGGTTTAAAGCACATAGTGAAATTGTCCTTAGAATTGAGTTATAAAATGACTTATAGAGTACCAGTCAAAAGTTTGGACACACCTACTCATTCCAGAGTTTTTTATTCTACATTGTAGAATAATAGTGAAGACATCAAAACTATGAAATAACACATATGGAATCATGTAGTAACCAAAAAAGTGTTAAACAGATACTTCAAAGTAGACACCCTTTGCCTTGATGACAACTTTGCACACTCTTGGCTTTCTCTCAACCAGCTTCATGAGGTAGTCACCTGGAATGCATTTCAATGAACAGGTGTGCCTTGTTAATTTGTGGAATATATTTCCTTCTTAATGCATTTGAGTCAATCAGTTGTGTTGTGACAAGGTAGGGGTGGTATACAAAAGATAACCTTATTTGGTAAAAGACCAAGTCCATATTATGGCAAGAACAGCTCAAATATGCAAAGAGAAACGACAGTCCATCATTACTTTAAGACATGAAGGTCAGTCATTCCTGAAGATGTCAAGAACTTTGAAAGTTTCTTCAAGTGCAGCCGCAAAAACCATCAAGCGCTATGATGAGGAGGACCACCACAGGAAGGAATACCCAGAGGTATAAATTCATTAGAGTTAACGGCACCTCAGAAATTGCATCCCGAACAAATTCTTCACAGAGTTCAAGTACCAGACACATCTCAACATGAACTGTTCAGAGGAGACTGCGTGAATCAGGCCTTCATCGTCAGAAACCACTACAAAAGGACACCAATAGGAAGAGACTTGCTTGTGCCAAGAAATGGACATTAGACCGGTGGAAATCTGTCCTTTGGTCTGATGAGTCCAAATTTGAGATTTTTTGTTCCAACCGCTGTGTTTTTGTGAGACGCAGAGTATGTGAACGGATGATCTCCACATGTGTGGATCCCACCTTGAAGGATGGAGGAGGTGTGATGATGTGGGGGAGCTTTGCTGGTGACACTGTCAGTGATTTATTTAGAATTCAAGGCACACTTAACCAGCATGGCTACCACAGCATTCTGCAGCAATACAACATCCCATCTGGTTTGCGCTTAGTAGGACTATCATTGGTTTTCAACAGGACAATGACCCAACACACCTCCAGGCTGTGTAAGGGCTATTTGACCAAGAAGGAGAGTGATGGACTGCTGCATCAGATGACCTGGCTTCCACAATCACCCGACCTCAACCCAATTGAGATGGTTTGGGATGAGTTGGACCGTAGAGTGAAGGAAAAGCAGCCAACAAGTGCTCAGCATATGTGGGAACTCCTTCAAGACTGTTGGAAAAGCATTCCAGGTGAAGCTGGTTGAGAGAATGCCAAGAGTGTGCAAAGCTGTCATCAAGGCAAAGGGTGGCTACTTTGAAGAATCTAAAATCTATTTTGATTTGTTTAACCCTTTTTTGGTTACTACATGATTCCAGATGTGTTATGTCATACAGTTTTGATGTCTTCACCATTATTCTACAATGTAGAAAATAGTAAAAAAAAAAAAAAGAAAGAAAAACCCTTGAATAAGTAGGTGTGTCCAAACTTTTGACTGGTTCTGTAAATGACTTATACATGAAGGCTGTTGGTATGATTAGTATATTGTCTACGATGAAATACTACTGCTGTTAGGGAAAATAAAATATTATCTTGACAGAGGCAGTAAATACAAGAACAACAGGCTGAATCTGAGAGCATGGTGTAATGGGAACACGTGTTTGCAACACCTCAGCTTAAATCACTGCAGTAAACATGTCCTTGAGCGTCCTTGTCTCCTGTTTCTACGTGCCTTCATTTGCTGTCAAAGTCATAATCATGTTACAGTAAACAGAACTGTTCACCAAAAAGGGCACGTTACAGAGACTGCATCACTTTTGACCTCCTGGATCAGAGGTCAGTCACTGAGCATGAAAAGGAAAATCGTTCACCCACCCAGCCTCTCTGTCTCTAATTATCTGTCTCAGTGACTCTGTACATTTTGTTTGTAAAGCATTTTCGACTGTGATGCAGACAAAATGGCCTTGATAATGTGTTGAGTATGCATATCAAATCAAATACAAGTGTGAAGAGACGTGTAATACATACTGTAGTGGGATATGTCACAGTTCATGGGATAGTATGAGCTCATGGCTGATCATGTAAATATTGTTACTGCACAGGATGCAAAAAAAAAAGGTTTTTAAAATTTGTGACCATATTAGGCGACTGCCTCCCCCCTCCTCCCCCCCAAAAGTTTATAAATGATTCCTTTCTTCTACAGAATTGCCCATAGGCTTGGTTCAGGGTAGATCTGGTAACTGTGGTGTTTGTTTCTGCCTGGCAGTTTCACAAAACCACTGTTATGCAACAAACACGGTTTCGTTCACGTCTTTCAGTTCCATTGTCTGTTTCTGTGTTGTAGCACAAAACCAACTCTATTCACATTAAATGAGACAGAATATTTCCAGTCAGACCAAGCGGACAGAGATAATGAGGGGTTAACAATCTTGAGGTCCATTTCTACTGTAAAAGGCAAAGACAACCCAGAGTGTTTGTTGTTTTAGTATTCAGTTATTTGCAGACTATATTACTCTTGGTTCCCAGGACCTTTTTGTAATGTTTATTTGTGTAGCCCTCAAGCCTTACAATAATAACTGATTCTGCTGATTCACGTAGCTCAGCCATTTTGGAGTGACACAGACCTTTGGTTGCTATCCACCTCCCAGTCTATTGTGTTTGCTGTGTTCTTATTTTATTGACCATGTCTCCACGTGACTATTAATACTAGTGCCACTATTAGGGTAGCATCTGTGACTGAGTGGGTCAGTTGGCCAGTTCACCAGTCAGACATCACGGATACTGTGTAGAACAACAAGCCACCCTATCAAATGAGTGCTTCGCTGTTGACTCTCTTTCACCAAATGTTGACGTGGAACTCAAGCCATCTAAGATCTTTCAACAACCCCAGCGCCTTAAAATAGGCCTACAATGCTTTGGAACATTTTGTGTGTGTGTGTGTGTGTGTGTGTGTGTGTGTGTGTGTGTGTGTGTGTGTGTGTGTGTGTGTGTGTGTGTGTGTGTGTGTGTGTGTGTGTGCGCGCGCGTGCGCGTGCGTGCGTATATAGTGTTTGAATGTGTGAGGGATTTGTGTAGGAGTGACTGTGTGAGTGAGTGTGTGTATATAAAGTCTAGTGAGTGTGCATAGAGTCAGTGCAGATAATTGACTATTTAGCAGTCTGGCTGTTTAGCAGCCTTATGGCTTGGGGATAGAAGCTGTCTCGGAGCCTGTTGGTCCGAGAGCCGACGCTCCGGTAGCGTTTGCCCTACGGTAGCAGAGTGAAAAGTCTATGACTTGGGTGGCTGGAGTCTTTGGCCATTTCTGACATCGCCTGATATGGATGGCAGGGAGCTCAGCCACAGTGATGTACTGGGCTGTCTGCACCACCCTTTGTAGCGTTTTGCGTTCAAGGGCAGTGCAACTGCCATACCAAGCGGTGATACAGCCGGTCAAGATGCTCTCAATGGTGCAGCTGTAGAACCTTTTTGAGGATCTGAGAGCCCATGCCAAATCTTTTCAGCCTCCTGAGGGGGAAAGAGGCGCTGCCGTGCCCTCTTCGCGGATGTGGGTGGACCATGTTAAGTCCTTCGCGACGTGAATGCCAAGGAACTTAAAGCTCTCGACCCGCTCCACAACAGCCCCGTCGATGTGGATGGGGGCGTGCTCTTCCCTCTTTTTCCTATAGTCCACGATCAGCTCCTTGGTCTCCTTGACGATGAGGGAGAGGTTGTTGTCCCGGCACCACACTGCTATGTTTCTGACCTCCTCCTTAGTCAAATTCAGCAGCGTCGGTCATCATGGAACCCCACCCGACCCATACGCTGTCTATGGCAGCCTGACGCATAGACATACAACACAGTCAACAACAGTGTATATGGGGACAATATAATTTACTGAGTGATTTAGTTGTTGACTTTGTGTCCGTGTGGAAGGTCAGTGCCTCTATACACCATCACACACAATCCAAACACATGACATCATCAAACTGGCGACTCATCCTAACTTATTGTCATTTCCTCTGAAAATGCCCCTTTTTCAGCATTTGCCTATTGTCAACTAGCTGTGCTTCATCACAGTATTTTCTTGCACACAGGAAGTGCTCTATCCAGTAGGTCCTGACCCTCAGAGTGCCCCAAGCCATAGAAATTCAATGACCCCTGCCATTCACACCACGCCCATTGTCATCATCACAACACAACGGGATGGTCAGTAGCTAGCTTTATCTCTCACTCTTACCTTCTGCAGTGATCTGGGCCATGCCTGGCTCTCTTGCTCTGAGTGATGAGTCTGTATTCCCCAATAGTGACTCTCTCTGTCTCTCTTGTGAATCTCTTTGTATCACTCTGTTGGTCACTACTGTGATGCAGGAGGGGTTCCCTGTTGTGTCTCTCTCTGTCTCTGTTTTGACAGCCTCTCTGTCTCTTCGGTGTGATTCGGTTGCTTTATCTCTTTCTGTGTGTCTTTCTCAGGATTCGCTCAGTTGTTTATCAGCCCTGGTCTCTGTATGAGGCAGCAGCTGGTTGTTTCTGAGTATCCTTTCCCTCTCTATTTTTGGAGGCTGGGAGTGTCATGGCGACCCGACCCGCTAATCCAAGTTGTGTATGTCACAACTGGCTCTCAGCGAGGCAGTGACTCAGCACTCACTGAGAGATGGGGTGATGGGGGAACCTAATGTCCTCCTGATCCCTCCACCCACCGTACACTGTAACAGTTGTAAGGAGAACAGGAGAGCAGAGTACTTCATTCTTGCTTGAATAGATCATTAGTGGCAGGAGGCAACCTCTTTGCCTTTGATTTTCTAGTCATGTCTTTGAGGGAGGCAAGCAAGACGCTCTGCTAAACAGCAAAGGTAAAAAAAATATGCTTGTCTGCACCAGCTGGCTCTTCTTAAAGCCAGGCCTGGAACTGGGCCATTGTAGCCTGCCAGGAGCATAGCAACCACGCCCTGCACTGTGGTGAACAGACAACTGAGCTTTACCAGGTTTCCATAATCCATAACAGGACCAAGAATACAAGTACCTGATAGAACAGAATGTGCTGTGGGCACTAGAGCTTATGGTCATTTATGGAACACTCTGTCCCTGAAACATTGTGTCACACTGAATGAAACACAGTGAAGGACACACAATGTTGTAGTAAAATGCACACATTCCCAATCCCATGCTTTGATAGACCTTGACGTAGGACACCAGGCATAGAGTACTGAATCCGATTTGCAGTGAGTGGCCTCCTTTACCCTTACTATACGCTGGGTGTCAACAGTCACATGTGCCCCTAAGCATTTACAGAAACAACAAACATAATGTAATTTAATAGTAGTATGCTGACACACCAGGGTGAGAAATGCCTGGAGCTATTTGTGCGGTGTAGTAAATCCCAATCACTGGTCCAGTGACAGGGAATGGAAAGTGTCAGGAACAAGTCAGATTATAAACACAGTTAGAGGGTAGTAAAAAAATATGTCATTTGTCTCCATTGAAAACGTGCAAACCCCCCCCCCAAAGTACGTAGAGACAGGCCTGCTACTTACCCCAAAGTGTAACAAAGCTGAGAAGGTGGTAGATATATTGTCTTGGTGCGTTGTTGATTTGTTCGGTGTTGTCTCCTGACGCTACAGAACGAGACGAGTGGAGTGAGTGTGTGGCGCTCTCAGCAGACTACTTGTATTTATTTATCTTTTGAATGGCTGAGCTGCGTCTCCCCGGCCTCTCCTATATTTGCATGGAAACAATTGGAGGAAACCTGACTCCGCCTTGGAAAGCGTTGCTGCTGTACCTGCCCATCCCGCAGAGACTTGTGTGTGTGCCAGTCCTATCCTATCCTATCCTATCCTGTCCCAGTCCCAAAACCTCCACTTCCCAATCTCTCACTCCCACTCAGAGCCACACACAACCACATCCGCTCTCCAGACTATTGCTCGACTAATTATGGCATTGGAATTGTATTACATAACATCTCTTATGAAGGATTGTGAAATTTTTGCAATATATTCAGTACTCTGGTAATACGATACTCCAATTCTTTACTTATACGAGAAGAAATCACACTTTTTGACAGTGACGCATAGAAACACACATAGGAACATGGATTCGCATAGATTTATTTAGTCTTAGCGCAGGAGTGAGCTCTGTAGTCTTGAACTCACTTGACAAATCAGCTCCAGCGTGCCAGCACTGTGCCAACGAGGCCTACATTTAGGAAGGAATAAAAGATAAGACAACCAGCTCCCTTATCTCTCACAGCAGTTCCGTTTTAGAGGAAGTGAACCTACATACTTCATACACTTCCATATGGAGTGTTGGTAGGCCAGGCTCTTATGTAATAATTGCTCACTTAGTGGTGAAAAAAGCCACATTTAGATGTAGTAGTAGTATTAGTAGCACATCCAACCTGGGATTGGTCTCCACACTCTCCTGCTCTTTAACATGTAGTAATATCATTGAATAAGATTAAATAAGACACCCATGCTCTTTAACATGTAGTAATATTATTGAATAAGATTAAATAAGACACTCGTGCTCTTTAACATGTAGTAATATTATTGAATAAGATTAAATAAGACACTCATGCTCTTTAACATGTAGAAATATTATTGAATAAGGTTAAATAAGACACTCATACTCTTTAACATGTAGTAATATCATTGAATAAGATTAAATAAGACACTCGTGCTCTTTAACATGTAGTAATATTATTGAATAAGATTAAATAAGACACTTGTGCTCTTTAACATGTAGAAATATTATTGAATAAGATTAAATAAGACACTCATGCTCTTTAACATGTAGTAATATCATTGAATAAGATTAAATAAGACACTCATGCTCTTTAACATGTAGAAATATCATTGAATAAGATTAAATAAGACACTCATGCTCTTTAACATGTAGTAATATCATTGAATAAGATTAAATAAGACACTCGTGCTCTTTAACATGTAGTAATATTATTGAATAAGATTAAATAAGACACTCGTGCTCTTTAACATGTAGTAATATCATTGAATAAGATTAAATAAGACACTCGTGATCTTTAACATGTAGTAATATCATTGAATAAGATTAAATAAGACACACATGTTTGCAGCGCTGCACACAATTAGTGTATGAACTCTGTCAGTGTAAATGAGTGTTTTATGTTATTGCACTGACCCTGCTGAATGGCCAGTGCACATGCTCATACCTTGAACAGGACTTAACTCTTAAATGCTGGTAGAGAACAATGGAATGCCCCGGGCTGCGTTCTCACCTCGGCATTCAGACATTGCTGGTTTTCTTTCATACTGTATGTGCCTGCAAGTGCATCTAAATATTAATTAGCATACTGTGTGTGTGTGTGTGTGTGTGTGTGTGTGTGTGTGTGTGTGTGTGTGTGTGTGTGTGTGTGTGTGTGTGTGTGTGTGTGTGTGTGTGTGTGTGTGTGTGTGTGTGTGGTTAGGTTTGAAGCTTCTCTAACCTGCTCTGTGTTGTTGGCCTCTGGAAACACCTCTGGTTGTCAGCGCTCTCTGTGATAGAAGATTGGCCTTAGCGCAGCAGCTGTGGCAGACAGATTCTGCTGGTGAGCGTAAACTGAGAGCACACAGTTGATTAACCCCTTCACTGCCAGCCAGGGAAATTGAAATGTATGCAAATGTTTCCCAGTTTATGCAAATACTTGCACCATGACGTGAAAGAAAGAAGGCCTTGTTTCAGTTATGGTGACGCACGATCACATGTAGCCTAACTAACCTAACCTTCCTGATAGTATGATGGAAAGTGTTCATATGTAACCCAACATCCTTCTATGCTTTGCTCTCTCTCTCGCTCTTCTTTCTTGAACCAGTTCTAGAACATCTGATACAGACATACTTCTCTGCTTAGTCACAGCTTTCTCATGCATGTTTCTAGAGAGAAACTGGGTACGATGCATGACTGATCTTACAGTGCAATGTAAGATCTTTGCACTGGCCCCAATAAATCTCTACAAAAATGTGGTAACACCTCTTAAACTTGAGTGATATCTTTATAATGCTAGTAAGTTTTGGGCTTTGCTGGACAGAATGCGTTTCGGAATGAACCTTAGACAACAATACATAAGTTGCCAAAAAGTATTTATTATGATGGACTGTGAAAAACCCAAGGGATAATCATCTATTAGTGTACTGTGTGAGAGCAGATATGACATTTTATGTCATTTAAATAGTTGAGGCTGTGTGTAAATTCAGATGGCGTTCAAGGTACAAAGTGTTCAACCTCCTTTCATTACAGTCTTTTAGTGCCCCCCTGTGGAATATCATGTGTCATTACATGGGGATCAACATTTGTTTTTGAGGGTTGCAAAAAAAAAACATGGATAATGTTAGAATAAAATCATGCAGAGGAAGCTTTATTCAAAAGATGGAGGATGACACACAACGTGTTGAACAGTGTCAGGCTTCAGATCAAAAGAAAAACGATACAATCGCTGCCTCGCAGTCCAACCAACGGTATTTTAAACGAAGCACAGTTTGAAGGCTAAGCAAATGTCATTCACATTTCACAAATGTAAGGCAACACTACATCTATTCCAGATAAAGGGGTCATTTTTCTTTGTATAAAAGGAAGAATTTATATAAGCCTTGTGTTATGTGGCACTATCCAGATCTTTCTTGCAAAAGTGGGTTCTTTTGCCAAGAGAGACCTGGTTACCGCGTAACCCAGCACTTATATTAAATCTGCAGCTGTCTGCTTCCCTTACATGTGCAAGTTGAGAAAGGACCTCTTGACTCAAGCAAAGAAACCTTTGGCCAAATATTACCACAAACAAGCTTATTGGTCAGAAAATGTTGTTCAGCAGATTTTCATAAACACTGTGTTTGGATAGATCCTCATTTCCAATGCAGTAGTACAAATAGTTCCACCTGAGAATTTGTCAGTGTTGCTAACATTGAAAATGTGAAGAATTATGGCACTAAGGTGTGACTCAGATGTGCCTCCTTCGGATTAATACAAATTTGAATCGGACCTTCACTTCTATTAGTCCGGTCAGCACTTACCTCTTCTCCTTGGTCAACAAATCAACAAATCCAATGAAGAAATAAACATTCTACTAAAAGGGTATACTTCATAGCTCACAAGAAACCAACAACACACACCACTGATCATTTTCAACTGCAATAAAACTTTATAGAAACAGAATTCTTTGGAACATGCTGATGATAAATTAACATTTGCCTAACTAGAATAACAAGTGGATTAATATTAATCTCTAGTTGATACTGATGGACATATTCTATCATCACACCAGCGTACTAGATACTCTGGATACTCCCAAGGGGTTGAAGCAGTCCATCTTCAGGAAGAGAACACTCTTCGAGAAGCTACACACCTCAGGGATGAAAGTACTTTGACAGCTTGTGGCTCCTGTTGGGTCTCATAGGAAAAGTCTGTTCCAACAGTACTTCCGACAGCAGCTGCTGCTGCTCATGCACAACAGCCTGGATCGGTGGGCGCTGGATCATTTCTGTCACCTGCCCTTTGTGCTTTAGGGTTGAAAGGGCAGTGGAGGTACTAGGATGGCAGGCAGGGCAGACGCTGGGATGTTGCTGGCTGATCCTCTCTGGTCCATGGGAGGCCATGAGGTCTCAATAGGGCTCCTGATTGGCGCAGCGGTCTAAGGCACTGGTCCCATAGGGCGGCGCACAATTGGCCCAGTGTCGTCCGGGTTAGGGTTTGGCCGGGGTAGGCCGTCATTGTAAATAAGAATTTGTTCTTAACTAACTTACCTATTTAAATAACGTTTTTTTTTTTTTACAAAAATGAAGATGTGTGTGTGTGCGACCCCTACAACTGGCTTTGCTCCATCTCTTCAGAAAGAGACTCTTCATCCACCTCCCTGATCGAGGGCAGTGATGGAGCGACACACACTGGGAAGAAAGGCCCAGACTTAAAGTTAACGTCCCAGTGAATGGGCTTCACTCTCTTCCTGCGCCCTCGTTGGCTATTCTCCCATTCCCGCTCGGCCTTGGCACGGGAGGCGGGCATGTGCCACCGCTTGATAGGAGGCTGTTCTGCCAGTGGGACCAAGGGGGTCAAGAGGATTTCAAAGGGGCACTTCTCACCCACCTGTACTACTCTCCTACTGGTCAGTAAAGCGGAGTGGTCGGTGTGACCTGTGTGGCTGGGCATAGGTCTGGGCAGGGGGTGACAGCCATCATCTCCACCTACATTAGCTGGGTGGCAGACTAAAGGTGGACCACAGAGGAACATCCTCTCAGTGCTACTGAAGTACAGGGGCTCAGAGGGTAATATGATTTGTTTGTCACCCAGTTGTTCTGGTAGCTGCTGGTCCAGCATAGCAGACTGGATCTGTAAGAGCTGGATCCTCTTCGACACACGCCGTGATCTGGTGTTGGCAGGCCGGGCTGGCACTGGGGAGGCAGGTGGGGCAGGCACTCGGCTGGAAGGAACCGGAGAAGCAGATGGAGTAGACACCAGAAGGTCAGGCACATGGCTGACTATTGGGGTAGGCAATGGGATGGCCATCTGGGCAGGTGAGGCTGACACTGCAATGGTTGGCAGCACAGGGAAAGAATTGGTGCTCTCCCTCCTATCCATGGAGTTTATTAGCTCTAAGGTCTGGTTAGGGAACCTCAGAGTGCTGCCATCAGTATGTCTTGTTATCCTAGCTATCCCGGTCTTGGGTCGAGCCAGGCTTCTGCTGGCCTGGACCTCCGGCTGGAGGACATCCACAGGAGAACATGGCAGCTGCAAGAGGCTGCCGTCGGACAGAGACCGTCTGGCCTGAGAGGGAGGAGAGCGGGGCCTTTGGTCCTGGATGTTAGACCTCTGGAGAGGATTGGCCTGGATCCTGACCTCAGACTGGCTGCATGGAGTCCCAGATAAAGGAGCTACTGCCTTTGCTGCAGTGGAACGTACATTGGGCCTCCTAGGGATGCTTCCTGGTGTCTGTGGTCTACTGGATTTAACCTCTGGCTCCTGCTTGTGGCTGGAGGTCAATGTGCTCCCTCCGGTTTTGGTTTTGACCGGACCCAGACGCTTGTTACCCATCTGTCCCTCCAGCTGCAGACGAGGCATGCGAGGCACTTTGAGGGAGTTTTTGATCCTTTGGACAGTGAGAGAGGTCACAGTGAGCATTGGGAGGCTGATGGGTGGAGTGGCCATTGGAAGCCTTCCCATGTCAGCCCTCTCTTTTGTTACATCCATGTTGTGGAAGTGGGATCGGCTATTCTTTCTCCCTGGTGGCATTGGCTGTAGGACAATATCACTTGCACTCCGGACACTGAGGATGTCTGTCAGGCTGTTCTCAGAACTGTTCTGACTGGTCTCTTGTGTTCTAGCCAACGGTGAGCTGGACTTCCCTCTGTCTTTCATGGCTGAGAGTCACAGTGGAGTAGCAAACAACAACAAAAAGCATGTTTGAGAATAAGAATATAGAATAAATGATATATATTTCAATAGAATTTGATCAAAGTTGTTATTATAAACTAGTGTTTTTCCACTTTCAAAAGACATCTTCCAGATAATTTGCACACGTAGGACTTGACTAAAAAGTTTCAACAATATATAATTGAAAACAGAAACACAAGACCACAGGACCTAGTTTTAAATCACAAAATATAACAGTTTTTCTGACAGTTATTGATCAAATAAAGTTCTCATAAGATATAAGTAATGTATTTGAGATTATTTCATTAAATTATAGGTCCTACCTCAGTTCAGGAAGAGCGTCAATGACCTGTCTATGGATTGTCTTAGTTTAACAAAATAATGCTTCATTATGACATCATGTACATTATGACATAGCAGCCGTCCACATCCTAAAAGTTTGTCAAAACCACTTGAATAGGCATGAAATGTAAAATTAAATACAATAGGCCTAATTCAACAATTTAATAAAAATAATAGTTTGACAGTAATTATTCAGTTTATTGGCTTTTATTTTCATTACAGTAGTGGTTTTGAATTTATTAAAATGAGAGTAGGCCTAGTGAGTTTCGTAGAACTCGATCGCTCATTGAACATCTGTGTGGAACGTTCCCAGCTGACGCCACACAGACGCCTTTGAAAAACATTCACGTCTTTAGTTTCATATTCAATTCATCAGCATATATGCACGGCAAATAAATTCCCAGTACTGAAATAAATCTGAAAATCACAATTATCTATTTAGTATAGCTCCTCTTAGAACGAGAAACACTGTGGTGTCAATGTTTTTGATTATGTCCAAATAGGAACATAGCTACAGGTATTTTTACTTCTATACTATAATAGTAGTAGTTGTGTGTGTTTTTTTGTCGTGCATTCGTTTTGAGTCAACGCTAAACCCACAATAGTTTGGTCCCATTCGGTATTAGCACCGTCAGCCAATGGGGGAAGTGACATACCTGATGCCTAAATTGATGTTGTCGACCAAACACATTTCAATATAATTTTTGAAATACAATAAATAGCCTGTTAATTTGTCGACAAAACATGTTAATAAATGATATGTTGGCTTCACGTCTCCAACTCAACCAAAAATAAAAGTTAAAGGATGGAATTAAGCCAGTGCCTTAGATTGAACTATCCAAGCAGTTAATATATCCTTTAAATGTTGATATTTGGTTGCGTTGTCAACTAAACACAATTCAATATTACTTTTGTAATACAGTATATAGCCTAAAGTTAAGGCTATCATACAAACTAATCTAACAATATTTATTCAACCTTAAAATAAGTAACAGATCCATGGCAACATTTTGAGGTTACTGTAACTATACATTTGTTTGTATATAACGTTAATCATATAAAGCGTGCATGTTCAAGATAGCATGCATACTGTAGGTTGTGGCAGATCTGTGGAGATATTCACAATTGCTGTAGTCTGTAGAATCTCAAACGGCTTTGATCACTTGCAGCATGTACTTTTAATGTAATCTCAACTTCAAACCAGGTCATTTGGTTCTGCTATTTGATGAAGCAGTGTGGTTTAGTCACCAGGGTTGTGGGTGCGATTCCCATGGGTGACCAGTGTGACCGTATGCTAAATGACTAAAATGTAAATAACCAGTGGTGGAAAAATTACTCAATTGTCATACTTGAGTAAAAGTAAAGTTACCTTAGTAGAAAATGACTCAAGTAAAAGTGAAAGTCAGCCAATAAAAAACTACTTGTGTAAAAGTCTAAAAGGATTTGGTTTTAAATATACTTAAGTATCAAAAGTAAAAGTATGAATTTAAAATTCCTTAAATTAAGCAAACCAGATTGCCAGGGTCACACTGTCGTAGGGTAAAGTGGACCAAGATGCAGCAGGAAAAAGTGCACTCATCTTCTTTTATTAAATTGACAAGAAGGTGAACCAAAAAAAACACAACGACTAATCACAGGCCGGTAAGGCACAAAGCTATACACAGCACAATCTCCCACAAAACACTAAAACAAACATTAACTAAACATAGAAATACAAAGAACTAGACTGAACATAGAAATACATAAACATAGAACAGTGACCACGTCCTGACCAAACTACAATAACATATAACCCCTATTACTGGTCAGGACGTGACACACACTTAAACATCATTTAGAGTGAAGCCCATTCACTGAGACTTTAACTTTAAGTCTGGGCCTTTCTTCCCAGTGTGTCTCTCCATCACTGCCCTCGATCTTGGAGGTGGATGAAGAGTCTCTTTCTGGAGAGAGAGCAAAGCCAGTTGTAGGGGGTCGCACGCACACACACGCACACACACACACACGCACACACACGCACACACACACACACACACACACACACACACACACACACACACACACACACACACACACACACACACACACACACACACATTTTTTTACCTTTATTTAAATAGGCAAGTTAGTTACGAACAAATTCTTATTTACAATGACGGCCTACCCCGGCCAAACCCTAACCCGGACGATACTGGGCCAATTGTGAGCCGCCCTATGGGACCAGTGCCTTAGACCACTGCGCCAATCAGGAGCCCTATTGAGACCTCATGGCCTCCCATGGACCAGAGAGGATCAGCCAGCATCATCCCAGCGTCTGCCCTGCCTGCCATCCTAGTACCTCCACTGCCCTTTCAACCCTGCAAGGCAGTAACTGTATCGTTTTTCTTTTGATCTGAAGCCTGACACTGTACAACACGTCATGTGTCATCCTCCGTCTTTTGAATAAAGCTTCCTCTGCATGATTTTATTCTAACATTATCCATGTTTTTTTTTTGCAACCCTCAAAAACAAATGTTGATCCCCATGTAACGACACGTGATATTCCACAAGGGGGGCACTAAAGGTCTGTAACGAAAGGAGGTTGAACATTTTGTACCTTGAACACCATCTGAATTTACACACAGCCTCAACTATTTAAATGACAGAAAATGTCATATCTGCTATCACACAGTACATTAATAGATGATGATCCCTTGGGTTTTTCACAGTCCATCATAATAAATACTTTCTGGCAACTTATGTATTGTTCTCTAAGGTTCATTCCGAAACACATTCTCTCCACCAAAACCCAAAGCTTACTAGCATTATAAAGATATCACTCAAGTTTAAGAGGTGTTACCACATTTTTGTAGAGATTTATATGGGGGCCAGTGCAAAGATCTTACATTGCACTGTAAGATCAGTCATGCATGGTACCCAGTTTCTCTCTAGAAACATGCATGAGAAAGCTATGACCAAGCAGAGAAGTATTGCTGTATCAATTGTTCTAGAACTGGTTCAAGAAAAAAGAGCGAGAGATAGAGAGCAAAGCATAGAAGGATGTTGAGTTACATATGAACACTTCCCATCATACTCTCAGGAAGGTTAGGTAAGTTAGGCTACATGTGATCATGCGTCACCATAACTGAAACATGGCCTTCTTTCTTTCACGGTTTCACGTCATGGTGCAAGTATTTGCATAAACTGGGAAACATTTGCATACATTTCAATTTCCCTGGCCGGCAGTGAAGGGGTTAATCAGCTGTGTGCTCTCAGTTTACGCTCACTAGCAGAATCTGTCTGCCACAGCTGCTGCGCTAAAGCCAATCTTCTATCACAGAGAGCGCTGACAACCAGAGGTGTTTCCAGAAGCCAACAACACAGAGCAGGTTAGAGAAGCTTCAAACCTAACCACACAGGCACACACACACACACACACACACACACACACACACACACACACACACACACACACACACACACACACAGATCTAGGAGCAGTTGACCTCCACAGAATGTGAACATTAGCCACTAATATCTGACATCAGTATAGTTTATAAAAGTGTATCTGTTTGTCTGTGTCTTTCAGTTTCTGTTTAGACTACATCAAAGATAGAGAAGCTGTGTAGTCACACCATGTTCAATTATGTTACCAAATTAGCTAGCTAGCTAGCTGTCAATCTGGTTGACCTGTAGCATATAAACATTTGTTTGCACATAAATGTAAAAAATGATTGATCAAATTCCCCCCTGTCACTATTTGACTGGGTTAATAACTTAATATTAAGTTAATATGGACCCATTGTCTTAGACTTGAAATCTTGGACCGGGATTCAAACACAGGGACTCTTATTTCAGCCATAGGGACTTGTGACTCGACTCGACTCAAACATTGGTGACTTTGACTCAACTCAGAGTTAGCCATAGGGTCTTGTGAATTGACTCAAACTTATGCTTTAGTGACACGACTACAACACTGCTGCCATTACATGGCTACTACTACTGCTACAACTAACAATTCTAGCAAGGGGTACCCTTTCTTGGATACACTTTTCTGCTGCTCCCTCAAAAGCATTAAGCAGACATTTTGATTATACCTCCCAACTCAGAACTCCCTGTTGGGGTGAGTCTATCTACAAATAAACACAGCAAGAGGATTACAACAGCTAACACAGGAAGCTGAAATCCTGGGGTCCGCCTTATGTTCACTCAGTTCTACCACATTTTGAAAAGGTGCTTTTCATCCATGACCAGGCCATGTTTTGGCCATTTTACTGCACTAGGCATGACAATTGCAGACATTCTCCAATCCGGCAAAGAAATAGGCCTATAGTGTACAGTGTCGTCCTATAATGTAATTTTATAACTAGGCCTACCATAAGATAGCCTACCATTTGTAAAACATGCAGTTGTGTTGGCTTTATTAACCGAGTCCTGATTCCTGACAAAAGCTTATAGTGACTTGTCCTTTAAGATATGAACATCAGTTACACATCAGCTACCCAAGTTTATTATGAGTTTTCTTGAGGATTTTTGCAAAGAGACCAATGCTGATGTAAAGGCCCACGTCTTCACAGCAGTACAAACCTGAAATCACTTATTATCAGTACATTTTATTCCACCTTGTGAAACCAGGGGTCTAGTGGAGGGTAAATGAGAATAAGACTTTTTTTTAAAAGGCCTGTTATGAGAGAGAAAGAGAGATGGTGAGAGTAGCTGAGTGCCTATAGCAAGAGATGGCTGTTAATATCACTAGGCTGTTTGGTCTGTGTGCAGGCAGTGAACCTGATTGCTGAGGGGTTAGGTTGCTAGTTAGAATCTTAACCTGCCATAAGCTACTTTTGTGTCAGCAGGTCTACAGACCATTCAAGTAGCTGCACTTAACACCTCACTGATACTGATTGTGTAAGCTACAAACCTAAACTGTCTAAGGAAATGTAGGTGACAGTAATAATATTGCACACATATTCAGAAATCTGGGCTGATGGAATCATTGTCTACTCTCCATAATTTCTTCTGGAGATCCAGCCCCTCCCCCACTGCAGAGTGCACAAAGTACCAAACTATCAAACATTTCACAGGTCAACACAGTTCCCATCTCCCCCATGCTGCAGTGACAAGTCTCTCCCCAGGGTTGCCATGTTTACTATGTTGTCTTTTTGAGAAACTTTTTAAGTTTTCTGCAGCTGAAAAGTTTTGGTCGCTGGGTGCAAGTTTTTAATACTACTTCTATATTGCACCATTACCAACATGGTATTTTAAAAAATCCATTAATTTCCCTGTAATCTGCTGAAATTGTGATAGGTTTCATGCTTTGAAAGCGGGTTTTCCTGGATTTACTAGACATTTGAAATTGACCTGGCAAGCCTGTCTCTGTCTGAGCATGATCACAACAAAAGTAGCTGTGCAGCACGTTTTTTAATGAAGAGGAGGATGGTTGTAGACGTTCACATTCCTGCAAGAAGGTTAGCTATTAACTAAACTGTTAACCAATATTTTAACTAAAATTGTATTTGGTGTATTGGCAAGCAAGCATGTTCCCGTTGTCTTTATTTGTAATTAATGTTAGCTCATGTATGTCTTTCGGTGGAATCCAACATGCATTGACAATGTCTGAAAGCCACATTGTGTCAGATATACTGCGTCATGAGAATGAAATTGGTGGGTTTATCCAAACAATTCATTAATGTTCAATTGTTACTTTGCATGTTTTTACCTTCTACTTATTTACTGCTTGCTAATGATTAGCCTGCTAGCTAATGATTAGCCTGCTAGCTAATGATTAGCGTGCTAGCTAGCGGTTAGCGTGCTAGCTAGCGGTTAGCGTGCTAGCCAGCGGTTAGCGTGCTAGTTTAGCATAATTGGTAACATGACTTTGATTCAGAATACATGATTGTGGTTAACCCAATGTTACATGCATTAGTAAATAATATTGCTAGTGTAACTTGAATTGGTTTAATAGCTAGCTAGAAAATCCAGTTCTTTTTCATCTGTTTTGTCAAGTCATAAGCATGCATGTGTGCTGAAATATTTATAAAAATCCTCTCATTAAATTATTTTATTCAAGTTTTGGCAGTTTTTTTTAGCGCCCTTTCTTACTCAAAGAGAAATAAGTTGCTAGTTATTTTGGCTTTGCACGTAAAAGAGTGTAACACCACAACAGGAATAAGGATTGTGGGAAAGTGTAACATTTGGTAGGGCTGTGCCAATTCACATACCTTGCTTTAGCCATTTCACTCATACTGTTTCTCGTTTAGTCCATCCATAAAAGCAGATCAGCTTTAGTTGCATCCAGGAACTTGCATAATGTGCTTATGTTATGCTTATACTTGCTTTTTTACCTCGAAAGTCGTCTTAAGAAAGTAAATTGTAATAGATGTTTGTAGGACCTCTATCAGTCAATGATAACAGTCATTGGTGTCCCCCAGCCCATCCTTTTTGTTGTGTGCAGAGCAATCTTGTCATTCTTTTAAGTCTCAACCATTATTTTTGTAACTTGTCTTTCTTTACAAAGGTTCTGCAGAGGCTAGGAAGAAGCATGGAAACTCTAAAAGAAACATAATTCAACTTGTAGGCCAGATTTGAAAAGGAAATAATAAATCCTGAAGCTCAGGTTTGTCAGTTGTTTAGAATGAGGATACTGGGGATGGTTGAATCATATTCAATTGCCTAATTTGCACATGACTAATTTCATTTTATTGTATCCTTAGATGTCAGACACTGAGGCTGCCAGTACCTCTGGGTCGATAGTCCATGTGTTGGATGATGCACCGCCGTTGATCAGAACAGACAGCGTATACGTAAGTTTGTGTCATTCAACACCAGCACATACTGTAAGTTCTTGTGAATCAGCGTTGTAAATCAAAGACAGGCAAGTCTGCACTTCCATCCCATATTCATTGTATTATAAGAAAATGTAAAGTAGAGGAGCACAGAGCCATAAGTCATCAAAATGTACCAGTGTCCAAATATTTTGATATCTGTCTAGTTATCCAAGATCCTTTTTTTCTGCAATACAGTTGACCAAAGCTATGCTTGGATACAAGACTGATGACTCAATAACCAGTATTGACAACAGTGAAGATGGTTGTGTCCCAGGGCCATCAGAGGAAGGCAATTTCTATGAAGAAAATCTGACCGGTATGCCTATACCTTACATACACATGGACCTATTCTTACTTACAATGTCCTTTTCGACATGTTTTCTACTGATGTTTTCCAGGAGAGATGTCAGCGATTTGGGCTAAACAGCCAATGACCAAGGGAAAGCTGGGACAAAAGAGAGGCTCACACGGTAAGCATGTTTCCTGCTGCCTTCAGTCAGTGCATTTTCACTCTGTAGTGTCAACTTATGGCCCTACTGTGCTGGTCCAGATCAATACCGTCTTTATCAGTTAGTGTATTTCCAACCATGCCAGCACAGAACGGTTCAGTTTGGATTGGACACAAGTCAAGATGTTAGATCTGGAACTAGTGTGTCAGGATAGATGATAACACAGAAGGATTACCACGCTTTACATTGTTTTTCTTGAGGGAGGGAACTTGATTTAATAGGTATTGCTTTTATTAGAAGGTTTACATTGCAAACAGATTGTTGGGCTTAGATTCCATACAGATCGAGTCTGTGAAATGCTGACATCAAGGCATTCTCCTCTTACATCCTTATCTTTGTAGTTATTTAGTTGGGATTGTTAGTTTAATCTCAACACACTCTCTGCAGATACAGCTGTAACCTTGTAGAGTTAATACAGAGAGATGTTCAAGTACTGTATTGTAGTCAACCTTTTTTTAATGTAGTCATTCATAATGCCATCTCTTTCCAAAGGTGTAACGATCGTCAAAAGGAGTAGACCAAGGTGCAGCGTGGTACGTGTTCTTCTTGAATTTATTTTAACTTAGAACACTTCAACAAAAGAATAAACAATGACAAACGACCATCACGTCTTGCAGGCTATAAGGAGCAGTACAAAAATAAGATCCCACAACTACAGGTGGGGAAAGGCTGCCTAAGTATGGCTCCCAATCAGAGACAACGATAGACAGCTGCCTCTGATTATGAACCATACTCTGCTCAACACAAAGAAATAGACACCATAGAGTACCCACCCCACACCTTGACCTAACCACATAGAGAATCAAACCGTCTCTCTCAGGTCAGGGCGTGACAAAAGGTGCCAAAGGAACAAAAGGTATTGGTGGACAATAGAGGTGGATGCCCTTGAATATTCCTTGATGAATTTTATCCGAATGGGAAAAACAAGACTGAGAAATGCATTGCTTCTTCTCCCCAAGCACTAGTAAACAGGGACTGGAGAGCAGTACATTTCTATGTACACAACAGAATAGTTCCAGATCAGAGAAAATAAGTGTATGAGATGCTTCTGGCTATCTTGGTGTACTTCTGAGGATTTAATGGGACTTACTTGACTTAAACTCATAGGCATATGACGAATGTCCTCTATCTCACTGTTACGATCCTCAAAAGGAGTGGATCAAAACGCAGCGTGTTGAGTGCTCATATTTATTACTATAATGAAAAACTTAAACAAATAAACCAAAACGAAAGCAAACAGTTCCGTCAGGCCACAGACAATTAAACGGAAAACAACTACCCACAAAAACCCAGGTGGGAAAAGGATGCCTAAGTATGGCTCCCAATCAGAGACAACGATAGACAGCTGCCTCTGATTGGAAACCATACCCGGCCAAAACATAGAAATAAAACACATAGAATGCCCACCCCATATCACACCCTGACCTAACTAAACAGAGAAAAATGGCTCTCTCAGGTCAGGGCATGACACTCACTGTCCGGGGGAAGTTTTTCCAGGTGGGTGGTTCACTTTTGGAGTGACTAAGGTCTCAAGAATACAAAGCCTGCTGACTTTGAATGTTACAGAAAGAAAAGAAAAAAATATCTAAACTATTAATCTGTAACTTGGATATATTGAATCCATTACTGAAATGGTTGTTCCAGTTTAAATACTTTACAGAAGTACTACACTACAGCCGTTGAGTTGTCATCCGTGTTGCATCATTGTGGCATTCTACATTAATATTTTCAGTCTTAAAATAGAATGAATGCGTCAAATAGGGGGAATTTAAACTTGTTAATTATTTTACGCTTCCATTAGGTACAACGTAGGCAGTTGGATAGCTTTTATAGATTTCATAGGAGGCATTCTCTCCATGGATGACGGCAATGCATTGCAATGCATTGAGTGGCTGCTGCCAACATACAGACTCAATCTCTCGCCACTTTAATAATTCGATGTAATAAATGTATCACTAGTCACTTAAAAAATGCCACTTTATATAATGTTTACATACCCTACATTACTCATCTCATATGTATATACTGTACTCTATACCATCTACTGCATCTTGCCTATGCCGTTCGGCCATCGCTCATCCTTATATTTATATGTGCATATTGTTAATTATTCCTTTACACTTGTGTGTGTATAAGGTAGTTGTCGTGAAATTGTTAGATTACTTGTTAGATATTACTGCATGGTCGGAACTAGAAGATGACAAGCATTTTGCTACACTCACATAAACATCTGCTAACCATGTGTATGTGACCAATACAATTTGATTTGCAATGTACGGTTTCAAGAAGTTGTTAAAATTACAAGTGAACTTTTTTCAAGGAGTCAGAAACTTTACGTGATTAACTCAATAGATTTTTTTTCTTTCTCATGAGTGTAATTTCTGTGCTTCTATGATGTCTGGAAAGCATGGTCCTCAAAAGGTATGTATTTGTGAGGAGTCCTAAATTGGTTACAGTGTTTGTGCGTGTGTGGTTAGTTAGGTTTGAAGCTTCTCTAACCTGCTCTGTGTTGTTGGCCTCTGGAAACACCTTCACTTATATTAGTCCGGTCAGCACTTACCTCTTCTCCTTGGGCAACACATCAACAAATCCAATGAAGAAATAAACATTCTACTAAAATTGTATACTTCATAGCTCACAAGAAACCAACAACACACACCACAGATCATTTTCAACTGCAATAAAACTTTATAGAAACATAATTTTTTTGGAACATGCTGATTAACATTTGCCTAACTGGAATAACAAGTGTATTAATATTAATCTCTAGTTGATACTGATGGACATATTCTATCATCACACCAGCGTACTAGATACTCTGGATACTCCCAAGGGGTTGAAGCAGTCCATCTTCAGGAAGAGAACACTCTTCGAGAAGCTACACACCCCAGGGATGAAAGTACTTTGACAGCTTGTGGCTCCTGTTGGGTCTCATAGGAAAAGTCTGTTCCAACAGTACTTCCGACAGTAGCTGCTGCTGCTCATGCACAACAGCCTGGATCGGTGGGCGCTGGATCATTTCTGTCACCTGCCCTTTGTGCTTTGGGGTTGAAAGGGCAGTGGAGGAACTAGGATGGAAGGTAGAGCAGACACTGGGATGATGCTGGCTGATCCTCTCTGGTCCATGGGAGGCCATGAGGGCTCCCGAATGGCACAGCGGTCTAAGGCACTGGTCCCATAAGGTGGCACACAATTGGTCCAGTGTCGTCCGGGTTAAGGTTTGGCAGGGGTAGGCCGTCATTGTAAATAAGAATTTGTTCTTAACTAACTTGCCTATTTAAATAAAGTGACCCCCTACAACTGGCTTTGCTCCATCTCTTCAGAAAGACTCTTCATCCACCTCCAAGATCGAGGGCAGTGATGGAGAGACACACACTGGGAAGAAAGGCCCAGACTTAAAGTTAACGTCCCCGTGAATGGGCTTCACTCTCTTCCTGCGCCCTCGTTGGCTATTCTCCCGCTTGGCCTTGGCACGGGAGGCGGGCATGTGCCATCGCTTGATAGGAGGCTGTTCTGCCAGTGGGACCAAGGGGGTCAAGAGGATTTCAAAGGGGCACTTCTCGCTGGCCTGCACTGCTCTCCTACTGGTCAGTAAAGCGGAGTGGTTGGTGTGACCTGTGTGGCTGGGCGTAGCTCTGGGCAGGGGGTGACAGCCATCATCTCCGCCTACGTTAGCTGGGTGGCAGACTAAAGGTGGACCACAGAGGAACATCCTCTCAGTGCTACTGAAGGACAGGGGCTCAGAGGGTAATATGATTTGTTTGTCACCCAGTTGTTCTGGTAGCTGCTGGTCCAGCATAGCAGACTAGATCTGTAAGAGCTGGATCGTCTTTGACACACGCCGTGATCTGGCGTT
The DNA here is from genome assembly GCF_901001165.1 of Salmo trutta. NCBI lineage: Eukaryota > Metazoa > Chordata > Actinopteri > Salmoniformes > Salmonidae > Salmo > Salmo trutta. The sequence continues at coordinate 45,801,989 of NC_042973.1, forward strand.
GGCAGGCCGGGCTGGCACTGGGGAGGCAGGTGGGGCAGGCACTCGGCTGGAAGGAACCAGAGAATCAGATGGAGTAGGCACCAGAAGGTCAGGCACTTGGCTGATCATTGGGATAGGCAATGGGATGGCCATCTGGGCAGGTGAGGCTGACACTGCAATGGTTGGCAGCACAGGGAAAGAATTGGTGCTCTCCCTCCTATCCATGGAGTTTATAAGCTCTAAGGTCTGGTTAGGGAACCTCAGTGTGCTGCCATCAGTATGTCTTGTTATCCTAGCTATCCCGGTCTTGGGTCGAGCCAGGCTTCTGCTGGCCTGGACCTCCGGCTGGAGGACATCCACAGGAGAACATGGCAGCTGCAAGAGGCTGCCGTCGGACAGAGACCGTCTGGCCTGAGCAGGAGGAGAGCGGGGCCTTTGGTCCTGGATGTTAGACCTCTGGAGAGGATGGGCCAGGATCCTGACCTCAGACTGGCTGCATGGAGTCCCAGATAAAGAAGCTACTTTCTTGGCTGCAGTGGAGCATACATTGGGCCTCCTAGGGATGCTTCCTGGTGTCTGTGGTCTGCTGGATTTAACCTCTGGCTCCTGCTTGTGGCTGGAGGTCAATGTGCTCCCTCCGGTTTTGGTTTTGACCGGACCCAGACGCTTACTACCCATCTGGCCCTCGAGCTGTAGACAAGGCATGCCAGTCACCTTGAGGGTGTTTTTGATCTTTTGGACAGTGAGAGAGGTCACAGTGAGCATTGGGAGCCTGATGGGTGGAGTGGCCATGGGAAGCCTTCCCATGTCATCCCTCTCTTTTGTTACATCCATGTTGTGGAAGTGGGATCGGCTATTCTTTCTCCCTGGTGGCATTGGCTGTAGGACAATATCACTGGCACTCCGGACACTGAGGATGTCTGTCAGGCTGTTCTCAGAACTGTTCTGACTGGTCTCTTGTGTTCTAGCCAACGGTGAGCTGGACTTCCCTCTGTCTTTCATGGCTGAGAGTCACAGTGGAGTAGCAAACAACAACAAAAAGCATGTTTGAGAATAAGAATATAGAATAAATGACATATATTTCAATAGAATTTGATCAAAGTTGTTATTATAAACTAGTGTTTTTCCACTTTCAAAGGACATTCCAATTCCTGCCAAAATGTTCATAAATTCATAAAAATGAAAGATTAACAGACTAAGGCCTACCTTCAATTTGGACTTCCAGATAATTTGCACACGTAGGATTTGACTATACAGTTTCAACAATATATTCTTGAAAACAGAAACACAAGACCTAGTTTAAAACAAAAAAAATTTCGTCACAAATCACAAAACATACGTTTTCTGACAGTTATTGATCAAATAAAGTTCTCATAAGATAAAAGTAATGTATTTGAGATTATTTCATTAAATTATAGGTCCTACCTCAGTTCAGGAAGAGCGTCAATGACCTGTCTATGGATTGTCTTAGTTTAACAAAATAATGCTTCATTATGACATCATGTACATTATGACATAGTAGCCGTCCACATCCTAAAAGTTTGTCAAAACCACTTGAATAGGCATGAAATGTAAAATTAAATACAATAGGCCTAATTCAACAATTGAATAAAAATAATAGTTTGACAGTAATTATTCAGTTTATTGGCTTTTATTATCATTACAGTAGTCGTTTTGAATTTATTAAAATGAGAGTAGGCCTAGTGAGTTTCGTAGAACTCGATCGCTCATTGAACATCTGTGTGGAACGTTTGCAGCTGACGCCACACAGACGCCTTTGAAAAACATTCACGACTTTAGTTTCATATTCAATTCATCAGCATATATGCACGGCAAATAAATTCCCAGTACTCAAATAAATCTGAAAATCACAATTATCTATTTAGTATAGCTCCTCTTAGAACTAGAAACGCTGTGGTGTCAATGTTTTTGATTATGTCCAAATAGGAACATAGCTACAGGTATTTTTACTTCTATACTATAATAGTAGTATTTGTGTGTTTTTTTTGTCGTGCATTCGTTTTGAATGCTAAACCCACAATAGTTTGGTCCCATTCGGTATTAGCACCGTCAGCCAATGGGGGAAGTGACATGCCTGATGCCTAAATTGATGTTGTCGACCAAACACATTTCAATATCATTTTTGAAATACAATAAATAGCCTGTTAAATTGTCGACAAAACATGTTAATAAATTAGATGTTGGCTGCACGTCTCCAACTCAACCAAAAATACAAGTTAAAGAATGGAATTAAGCCAGTGCCTTAGATTGAACTATCCAAGCAGTTAATATATCCTTTAAATGTTGATATTTGGTTGCGTTGTCAACTAAACACAATTCAATATTACTTTTGTAATACCGTAAATAGCCTAAAGTTAAGGCTATCTTACAAACTAATGTAACAATATTTATTCAACCTTAAAATAAGTAACAGATCCATGGCCACATTTTAAGGTTTCTGTAACTATACATTTATTCGTATGTAACGTTAATCATATAAAGCGTGCATGTTCAAGATAGCATGCATACTGTAGGTTGTGGCGGCTCTGTGGAGATATTCACAATTGCTGTAGTATATGTAGAATCTCGAACGGCATTGATCATTTGCACCATGTACTTTTAATGTAATCTCAACTTCAAACCAGGTAATTTGGTTCTGCTATTTGATGAAGCACAGTGTGGTTTAGTCACCAGGGTTGTGGGTGCGATTCCCACATATGCTAAATGACTAAAACGTAAATAACCAGTGGTGGAAAAACTACTACATTTTTTTTGTACAATATATTTATTGCCATTTCTTTTTTTTTTACAATTTAACAATCATCAAAATATGACACAGATAATGCCCCGTTATTCCTTCCACCTACACAAAACACCATGCTACATGGGTGGACATCGTGCAAAACCCTTCCCTCCCCAACACAGGAACACCCCCCTCCCTCCCCTCTGCCGGTATTAGCTTCACTGATTAACAACAAAAAAAGAAACAGAATGACTTTCACATTCCATGCTAGAAAATACATGATTCAACATAAAAAAAAATAATAATACTGCCAATTTAATGAATAAAGTAGTAATGAGGCGGCTAAGGGCCGTGGCTTTTGTGGCGCGATGGGTAACGATGCTTCGTGGGGTGTCAGTTGTTGATGTGTGCAAGGGTCCCTGGTTCGAGCCCGGGTTGGGGCGAAGAGGGGGACGGAACCTACACTGTTACATAAGTATGGCTTCCAATCAGAGACAACGATAGACAGCTGCCTCTGATTGGAAACCATACCTGGCCACAACATAGAAAATGACAACATAGAATGAAACTCTAGACAATCCACATAGAAAACAGAAAACCCAAAACACATAGACAAAACACCCCCCTGTCAGACCCTGACCAATCTACTAGGGATATATTACCTCATACCAGGGTCAGGACGTGACAGGACCCCCATCAAAGGTGCAGACTCCGACTCCACCCAAACCAAAAAACCCAACAACAACAACCCCAAACACAAAGGGAGGGCAGGGAGGGTGACAAGTCTATGGTGGCTCATGTGCTCCACCCAGAACCCTCCTCTTCTCCCGATCCTCCAGCAACGGAGGTGGCTCTGGCTCAGGGCGTAACCTTCATTCCGCCCGCAGATCCCTCCGCTTCTGTAACATAGACCTATGGATCATGATTGGAGGAATCGGACTGTAGATCCTTACCGGAATCACTGCGCTGTAGACCACTGCTGGAGGTTCCGACCTCCAAGCCGCCGCTGGAGGATCTGGGCTGCAGACATCCGCGGAAGGCTCTGGGCTGCAGACCTCCGCTGAAGGCTCTGGGCTGCAGACCTCCGCTGAAGGCTCTGGGCTGCAGACCTCCGCTGAAGGCTCTGGGCTGCAGACCTCCGCTGAAGGCTCTGGGCTGCAGACCTCCGCTGAAGGCGTAACACTTCCATATAATAGCTGTGCATTTACTGGCTGCAATGACTGCCAATTTAATGAATCTGGTTTTGATACAAATATTAACTGGTAGAACAGAATCATCTCCAAGAAGAATAAGGGAAGGATCTAGTGCTACCGTCATATTAGTGACCTGTGATAAGATCTGAATAATGTCTTTCCAATAATTGCTTAGTTCAGGGCAAGACAAAAACATATGCATAAGTGTGCCCATGTAAGGGGTGCGTAACTGGTGGCAGTGAAGTCAGACACAGGAGAGCAGAACGGAGCAGTTTAATTTGAAAACCAACGGCATAAAGAAATAACCAACATGGGTACAAAACCCAACGCGCACCAGTAAACATGTGCACAAGAACTTACAACAAACAATTCCACACAAAGACATGGGGGGAACAGAGGGTTAAATACACAACATTTAATGAGGGAAATGAGAACCAGGTGTGTAGGAAAACAAGACAAATTGAAAATGAAAAGTGGTTCGACGATGGCTAGAAGACCGGTGACGCCGACCGCCGAAAGAACAAGGAGAGGAACCGACTTCGGTGGAAGTCGTGACAGCCCACTCCCGTTTTACACCTTGGGCAAAATGTTGAATATTTAGAATTGATCTTGTAGTCTCTCTGGTGTAAAGTAGACCCTATGTAAAATATTGAATTGCATCAACTTGTGCCTTGTGTTAAATGAAAGACGCTGAGCATCTAAAAAGAGCTTTCCCCATTTCTCATCCTCAAAAATGAGACCAAGGTCATCATGCCACTTCATGCAAGCTTTCAGAGGTTCATCATTCCTCAACAGAGCTTGAAGCCTAAAGTACATGTAGGAAATGAAACCTTTTACCCCTTTCCTCTCCAGCCACAATTTATCAGTTTTAGGTTTTGTCAGGTCGCGTCAATTCGAGTCTGGTATCTGAACAAAATAGTCAGCACATAGTAACTTCTGATTTCTTTGTACTTTAATTAATGCAAACACTTAAACTTACTCATCCTATCGTTGGCGTGCAGGTTGGTCCCAACCTCGAGACGCCTCCTGTTGCCGGCCGTAGTTATTATCTTTGGCAGTCGATTTATCTTGTGACTGCACAATGCACAGTTCTCTAAAACCCCGACACCCCTCCGCATATAAATTTCACCCATATCCTGCCCTTATCTTAACATGCTCTTCCATATCCCTGATTTACAGCATCTGCATTCTTTCCATATGACTCAACATCCCATGAGCCCCTTCCTCTCACACAGCAGTATGCTCTTATCATATATAGTTATGCAAACAAATAGTTGGTCAAACCCTAACAGTTTAATCATGGGCTGAATCCTACCTCCCTGCTGAGTGGCAATATAATGCCTAACCTGTAGGTACTTGAAGAGAAGAGTTTGAGGTAACTGAAAATGAGATGCCAGTTGTTGAAAGGACAGTAGTTCACCTTCTCTATAGAGATTACCAAATGTTTTAATTCCTTTGTTGAACCAAGAAAATGTAATACCATCTCTCAGGGCTTTGGGTAAGATGGGGTTATTATAGAAAGCGGTTTGTTCATATATAGATCTAAGCCCTTCTGTTTGTTTACAGACTTCAATCCATATATTTAAAGTGTTTTTAATGAAAGGGTTGTTTATGAAACCTAGCAAAACTCCACAGAAATGAAGAAATATTCCTATTAAGTTGTTTGAAAAAAACTTTGGGAATAGGAAAGGCCAAGGTTTGGAAAAGGTACAAGAATTTTGGTAATATATTCATCTTTATACAATTGACCCGCCCGATAAGAGAAATTGGTATATCCCGTCATCTTTCCATTTTTTCCCCAACCTTTTTGAGAAGTGGAGTATAGTTCAGTTGATATGTCTTAATAATTTCAGAAGGAATTTGCAATCCAAGATATGTCATTTTCTGTGGTTTCTAAGAAAATGGTTGGTCTAAGACTGGGTTCTGCATAGCTGCCCTGTTAAAAGGCATAATTATACTCTTCGATAGGTTTATTTTATATCCTGAAAAGGTCCCATATTCTTTCAGGATGTCAACTAATGTTCGGAGTGAAATTTCTGTTTTGGTGAGGTAAAGAAAATGTCATCGGCATATAGCGAGACCAGATGTTCACGCCCACCTATACGAACACCATGGATGGATGGATGACATCTAAATGCTTCTGCCAGTGGCTCTATAGCCAAAGACAAAAGGAGCGGACTAGCGGGACAACCCTGTCTTGTGCCACGTGATAGGGAGAACTGTGAGGAAATGTTTCCATTAGTCAGGATCTGAGCTACCGGACATTTGTACAGTAATCTAATCAGACCTACATACTTAGGTCCGATATTCATCCTCTGTAAAACTTCAAACAGGTAGTTCCATTCTATGCGGTCAAAAGCTTTTTCCGCATCTAATGAAGCCGCTACTACAGATTCTTGGTCATTCTCTACATAATGCATAATATTAAATCATCTTCTGATATTATCAGCAGATGAGCGGTTTCTTACAAAGCCTGTTGGTCCATATCAACCAAGTCCAGTAGAACCTTATCCAGTCTAAGAGCTATGAGTTTCGCAAGAATCTTATATGAAGTGTTCAATAGAGATATTGGTCTATATGACCCACAAAGCATAGGATCTTTCCCAGGTTTTAACAAAACTGTGATCAGTGCCTGTTCAAGTGTGTCTGGGAGCTTTTCTGTCTCTATACTGCAAAGACGCTCAAATAGTTTGGGTAAAAAGGATCGATAGAATTCAATAGGGAATCTGACTAACCCTGGTGACTTTCCCCCAGCAGTGTTGAAAATGGATTCCCTAATTTCCTCTGATGTAATCTCTTTCTCCAAGTGCTCTCTATCCTCATCAGTTAAAGTTTGTAAATTGAGCTTGTTCAAAAACTCATGCATTGTGGCAGGGGCATCCCCTTCAGACTTGTACAATGTTTCATAAAACTCATTGAAGACTAGATGAATTTCCTCAGGACTGTGAACAACTGTGTTATTGGGTAGCTTAATAGAGCTAATAACTCTACTAGCATCCTCTCGTCTTATCTGCCAAGCAAGCAACTTTCCTGCTTTATCTCCATGTTCGTAGTGGTTTTGTTTTGTTCTCCTAAGAGCATTTTCCGCTTTATGGGTCGTCAGGGTGTTATATTCCAATCGCTTTGAGTCCAATTTTTGTAGAATTGAGTCGTCAAATGTTACACTATGTTCATTTTCCAGATCTCTAATTTCATTCTCCAACGAATCTACTTGAGCCTTATACATCTTATGAGCACCTGAACTAAAGGATATGATTTGCCCCCTCAGATATGCAAGGAGAGCTTCCCATAAAATTAGGGGGGAGGCAGAGTTGATATTGGTGCTAAAAAATATGTCTTTATGAGTGTTCAGAAATTTTACAAATGTAGGATTATTTAGCAAGTATGTGCCAAACCTCCATCTTCTTCTCTACTGACTGGTACTGAAGCCAGCAGGGCAGTGGGGCAAAAAAGTATTTAGTCAGCCACCAATTGTGCAAGTTCTCCCACTTAAAAAGATGAGAGAGGCCTGTAATTTTCATCATAGGTACACGTCAACTATGACAGACAAAATGAGAGAATAAAATCAGAAAATCACATTGTAGGGTTTTTAATGAATTTATTTGCAAATGATGGTGGAAAATAAGTATTTGGTCAATAACAAAAGTTTGATTTGAATAGAAAACACCCTAAAGTTTCTAAAACTGTTTGAATGGTGTCTGTGAGTGTAACAGAACTCATATGGCAGGCCAAAACCTGAGAAGATTCTATATGGGAAGTACCCTGTCTGACCATTTCTTGGCCTTCTGTAGCCTCTTTATCAAAATACAGGATCTCTGCTGTAACGTGACATTTTCTAAGGCTTTCATTGGCTCTCAGAAGGCGCCAGAACGTGGAATGATAACTCTGCAGTCTCTGGGCGAAAAACAGTAGGGGTTTTGGAGAGTGGTACTTCTGGGAACAATGGCACTGGTGCGCGCGTGCATGTGACGACTCCATTTTCTTCTTTCAGTGTTTGAACGGATACAACGTCTCCCGGTTGCAATATTATCACTATTTTATGAGAAAAATCGCATAAAAATGTATTTTAAACAGCGTTTGACATGCTACGAAGTACGGTAATGGAATATTTTGAATTTGTCACGAAACGCGCCGGCTCGTCACCCTTCGGATTTTGATTTGAATGCACGAACAAAACGGAGGTATTTGGATATAACTATGGATTATTTGGAACCAAAACAACATTGGGTGTTGAAGTAGAAGTCCTGGGAGTGCATTCTGACGAAGAACAGCAAAGGTAATCCAATTTTTCTTATAGTAAATCTGAGTTTGGTGAGTGCCAAACTTGGTGGGTGTCAAAATAGCTAGCCATGATGGCCGGGCTATCTACTCAGAATATTGCAAAATCTGCTTTCACCGAAAAGCTATTTTAAAATCGGACACCGCGATTGCATAAAGGAGTTCTGTATCTATAATTCTTTAAATAATTGTTATGTTTTTTGTGAACGTTTATCGTGAGTAATTTAGTAAATTCACAGGAAGTTTTCGGTGGGTATGCTAGTTCTGAACAAAACATGCTAATGTAAAAAGCATTTTTTTGATATAAATATGAACTTGATTGAACAAAACATGTATTGTATAACAATGTCCTAGGAGTGTCATCTGATGAAGATCATCAAAGGATAGTGCTGCATTTAGCTGTGGTTTTGGTTTTTGTGACATATATGCTAGCTTGAAAAATGGGTGTGTGATTATTTCGGGCTGGGTACTCTCCTGACATAATCTAATGTTTTGCTTTCGTTGTAAAGCCTTTTTGAAATCGGACAATGTGGTTAGATAAAGGAGAGTCTTGTCTTTAAAATGGTGTAAAATAGTCATATGTTTGAAAACTTGAAGTTTTTGCATTTTTGAGGTATTTGTAATTCGCGCCACTCTATACCATTGGATATTGGTGAGGCGTTCCGCTAGCGGAACATCTGTCCCTAACAGGTTTTAAACAATCACCATCCTCCTGAGTTCACCGTCCCCCCAAAAATATTATGTATATATACACACACACACAAACGTACGCACATACACAAGTGTAAAGCTATCAGCTAGCTGGCAATTAGGCGGCCAGCGAGTAGCTTATCCCTGTCTCGGTATCAGTAATGCTAGCATTTATCTCTAACAATAAACAAGCCAGCAAACATAATAGTAGCTAAAGTTCCCTGAAGTAATATAAACAACATAGTTAGGCTTGAAACCCAGTCAAAAGCCACATAACTATTTAACCAAACCTGACTGGACCTCTCTACGTAAAATAAAAGTATACAGCAAAAATGTAACTACCTGGCTTAGTGTGGATGTATAGTAGCTATAGCAACACCCTTGGAAACTTAGCGAGCTGGCTAAATAGCACAGCCAATATTAGCTATGATCCAACTTTACCTCGCTAGTCATCATCACGCTAGCCATCTAGCCAGCCAGCCAGTCGATCACTTTTAGACTTTTACTCAAGTAGTATTTTATTGGCTGACTTTTATTGGAGTCATTTTCTACTAAGGTAACTTTACTTTTACTCAAGTATGACAATTGAGTACTTTTTCCACCACTGGTTAATTACGTTTTAGTCATTTAGCATACGGTCACACTGGTCACCCGTGGGAATCGCACCCACAACCCTTGTGACTAAACCACACTGTGCTTCGTCAAATAGCAGAACCAAATGACCTAATTTGAAGTTGAGATTACATTAAAAGTACATGCTGCAAGTGGTCAATGCCGTTCGAGATTCTACAGACTACAGCAATTGTGAATATCTCCACAGATCCGCCACAACCTACAGTATGCATGCTACCTTGAACATGCACGCTTTATATGATTATACATTTAATTGTATGTAACGTTAGTTACAGTAACCTCAAAATGTGGCCATGGATCTGTTACTTATTTTACGGTTGAATAAAAACTGTTACATTAGTTTGTAAGATAGCCTTAACTTTAGGCTATTTACTGTATTACAAAAGTAATATTGAATTGTGTTTTGTTGACAACGCAACCAAATATCAACATTTAAAGGATATATTAACTGCTTGGATAGTTCAATCTAAGACACTGGCTTAATTCCATTCTTTAACTTTTATTTTTGGTTGAGTTGGGTTTAGCGCTGACTCAAAACGAATGAACGACAAGAAAACACACAACTACCACTATTGTAGTATAGAAGTCAAAATACCTGTAGCTATGTTCCTACTTGGACATAATCAAAAACATTGACACCACAGTGATTCTCGTTCTAAGAGGATGCTATAATAAATAGATAATTGCGATTTTCAGATTTATTTGATTACTGGGAATTGATTTGCCGTGCATATATGCTGATAAGTTGAATATGAAACTAAAATCGTGAATTTTTTTTAAAAGCGTTTGTGCGGCGTCAGCTGGGAATGTTCCACACAGATGTTCAATGAGCGATCGAGTTCTACGAAACTCACTAGGCCTACTCTCATATTAATAAATTCAAAACCACTACTGTAATGAAAATAAAAGCCAATAAACTGAAAAATTACTGTCAAACTATTATTTTTATTCAATTTCATGCCTATTCAAGTGGTTTTGACAAACTTTTAGGATGTGGACGGCTACTATGTCATAATGTACATGATGTCATAATGAAGCATTCTTTTGTTAAACTAAGACAATCCATAGACAGGTCATTGACGCTCTTCCTGAACTGAGGTAGGACCTATAATTTAATGAAATAATCTCAAATACATTACTTTTATCTTATGAGAACTTTATTTGATCAATAACTGTCAGAAAACGTATGTTTTGTGATTTGTGACAAAAAAGTTTCTGTTTTAAACTAGGTCTTGTGGTCTTGTGTTTCTGTTTTCAAGAATATATTGTTGAAACTGTATAGTCAAATCGTACATGTGCAAATTATCTGGAAGTCCAAATTGAAGGTAGGCCTTAGTCTGTGAATCTTTCATTTTTATGAATTTATGAACATTTTGGCAGGAATTGGAATGTCCTTTGAAAGTGGAAAAACACTAGTTTATAATAACAACTTTGATCAAATTCTATTGAAATATATATCATTTATTCTATATTCTTATTCTCAAACATGCTTTTTGTTGTTGTTTGCTACTCCACTGTGACTCTCAGCCATGAAAGACAGAGGGAAGTCCAGCTCACCGTTGGCTAGGACACAAGAGACCAGTCAGAACAGTTCTGAGAACAGCCTGACAGACATCCTCAGTGTCCGGAGTGCCAGTGATATTGTCCTACAGCCAATGCCACCAGGGAGAAAGAATAGCCGATCCCACTTCCACAACATGGATGTAACAAAAGAGAGGGCTGACATGGGAAGGCTTCCAATGGCCTCTCCACCCGTCAGGCTCCCAATGCTCACTGTGACCTCTCTCACTGTCCAAAAGATCAAAAACACCCTCAAGGTGACTGGTATGACTCGTCTACAGCTGGAGGGCCAGATGAGTAGTAAGCGTCTGGATCCGGTCAAAACCAAAACCGGAGGGAGCACATTGACCTCCAGCCACAAGCAGGAGCCAGAGGTTAAATCCAGCAGACCACAGACACCAGGAAGCATCCCTAGGAGGCCATATGTATGCTCCACTGCAGCCAAGGCAGTAGCTCCTTTATCTGGGACTCCATGCAGCCAGTCTGAGGTCAGGATCCAGGCCCATACTCTCCAGCAGTCTAACATCCAGGACCAAATGCCCCACTCTCCTCCTGCTCAAGCCAGACGGTCTGTGTTCAACGGCAGCCTCTTGCAGCCGCCATGTTCTCCTGTGGATGTCCTCCAGCCGGAGGTCCAGGCCAGCAGAAGCCTGGCTCGACCCAAGACCAGGATAGCTAGGATAACAAGACATACTGATGGCAGCACTCTGAGGTTCCCTAACCAGACCTTAGAGCTTATAAACTCCATGGGTAGGAGGGAGATCACAAATTCTTTCCCTGTGCTGCCAACCATTGCAGTCAGCCTCACCTGCCCAGATGGCTATCCCATTGCCTACCCCAATAGTTAGCCAAGTGCCTGATCTTCTGGTGCCTACTCCATCTGCTTCACCGATTCCGTCCAGCCGAGTGCCTGCCCCACCTGCATCCCCAGTGCCAGCCCGGCCTGCCAACACCAGATCACGGAGGCAGGTGTCGGAGAGGATCCAGCGCTTACAGATCCAGTCTGCTATGAAGGACCAGCAGCTACCAGAACAACTGGGTGACAATCAAATCATATTACCCTCTGAGCCCCTGTACTTCAGTAGCACTGAGAGGATGTTCCTCTGTGGTCCACCTTTAGTCTGCCACCCAGCTAACGTAGGTGGAGATGATGGCTGTCACCCCCTGCCCAGACCTACGCCCAGCCACACAGGTCACACCTACCACTCCGCTTTACTGACCAGCAGGAGAGCCGTGCAGGCGGGCGAGAAGTGCCCCTTTAAAATCCTCTTGACCCCATTGGCAGAACAGCCTCCTATCAAGCGGTGGCACATGCCCGCCTCCCGTGCCAAGGCCGAGCGGGAATGGGAGAATAGCCAACGAGGGCGCAGGAAGAGAGCGAAGCCCATTCACTGGGACGTTAACTTTAAGTCTGGGCCTTTCTTCCCAGTGTGTGTCGCTCCATCACTGCCCTCGATCCTGGAGGTGGATGAAAAGGAGGAGGATGAAGAGATGCTCCGGTACTGGATGTCCTTGGAGACCACAGTCAAGATTGACTTCAGCCATGACATAATCACCATGGGCAAGCCATTTTCAAGCTTTGTGTTGAAGACACGTGCCCCTATCCACTTTCACAGGTTTATGCTTCCGCGCCCGTCTACAAGAGATAGCACACCCACCTCTCCCCTTTTCACCCCTCCCACTACCCCCCTGCTGTCCCGTGGGTCGTCTCTTTCTGAAGAGATGGAGCAAAGCCAGTTGTAGAGGGGTCGCACACACACACACACACACACACACACATACACACACACACACACACACACACACACATACACACACACACACACACGCACAACTTCATTTTTATTTACCTTTTTTTTAAATAGGCAAGTTAGTTAAGAACAAATTCTTATTTACAATGACGGCCTACCCCGGCCAAACCCTAACCCGGACGACACTGGGCCAATTGTGCGCCGCCCTATGGGACCAGTGCCTTAGACCGCTGCGCCAATCGGGAGCCCTATTGAGACCTCATGGCCTCCCATGGACCAGAGAGGATCAGCCAGCAACATCCCAGCGTCTGCCCTGCCTGCCATCCTAGTACCTCCACTGCCCTTTCAACCCTGCAAGGCAGTAACTGTATCGTTTTTCTTTTGATCTGAAGCCTGACACTGTTCAACACGTCGTGTGTCATCCTCCATCTTTTGAATAAAGCTTCAGTTACACATCAGCTACCCAAGTTTATTATGAGTTTTCTTGAGGCTTTTTGCAAAGAGACCAATGCTGATGTAAAGGCCTACGTCTTCACAGCAGTACAAACCTGAAATCACTTATTATCAGTACATTTTATTCCACCTTGTGAAACCAGGGGTCTAGTGGAGGGTAAATGCGAATAAGATTTAAAAAAAGGCCTGTTATGAGAGAGAAAGAGAGATTGTGAGAGTAGCTGAGTGCCTATAGCAAGAGATGGCTGTTAATATCACTAGGCTGTTTGGTCTGTGTGCAGGCAGTGAACCTGATTGCTGAGGGGTTGGGATGCTAGTTAGAATCTTAACCTGCCATAAGCTACTTTTGTGTCAGCAGGTCTACAGACCATTCAAGTAGCTGCACTTAACACCTCACTGATACTGATTGTGTAAGCTACAAACCTAAACTGTCTAAGGAAATGTAGGTGACAGTAATAATATTGCACACATATTCAGAAATCTGGGCTGTTGGAATCATTGTCTACTCTCCATAATTTCTGCTTGAGATCCAGCCCCTCCCCCACTGCAGAGTGCACAAAGTACCAAACTATCAAAAATGTCACAGGTCAACACAGTTCCCATCTCCCCCATGCTGCAGTGACAAGTCTCTCCCCAGGGTTGCCATGTTTACTATGTTGTCTTTTTGAGAAACTTTTTAAGTTTTCTGCAGCTGAAAAGTTTTGGTCGCTGGGTGCAAGTTTTTAATACTACTTCTATATTGCACCATTACCAACATGGTATTTTAAAAAATCCATTAATTTCCCTGTAATCTGCTGAAATTGTGATAGGTTTCATACTTTGAAGGCGGGTTTTTCCTGGATTTACTAGACATTTGAAATTGACCTGGCAAGCCTGTCTCTGTCTGAGCATGATCACAACAAAAGTAGCTGTGCAGCACGTTTTTTAATGAAGAGGAGGATGGTTGTAGACGTTCACATTCCTGCAAGAAGGTTAGCTATTAACTAAACTGTTAACCAATATTTTAACTAAAATTGTATTTGGTGTATTGGCAAGCAAGCATGTTCCCGTTGTCTTTATTTGTAATTAATGTTAGCTCATGTATGTCTTTCGGTGGAATCCAACATGCATTGACAATGTCCGAAAGCCACATTGTGTCAGATATCGTGCGTCATGAGAATGAAATTGGTGGGTTTATCCAAACAATTCATTAATGTGCAATTGTTACTTTGCATGTTTTTACCTTCTACTTATTTACTGCTTGCTAATGATTAGCGTGCTAGCTCGCGGTTAGCGTGCTAGCTAGCGGTTAGCATGCTAGCTAGCGGTTAGCGTGCTAGCTAGCGGTTAGCGTGCTAGTTTAGCATAATTGGTAACATGTCTTTGATTCAGAATACATGATTGTGGTTAACCCAATGTTACATGCATTAGTAAATAATATTGCTAGTGTAACTTGAATTGGTTTACAAGTTAGCTAGAAAAGCCAGTTCCTTTTCATCTGTTTTGTCAAGTCATAAGCATTCATGTGTGCTGAAATATTTATATAAATCCTCTCATTAAATTATTTTATTGAAGTTTTGGCAGTTTTTTTATCGCCCTTTCTTACTCAAAGAGAAACAAGGTGCTAGTTATTTTGGCTTGCACGTACAAGAGTGTAACACCACAAAAGGAATAAGGATTGTGGAAAGTGTAACATTTGGTAGGGCTGTGCCAATTCACATGCCTTGCTTTAGCCATATAACTCATACTGTTTCTCGTTTAGTCCATCCATAAAAGCAGATCAGCTTTAGTTGCATCCAGGAACTTGCATAATGTGCTTATCTTATGCTTATACTTGCTTTTTTACCTTGAAAGTTGTCTTAAAAAAGGAAATTGTAATAGATGTTTGTAGGACCTCTATCAGTCAATGATAACAGTCATTGGTGTCCCCCAGCCCATCCCCTTTGTTGTGTGCCGAGCAATCTTGTCATTCTTTTAAGTCTCAACCATTCTTTTTGGAACTTGTCTTCCTTTACAAAGGTTCTGCAGAGGCTAAGAAGACGCATGGAAACTCTAAAAGAAACATAATTCAACTTGTAGGCCAGATTTGAAAAGGAAATAATAAATCCTGAAGCTCAGGTTTGTCAGTTGTTTAGAATGAGGATACTGGGGATGGTTGAATCATATTCAATTGCCTAATTTGCACATGGCTAATTTCATTTTATTGTATCCTTAGATGTCAGACACCGAGGCTGCCAGTACCTCTGGGTCGATAGTCCATGTGTTGGATGATGCACCGCCGTTGATCAGAACAGACAGCGTATACGTAAGTTAGTGTCATTCAACACCAGCTCATACTGTAAGTTCTTGTGAATCAGCTTTGTAAATCAAAGACAGGCAAGTCTGCACTTCCATCCCATATTCATTGTATTATAAGAAAATGTAAAGTAGAGGAGCACAGAGCCATAAGTCATCAAAATGTACCAGTGTCCAAATACTTTGATATCTGTCTAGTTATCCAAGATCCTTTTTTTCTGCAATACAGTTGACCAAAGCTATGCTTGGATACAAGACTGATGACTCAATAACCAGTATTGACAACAGTGAAGATGGTTGTGTCCCAGGGCCATCAGACGAAGGCAATTTCTATGAAGAAAATCTGACCGGTATGCCTATACCTTACATACACATGGACCTATTCTTAATTACAATGTCCTTTTCGACATGTTTTCTACTGATGTTTTCCAGGAGAGATGTCAGCGATTCGGGCTAAACAGCCAATGACCAAGGGAAAGCTGGGACAAAAGAGAGGCTCACACGGTAAGCATGTTTCCTGCTGCCTTCAGTCAGTGCATTTTCACTCTGTAGTGGCAACTTATGGCCGTACTGTGCTGGTCCAGATCAATCCTGTCTTTATCAGTTAGTGTATTTCCAACCATGCCAGCACAGAACGGTTCAGTTTGGATTGGACACAAGTCAAGATGTTTGATCTGGAACTAGTGTGTCAGGATAGATGATAACACAGAAGGATTACCATGCTTTACATTGCTTTTCTTGAGGGAGGGAACTTGATTTAATAGGTATTGCTTTTATTAGAAGGTTTACATTGCAAACAGATTGTTGGGCTTAGATTCCATACAGATCCAGTCTGTGAAATGCTGACATCAAGGCATTCTCCTCTCATATCCTTATCTTTGTAGTTATTTAGTTGGGATTGTTAGTTTAATCAAAACACGCTCTCTGCAGATACAGCTGTAACCTTGTAGAGTTAATACAGAGAGATGTTCAGGTACTGTATTGTAGTCAACCTTTATTTAATGTAGTCGTTCATAATGCCATCTCTTTCCAAAGGTGCCAAAGGAACAAAAAGGTATTGGTCGACAATAGAGGTGGATGCAGTTGATTCCTTGATGAATTTTATCCGAATGGGAAAAATGCCTGGAAAACAAGACTGTGAGAAATGCATTGCTGCTTCTCCCCAAGCGCTAGTAAACAGCGACTGGAGAGCAGTTAAGTTCTATGTGCACAACAGAATAGTTGCAGATCAGAGAAAATAAGTGTATGAGATGCTTCTGGCTATCTTGGTGTACTTCTGAGGATTTAATGGGACTTACTTAACCTAAACTCATAGGCAGATGACGAATGTCCTCTATCTCACTGTTACGATAGTCAAAATGAGTGGATCAAAACGCAGCGTGTTGAGTGCTCATATTTATTACTATAATGAAACACTTTTAAAAAAGAAACAAAAACGAAAGCAAACAGTTCCGTCAGGCAACAGACAACTAAAGGGAAAACAACTACCCACGAAAACCCAGGTGGGAAAAGGATGCCTAAGTATGGCTCCCAATCAGAGACAATGATAGACAGCTGCCTCTGATCAGGAACCATACCAGGCCAAAACATAGAAATAAAACACATAGAACGCCCACCCCATATCACACCCTGACCTAACTAAACAGAGAAAAATGGCTCTCTCAGGTCAGGGCGTGACACTCACTGTCTGGGGGAAGTTTTTCCAGGTGGGTGGTTCACTTTTGAAGTGACTAAGGTCTCAAGAATACAAAGCCTGCAGACTTTGAATGTTACAGAAAAAAAATCAAATCTAAACTATTAATCTGTTACTTGTATATATTGAATCCATTACTGAAATGGTTGTTCCAGTTTAAATACTTTACAGAAGAACTACACTACAGCTGTTGAGTTGCCATCCGTGTTGCATCATTGTGGCATTCTACATGAATATTTTCAGTCTTAAAATAGAATGAATGCGTTAAATATGGAGAATTTAAACTTGTTAATTATTTTACGCTTCCATTAGGTACAACGTAGGCAGTTGCATAGCTTTTATAGATTTCATAGGAGGCATTCTCTTCATGGATGATGGCAATGCATTGCAATGCGTTGAGTGGCTGCTGCCAACATACAGACTCAATCTCTAGCCACTTTAATAATTCGATGTAATAAATGTATCACTAGTCACTTAAACAATGCCGCTTTATATGTTTACATACCCTACATTACTCATCTCATATGTATATACTGTACCCTATACCATCAACTGCATCTTGCCTATGCTGTTCGACCATCGCTCACCCTTATATTTATACGTATACATTGTTAATTATTCCTTTTAACTTGTGTATGAGGTAGTTGTCGTGAAATTGTTAGATTACTTGTTAAATATTACTACACGGTCGGAACTAGAAGCTTCCAAGCATTTCGCTACACTCGCATAAACACCTGCTAACCATGTGTATGTGACCAATACGATTTGATTTGCAATGGACGGTTTCAAGTAGTTGGTAAAATTACAAGTGAACTTTTTTCAAGGAGTCAGTAACTTCTCGTCATTTCCTCATAATAGATTTTTTTCTAACTCATGAGTGTAATTTCTGTGCTTCTATGATGTCTGAAAGCATGGTCCTCAAAAGGTATTTATTTGTGAGGAGTCCTAAATTGGTTACAGATACAAGACTGTGTGCGTGCGTGTGTGCGGTTAGGTTTGAATCTTCTCTAACCTGCTCTGTTTTGTTGGCCTCTGGAAACACCTCTGGTTGCCAGCGCTCTCTGTGATAGAAGATTAGCCTTAGCGCAGCAGCTGTTGCAGACAGATTCTGCTAGTGAGCGTAAACTGAGAGCGCTCAGCTGATTAACCCCTACACTGCCAGCCAGGGAAATTGAAATGTATGCAAATATTTCCCAGTTTATGCAAATACTTGCACCATGACGTGAAACCATGAAAGAAAGAAGGCCTTGTTTCAGTTATGGTGATGCACGATCACATGTAGCCTAACTAACCTAACCTTCCTGAGAGTATGATGGAAAGTGTTCATATGTAACCGAACATCCTTCTATGCTTTGCTCTCTCCCTCGCTCTTCTTTCTTGAACCAGTTCTAGAACAGCTGATACAGACATACTTCTGTGCTTAGTCACAGCTTTCTCATGCATGTTTCTAGAGAGAAACTGGGTACGATGCATGACTGATCTTACAGTGCAATGTAAGATCTTTGCACTGGCCCCAATAAATCTCTACAAAAATGTGGTAACACCTCTTAAACTTGAGTGATATCTTTATAATGCTAGTAAGCTTTGGGCTTTGGTGGAGAAAATGTGTTTCGGAATGAACCTTAGACAACAATACATAAGTTGCCAAAAAGTATTTGTTATGATGGACTGTGAAAAACCCAAGGGATAATCATCTATTAGTGTACTGTGTGAGAGCAGATATGACATTTTCTGTCATTTAAATAGTTGAGGCTGTGTGTAAGTTCAGATGGTGTTCAAAATGTGAAGAATTATGGCACTAAGGTGTGAGTCAGATGTGCCTCCTTCGGATTAATACAAATTTGAATCGGACCTTCACTTCTATTAGTCCGGTCAGCACTTACCTCTTCTCCTTGGTCAACAAATCCAATGAAGAAATAAACATTCTACTGAAAGGGTATACTTCATAGCTCACAAGAAACCAACAACACACACCACCGATAATTTTCAACTGCAATAAAACTTTATAGAAACAGAATTCTTTGGAACATGCTGATGATAAATTAACATTTGCCTAACTGGAATAACAAGTGGATTAATATTAATCTCTAGTTGATACTGATGGACATATTCTATCATCACACCAGCGTACTAGATACTCTGGATACTCCCAAGGGGTTGAAGCAGTCCATCTTCAGGAAGAGAACACTCTTCGAGAAGCTACACACCCCAGGGATGAAAGTACTTTGACAGCTTGTGGCTCCTGTTGGGTCTCATAGGAAAAGTCTGTTCCAACAGTACTTCCGACAGTAGCTGCTGCTGCTCATGCACAACAGCCTGGATCGGTGGGCGCTGGATCATTTCTGTCACCTGCCCTTTGTGCTTTGGGGTTGAAAGGGCAGTGGAGGATCTAGGATGGAAGGTAGAGCAGACACTGGGATGATGCTGGCTGATCCTCTCTGGTCCATGGGAGGCCATGAGGTCTCAATAGGGCTCCCAATTGGCGCAGCGGTCTAAGGCATTGGTCCCATAGGGCAGCGCACAATTTGTCCTGTGTCGTCCGGGTTAGGGTTTGGCCAGGGGTGGGTCGTCATTGTAAATAAGAATTTGTTCTTAACTAACTTGCCTATTTTAAATAAAGGTAAAAAATGTTTTAAAAAATGAAGATGTGTGTGTTTGCGACCCCTACAACTGGCTTTGCGCCATCTCTTCAGAAATAGGCTCTTCATCCTCCTCCAAGATCGAGGGCAGTGATGGAGCGACACACACTGGGAAGAAAGGCCCAGACTTAAAGCTAACGTCCCAGTGAATGGGCTTCACTCTCTTCCTGCGCCCTCGTTGGCTATTCTTCCATTCCCGCTTGGCCTTGGCACGGGAGGCGGGCATGTTGCATCGCTTGATAGGAGGCTGTTCTGCCAGTGGGACCAAGGGGGTCAAGAGGATTTCAAAGGGGCACTTCTCACCCGCCTGCACGGCTCTCCTACTGGTCAGTAAAGCGGAGTGGTTGGTGGGACCTGTGTGGCTGGGCGTAGGTCTGGGCAGGGGGTGACAGCCATCATCTCTGCCTACGTTAGCTGGGTGGAAAACTAAAGGTGGACCACAGAGGAACATCCTCTCAGTGCTACTGAAGGACAGGGGCTCAGAGGGTAATATGATTTGTTTGTCACCCAGTTGTTCTGGTAGCTGCTGGTCCAGCATAGCAGACTGGATCTGTAAGAGCTGGATCCTCTTCGACACACGCCGTGATCTGGTGTTGGCAGGCCGGGCTGGCACTGGGGAGGCAGGTGGGGCAGGCACTCGGCTGGAAGGAACCGGAGAAGCAGATGGAGTAGGCACCAGAAGGTCAGGCACTTGGCTGACCATTGGGGTAGGCAATGGGCTGGCCATCTGGGCAGGTGAGGCTGACACTGCAATGGTTGGCAGCACAGGGAAAGAATTGGTGCTCTCCCTCCTATCCATGGAGTTTATAACCTCTAAGGTCTGGTTAGGGAACCTCAGAGTGCTGCCATCAGTATGTCTTGTTATCCTAGCTATCCCGGTCTTGGGTCGAGCCAGGCTTCTGCTGGCCTGGAACTCCGGCTGTAGGACATCCACAGGAGAACATGGCGGCTGCAAGAGGCTGCCGTCGGACAGAGACCGTCTGGCTTGAGCAGGAGGAGAGCGGGGCCTTTGGTCCTGGATGTTAGACTGCTGGAGAGTATGGGCCTGGATCCTGACCTCAGACTGGCTGCATGGAGTCCCAGATAAAGGAGCTACTGCCTTGGCTGCAGTGGAGCATACATTGGGCCTCCTAGGGATGCTTCCTGGTGTCTGTGGTCTGCTGGATTTAACCTCTGGCTCCTGCTTGTGGCTGGAGGTCAATGTGCTCCCTCCGGTTTTGGTTTTGACCGGACCCAGACGCTTGTTACCCATCTGTCCCTCCAGCTGCAGACGAGGCATGCGAGGCACCTTGAGGGTGTTTTTGATCCTTTGGACAGTGAGAGAGGTCACAGTGAGCATTGGGAGGCTGATGGGTGGAGTGGCCATTGGAAGCCTTCCCATGTCAGCCCTCTCTTTTGTTACATCCATGTTGTGGAAGTGGGATCGGCTATTCTTTCTCCCTGGTGGCATTGGCTGTAGGACAATATCACTAGCACTCCTGACACTGAGGATGTCTGTCAGGCTGTTCTCAGAACTGTTCTGACTGGTCTCTTGTGTCTTAGTCCTGGACATCACTCTGTCTTTCATGGCTGTGAGAGTCACAGTTGAGGAGCAAACAACAACAAAAAGCATGTTTGAGAAAAATAATATAGAATAAATTACATATATTACAATAGAATTTGATCAAAGTTGTTATTATAAACTAGTGTTTTTCCACTTTCAAAAGACATTCCAATTCCTGCCAAAATGTTCATGAATTCATAAAAATGAAAGATTCACAGACTAAGGCCTACCTTCAATTTGGACTTCCAGATAATTTGCACACGTAGGATTTGACTATAAAGTTTCAACAATGTATAATTGAAAACAGAAACACAAGACTACAAAACCTAGTTTTAAATCACAAATCACAAAATATAACAGTTTTTGACAGTTATTGATCAAATAAAGTTCTCATAAGATAAAAGTAATGTATTTGAGATTATTTCATTAAATTATAGGTCCTACCTCAGTTCAGGAAGAGCGTCAATGACCTGTCTATGGATTGTCTTAGTTTAACAAAAGAACTCTTCATTATGACATCATGTACATTATGACATAGTAGCCGTCCACATCCTAAAAGTTTGTCAAAACCACTTGAATAGGCATGAAATTGAATAAAAATAATAGTTTGACAGTAATTTTTCAGTTTATTGGCTTTTATTTTCATTACAGTAGTGGTTTTGAATTTATTAAAATGAGAGTAGGCCTAGTGAGTTTCGTAGAACTCGATCGCTCATTGAACATCTGTGTGGAACATTCCCAGCTGACGCCGCACAAACGCTTTTAAAAAAAAATCACGATTTTAGTTTCATATTCAACTTATCAGCATATATGCACGGCAAATCAATTCCCAGTAATCAAATAAATCTGAAAATCGCAATTATCTATTTATTATAGCATCCTCTTAGAACGAGAATCACTGTGGTGTCAATGTTTTTGATTATGTCCAAGTAGGAACATAGCTACAGGTATTTTGACTTCTATACTACAATAGTGGTAGTTGTGTGTTTTCTTGTCGTTCATTCGTTTTGAGTCAGCGCTAAACCCAACTCAACCAAAAATACAAGTTAAAGAATGGAATTAAGCCAGTGTCTTAGATTGAACTATCCAAGCAGTTAATATATCCTTTAAATGTTGATATTTGGTTGCGTTGTCAACAAAACACAATTCAATATTACTTTTGTAATACAGTAAATAGCCTAAAGTTAAGGCTATCTTACAAACTAATGTAACAGTTTTTATTCAACCGTAAAATAAGTAACAGATCCATGGCCACATTTTGAGGTTACTGTAACTAACGTTACATACAATTAAATGTATAATCATATAAAGCGTGCATGTTCAAGGTAGCATGCATACTGTAGGTTGTGGCGGATCTGTGGAGATATTCACAATTGCTGTAGT
Source organism: Salmo trutta (assembly GCF_901001165.1). NCBI lineage: Eukaryota > Metazoa > Chordata > Actinopteri > Salmoniformes > Salmonidae > Salmo > Salmo trutta. The sequence continues at coordinate 45,824,801 of NC_042973.1, forward strand.
CTGTAGAATCTCGAACGGCATTGACCACTTGCAGCATGTACTTTTAATGTAATCTCAACTTCAAATTAGGTCATTTGGTTCTGCTATTTGACGAAGCACAGTGTGGTTTAGTCACAAGGGTTGTGGGTGCGATTCCCACGGGTGACCAGTGTGACCGTATGCTAAATGACTAAAACGTAATTAACCAGTGGTGGAAAAAGTACTCAATTGTCATACTTGAGTAAAAGTAAAGTTACCTTAGTAGAAAATGACTCCAATAAAAGTCAGCCAATAAAATACTACTTGAGTAAAAGTCTAAAAGTGATCGACTGGCTGGCTGGCTAGATGGCTAGCGTGATGATGACTAGCGAGGTAAAGTTGGATCATAGCTAATATTGGCTGTGCTATTTAGCCAGCTCGCTAAGTTTCCAAGGGTGTTGCTATAGCTACTATACATCCACACTAAGCCAGGTAGTTACATTTTTGCTGTATACTTTTATTTTACGTAGAGAGGTCCAGTCAGGTTTGGTTAAATAGTTATGTGGCTTTTGACTGGGTTTCAAGCCTAACTATGTTGTTTATATTACTTCAGGGAACTTTAGCTACTATTATGTTTGCTGGCTTGTTTATTGTTAGAGATAAATGCTAGCATTACTGATACCGAGACAGGGATAAGCTACTCGCTGGCCGCCTAATTGCCAGCTAGCTGATAGCTTTACACTTGTGTATGTGCGTACGTTTGTGTGTGTGTGTATATATACATAATATTTTTTGGGGGACGGTGAACTCAGGAGGATGGTGATTGTTTAAAACCTGTTAGGGACAGATGTTCCGCTAGCGGAACGCCTCACCAATATCCAATGGTATAGAGTGGCGCGAATTACAAATACCTCAAAAATGCAAAAACTTCAAGTTTTCAAACATATGACTATTTTACACCATTTTAAAGACAAGACTCTCCTTTATCTAACCACATTGTCCGATTTCAAAAAGGCTTTACAACGAAAGCAAAACATTAGATTATGTCAGGAGAGTACCCAGCCCGAAATAATCACACACCCATTTTTCAAGCTAGCATATATGTCACAAAAACCAAAACCACAGCTAAATGCAGCACTATCCTTTGATGATCTTCATCAGATGACACTCCTAGGACATTGTTATACAATACATGTTTTGTTCAATCAAGTTCATATTTATATCAAAAAACAGCTTTTTACATTAGCATGTTTTGTTCAGAACTAGCATACCCACCGAAAACTTCCTGTGAATTTACTAAATTACTCACGATAAACGTTCACAAAAAACATAACAATTATTTAAAGAATTATAGATACAGAACTCCTTTATGCAATCGCGGTGTCCGATTTTAAAATAGCTTTTCGGTGAAAGCAGATTTTGCAATATTCTGAGTAGATAGCCCGGCCATCATGGCTAGCTATTTTGACACCCACCAAGTTTGGCACTCACCAAACTCAGATTTACTATAAGAAAAATTGGATTACCTTTGTTGTTCTTCGTCAGAATGCACTCCCAGGACTTCTACTTCAACACCCAATGTTGTTTTGGTTCCAAATAATCCATAGTTATATCCAAATACCTCCGTTTTGTTCGTGCATTCAAATCAAAATCCGAAGGGTGACGAGCCGGCGCGTTTCGTGACAAATTCAAAATATTCCATTACCGTACTTCGTAGCATGTCAAACGCTGTTTAAAATACATTTTTATGCGATTTTTCTCATAAAATAGTGATAATATTGCAACCGGGAGACGTTGTATTCGTTCAAACACTGAAAGAAGAAAATGGAGTCGTCACATGCACGCGCGCACCAGTGCCATTGTTCCCAGAAGTACCACTCTCCAAAACCCCTACTGTTTTTCGCCCAGAGACTGCAGAGTTATCATTCCACGTTCTGGCGCCTTCTGAGAGCCAATGAAAGCCTTAGAAAATGTCACGTTACAGCAGAGATCCTGTATTTTGATAAAGAGGCTACAGAAGGCCAAGAAATGGTCAGACAGGGTACTTCCCATATAGAATCTTCTCAGGTTTTGGCCTGCCATATGAGTTCTGTTACACTCACAGACACCATTCAAACAGTTTTAGAAACTTTAGGGTGTTTTCTATTCAAATCAAACTTTTGTTATTGACCAAATACTTATTTTCCACCATCATTTGCAAATAAATTCATTAAAAACCCTACAATGTGATTTTCTGATTTTATTCTCTCATTTTGTCTGTCATAGTTGAAGTGTACCTATGATGAAAATTACAGGCCTCTCTCATCTTTTTAAGTGGGAGAACTTGCACAATTGGTGGCTGACTAAATACTTTTTTGCCCCACTGCCCTGCTGGCTTCAGTACCAGTCAGTAGAGAAGAAGATGGAGGTTTGGCACATACTTGCTAAATAATCCTACATTTGTAAAATTTCTGAACACTCATAAAGACATATTTTTTAGCACCAATATCAACTCTGCCTCCCCCCTAATTTTATGGGAAGCTCTCCTTGCATATCTGAGGGGGCAAATCATATCCTTTAGTTCAGGTGCTCATAAGATGTATAAGGCTCAAGTAGATTCGTTGGAGAATGAAATTAGAGATCTGGAAAATGAACATAGTGTAACATTTGACGACTCAATTCTACAAAAATTGGACTCAAAGCGATTGGAATATAACACCCTGACGACCCATAAAGCGGAAAATGCTCTTAGGAGAACAAAACAAAACCACTACGAACATGGAGATAAAGCAGGAAAGTTGCTTGCTTGGCAGATAAGACGAGAGGATGCTAGTAGAGTTATTAGCTCTATTAAGCTACCCAATAACACAGTTGTTCATAGTCCTGAGGAAATTCATCTAGTCTTCAATGAGTTTTATGAAACATTGTACAAGTCTGAAGGGGATGCCCCTGCCACAATGCATGAGTTTTTGAACAAGCTCAATTTACAAACTTTAACTGATGAGGATAGAGAGCACTTGGAGAAAGAGATTACATCAGAGGAAATTAGGGAATCCATTTTCAACACTGCTGGGGGAAAGTCACCAGGGTTAGTCAGATTCCCTATTGAATTCTATCGATCCTTTTTACCCAAACTATTTGAGCCTCTTTGCAGTATAGAGACAGAAAAGCTCCCAGACACACTTGAACAGGCACTGATCACAGTTTTGTTAAAACCTGGGAAAGATCCTATGCTTTGTGGGTCATATAGACCAATATCTCTATTGAACACTTCATATAAGATTCTTGCGAAACTCATAGCTCTTAGACTGGATAAGGTTCTACTGGACTTGGTTGATATGGACCAACAGGCTTTGTAAGAAACCGCTCATCTGCTGATAATATCAGAAGATGATTTAATATTATGCATTATGTAGAGAATGACCAAGAATCTGTAGTAGCGGCTTCATTAGATGCGGAAAAAGCTTTTGACCGCATAGAATGGAACTACCTGTTTGAAGTTTTACAGAGGATGAATATCGGACCTAAGTATGTAGGTCTGATTAGATTACTGTACAAATGTCCGGTAGCTCAGATCCTGACTAATGGAAACATTTCCTCACAGTTCTCCCTATCACGTAGCACAAGACAGGGTTGTCCCGCTAGTCCGCTCCTTTTGTCTTTGGCTATAGAGCCACTGGCAGAAGCATTTAGATGTCATCCATCCATCCATGGTGTTCGTATAGGTGGGCGTGAACATCTGGTCTCGCTATATGCCGATGACATTTTCTTTACCTCACCAAAACAGAAATTTCACTCCGAACATTAGTTGACATCCTGAAAGAATATGGGACCTTTTCAGGATATAAAATAAACCTATCGAAGAGTATAATTATGCCTTTTAACAGGGCAGCTATGCAGAACCCTATCTTAGACCATCAGTTTTCTTAGAAACCACAGAAAATGACATATCTTGGATTGCAAATTTTTCTGAAATTATTAAGACATATCAACTGAACTATACTCCACTTCTCAAAAAGGTTGGGGAAAAATTGGAAAGATGACGGGATATACCAATTTCTCTTATCGGGCGGGTCAATTGTATAAAGATGAATATATTACCAAAATTCTTGTACCTTTTCCAAACCTTGGCCTTTCCTATTCCCAAAGTTTTTTTCAAACAACTTAATAGGAATATTTCTTCATTTCTGTGGAGTTTTGCTAGGTTTCATAAACAACCCTTTCATTAAAAACACTTTAAATATATGGATTGAAGTCTGTAAACAAACAGAAGGGCTTAGATCTATATATGAACAAACCGCTTTCTATAATAACCCCATCTTACCCAAAGCCCTGAGAGATGGTATTACATTTTCTTGGTTCAACAAAGGAATTAAAACATTTGGTAATCTCTATAGAGAAGGTGAACTACTGTCCTTTCAACAACTGGCATCTCATTTTCAGTTACCTCAAACTCTTCTCTTCAAGTACCTACAGGTTAGGCATTATATTGCCACTCAGCAGGGAGGTAGGATTCAGCCCATGATTAAACTGTTAGGGTTTGACCAACTATTTGTTTGCATAACTATATATGATAAGAGCATACTGCTGTGTGAGAGGAAGGGGCTCATGGGATGTTGAGTCATATGGAAAGAATGCAGATGCTGTAAATCAGGGATATGGAAGAGCGTGTTAAGATAAGGGCAGGATATGGGTGAAATTTATATGCGGAGGGGTGTCGGGGTTTTAGAGAACTGTGCATTGTGCAGTCACAAGATAAATCGACTGCCAAAGATAATAACTACGGCCGGCAACAGGAGGCGTCTCGAGGTTGGGACCAACCTGCACGCCAACGATAGGATGAGTAAGTTTAAGTGTTTGCATTAATTAAAGTACAAAGAAATCAGAAGTTACTATGTGCTGACTATTTTGTTCAGATACCAGACTCGAATTGACGCGACCTGACAAAACCTAAAACTGATAAATTGTGGCTGGAGAGGAAAGGGGTAAAAGGTTTCATTTCCTACATGTACTTTAGGCTTCAAGCTCTGTTGAGGAATGATGAACCTCTGAAAGCTTGCATGAAGTGGCATGATGACCTTGGTCTCATTTTTGAGGATGAGAAATGGGGAAAGCTCTTTTTAGATGCTCAGCGTCTTTCATTTAACACAAGGCACAAGTTGATGCAATTCAATATTTTACATAGGGTCTACTTTACACCAGAGAGACTACAAGATCAATTCTAAATATTCAACATTTTGCCCAAGGTGTAAAACGGGAGTGGGCTGTCACGACTTCCACCGAAGTCGGTTCCTCTCCTTGTTCTTTCGGCGGTCGGCGTCACCGGTCTTCTAGCCATCGTCGAACCACTTTTCATTTTCAATTTGTCTTGTTTTCCTACACACCTGGTTCTCATTTCCCTCATTAAATGTTGTGTATTTAACCCTCTGTTTCCCCCATGTCTTTGTGTGGAATTGTTTGTTGTAAGTGCTTGTGCACATGTTTACTGGTGCGCGTCGGGTTTTGTACCCATGTTGGTTATTTCTTTATGCCGTTGGTTTTCAAATTAAACTGCTCCGTTCTGCTCTCCTGTGTCTGACTTCACTGCCACCCCTTACATGGGCACACTTATGCATATGTTTTTGTCTTGCCCTGAACTAAGCAATTATTGGAAAGACATTATTCAGATCTTATCACAGGTCACTAATATGACGGTAGCACTAGATCCTTCCCTTATTCTTCTTGGAGATGATTCTGTTCTACCAGTTAATATTTGTATCAAAACCAGATTCATTAAATTGGCAGTCATTGCAGCCAGTAAATGCACAGCTATTATATGGAAGTGTTACGCCTTCAGCGGAGGTCTGCAGCCCAGAGCCTTCAGCGGAGGTCTGCAGCCCAGATCCTCCAGCGGCGGCTTGGAGGTCGGAACCTCCAGCAGTGGTCTACAGCGCAGTCATTCCGGTAAGGATCTACAGTCCGATTCCTCCAATCATGATCCATAGGCCTATGTTACAGAAGCGGAGGGATCTGCGGGCGGAATGAAGGTTACGCCCTGAGCCAGAGCCACCTCCGTTGCTGGAGGATCGGGAGAAGAGGAGGGTTCTGGGTGGAGCACATGAGCCACCATAGACTTGTCACCCTCCCTGCCCTCCCTTTGTGTTTGGGGTTGTTGTTGTTGGGTTTTTTGGTTTGGGTGGAGTCGGAGTCTGCACCTTTGATGGGGGTCCTGTCACGTCCTGACCCTGGTATGAGGTAATATATCCCTAGTAGATTGGTCAGGGTCTGACAGGGGGGTGTTTTGTCTATGTGTTTTGGGTTTTCTGTTTTCTATGTGGATTGTCTAGAGTTTCATTCTATGTTGTCATTTTCTATGTTGTGGCCAGGTATGGTTTCCAATCAGAGGCAGCTGTCTATCGTTGTCTCTGATTGGAAGCCATACTTATGTAACAGTGTAGGTTCCGTCCCCCTCTTCGCCCCAACCCGGGCTCGAACCAGGGACCCTTGCACACATCAACAACTGACACCCCACGAAGCATCGTTACCCATCGCGCCACAAAAGCCACGGCCCTTGCAACGCAAGGGGAAACCCTACTTCAAGTCTCAGAGCGAGTGACGTCACCGATTGAAACGCTATTAGCGCGCACCACCGCTAACTAACTAGCCATTTCACATCGGTTACACTTAGGCAGCCTGTTTTCCTTTGGGGTTTGTGGGTAGTTGTTTCCGTTTAGTCTAGAGTACCTGACGAGACTGTTGGTCGTTTTATTGTTTTGTTGTTTAAGTGTTTTCATTAAAAATCAAAGAATGAGCACTATACACGCTGCGCCTTGGTCTCCATTCAACGACCCCTGTGACAGGAAGTGTGACACTCCGCCAAGCAAGCAGATGTGGCTAAAAGAACTATCTTCCTATAATCCATCTGAAAGAATAACATACAATTTACGTAATAAACCCTTTGAATTTACTGATGTCTGGGGGGACTTTCAGCAGTTTCTAGAGACGTCACCTTAGCTGCCTCATTACTACTTTCTTCATTAATGTATTATGATTTGTTTTTATGTTGAATCATTTCTTTTCTAGCATGGAATGTGAAGGTCATTCTGTTTCTTTTTTTGTTGTTAATCAGTGAAGCTAATACCGGCAGAGGGGAGGGAGGGGGGTGTTCCTGTGTTGGGGAGGGAAGGGTTTTGCACGATGTCCACCCATGTAGCATGGTGTTTTGTGTAGGTGGAAGGAATAACGGGGCATTATCTGTGTCATATTTTGATGATTGTTAAATTGTAAAAAAAAAAAGAAATGGCAATAAATATATTGTACAAAAAAAATGTAGTAGTTTTTCCACCACTGGTTATTTACGTTTTAGTCATTTAGCATATGTGGGAATCGCACCCACAACCCTGGTGACTAAACCACACTGTGCTTCATCAAATAGCAGAACCAAATTACCTGGTTTGAAGTTGAGATTACATTAAAAGTACATGGTGCAAATGATCAATGCCGTTCGAGATTCTACATATACTACAGCAATTGTGAATATCTCCACAGAGCCGCCACAACCTACAGTATGCATGCTATCTTGAACATGCACGCTTTATATGATTAACGTTACATACGAATAAATGTATAGTTACAGAAACCTTAAAATGTGGCCATGGATCTGTTACTTATTTTAAGGTTGAATAAATATTGTTACATTAGTTTGTAAGATAGCCTTAACTTTAGGCTATTTACTGTATTACAAAAGTAATATTGAATTGTGTTTAGTTGACAACGCAACCAAATATCAACATTTAAAGGATATATTAACTGCTTGGATAGTTCAATCTAAGGCACTGGCTTAATTCCATTCTTTAACTTGTATTTTTGGTTGAGTTGGAGACGTGCAGCCAACATCTAATTTATTAACATGTTTTGTCGACAATTTAACAGGCTATTTATTGTATTTCAAAAATGATATTGGAATGTGTTTGGTCGACAACATCAATTTAGGCATCAGGCATGTCACTTCCCCCATTGGCTGACGGTGCTAATACCGAATTGGACCAAACTATTGTGGGTTTAGCATTCAAAACGAATGCACGACAAAAAAAACACACAAATACTACTATTATAGTATAGAAGTAAAAATACCTGTAGCTATGTTCCTATTTGGACATAATCAAAAACATTGACACCACAGCGTTTCTCGTTCTAAGAGGAGCTATACTAAATAGATAATTGTGATTTTCAGATTTATTTCAGTACTGGGAATTTATTTGCCGTGCATATATGCTGATGAATTGAATATGAAACTAAAGTCGTGAATGTTTTTCAAAGGCGTCTGTGTGGCGTCAGCTGCAAACGTTCCACACAGATGTTCAATGAGCGATCGAGTTCTACGAAACTCACTAGGCCTACTCTCAATTTAATAAATTCAAAACGACTACTGTAATGATAATAAAAGCCAATAAACTGAATAATTACTGTCAAACTATTATTTTTATTCAATTGTTGAATTAGGCCTATTGTATTTAATTTTACATTTCATGCCTATTCAAGTGGTTTTGACAAACTTTTAGGATGTGGACGGCTACTATGTCATAATGTACATGATGTCATAATGAAGCATTCTTTTGTTAAAATAAGACAATCCATAGACAGGTCATTGACGCTCTTCCTGAACTGAGGTAGGACCTATAATTTTATGAAATAATCTCAAATACATTACTTTTATTTTATGAGAACTTTATTTGAACAATAACTGTCAGAAAACGTATGTTTTGTGATTTGTGCCAAAAAAGTTTTTGTTTTAAACTAGGTCTTGTGTTTCTGTTTTCAAGAATATATTGTTGAAACTGTATAGTCAAATCCTACGTGTGCAAATGATCTGGAAGTCCAAATTGAAGGTAGGCCTTAGTCTGTTAATCTTTCATTTTTATGAATTTATGAACATTTTGGCAGGAATTGGAATGTCCTTTGAAAGTGGAAAAACACTAGTTTATAATAACAACTTTGATCAAATTCTATTGAAATATATGTCATTTATTCTATATTCTTATTCTCAAACATGCTTTTTGTTGTTGTTTGCTACTCCACTGTGACTCTCAGCCATGAAAGACAGAGGGAAGTCCAGCTCACCGTTGGCTAGGACACAAGAGACCAGTCAGAACAGTTCTGAGAACAGCCTGACAGACATCCTCAGTGTCCGGAGTGCCAGTGATATTGTCCTACAGCCAATGCCACCAGGGAGAAAGAATAGCCGATCCCACTTCCACAACATGGATGTAACAAAAGAGAGGGATGACATGGGAAGGCTTCCAATGGCCACTCCACCCATCAGGCTCCCAACGCTCACTGTGACCTCTCTCACTGTCCAAAAGATCAAAAACACCCTCAAGGTGACTGGCATGCCTTGTCTACAGCTGGAGGGCCAGATGGGTAGTAAGCGTCTGGGTCCGGTCAAAACCAAAACCGGAGGGAGCACATTGACCTCCAGCCACAAGCAGGAGCCAGAGGTTAAATCCAGCAGACCACAGACACCAGGAAGCATCCCTAGGAGGCCCAATGTATGCTCCACTGCAGCCAAGAAAGTAGCTTCTTTATCTGGGACTCCATGCAGCCAGTCTGAGGTCAGGATCCAGGCCCATCCTCTCCAGAGGTCTAACATCCAGGACCAAAGGCCCCGCTCTCCTCCTGCTCAGGCCAGACGGTCTCTGTCCGACGGCAGCCTCTTGCAGCTGCCATGTTCTCCTGTGGATGTCCTCCAGCCGGAGGTCCAGGCCAGCAGAAGCCTGGCTCGACCCAAGACCGGGATAGCTAGGATAACAAGACATACTGATGGCAGCACACTGAGGTTCCCTAACCAGACCTTAGAGCTTATAAACTCCATGGATAGGAGGGAGAGCACCAATTATTTCCCTGTGCTGCCAACCATTGCAGTGTCAGCCTCACCTGCCCAGATGGCCATCCCATTGCCTACCCCAATGATCAGCCAAGTGCCTGACCTTCTGGTGCCTACTCCATCTGATTCTCTGGTTCCTTCCAGCCGAGTGCCTGCCCCACCTGCCTCCCCAGTGCCAGCCCGGCCTGCCAACGCCAGATCACGGCGTGTGTCAAAGACGATCCAGCTCTTACAGATCCAGTCTGCTATGCTGGACCAGCAGCTACCAGAACAACTGGGTGACAAACAAATCATATTACCCTCTGAGCCCCTGTACTTCAGTAGCACTGAGAGGATGTTCCTCTGTGGTCCACCTTTAGTCTGCCACCCAGCTAACGTAGGCGGAGATGATGGCTGTCACCCCCTGCCCAGAGCTACGCCCAGCCACACAGGTCACACCAACCACTCCGCTTTACTGACCAGTAGGAGAGCAGTGCAGGCCAGTGAGAAGTGCCCCTTTGAAATCCTCTTGACCCCCTTGGTCCCACTGGCAGAACAGCCTCCTATCAAGCGATGGCACATGCCCGCCTCCCGTGCCAAGGCCAAGCGGGAGAATAGCCAACGAGGGCGCAGGAAGAGAGTGAAGCCCATTCACGGGGACGTTAACTTTAAGTCTGGGCCTTTCTTCCCAGTGTGTGTCTCTCCATCACTGCCCTCGATCTTGGAGGTGGATGAAGAGTCTTTCTGAAGAGATGGAGCAAAGCCAGTTGTAGGGGGTCACTTTATTTAAATAGGCAAGTTAGTTAAGAACAAATTCTTATTTACAATGACGGCCTACCCCTGCCAAACCTTAACCCGGACGACACTGGACCAATTGTGTGCCACCTTATGGGACCAGTGCCTTAGACCGCTGTGCCATTCGGGAGCCCTCATGGCCTCCCATGGACCAGAGAGGATCAGCCAGCATCATCCCAGTGTCTGCTCTGCCTTCCATCCTAGTTCCTCCACTGCCCTTTCAACCCCAAAGCACAAAGGGCAGGTGACAGAAATGATCCAGCGCCCACCGATCCAGGCTGTTGTGCATGAGCAGCAGCAGCTACTGCTGGAAGTACTGTTGGAACAGACTTTTCCTATGAGACCCAACAGGAGCCACAAGCTGTCAAAGTACTTTCATCCCTGAGGTGTGTAGCTTCTCGAAGAGTGTTCTCTTCCTGAAGATGGACTGCTTCAACCCCTTGGGAGTATCCAGAGTATCTAGTACGCTGGTGTGATGATAGAATATGTCCATCAGTATCAACTAGAGATTAATATTAATACACTTGTTATTCCAGTTAGGCAAATGTTAATTTATCATCAGCATGTTCCAAAAAAATTATGTTTCTATAAAGTTTTATTGCAGTTGAAAATGATCTGTGGTGTGTGTTGTTGGTTTCTTGTGAGCTATGAAGTATACCCTTTTAGTAGAATGTTTATTTGTTGATTTGTTGCCCAAGGAGAAGAGGTAAGTGCTGACCGGACTAATATAAGTGAAGGTGTTTCCAGAGGCCAACAACACAGAGCAGGTTAGAGAAGCTTCAAACCTAACTAACCACACACGCACAAACACTGTAACCAATTTAGGACTCCTCACAAATACATACCTTTTGAGGACCATGCTTTCCAGACATCATAGAAGCACAGAAATTACACTCATGAGAAAGAAAAAAAATCTATTGAGTTAATCACGTAAAGTTTCTGACTCCTTGAAAAAAGTTCACTTGTAATTTTAACAACTTCTTGAAACCGTACATTGCAAATCAAATTGTATTGGTCACATACACATGGTTAGCAGATGTTTATGTGAGTGTAGCAAAATGCTTGTAATCTTCTAGTTCCGACCATGCAGTAATATCTAACAAGTAATCTAACAATTTCACGACAACTACCTTATACACACACGTGTAAAGGAATAATTAACAATATGCACATATAAATATAAGGATGAGCGATGGCCGAACGGCATAGGCAAGATGCAGTAGATGGTATAGAGTACAGTATATACATATGAGATGAGTAATGTAGGGTATGTAAACATTATATAAAGTGGCATTTTTTAAGTGACTAGTGATACATTTATTACATCGAATAATTAAAGTGGCTAGAGATTGAGTCTGTATGTTGGCAGCAGCCACTCAATGCATTGCAATGCATTGCCGTCATCCATGGAGAGAATGCCTCCTATGAAATCTATAAAAGCTATCCAACTGCCTACGTTGTACCTAATGGAAGCGTAAAATAATTAACAAGTTTAAATTCCCCCTATTTGACGCATTCATTCTATTTTAAGACTGAAAATATTAGTGTAGAATGCCACAATGATGCAACACGGATGGCAACTCAACGGCTGTAGTGTAGTACTTCTGTAAAGTATTTAAACTGGAACAACCATTTCAGTAATGGATTCAATATATCCAAGTTACAGATTAATAGTTTAGATATTTTTTTCTTTTCTTTCTGTAACATTCAAAGTCAGCAGGCTTTGTATTCTTGAGACCTTAGTCACTCCAAAAGTGAACCACCCACCTGGATAAACTTCCCCCGGACAGTGAGTGTCACGCCCTGACCTGAGAGAGCCATTTTTCTCTGTTTAGTTAGGTCAGGGTGTGATATGGGGTGGGCATTCTATGTGTTTTATTTCTATGTTTTGGCCGGGTATGGTTTCCAATCAGAGGCAGCTGTCTATCGTTGTCTCTGATTGGGAGCCATACTTAGGCAGCCTTTTCCCACCTGGGTTTTTGTGGGTAGTTGTTTTCTGTTTAATTGTCTGTGGCCTGACGGAACTGTTTGCTTTCGTTTTTGTTTATTTGTTTAAGTTTTTCATTATAGTAATAAATATGAGCACTCAACATGCTGCGTTTTGATCCACTCCTTTTGAGGATCGTAACAGTGAGATAGAGGACATTCGTCATATGCCTATGAGTTTAAGTCAAGTAAGTCCCATTAAATCCTCAGAAGTACACCAAGATAGCCAGAAGCATCTCATACACTTATTTTCTCTGATCTGGAACTATTCTGTTGTGTACATAGAAATGTACTGCTCTCCAGTCCCTGTTTACTAGTGCTTGGGGAGAAGCAGCAATGCATTTCTCAGTCTTGTTTTTCCCATTCGGATAAAATTCATCAAGGAATATTCAAGGGCATCCACCTCTATTGTCCACCAATACCTTTTGTTCCTTTGGCACCTTTTGTCACGCCCTGACCTGAGAGAGACGGTTTGATTCTCTATGTGGTTAGGTCAAGGTGTGGGGTGGGTACTCTATGGTGTCTATTACTTTGTGTTGAGCAGAGTATGGTTCCTAATCAGAGGCAGCTGTCTATCGTTGTCTCTGATTGGGAGCCATACTTAGGCAGCCTTTCCCCACTTGTAGTTGTGGGATCTTATTTTTGTACTGCTCCTTATAGCCTGCAAGACGTGATGGTCGTTTGTCATTGTTTATTCTTTTGTTGAAGTGTTCTAAGTTAAAATAAATTCAAGAAGAACACGTACCACGCTGCACCTTGGTCTACTCCTTTTGACGATCGTTACACCTTTGGAAAGAGATGGCATTATGAATGACTACATTAAATAAAGGTTGACTACAATACAGTACTTGAACATCTCTCTGTATTAACTCTACAAGGTTACAGCTGTATCTGCAGAGAGCGTGTTGAGATTAAACTAACAATCCCAACTAAATAACTACAAAGATAAGGATATGAGAGGAGAATGCCTTGATATCAGCATTTCACAGACTCGATCTGTATGGAATCTAAGCCCAACAATCTGTTTGCAATGTAAACCTTCTAATAAAAGCAATACCTATTAAATCAAGTTCCCTCCCTCAAGAAAAACAATGTAAAGCGTGGTAATCCTTCTGTTTTATCATCTATCCTGACACACTAGTTCCAGCTCTAACATCTTGACTTGTGTCCAATCCAAACTGAAACGTTCTATGCTGGCATGGTTGGAAATACACTAACTGATAAAGACGGTATTGATCTGGACCAGCACAGTAGGGCCATAAGTTGACACTACAGAGTGAAAATGCACTGACTGAAGGCAGCAGGAAACATGCTTACCGTGTGAGCCTCTCTTTTGTCCCAGCTTTCCCTTGGTCATTGGCTGTTTAGCCCAAATCGCTGACATCTCTCCTGGAAAACATCAGTAGAAAACATGTCGAAAAGGACATTGTAATTAAGAATAGGTCCATGTGTATGTAAGGTATAGGCATACCGGTCAGATTTTCTTCATAGAAATTGCCTTCCTCTGATGGCCCAGGGACACAACCATCTTCACTGTTGTCAATACTGGTTATTGAGTCATCAGTCTTGTATCCAAGCATAGCTTTGGTCAACTGTATTGCAGAAAAAAAGGATCTTGGATAACTAGACAGATAAAGTATTTGGACACTGGTACATTTTGATGACTTATGGCTCTGTGCTCCTCTACTTTACATTTTCTTATAATACAATGAATATGGGATGGAAGTGCAGATTTGCCTGTCTTTGATTTACAAAGCTGATTCACAAGAACTTACAGTATGTGCTGGTGTTGAATGACACTAACGTACGTATACGCTGTCTGTTCTGATCAACGGCGGTGCATCATCCAACACATGGACTATCGACCCAGAGGTACTGGCAGCCTCAGTGTCTGACATCTAAGGATACAATAAAATGAAATTAGTCATGTGCAAATTAGGCAATTGAATATGATTCAACCATCCCCAGTATCCTCATTCTAAACAACTGACAAACCTGAGCTTCAGGATTTATTATTTCCTTTTCAAATCTGGCCTACAAGTTGAATTATGTTTCTTTTAGAGTTTCCATGCTTCTTCCTAGCCTCTGCAGAACCTTTGTAAAGAAAGACAAGTTACAAAAATAATGTTTGAGACTTAAAAGAATGACAAGATTGCTCGGCACACAACAAAAAGGATGGGCTGGGGGACACCAATGACTGTTATCATTGACTGATAGAGGTCCTACAAACATCTATTACAATTTACTTTCTTAAGACGACTTTCGAGGTAAAAAAGCAAGTATAAGCATAACATAAGCACATTATGCAAGTTCCTGGATGCAACTAAAGCTGATCTGCTTTTATGGATGGACTAAACGAGAAACAGTATGAGTGAAATGGCTAAAGCAAGGCATGTGAATTGGCACAGCCCTACCAAATGTTACACTTTCCACAATCCTTATTCCTGTTGTGGTGTTACACTCTTTTACGTGCAAAGCCAAAATAACTAGCAACTTATTTCTCTTTGAGTAAGAAAGGGCGCTAAAAAAAACTGCCAAAACTTGAATAAAATAATTTAATGAGAGGATTTTTATAAATATTTCAGCACACATGCATGCTAATGACTTGACAAAACAGATGAAAAAGAACTGGATTTTCTAGCTAGCTATTAAACCAATTCAAGTTACACTAGCAATATTATTTTCTAATGCATGTAACATTGGGTTAACCACAATCATGTATTCTGAATCAAAGTCATGTTACCAATTATGCTAAACTAGCACGCTAACCGCTAGCTAGCACGCTAACCGCTAGCTAGCACGCTAACCGCTAGCTAGCACGCTAACCGCTAGCTAGCAAACTAACCGCTGGCTAGCACGCTAACCACTAGCTAGCACGCTAACCGCTAGCTAGCATACTAACCGCTAGCTAGCACGCTAACCGCTAGCTAGCATACTAACCGCTAGCTAGCAAACTAACCGCTGGCTAGCACGCTAACCACTAGCTAGCACGCTAACCGCTAGCTAGCATACTAACCACTAGCTAGCACGCTAACCGCTAGCTAGCAAACTAACCGCTAGCTAGCACGCTAACCGCTAGCTAGCACGCTAACCGCTAGCTAGCATGCTAACCGCTAGCTAGCACGCTAACCGCGAGCTAGCACGCTAATCATTAGCAAGCAGTAAATAAGTAGAAGGTAAAAACATGCAAAGTAACAATTGCACATTAATGAATTGTTTGGATAAACCCACCAATTTCATTCTCATGACGCACGATATCTGACACAATGTGGCTTTCGGACATTGTCAATGCATGTTGGATTCCACCGAAAGACATACATGAGCTAACATTAATTACAAATAAAGACAACGGGAACATGCTTGCTTGCCAATACACCAAATACAATTTTAGTTAAAATATTGGTTAACAGTTTAGTTAATAGCTAACCTTCTTGCAGGAATGTGAACGTCTACAACCATCCTCCTCTTCATTAAAAAACGTGCTGCACAGCTACTTTTGTTGTGATCATGCTCAGACAGAGACAGGCTTGCCAGGTCAATTTCAAATGTCTAGTAAATCCAGGAAAACCCGCTTTCAAAGCATGAAACCTATCACAATTTCAGCAGATTACAGTGAAATTAATGGATTTTTTTAAATACCATGTTGGTAATGGTGCAATATAGAAGTAGTATTAAAAACTTGCACCCAGCGACCAAAACTTTTCAGCTGCAGCAAAGTTTTAAAAGTACCTCAATAAAAGCCAACATAGTAAACATGGCAACCCTGGGGAGAGACTTGTCACTGCAGCATGGGGGAGATGGGAACTGTGTTGACCTGTGACATTTTTGATAGTTTGGTACTTTTGTGCACTCTGCAGTGGGGGAGGGGCTGGATCTCCAGCAGATATTATGGAGAGTAGACAATGATTCCCTCAGCCCAGATTTCTGAATATGTGTGCAATATTATTACTGTCACCTACATTTCCTTACACAGTTTGGGTTTGTAGCTTACACAATCAGTATCAGTGAGGTGTTAAGTGCAGCTACTTGAATGGTCTGTAGATTTGCTGACACAAAAGTAGCTTATGGCAGGTGAAGATTCTAACTAGCAACCTAACATGGGTAGCTGATGTGTAACTGATGTTCATATCTTAAAGGACAAGTCACTATAAGCTTTTGTCAGGAATCAGGACTCGGTTAATAAAGCCAACACAACTGCATGTTTTACAAATGGTAGGCTATCTTATGGTAGGCCTAGTTATAAAATTACATTATAGGCCGACACTGTACACTATAAGCCTATTTCTTTGCCGGATTGGAGAATGTCTGCAATTGTCATGCCTAGTGCAGCAAAATGGCCAAAACATGGCCTGGTCATGGATGAAAAGCACCTTTTCAAAATGTGGTAGAACTGAGTGAACATAAGGCGGACCCCAGGATTTCAGCGTCCTGTGTTAGCGGTTGTAATCCTCTTGCTGTGTTTATTTGTAGATAGACTCACCCCAACAGGGAGTTCTGAGTTGGGAGGTATAATCAAAATGTCTGCTTAATGCTTTTGAGCAGAAAAGTGTATCCAAGAAAGGGTACCCCTTGCTAGAATTGTTAGTTGTAGCAGTAGCCATGTAATGACAGCAGTGTTGTAGTCAAGTCACTATAGCATAAGTTCGAGTCAATTCACAAGACCCTATGGCTAACTCTGAGTTGAGTCAAAGTCACCAATGTTTGAGTGACTCGAGTCACAAGTCCCTATGGCTGAAATAAGAGTCCCTGTGTTTGAATCCTGGTCCATGATTTCAAGTCTAAGACAATGGGTCCATATTAACTTAATATTAAGTTATTAACCCAGTCAAATAGTGTCAGGGGGGAATTTGATCAATCATTTTTTACATTCATGTGCAAACAAATGTTTATATGCTACAGGTCAACCAGATTGTCAGCTAGCTAGCTAGCTAATTAGATAACATGATTGAACATGGTGTGACTGCACAGCTTCTCTATCTTTGATGTAGTCTAAACAGAAACTGAAAGACAGACAGACAGATACACTTTTATAAACTATACTGATGTCAGATATTAGTGGCTAATGTTCACATTCTGTGGAGGTCAACTGCTCCTAGATTTGTGTGTGTGTGTGTGTGTGTGTGTGTGTGTGTGTGTGTGCGTAAGTGCGTGCCTGTGTGGTTAGGTTTGAAGCTTCTCTAACCTGCTCTGTGTTGTTGGCTTCTGGAAACACATCTGGTTGTCAGCGCTCTCTGTGATAGAAGATTGCCTTAGCGCAGCAGCTGTGGCAGACAGATTCTGCTAGTGAGCGTAAACTGAGAGCACACAGCTGATTAACCCCTTCACTGCCGGCCAGGGAAATTGAAATGTATGCAAATGTTTCCCAGTTTATGCAAATACTTGCACCATGACGTGAAACCATGAAAGAAAGAAGGCCTTGTTTCAGTTATGGTGACGCACGATCACACGTAGCCTAACTAACCTAACCTTCCTGAGAGTATGATGGGAAGTGTTCATATGTAACTCAACATCCTTCTATGCTTTGCTCTCTATCTCTCGCTCTTAATGTGTGAGAGCAGATATGACATTTTCTGTCATTTAAATAGTTGAGGCTGTGTATAAGTTCAGATGGTGTTCAAGGTACAAAGTGTTCAACCTCCTTTCGTTACAGACCTTTAGTGCCCCCCTTGTGGAATATCACGTGTCGTTACATGGGGATCAACATTTGTTTTTGAGGGTTGCAAAAAAAACATGGATAATGTTA
This sequence comes from Salmo trutta, assembly GCF_901001165.1. Lineage (NCBI taxonomy): Eukaryota > Metazoa > Chordata > Actinopteri > Salmoniformes > Salmonidae > Salmo > Salmo trutta. The sequence continues at coordinate 45,843,103 of NC_042973.1, forward strand.
GAATAAAATCATGCAGAGGAAGCTTTATTCAAAAGATGGAGGATGACACACGACGTGTTGAACAGTGTCAGGCTTCAGATCAAAAGAAAAACGATACAGTTACTGTCTTGCAGGGTTGAAAGGGCAGTGGAGGTACTAGGATGACAGGCAGGGCAGATGCTGGGATGATGCTGGCTGATCCTCTCTGGTCCATGGGAGGCCATGAGGTCTCAATAGGGCTCCCGATTGGCGCAGCGGTCTAAGGCACTGGTCCCATAGGGTGGCGCACAATTGGCCCAGTGTCGTCTGGGTTAGGGTTTGGCCTGGGTAGGCCGTCATTGTAAATAAGAATTTGTTCTTAACTAACTTGCCTATTTAAATAAAGGTAAAAAAAAACTAAAACTTAAGATTGTGTGTGTGTGTGTGTGTGTGTGTGTGTGTGTGTGTGTGTGTGTGTGTGTGTGTGTGTGTGTGTGTGTGTGTGTGTGTGTGCGACCCCTTACAACTGGCTTTGCTCCATCTCTTCAGAAAGAGACTCTTCATCAACCTCCAAGATCAAGGGCAGTGATGGAGCGACACACACTGGGAAGAAAGGCCCAGACTTAAAGTTAACGTCCCAGTGAATGGGCTTCACTCTCTTCCTGCGCCCTCGTTGGCTATTCTTCCATTCCCGCTCGGCCTTGGCACGGGAGGCGGGCTTGTGCCACCGCTTGATAGGAGGCTGTTCTGCCAGTGGGACCAAGGGGGTCAAGAGGATTTCAAAGGGGCACTTCTCACCCGCCTGCACGGCTCTCCTACTGGTCAGTAAAGCGGAGTGGTTGGTGTGACCTGTGTGGCTGGGCGTAGGTCTTGGCAGGGGGTGACAGCCATCATCTCCACCTACGTTAGCTGGGTGGCAGACTAAAGGTGGACCACAGAGGAACATCCTGTCAGTGCTACTGAAGGACAGGGGCTCAGAGGGTAATATGATTTGTTTGTCACCCAGTTGTTCTGGTAGCTGCTGGTCCAGCATAGCAGACTGGATCTGTAAGAGCTGGATCCTCTTCGACACATGCCGTGATCTGGTGTTGGCAGGCCGGGCTGGCACTGGGGAGGCAGGTGGGGCAGGCACTCGGCTGGAATGAACCGGAGAATCAGATGGAGTAGACACCAGAAGGTCAGGCACTTGGCTGACCATTGGGGTAGGCAATGGGATGGCCATCTGGGCAGGTGAGGCTGACACTGCAATGGTTGGCAGCACAGAGAAAGAATTGGTGATCTCCCTCCTACCCATGGAGTTTATAAGCTCTAAGGTCTGGTTAGGGAACCTCAGAGTGCTGCCATCAGTATGTCTTGTTATCCGAGCTATCCCGGTCTTGGGTCGAGCCAGGTTTCTGCTGGCCTGGACCTCCGGCTGTAGGACATCCACTGGAGAACATGGCGGCTGCAAGAGGCTGCCGTCGGACAGAGACCGTCTGGCTTGAGCAGGAGGAGAGCGGGGCCTTTGGTCCTGGATGTTAGACCTCTGGAGAGGATGGGTCTGGATCCTGACCTCAGACTGGCAGCATGGAGTCCCAGATAAAGGAGCTACTGCCTTGGCTGCAGTGGAGCATACATTGGGCCTCCTAGGGATGCTTCCTGGTGTCTGTGGTCTGCTGGATTTAACCTCTGGCTCCTGCTTGTGGCTGGAAGTCAATGTGCTCCCTCCGGTTTTGGGTTTGACCGGACCCAGACGCTTGTTACCCATCTGTCCCTCCAGCTGCAGACGAGGCATGCGAGACACCTTGAGGGAGTTTTTTATCCTTTGGACAGTGAAAGAGGTCACAGTGAGCATTGGGAGGCTGACTGGTGGAGTGGCCATTGGAAGCCTTCCCATATCAGCCCTCTCTTTAGTCACATCCATGTTGTGGAAGTGGGATCGGCTATTCTTTCTCCCTGGTGGCATTGGCTGTAGGACAATATCACTAGCACTCCGGACACTGAGGATGTCTGTCAGGCTGTTCTCAGAACTGTTCTGACTGGTCTCTTGTGTCTTCGTCCTGGACATCACTCTGTCTTTCATGGCTGTGAGAGTCACAGTGGAGGAGCAAACAACAACAAAAAAGCATGTTTGAGAAAAATAATATAGAATAAATTACATATATTACAATAGAATTTGATCAAAGTTGTTATTATAAACTAGTGTTTTTCCACTTTCAAAAGACATTCCAATTCCTGCCAAAATGTTCATGAATTCATAAAAATGAAAGATTCACAGACTAAGGCCTACCTTCAATTTGGACTTCCAGATAATTTGCACACGTAGGATTTGACTATAAAGTTTCAACAATATATAATTGAAAACAGAAACACAAGACCACAAGACCTAGTTTTAAATCACAAATCACAAAATATAACAGTTTTTGACAGTTATTGATCAAATAAAGTTCTCATAAGATAAAAGTAATGTATTTGAGATTATTTCATTAAATTATAGGTCCTACCTCAGTTCAGGAAGAGCGTCAATGACCTGTCTATGGATTGTCTTAGTTTAACAAAAGAATGCTTCATTATGACATCATGTACATTATGACATAGTAGCCGTCCACATCCTAAAAGTTTGTCAAAACCACTTGAATAGGCATGAAATGTAAAATTAAATACAATAGGCCTAATTCAACAATTTAATAAAAATAATAGTTTGACAGTAATTATTCAGTTTATTGGCTTTTATTTTCATTACAGTAGTGGTTTTGAATTTATTAAAATGAGAGTAGCCCTAGTGAGTTTCGTAGAACTCGATAGCTCATTGAACATCTGTGTGGAACATTCCCAGCTGACGCCACACAAACGCTTTTGAAAAAAATTCACGATTTTAGTTTCATATTCAACTTATCAGCATGTATGCACGGCAAATAAATTCCCAGTAATCAAATAAATCTGAAAATCGCAATTATCTATTTATTATAGCATCCTCTAAGAACGAGAATAACTGTGGTGTCAATGTTTTTGATTATGTCCAAGTAGGAACATAGCTATAGGTATTTTGACTTCTATACTACAATAGTGGTAGTTGTGTGTGTTTTCTTGTCGTTCATTCGTTTTGAGTCAACGCTAAACCCAACTCAACCAAAAATAAAAGTTAAAGAATGGAATTAAGCCAGTGTCTTAGATTGAAATATCCAATCAGTAAATATATCCTTTAAATGTTGATATTTGGTTGCGTTGTCAACAAAACACAATTCAATATTACTTTTGTAATACAGTAAATAGCCTAAAGTTAAGGCTATCTTACAAACTAATGTAACACTTTTTATTCAACCGTAAAATAAGTAACAGATCCATGGCCACATTTTGAGGTTACTGTAACTATACATTTAATCGTATGTAACGTTAATCATATAAAGCGTGCATGTTCAAGGTAGCATGCATACTGTAGGTTGTGGCGGATCTGTGGAGATATTCACAATTGCTGTAGTCTGTAGAATCTCGAACGGCATTGACCACTTGCAGCATGTACTTTTAATGTAATCTCATCTTCAAATCAGGTCATTTGGTTCTGCTATTTGACGAAGCACAGTGTGGTTTCGTCGCCAGGGTTGTGGGTGCGATTCCCATGGGTGACCAGTGTGACCGTATGCTAAATGACTAAAACGTAATTAACCAGTGGTGGAAAAAGTACTCAATTGTCATACTTGAGTAAAAGTAAAGTTATCTTAGTAGAAAATGACTCCAATAAAAGTCAGCCAATAAAATACTACTTGAGTAAAAGTCTAAAAGTGATCGACTGGCTGAATGGCTAGATGGCTAGCGTGATGATGACTAGCGAGGTAAAGTTGGATCATAGCTAATATTGGCTGTGCTATTTAGCCAGCTCGCTAAGTTTCCAAGGGTGTTGCTATAGCTACTATACATCCACACTAAGCCAGGTAGTTACATTTTTGCTGTATACTTTTATTTTACGTAGAGAGGTCCAGTCAGGTTTGGTTAAATAGTTATGTGGCTTTTGACTGGGTTTCAAGCCTAACTATGTTGTTTATATTACTTCAGGGAACTTTAGCTACTATTATGTTTGCTGGCTTGTTTATTGTTAGAGATAAATGCTAGCATTACTGATACCGAGACAGGGATAAGCTACTCGCTGGCCGCCTAATTGCCAGCTAGCTGATAGCTTTACACTTGTGTATGTGCGTACGTTTGTGTGTGTGTGTGTGTGTGTGTGTGTGTGTGTGTGTGTATATATACATAATATTTTTTGGGGGACGGTGAACTCAGGAGGATGGTGATTGTTTAAAACCTGTTAGGGACAGATGTTCCGCTAGCGGAACGCCTCACCAATATCCAATGGTATAGAGTGGTGCGAATTACAAATACATCAAAAATGCAAAAACTTCAATTTTTCAAACATATGACTATTTTACACCATTTTAAAGACAAGACTCTCCTTTATCTAAACACATTGTCTGATTTCAAAAAGGCTTTACAACGAAAGCAAAACATTAGATTATGTCAGGAGAGTACCCAGCCAGAAATAATCACACACCCATTTTTCAAGCTAGCATATATGTCACAAAAACCAAAACCACAGCTAAATGCAGCACTATCCTTTGATGATCTTCATCAGATGACACTCCTAGGACATTATGTTATACAATACATGTTTTGTTCAATCAAGTTCATATTTATATCAAAAAAATGCTTTTTACATTAGCATGTTTTGTTCAGAACTAGCATACCCACCGAAAACTTCCTGTGAATTTACTAAATTACTCACGATAAACGTTCACAAAAAACATAACAATTATTTAAAGAATTATAGATACAGAACTCCTTTATGCAATCGCGGTGTCCGATTTTAAAATAGCTTTTCGGTGAAAGCAGATTTTGCAATATTCTGAGTAGATAGCCCGGCCATCATGGCTAGCTATTTTGACACCCACCAAGTTTGGCACTCACCAAACTCAGATTTACTATAAGAAAAATTGGATTACCTTTGCTGTTCTTCGTCAGAATGCACTCCCAGGACTTCTACTTCAACACCCAATGTTGTTTTGGTTCCAAATAATCCATAGTTATATCCAAATATCTCCGTTTTGTTCGTGCATTCAAATCAAAATCCGAAGGGTTACGCGCCGGCGCGTTTCGTGACAAAAAAATTCAAAATATTCCATTACCGTACTTCGAAGCATGTCAAACGCTGTTTAAAATACATTTTTATGCGATTTTTCTCGTAAAATAGTGATAATATTGCAACCGGGAGACGTTGTATCCGTTCAAACACTGAAAGAAGAAAATGGAGTCGTCACATGCACGCGCGCACCAGTGCCATTGTTCTCAGAAGTACCACTCTCCAAAACCCCTACTGTTTTTCGCCCAGAGACTGCAGAGTTATCATTCCACGTTCTGGCGCCTTCTGAGAGCCAATGAAAGCCTTAGAAAATGTCACGTTACAGCAGAGATCCTGTATTTTCGATAAAGAGGCTACAGAAGGCCAAGAAATGGTCAGACAGGGCACTTCCCATATAGAATCTTCTCAGGTTTTGGCCTGCCATATGAGTTCTGTTACACTCACAGACACCATTCAAACAGTTTTAGAAACTTTAGGGTGTTTTCTATCCAAATCAAACTTTTGTTATTGACCAAATACTTATTTTCAACCATCATTTGCAAATAAATTCATTAAAAACCCTACAATGTGATTTTCTTGATTTTATTCTCTCACTTTGTCTGTCATAGTTGACGTGTACCTATGATGAAAATTACAGGCCTCTCTCATCTTTTTAAGTGGGAGAACTTGCACAATTGGTGGCTGACTAAATACTTTTTTGCCCCACTGCCCTGCTGCCCTGCTGGCTTCAGTACCAGTCAGTAGAGAAGAAGGTGGAGGTTTGGCACATACTTGCTAAATAATCCTACATTTGTAAAATTTCTGAACACTCATAAAGACATCTTTTTTAGCACCAATATCAACTCTGCCTCCCCCCTAATTTTATGGGAAGCTCTCCTTGCATATCTGAGGGGGCAAATCATATCCTTTAGTTCAGGTGCTCGTAAGATGTATAAGGCTCAAGTAGATACTTTGGAGAATGAAATTAGAGATCTGGAAAATGAACATAGTGTAACATTTGATGACTCAATTCTACAAAAATTAGACTCAAAGCGATTGGAATATAACACCCTGACGACCCATAAAGCGGAAAATGCTCTTAGGAGAACAAAACAAAACCACTACGAACATGGAGATAAAGCAGGAAAGTTGCTTGCTTGGCAGATAAGACGAGAGGATGCTAGTAGAGTTATTAGCTCTATTAAGCTACCCAATAACACAGTTGTTCACAGTCCTGAGGAAATTCATCTAGTCTTCAATGAGTTTTATGAAACATTGTACAAGTCTGAAGGGGATGCCCCTGCCACAATGCATGAGTTTTTGAACAAGCTCAATTTACAAACTTTAACTGATGAGGATAGAGAGCACTTGGAGAAAGAGATTACATCAGAGGAAATTAGGGAATCCATTTTCAACACTGCTGGGGGAAAGTCACCAGGGTTAGTCAGATTCCCTATTGAATTCTAGCGATCCTTTTTACCCAAACTATTTGAGCCTCTTTGCAGTATAGAGACAGAAAAGCTCCCAGACACACTTGAACAGGCACTGATCACAGTTTTGTTAAAACCTGGGAAAGATCCTATGCTTTGTGGGTCATATAGACCAATATCTCTATTGAACACTTCATATAAGATTCTTGCGAAACTCATAGCTCTTAGACTGGATAAGGTTCTACTGGACTTGGTTGATATGGACCAAACAGGCTTTGTAAGAAGCCGCTCATCTGCTGATAATATCAGAAGATGATTTAATATTATGCATTATGTAGAGAATGACCAAGAATCTGTAGTGGCGGCTTCATTAGATGCGGAAAAAGCTTTTGACCGCATAGAATGGAACTACCTGTTTGAAGTTTTACAGAGGATGAATATTGGACCTAAGTATGTAGGTCTGATTAGATTACTGTACAAATGTCCGGTAGCTCAGATCCTGACTAATGGAAACATTTCCTCACAGTTCTCCCTATCACGTGGCACAAGACAGGGTTGTCCCGCTAGTCCGCTCCTTTTGTCTTTGGCTATAGAGCCACTGGCAGAAGCATTTAGATGTCATCCATCCATCCATGGTGTTCGTATAGGTGGGCGTGAACATCTGGTATCGCTATATGCCTATGACATTTTGCTTTACCTCACCAAAACAGAAATTTCACTCCGAACATTAGTTGACATCCTGAAAGAATATGGGACCTTTTCAGGAAATAAAATAAACCTATCGAAGAGTATAATTATGCCTTTTAACAGGGCAGCTATGCAGAACCCAATCTTAGACCAACCATTTTCTTGGAAACCACAGAAAATGACATATCTTGGATTGCAAATTCCTTCTGAAATTATTAAGACATATCAACTGAACTATACTCCACTTCTCAAAAAGGTTGGGGAAAAATTGGAAAGATGACGGGATATACCAGAAGGAGGACTCACTCTACCTGACTTCCAGTTGTATTACTGGGCATCTCAGTTAAAGGCTGTGTGGGTATGGCAAGATACAACAACAAGTTCACCCTCTTGGAGGCAGATAGAGGAAGAGTGTCTGACCCCGGCTACATTGGCATCTATACCTTATATTAGCCCACCTAAAGTTTTGCTAGGTTTCATAAACAACCCTTTCATTAAAAACACTTTAAATATATGGATTGAAGTCTGTAAACAAACAGAAGGGCTTAGATCTATATATGAACAAACCGCTTTCTATAATAACCCCATCTTACCCAAAGCCCTGAGAGATGGTATTACATATTCTTGGTTCAACAAAGGAATTAAAACATTTGGTAATCTCTATAGAGAAGGTGAACTACTGTCCTTTCAACAACTGGCATCTCATTTTCAGTTACCTCAAACTCTTCTCTTCAAGTACCTACAGGTTAGGCATTATATTGCCACTCAGCAGGGAGGTAGGATTCAGCCCATGAGTAAACCTAAAACTGATCAACTGTGGCTGGAGAGGAAAGGGGTAACAGGTTTCATTTCCTACATGTACTTTAGGCTTCAAGCTCTGTTGAGGAATGATGAACCTCTGAAAGCTTGCATGAAGTGGCATGATGACCTTGGTGTCATTTTTGAGGATAAGAAATGGGGAAAGCTCTTTTTAGATGCTCAGCGTCTTTCATTTAACACAAGGCACAAGTTGATGCAATTCAATATTTTACATAGGGTCTACTTTACACCAGAGAGACTGTACAAGATCAATTCTAAATATTCAACATTTTGCCCAAGGTGTAAAACGGGAGTGGGCTGTCACAACTTCCACCGAAGTCGGTTCCTCTCCTTGTTCGTTCGGCGGTCGGCGTCACCGGTCTTCTAGCCATCGTCGAACCACTTTTCATTTTCAATTTGTCTTGTTTTCCTACACACCTGGTTCTCATTTCCCTCATTAAATGTTGTGTATTTAACCCTCTGTTCCCCCCATGTCTTTGTGTGGAATTGTTTGTTGTAAGTTCTTGTGCACATGTTTACTGGTGCGCGTTGGGTTTTGTACCCATGTTGGTTATTTCTTTATGCCGTTGGTTTTCAAATTAAACTGCTCCGTTCTGCTCTCCTGTGTCTGACTTCACTGCCACCAGTTACGCACCCCTTACATGGGCACACTTATGCATATGTTTTTGTCCTGCCCTGAACTAAGCAATTATTGGAAAGACATTATTCAGATCTTATCACAGGTCACTAATATGACGGTAGCACTAGATCCTTCCCTTATTCTTCTTGGAGATGATTCTGTTCTACCAGTTAATATTTGTATCAAAACCAGATTCATTAAATTGGCAGTCATTGCAGCCAGTAAATGCACAGCTATTATATGGAAGTGTTACGCCTTCAGCGGAGGTCTGCAGCCCAGAGCCTTCAGCGGAGGTCTGCAGCCCAGAGCCTTCAGCGGAGATCTGCAGCCCAGATCCTCCAGCGGCGGCTTGGAGGTCGGAACCTCCAGCAGTGGTCTACAGCACAGTGATTCCGGTAAGGATCTACAGTCCGATTCCTCCAATCATGATCCATAGGCCTATGTTACAGAAGCGGAGGGATCTGCGGGCGGAATGAAGGTTACGCCCTGAGCCAGAGCCACCTCCGTTGCTGGAGGATCGGGAGAAGAGGAGGGTTCTGGGTGGAGCACATGAGCCGCCATAGACTGTTGTCAACCTCCCTGCCCTCCCTTTGTGTTTGGGGTTGTTGTTGGGTTTTTTGGTTTGGGTGCAGTCGGAGTCGGAGTCTGCACCTTTGATGGGGGTCCTGTCACGTCCTGACCCTGGTATGAGGTCATTTATCCCTAGTAGATTGGTCAGGGTCTGACAGGGGGGTGTTTTGTCTATGTGTTTTGGGTTTTCTGTTTTCTATGTGGATTGTCTAGAGTTTCATTATATGTTGTCATTTTCTATGTTGTGGCCAGGTATGGTTTCCAATCAGAGGCAGCTGTCTATCGCTGTCTCTGATTGGAAGCCATACTTATGTAACAGTTTAGGTTCTGTCCCCCTCTTCGCCCCAACCCGGGCTCGAACCAGGGACCCTTGCACACATCAACAACTGACACCCCACGAAGCATCGTTACCCATCGCGCCACAAAAGCCACGGCCCTTGCAACGCAAGGGGAAACCCTACTTCAAGTCTCAGAGCGAGTGACGTCACCGATTGAAACGCTATTAGAGCGCACCACCGCTAACTAACTAGCCATTTCACATCGGTTACACTTAGGCAGCCTGTTTTCCTTTGGGGTTTGTGGGTAGTTGTTTCCGTTTAGTCTAGAGTACCTGACGGGACTGTTGGTCGTTTTATTGTTTTGTTGTTTAAGTGTTTTCATTAAAAATCAAAGAATGAGCACTATACACGCTGCGCCTTGGTCTCCATTCAACGACCCCTGTGACAGGAAGTGTGACACTCCGCCAAGCAAGCAGATGTGGCTAAAAGAACTACCTTCCTATATTCCATCTGAAAGAATAACATACAATTTACGTAATAAACCCTTTGAATTTACTGATGTCTGGGGGACTTTCAGCAGTTTCTAGAGACGTCACCTTAGCTGCCTCATTACTACTTTCTTCATTAAATTGGCAGTATTATTATTTTTTTTTATGTTGAATCATGTATTTTCTAGCATGGAATGTGAAAGTCATTCTGTTTCTTTTTTTGTTGTTAATCAGTGAAGCTAATACCGGCAGAGGGGAGGGAGGGGGGTGTTCCTGTGTTGGGGAGGGAAGGGTTTTGCACGATGTCCACCCATGTAGCATGGTGTTTTGTGTAGGTGGAAGGAATAACGGGGCATTATCTGTGTCATATTTTGATGATTGTTAAATTGTAAAAAAAAAAAGAAATGCCAATAAATATATTGTGCAAAAAAAATTGAGTAGTTTTTCCACACGTTTTAGTCATTTAGCATACGGTCACACTGGTCACCCGTGGGAATCGCACCCACAACCCTGGTGACTAAACCACACTGTGCTTCATCAAATAGCAGAACCAAATTACCTGGTTTGAAGTTGAGATTACATTAAAAGTACATGGTGCAAGTGATCAATGCCGTTCGAGATTCTACATATACTACAGCAATTGTGAATATCTCCACAGATCCGCCACAACCTACAGTATGCATGCTATCTTGAACATGCACGCTTTATATGATTAACGTTACATACAAATAAATGTATACTTACAGAAACCTTAAAATGTGGCCATGGATTTGTTACTTATTTTAAGGTTGAATAAATATTGTTACATTAGTTTGTAAGATAGCCTTAACTTTAGGCTATTTACTGTATTACAAAAGTAATAGTGAATTGTGTTTAGTTGACAACACAACCAAATATCAACATTTAAAGGATATATTAACTGCTTGGATAGTTCAATCTAAGGCACTGGCTTAATTCCATTCTTTAACTTGTATTTTTGGTTGAGTTGGAGACGTGAAGCCAACATCTAATTTATTAACATGTTTTGTCGACCAATTAACAGGCTATTTATTGTATTTCAAAAATGATATTGAAATGTGTTTGGTCGACAACATCAATTTAGGCATCAGGCATGTCACTTCCCCCATTGGCTGACGGTGCTAATACCGAATGGGACCAAACTATTGTGGGTTTAGCGTTGACTCAAAACGAATGCACGACAAAAAAACACACACAACTACTACTATTATAGTATAGAAGTAAAAATACCTGTAGCTATGTTCCTATTTGGACATAATCAAAAACATCGACACCACAGCGTTTCTCGTTCTAAGAGGATGCTATAATAAATAGATAATTGTGATTTTCAGATTTATTTGATTACTGGGAATTTATTTGCCTTGCATATATGCTGATGAATTGAATATGAAACTAAAATCGTGAATGTTTTTCAAAGGCGTCTGTGTGGCGTCAGCTGGGAATGTTCCACACAGATGTTCAATGAGCGATCGAGTTCTACGAAACTCACTAGGCCTACTCTCATTTTAATAAATTCAAAACCACTACTGTAATGAAAATAAAAGCCAATAAACTGAATAATTACTGTCAAACTATTATTTTTATTCAATTGTTGAATTAGGCCTATTGTATTTAATTTTACATTTCATGCCTATTCAAGTGGTTTTGACAAACTTTTAGGATGTGGACGGCTACTATGTCATAATGTACATGATGTCATAATGAAGCATTATTTTGTTAAACTAAGACAATCCATAGACAGGTCATTGACGCTCTTCCTGAACTGAGGTAGGACCTATAATTTAATGAAATAATCTCAAATACATTACTTTTATCTTATGAGAACTTTATTTGATCAATAACTGTCAGAAAAACTGTTATGTTTTGTGATGTGTGATTTAAAACTAGGTCTTGTGGTCTTGTGTTTCTGTTTTCAAGAATATATTGTTGAAACTTTATAGTCAAATCCTATGTGTGCAAATGATCTGGAAGTCCAAGTTGAAGGTAGGCCTTAGTCTGTAAATCTTTCATTTTTGTCAATTTATGAACATTTTGGCAGGAATTGGAATGTCCTTTGAAAGTGAAAAAACACTAGTTTATAATAACAACTTTGATCAAATTCTATTGTAATATATGTAATTTATTCTATATTCTTATTCTCAAACATGCTTTTTGTTGTTGTTTGCTCCTCCACTGTGACTCTCACAGCCATGAAAGACAGAGTGATGTCCAGGACTAAGACACAAGAGACCAGTCAGAACAGTTCTGAGAACAGCCTGACAGACATCCTCAGTGTCCGGAGTGCTAGTGATATTGTCCTACAGCCAATGCCACCAGGGAGAAAGAATAGCCGATCCCACTTCCACAACATGGATATGACTAAAGAGAGGCCCTACATGGGAAGGCTTCCAATGGCCACTCCATCCGTCAGGCTCCCAATGCTCACTGTGACCTCTCTCAATGTCCAAAGGATCAAAAACACCCTCAAGGTGCCTCGTCTGCAGCTGGAGGGACAGATGGGTAACAAGCGTCTGGGTCCGGTCAAAACCAAAACCGGAGGGAGCACATTGACCTCCAGCCACAAGCAGGAGCCAGAGGTTAAATCCAGCAGACCACAGACACCAGGAAGCATCCCTAGGAGGCCCAATGTATGCTCCACTGCAGCCAAGGCAGTAGCTCCTTTATCTGGGACTCCATGCAGCCAGTCTGAGGTCAGGATCCAGGCCAATCCTCTCCAGCGGTCTAACATCCAGGACCAAAGGCCCCACTCTCCTCCTGCTCAGGCCAGACGGTCTCTGTCCGACGGCAGCCTCTTGCAGCCGCCATGTTCTCCTGTGGATGTCCTCCAGCCGGAGGTCCAGGCCAGCAGAAGCCTGGCTCGACCCAAGACCGGGATAGCCAGGATAACAAGACATACTGATGGAAGCACTCTGAGGTTCCCTAACCAGACCTTAGAGCTTATAAACTCCATGGGTAGGAGGGAGATAACCAATTCTTTCCCTGTGCTGCCAAACATTGCATTGTCAGCCTCACCTGCCCAGATGGCCATCCCATTGCCTACCCCAATGGTCAGCCATCTGCCTGACCTTCTGGTGCCTACTCCATCTGCTTCTCCGGGTCCTTCCAGCCGAGTGCCTGCCCCACCTGCCTCCCCAGTGCCAGCCCGGCCTGCCAACGCCAGATCACGGCGTGTGTCGAAGAGGATCCAGCTCTTACAGATCCAGTCTGCTATGCTGGACCAGCAGTTACCAGAACAACTGGGTGACAAACAAGTCATATTACCCTCTGAGGCCCTGTCCTTCAGTAGCACTGAGAGGATGTTCCTCTGTGGTCAACCATTAGTCTGCCACCCAGCTAACGTAGGTGGAGATGATGGCTGTCACCCCCTGCCCAGACCTATGCCCAGCCACACAGGTCACAACGACCACTCCGCTTTACTGACCAGTAGGAGAGCCGTGCAGGCGGGCGAGAAGTGCCCCTTGAAAATCCTCTTGACCCCACTGGCAGAACAGCCTCCTATCAAGCGGTGGCACATGCCCGCCTCCCGTGCCAAGGCCAAGCGGGAATGGGAGAATAGCCAACGAGGGCGCAGGAAGAGAGTGAAGCCCATTCACTGGGACGTTAACTTTAAGTCTGGGCCTTTCTTCCCAGTGTGTGTCGCTCCATCACTGCCCTCGATCTTGGAGGTGGATGAAGAGCCTCTTTCTGAAGAGATGGAGCAAAGCCAGTTGTAGGGGTCGCACACACACACATCTTCATTTAAAAAAAAATGTTTTACCTTTATTTAAATAGGCAAGTTAGTTAAGAACAAATTCTTATTTACAATGACGGCCTACCCCGGCCAAACCCTAACCCAAACGACACTGGGCCAATTGTGCGCCGCCCTATGGGACCAGTGCCTTAGACCGCTGCGCCAATCGGAAGCCCTATTGAGACCTAATGGCCTCCCATGGACCAGAGAGGATCAGCCAGCATCATCCCAGCATCTGCCCTGCCTGTCATCCTAGTACGTCCACTGCCCTTTCAACCCTGCAAGGCAGTAACTGTATGGTTTTTCTTTTGATCTGAAGCCTGACACTGTTCAACACGTCGTGTGTCATCCTCCATCTTTTGAATAAAGCTTCCTCTGCATGATTTTATTCTAACATTATCCATGTTTTTTTTGCAACCCTCAAAAACAAATGTTGATCCCCATGTAACGACACGTGATATTCCACAAGGGGGGCACTAAAGGTCTGTAACGAAAGGAGGTTGAACACTTTGTACCTTGAACACCATCTGTACTTACACACAGCCTCAACTATTTAAATGACAGAAAATGTCATATCTGCTCTCACACATTAAGAGCGAGAGATAGAGAGCAAAGCATAGAAGGATGTTGGGTTACATATGAACACTTCCCATCATACTCTCAGGAAGGTTAGGTTAGTTAAGCTACATGTGATCGTGCTTCACCATACCTGAAACACGGCCTTCTTTCTTTCATGGTTTCACGTCATGGAGCAAGTATTAGCATAAACTGGGAAACATTTGCATACATTTCAATTTCCCTGGCCGGCAGTGAAGGGGTTAATCAGCTGTTTGCTCTCAGTTTACGCTCACTAGCAGAATCTGTCTGCCACAGCTGCTGCGCCAATCTTCTATCACAGAGAGCGCTGACAACCAGAGGTGTTTCCAGAAGCCAACAACACAGAGCAGGTTAGATAAGCTTCAAAACTAACCACACAGGCACGCACTTACGCACACACACACACACACACACACACACACACACACACACACACAGATCTAGGAGCAGTTGACCTCCACAGAATGTGAACATTAGCCACTAATATCTGATATCAGTATAGTTTATAAAAGTGTGTCTGTCTGTTTGTGTCTTTCAGTTTCTGTTTAGACTACATCAAAGATAGAGAAGCTGTGCAGTCACACCATGTTCAATCATGTTACCTAATTAGCTAGCTAGCTAGCTGACAATCTGGTTGACCTGTAGCATATAAACATTTGTTTGCACATGAATGTAAAAAATGATTGATCAAATTCCCCCCTGACACTATTTGACTGGGTTAATAACTTAATATTAAGTTAATATGGGCCCATTGTCTTAGACTTGAAATCTTGGACCAGGATTCAAACACAGGGACTCTTATTTCAGCCATAGGGACTTGTGACTCGACTCGACTCAAACATTGGTGACTTTGACTCAACTCAGAGTTAGCCATAGGGTCTTGTGAATTGACTCGAACTTATGCTTTAGTGACTCGACTACAACACTGCTGCCATTACATGGCTACTACTACTGCTACAACTAACAATTCTAAGAAGGGGTACCCCTTCTTGGATACACTTTTCTGCTGCTCCCTCAAAAGCATTAAGCAGACATTTTGATTATACTTCCCAACTCATAACTCCCTGTTGGGGTGAGTCTATCTACAAATAAACACAGCAAGAGGATTACAACAGCTAACACAGGAAGCTGAAATCCTGGGGTCCGCCTTATGTTCACTCAGTTCTACCACATTTTGAAAAGGTGCTTTTCATCCATGACCAGGTCATGTTTTGGCCATTTTGCTGCACTAGGCATGACAATTGCAGATATTCTCCAATCCGGCAAAGAAATAGGCCTATAGTGTACAGTGTCGGACTATAATGTAATTTTATAACTAGGCCTACCATAAGATAGCCTACCATTTGTAAAACATGCAGTTGTGTTGGCTTAATTAACCGAGTCCTGATTCCTGACAAAAGCTTATAGTGACTTGTCCTTTAAGATATGAACATCAGTTACACATCAGCTACCCAAGTTTATTATGAGTTTTCTTGAGGATTTTTGCAGAGACCAATGCTGATGTAAAGGCCTACGTCTTCACAGCAGTACAAACCTGAAATCACTTATTATCAGTAAATTTTATTCCACCTTGTGAAACCAGGGGTCTAGTGGAGGGTAAATGCGAATAAGATGTTTTTTTAAAAGGCCTGTTATGAGAGAGAAAGAGAGATTGTGAGAGTAGCTGAGTGCCTGTAGCAAGAGATGGCTGTTAATATCACTAGGCTGTTTGGTCTGTGTGCAGGTAGTGAACCTGATTGCTGAGGGGTTAGGTTGCTAGTTAGAATCTTAACCTGCCATAAGCTACTTTTGTGTCAGCAAGTCTACAGACCATTCAAGTAGCTGCACTTAACACCTCACTGATACTGATTGTGTAAGCTACAAACCTAAACTGTCTAAGGAAATGTAGGTGACAGTAATAATATTGCACACATATTCAGAAATCTGGGCTGTTGGAATCATTGTCTACTCTCCATAATTTCTGCTTGAGATCCAGCCCCTCCCCCACTGCAGAGTGCACAAAGTACCAAACTATCAAAAATGTCACAGGTCAACACAGTTCCCATCTCCCCCATGCTGCAGTGACAAGTCTCTCCCCAGGGTTGCCATGTTTACTATGTTGTCTTTTTGAGAAACTTTTTAAGTTTTCTGCAGCTGAAAAGTTTTGGTCGCTGGGTGCAAGTTTTTAATACTACTTCTATATTGCACCATTACCAACATGGTATTTTAAAAAATCCATTAATTTCCCTGTGTAACCGATTTGAAATGGCTAGTTAGTTAGCGGTGGTGCGCGCTAATAGTGTTTCAATCGGTGACGTCACTCGCTCTGAGACATGAAGTGGTTGTTCACGATGCTTCGTGGGGTGTCAGTTGTTGATGTGTGCAAGGGTCCCTGGTTCGAGCCCAGGTTGGGGCGAAGAGAAGGGACGGAACCTACACTGTTACACCTGTATTCTGCTGAAATTGTGATAGTTTTCAGGCTTTGAAAGCGGGTTTTCCTGGATTTACTAGACATTTGAAATTGACCTGGCAAGCCTGTCTCTGTCTGAGCATGATCACAACAAAAGTAGCTGTGCAGCACGTTTTTTAATGAAGAGGAGGATGGTTGTAGACGTTCACATTCCTGCAAGAAGGTTAGCTATTAACTAAACTGTTAACCAATATTTTAACTAAAATTGTATTTGGTGTATTGGCAAGCAAGCATGTTCCCGTTGTCTTTATTTGTAATTAATGTTAGCTCATGTATGTCTTTCGGTGGAATCCAACATGCATTGACAATGTCCGAAAGCCACATTGTGTCAGATATCGTGCGTCATGAGAATGAAATTGGTGGGTTTATCCAAACAATTCATTAATGTGCAATTGTTACTTTGCATGTTTTTACCTTCTACTTATTTACTGCTTGCTAGTGATTAGCGTGCTAGCTAGCGGTTAGCGTGCTAGCTAGCGGTTAGCGTGCTAGCCAGCGGTTAGCGTGCTAGTTTAGCATAATTGGTAACATGACTTTGATTCAGAATACATGATTGTGGTTAACCCAATGTTACATGCATTAGTAAATAATATTGCTAGTGTAACTTCAATTGGTTTACAAGCTAGCTAGAAAATCCAGTTCTTTTTCATCTGTTTTGTCAAGTCATAAGCATTCATGTGTGCTGAAATATTTATATAAATCCTCTCATTAAATTATTTTATTGAAGTTTTGGCCGTTTTTTTAGCGCCCTTTCTTACTCAAAGAGAAACAAGGTGCTAGTTATTTTGGCTTTGCACGTAAAAGAGTGTAACACCACAACAGGAATAAGGATTGTGGAAAGTGTAACATTTGGTAGGGCTGTGCCAATTCACATACCTTGCTTTAGCCATTTCACTCATACTGTTTCTCGTTTAGTCCATCCATAAAAGCAGATCAGCTTTAGTTGCATCCAGGAACTTGCATAATGTGCTTATCTTATGCTTATACTTGCTTTTTTACCTTGAAAGTCATCTTAAAGGAAATTGTAATAGATGTTTGTAGGACCTCTATCAGTCAATGATAACAGTCATTGGTGTCCCCCAGCCCATCCTTTTTGTTGTGTGCCGAGCAATCTTGTCATTCTTTTAAGTCTCAACCATTCTTTTTGGAACTTGTCTTCCTTTACAAAGGCACTGCAGAGGCTAAGAAGACGCATGGAAACTCTAAAAGAAACATAATTCAACTTGTAGGCCAGATTTGAAAAGGAAATAATAAATCCTGAAGCTCAGGTTTGTCAGTTGTTTAGAATGAGGATACTGGGGATGGTTGAATCATATTCAATTGCCTAATTTGCACATGACTAATTTCATTTTATTGTATCCTTAGATGTCAGACACCGAGGCTGCCAGTACCTCTGGGTCGATAGTCCATGTGTTGGATGATGCACCGCCGTTGATCAGAACAGACAGCGTATACGTAAGTTAGTGTCATTCAACACCAGCACATACTGTAAGTTCTTGTGAATCAGCTTTGTAAATCAAAGACAGGCAAGTCTGCACTTCCATCCCATATTCATTGTATTATAAGAAAATGTAAAGTAGAGGAGCACAGAGCCATAACTAATGAAAATGTACCAGTGTCCAAATACTTTGATATCTGTCTAGTTATCCAAGATACTTTTTTTCTGCAATACAGTTGACCAAAGCTATGCTTGGATACAAGACTGATGACTCAATAACCAGTATTGACAACAGTGAAGATGGTTGTGTCCCAGGGCCATCAGAGGAAGGCAATTTCTATGAAGAAAATCTGACCGGTATGCCTATACCTTACATACACATGGACCTATTCTTAATTACAATGTCCTTTTCGACATGTTTTCCACTGATGTTTTCCAGGAGAGATGTCAGCGATTCGGGCTAAACAGCCAATGACCAAGGGAAAGCTGGGACAAAAGAGAGGCTCACACGGTAAGCATGTTTCCTGCTGTCTTCAGTCAGTGCATTTTCACTCTGTAGTGTCAACTTATGGCCGTACTGTGCTGGTCCAGATCAATCCTGTCTTTATCAGTTAGTGTATTTCCAACCATGCCAGCACAGAACGGTTCAGTTTGGATTGGACACAAGTCAAGATGTTAGATCTGGAACTAGTGTGTCAGGATAGATGATAACACAGAAGGATTACCCCGCTTTACATTGTTTTTCTTGAGGGAGGGAACTTGATTTAATAGGTATTGCTTTTATTAGAAGGTTTACATTGCAAACAGATTGTTGGGCTTAGATTCCATACAGATCGAGTCTGTGAAATGCTGACATCAAGGCATTCTCCTCTTACATCCTTATCTTTGTAGTTATTTAGTTGGGATTGTTAGTTTAATCTCAACACACTCTCTGCAGATACAGCTGTAACCTTGTAGAGTTAATACAGAGAGATGTTCAAGTACTGTATTGTAGTCAACCTTTATTTAATGTAGTCATTCATAATGCCATCTCTTTCCAAAGGTGTAACGATCGTCAAAAGGAGTAGACCAAGGTGCAGCGTGGTACGTGTTCATCTTGAATTTATTTTAACTTAGAACACTTCCACAAAAGAATAAACAATGACAAACGACCATCACGTCTTGCAGGCTATAAGGAGCAGGACAAAAATAAGATCCCACAACTACAGGTGGGGAAAGGCTGCCTAAGTATGGCTCCCAATCAGAGACAACGATAGACAGCTGCCTCTGATTAGGAACCATACTCTGCTCAACACAAAGAAATAGACACCATAGAATGCCCACCCCACACCTTGACCTAACCACATAGAGAATCAAACCGTCTCTCTCAGGTCAGGGCGTGACAAAAGGTGCCAAAGGAACAAAAGGTATTGGTCGACAATAGAGGTGGATGCCCTTGAAGATTCCTTGATTAATTTTATCCGAATGGGAAAAACAAGACTGGGAAATGCGTTGCTGCTTC
Organism: Salmo trutta; assembly: GCF_901001165.1. NCBI lineage: Eukaryota > Metazoa > Chordata > Actinopteri > Salmoniformes > Salmonidae > Salmo > Salmo trutta. Next base: position 45,862,771 of record NC_042973.1, read on the forward strand.
TCCCCAAGCACTAGTAAACAGGGACTGGAGAGCAGTAAAGTTCTATGTACACAACAGAATAGTTGCAGATCAGAGAAAATAAGTGTATGAGATGCTTCTGGCTATCTTGGTGTACTTCTGAGGATTTAATGGGACTTACTTGACTTAAACTCATAGGCATATGACGAATGTCCTCTATCTCACTGTTACGATCCTCAAAAGGAGTGGATCAAAACGCAGCGTGTTGAGTGCTCATATTTATTACTGTAATGAAACACTTAAACAAATAAACCAAAACGAAAGCAAACAGTTCCGTCAGGCCACAGACAACTAAACGGAAAACAACTACCCTCAAAAACCCAGGTGGGAAAAGGCTGCCTAAGTATGGCTCCCAATCAGAGACAATGATAGACAGCTGCCTCTGATTGGAAACCATACCCGGCCAAAACATAGAAATAAAACACATAGAATGCCCACCCCATATCACACCCTGACCTAACTAAACAGAGAAAAATGGCTCTCTCAGGTCAGGGCGTGACACTCACTGTCCGGGGGAAGTTTTTCCAGGTGGGTGGTTCACTTTTGGAGTGACTAAGGTCTCAAGAATACAAAGCCTGCTGACTTTGAATGTTACAGAAAGGAAAGGAAAAAAAATTCTAAACTATTAATCTGTTTCTTGGATATATTGAATCCATTACTGAAATGGTTGTTCCAGTTTAAATACTTTACAGAAGAACTACACTACAGCCGTTGAGTTGCCATCCGTGTTGCATCATTGTGGCATTCTACATTAATATTTTCAGTCTTAAAATAGAATGAATGCGTCAAATATCGAGAATTTAAACTTGTTAATTATTTTACGCTTCCATTAGATACAATGTAGGCAGTTGGATAGCTTTTATAGATTTCATAGGAGGCATTCTCTCCATGGATGATGGCAAGGCATTGCAATGCATTGAGTGGCTGCTGCCAACATACAGACTCAATTTCTCGCCACTTTAATAATTCGATGTAATAAATGTATCACTAGTCACTTAAACAATGCCACTTTATATAATGTTTACATACCCTACATTACTCATCTCATATGTATATACTGTACTCTATACCATCTACTGCATCTTGCCTATGCTGTTCGGCCATCGCTCATCCTTATATTTATATGTGCATATTGTTAATTATTCCTTTATACTTGTGTGTGTATAAGGTAGTTGTCGTGAAATTGTTAGATTACTTGTTAGATGTTAGATATTACTGCATGGTCGGAACTAGAAGATTACAAGCATTTTGCTACACTCGCATAAACATCTGCTAACCATGTGTATATGTGACCAATACAATTTGATTTGCAATGTACGGTTTCAAGAAGTTGTTAAAATTACAAGTGAACTTTTTTCAAGGAGTCAGAAACTTTAAGTGATTAACTCAATAGACTTTTTTTCTTTCTCATGAGTGTAATTTCTGTGCTTCTATGATGTCTGGAAAGCATGGTCCTCAAAAGGTATGTATTTGTGAGGAGTCCTAAATTGGTTACAGTGTTTGTGCGTGTGTGGTTAGTTAGGTTTGAAGCTTCTCTAACCTGCTCTGTGTTGTTGGCCTCTGGAAACACCTTCACTTATATTAGTCCGGTCAGCACTTACCTCTTCTCCTTGGGCAACAAATCCAATGAAGAAATAAACATTCTACTAAAATTGTATACTTCATAGCTCACAAGAAACCAACAACACACACCACAGATCATTTTCAACTGCAATAAAACTTTATAGAAACAGAATTTTTTTGGAACATGCTGATTAACATTTGCCTAACTGGAATAACAAGTGTATTAATATTAATCTCTAGTTGATACTGATGGACATATTCTATCATCACACCAGCGTACTAGATACTCTGGATACTCCCAAGGGGTTGAAGCAGTCCATCTTCAGGAAGAGAACACTCTTCGAGAAGCTACACACCCCAGGGATGAAAGTACTTTGACAGCTTGTGGCTCCTGTTGGGTCTCATAGGAAAAGTCTGTTCCAACAGTACTTCCGACAGTAGCTGCTGCTGCTCATGCACAACAGCCTGGATCGGTGGGCGCTGGATCATTTCTGTCACCTGCCCTTTGTGGTTTGGGGTTGAAAGGGCAGTGCAGATGCTGGGATGATGCTGGCTGATCCTCTCTGGTCCTTGGGAGGCCATGAGGTCTCAATAGGGCTCCAGATTGGCACAGCGGTTTAAGGCACTGGTCCCATAGGGCGGCGCACAATTGGCCCAGTGTCGTTAGGGCTTGGGCAGGGTAGGCTGTCATTGTCAATAAGAATTTGATCTTAACTAACTTAACTATTTAAATAAAGGTAAAAAAATGTTTGTGTGTGTGTTCGACCCCTACAACTGGCTTTGCTCCATCTCTTCAGAAAGAGGCTCTTCATCCACCTCCAAGATCGAGGGCAGTGATGGAGCGACACACACTGGGAAGAAAGGCCCAGACTTAAAGCTAACGTCCCAGTGAATGGGCTTCACTCTCTTCCTGCGCCCTCGTTGGCTATTCTCTCGCTTGGCCTTAGCACGGGAGGCGGGCATGTGCCACCGCTTGATAGGAGGCTGTTCTGCCAGTGGGACCAAGGGGGTCAAGAGGATTTCAAAGGGGCACTTCTCGCCCGCCTGCACGGCTCTCCTACTGGTCAGTAAAGCGGAGTGGTTGGTGTGACCTGTGTGGCTGGGCGTAGGTCTGGGCAGGGGGTGACAGCCATCATCTCCACCTACGTTAGCTGGGTGGCAGACTAAAGGTGGACCACAGAGGAACATCCTCTCAGTGCTATTGAAGGACAGGGGCTCAGAGGGTAATATGATTTGATTGTCACCCAGTTGTTCTGGAAGCTGCTGGTCCAGCATAGCAGACCGGATCTGTAAGAGCTGGATCCTCTTCGACACACGCCGTGATCTGGTGTTGGCAGGCCGGGCTGGCACTGGGGAGGCAGGTGGGGCAGGCACTCGGCTGGAAGGAACCGGAGAAGCAGATGGAGTAGGCACCAGAAGGTCAGGCACATGGCTGATCATTGGGGTAGGCAATGGGATGGCCATCTGGGCAGGTGAGGCTGACACTGCAATGGTTGGCAGCACAGGGAAAGAATTGGTGCTCTCCCTCCTATCCATGGAGTTTATAAGCTCTAAGGTCTGGTTAGGGAACCTCAGAGTGCTGCCATCAGTATGTCTTGTTATCCTAGCTATCCCGGTCTTGGGTCGAGCCAGGCTTCTGCTGGCCTGGACCTCCGGCTGGAGGACATCCACAGGAGAACATGGCGGCTGCAAGAGGCTGCCGTCGGACAGAGACCGTCTGGCCTGAGCAGGAGGAGAGCGGGGCCTTTGGTCCTGGATGTTAGACCTCTGGAGAGGATTGGCCTGGATCCTGACCTCAGACTGGCTGCATGGAGTCCCAGATAAAGGAGCTACTGCCTTGGCTGCAGTGGAACATACATTGGGCCTCCTAGGGATGCTTCCTGGTGTGTGTGGTCTGCTGGATTTAACCTCTGGCTCCTGCTTGTGGCTGGAGGTCAATGGGCTCCCTCCGGTTTTGGTTTTGACCGGACCCAGACGCTTGCTACCCATCTGTCCCTCCAGCTGCAGACGAGGCATGCCAGGCACTTTGAGGGAGTTTTTGATCTTCTGTACAGTGAGAGAGGTCACAGTGAGCATTGGGAGGCTGATGGGTGGAGTGGCCATTGGAAGCCTTCCCATGTCAGCCCTCTCTTTAGTCACATCCATGTTGTGGAAGTGGGATCGGCTATTCTTTCTCCCTGGTGGCATTGGCTGTAGGACAATATCACTAGCACTCCGGACACTGAGGATGTCTGTCAGGCTGTTCTCAGAACTGTGCTGACTGGTCTCTTGTGTCTTAGTCCTGGACATCACTTTGTCTTTCATGGCTGTGAGAGTCACAGTGGAGGAGCAAACAACAAAAAAAAGCATGTTTGAGAATAAGGATATAGAATGAATTACATATATTACAATAGAATTTCAGCAAAGTTGTTATTATAAACTAGTGTTTTTCCACTTTCAAAAGACATTCCAATTCCTGCCAAAATGTTCATGAATTCATAAAAATGAAATATTCACAGACTAAGGCCTACCTTCAATTTGGACTTCCAGATATTTTGCACAAGTAGGATTTGACTATACAGTTTCAACAATATATAATTGAAAACAGAAACACAAGACCTAGTTTTAAATCACAAATCACAAAATATAACAGTTTTTGACAGTTATTGATCAAATAAAGTTCTCATAAGATAAAAGTAATGTATTTGAGATTATTTCATTAAATTATAGGTCCTACCTCAGTTCAGGAAGAGCGTCAATGACCTGTCTATGGATTGTCTTAGTTTAACAAAATAATGCTTCATTATGACATCATGTACATTATGACATAGCAGCCGTCCACATCCTAAAAGTTTGTCAAAACCACTTGAATAGGCATGAAATGTAAAATTAAATACAATAGGCCTAATTCAACAATTGAATAAAAATAGTTTGACAGTAATTATTCAGTTTATTGGCTTTTATTTTCATTACAGTAGTGGTTTTGAATTTATTAAAATGAGAGTAGGCCTAGTGAGTTTCGTAGAACTCGATCGCTCATTGAATATCTGTGTGGAACGTTCCCAGCTGACGCCACACAGACGCCTTTGAAAAACATTCACGACTTTAGTTTCATATTTAATTCATCAGCATATATGCAAGGCAAATAAATTCCCAGTAATCAAATAAATCTGAAAATCACAATTATCTATTTAGTATAGCATCCTCTTAGAACGAGAATCACTGTGGTGTCAATGTTTTTGATTATGTCCAAGAAAGAACATAGCTATAGGTATTTTTACTTCTATACTACAATAGTGGTAGTTGTGTGTGTTTTCTTGTCGTTCATTCGTTTTGAGTCAGCGCTAAACCCAACTCAACCAAAAATAAAAGTTAAAGAATGGAATTAAGCCAGTGTCTTAGATTGAACTATCCAAGCAGTAAATATATCCTTTAAATGTTGATATTTGGTTGCGTTGTCAACTAAAAACAATTCAATATTACTTTTGTAATACAGTATATAGCCTGTCTTACAAACAAGATAGCATGCATACTGTAGGTTGTGGCTGATCTGTGGAGATATTCACAATTGCTGTAGTCTGTAGAATCTCGAGCGGCATTGATCACTTGCAGCATGTACTATTATTGTAATCTCAACTTCAAACCAGATAATTTGGTTCTGCTATTTCCCTGTGGCTCAGTTGGTAGAGCATGGCGTTTGCAACGCCAGCATGGTGTGTGCAACGCCAGTGTTGTGGGTTCGATTCCCACGGTGTGCCAGTACAAGGGGAAAAAAATGCATGAAATGAAATGTATGCATTCACTACTGTAAGTTGCTCTGGATAAGAGCGTCTGCTAAATGACTGAAATGTAAATGTAAAATGAAGCACAGTGTGGTTTAGTCGCGAGGGTTGTTGGTGCGATTCCCATGGGTGACCAGTGTGACTGTCTGCTAAATGACTAAAACGTAATTAACCAGTGGTGGAAAAAGTACTCAATTGTCATACTTGAGTAAAAGTAAAGTTACCTTAGTAGAAAATGACTCCAATAAAAGTCAGCCAATAAAATACTACTTGAGTAAAAGTCTAAAAGTGATTGACTGGCTGGCTGGCTAGATGGCTAGCGTGATGATGACTACCGAGGTAAAGTTGGATCATAGCTAATGTTGGCTGTGCTATTTAGCCAGCTCGCTAAGTTTCCAAGGGTGTTGCTATAGCTACTATACATCCACACTAAGCCAGGTAGTTACATTTTTGCTGTATACTTTTATTTTACGTAGAGAGGTCCAGTCAGGTTTGGTTAAATAGTTATGTGGCTTTTGACTGGGTTTCAAGCCTAACTATGTTGTTTATATTACTTCAGGGAACTTTAGTTACTATTACGTTTGCTGGCTTGTTTATTGTTAGAGATATATGCTAGCATTACTGATACCGAGACAGGGATAAGCTACTCGCTGGCCGCCTAATTGCCAGCTAGCTGATAGCTTTACACTTGTGTATGTGCGTACGTGTGTGTATGTGTATATATATATATATATATATATATATATAATATTTTCTGGGCGACGGTGAACTCAGGAGGATGGTGATTGTTTAACTACTTGTCCCTATTTTATATTTGAGAGATGATTGTTATCCTCTGGTATTCATTTATACATCATAGCTTGATGTCTTTTTTCCTGACCTGCTGGGGTGCGTTTGTGGTCATCACTTTTGTCGCCGCGCGGCACAGGTTTCAGGGCGCATTGGGGAATGCCGATTGGTTGACATTTGGGTGTCAACAGTAGGCTCTGTTGTTGACTATGAACGCACCCGAGGTTTTTGTTGTTGTTGTTGAGACATGCTCAAGTGGGGCTAAATAGTCCGGTCATTATTGTTGTAATCAAATTGTATTTTGTTACTTGACTAACAATATTTTCATGCTACAAGGAACAGTCAATGTACTCCATATACATATCATTTAAAATGAACCTAATTCGAGTGATGCTATGCATAGCAGGTACATCTAGCTTAAAGACTAGCGTCTAAGGATATGGGTTCTTTAACTCCCTCAGTTGGGGAGGGGGTTGGGTGGGTTTGTGGTAGGGTCAGGGTATTAGCTCACAAGATGTTTACTACTTTAAACTTTCAGAATTTCATTTTGTACAAGTTGTATACACTCAACGCAATTTGGTTTCTTTCCTTTTCCCTATTTCTTATTTTCTTTAAAGATGTCGGCACCTAATAACTATACTTTTATGACACTTAACATTAGGGGTACTAAATGCCCAGTCAAGCGCAAATGCATTCTGTATTATCTAAAGCAGCATAAGGTTTATATAGCTCTTCTTCAGGAGACACAGCTGACTGACTCTGAGCATGATAAACTGAAGACAGAGTGGGTGGGCCAAGTGTACTATTCATCTTTCACCTCTCGGGCAAGAGGGGTGGCCATACTCATTAATAAGAATTGCCCCTTTCAGATACAATCTCAGATTAAAGACAAAGGGGGTAGGTTTGTGATCATTCAAGGTTTCATTAGCACTGAGCCCATTACCAATGTGAATGTGTATGGGCCTAACCATGATGATCCTACATTTTTCCAAGACATCTTTTTGAAGTTAATATGCCCATCATCAGAGATAATAATGGCAGGGGATTTTAACTTGGTACTGGACCCTTCCAGTGATAGATCTTCCTCTAATAGTATCAACCTCACACAGGCAGCTAAAATGTTAAAAGCAGAAATGAAACACTTTGGACTCGTAGACTTATGGAGATTTCACAACCAAAAGGTTAAAGAATACTCATTTTACTCCCCTGTCCATGACAGTTACTCTAGAATTGACATATTTCTTATTCCTGCAGCCAAGGGAAGTTTAACTACTGGGTGTAAGTACTTACCAAGATGTATATCAGATCATTCTGCCCTGCTGGCTTCAGTACCAGTCAGTAGAGAAGAAGACGGAGGTTTGGCACTTACTTGCCAAATAATCCCACATTTGTAACATTTCTGAACACTCATATAGACATATTTTTTAGCACCAATAACATATCCTTTAGTTCAGGTGCTCGTAAGATGTATAAGGCTCAAGTAGATTTGTTGGAGAATGAAATTAGAGATCTGGAAAATGTGCATAGTGTAACATTTGACGACTCAACTCTACAAAAAATTTGACTCAAAGTGATTGGAATATAACACCCTGACGACCCATAAAGTGGAAAATGCTCTTAGGAGAACAAAACCAAACCACTACGAACATGGGGATAAAGCAGGAAAGTAGCTTGGCAGATTTACATTTTAGTCATTTAGCAGACGCTCTTATCCAGAGCGACTTACAGTAGTGAATGTATACATTTCATGCTTTTTTTTCTCTTTTTTTTCCGGGACTGGTCCCCCGTGGGAATCGAACCCACAACCCTGGCGTTGCAAACACCATGCTCTACCAACTGAGCCATACGGGACTGTGATTATGCCTTTTAACAGGGCAGCTATGCAGAACCCAAGATAAGACGAGAGGATGCTAGTAGAGTTATTAGCTCTATTAAGCTACCCAATAACAGTTGTTCACAGTCCTGAGGAAATTAATCTAGTCTTCAGGGAGTTTTATGAAACATTGTACAAGTCTGGAGGGGATGCCCCTGCCACAATGCATGAGTTTTTGAACAAACTCAATTTACAAACTTTAACTGATGAGGATAGAGAGCACTTGGAGAAAGAGATTACATCAGAGGAAATTAGGGAATCCCTTTTCAACACTGCTGGGGGAAAGTCACCAGGGTCAGACGGATTCCCTATTGAATTCTAGCGATCCTTTTTACCCAAACTATTTGAGCCTCTTTGCAGTATGTTTAATTATGCCATAGAGACAGAAAAACTCCCAGACACACTTGAACAGGCACTGATCACAGTTTTGTTAAAACCTGGGAAAGATCCTATGCTTTGTGGGTCATATAGACCAATATCTCTATTGAACACTTCATGTAAGATTCTTGCGAAACTCATAGCTCTTAGACTGGATAAGGTTCTACCGGACTTGGTTGATATGGACCAAACAGGCTTTGTAAGAAACCGCTCATCTGCTGATAATATCAGAATATAATATAGTATTATGCATTATGTAGAGAATGACCAAGGATGTGTAGTGGCGGCTTCATTAGATGCGGAAAAAGCTTTTGACCGCATAGAATGGAACTACCTGTTTGAAGTTTTACAGAGGATGAATATTGGACCTAAGTATGTAGGTCTGATTAGATTACTGTACAAATGTCTGGTAGCTCAGATCCTGACTAATGGAAACATTTCCTCACAGTTCTCCCTATCACGTGGCACAAGGCACAGTTGTCCCGCTAGTCTGCTCCCTTTTTCTTTGGCTATAGAGCCACTGGCAGAAGCTTTTAGATCTCATCCATCCATCCATGGTGTTTGTATAGGTGGGCGTGAACATCTGGTCTCGCTATATGCCGATGACATTTTGCTTTACCTCACCAAAACAGAAATTTCACTCCGAACATTAGTTGACATCCTGAAAGAATATGGGACCTTTTCAGGATATAAAATAAACCTATCGAAGAGTATAATTATGCCTTTTAACAGGGCAGCTATGCAGAACCCAATCTTAGACCAACCATTTTCTTGGAAACCAAAGAAAAAGGACATATTTTGGATTGCAAATTCCTTCTGAAATTATTAAGACATATCAACTGAACTATACTCCACTTCTCAAAAAGGTTGGGGAAGAATTGGAAAGATGACGGGATTTACCAATTTCTGTTATCGGGGGGTCAATTGTGTAAAGATTCATATATTACCAAAATTCTTGTACCTTTTTCAAACCTTGGCCTTTCCTATTCCCAAAGTTTTTTTCAAACAACTTAATAGGAAGATTTCTTCATTTCTGTGGAAAGGGAAACCCCCCAGAGTGAAACTCACAACTTTATGCAAACCATACCTAGATGGAGGACTCACTCTACCTGACTTCCAGTTGTATTACTGGGCATCTCAGTTAAAGGCTGTGTGGGTATAGCAAGATACAACAACAAGTTCACCCTCTTGGAGGCAGATAGAGGAAGAGTGTCTGACCCCGGCTACATTGGCATCTATACCTTATATTAGCCCACCTAAAGCTTTGCTAGGTTTCATAAACTACCCTTTCATTAAAAACACTTTAAATATATGGATTGAAGTCTGTAAACAAACAGAAGGGCTTAGATCTATATATGAACAAACACCTTTCGAAAATAACCCCATCTTACCCAAAGCCCTGAGAGATGGAATTACGTTTTCTTGGTACAACAAAGGAATTAAAACATTTGGTAATCTCTATAGAGAAGGTGAACTACTATCCTTTCAACAACTGGCATCTCGTTTTCAGTTACCTCAAACTCTTCTTCAAGTACCTACAGGTTAGGCATTATATTGCCACTCAGCAGGGAGGTAGGATTCAGCCCATGAGTAAACCTAAAACTGATCAACTGTGGCTGGAAAGGTTAAAGGGTAAAAGGTTTCATTTCCTACATGTACTCTTGGCTTCAAGCTCTGTTGGGGAATGATGAACCTCTGAAAGCTTGCATGAAGTGGCATGATGACCTTGGTCTCATTTTTGAGGATAAGAAATGGGGAAAGCTCTTTTTAGATGCTCAGCGTCTTTCATTTAACACAAGGCACAAGTTGATGCAATTCAATATTTTACATAGGGTCTACTTTACACCAGAGAGACTGTACAAGATCAATTCTAAATATTCAACATTTTGCCCAAGGTGTAAAACGGGAGTGGGCTGTCACAACTTCCACCGAAGTTGGTTCCTCTCCTTGTTCGTTCGGCGGTCGGCGTCACCGGTCTTCTAGCCATCGTCGATCCACTTTTCATTTTCCATTTGTCTTGTTTTCCTACACACCTGGTTCTCATTTCCCTCATTAAATGTTGTGTATTTAACCCTCTGTTACCCCCATGTCTTTGTGTAGAATTGTTTGTTGTAAGTGCTTGTGCACGTTTACTGGTGCGCGTCGGGTTTTGTACCAATGTTGGTTATTTCTTTATGCCGTTGGTTTTCAAATTAAACTGCTCCGTTCTGCTCTCCTGTGTCTGACTTCACTGCCACCAGTTACGCACCCCTTACATGGGCACACTTATGCATATGTTTTTGTCCTGCCCTGAACTAAGCAATTATTGGAAAGACATTATTCAGATCTTATCACAGGTCACTAATATGACGGTAGCAGTAGATCCTTCCCTTATTCTTCTTGGAGATGATTCTGTTCTACCAGTTAATATTTGTATCAAAACCAGATTCATTAAATTGGCAGTCATTGCAGCCAGTAAATGCACTGCTGTTATATGGAAGTGTCACGCCTTCAGCGGAGGTCTGCAGCCCAGAGCTTTCAGCGGAGGTCTGCAGCCCAGATCTTCCAGCGGCGGCTTGGAGGTCGGAACCTCCAGCAGTGGTCTACAGCACAGTGATTCCGGTAAGGATCTACAGTCCGATTCCTCCAATCATGATCCATAGGCCTATGTTACAGAAGCGGAGGGATCTGCGGGCGGAATGAAGGTTACGCCCTGAGCCAGAGCCACCTCCGTTGCTGGAGGATCGGGAGAAGAGGAGGGTTCTGGGTGGAGCACATGAGCCGCCGTAGACTGTTGTCAACCTCCTTGCCCTCCCTTTGTGTTTGGGGTTGTTGTTGGGTTTTTTGATTTGGGTGCAGTCGGAGTCTGCACCTTTGATGGGGGTCCTGTCACGTCCTGACCCTGGTATGAGGTCATTTATCCCTAGTAGATTGGTCAGGGTCTGACGGGGGTGTTTTGTGTATGTGTTTTGGGTTTTCTGTTTTCTATGTGGATTTTCTAGAGTTCCATTCTATGTAGTCATTTTCTATGTTGTGGCCAGGTATGGTTTCCAATCAGAGGCAGCTGTCTATCGTTGTCTCTGATTGGAAACCATACTTATGTAACAGTGTAGGTTCCGTCCCCCTCTTCGCCCCAACCCGGGCTCGAACCAGGGACCCTTGCACACATCAACATCTGACACCCCGCGAAGCATCGTTACCCATCGCTCCACAAAAGCCGCGGCCCTTGCAACGCAAGGGGAAACCCTACTTCAAGTCTCAGAGCGAGTGACGTCACCGATTGAAACGCTATTAGCGCGCGCCACCGCTAACTAACTAGCCATTACACATCGGTTACACTTAGGCAGCCTGTTTTCCTTTGGGGTTTGTGGGTAGTTGTTTCCGTTTAGTCTAGAGTACCTGACGGGACTGTTGGTCGTTTTATTGTTTTGTTGTTTAAGTGTTTTCATTAAAAATCAAAGAATGAGCACTATACACACTGCGCCTTGGTCTCCATTCAACGACCCCTGTGACAGGAAGTGTGACACTCCGCCAAGCAAGCAGATGTGGCTAAAAGAACCATCTTCCTATAATCCATCTGAAAGAATAACATATAATTTGCGTAATAAACCCTTTGAATTTACTGATGTCTGGGGGACTTTCAGCAGTTTCTAGAGACGTCACCTTAGCTGCCTCATTACTACTTTCTTCATTAATGTATTATTATTTGTTTTTATGTTGAATCATTTATTTTCTAGCATGGAATGTGAAAGTCATTCTGTTTCTTTTTTTGTTGTTAATCAGTGAAGCTAATACCCGCAGAGGGGAGGGAGGGGGGGTGTTCCTGTGTTGGGGAGGGAAGGGTTTTGCACGATGTCCACCCATGTAGCATGGTGTTTTGTGTAGGTGGAAGGAATAACGGGGCATTATCTGTGTCATATTTTGATGATTGTTAAATTGTAAAAAAAAAAAAAAAGAACTGCCAATACATATATTGTGCAAAGAAAATTGAGTCGTTTTTCCCCCACTGGTTATTTACGTTTTAGTCATTTAGCATACGTGGGAATCGCACCCACAACCCTGGTGACTAAACCACACTGTGCTTCATCAAATAGCAGAACCAAATTACCTGGTTTGAAGTTGAGATTACATTAAAAGTACATGCTGCAAGTGGTCAATGCCGTTCGAGATTCTACAGACTAATGCAATTGTGAATATCTCCACAGATCCGCCACAACCTACAGTATGCATGCTATCTTGAACATGTACGCTTTATATGATTAACGTTACATACGAATAAATGTATACCTACAGAAACCTTCAAATGTGGCCATGGATTTGTTACTTATTTTAAGGTTGAATAAATATTGTTACACTAGTTTGTAAGATAGCCTTAACTTTAGGCTATTTACTGTATTACAAAAGTAATATTGAATTGTGTTTAGTTGACAACGCAACCAAATATCAACATTTAAAGGATATATTAACTGCTTGGATAGTTCAATCTAAGACACTGGCTTAATTCCATTCTTTAACTTGTATTTTTGGTTGAGTTGGAGACGTGAAGCCAACATCTAATTTATTAACATGTTTTGTCGACAAATTAACAGGCTATTTATTGTATTTCAAAAATGATATTGAAATGTGTTTGGTCGACAACATCAATTTAGGCATCAGGCATGTCACTTCCCCCATTGGCTGACGGTGCTAATACCGAATGGGACCAACTATTGTGGGTTTAGCGTTGACTCAAAACGAATGCACGACAAAAAAACACACACAACTACTATTATAGTATAGATGTAAAAATACCTGTAGCTATGTTCCTATTTGGACATAATCAAAAACATTGACACCACAGCGTTTCTCGTTCTAAGAGGAGCTATACTAAATAGATAATTGTGATTTTCAGATTTATTTGAGTACTGGGAATTTATTTGCCGTGCATATATGCTGATGAATTGAATATGAAACTAAAGTAGTGAATGTTTTTCAAAGGCGTCTGTGTGGCGTCAGCTGGGAATGTTCCACACAGATGTTCAATGAGCGATCGAGTTCTACGAAACTCACTAGGCCTACTCTCATTTTAATAAATTCAAAACCACTACTGTAATGAAAATAAAAGCCAATAAACTGAATAATTACTGTCAAACTATTATTTTTATTAAATTGTTGACTTAGGCCTATTGTATTTAATTTTACATTTCATGCCTATTCAAGTGGTTTTGACAAACTTTTAGGATGTGGACGGCTGCTATGTCATAATGTACATGATGTCATAATGAAGCATTATTTTGTTAAACTAAGACAATCCATAGACAGGTCATTGACGCTCTTCCTGAACTGAGGTAGGACCTATAATTTAATGAAATAATCTCAAATACATTACTTTTATCTTATGAGAACTTTATTTGATCAATAACTGTCAGAAAACGTATGTTTTGTGATTTGTGACAAAAAAGTTTTTGTTTTAAACTAGGTCTTGTGGTCTTGTGTTTCTGTTTTCAAGAATATATTGTTGAAACTGTATAGTCAAATCCTTCATGTGCAAATTATCTGGAAGTCCAAATTGAAGGTAGGCCTTAGTCTGTGAATCTTTCATTTTTATGAATTTATGAACATTTTGGCAGGAATTGGAATGTCCTTTGAAAGTGGAAAAACACTAGTTTATAATTACAACTTTGATCAAATTCTATTGTAATATATGTAATTTATTCTATATTCTTATTCTCAAACATGCTTTTTGTTGTTGTTTGCTCCTCCACTGTGACTCTCAGCCATGAAAGACAGAGTGATGTCCAGGACTAAGACACAAGAGACCAGTCAGAACAGTTCTGAGAACAGCCTGACAGACATCCTCAGTGTCCGGAGTGCTAGTGATATTGTCCTACAGCCAATGCCACCAGGGAGAAAGAATAGCCGATCCCACTTCCACAACATGGATGTAACAAAAGAGAGGGCTGACATGGGAAGGCTTCCAATGGCCACTCCACCCATCAGGCTCCCAATGCTCACTGTGACCTCTCTCACTGTCCAAAAGATCAAAAACACCCTCAAGGTGACTGGTATGCCTCGTCTACAGCTGGAGGGCCAGATGGGTAGTAAGCGTCTGGGTCCGGTCAAAACCAAAACCGGAGGGAGCACATTGACCTCCAGCCACAAGCAGGAGCCAGAGGTTAAATCCAGCAGACCACAGACACCAGGAAGCATCCCTAGGAGGCCATATGTATGCTCCACTGCAGCCAAGGCAGTAGCTCCTTTATCTGGGACTCCATGCAGCCAGTCTGAGGTCAGGATCCAGGCCCATTCTCTCCAGCAGTCTAACATCCAGGACCAAATGCCCCACTCTCCTCCTGCTCAAGCCAGACGGTCTCTGTTCGACGGCAGCCTCTTGCAGCCGCCATGTTCTCCTGTGGATGTCCTCCAGCCGGAGGTCCAGGCCAGCAGAAGCCTGGCTCGACCCAAGACCAGGATAACTCGGATAACAAGACATACTGATGGCAGCACTCTGAGGTTCCCTAACCAGACCTTAGAGCTTATAAACTCCATGGGTAGGAGGGAGATCACAAATTCTTTCCCTGTGCTGCCAACCATTGCAGTGTCAGCCTCACCTGCCCAGATGGCTATCCCATTGCCTACCCCAATAGTCAGCCAAGTGCCTGATCTTCTGGTGCCTACTCCATCTGCTTCACCGATTCCGTCCAGCCGAGTGCCTGCCCCACCTGCATCCCCAGTGCCAGCCCGGCCTGCCAACACCAGATCACGGAGGCAGTTGTCGGAGAGGATCCAGCGCTTACAGATCCAGTCTGCTATGAAGGACCAGCAGCTACCAGAACAACTGGGTGACAATCAAATCATATTACCCTCTGAGCCCCTGTCCTTCAGTAGCACTGAGAGGATGTTCCTCTGTGGTCCACCTTTAGTCTGCCACCCAGCTAACGTAGGTGGAGATGATGTCTGTCACCCCCTGCCCAGACCTACGCCCAGCCACACAGGTCACACCAACCACTCCGCTTTACTGACCAGAAGGAGAGCCGTGCAGGCGGGCGAGAAGTGCCCCTTTAAAATCCTCTTGACCCCATTGGCAGAACAGCCTCCTATCAAGCGGTGGCACATGCCCGCCTCCCGTGCCAAGGCCGAGCGGGAATGGGAGAATAGCCAACGAGGGCGCAGGAAGAGAGCGAAGCCCATTCACTGGGACGTTAACTTTAAGTCTGGGCCTTTCTTCCCAGTGTGTGTCGCTCCATCACTGCCCTCGATCCTGGAGGTGGATGAAAAGGAGGAGGATGAAGAGATGCTCCGGTACTGGATGTCCTTGGAGACCACAGTCAAGATTGACTTCAGCCATGACATAATCACCATGGGCAAGCCATTTTCAAGCTTTGTGTTGAAGACACGTGCCCCTATCCACTTTCACAGGATTATGCTTCCGCGCCCGTCTACAAGAGAATGCACACCCACCTCTCCCCTCTTCACCCCTCCCACTACCCCCCTGCTGTCCCGTGGGTCGTCTCTTTCTGAAGAGATGGAGCAAAGCCAGTTGTAGAGGGGTCACACACACACACACACGCAGAACTTCAATTTTAATTACCTTTATTTAAATAGGCAAGTTGGTTAAGAACAAATTCTTATTTACAATGGCGGCCTACCCCGGCCAAACCCTAACCCGGACGACACTGGGCCAATTGTGCGCCGCCCTATGGGACCAGTGCCTTAGACCGCTGCGCCAATCGGGAGCCCTATTGAGACCTCATGGCCTCCCATGGACCAGAGAGGATCAGCCAGCAACATCCCAGCGTCTGCCCTGCCATCCTAGTACCTCCACTGCTCTTTCAACCCTGCAAGGCAGTAACTGTATCGTTTTTCTTTTGATCTGAAGCCTGACACTACAACACGTCGTGTGTCATCCTCCATATTTTGAATAAAGCTTCAGTTACACATCAGCTACCCAAGTTTATTATGAGTTTTCTTGAGGCTTTTTGCAAAGAGACCAATGCTGATGTAAAGGCCTACGTCTTCACAGCAGTACAAACCTGAAATCACTTATTATCAGTACATTTTATTCCACCTTGTGAAACCAGGGGTCTAGTGGAGGGTAAATGCGAATAAGATTTTAAAAAAGGCCTGTTATGAGAGAGAAAGAGAGATGGTGAGAGTAGCTGAGTGCCTATAGCAAGAGATGGCTGTTAATATCACTAGGCTGTTTGGTCTGTGTGCAGGTAGTGAACCTGATTGCTGAGGGGTTGGGATGCTAGTTAGAATCTTAACCTGCCATAAGCTACTTTTGTGTCAGCAGGTCTACAGACCATTCAAGTAGCTGCACTTAACACCTCACTGATACTGATTGTGTAAGCTACAAACCCAAACTGTGTAAGGAAATGTAGGTGACAGTAATAAAATTGCACACATATTCAGAAATCTGGGCTGATGGAATCATTGTCTACTCTCCATAATTTCCGCTGGAAATCCAGCCCCTCCCCCACTGCAGAGTGCACAAAAGTACCAAACTACCAAACATTTCACAGGTCAACACAGATCCCCCCTCCCCCATGCTGCAGTGACAAATCTCTCCCTAGGGTTGCCATGTAAACTATTTTGTCTTTTATTGAGGTACTTTTAAAACTTTGCTGTAGGTTAAAAGTTTTGGTCGCTGGGTGCAATATTTTAATACTACTTCTATATTGCACCATTACCAACATGGTATTTTTAAAAAATCCATTAATTCCCTGTGTAACCGATTTGAAATGGCTAGTTAGTTAGCGGTGGTGCGCGCTAATAGTGTTTCAATCGGTGACGTCACTCGCTCTGAGACCTGAATTGGTTGTTCATGATGCTTCGTGGGGTGTCAGTTGTTGATGTGTGCAAGGGTCCCTGGTTCGAGCCCAGGTTGGGGCGAAGAGAAGGGACGGAACCTACACTGTTACACCTGTATTCTGCTGAAATTGTGATCGTTTTCAGGCTTTGAACGCGGGTTTTCTAGATTTACTAGAAATGTGGAATTGACCTGGCAAGCCTGTCTCTCTCTGAGCATGATCACAACAAAAGTAGCTGTGCAGCACGTTTTTTAATGAAGAGGAGGATGGTTGTAGACGTTCACATTCCTGCAAGAAGGTTAGCTATTAACTAAACTGTTAACCAATATTTTAACTAAAATTGTATTTGGTGTATTGGCAAGCAAGCATGTTCCCGTTGTCTTTATTTGTAATTAATGTTAGCTCATGTATGTCTTTCGGTGGAATCCAACATGCATTGACAATGTCTGAAAGCCACATTGTGTCAGATATACTGCGTCATGAGAATGAAATTGGTGGGGTTATCCAAACAATTCATTAATGTGCAATTGTTACTTTGCATGTTTTTACCTTCTACTTATTTACTGCTTGCTAATGATTAGCCTGCTAGCTAATGATTAGCCTGCTAGCTAATGATTAGCGTGCTAGCTAGCGGTTAGCGTGCTAGTTTAGCATAATTGGTAACATGTCTTTGATTCAGAATACATGATTGTGGTTAACCCAATGTTACATGCATTGGAAAATAATATTGCTAGTGTAACTTGAATTGGTTTACAAGTTAGCTAGAAAAGCCAGTTCCTTTTCATCTGTTTTGTCAAGTCGTAAGCATGCATGTGTGCTGGAATATTTAAATAAATCCCCCCATTAAATTATTTTATTGAAGTTTTGGCAGTTTTTTTATCGCCCTTTCTTACCCAAAGAGAAATAAGTTGCTAGTTATTTTGGCTTGCACGTACAAGAGTGTAACACCACAACAGGAATAAGGATTGTGGAAAGTGTAACATTTGGTAGGGCTGTGCCAATTCACATGCCTTGCTTTAGCCATGTCACTCATACTGTTTCTCGTTTAGTCCATCCATAAAAGCAGATCAGCTTTAGTTGCATCCAGGAACTTGCATAATGTGCTTATCTTATGCTTATACTTGCTTTTTTACCTTGAAAGTTGTCTTAAAAAAGGAAATTGTAATATATGTTTGTAGGACCTCTATCAGTCAATGATAACAGTCATTGGTGTCCCCCAGCCCATCCCCTTTGTTGTGTGCCGAGCAATCTTGTCATTCTTTTAAGTCTCAACCATTCTTTTTGAAACTTGTCTTCCTTTACAAAGGCACTGCAGAGGCTAAGAAGATGCATGGAAACTCTAAAAGAAACGTAATTCAACTTGTAGGCCAGATTTGAAAAGGAAATAATAAATCCCGAAGCTCAGGTTTGTCAGTTGTTTAGAATGAGGATACTGGGGATGGTTGAATCATATTCAATTGCCTAATTTGCACATGGCTAATTTCATTTTATTGTATCCTTAGATGTCAGACACCTAGGCTGCCAGTACCTCTGGGTCGATAGTCCATGTGTTGGATGATGCACCGCCGTTGATCAGAACAGACAGCGTATACGTAAGTTAGTGTCATTCAACACCAGCACATACTGTAAGTTCTTGTGAATCAGCTTTGTAAATCAAAGACAGGCAAGTCTGCACTTCCATCCCATATTCATTGTATTATAAGAAAATGTAAAGTAGAGGAGCACAGAGCCATAAGTAATCAAAATGTACTAGTGTCCAAATACTTTGATATCTGTCTAGTTATCCAAGATCCTTTTTTTCTGCAATACAGTTGACCAAAGCTATGCTTGGATACAAGACTGATGACTCAATAACCAGTATTGACAACAGTGAAGATGGTTGTGTCCCAGGGCCATCAGACGAAGGCAATTTCTATGAAGAAAATCTGACCGGTATGCCTATACCTTACATACACATGGACCTATTCTTAATTACAATGTCCTTTTCGACATGTTTTCCACTGATGTTTTCCAGGAGAGATGTCAGCGAATCGGGCTAAACAGCCAATGACCAAGGGAAAGCTGGGACAAAAGAGAGGCTCACACGGTAAGCATGTTTCCTGCTGCCTTCAGTCAGTGCATTTTCACTCTGTAGTGGCAACTTATGGCCGTACTGTGCTGGTCCAGATCAATCCTGTCTTTATCAGTTAGTGTATTTCCAACCATGCCAGCACAGAACGGTTCAGTTTGGATTGGACACAAGTCAAGATGTTAGATCTGGAACTAGTGTGTCAGGATAGATGATAACACAGAAGGATTACCACGCTTTACATTGCTTTTCTTGAGGGAGGGAACTTGATTTAATAGGTATTGCTTTTATTAGAAGGTTTACATTGCAAACAGATTGTTGGGCTTAGATTCCATACAGATCGAGTCTGTGAAATGCTGATATCAAGGCATTCTCCTCTCATATCCTTATCTTTGTAGTTATTTAGTTGGGATTGTTAGTTTAATCAAAACACGCTCTCTGCAGATACAGCTGTAACCTTGTAGAGTTAATACAGAGAGATGTTCAGGTACTGTATTGTAGTCAACCTTTATTTAATGTAGTCATTCATAATGCCATCTCTTTCCAAAGGTGCCAAAGGAACAAAAAGGTATTGGTCGACAATAGAGGTGGATGCAGTTGATTCCTTGATGAATTTTATCCGAATGGGAAAAACGCCTGGAAAACAAGACTGTGAGAAATGCATTGCTGCTTCTCCCCAAGCACTAGTAAACAGGGACTGGAGAGCAGTTAAGTTCTATGTGCACAACAGAATAGTTGCAGATCAGAGAAAATAAGTGTATGAGATGCTTCTGGCTATCTTGGTGTACTTCTGAGGATTTAATGGGACTTACTTAACCTAAACTCATAGGCAGATGACGAATGTCCTCTATCTCACTGTTACGATAGTCAAAATGAGTGGATCAAAACGCAGCGTGTTGAGTGCTCATATTTATTACTATAATGAAACACTTTAAAAAAAGAAACAAAAACGAAAGCAAACAGTTCCGTCAGGCAACAGACAACTAAAGGGAAAACAACTACCCACGAAAACCCAGGTGGGAAAAGGATGCCTAAGTATGGCTCCCAATCAGAGACAATGATAGACAGCTGCCTCTGATCAGGAACCATACCAGGCCAAAACATAGAAATAAAACACATAGAATGCCCACCCCATATCACACCCTGACCTAACTAAACAGAGAAAAATGGCTCTCTCAGGTCAGGGCGTGACACTCACTGTCCGGGGGAAGTTTTTCCAGGTGGGTGGTTCACTTTTGAAGTGACTAAGGTCTCAAGAATACAAAGCCTGCAGACTTTGAATGTTACAGAAAAAAAATCTAATCTAAACTATTAATCTGTTACTTGTATATATTGAATCCATTACTGAAATGGTTGTTCCAGTTTAAATACTTTACAGAAGAACTACACTACAGCTGTTGAGTTGCCATCCGTGTTGCATCATTGTGGCATTCTACATGAATATTTTCAGTCTTAAAATAGAATGAATGCGTTAAATATGGAGAATTTAAACTTGTTAATTATTTTACGCTTCCATTAGGTACAACGTAGGCAGTTGCATAGCTTTTATAGATTTCATAGGAGGCATTCTCTTCATGGATGATGGCAATGCATTGCAATGCGTTGAGTGGCTGCTGCCAACATACAGACTCAATCTCTAGCCACTTTAATAATTCGATGTAATAAATGTATCACTAGTCACTTAAACAATGCCGCTTTATATGTTTACATACCCTACATTACTCATCTCATATGTATATACTGTACCCTATACCATCTACTGCATCTTGCCTATGCTGTTCGGCCATCGCTCACCCTTATATTTATACGTATACATTGTTAATTATTCCTTTTAACTTGTGTATGAGGTAGTTGTCGTGAAATTGTTAGATTACTTGTTAAATGTTACTACACGGTCGGAACTAGAAGCTTCCAAGCATTTCGCTACACTCGCATAAACACCTGCTAACCATGTGTATGTGACCAATACGATTTGATTTGCAATGTACGGTTTCAAGTAGTTGGTAAAATTACAAGTGAACTTTTTTCAAGGAGTCAGTAACTTCTCGTCATTTCCTCATAATAGATTTTTTTCTAACTCATGAGTGTAATTTCTGTGCTTCTATGATGTCTGAAAGCATGGTCCTCAAAAGGTATTTATTTGTGAGGAGTCCTAAATTGGTTACAGATACAAGACTGTGTGCGTGCGTGTGTGCGGTTAGGTTTGAATCTTCTCTAACCTGTTAGGGATAGGGGGCAGTATTTACACGGCCGGATAAAAAAACGTACCCGATTTAATCTGGTTATTACTACTGCCCAGAAACTAGAATATGCATATAATTATTGGCTTTGGATAGAAAACACCCTAAAGTTTCTAAAACTGTTTGAATGGTGTCTGAGTATAACAGAACTCATATGGCAGGCAAAAACCTGAGAAGATTCCTTACAGGAAGTGGCCTGTCTGACAATTTCTTGGGCTTCTTGACTTTCTTTATTAAAAACTGAGGATCTTTGCTGTAACGTGACACTTCCTACGGCTCCCATAGGCTCTCAGAAACCGGGAAAAAGCTGAATGATGTCTTTGGAGCCCCTGGCTGAAAAACATTAGCGCATTTGGATGGTGGTCGATCAGAGTACAATGAGACTGAGGCGCGTGCATGAGGCGACCCCATGTTTTTTTCTCTGTCTTTGAACTAAAACACGGTTTCCCGGTCGGAATATTATCGCTTTTTTACGAGAAAAATTGCATAAAAATTGATTTTAAACAGCGGTTGACATGCTTCGAAGTACGGTAATGGAATATTTAGAATTTTTTTGTCACGAAACGCGTCGGGCGCGTCACCCTTTACCCTTTCGGATAGTGTCTTGAACGCACGAACAAAACAGAGGATATTTGAACATAACTATGGATTATTTTGAACCAAACCAACATTTGTTATTGAAGTAGAAGTCCTGGGAGTGCATTCTGACGAAGAACAGCAAAGGTAATCAAACTTTTGTAATAGTAAATCGGAGTTTGGTGAGTACCACACTTGGTGGGTGTCAAAATAGCTAGCCTGTGATGGCCGGGCTATCTACTCAGAATATTGCAAAATGTGCTTTCACCGAAAAGCTATTTTAAAATCGGACATAGCGAGTGCATAAAGGAGTTCTGTATCTATAATTCTTTAAATAATTTGTTTTTTGTGAACGTTTATCGTGAGTAATTTAGTAAATTCACCGGAAGTTTGCGGTGGGTATGCTAGTTCTGAACGTCACATGCTAATGTAAAAAGCTGGTTTTTGATATAAATATGAACTTGATTGAACAAAACATGCATGTATTGTATAACATAATGTCCTAGGAGTGTCATCTGATGAAGATCATCAAAGGTTAGTGCTGCATTTAGCTGTGGTTTGGGTTTATGTGACATTATATGCTAGCTTGAAAAATGGGTGTCTGATTATTTCTGGCTGGGTACTCTGCTGACATAATCTAATGTTTTGCTTTCGTTGTAAAGCCTTTTTGAAATCGGACAGTGTGGTTAGATTAACGAGAGTCTTGTCTTTAAAATGGTGTAAAATAGTCATATGTTTGAGAAATTGAAGTAATAGCATTTCTAAGGTATTTGAATAACGCGCCATGGGATTCCACTGGCTGTTGAGTAGGTGGGACGATTTCGTCCCACCTACCCTAGAGGCTAACCTGCTCTGTTTTGTTGGCCTCTGGAAACACCTCTGGTTGCCAGCGCTCTCTGTGATAGAAGATTAGCCTTAGCGCAGCAGCTGTGGCAGACAGATTCTGCTAGTGAGCGTAAACTGAGAGCGCTCAGCTGATTAACCCCTACACTGCCAGCCAGGGAAATTGAAATGTATGCAAATATTTCCCAGTTTATGCAAATACTTGCACCATGACGTGAAACCATGAAAGAAAGAAGGCCTTGTTTCAGTTATGGTGATGCACAATCACATGTAGCCTAACTAACCTAACCTTCCTGAGAGTATGATGGAAAGTGTTCATATGTAACCGAACATCCTTCTATGCTTTGCTCTCTCTCTCGCTCTTCTTTCTTGAACCAGTTCTAGAACAGCTGATACAGACATACTTCTGTGCTTAGTCACAGCTTTCTCATGCATGTTTCTAGAGAGAAACTGGGTACGATGCATGACTGATCTTACAGTGCAATGTAAGATCTTTGCACTGGCCCCAATAAATCTCTACAAAAATGTGGTAACACCTCTTAAACTTGAGTGATATCTTTATAATGCTAGTAAGCTTTGGGCTTTGGTGGAGAAAATGTGTTTCGGAATGAACCTTAGACAACAATACATAAGTTGCCAAAAAGTATTTGTTATGATGGACTGTGAAAAACCCAAGGGATAATCATCTATTAGTGTACTGTGTGAGAGCAGATATGACATTTTCTGTCATTTAAATAGTTGAGGCTGTGTGTAAGTTCAGATGGTGTTCAAAATGTGAAGAATTATGGCACTAAGGTGTGAGTCAGATGTGCCTCCTTCGGATTAATACAAATTTGAATCGGACCTTCACTTCTATTAGTCCGGTCAGCACTTACCTCTTCTCCTTGGTCAACAAATCAACAAATCCAATGAAGAAATAAACATTCTACTAAAAGGGTATACTTCATAGCTCACAAGAAACCAACAACACACACCACCGATAATTTTCAACTTCAATAAAACTTTATAGAAACAGAATTCTTTGGAACATGCTGATGATAAATTAACATTTGCCTAACTGGAATAACAAGTGTATTAATATTAATCTCTAGTTGATACTGATGGACATATTCCATCATCACACCAGCGTACTAGATACTCTGGATACTCCCAAGGTGTTGAAGCAGTCCATCTTCAGGAAGAGAACACTCTTCGAGAAGCTACACACCCCAGGGATGAAAGTACTTTGACAGCTTGTGGCTCCTGTTGGGTCTCATAGGAAAAGTCTGTTCCAACAGTACTTCCGACAGTAGCTGCTGCTGCTCATGCACAACAGCCTGGATCGGTGGGCGCTGGATCATTTCTGTCACCTGCCCTTTGTGCTTTGGGGTTGAAAGGGCAGTGGAGGATGTAGGATGGAAGGTAGAGCAGACACTGGGATGATGCTGGCTGATCCTCTCTGGTCCATGGGAGGCCATGAGGTCTCAATAGGGCTCCCAATTGGCGCAGCGGTCTAAGGCATTGGTCCCATAGGGCAGCGCACAATTTGTCCTGTGTCGTCCGGGTTAGGGTTTGGCCAGGGGTGGGTCGTCATTGTAAATAAGAATTTGTTCTTAACTAACTTGCCTATTTTAAATAAAGGTAAAAAATGTTTTAAAAAATGAAGATGTGTGTGTTTGCGACCCCTACAACTGGCTTTGCTCCATCTCTTCAGAAATAGGCTCTTCATCCTCCTCCAAGAACGAGGGCAGTGATGGAGCGACACACACTGGGAAGAAAGGCCCAGACTTAAAGCTAACGTCCCAGTGAATGGGCTTCACTCTCTTCCTGCGCCCTCGTTGGCTATTCTCTCGCTTGGCCTTGGCACGGGAGGCGGGCATGTTGCATCGCTTGATAGGAGGCTGTTCTGCCAGTGGGACCAAGGGGGTCAAGAGGATTTCAAAGGGGCACTTCTCACCCGCCTGCACGGCTCTCCTACTGGTCAGTAAAGCGGAGTGGTTGGTGTGACCTGTGTGGCTGGGCATAGGTCTTGGCAGGGGGTGACAGCCATCATCTCCACCTATGTTAGCTGGGTGGCAGACTAAAGGTGGACCACAGAGGAACATCCTCTCAGTGCTACTGAAGGACAGGGGCTCAGAGGGTAATATGATTTGTTTGTCACCCAGTTGTTCTGGTAGCTGCTGGTCCAGCATAGCAGACTGGATCTGTAAGAGCTGGATCCTCTTTGACACACGCCGTGATCTGGCGTTGGCAGGCCGGGCTGGCACTGGGGAGGCAGGTGGGGCAGGCACTCGGCTGGAAGGAACCGGAGAAGCAGATGGAGTAGGCACCAGAAGGTCAGGCACATGGCTGATCATTGGGGTAGGCAATGGGATGGCCATCTGGGCAGGTGAGGCTGACACTGCAATGGTTGGCAGCACAGGGAAAGAATTGGTTCTCTCCCTCCTATCCATGGAGTTTATAACCTCTAAGGTCTGGTTAGGGAACCTCAGAGTGCTGCCATCAGTATGTCTTGTTATCCTAGCTATCCCGGTCTTTGGTCGAGCCAGGCTTCTGCTGGCCTGGACCTCCGGCTGTAGGACATCCACAGGAGAACATGGCGGCTGCAAGAGGCTGCCGTCGGACAGAGACCGTCTGGCTTGAGCAGGAGGAGAGCGGGGCCTTTGGTCCTGGATGTTAGACCTCTGGAGAGGATGGGTCTGGATCCTGACCTCAGACTGGCTGCATGGAGTCCCAGATAAAGGAGCTACTGCCTTGGCTGCAGTGGAGCATACATTGGGCCTCCTAGGGATGCTTCCTGGTGTCTGTGGTCTGCTGGATTTAACCTCTGGCTCCTGCTTGTGGCTGGAGGTCAATGTGCTCCCTCCGGTTTTGGTTTTGACCGGACCCAGACGCTTGTTACCCATCTGTCCCTCCAGCTGCAGACGAGGTATGCGAGGCACCTTGAGGGTGTTTTTGATCCTTTGGACAGTGAGAGAGGTCACAGTGAGCATTGGGAGCCTGATGGGTGGAGTGGCCATTGGAAGCCTTCCCATGTCAGCCCTCTCTTTAGTCACATCCATGTTGTGGAAGTGGGATCGGCTATTCTTTCTCCCTGGTGGCATTGACTGTAGGACAATATCACTAGCACTCCGGACACTGAGGATGTCTGTCAGGCTGTTCTCAGAACTGTTCTGACTGGTCTCTTGTGTCTTAGTCCTGGACATCACTCTGTCTTTCATGGCTGTGAGAGTCACAGTGGAGGAGCAAACAACAACAAAAAGCATGTTTGAGAAAAATAATATAGAATAAATTACATATATTACAATAGAATTTGATCAAAGTTGTTATTATAAACTAGTGTTTTTCCACTTTCAAAAGACATTCCAATTCCTGCCAAAATGTTCATGAATTCATAAAAATGAAAGATTCACAGACTAAGGCCTACCTTCAATTTGGACTTCCAGATAATTTGCACACGTAGGATTTGACTATAAAGTTTCAACAATGTATAATTGAAAACAGAAACACAAGACTACAAAACCTAGTTTTAAATCACAAATCACAAAATATAACAGTTTTTGACAGTTATTGATCAAATAAAGTTCTCATAAGATAAAAGTAATGTATTTGAGATTATTTCATTAAATTATAGGTCCTACCTCAGTTCAGGAAGAGCGTCAATGACCTGTCTATGGATTGTCTTAGTTTAACAAAAGAATGCTTCATTATGACATCATGTACATTATGACATAGTAGCCGTCCACATCCTAAAAGTTTGTCAAAACCACTTGAATAGGCATGAAATTGAATAAAAATAATAGTTTGACAGTAATTTTTCAGTTTATTGGCTTTTATTTTCATTACAGTAGTGGTTTTGAATTTATTAAAATGAGAGTAGGCCTAGTGAGTTTCGTAGAACTCGATCGCTCATTGAACATCTGTGTGGAACATTCCCAGCTGACGCTGCACAAACGCTTTTAAAAGAAATTCACGATTTTAGTTTCATATTCAACTTATCAGCATATATGCACGGCAAATCAATTCCCAGTAATCAAATAAATCTGAAAATCGCAATTATCTATTTATTATAGCATCCTCTTAGAACGAGAATCACTGTGGTGTCAATGTTTTTGATTATGTCCAAGTAGGAACATAGCTATAGGTATTTTGACTATACTACAATAGTGGTAGTTGTGTGTGTTTTCTTGTCGTTCATTCGTTTTGAGTCAGCGCTAAACCCAACTCAACCAAAAATAAAAGTTAAAGAATGGAATTAAGCCAGTGTCTTAGATTGAACTATCCAAGCAGTTAATATATCCTTTAAATGTTGATATTTGGTTGCGTTGTCAACTAAACACAATTCAATATTACTTTTGTAATACAGTAAATAGCCTAAAGTTAAGGCTATCTTACAAACTAATGTAACAGTTTTTATTCAACCGTAAAATAAGTAACAGATCCATGGCCACATTTTGAGGTTACTGTAACTAACGTTACATACAATTAAATGTATAATCATATAAAGCGTGCATGTTCAAGGTAGCATGCATACTGTAGGTTGTGGCGGATCTGTGGAGATATTCACAATTGCTGTAGTCTGTAGAATCTCGAACGGCATTGACCACTTGCAGCATGTACTTTTTAATGTAATCTCATCTTCAAATCAGGTCATTTGGTTCTGCTATTTGACGAAGCACAGTGTGGTTTAGTCGCCAGGGTTGTGGGTGCGATTCCCACGGGTGACCAGTGTGACCGTATGCTAAATGACTAAAACGTAATTAACCAGTGGTGGAAAAAGTACTCAATTGTCATACTTGAGTAAAAGTAAAGTTACCTTAGTAGAAAATGACTCCAATAAAAGTCAGCCAATAAAATACTACTTGAGTAAAAGTCTAAAAGTGATCGACTGGCTGGCTGGCTAGATGGCTAGCGTGATGATGACTAGCGAGGTCAAGTTGGATCATAGCTAATGTTGGCTGTACTATTTAGCCAGCTCGCTAAGTTTCCAAGGGTGTTGCCATAGCTACTATACATCCACACTAAGCCAGGTAGTTACATTTTTGCTGTATACTTGTATTTTACGTAGAGAAGTCCAGTCAGGTTTGGTTAAATAGTTATGTGGCTTTTGACTGGGTTTCAAGCCTGACTATGTTGTTTATTACTTCAGGGAACTTTAGCTACTATTATGTTTGCTGGCTTGTTTATTGTTAGAGATAAATGCTAGCATTACTGATACCGAGACAGGGATAAGCTACTCGCTGGCCGCCTAATTGCCAGCTAGCTGATAGCTTTACACTTGTGTATGTGCGTACGTTTGTGTGTGTGTGTATATATACATAATATTTTTTGGGGGACGGTGAACTCAGGAGGATGGTGATTGTTTAACCTGTTAGGGACAGATGTTCCGCTAGCGGAACGCCTCACCAATATCCAATGGTATAGAGTGGTGCGAATTACAAATACCTCAAAAATGCAAAAACTTCAAGTTTTCAAACATATGACTATTTTACACCATTTTAAAGACAAGACTCTCCTTTATCTAACCACATTGTCCGATTTCAAAAAGGCTTTACAACGAAAGCAAAACATTAGATTATGTCAGGAGAGTACCCAGCCCGAAATAATCACACACCCATTTTTCAAGCTAGCATATATGTCACAAAAACCAAAACCACAGCTAAATGCAGCACTATCCTTTGATGATCTTCATCAGATGACACTCCTAGGACATTGTTATACAATACATGTTTTGTTCAATCAAGTTCATATTTATATCAAAAAACAGCTTTTTACATTAGCATGTTTTGTTCAGAACTAGCATACCCACCGAAAACTTCCTGTGAATTTACTAAATTACTCACGATAAACGTTCACAAAAAACATAATTATTTAAAGAATTATAGATACAGAACTCCTTTATGCAATCGCGGTGTCCGATTTTAAAATAGCTTTTCGGTGAAAGCAGATTTTGCAATATTCTGAGTAGATAGCCCGGCCATCATGGCTAGCTATTTTGACACCCACCAAGTTTGGCACTCACCAAACTCAGATTTACTATAAGAAAAATTGGATTACCTTTGCTGTTCTTCGTCAGAATGCACTCCCAGGACTTCTACTTCAACACCCAATGTTGTTTTGGTTCCAAATAATCCATAGTTATATCCAAATACCTCCGTTTTGTTCGTGCATTCAAATCAAAATCCGAAGGGTGACGAGCTGGCGCGTTTCGTGACAAATTCAAAATATTCCATTACCGTACTTCGTAGCATGTCAAACGCTGTTTAAAATACATTTTTATGCGATTTTTCTCATAAAATAGTGATAATATTGCAACCGGGAGACGTTGTATCCGTTCAAACACTGAAAGAAGAAAATGGAGTCGTCACATGCACGCGCGCACCAGTGCCATTGTTCTCAGAAGTACCACTCTCCAAAACCCCTACTGTTTTTCGCCCAGAGACTGCAGAGTTATCATTCCACGTTCTGGCGCCTTCTGAGAGCCAATGAAAGCCTTAGAAAATGTCACGTTACAGCAGAGATCCTGTATTTTGATAAAGAGGCTACAGAAGGCCAAGAAATGGTCAGACAGGGTACTTCCCATATAGAATCTTCTCAGGTTTTGGCCTGCCATATGAGTTCTGTTACACTCACAGACACCATTCAAACAGTTTTAGAAACTTTAGGGTGTTTTCTATTCAAATCAAACTTTTGTTATTGACCAAATACCTATTTTCCACCATCATTTGCAAATAAATTCATTAAAAACCCTACAATGTGATTTTCTGATTTTATTCTCTCATTTTGTCTGTCATAGTTGACGTGTACCTATGATGAAAATTACAGGCCTCTCTCATCTTTTTAAGTGGGAGAACTTGCACAATTGGTGGCTGACTAAATACTTTTTTGCCCCACTGCCCTGCTGGCTTCAGTACCAGTCAGTAGAGAAGAAGATGGAGGTTTGGCACATACTTGCTAAATAATCCTACATTTGTAAAATTTCTGAACACTCATAAAGACATATTTTTTAGCACCAATATCAACTCTGCCTCCCCCCTAATTTTATGGGAAGCTCTCCTTGCATATCTGAGGGGGCAAATCATATCCTTTAGTTCAGGTGCTCATAAGATGTATAAGGCTCAAGTAGATTCGTTGGAGAATGAAATTAGAGATCTGGAAAATGAACATAGTGTAACATTTGACGACTCAATTCTACAAAAATTGGACTCAAAGCGATTGGAATATAACACCCTGACGACCCATAAAGCGGAAAATGCTCTTAGGAGAACAAAACAAAACCACTACGAACATGGAGATAAAGCAGGAAAGTTGCTTGCTTGGCAGATAAGACGAGAGGATGCTAGTAGAGTTATTAGCTCTATTAAGCTACCCAATAACACAGTTGTTCACAGTCCTGAGGAAATTCATCTAGTCTTCAATGAGTTTTATGAAACATTGTACAAGTCTGAAGGGGATGCCCCTGCCACAATGCAGGAGTTTTTGAACAAGCTCAATTTACAAACTTTAACTGATGAGGATAGAGAGCACTTGGAGAAAGAGATTACATCAGAGGAAATTAGGGAATCCATTTTCAACACTGCTGGGGGAAAGTCACCAGGGTTAGTCAGATTCCCTATTGAATTCTATCGATCCTTTTTACCCAAACTATTTGAGCCTCTTTGCAGTATAGAGACAGAAAAGCTCCCAGACACACTTGAACAGGCACTGATCACAGTTTTGTTAAAACCTGGGAAAGATCCTATGCTTTGTGGGTCATATAGACCAATATCTCTATTGAACACTTCATATAAGATTCTTGCGAAACTCATAGCTCTTAGACTGGATAAGGTTCTACTGGACTTGGTTGATATGGACCAACAGGCTTTGTAAGAAACCGCTCATCTGCTGATAATATCAGAAGATGATTTAATATTATGCATTATGTAGAGAATGACCAAGAATCTGTAGTAGCGGCTTCATTAGATGCGGAAAAAGCTTTTGACCGCATAGAATGGAACTACCTGTTTGAAGTTTTACAGAGGATGAATATTGGATCTAAGTATGTAGGTCTGATTAGATTACTGTACAAATGTCCGGTAGCTCAGATCCTGACTAATGGAAACATTTCCTCACAGTTCTCCCTATCACGTGGCACAAGACAGGGTTGTCCCGCTAGTCCGCTCCTTTTGTCTTTGGCTATAGAGCCACTGGCAGAAGCATTTAGATGTCATCCATCCATCCATGGTGTTCGTATAGGTGGGCGTGAACATCTGGTCTCGCTATATGCCGATGACATTTTCTTTACCTCACCAAAACAGAAATTTCACTCCGAACATTAGTTGACATCCTGAAAGAATATGGGACTTTTTCAGGATATAAAATAAACCTATCGAAGAGTATAATTATGCCTTTTAACAGGGCAGCTATGCAGAACCCAGTCTTAGACCAACCATTTTCTTAGAAACCACAGAAAATGACATATCTTGGATTGCAAATTCCTTCTGAAATTATTAAGACATATCAACTGAACTATACTCCACTTCTCAAAAAGGTTGGGGAAAAATTGGAAAGATGACGGGATATACCAATTTCTCTTATCGGGCGGGTCAATTGTATAAAGATGAATATATTACCAAAATTCTTGTACCTTTTCCAAACAACTTAATAGGAATATTTCTTCATTTCTGTGGAGTTTTGCTAGGTTTCATAAACAACCCTTTCATTAAAAACACTTTAAATATATGGATTGAAGTCTGTAAACAAACAGAAGGGCTTAGATCTATATATGAACAAACCGCTTTCTATAATAACCCCATCTTACCCAAAGCCCTGAGAGATGGTATTACATTTTCTTGGTTCAACAAAGGAATTAAAACATTTGGTAATCTCTATAGAGAAGGAGAACTACTGTCCTTTCAACAACTGGCATCTCATTTTCAGTTACCTCAAACTCTTCTCTTCAAGTACCTACAGGTTAGGCATTATATTGCCACTCAGCAGGGAGGTAGGATTCAGCCCATGATTAAACTGTTAGGGTTTGACCAACTATTTGTTTGCATAACTATATATGATAAGAGCATACTGCTGTGTGAGAGGAAGGGGCTCATGGGATGTTGAGTCATATGGAAAGAATGCAGATGCTGTAAATCAGGGATATGGAAGAGCATGTTAAGATAAGGGCAGGATATGGGTGAAATTTATATGCGGAGGGGTGTCGGGGTTTTAGAGAACTGTGCATTGTGCAGTCACAAGATAAATCGACTGCCAAAGATAATAACTACGGCCGGCAACAGGAGGCGTCTCGAGGTTGGGACCAACCTGCACGCCAACGATAGGAGGAGTAAGTTTAAGTGTTTGCATTAATTAAAGTACAAAGAAATCAGAAGTTACTATGTGCTGACTATTTTGTTCAGATACCAGACTCGAATTGACGCGACCTGACAAAACCTAAAACTGATAAATTGTGGCTGGAGAGGAAAGGGGTAACAGGTTTCATTTCCTACATGTACTTTAGGCTTCAAGCTCTGTTGAGGAATGATGAACCTCTGAAAGCTTGCATGAAGTGGCATGATGACCTTGGTCTCATTTTTGAGGATAAGAAATGGGGAAAGCTCTTTTTAGATGCTCAGCGTCTTTCATTTAACACAAGGCACAAGTTGATGCAATTCAATATTTTACATAGGGTCTACTTTACACCAGAGAGACTGTACAAGATCAATTCTAAATATTCAACATTTTGCCCAAGGTGTAAAACGGGAGTGGGCTGTCACGACTTTCACCGAAGTCGGTTCCTCTCCTTGTTCGTTCGGCGGTCGGCGTCACCGGTCTTCTAGCCATCGTCGAACCACTTTTCATTGTCCATTTGTCTTGTTTTCCTACACACCTGGTTCTCATTTCCCTCATTAAATGTTGTGTATTTAACCCTCTGTTCACCCCATGTCTTTGTGTGGAATTGTTTGTTGTAAGTGCTTGTGCACATGTTTACTGGTGCGCGTCGGGTTTTGTACCCATGTTGGTTATTTCTTTATGCCGTTGGTTTTCAAATTAAACTGCTCCGTTCTGCTCTCCTGTGTCTGACTTCACTGCCACCAGTTACGCACCCCTTACATGGGCACACTTATGCATATGTTTTTGTCTTGCCATGAACTAAGCAATTATTGGAAAGACATTATTCAGATCTTATCACAGGTCACTAATATGACGGTAGCACTAGATCCTTCCCATATTCTTCTTGGAGATGATTCTGTTCTACCAGTTAATATTTGTATCAATACCAGATTCATTAAATTGGCAGTCATTGCAGCCAGTAAATGCACAGCTATTATATGGAAGTGTTACGCCTTCAGCGGAGGTCTGCAGCCCAGAGCCTTCAGCGGAGGTCTGCAGCCCAGAGCCTTCAGCGGAGGTTTGCAGCCCAGATCCTCCAGCGGCGGCTTGGAGGTCGGAACCTCCAGCAGTGGTCTACAGCACAGTGATTCCGGTAAGGATCTACAGTCCGATTCCTCCAATCATGATCCATAGGCCTATGTTACAGAAGCGGAGGGATCTGCGGGCGGAATGAAGGTTACGCCCTGAGCCAGAGCCACCTCCGTTGCTGGAGGATCGGGAGAAGAGGAGGGTTCTGGGTGGAGCACATGAGCCACCATAGACTTGTCACCCTCCCTGCCCTCCCTTTGTGTTTGGGGTTGTTGTTGTTGGGTTTTTTGGTTTGGGTGGAGTCGGAGTCTGCACCTTTGATGGGGGTCCTGTCACGTCCTGACCCTGGTATGAGGTAATTTATCCCTAGTAGATTGGTCAGGGTCTGACAGGGGGGTGTTTTGTCTATGTGTTTTGGGTTTTCTGTTTTCTATGTGGATTGTCCAGAGTTTCATTCTATGTTGTCATTTTCTATGTTGTGGCCAGGTAAGGTTTCCAATCAGAGGCAGCTGTCTATCGTTGTCTCTGATTGGAAGCCATACTTATGTAACAGTGTAGGTTCCGTCCCCCTCTTCGCCCCAACCCGGGCTCGAACCAGGGACCCTTGCACACATCAACAACTGACACCCCACGAAGCATCGTTACCCATCGCGCCACAAAAGCCACGGCCCTTGCAACGCAAGGGGAAACCCTACTTCAAGTCTCAGAGCGAGTGACGTCACCGATTGAAACGCTATTAGCGCGCACCACCGCTAACTAACTAGCCATTTCACATCGGTTACACTTAGGCAGCCTGTTTTCCTTTGGGGTTTGTGGGTAGTTGTTTCCGTTTAGTCTAGAGTACCTGACGAGACTGTTGGTCGTTTTATTGTTTTGTTGTTTAAGTGTTTTCATTAAAAATCAAAGAATGAGCACTATACACGCTGCGCCTTGGTCTCCATTCAACGACCCCTGTGACAGGAAGTGTGACACTCCGCCAAGCAAGCAGATGTGGCTAAAAGAACTATCTTCCTATAATCCATCTGAAAGAATAACATACAATTTACGTAATAAACCCTTTGAATTTACTGATGTCTGGGGGACTTTCAGCAGTTTCTAGAGACGTCACCTTAGCTGCCTCATTACTACTTTCTTAATTAATGTATTATTATTTGTTTTTATGTTGAATCATTTATTTTCTAGCATGGAATGTGAAGGTCATTCTGTTTCTTTTTTTGTTGTTAATCAGTGAAGCTAATACCGGCAGAGGGGAGGGAGGGGGGTGTTCCTGTGTTGGGGAGGGAAGGGTTTTGCACGATGTCCACCCATGTAGCATGGTGTTTTGTGTAGGTGGAAGGAATAACGGGGCATTATCTGTGTCATATTTTGATGATTGTTAAATTGTAAAAAAAAAAAGAAATGGCAATAAATATATTGTACAAAAAAAATGTAGTAGTTTTTCCACCACTGGTTATTTACGTTTTAGTCATTTAGCATACGTGGGAATCGCACCCACAACCCTGGTGACTAAACCACACTGTGCTTCATCAAATAGCAGAACCAAATTACCTGGTTTGAAGTTGAGATTACATTAAAAGTACATGGTGCAAATGATCAATGCCGTTCGAGATTCTACATATACTACAGCAATTGTGAATATCTCCACAGAGCCGCCACAACCTACAGTATGCATGCTATCTTGAACATGCACGCTTTATATGATTAACGTTACATACGAATAAATGTATAGTTACAGAAACCTTAAAATGTGGCCATGGATCTGTTACTTATTTTAAGGTTGAATAAATATTGTTAGATTAGTTTGTAAGAGCCTTAACTTTAGGCTATTTACTGTATTACAAAAGTAATATTGAATTGTGTTTAGTTGACAACGCAACCAAATATCAACATTTAAAGGATATATTAACTGCTTGGATAGTTCAATCTAAGGCACTTGCTTAATTCCATTCTTTAACTTGTATTTTTGGTTGAGTTGGAGACGTGCAGCCAACATCTAATTTATTAACATGTTTTGTCGACAATTTAACAGGCTATTTATTGTATTTCAAAAATGATATTGAAATGTGTTTGGTCGACAACATCAATTTAGGCATCAGGCATGTCACTTCCCCCATTGGCTGACGGTGCTAATACCGAATGGGACCAAACTATTGTGGGTTTAGCATTCAAAACGAATGCACGACAAAAAAAACACACAAATACTACTATTATAGTATAGAAGTAAAAATACCTGTAGCTATGTTCCTATTTGGACATAATCAAAAACATTGACACCACAGCGTTTCTCGTTCTAAGAGGAGCTATACTAAATAGATAATTGTGATTTTCAGATTTATTTGAGTACTGGGAATTTATTTGCCGTGCATATATGCTGATGAATTGAATATGAAACTAAAGTCGTGAATGTTTTTCAAAGGCGTCTGTGTGGCGTCAGCTGCAAACGTTCCACACAGATGTTCAATGAGCGATCGAGTTCTACGAAACTCACTAGGCCTACTCTCATTTTAATAAATTCAAAACGACTACTGTAATGATAATAAAAGCCAATAAACTGAATAATTACTGTCAAACTTATTTTTATTCAATTGTTGAATTAGGCCTATTGTATTTAATTTTACATTTCATGCCTATTCAAGTGGTTTTGACAAACTTTTAGGATGTGGACGGCTACTATGTCATAATGTACATGATGTCATAATGAAGCATTCTTTTGTTAAAATAAGACAATCCATAGACAGGTCATTGACGCTCTTCCTGAACTGAGGTAGGACCTATAATTTAATGAAATAATCTCAAATACATTACTTTTATTTTATGAGAACTTTATTTGAACAATAACTGTCAGAAAACGTATGTTATGTGATTTGTGACAAAAAAGTTTTTGTTTTAAACTAGGTCTTGTGGTCTTGTGTTTCTGTTTTCAAGAATATATTGTTGAAACTGTATAGTCAAATCCTACGTGTGCAAATTATCTGGAAGTCCAAATTGAAGGTAGGCCTTAGTCTGTTAATCTTTCATTTTTATGAATTTATGAACATTTTGGAAGGAATTGGAATGTCCTTTGAAAGTGGAAAAACACTAGTTTATAATAACAACTTTGATCAAATTCTATTGAAATATATGTCATTTATTCTATATTCTTATTCTCAAACATGCTTTTTGTTGTTGTTTGCTACTCCACTGTGACTCTCAGCCATGAAAGACAGAGGGAAGTCCAGCTCACCGTTGGCTAGGACACAAGAGACCAGTCAGAACAGTTCTGAGAACAGCCTGACAGACATCCTCAGTGTCCGGAGTGCCAGTGATATTGTCCTACAGCCAATGCCACCAGGGAGAAAGAATAGCCGATCCCACTTCCACAACATGGATGTAACAAAAGAGAGGGCTGACATGGGAAGGCTTCCAATGGCCACTCCACCCGTCAGGCTCCCAATGCTCACTGTGACCTCTCTCACTGTCCATAAGATCAAAAACACCCTCAAGGTGACTGGCATGCCTTGTCTACAGCTCGAGGGCCAGATGGGTAGTAAGCGTCTGGGTCCGGTCAAAACCAAAACCGGAGGGAGCACATTGACCTCCAGCCACAAGCAGGAGCCAGAGGTTAAATCCAGCAGACCACAGACACCAGGAAGCATCCCTAGGAGGCCCAATGTATGCTCCACTGCAGCCAAGAAAGTAGCTTCTTTATCTGGGACTCCATGCAGCCAGTCTGAGGTCAGGATCCAGGCCCATCCTCTCCAGAGGTCTAACATCCAGGACCAAAGGCCCCGCTCTCCTCCTGCTCAGGCCAGACGGTCTCTGTCCGACGGCAGCCTCTTGCAGCTGCCATGTTCTTCTGTGGATGTCCTCCAGCCGGAGGTCCAGGCCAGCAGAAGCCTGGCTCGACCCAAGACCGGGATAGCTAGGATAACAAGACATACTGATGGCAGCACACTGAGGTTCCCTAACCAGACCTTAGAGCTTATAAACTCCATGGATAGGAGGGAGAGCACCAATTCTTTCCCTGTGCTGCCAACCATTGCAGTGTCAGCCTCACCTGCCCAGATGGCCATCCCATTGCCTACCCCAATGATCAGCCATGTGCCTGACCTTCTGGTGCCTACTCCATCTGATTCTCTGGTTCCTTCCAGCCGAGTGCCTGCCCCACCTGCCTCCCCAGTGCCAACCCGGCCTGCCAACGCCAGATCACGGCGTGTGTCAAAGACGATCCAGCTCTTACAGATCCAGTCTGCTATGCTGGACCAGCAGCTACCAGAACAACTGGGTGACAAACAAATCATATTACCCTCTGAGCCCCTGTACTTCAGTAGCACTGAGAGGATGTTCCTCTGTGGTCCACCTTTAGTCTGCCACCCAGCTAACGTAGGCGGAGATGATGGCTGTCACCCCCTGCCCAGAGCTACGCCCAGCCACACAGGTCACACCAACCACTCCGCTTTACTGACCAGTAGGAGAGCAGTGCAGGCCAGCGAGAAGTGCCCCTTTGAAATCCTCTTGACCCCCTTGGTCCCACTGGCAGAACAGCCTCCTATCAAGCGATGGCACATGCCCGCCTCCCGTGCCAAGGCCAAGCGGGAGAATAGCCAACGAGGGCGCAGGAAGAGAGTGAAGCCCATTCACGGGGACGTTAACTTTAAGTCTGGGCCTTTCTTCCCAGTGTGTGGCTCTCCATCACTGCCCTCGATCTTGGAGGTGGATGAAGAGTCTTTCTGAAGAGATGGAGCAAAGCCAGTTGTAGGGGGTCACTTTATTTAAATAGGCAAGTTAGTTAAGAACAAATTCTTATTTACAATGACGGCCTACCCCTGCCAAACCTTAACCCGGACGACACTGGACCAATTGTGTGCCACCTTATGGGACCAGTGCCTTAGACCGCTGTGCCATTCGGGAGCCCTCATGGCCTCCCATGGACCAGAGAGGATCAGCCAGCATCATCCCAGTGTCTGCTCTACCTTCCATCCTAGTTCCTCCACTGCCCTTTCAACCCCAAAGCACAAAGGGCAGGTGACAGAAATGATCCAGCGCCCACCGATCCAGGCTGTTGTGCATGAGCAGCAGCAGCTACTGTCGGAAGTACTGTTGGAACAGACTTTTCCTATGAGACCCAACAGGAGCCACAAGCTGTCAAAGTACTTTCATCCCTGGGGTGTGTAGCTTCTCGAAGAGTGTTCTCTTCCTGAAGATGGACTGCTTCAACCCCTTGGGAGTATCCAGAGTATCTAGTACGCTGGTGTGATGATAGAATATGTCCATCAGTATCAACTAGAGATTAATATTAATACACTTGTTATTCCAGTTAGGCAAATGTTAATCAGCATGTTCCAAAAAAATTATGTTTCTATAAAGTTTTATTGCAGTTGAAAATGATCTGTGGTGTGTGTTGTTGGTTTCTTGTGAGCTATGAAGTATACAATTTTAGTAGAATGTTTATTTCTTCATTGGATTTGTTGATGTGTTGCCCAAGGAGAAGAGGTAAGTGCTGACCGGACTAATATAAGTGAAGGTGTTTCCAGAGGCCAACAACACAAAGCAGGTTAGAGAAGCTTCAAACCTAACTAACCACACACGCACAAACACTGTAACCAATTTAGGACTCCTCACAAATACATACCTTTTGAGGACCATGCTTTCCAGGCATCATAGAAGCACAGAAATTACACTCATGAGAAAGAAAAAAAATCTATTGAGTTAATCACGTAAAGTTTCTGACTCCTTGAAAAAAGTTCACTTGTAATTTTAACAACTTCTTGAAACCGTACATTGCAAATCAAATTGTATTGGTCACATACACATGGTTAGCAGATGTTTATGTGAGTGTAGCAAAATGCTTGTCATCTTCTAGTTCCGACCATGCAGTAATATCTAACAAGTAATCTAACAATTTCACGACAACTACCTTATACACACACAAGTGTAAAGGAATAATTAACAATATGCACATATAAATATAAGGATGAGCGATGGCCGAACGGCATAGGCAAGATGCAGTAGATGGTATAGAGTACAGTATATACATATGAGATGAGTAATGTAGGGTATGTAAACATTATATAAAGTGGCATTTTTTAAGTGACTAGTGACACATTTATTACATCGAATTATTAAAGTGGCGAGAGATTGAGTCTGTATGTTGGCAGCAGCCACTCAATGCATTGCAATGCATTGCCGTCATCCATGGAGTGAATGCCTCCTATTGAAATCTATAAAAGCTATCCAACTGCCTACGTTGTACCTAATGGAAGCGTAAAATAATTAACAAGTTTAAATTCCCCCTATTTGACGCATTCATTCTATTTTAAGACTGAAAATATTAATGTAGAATGCCACAATGATGCAACACGGATGGCAACTCACCGGCTGTAGTGTAGTACTTCTGTAAAGTATTTAAACTGGAACAACCATTTCAGTAATGGATTCAATATATCCAAGTTACAGATTAATAGTTTAGATATTTTTTTCTTTTCTTTCTGTAACATTCAAAGTCAGCAGGCTTTGTATTCTTGAGACCTTAGTCACTCCAAAAGTGAACCACCCACCTGGAAAAACTTCCCCCGGACAGTGAGTGTCATGCCCTGACCTGAGAGAGCCATTTTTCTCTGTTTAGTTAGGTCAGGGTGTGATATGGGGTGGGCATTCTATGTGTTTTATTTCTATGTTTTGGCCGGGTATGGTTTCCAATCAGAGGCAGCTGTCTATCGTTGTCTCTGATTGGGAGCCATACTTAGGCAGCCTTTTCCCACCTGGGTTTTTGTGGGTAGTTGTTTTCCGTTTAATTGTCTGTGGCCTGACGGAACTGTTTGCTTTCGTTTTGGTTTATTTGTTTAAGTTTTTCATTATAGTAATAAACATGAGCACTCAACACGCTGCGTTTTGATCCACTCCTTTTGAGGATCGTAACAGTGAGATAGAGGACATTCGTCATATGCCTATGAGTTTAAGTCAAGTAAGTCCCATTAAATCCTCAGAAGTACACCAAGATAGCCAGAAGCATCTCATACACTTATTTTCTCTGATCTGGAACTATTCTGTTGTGTACATAGAAATGTACTGCTCTCCAGTCCCTGTTTACTAGTGCTTGGGGAGAAGAAGCAATGCATTTCTCAGTCTTGTTTTTCCCATTCGGATAAAATTCATCAAGGAATATTCAAGGGCATCCACCTCTATTGTCCACCAATACCTTTTGTTCCTTTGGCACCTTTTGTCACGCCCTGACCTGAGAGAGACGGTTTGATTCTCTATATGGTTAGGTCAAGGTGTGGGGTGGGTACTCTATGGTGTCTATTTCTTTGTGTTGAGCAGAGTATGGTTCATAATCAGAGGCAGCTGTCTATCGTTGTCTCTGATTGGGAGCCATACTTAGGCAGCCTTTACCCCACCTGTAGTTGTGGGATCTTATTTTTGTACTGCTCCTTATAGCCTGCAAGACGTGATGGTCGTTTGTCATTGTTTATTCTTTTGTTGAAGTGTTCTAAGTTAAAATAAATTCAAGAAGAACACGTACCACGCTGCACCTTGGTCTACTCCTTTTGACGATCGTTACACCTTTGGAAAGAGATGGCATTATGAATGACTACATTAAATAAAGGTTGACTACAATACAGTACTTGAACATCTCTCTGTATTAACTCTACAAGGTTACAGCTGTATCTGCAGAGAGTGTGTTTTGATTAAACTAACAATCCCAACTAAATAACTACAAAGATAAGGATGTAAGAGGAGAATGCCTTGATATCAGCATTTCACAGACTTGATCTGTATGGAATCTAAGCCCAACAATCTGTTTGCAATGTAAACCTTCTAATAAAAGCAATACCTATTAAATCAAGTTCCCTCCCTCAAGAAAAGCAATGTAAAGCATGGTAATCCTTCTGTGTTATCATCTATCCTGACACACTAGTTCCAGATCTAACATCTTGACTTGTGTCCAATCCAAACTGAACCGTTCTATGCTGGCATGGTTGGAAATACACTAATTGATAAAGACGGTATTGATCTGGACCAGCACAGTAGGGCCATAAGTTGACACTACAGAGTGAAAATGCACTGACTGAAGGCAGCAGGAAACATGCTTACCGTGTGAGCCTCTCTTTTGTCCCAGCTTTCCCTTGGTCATTGGCTGTTTAGCCCGAATCGCTGACATCTCTCCTGGAAAACATCAGTGGAAAACATGTTGAAATTGCCTTCCTCTGATGGCCCTGGGACACAACCATCTTCACTGTTGTCAATACTGGTTATTGAGTCATCAGTCTTGTATCCAAGCATAGCTTTGGTCAACTGTATTGCAGAAAAAAAGGATCTTGGATAACTAGACAGATATCAAAGTATTTGGACACTGGTACATTTTGATGACTTATGGCTCTGTGCTCCTCTACTTTACATTTTCTTATAATACAATGAATATGGGATGGAAGTGCAGACTTGCCTGTCTTTGATTTACAAAGCTGATTCACAAGAACTTACAGTATGTGCTGGTGTTGAATGACACTAACTTACGTATACGCTGTCTGTTCTGATCAACGGCAGTGCATCATCCAACACATGGACTATCGACCCAGAGGTACTGGCAGCCTCAGTGTCTGACATCTAAGGATACAATAAAATGAAATTAGTCATGTGCAAATTAGGCAATTGAATATGATTCAACCATCCCCAGTATCCTCATTCTAAACAACTGACAAACCTGAGCTTCGGGATTTATTATTTCCTTTTCAAATCTGGCCTACAAGTTGAATTATGTTTCTTTTAGAGTTTCCATGCTTCTTCCTAGCCTCTGCAGAACCTTTGTAAAGAAAGACAAGTTACAAAAATAATGGTTGAGACTTAAAAGAATGACAAGATTGCTCTGCACACAACAAAAAGGATGGGCTGGGGGACACCAATGACTGTTATCATTGACTGATAGAGGTCCTACAAACATCTATTACAATTTACTTAAGACTACTTTCGAGGTAAAAAAAGCAAGTATAAGCATAACATAAGCACATTATGCAAGTTCCTGGATGCAACTAAAGCTGATCTGCTTTTATGGATGGACTAAACGAGAAACAGTATGAGTGAAATGGCTAAAGCAAGGCATGTGAATTGGCACAGCCCTACCAAATGTTACACTTTCCACAATCCTTATTCCTGTTGTGGTGTTACACTCTTTTACGTGCAAAGCCAAAATAACTAGCAACTTATTTCTCTTTGAGTAAGAAAGGGCGCTAAAAAAAACTGCCAAAACTTGAATAAAAAAATTTAATGAGAGGATTTTTATAAATATTCCAGCACACATGCATGCTTATGACTTGACAAAACAGATGAAAAAGAACTGGATTTTCTAGCTAGCTATTAAACCAATTCAAGTTACACTAGCAATATTATTTTCTAATGCATGTAACATTGGGTTAACCACAATCATGTATTCTGAATCAAAGACATGTTACCAATTATGCTAAACTAGCACGCTAACCGCTAGCTAGCACGCTAACCGCTAGCTAGCAAACTAACCGCTAGCTAGCACGCTAACCGCAAGCTAGCAGGCTAATCATTAGCTAGCACGCTAATCATTAGCAACCAGTAAATAAGTAGAAGGTAAAAACATGCAAAGTAACAATTGCACATTAATGAATTGTTTGGATAAACCCACCAATTTCATTCTCATGACGCACGATATCTGACACAATGTGGCTTTCGGACATTGTCAATGCATGTTGGATTCCACCGAAAGACATACATGAGCTAACATTAATTACAAATAAAGACAACGGGAACATGCTTGCTTGCCAATACACCAAATACAATTTTAGTTAAAATATTGGTTAACAGTTTAGTTAATAGCTAACCTTCTTGCAGGAATGTGAACGTCTACAACCATCCTCCTCTTCATTAAAAAACGTGCTGCACAGCTACTTTTGTTGTGATCATGCTCAGACAGAGACAGGCTTGCCAGGTCAATTTCAAATGTCTAGTAAATCCAGGAAAAACCCGCCTTCAAAGTATGAAACCTATCACAATTTCAGCAGATTACAGGGAAATTAATGGATTTTTTTAAATACCATGTTGGTAATGGTGCAATATAGAAGTAGTATTAAAAACTTGCACCCAGCGACCAAAACTTTTCAGCTGCAGCAAAGTTTTAAAAGTACCTCAATAAAAGACAACATAGTAAACATGGCAACCCTGGGGAGAGACTTGTCACTGCAGCATGGGGGAGATGGGACCTGTGTTGACCTGTGACATTTTTGATAGTTTGGTACTTTGTGCACTCTGCAGTGGGGGAGGGGCTGGATCTCAAGCAGAAATTATGGAGAGTAGACAATGATTCCATCAGCCCAGATTTCTGAATATGTGTGCAATATTATTACTGTCACCTACATTTCCTTAGACAGTTTAGGTTTGTAGCTTACACAATCAGTATCAGTGAGGTGTTAAGTGCAGCTACTTGAATGGTCTGTAGACTTGCTGACACAAAAGTAGCTTATGGCAGGTTAAGATTCTAACTAGCAACCTAACCCCTCAGCAATCAGGTTCACTACCTGCACACAGACCAAACAGCCTAGTGATATTAACAGCCATCTCTTGCTATAGGCACTCAGCTACTCTCACAATCTCTCTTTCTCTCTCATAACAGGCCTTTTAAAAAAAAATCTTATTCGCATTTACCCTCCACTAGACCCCTGGTTTCACAAGGTGGAATAAAATTTACTGATAATAAGTGATTTCAGGTTTGTACTGCTGTGAAGACGTAGGCCTTTACATCAGCATTGGTCTCTGCAAAAA
Source organism: Salmo trutta (assembly GCF_901001165.1). Taxonomy (NCBI): domain Eukaryota; kingdom Metazoa; phylum Chordata; class Actinopteri; order Salmoniformes; family Salmonidae; genus Salmo; species Salmo trutta. The sequence goes on from NC_042973.1 coordinate 45,906,786, forward strand.
TCCTCAAGAAAACTCATAATAAACTTGGGTAGCTGATGTGTAACTGATGTTCATATCTTAAAGGACAAGTCACTATAAGCTTTTGTCAGGAATCAGGACTCGGTTAATTAAGCCAACACAACTGCATGTTTTACAAATGGTAGGCTATCTTATGGTAGGCCTAGTTATAAAATTACATTATAGGCCGACACTGTACACTATAGGCCTATTTCTTTGCCGGATTGGAGAATATCTGCAATTGTCATGCCTAGTGCAGCAAAATGGCCAAAACATGACCTGGTCATGGATGAAAAGCACCTTTTCAAAATGTGGTAGAACTGAGTGAACATAAGGCGGACCCCAGGATTTCAGCTTCCTGTGTTAGCTGTTGTAATCCTCTTGCTGTGTTTATTTGTAGATAGACTCACCCCAACAGGGAGTTATGAGTTGGGAAGTATAATCAAAATGTCTGCTTAATGCTTTTGAGGGAGCAGCAGAAAAGTGTATCCAAGAAGGGGTACCCCTTCCTAGAATTGTTAGTTGTAGCAGTAGTAGTAGCCATGTAATGGCAGCAGTGTTGTAGTCGAGTCACTAAAGCATAAGTTCGAGTCAATTCACAAGACCCTATGGCTAACTCTGAGTTGAGTCAAAGTCACCAATGTTTGAGTCGAGTCGAGTCACAAGTCCCTATGGCTGAAATAAGAGTCCCTGTGTTTGAATCCTGGTCCAAGATTTCAAGTCTAAGACAATGGGCCCATATTAACTTAATATTAAGTTATTAACCCAGTCAAATAGTGTCAGGGGGGAATTTGATCAATCATTTTTTACATTCATGTGCAAACAAATGTTTATATGCTACAGGTCAACCAGATTGTCAGCTAGCTAGCTAGCTAATTAGGTAACATGATTGAACATGGTGTGACTGCACAGCTTCTCTATCTTTGATGTAGTCTAAACAGAAACTGAAAGACACAAACAGACAGACACACTTTTATAAACTATACTGATATCAGATATTAGTGGCAAATGTTCACATTCTGTGGAGGTCAACTGCTCCTAGATCTGTGTGTGTGTGTGTGTGTGTGTGCGTAAGTGCGTGCCTGTGTGGTTAGTTTTGAAGCTTATCTAACCTGCTCTGTGTTGTTGGCTTCTGGAAACACCTCTGGTTGTCAGCGCTCTCTGTGATAGAAGATTGGCGCAGCAGCTGTGGCAGACAGATTCTGCTAGTGAGCGTAAACTGAGAGCAAACAGCTGATTAACCCCTTCACTGCCGGCCAGGGAAATTGAAATGTATGCAAATGTTTCCCAGTTTATGCAAATACTTGCTCCATGACGTGAAACCATGAAAGAAAGAAGGCCGTGTTTCAGGTATGGTGAAGCACGATCACATGTAGCTTAACTAACCTAACCTTCCTGAGAGTATGATGGGAAGTGTTCATATGTAACCCAACATCCTTCTATGCTTTGCTCTCTATCTCTCGCTCTTAATGTGTGAGAGCAGATATGACATTTTCTGTCATTTAAATAGTTGAGGCTGTGTGTAAGTACAGATGGTGTTCAAGGTACAAAGTGTTCAACCTCCTTTCGTTACAGACCTTTAGTGCCCCCCTTGTGGAATATCACATGTCGTTACATGGGGATCAACATTTGTTTTTGAGGGTTGCAAAAAAAACATGGATAATGTTAGAATAAAATCATGCAGAGGAAGCTTTATTCAAAAGATGGAGGATGACACACAACGTGTTGTACAGTGTCAGGCTTCAGATCAAAAGAAAAACCATACAGTTACTGCCTTGCAGGGTTGAAAGGGCAGTGGACGTACTAGGATGACAGGCAGGGCAGATGCTGGGATGATGCTGGCTGATCCTCTCTGGTCCATGGGAGGCCATTAGGTCTCAATAGGGCTTCCGATTGGCGCAGCGGTCTAAGGCACTGGTCCCATAGGGCGGCGCACAATTGGCCCAGTGTCGTTTGGGTTAGGGTTTGGCCGGGGTAGGCCGTCATTGTAAATAAGAATTTGTTCTTAACTAACTTGCCTATTTAAATAAAGGTAAAAAAAAAAAATTTAAATGAAGATGTGTGTGTGTGCGACCCCTACAACTGGCTTTGCTCCATCTCTTCAGAAAGAGGCTCTTCATCCACCTCCAAGATCGAGGGCAGTGATGGAGCGACACACACTGGGAAGAAAGGCCCAGACTTAAAGTTAACGTCCCAGTGAATGGGCTTCACTCTCTTCCTGCGCCCTCGTTGGCTATTCTCCCATTCCCGCTTGGCCTTGGCACGGGAGGCGGGCATGTGCCACCGCTTGATAGGAGGCTGTTCTGCCAGTGGGGTCAAGAGGATTTTCAAGGGGCACTTCTCGCCCGCCTGCACGGCTCTCCTACTGGTCAGTAAAGCGGAGTGGTCGTTGTGACCTGTGTGGCTGGGCATAGGTCTGGGCAGGGGGTGACAGCCATCATCTCCACCTACGTTAGCTGGGTGGCAGACTAATGGTTGACCACAGAGGAACATCCTCTCAGTGCTACTGAAGGACAGGGCCTCAGAGGGTAATATGACTTGTTTGTCACCCAGTTGTTCTGGTAACTGCTGGTCCAGCATAGCAGACTGGATCTGTAAGAGCTGGATCCTCTTCGACACACGCCGTGATCTGGCGTTGGCAGGCCGGGCTGGCACTGGGGAGGCAGGTGGGGCAGGCACTCGGCTGGAAGGACCCGGAGAAGCAGATGGAGTAGGCACCAGAAGGTCAGGCAGATGGCTGACCATTGGGGTAGGCAATGGGATGGCCATCTGGGCAGGTGAGGCTGACACTGCAATGTTTGGCAGCACATGGAAAGAATTGGTTATCTCCCTCCTACCCATGGAGTTTATAAGCTCTAAGGTCTGGTTAGGGAACCTCAGAGTGCTTCCATCAGTATGTCTTGTTATCCTGGCTATCCCGGTCTTGGGTCGAGCCAGGCTTCTGCTGGCCTGGACCTCCGGCTGGAGGACATCCACAGGAGAACATGGCGGCTGCAAGAGGCTGCCGTCGGACAGAGACCGTCTGGCCTGAGCAGGAGGAGAGTGGGGCCTTTGGTCCTGGATGTTAGACCGCTGGAGAGGATTGGCCTGGATCCTGACCTCAGACTGGCTGCATGGAGTCCCAGATAAAGGAGCTACTGCCTTGGCTGCAGTGGAGCATACATTGGGCCTCCTAGGGATGCTTCCTGGTGTCTGTGGTCTGCTGGATTTAACCTCTGGCTCCTGCTTGTGGCTGGAGGTCAATGTGCTCCCTACGGTTTTGGTTTTGACCGGACCCAGATGCTTGTTACCAGTCTGTCCCTCCAGCTGCAGACGAGGCACCTTGAGGGTGTTTTTGATCCTTTGGACATTGAGAGAGGTCACAGTGAGCATTGGGAGCCTGACGGATGGAGTGGCCATTGGAAGCCTTCCCATGTCAGCCCTCTCTTTAGTCATATCCATGTTGTGGAAGTGGGATCGGCTATTCTTTCTCCCTGGTGGCATTGGCTGTAGGACAATATCACTAGCACTCCGGACACTGAGGATGTCTGTCAGGCTGTTCTCAGAACTGTTCTGACTGGTCTCTTGTGTCTTAGTCCTGGACATCACTCTGTCTTTCATGGCTGTGAGAGTCACAGTGGAGGAGCAAACAACAACAAAAAGCATGTTTGAGAATAAGAATATAGAATAAATGACATATATTTCAATAGAATTTGATCAAAGTTGTTATTATAAACTAGTGTTTTTTCACTTTCAAAGGACATTCCAATTCCTGCCAAAATGTTCATAAATTGACAAAAATGAAAGATTTACAGACTAAGGCCTACCTTCAACTTGGACTTCCAGATCATTTGCACACATAGGATTTGACTATAAAGTTTCAACAATATATTCTTGAAAACAGAAACACAAGACCACAAGACCTAGTTTTAAATCACACATCACAAAACATAACAGTTTTTCTGACAGTTATTGATCAAATAAAGTTCTCATAAGATAAAAGTAATGTATTTGAGATTATTTCTTTAAATTATAGGTCCTACCTCAGTTCAGGAAGAGCGTCAATTACCTGTCTATGGATTGTCTTAGTTTAACAAAATAATGCTTCATTATGACATCATGTACATTATGACATAGCAGCCGTCCACATTATAAAAGTTTGGCAAAACCACTTGAATAGGCATGAAATGTAAAATTAAATACAATAGGCCTAATTCAACAATTGAATAAAAATAATAGTTTGACAGTAATTATTCAGTTTATTGGCTTTTATTTTCATTACAGTAGTGGTTTTGAATTTATTAAAATGAGAGTAGGCCTAGTGAGTTTCGTAGAACTCGATCGCTCATTGAACATCTGTGTGGAACATTCCCAGCTGACGCCACACAGACGCCTTTGAAAAACATTCACGACTTTAGTTTCATATTCAATTCATCAGCATATATGCATGGCAAATAAATTCCCAGTAATCAAATAAATCTGAAAATCACAATTATCTATTTATTATAGCATCCTCTTAGAACGAGAAACGCTGTGGTGTCGATGTTTTTGATTATGTCCAAATAGGAACATAGCTACAGGTATTTTTACATCTATACTACAATAGTAGTTGTGTGTGTTTTTTTGTCGTGCATTCGTTTTGAGTCAACGCTAAACCCACAATAGTTTGGTCCCATTCGGTATTAGCACCGTCAGCCAATGGGGGAAGTGACATGCCTGATGCCTAAATTGATGTTGTCGACCAAACACATTTCAATATCATTTTTGAAATACAAAAAATTGCCTGTTAATTTGTCGACAAAACAAGTTAATAAATTAGATGTTGGCTTCACGTCTCCAACTCAACCAAAAATAAAAGTTAAAGAATGGAATTAAGCCAGTGTCTTAGATTGAACTATCCAAGCAGTAAATATATCCTTTAAATGTTGATATTTGGTTGCGTTGTCAACTAAACACAATTCAATATTACCTTTGTAATACAGTAAATAGCCTAAAGTTAAGGCTATCTTACAAACTAATGTAACAATATTTATTCAACCTTAAAATAAGTAACAGATCCATGGCCACATTTTGAGGTTACTGTAACTATACATTTATTCGTATGTAACGTTAATCATATAAAGCGTGCATGTTCAAGATAGCATGCATACTGTAGGTTGTGGCGGATCTGTGGAGATATTCACAATTGCTGTAGTCTATGTAGAATCTCGAACAGCATTGATCACTTGCAGCATGTACTTTTAATGTAATCTCAACTTCAAACCAGGTCATTTGGTTCTGCTATTTGACGAAGCACAGTGTGGTTTCGTCGCCAGGGTTGTGGGTGCGATTCCCACGGGTGACCAGTGTGACCGTATGCTAAATGACTAAAATGTAATTAACCAGTGGTGGAAAAGGTACTGAATTGTCATACTTGCGTAAAAGTAAAGTTACCTTAGTAGAAAATGACTCAAGTAAAAGTGAAAGTTAGCCAATAAAATACTACTTGAGTAAAAGTCTAAAAGTATTTGGTTTTAAATATACTTATTTGGTTTTAAATATTGTCGAAAGTGTCGAAAGTAAATGTTGTTGCAAAAATATACTTAAGTATTAAAAGTATGAATTTAAAATTCCTTAAATTAAGCAAACCAGATAGCCAGGGTCACACTCAGACATCATTTAAAAACAAAGCATTTGTGTTTAGTGATTAGTGAGTCCGCCAGATCAGAGGCAGAAGGGATGACCAGGGATGTTCTCTTGATAAGTATGGGTATTGGACCATTTTCTGTCCTGCTAAGCATTCAAAATGTAATGAGTACTGTTGGGTATCAGAGAAAATGTATGGAGTAAAAAGTACATCATATTCTTTAGGAATGATGTTAAGTAAAAGTAAAATATGTCAAAAACATAAATAGTAAAGTACAGATACAGTACTTTAAAGTATTTTACTTAAATGCTTTATATGAAAATAAAGTCGCACACTCCATATATAAACTCCCAGTAATTTATTGGGTATTAACCAACGTTTCGGCATCACTGTGCCTTCTTCAGGGTAAGTTTCTAAAATCCTCCTATGGAAGAGATACATAGATGATGTTTTTGTGCTCTGGGAAGGAAGTCAGCAGGAACTAAATGAATTCCAAACTCTACTAAACGAGAGCTCTGAATACCTCAAATTCACCATGCAGACTGATGAGAGAAAAATAAACTACCTGGACTTATGGATCATCAAAGAGAATGATGCATTACACACAGACTTATACACAAAGCCCACAGACCGCAATACCTTGCTATGTGTGAATAGTATGCATCCCCTTCCCCTCAAGAATGGTCTACCATACAGTCAGTTATGCAGGGTTAAACAAATCTGTGGCCACCAGACAGATTTTGACAGCAATGCTAAAAAAATGACAGATAAATTCAAAATGAGAGGCTACAAGGACAAAACTCTTGATGAGGCAATGATGAAAATATTTCAAAAACCAAGAGAGGAATTACTAAAAACTCAACCAAAGAAGAAAAACAACACAACCATCTTTTGCACTAAGTACACCAAGGGTTCGGAGAAAATGAAAGCAATCCTGAAAAAGGCCTGGCATATTCTGCAATTAGACATTTTACATTTACGTCATTTAGCAGACGCTCTTATCCAGAGCGACTTACAAATTGGTGCATTCACCTTATGATATCCAGTGGAACAACCACTTTACAATGGTACATCTATATCTTTTTCTTTTTTGGGGGGGGGTTAGAAGGATTACTTTATCCTATCCCAGGTATTCCTTAAAGAGGTGGGGTTTCAGGTTTCTCCGGAAGGTGGTGATTGACTCCGCTGTCCTGGCGTCGTGAGGGAGCTTGTTCGACCATTGGGGTGCCAGAGCAGCGAACAGTTTTGACTGGGCTGAGCGGGAACTGTGCTTCCGCAGAGGTAGGGGGGCCAGCAGGCCAGAGGTGGATGAACGCAGTGCCCTTGTTTGGGTGTAGGGCCTGATCAGAGCCTGAAGGTACGGAGGTGCCGTTCCCCTCACAGCTCCGTAGGCAAGCAACATGGTCTTGTAGCAGATGCGAGCTTCAACTGGAAGCCAGTGGAGTGTGCGGAGGAGGGGGGTGACGTGAGAGAACTTGGGAAGGTTGAACACCAGACGGGCTGCGGCGTTCTGGATGAGTTGTAGGGGTTTAATGGCACCGGCAGGGAGCCCCGCCAACAGCGAGTTGCAGTAATCCAGACGGGAGATGACAAGTGCCTGGATTAGGACCTGCGCCGCTTCCTGTGTAAGGCAGGGTCGTACTCTGCGAATGTTGTAGAGCATGAACCTACAGGATCGGGTCACCGCCTTGATGTTAGCGGAGAACGACAGGGTGTTGTCCAGGGTCACGCCAAGGCTCTTAGCACTATGGGAGGAGGACAGACAAAAAAAATAATTGCCCACTCTTCAAGGAACCCCCACTGGTGGTCTATAAGCATGGTCGCAATATTGGAGATAGCTTGGTGAGTTCTGACATGCCCCCTGAGCTCACTCAGACACTCTTGACACCTATCCCAAATGGGAACTACAGATGTGGCTCATGCGCACAGTGCAATAGCACTATAAAAACATCCTTCTTCAGACACCCACATACAGGTCGAAAAATCCCTGTTAGGGGTATCATCCCATGCAAGACCACGGGAGTAATCTATCTCATCACCTGTTCATGTGGAAAAGCCTACGTAGAACAAACTAAAAGACAATTAAAACGTAGCTGAACACCGCAGCTCAATCAGGTGTAAGAACATTGACTATCCAGTAGCAGCTCACTTTGTTGAAGCTAACCATCCAATCTCCTCCCTCAAATACACAGGCATTGAGCATGTTGCTCTACCAAGGAGAGGAGGTAACATCAAGATCCTACTACTACAAAGGGAGGCTTACTGGATATCCTATCTAAAAACATTGACCCCTAGTGGTCTGAATATTGACTTTCATCTCAGGCCTGTCTTATGAACCAGTCTTATAAATTGATATATTCTTTCTACAGCTTATTAGCCTACACCTAATATGTTCCCCCTGTTGATGATGCTCATTATACATTAAGGTTGAACCAAAAGATTACATGTAACAAATATGAAATGAAATACAAAACAATTAAATGTGAAATTGAATTAAACAATAATATATGTGGATGCTAATATGATGTACTATATTCAATGATGTTTCTATATGATAACAATAGCCGAATATATTTAATATGCCATAAACGCTTGTTTTTTTAACAGTTTCACTAATTCATTCTAATTAACTTAATCTTTATGACACACCCTCACTATTGTCACTGTTTGCACTAATTGCACTGTTTGTCTACATAACCTGGTTAAAGTATTCATGACATTACCCTGAAGAAGGCACAGTGATGCTGAAACGTTGGTAAATACCCAATACATTCCTGGGAGTTTATATATGGAGTGTGCGACTTTCTTTATTTTGATATAAAGTATTTAAGTAAAAATACTGTATCTGTACTTTACTTTACTATTTATGTTTTTGACATATTTTACTTTCACTTAACAACATTCCTAAAGAATATGATGTTCTGTCATACTTGTTGAAGCCGTGTTGAATGGACCAAACTGCAGACGGAATGTGGATACTCATCTTTTTAATATATACGAGCAAAGCATCCACAGGAAAAACAATAACGACAGGCTAAGTACAACCAAAATACTAGCACTGTTAGCACAACCACCCACAAACCCAAGTGACAAACATACTCCTAAATATATGACTCCCAATCAGGAACAATGATCCCCAGCTGTTCCTGATCAGGAGTCACAAGACTAACACAGAAACAGACATACTAGACAACACATACAGACTTCTTCTGCCACGTCCTGACCAAAATACTACACCACTACTCCCTCTGCTGGTCAGGACTTGACATGTACTTTTTACTCCATACACTTTCCCTGACACCCAAAAGTACTCATTACATTTTGAATGCTTAGCAGGACAGAAAATGGTCCAATAACTGTCACGCCCTGACCTGAGAGCCGTTTTTCTTTGTTTGGTTAGGTCAGGGTGTGACATGGGGTGGGCATTCTATGTGTCATATTTCTATGTTTTTTTTTTTTTGATTGGCCTGGTATGGTTTCCAATCAGAGGCAGCTGTCTATCGTTGTCTCTGATTGGGAATCATACTTAGGCAGCCCTTTTTCAGCTCCTTCAGTGTGGGATCTTGTTTTTGTCAGCTCAGTAAGCATGCAGAATGTGACGTTTCGTTTTTCCTTTGTTTGTTATTTTGTTTGAGTATTCTGAGTTACAATAAATATGAACACGTACCACGCTGCACCTTGATCTACTCCTTTTCACGATCGTCACAATAACACCACTTATCAAGAGAACATCCCTGGTCATCCCTGCTGCCTCTGACCTGGTGGACTCACTAAACACAAATGCTTTGTCTGAGTGTGACCCTGGCTATCTGGTTTGCTTAATTTAAGGAATTTTAAATACATACTTTTACTCAAGTATGACAATTGAGACTTCCGGCAATGGCGAAGCTCTAACAAGATGCATCTACGTAGCATCCTCGAACGTTCGAACAATTTTTATTCATTTTGACACGGTTTACCTATTCGTTAATAGTGCGTTGGAAGTTAAAACATCTATTGTATCGCCAAAGCAAAAGATGCCCAATATGTCAAAGCCTCAGACGAGGCATGGAAAAATGCCCCTCTGACAGCCCTTCTTCGGCGGATCCTAGCTCGGAAGAAGCACCAGCATGGTTCAGAATGGAGATGGACAAGGGTATAACAAAAATCCAAGAGACACTTTCTGAACGCCTCAGCAAAATCGATGTACTGGTCGATAAATTCCACAAAGACCAGAAAGTAACAAAGGGACGAGTCACAAAGGGACTCCAGCCACCAGGGTGCCATCCTGGACGTCCGCGAGGAAGTGGACCAAAAATACAAGAAGTTGGAAGACGCCATCTCTAAACTCGAGGAGAAATTTGATTATTACGAAAATTTCTAAGGGCACTCGAATTTGAGACTTCAACGTTTCCCGGAGGCTGTGGAGGGAAGAGACGCGGTCTCCTTTCCACAGGAATGGATTCCCAAAATTCTGGATCTACCCCCTCCCGCGCACCCACTGGATATCGAGAGGGCCCATCGCAATGTACAGAGGCGGCTGCCAGGCCAAGTTGCACCCAGGGCATTTGTCATTACATTTCGACACTGCCAGGACACTGTTCGCATCCTATCTGCTGCCCGAGCAAAGGGAGAGCTCAAATATGGAGATGCCAGAATCATGATCTTTCCTGATCTTTCTCCCACACTACACAATTGGAGGATGGCTTTCTCCCCACTGAAGAGACTTCTGCGTCAGGCTGGCTTGGCATACGGCCCGCGCTACCCAGTGACTTTGTGGATCGAAACCAAGAATGGTGAGCGCACATTTGACTCTGTGAAGATGGCTGAAACATACATGAGGAAAGAACTTCCTGACTTGTTCACGTCTGCTACACCCCAAGGAACTGTTTTTTGAACTTGGATACAGTGGATAGTGAACGTTAGCACATGAGGAAACAACGAAATTACTCATATGATCGACTGGCTGGCTGGCTAGATGGCTAGCGTGATAATGACTAGCGAGGTCAAGTTGGATCATAGCTAATGTTGGCTGTGCTATTTAGCCAGCTCGCTAAGTGTCCAAGGGTGTAGCTATAGCTACTATATGTCCACACTAAGCTAGGTAGTTACATTTTTGCTGTATACTTTTATTTTACGCGTCCAGTCAGGTCTGGTAAAATAGTTATGTGGCTTTTGACTGGGTTTCAAGCCTAACTATGTTGTTTATATTACTTCAGGGAACTTTAGCTACTATTACGTTTGCTGGCTTGTTTATTGTTAGAGATAAATGCTAGCATTACTGCTACCGAGACAGGGATAAGCTACTCGCTGGCCGCCTAATTGCCAGCTAGCTGATAGCTTTACACTAGTGTATGTGCGTACATGTGTGTGTGTATATATATAATATTTTGGGGGGGAAGGTGAACTCAGGAGGATGGTGATTGTTTAACTACTTGTCCCTATTTTATATTTGGGAGATAATTGTTATCCTCTGGTAAAGGTTTTCATTTATACATTGATGTCTTTTTTCCTGACCTGCTGGGGTGCGTTTGTGGTCATCACTTTTGTCGCCGCGCGGCACAGGTTTCAGGGCGCATTTGGGAATGCCGATTGGTTGACATTTGGGTGTGCGGGTAGGCTTTGTTGTTGACTATGAACGCACCCGAGGTTTTTGTTGTTGTTGTTTAGACATGCTCAAGTGGGGCTAAATAGTCCGGTCATTATTGTTGTAATCAAATTGTATTTTGTTACTTGACTAACAATATTTTCATGCTACAAGGAACAGTCAATGTACTCCATATACATATCATTTAAAATGAACCTAATTTGAGTGATGCTATGCATAGCAGGTACATCTAGCTTAAAGACTAGCGTCTAAGGATATGGGTTCTTTAACTCCCTCAGTTGGGGAGGGGGTTGGGTGGGTTTGTGGTAGGGTCAGGGTATTAGCTCACAAGATGTTTACTACTTTAAACTTTCAGAATTTCATTTTGTACAAGTTGTATACACTCAACGCAATTTGGTTTCTTTCCTTTTCCCTATTTCTTATTTTCTTTAAAGATGTCGGCACCTAATAACTATACTTTTATGACACTTAACATTAGGGGTACTAAATGCCCTGTCAAGCGCAAATGCATTCTGTATTATCTAAAGCAGCATAAGGTTGATATAGCTCTTCTTCAGGAGACACAGCTGACTGACTCTGAGCATGATAAACTGAAGACAGAGTGGGTGGGCCAAGTGTACTATTCATCTTTCACCTCTCGGGCAAGAGGGGTGGCCATACTCATTAATAAGAATTGCCCCTTTCAGATACAATCTCAGATTAAAGACAAAGGGGGTAGGTTTGTGATCATTCAAGGTTTCATTAGCACTGAGCCCATTACCAATGTGAATGTGTATGGGCCTAACCATGATGATCCTAAATTTTACCAAGACATCTTTTTGAAGTTAATGTGCTCATATATCAGAGATAATAATGGCAGGGGATTTTAACTTGGTACTGGACCCTTCCAGTGATAGATCTTCCTCTAATAGTATCAACCTCACACAGGCAGCTAAAATGTTAAAAGCAGAAATGAAACACTATGGACTCGTAGACTTATGGAGATTTCACAACCAAAAGGTTAAAGAATACTCATTTTACTCCCCTGTCCATGACAGTTACTCTAGAATTGACTTATTTCTTATTCCTGCAGCCAAGGGAAGTTTAACTACTGGGTGTAAGTACTTACCAAGATGTATATCAGATCATTCTGCCCTGCTGGCTTCAGTACCAGTCAGTAGAGAAGAAGATGGAGGTTTGGCACATACTTGCTAAATAATCCCACATTTGTAACATTTCTTAGCACCAATAACAACTCTGCCTCCCCCCTAATTTTATGGGAAGCTCTCCTTGCATATCTGAGGGGGCAAATCATATCCTTTAGTTCAGGTGCTCGTAAGATGTATAAGGCTCAAGTAGATTTGTTGGAGAATGAAATTAGAGATCTAGAAAATGAACATAGTGTAACATTTGACAACTCAACTCTACAAAAATGTGACTCAAAGCGATTGGAATATAACACCCTGACGACCCATAAAGCGGAAAATGCTCTTAGGAGAACAAAACAAAACCACTACGAACATGGGGATAAAGCAGGAAAGGTGCTTGCTTGGCAGATTTACATTTCAGTCATTTAGCAGACGCTCTTATCCAGAGCGACTTACAGTAGTGAATGCATACATTTCATGCTTTTTTTTCTCAGACTGGTCCCCCGTGGGAATTGAACCCACAACCCTGGTGTTGCAAACACCGTGCTCTACCAACTGAGCCACACGGGACTGTGATTATGCCTTTTAACAGGGCAGCTATGCAGAACCCAAGATAAGACGAGAGGATGCTAGTAGAGTTATTAGCTCTATTAAGCTACCCAATAACACAGTTGTTCACAGTCCTGAGGAAACTAATCTAGTCTTCAGGGAGTTTTATGAAACATTGTACAAGTCTGAAGGGGATGCCCCTGCCACAATGCATGAGTTTTTGAACAAACTCAATTTACAAACTTTAACTGATGAGGATAGAGAGCACTTGGAGAAAGAGATTACATCAGAGGAAATTAGGGAATCCATTTTCAACACTGCTGGGGGAAAGTCACCAGGGTTAAACGGATTCCCTATTGAATTCTAGCGATCCTTTTTACCCAAACTATTTGAGCCTCTTTGCAGTATGTTTAATTATGCCATAGAGACAGAAAAACTCCCAGACACACTTGAACAGGCACTGATCACAGTTTTGTTAAAGCCTGGGAAAGATCCTATGCTTTGTGGGTCATATAGACCAATATCTCTATTGAACACTTCATGTAAGATTCTTGCGAAACTCATAGCTCTTAGACTGGATAAGGTTCTACCGGACTTGGTTGATATGGACCAAACAGGCTTTGTAAGAAACCGCTAATCTGCTGATAATATCAGAATATAATGTAATATTATGCATTATGTTATGTAGAGAATGACCAAGAATCTGTAGTGGCGGCTTCATTAGATGCGGAAAAAGCTTTTGACCGCATAGAATGGAACTACCTGTTTGAAGTTTTACAGATGATGAATATTGGACCTAAGTATGTAGGTCTGATTAGATACATGTACAAATGTCTGGTAGCTCAGATCCTGACTAATGGAAACATTTCCTCACAGTTCTCCCTATCACGTGGCACAAGGCAGGGTTGTCCCGCTAGTCTGCTCCCTTTTTCTTTGGCTATAGAGCCACTGGCAGAAGCTTTTAGATGTCATCCATCCATCCATGGTGTTCGTATAGGTGGGCGTGAACATCTGGTCTCGCTATATGCCGATGACATTTTGCTTTACCTCACCAAAACAGAAATTTCACTCCGAACATTAGTTGACATCCTGAAAGAATATGGGACCTTTTCAGGATATAAAATAAACCTATCGAAGAGTATAATTATGCCTTTTAACAGGGCAGCTATGCAGAACCCAATCTTAGACCAACCATTTTCTTGGAAACCACAGAAAATGACATATCTTGGATTGCAAATTCCTTCTGAAATTATGAAGACATATCATCTGAACTTATATATACTCCACTTCTCAAAAAGGTTGGGGAAGAATTGGATAGATGACGGGATTTACCAATTTCTCTTATCGGGTGGGTCAATTGTGTAAAGATGAATATATTACCAAAATTCTTGTACCTTTTTCAAACCTTGGCCTTTCCTATTCCCAAAGTTTTTTTCAAACAACTTGATAGGAAGATTTCTTCATTTCTGTGGAAAGGGAAACACCCCAGAGTGAAACTCACAACTTTATGCAAACCATACAAGATACAACAACAAGTTCACCCTCTTGGAGACAGATATAGGAGGAGTGTCTGACCCTGGCTACATTGGCATCTATACCTTATATTAGCCCACCTAAAGCTTTGCTAGGTTTCATAAACTACCCTTTCATTAAAAACACTTTAAATATATGGATTGAAGTCTGTAAACAAACAGAAGGGCTTAGATCTATATATGAACAAACACCTTTCGAAAATAACCCCATCTTACCCAAAGCCCTGACAGATGGTATTACATTTTCTTGGTTCAACAAAGGAATTAAAACATTTGGTAATCTCTATAGAGAAGGTGAACTACTGTCCTTTGAACAACTGGCATCTCATTTTCAGTTACCTCAAACTCTTTTCTTCAAGTACCTACAGGTTAGGCATTATATTGCCACTCAGCAGGGAGAAAACTGATAAACTGTGGCTGGAAAGGAAAGGGGTAAAAGGTTTCATTTCCTACATGTACTTTAGGCTTCAAGCTCTGTTGGGGAATGATGAACCTCTGAAAGCTTGCATGAAGTGGCATGATGACCTTGGTCTCATTTTTGAGGGTAAGAAATGGGGAAAGCTCTTTTTAGATGCTCAGCGTCTTTCATTTAACACAAGGCAGAAGTTGATGCAATTCAATATTTTACATAGGGTCTACTTTACACCAGAGAGACTGTACAAGATCAAATATAAATATTCAACATTTTGCCCAAGGTGTAAAACGGGAGTGGGCTGTCACAACTTCCACCGAAGTCGGTTCCTCTTCTTGTTCGGGCGGTGTTTGGTGGTCGGCGTCACCGGTCTTCTAGCCATCGTCGATCCACTTTTCATTTTCCATTTGTTTTGTTTTGTCTTGTTTTCCTACACACCTGGTTCTCATTTCCCTCATTAAATGTTGTGTATTTAACCCTCTGTTCCCCCCATGTCTTTGTGTGGAATTGTTTGTTGTAAGTGCTTGTGCACATGTTTACTGGTGCGCTTCAGGTTTTGTACACATGTTGGTTATTTCTTTATGCCGTTGGTTTTCAAATTAATCTGCTCCGGCTATTACCTAGTTCTGCTCTCCTGCGTCTGACTTCACTGCCACCAGTTACGCACCCCTTACAGAATTCCACACCTCACCATGGAGTCAGCAGGAGCAGGTACCCCGGGTATAGGAGTCGAGGAGCGTGTCAGAGAACACGCGGAGATGCTACAACATCTCGGCATCGCGATGACGGCGTCGTCCAGCCCATGGACCGCTGGGAGAGACAGGGAGTCCCTCCAGTGCCTCCACCAGCACAACAGGGGTTCCCACTACTCGTCCCTCCTGTACCCGGTCCCAGTGGGATGCGTCTTGCCCTTCCCGGGGAGTATGATGGGACGGCGGCACGGTGCCAGGGTTTCCTGCTACAGCTGGACCTATACCTGGGCACCGTTTACCCGGCTCCTTGGGAAGGAAGAGGGTGTCCGCCCTCGTCTCGTGCCTCTCAGGGAGAGCTCTGGAGTGGGCTAATGCCGTGTGGGGAGAAGGAGATGCAGCGTTGGAGTTCACCCGCCGCTTCTGGGCAGTCTTCGACCACCCGCCCGAGGGTAGAGCGGTGGGTGAACGTCTTTTCCACCTGAGGCAGGGGACGAGGAGCGCCCAGGAGTTCGCCCTGGAATTTCGGACCCTGGCCGCAGGAGCGGGATGGAACGTCAGGGCCCTTATCGACCACTACCCTTGCAGCCTGCGCGAGGATGTCCGATGGAAGTTGGCCTGCAGGGATACCACCCTCACCTTCGACCAGCTGGTGGACCTGTCCATTCGGTTGGATAACCTGCTGGTCACCCGCGGACGTCCAGAGAGGGCTCTGTCGATTCCCTCTCCCAGCACCACCGCTCGCTCCGGTGCCTATGGAGCTGGGAGGTGCTTAGGTCAGGGAGGCCTGAGGAGGGGCTTTCACGTTTACCATCTGTGGTCGCAGAGGTCACACTGCTGGTCGGTGCCGGGTTGGTTCCTCGAGGGGTCGAGGCAGCAGGCAGGGCACTCTGGCGTCACCCCAGGTGAGCATGCACCACTCTCATCCAGAGCCCTCTGTTGTACACCTGTTTGTGCATGTTTACTTTCCTGAGTTTTCCCCGCATTCCCAGCATAAGGCGCTCGTCGATTCAGGCGCGGCTGGGAATTTTATCGACAGAGCATTCGCCCATAGGTTAGGGATCCCTATTGTTCCAGTGGTTAGGCCTTTCCCAGTTCACGCTCTGAACAGTCGACCATTAGGGTCCGGGTTAATTAGGGAAGCTACCATTCCCCTGGAGATGGTGACGCAGGGGGGTTACGAGGAGAGAATCAGTCTCTTCCTCATTGACTCTCCTGCATTTCCCATGGTACTAGGCCTTCCCTGGTTAGCTTGTCATGACCCCACCATTTCATGGCAACAGAAGGCTCTCACGGGGTGGTTGTGAGAGTGCTCAGGGAGGTGTTTAGGGGTTTCCGTTGGTGCTACTACGGTGGAAAGTCCAGACCAGGTCTCCACCGTGTGCATTCCCACCGAATATGCCGATTTGGCTCTCGCCTTCTCCAAAAAGAAGGCGACTCAATTACCACCCCATCGACGGGGGGATTGTGCGATAAATCTCCTGGTAGAC
Organism: Salmo trutta; assembly: GCF_901001165.1. Classification (NCBI taxonomy): domain Eukaryota; kingdom Metazoa; phylum Chordata; class Actinopteri; order Salmoniformes; family Salmonidae; genus Salmo; species Salmo trutta. The sequence goes on from NC_042973.1 coordinate 45,923,774, forward strand.
GCTACACTTCCCAGGAGTCACGTGTATCCCCTGTCACAGGCAGAGACGGCGGGTATGGAAACATATGTCTCCGAATCCCTGTGTCAGGAGTACATTAGGTCCTCCACTTCACGCCTCCTCGAGTTTCTATTTTGTGAAGAAGGAGGGAGGTCTGCGCCCATGTATTGACTACCGAGGCCTAAATCAGATCACGGTGAGGTACAGTTACCCGCTACCTCTTATTGCCACGGCGATTGAGTCAATGCACGGGGCGCGCTTTTTCACCAAACTAGATCTCAGGAGCGCTTACAACCTGGTGCGTATCAGGGAGGGAGACGAGTGGAAGACGGCGTTGAGTACGACCTCAGGGCATTATGAGTACCTCATCATGTCATACGGGTTGATGAATGCTCCATCAGTCTTCCAAGTCTTTGTAGATGAGATTTTCAGGGACCTGCACGGGCAGGGTGTAGTGGTGTATATTGATGACATTCTGATATACTCCGCATGTGTCCCTGGTGCTCAGGATGCTTGGTCGACTGTTGGAGCATGACCTGTACGTCAAGGCTGAGAAATGCCTGTTCTTCCAACAGTCTCCTTCCTAGGTTACCGCATTTCCACCTCAGGGGTGGAGATAGAGAGTGACTGCATTTCAGCCGTGCGTAATTGGCTGACTCCCACCACGGTAAAGGAGGTTCAGCCGCGCGTAAAGGGGGGGGTGGTACTGTCACGACTTCCATTGAAGTCGGTTCCTCTCCTTGTTCGGGCGGCGTTCGGCGTCACCGGTCTTCTAGCCATCGTCGATTCCACTTTTCATTTTCCATTTGTTTTGTCTTGTTTTCCTACACACCTGGTTCTCATTTCCCTCATTAAATGTTGTGTAACCCTCTGTTCCCCCCATGTCTTTGTGTGGAATTGTTTGTTGTAAGTGCTTGTGCACATGTTTACTGGTGCGCGTCGGGTTTTGTACCCATGTTGGTTATTTCTTTATGCCGTTGGTTTTCAAATTAAACTGCTCCGTTCTGCTCTCCTGTGTCTGACTTCACTGCCACCCCTTACATGGACACACTTATGCATATGTTTTTGTCCTGCCCTGAACTAAGCAATTATTGGAAAGACATTATTCAGATCTTATCACAGGTCACTAATATGACGGTAGCAGTAGATCCTTCCCTTATTCTTCTTGGAGATGATTAATTAAAAAAAAAAAATTATTTCACCTTTATTTAACCAGGTAGGCAAGTTGAGAACAAGTTCTCATTTACAATTGCGACCTGGCCAAGATAAAGCAAAGCAGTTAGACAACATACAAAAACACAGAGTTACACATGGAGTAAAACAACATACAATCAATGATGCAGTAGAAAAAAATAAGACTATATACAATGTGAGCAAATGATGTGAGATAAGGGAGGTAAAGGCAAAAAAGGCCATGGTGGCAGAGTAAATAAAGTATAGCAAGTAAAACACTGGAATGGTAGATTTGTTATTTGAAGAAAGTTCAAAGTTAAAATATAAATAATATGGTGCAAAGGAGCAAAATAAATAAATCAAGTAGGGGAAGAGGTAGTAGTTTGGGCTAAATTATAGATGGGCTATGTACAGGTGCAGTGATCTGGGAGCTGCTCTGATAGCTGGTGCTTAAAGCTAGTGAGGGAGATAAGTGTTTCCAGTTTCAGAGATTTTTGTAGTTCATTCCAGTCATTGGCAGCAGAGAACTGGAAGGAGAGACGACCAAAGGAGGAGTTGGCTTTAGGGGTGACCAGAGAGATATACCTGCTGGAGTGCATGCTACAGGTGGGTGCTGCTATGGTGACCAGTGAGCGGAGATAAGGGAGACTTTACCTAGCAGGGTCTTGTAGATGACCTGGAGCTAATGTATTTGGTGACGATTATGAAGCGAAGGCCAGCCAACGAGAGCGTACAGGTCGCAGTGGTGGGTAGTATATGGGGCTTTGGTGACAAAACGGATGGTACTGTGATAGACTGCATCCAGCTTGTTGAGTAGGGTATTGGAGGCTATTTTGTAAATGACATCGCCGAAGTCGAGGATTGGTAGGATGGTCAGTTTTACGAGGGTAAGTTTGGCAGCATGAGTGAAGGATGATTTGTTGCGAAATAGGAAGCCAATTCTAGATTTAACTTTGGATTGGAGATGATTGATGTGAGTCTGGAAGGAGAGTTTACAGTCTAACCAGACACCTAGGTATTTGTAGTTGTCCACAAATTCTAAGTCAGAACCGTCCAGAGAAGTGATGCTGGACAGGCGGGCAGGTGCAGGCAGCGATCGGTTGAAGAGCATGCATTTAGTTTTACTTGTGTTTAGGAGCAGTTGGAGACCACGGAAGGAGAGTTGTATGGCATTGAAGCTCGTCTGGAGGGTTGTTAACACAGTGTCCAAAGAAGGGCCAGAAGTACACAGAATGGTGTCGTCTGCGTAGAGGTGGATCAGAGATTCACCAGCAGCAAGAGCGACATCATTGATGTATACAGAGAAAAGAGTTTGCCCAAGAATTGAACCCTGTGGTACCCCCATAGAGACTGCCAGAGGTCCGGACAGCAGGCCCTCCGATTTGACACACTGAACTCTATCAGAGAAGTAGTTGGTGAACCAGGCGACGCAATCGTTTGAGAAACCAAGGCTACTGAGTCTGCCGATGAGGATGTGGTGATTAACAGAGTCAAAAGCTTTGGCCAGGTCAATGAATATGGCAGCACAGTATTGTTTCTTATCGATGGCGGTTACGATGTCGTTTAGGACCTTGAGCGTGGCTGAGGTGCACCCATGACCAGCTCTGAAACCAGATTGCATAGCGGAGAGGGTGCGGTGGGATTCGAAATGGTCGGTAATCTGTTTGTTGACTTGGCTTTCGAAGACCTTAGAAAGGCAGGGTAGGATGGATATAGGTCTGTAGCAATTTGGGTCAAGAGTGTCACCTCCTTTGAAGAGGGGGATGACAGCAGCTGCTTTCCAATCTATGGGAATCTCAGACGACACGAAAGAGAGGTTGAACAGGCTAGTAATAGGGGTTGCAATAATTTCGGCAGATAATTTTAGAAAGAAAGGGTCCAGATTGTCAAGCCCAGCTGATTTGTAGGGGTCCAGATTTTGCAGCTCTTTCAGAACATCAGCTGAATGGATTTGGGAGAAGGAGAAATGGGGGAGGCCTGGGCGAGTAGCTGTGGGGGGTGCAGTGCTGTTGAATGCAGTAGGGGTAGTTATGTGGAAAGCATGGCCAGCCGTAGAAAAATGCTTATTGAAATTCTCAATTATAGTGGGCTTATCGGTGGTGACAGAGTTTCCTATCCTCAGTGCAGTGGGCAGCTGGGAGGAGGTGTTCTTATTCTCCATGGACTTTACAATGTCCCAGAACTTTTTAGAGTTTGAGTTGCAGGAAGCAAATTTCTGTTTGAAAAAGCTAGCCTTGGCTTTTCTAACGGCCTGTATGTATTGGTTTCTAACTTCCCTGAAAAGTTGCATATCGCGGGGGCAGTTCGATGCTAATGCAGAACGCCACAGGATATGTTTGTGTTGGTTAAGGGCAGTCAGGTCTGGGGAGAACCAAGGGCTATATCTGTTCCTGGTTCTAAATTTCTTGAAAGGGGCATGCTTATTTAAGATGGTGAGGAAGGCATTTTAAAAAAAATAACCAGGCATCCTCTACTGACGGGATGAGGTCAATATCCTTCCAGGATACCAGGGCCAGGTCGATTAGAAAGGCTTGCTCGTTGAAATGTTTCAGGGAGCGTTTGACAGTGATGAGTGGAGGCCGTATGACCGCTGGCCCATTACCGGTGCAGGCAATGAGGCAGTGATTGCTGAGATCTTGGTTGAAAACAGCAGAGGTGTATTTAGAGGGCACGTTGGTTAGGATGATATCTATGAGGGTGCCAGTGTTTGCGGCTTTGGGGTTGTACCTGGTGGGTTCATTAATAATTTGTGTGAGATTGAGGGCATCAAGCTTGGATTGTAGGATGGCTGGGGTGTTAAGCATGTCCCAGTTTAGGTCACCTAGTAGCACGAGCTCTGAAGATAGATGGGGGGCAATCAGTTCACATATGGTGTCCAGAGCACAGCTGGGGGCAGAGGGTGGTCTATAGCAGGCGGCAACGGTGAGAGACTTGTCTTTAGAGAGGTGGATTTTTAAAAGTAGAAGTTCAAATTGTTATCTCTGCAGTAGATTGCAACACCGCCCCCTTTGGTCGTTCTATCTTGTCTGAAAACGTTGTAGTTAGGGATTAAGATTTCAGAGTTTTTGGTGGACTTCCTAAGCCAAGATTCAGACACAGCTAGGACATCCGGGTTGGCAGAGTGTGCTAAAGCAGTGAATAAAGCAAACTTAGGGAGGAGGCTTCTAATGTTAACATGCATGAAACCAAGGCTATTACGGTTACAGAAGTCATCAAAAGAGAGCGCCTGGGGAGTAGGAGTGGAGCCAGGCACTGCAGGGCCTGGATTCACCTCTACATCCCCAGAGGAGCAGAGAATAATGAGTATGAGGGTACTATAAGAATTGGTCTGTGACGTCCAGAATAGAGAGAAAAAGGAGCATGTTTCTGGGGGCTATAAAATAGCTTCAAGGTATAATGTACAGACAAAGGTATGGTGGGATGTGAATACAGAGGAGGTAAACCTAGGCATTTAGTGATGATGAGAGAGATATTGTCTCTAGAAACATCATTGAAACCAGAAGATGTCATAGCATGTGTGGGTGGAGGAACTGAGAGGTTGGATAAGGTATAATGAGCAGGGCTAGAGGCTCTACAGTGAAATAAGCCAATTAACACTAACCAGAACAGCAATGGACAACGCATATTGACATTAAGGAGAGGCATGCTTAGCCGAGTGATCCAAGGGTCCAGTGAGATTCAGACAGCTAGCCGGGCCATAGGTAGCAAGCTGGTGGAAGATGGAGGGAGGTCTGTTTTTAGCCACCTCGTGCGTTTCCGTCTGTGGATTAGTGGGGTTCCGTGTGGAAGGGGGGACCAGTCCAAGTTGGCAAAATAGTAAGTTATAGTGGCCCAAGAAAAGTGTCCGATAGACCTATTCAGATCGCAGCCGATTAGACAGCTAACGATTAGCGGGCCGCAGAATGGGCGATCAGGTTACGTCGCGACGGAGGGGCCAATTGGATAACTCCCTCGGGCAGATAACGTCGGTGGACCAGTCGTGAAGGCCAGATGGGGCTCCGCATCGGCAGTAAAACGGGTCCGGATAGGTGATTGTAGCCCAGGAAGCACTTCAGCTGGCTAGCTCAGGAATAGCCCAGGAGTGGCTGACGGAACTCTTCAGCTGGCTAGCTCCGGAATAATGTGTGTTAATTCCGGGACCGACGTTGCCAATAGTCACTCAGGTAGCAGCTAGTTAGCTGCAAGATCCAGGTGTAAATGTCCAGAGCATGCGGTAGAAATCCGGGGAAAGGAGAGAGAATAGGACCGGTATGCTCTGGTCTGAGTCGCGCTGTACAAAGACTGGCGATAGCTTTCGAGCTAATGGATATCTGATGACCGCTAACCGTGGCTAGCTGAACTCCAACATTAGCCAGTGAAAATGGCTAACCTCTGGCTAGCTTCTGTTGTGGATTTCAGATTTGAGGTAAATAATACTTTCTTTTTTAAATTGGTGAGGCGGGTTGCAGGAGAGTGCTTTGAGGGTGAGTTTTTAGAAGAAAAAATGTAAAAAGATATGCGAAATACATATATATATACACAGGACACGACAAGAGGAGGGTAAAGGACGTCTGAACTGCTACGCCATCTTGGGGAAAGAAGATTCTGATTCTGTTCTACCAGTTAATATTTGTACAAAACCAGATTCATTAAATTGGCAGTCATTGCAGCCAGTAAATGCACAGCTATTATATGGAAGTATCACGCCTTCAGCGGAGGTCTGCAGCCCAGAGCCTTCAGCGGAGGTCTGCAGCCCAGAGCCTTCAGCAGAGGTCTGCAGCCCAGAGCCTTCAGCGTTGGTCTGCAGCCCAGATCCTCCAGCGGCGGCTTGGAGGTCGGAACCTCCAGCAGTGGTCTACAGCACAGTGATTCCGGTAAGGATCTACAGTCCGATTCCTCCAATCATGATCCACAGGCCTATGTTACAGAAGCGGAGGGATCTGCGGGCGGAATGAAGGTTACGCCCTGAGCCAGAGCCACCTCCGTTGCTGGAGGATCGGGAGAAGAGGAGGGTTCTGGGTGAAGCACATGAGCCGCCATAGACTGTTGTCACCCTCCCTGCCCTCCCTTTGTGTTTGGGGTTGTTGTTGTTGGGTTTTTTGGTTTGGGTGCAGTCGGAGTCTGCACCTTTGGGGGGGGTACTGTCACGTCCTGACCCTGGTATGAGGTAATTTATCCCTAGTAGATTGGTCAGGGTGTGACGGGGGTGTTTTGTCTGTGTTTTGGGTTTTCTGTTTTCTATGTGGATTGTCTAGAGTTTCATTCTATGTTGTCATTTTCTATGTTGTGGCCAGGTATGGTTTCCAATCAGAGGCAGCTGTCTATCGTTGTCTCTGATTGGAAGCCATACTTAGGCAGCCTGTTTTCCTTTGAGGTTTGTGGGTAGTTGTTTCCGTTTAGTCTAGAGTACCTGACGCGACTGTTGGTCATTTTATTGTTTTGTTGTTGAAGTGTTTTCATTAAAAATCAAAGAATGAGCACTATACACGCTGCGCCTTGGTCTCCATTCAACGACCCCTGTGACAGGAAGTGTGACACTCCGCCAAGCAAGCAGATGTGGCTAAAAGAACTATCTTCCTATAATCCATATGAAAGAATAACATACAATTTACGTAATAAACCCTTTGAATTTACTGATGTCTGGGGGGACTTTCAGCAGTTTCTAGAGACGTCACCTTAGCTGCCTCATTACTACTTTATTCATTAAATTGGCAGTATTATTATTTGTTTTTATGTTGAATCATTTATTTTCTAGCATGGAATGTGAAAGTCATTCTGTTTCTTTTTTTGTTGTTAATCAGTGAAGCTAATACCGGCAGAGGGGAGGGAGGGGGGTGTTCCTGTGTTGGGGAGGGAAGGGTTTTGCACGATGTCCACCCATGTAGCATGGTGTTTTGTGTTGGTGGAAGGAATAACGGGGCATTATCTGTGTCATATTTTGATGATTGTTAAATTGTAAAAAAAAAAGAAATACCAATAAATATATTGTACAAAAAAAATGGAGTAGTTTTTCCACAACTGGTTATTTACGTTTTAGTCATTTAGCATACGGTCACACTGGTCACCCGTGGGAATCGCACCCACAACCCTGGCGACGAAAGCACACTGTGCTTCATCAAATAGCAGAACCAAATTACCTGGTTTGAAGTTGAGATTACATTAAAAGTACATGGTGCAAGTGATCAATGCTGTTCGAGATTCTACATAGACTACAGCAATTGTGAATATCTCCACAGATCCGCCACAACCTACAGTATGCATGCTATCTTGAACATGCACGCTTTATATGATTAACGTTACATATGAATAAATGTATACTTACAGAAACCTTAAAATGTGGCCATGGATCTGTTACTTATTTTAAGGTTGAATAAATATTGTTACATTAGTTTGTAAGATAGCCTTAACTTTAGGCTATTTACTGTATTACAAAGGTAATATTGAATTGTGTTTAGTTGACAACGCAACCAAATATCAACATTTAAAGGATATATTTACTGCTTGGATAGTTCAATCTAAGACACTGGCTTAATTCCATCCTTTAACTTTTATTTTTGGTTGAGTTGGAGACGTGAAGCCAACATCTAATTTATTAACATGTTTTGTCGACAAATTAACAGGCTATTTATTGTATTTCAAAAATGATATTGAAATGTGTTTGGTCGACAACATCAATTTAGGCATCAGGCATGTCACTTCCCCCATTGGCTGACGGTGCTAATACCGAATGGGACCAAACTATTGTGGGTTTAGCGTTGACTCAAAACGAATGCACGACAAAAAAACACACACAACTACTACTATTATAGTATAGAAGTAAAAATACCTGTAGCTATGTTCCTATTTGGACATAATCAAAAACATTGACACCACAGCGTTTCTCGTTCTAAGAGGAGCTATACTAAATAGATAATTGTGATTTTCAGATTTATTTGAGTACTGGGAATTTATTTGCCGTGCATATATGCTGATGAATTGAATATGAAACTAAAGTCGTGAATGTTTTTCAAAGGCGTCTGTGTGGCGTCAGCTGGGAATGTTCCACACAGATGTTCAATGAGCGATCGAGTTCTACGAAACTCACTAGGCCTACTCTCATTTTAATAAATTCAAAACCACTACTGTAATGAAAATAAAAGCCAATAAACTGAATAATTACTGTCAAACTATTCTTTTTATTCAATTGTTGAATTAGGCCTATTGTATTTAATTTTACATTTCTGTCACGCCCTGACCAGTAGAGGGGGTAGTTGGGTCAGGACGTGGCAGAAGGGAGTGTGTGTTTGTTATTGTTTCATTGATTTTGGCCGTGTGACTTCCAATCAAGCACAGCTGTAGAGGGTTGTGGTTGATTGGGAGTCACACATAAGGTGCCTACTTTGCCTTGTGGGGTTGTGGGTGGTTGTTTTTTTACACTGCTTGTATTAGCCTGTAGAACTGTCACTGTTGTCACCCTTTTTGTTGTTAAGTGAATGCTCTACTCCTTTTTTGGCAATAAATGACCATGAGTATTCACATACCTGCTGCGCCTTGGTTCATTTCAGAAGACAGCCGTTACAATTTCATGCCTATTCAAGTGGTTTTGACAAACTTTTAGGATGTGGACGGCTGCTATGTCATAATGTACATGATGTCATAATGAAGCATTATTTTGTTAAACTAAGACAATCCATAGACAGGTCATTGACGCTCTTCCTGAACTGAGGTAGGACCTATAATTTAATGAAATAATCTCAAATGCATTACTTTTATCTTATGAGAACTTTATTTCATCAACTGTCAGAAAAACTTATGTTTTGTGATGTGTGATTTAAAACTAGGTCTTGTGGTCTTGTGTTTCTGTTTTCAAGAATATATTGTTGAAACTTTATAGTCAAATCCTATGTGTGCAAATGATCTGGAAGTCCAAGTTGAAGGTAGGCCTTAGTCTGTGAATCTTTCATTTTTATGAATTTATGAACATTTTGGCAGGAATTGGAATGTCCTTTGAAAGTGAAAAAACACTAGTTTATAATAACAACTTTGATCAAATTCTATTGTAATATATGTAATTTATTCTATATTCTTATTCTCAAACATGCTTTTTGTTGTTGTTTGCTCCTCCACTGTGACTCTCACAGCCATGAAAGACAGAGTGATGTCCAGGACTAAGACACAAGAGACCAGTCAGAACAGTTCTGAGAACAGCCTGACAGACATCCTCAGTGTCCGGAGTGCCAGTGATATTGTCCTACAGCCAATGCCACCAGGGAGAAAGAATAGCCGATCCCACTTCCACACGATGGATGTGACAAAAGAGAGGGCTGACATGGGAAGGCTTCCAATGGCCACTCCACCCATCAGCCTCCCAATGCTCACTGTGACCTCTCTCACTGTCCAAAAGATCAAAAACACCCTCAAGGTGACTGGCATGTCTCGTCAACAGCTGGAGGGACAGATGGGTAGCAAGCGTCTGGGTCCGGTCAAAACCAAAACCGGAGGGAGCACATTGACCTCCAGCCACAAGCAGGAGCCAGAGGTTAAATCCAGCAGACCACAGACACCAGGAAGCATCCCTAGGAGGCCCAATGTATGCTCCACTGCAGCCAAGACAGTAGCTTCTTTATCTGGGACTCCATGCAGCCAGTCTGAGGTCAGGATCCAGGCCCATCCTCTCCAGAGGTCTAACATCCAGGACCAAAGGCCCCGCTCTCCTCCTGCTCAGGCCAGACGGTCTCTGTCCGACGGCAGCCTCTTGCAGCCGCCATGTTCTCCTGTGGATGTCCTCCAGCCTGAGGTCCAGGCCAGCAGGAGCCTGGCTCGACCCAAGACCGGGATAGCTAGGATAACAAGACATACTGATGGCAGCACACTGAGGTTCCCTGACCAAACCTTAGAGCTTATAAACTCCATGGGTAGGAGGGAGAGCACCAATTCTTTCCCTGTGCTGCCAACCATTGCAGTGTCAGCCTCACCTGCCCAGATGGCCATCCCATCGCCTACCAAAATGATCAGCCAAGTGCCTGACCTTCTGGTGCCGACTCCATCTGCTTCTCTGGTTCCTTCCAGCCGAGTGCCTGCCCCACCTGCCTCCCCAGTGCCAGCCCGGCCTGCCAACACCAGATCACGGCGTGTGTCGAAGACGATCCAACTCTTACAGATCCGGTCTGCTATGATGGACCAGCAGCTACCAGAACAACTGGGTGACAAACAAAGCATATTACCCTCTGAGCCCCTGTACTTCAGTAGCACTGAGAGGATGTTCCTCTGTGGTCCACCTTTAGTCTGCCACCCAGCTAACGTAGGCGGAGATGATGGCTGTCACCCCCTGCCCAGACCTACGCCCAGCCACACAGGTCACACCGACCACTCCGCTTTACTGACCAGTAGGAGAGTAGTACAGGTGGGTGAGAAGTGCCCCTTTGAAATCCTCTTGACCCCTGTGGTCCCACTGGCAGAACAGCCTCCTATCAAGCGGTGGCACAAGCCTGCCTCCCGTGCCAAGGCCGAGCGGGAATGGAAGAATAGCCAACGAGGGCGCAGGAAGAGAGTGAATCCCATTCACTGGGACGTTAACTTTAAGTCTGGGCCTTTCTTCCCAGTGTGTGTCTCTCCATCACTGCCCTCGATCTTGGAGGTTGATGAAGAGTCTCTTTCTGAAGAGATGGAGCAAAGCCAGTTGTAAGCGGTCGCGCACACACGCACGCGCGCACACACACACACACACACAATCTTAATTTTTAGTTTTTTTTAACCTTTATTTAAATAGGCAAGTTAGTTAAGAACAAATTCTTATTTACAATAACGGCCTACCCCGGCCAAACCCTAACCCAGACGACACTGGGCCAATTGTGCGCCGCCCTATGGGACCAGTGTCTTAGACCGCTGCGCCAATCGGGAGCCCTATTGAGACCTCATGGCCTCCCATGGACCAGAGAGGATCAGCCAGCATCATCCCAGCATCTGCCCTGCCTGCCATCCTAGTACCTCCACTGCCCTTTCAACCCTGCAAGGCAGTAACTGTATCGTTTTTCTTTTGATCTGAAGCCTGACACTGTTCAACACGTCGTGTGTCATCCTCCATCTTTTGAATAAAGCTTCCTCTGCATGATTTTATTCTAACATTATCCATGTTTTTTTTGCAACCCTCAAAAACAAATGTTGATCCCCATGTAACGACACGTGATATTCCACAAGGGGGGCACTAAAGGTCTGTAACGAAAGGAGGTTGAACACTTTGTACCTTGAACACCATCTGAACTTACACACAGCCTCAACTATTTAAATGACAGAAAATGTCATATCTGCTCTCACACATTAAGAGCGAGAGAGAGAGAGCAAAGCATAGAAGGATGTTGAGTTACATATGAACACTTCCCATCATACTCTCAGGAAGGTAAGGTTAGTTAGGCTACATGTGATCGTGCGTCACCGTAACTGAAACAAGGCCTTCTTTCTTTCATGGTTTCACGTCATGGTGCAAGTATTTGCATAAACTGGGAAACATTGAAATCTTGGACCAGGATTCAAACACAGGGACTCTTATTTCAGCCATAGGGACTTGTGACTCGACTCGACTCAAACATTGGTGACTTTGACTCAACTCAGACTTAGCCATAGGGTCTTGTGAATTGACTCGAACTTATGCTTCAGTGACTCGACTACAACACTGCTGCCATTACATGGCTACTGCTACAACTAACAATTCTAGGAAGGGGTACCCTTTCTTGGATACACTTTTCTGCTGCTCCCTCAAAAGCATTAAGCAGACATTTTGATTATACCTCCCAACTCATAACTCCCTGTTGGGGTGTCTATCTACAAATAAACACAGCAAGAGGATTACAACAGCTAACACAGGAAGCTGAAATCCTGGGGTCCGCCTTATGTTCACTCAGTTCTACCACATTTTGAAAAGGTGCTTTTCATCCATGACCAGGCCATGTTTTGGCCATTTTGCTGCACTAGGCATAACAATTGCAGACATTCTCCAATCCGGCAAAGAAATAGGCCTATAGTGTACAGTGTCGGCCTATAATGTAATTTTATAACTAGGCCTACCATAAGATAGCCTACCATTTGTAAAACATGCAGTTGTGTTGGCTTTATTAACCGAGTCCTGATTCCTGACAAAAGCTTATAGTGACTTGTCCTTTAAGATATGAACATCAGTTACACATCAGCTACCCAAGTTTATTATGAGTTTTCTTGAGGATTTTTGCAAAGAGACCAATGCTGATGTAAAGGCCTAAGTCTTCACAGCAGTACAAACCTGAAATCACTTATTATCAGTACATTTTATTCCACCTTGTGAAACCAGGGGTCTAGTGGAGGGTAAATGCGAATAAGATTTTAAAAAAGGCCTGTTATGAGAGAGAAAGAGAGATGGTGAGAGTAGCTGAGTGCCTATAGCAAGAGATGGCTGTTAATATCACTAGGCTGTTTGGTCTGTGTGCAGGTAGTGAACCTGATTGCTGAGGGGTTAGGTTGCTAGTTAGAATCTTAACCTGCCATAAGCTACTTTTGTGTCAGCAAGTCTACAGACAATTCAAGTAGCTGCACTTAACACCTCACTGATACTGATTGTGTAAGCTACAAACCCAAACTGTGTAAGGAAATGTAGATGACAGTAATAATATTGCACACATATTCAGAAATCTGGGCTGATGGAATCATTGTCTACTCTCCATAATATCTGCTGGAGATCCAGCCCCTCCCCCACTGCAGAGTGCACAAAGTACCGAACTATCAAAAATGTCACAGGTCAACACTGTTCCCATCTCCCCCACGCTGCAGTGACAAGTCTCTCCCTAGGGTTGCCACGTTTACTATGTTGTCTTTTATTGAGGTACTTTTAAAACTTTGCTGCAGCTGAAAAGTTTTGGTCGCTGGGTGCAAGTTTTTAATACTACTTCTATATTGCACCATTACCAACATGGTATTTAAAAAAATCCATTAATTTCCCTGTAATCTGCTGAAATTGTGAAAGGTTTCAGGCTTTGAAGGCGGGTTTTCCTGGAATTACTAGAAATTTGAAATTGACCTGGCAAGCCTGTCTCTGTCTGAGCATGATCACAACAAAAGTAGCTGTGCAGCACGTTTTTTAATGAAGAGGAGGATGGTTGTAGACGTTCACATTCCTGCAAGAAGGTTAGCTATTAACTAAACTGTTAACCAATATTTTAACTAAAATTGTATTTGGTGTATTGGCAAGCAAGCATGTTCCCGTTGTCTTTATTTGTAATTAATATTAGCTCATGTATTTTTTATTTATTTCACCTTTATTTAACCAGGTAGGCAAGTTGAGAACAAGTTCTAATTTACAATTGCGACCTGGCCAAGATAAAGCAAAGCAGTTCGACAACATACAACAACACAGAGTTACACATGGAGTAAAACAACATACAATCAATGATGCAGTAGAAAAAAAAAGACTATATACAATGTGAGCAAATGATGTGAGATAAGGGAGGTAAAGGCAAAAAAAATGCCATGGTGGCAAAGTAAATAAAGTATAGCAAGAAAAACACTGGAATGGTAGATTTGTAGTTTGAAGAAAGTTCAAAGTTAAAATATAAATAATATGGTGCAAAGGAGCAAAATAAATAAAATAAATAAATACAGTAGGGGAAGAGGTAGTAGTTTGGGCTAAATTATAGATGGGCTATGTACAGGTGCAGTGATCTGGGAGCTGCTCTGACAGCTGGTGCTTAAAGCTAGTGAGGGAGATAAGTGTTTCCAGTTTCAGAGATTTTTGTAGTTCGTTCCAGTCATTGGCAGCAGAGAACTGGAAGGAGAGACAACCAAAGGAGGAGTTGGCTTTAGGGGTGACCAGAGAGATATACCTGCTGGAGCGCGTGCTACAGGTGGGTGCTGCTATGGTGACCAGTGAGCGGAGATAAGGGGGGACTTTACCTAGCAGGGTCTTGTAGATGACCTGGAGCCAATGTGTTTGGCGACGATTATGAAGCGAAGGCCAGCCAACGAGAGCGTACAGGTCGCAGTGGTGGGTAGTATATGGGGCTTTGGTGACAAAACAGATGGCACTGTGATAGACTGCATCCAGCTTGTTGAGAAGGGTATTGGAGGCTATTTTGTAAATGACATCGCCGAAGTCGAGGATTGGTAGGATGGTCAGTTTTACGAGGGTATGTTTGGCAGCATGAGTGAAAGATGCTTTGTTGCGAAATAGGAAGCCAATTCTAGATTTCACTTTGGATTGGAGATGATTGATGTGAGTCTGGAAGGAGAGTTTACAGTCTAACCAGACACCTAGGTATTTGTAGTTGTCCACAAATTCTAAGTTAGAACCGTCCAGAGAAGTTATGCTGGACGGGCGGGCAGGTGCAGGCAGCAATCGGTTGAAGAGCATGCATTTAGTTTTACTTGTGTTTAGGAGCAGTTGGAGACCACGGAAGGAGAGTTGAATGGCGTTGAAGCTCGTCTGGAGGGTTGTTAACACAGTGTCCAAAGAAGGGCCAGAAGTACACAGAATGGTGTCGTCTGCGTAGAGGTGGATCAGAGATTCACCAGCAGCAAGAGCGACATCATTTATGTATACAGAGAAAAGAGTTGGCCCAAGAATTGAACCCTGTGGTACCCTCATAGAGACTGCCAGAGGTCCAGACAGTAGGCCCTCCGATTTGACACACTGAACTCTGTCAGAGAAGTAGTTGGTGAACCAGGCGACGCAATCGTTTGAGAAACCAAGGCTGCTGAGTCTGCCGATGAGGATGTGGTGATTAACAGAGTCAAAAGCTTTGGCCAGGTCAATGAATACGGCAGCACAGTATTGTTTCTTATCGATGGCGGTTACGATGTCGTTTAGGACCTTGAGCGTGGCTGTATGTATGTCTTTCCGAAAGCCACATTGTGTCAGATATACTGCGTCATGAGAATGAAATTGGTGGGTTTATCCAAACAATTCATTAATGTGCAATTGTTACTTTGCATGTTTTACCTTCTACTTATTTACTGCTTGCTAATGATTAGCGTGCTAGCTAGCGGTTAGCGTGCTAGCCAGCGGTTAGCGTGCTAGTTTAGCATAATTGGTAACATGTCTTTGATTCAGAATACATGATTGTGGTTAACCCAATGTTACATGCATTAGAAAATAATATTGCTAGTGTAACTTGAATTGGTTTACAACCTAGCTAGAAAATCCAGTTCTTTTTCATCTGTTTTGTCAAGTCATAAGCATGCATGTGTGCTGAAATATTTATATAAATCCTCTCGTTAAATTATTTTATTGAAGTTTTGGCAGTTTTTTTAGCGCCCTTTCTTACTCAAAGAGAAACAAGGTGCTAGTTATTTTGGCTTTGCACGTAAAAGAGTGTAACACCACAACAGGAATAAGGATTGTGGGAAAGTGTAACATTTGGTAGGGCTGTGCCAATTCACATGCCTTGCTTTAGCCATGTCACTCATACTGTTTCTCGTTTAGTCCATCCATAAAAGCAGATCAGCTTTAGTTGCATCCAGGAACTTGCATAATGTGCTTATGTTATGCTTATACTTGCTTTTTTACCTTGAAAGTCGTCTTAAAGGAAATTGTAATAGATGTTTGTAGGACCTCTGTCAGTCAATGATAACAGTCATTGGTGTCCCCCAGCCCATCCCCTTTGTTGTGTGCAGAGCAATCTTGTCATTCTTTTAAGTCTCAACCATTCTTTTTGAAACTTGTCTTCCTTTACAAAGGCACTGCAGAGGCTAAGAAGACGCATGGAAACTCTAAAAGAAACATAATTCAACTTGTAGGCCAGATTTGAAAAGGAAATAATAAATCCTGAAGCTCAGGTTTGTCAGTTGTTTAGAATGAGGATACTGGGGATGGTTGAATCATATTCAATTGCCTAATTTGCACATGGCTAATTTCATTTTATTGTATCCTTAGATGTCAGACACCGAGGCTGCCACTACCTCTGGGTCGATAGTCCATGTGTTGGATGATGCACCGCCGTTGATCAGAACAGACAGCGTATACGTAAGTTAGTGTCATTCAACACTAGCACATACTGTAAGTTCTTGTGAATCAGCTTTGTAAATCAAAGACAGGCAAGTCTGCACTTCCATCCCATATTCATTGTATTATAAGAAAATGTAAAGTAGAGGAGCACAGAGCCATAAGTAATCAAAATGTACCAGTGTCCAAATACTTTTATATCTGTCTAGTTATCCAAGAGACTTTTTTTTTCTGCAATACAGTTGACCAAAGCTATGCTTGGATACAAGACTGATGACTCAATAACCAGTATTGACAACAGTGAAGATGGTTGTGTCCCAGGGCCATCAGAGGAAGGCAATTTCTATGAAGAAAATCTGACCGGTATGCTTATACCTTACATACACATGGACCTATTCTTAATTACAATGTCCTTTTCAACATGTTTTCCACTGATGTTTTCCAGGAGAGATGTCAGCGATTCGGGCTAAACAGCCAATGACCAAGGGAAAGCTGGGACAAAAGAGAGGCTCACACGGTAAGCATGTTTCCTGCTGCCTTCAGTCAGTGCATTTTCACTCTGTAGTGGCAACTTATGGCCGTACTGTGCTGGTCCAGATCAATACCGTCTTTGTCAGTTAGTGTATTTCCAACCATGCCAGCACAGAACGGTTCAGTTTGGATTGGACACAAGTCAAGATGTTAGATCTGGAACTAGTGTGTCAGGATAGATGATAAAACAGAAGGATTACCACACTTTACATTGTTTTTCTTGAGGGAGTGAGGGAACATGATTTAATAGGTATTGCTTTTATTAGAAGGTTTACATTGCAAACAGATTGTTGGGCTTAGATTCCATACAGATTGAGTCTGCCTTGATGTCAGCATTGCACATTCTCCTCTCACATCCTTATCTATGTAGTTATTTAGTTGGGATTGTTAGTTTAATCTCAACACACTCTCTGCAGATACAGCTGTAACCTTGTAGAGTTAATACAGAGAGATGTTCAAGTACTGTATTGTAGTCAACCTTTATTTAATGTAGTCATTCATAATGCCATCTCTTTCCAAAAGGTGCCAAAGGAACAAAAAGGTATTGGTCGACAATAGAGGTGGATGCAGTTGATTCCATGATGAATTTTATCCGAATGGGAAAAACACCTGGAAAACAAGACTGTGAGAAATGATTGCTGCTTCTCCCCAAGCGCTTTTAAACAGGGACTGGAGAGCAGTTAAGTTCTATGTACACAACAGAATATCAAAACGCAGCGTGTTGAGTGCTCATATTTATTACTATAATGAAACACTTAAAAAAAGAATCAAAAACGAAAGCAAAAAGTTCCGTCAGGCAACAGACAACTAAACGGAAAACAACTACCCACAAAAACCCAGGTGGGAAAAGGATGCCTAAGTATGGCTCCCAATCAGAGACAACGATAGACAGCTTCCTCTGATTAGGAACCATACCCGGCCAAAACATAGAAATAAAACACATAGAATGCCCACCCCATATCACATCCTGACCTAACCAAACAGAGAAAAATGGCTCTCTCAGGTCAGGGCGTGACACTCACTGTCCGGGGGAAGTTTTTCCAGGTGGGTGGTTCACTTTTGGAGTGACTAAGGTCTCAAGAATACAAAGCCTGCTGACTTTGAATGTTACAGGAAAAAAAAAATATCTAAACTATTAATCTGTTACTTGGATATATTGAATCCATTACTGAAATGGCTGTTCCAGTTTAAATACTTTACAGAAGTACTACACTACAGCCGTTGAGTTGCCATCCGTGTTGCATCATTGTGACATTCTACATGAATATTTTCAGTCTTAAAATAGAATGAATGCGTTAAATATGGAGAATTTAAACTTGTTAATTATTTTACGCTTCCATTAGGTACAACGTAGGCAGTTGGATAGCTTTTATAGATTTCATAGGAGGCATTCTCTCGATGGCTGATGGCAAGGCATTGCAATGCATTGAGTGGCTGCTGCCAACATTCAGACTCAATCTCTCGCCACTTTAATAATTCGATGTAATAAATGTATCACTAGTCACACAATGCCGCTTTATATGTTTACATACCCTACATTACTCATCTCATATGTATATACTGTACTCTATACCATCTACTGCATCTTGCCTATGCTGTTCGGCCATCGCTCACCCTTATATTTATACGTATATATTGTTAATTATTCAAGTAGTTGGTAAAATTACAAGTGAACTTTTTTCAAGGAGTCAGCAACTTTTCGTCATTTCCTCATAATAGATTTTTTTCTAACTCATGAGTGAAATTTCTGTGCTTCTATGATGTCTGAAAGCATGGTCCTCAAAAGGTATGTATTTGTGAGGAGTCCTAAATTGATTACAAATACAAGACTGTGTGTGCGTGCGGTTAGGTTTGAAGCTTCTCTAACCTGCTCTGTGTTGTTGGCCTCTGGAAACACCTCTGGTTGCCAGCGCTCTCTGTGATAGAAGATTGGCCTTAGCGCAGCAGCTGTGGCAGACAGATTCTGCTTGTGAGCGTAAACTGAGAGCACACAGCTGATTAACCCCTTCACTGCCAGCCAGGGAAATTGAAATGTATGCAAATATTTCCCAGTTTATGCAAATACTTGCACCATGATGTGAAAGAAAGAAGGCCGTGTTTCAGTTAAGTGTTCATATTTAACCCAACATCCTTCTGTGCTTTGCTCTCTCTCTCTCTCGCTCTTCTTTCTTGAACCAGTTCTAGAACAACTGATACAGACATACTTCTCTGCTTAGTCACAGCTTTCTCATGCATGTTTCTAGAGAGAAACTGGGTACGATGCATGACTGATCTTACAGTGCAATGTAAGATCTTTGCACTGGCCCCAATAAATCTCTACAAAAATGTGGTAACACCTCTTAAACTTGAGTGATATCTTTATAATGCTAGTAAGCATTGGGCTTTGGTGGAGAAAATGTGTTTCGGAATGAACCTTAGAAAACAATACATAAGTTGCCAGAAAGTGTTCATTATGATGGACTGTGAAAAACCCAAGGGATAATCATCTATTAGTGTACTGTGTGAGAGCAGATATGACATTTTCTGTCATTTAAATAGTTGAGGCTGTGTGTAAGTTCAGATGGTGTTCAAAATGTGAAGAATTATGGCACTAAGGTTCGAGTCAGATGTGCCTCCTTCGATTCAAATTTGTATTAATACGGACCTTCACTTCTATTAGTCCGGTCAGCACTTACCTCTTCTCCTTGGTCAACAAATCAACAAATCCAATGAAGAAATAAACATTCTACTAAAATTGTATACTTCATAGCTCACAAGAAACCAACAACACACACCACTGATCATTTTCAACTGCAATAAAGCTTTATAGGAACAGAATTCTTTGGAACATGCTGATGATAAATTAACATTTGCTTAACTGGAATAACAAGTGGATTAATATTAATCTCTAGTTGATACTGATGGACATATTCTATCATCACACCAGCGTACTAGATACTCTGGATACTCCCAAGGGGTTGAAGCAGTCCATCTTCAGGAAGAGAACACTCTTCGAGAAGCTACACACCCCAGGGATGAAAGTACTTTGACAGCTTGTGGCTCCTGTTGGGTCTCATAGGAAAAGTCTGTTCCAACAGTACTTCCAGCAGTAGCTGCTGCTGCTCATGCACAACAGCCTGGATCGGTGGGCGCTGGATCATTTCTGTCACCTGCCCTTTGTGGTTTGGGGTTGAAAGGGCAGTGCAGATGCTGGGATGATGCTGGCTGATCCTCTCTGGTCCATGGGAGGCCATGAGGTCTCAATAGGGCTCCAGATTGGCACAGCGGTCTAAGGCACTGGTCCCATAGGGCGGCGCACAATTGGCCCAGTGTCGTTAGGGTTTGGGCGGGGTAGGCTGTCATTGTCAATAAGAATTTGTTCTTAACTAACTTGCCGATTTAAATAAAGGTAAATATGTTTTTAAAAAATGAAGATGTGTGTGTGTGTGTGTGTGTGCGACCCCTACAACTGGCTTTGCTCCATCTCTTCAGAAAGAGGCTCTTCATCCACCTCCAAGATCGAGGGCAGTGATGGAGCGACACACACTGGGAAGAAAGGCCCAGACTTAAAGTTAACGTCCCAGTGAATGGGCTTCACTCTCTTCCTGCGCCCTCGTTGGCTATTCTCCCATTCCCGCTTGGCCTTGGCACGGGAGGCGGGCATGTGCCACCGCTCGATAGGAGGCTGTTCTGCCAGTGGGACCAATGGGGTCAAGAGGATTTCAAAGGGGCACTTCTCGCCCGCCTGCACGGCTCTCCTACTGGTCAGTAAAACGGAATGGTTGGTGTGACCTGTGTGGCTGGGCGTAGGTCTGGGCAGGGGGTGACAGCCATCATCTCCGCCTACGTTAGCTGGGTGGCAGACTAAAGGTGGACCACAGAGGAACATCCTCTCAGTGCTACTGAAGGACAGGGGCTCAGAGGGTAATATGATTTGTTTGTCACCCAGTTGTTCTGGTAGCTGCTGGTCCAGCATAGCAGACTGGATCTGTAAGAGCTGGATCCTCTTCGACACACGCCGTGATCTGGTGTTGGCAGGCCGGGCTGGCACTGGGGAGGCAGGTGGGGCAGGCACTCGGCTGGAAGGAACCGGAGAATCAGATGGAGTAGGCACCAGAAGGTCAGGCACTTGGCTGATCATTGGGGTAGGCAATGGGATGGCCATCTGGGCAGGTGAGGCTGACACTGCAATGGTTGGCAGCACAGGGAAAGAATTGGTGCTCTCCCTCCTATCCATGGAGTTTATAAGCTCTAAGGTCTGGTTAGGGAACCTCAGTGTGCTGCCATCAGTATGTCTTGTCATCCTAGCTATCCCGGTCTTGGGTCGAGCCAGGCTTCTGCTGGCCTGGACCTCCGGCTGGAGGACATCCACAGGAGAACATGGCGGCTGCAAGAGGCTGCCGTCGGACAGAGACCGTCTGGCCTGAGCAGGAGGAGAGCGGGGCCTTTGGTCCTGGATGTTAGACCGCTGGAGAGGATTGGCCTTGATCCTGACCTCAGACTGGCTGCATGGAGTCCCAGATAAAGGAGCTACTGCCTTGGCTGCAGTGGAACATACATTGGGCCTCCTAGGGATGCTTCCTGGTGTCTGTGGTCTGCTGGATTTAACCTCTGGCTCCTGCTTGTGGCTGGAGGTCAATGTGCTCCCTCCGGTTTTGGTTTTGACCGGACCCAGACGCTTGCTACCCATCTGTCCCTCCAGCTGTAGACAAGGCATGCCAGTCACCTTGAGGGTGTTTTTGATCTTTTGGACAGTGAGAGAGGTCACAGTGAGCATTGGGAGCCTGACGGGTGGAGTGGCCATTGGAAGCCTTCCCATGTCAGCCCTCTCTTTTGTTACATCCATGTTGTGGAAGTGGGATCGGCTATTCTTTCTCCCTGGTGGCATTGGCTGTAGGACAATATCACTGGCACTCCGGACACTGAGGATGTCTGTCAGGCTGTTCTCAGAACTGTTCTGACTGGTCTCTTGTGTCTTAGTCCTGGACATCACTCTGTCTTTCATGGCTGTGAGAGTCACAGTGGAGGAGCAAACAACAACCAAAAGCATGTTTGAGAAAAAGAATATAGAATAAATTACATATATTACAATAGAATTTGATCAAAGTTGTTATTATAAACTAGTGTTTTTCCACTTTCAAAAGACATTCCAATTCCTGCCAAAATGTTCATAAATTCATAAAAATGAAAGATTCACAGACTAAGGCTTACCTTCAATTTGGACTTCCAGATAATTTGCACACGTAGGATTTGACTATAAAGTTTCAACAATATATAATTGAAAACAGAAACACAAGACCACAAGACCTAGTTTTAAATCACAAATATAACAGTTTTAGACAGTTATTGATCAAATAAAGTTCTCATAAGATAAAAGTAATGTATTTGAGATTATTTCATTAAATTATAGGTCCTACCTCAGTTCAGGAAGAGCGTCAATGACCTGTCTATGGATTGTCTTATTTTAACAAAATAATGCTTCATTATGACATCATGTACATTATGACATAGCAGCCGTCCACATCCTAAAAGTTTGTCAAAACCACTTGAATAGACATGAAATGTAAAATTAAATACAATAGGCCTAATTCAACAATTGAATAAAAATAATAGTTTGACAGTAATTATTCAGTTTATTGGTTTTTATTTTCATTACAGTAGTGGTTTTGAATTTATTAAAATGAGAGTAGGCCTAGTGAGTTTCGTAGAACTCGATCGCTCATTGAACATCTGTGTGGAACATTCCTAGCTGACGCCACACAGACGCCTTTGAAAAAAATTCATAATTTTAGTTTCATATTCAATTTATTTGCATATATGCACGGCAAATAAATTCCCAGTAATCAAATTAATCTGAAAATCGCAATTATCTATTTATTATAGCATCCTCTTAGAACGAGAATCACTGTGGTGTCAATGTTTTTGATTATGTCCTAATAGGAACATTGCTATAGGTATTTTGACTTCTATACTACAATAGTGGTAGTTGTGTATGTGTTTTCTTGTCGTTCATTCGTTTTGAGTCAGCGCTAAACCCAACTCAACCAAAAATAAAAGTTAAACATGGAATTAAGCCAGTGTCTTAGATTGAACTATCCAAGCAGTTAATATATCCTTTAAATGTTGATATTTGGTTGCGTTGTCAACTAAACACAATTCAATATTACTTTTGTAATACAGTAAATAGCCTAAAGTTAAGGCTATCTGACAAGCTAATGTAACAGTTTCTTTTCAACCGTAAAATAAGTAACAGATGCATGGCCACATTTTGAGGTTACTGTAACTATACATTTAATCGTATGTAACGTTAATCATATAAAGCGTGCATGTTCAAGATAGCATGCATACTGTAGGTTGTGGCGGATCTGTGGAGATATTCACAATTGCTGTAGTCTGTAGAATCTCGAACGGCATTGATCACTTGCAGCATGAACTATTATTGTAATCTCAACTTCAAACCAGGTAATTTGGTTCTGCTATTTGGTTCTGCTATTTCCCTGTGGCTCAGTTGGTAGAGCATGGTGTTTGCAACGCCAGCATGGTGTGTGCAACGCAGGGTTGTGGGTTCGATTCCCACGGTGTGCCAGTACAAGAAAAAAAATGCATGAAATGAAATGTATGCATTCACTACTGTAAGTCGCTCTGGATAAGAGCATCTGCTAAATGACTGAAATGTAAATGTAAAATGAAGCACAGTGTGGTTTAGTCGCCAGGGTTGTGGGTGCGATTCCCATGGGTGACCGTCTACTAAATGACTAAAACGTAATTAACCAGTGGTGGAAAAAGTACTCAATTGTCATACTTGAGTAAAAGTAAAGTTACCTTAGTAGAAAATGACTAAGGTCAGAAAATGACTAAGGTCAGAAAAAGTCAGCCAATAAAATACTACTTGAGTAAAAGTCTAAAAGTGATCGACTGGCTGGCTGGCTAGATGGCTAGCGTGATAATGACTAGCGAGGTAAAGTTGGATCATAGCTAATGTTGGCTGTGCTATTTAGCCAGCTCGCTAAGTTTCCAAGGGTGTAGCTATAGCTACTATACATCCACACTAAGCCAGGTAGTTACATTTTTGCTGTATACTTTAATTTTACGTAGAGAGGTCCAGTCAGGTTTGGTTAAATAGTTATGTAGCTTTTGACTGGGTTTCAACTATGTTGTTTATATTACTTCAGGGAACTTTAGCTACTATTACGTTTGCTGGCTTGTTTATTGTTAGAGATAAATGCTAGCATTACTGATACCGAGACAGGGATAAGCTACTCGCTGGCCGCCTAATTGCCAGCTAGCTGATAGCATTACACTTGTGTATGTGCATACGTGTGTGTGTGTGTGTGTATATATATAATATGTTTTGGGGGACGGTGAAGTCAGGAGGATGGTGATTGTTTAACTACTTGTCCCTATTTTATATTTGAGAGATGATTGTTATCCTCTGGTAAAGGTTTTCATTTATACATCATAGCTTGATGTCTTTTTTCCTGACCTGCTGGGGTGCGTTTGTGGTCATCACTTTTGTCGCCGCGCAGCACAGGTTTCAGGGCGCATTGGGGAATGCCGATTGGTTGACATTTGGGTGTCAACAGTAGGCTCTGTTGTTGACTATGAACGCACCCGAGGTTTTTGTTGTTGTTGTTGAGACATGCTCAAGTGGGGCTAAATAGTCCGATCATTATTGTTGTAATCAAATTGTATTTTGTTACTTGACTAACAATATTTTCATGCTACAAGGAACAGTCAATGTACTCCATATACATATCATTTAAAATGAACCTAATTCGAGTGATGCTATGCATAGCAGGTACATCTAGCTTAAAGACTAGCTTTTAAGGATATGGGTTCTTTAACTCCCTCAGTTGGGGAGGGGGTTGGGTGGGTTTGTGGTAGGGTCAGGGTATTAGCTCACGAGATGTTTACTACTTTAAACTTTCAGAATTTCATTTTGTACAAGTTGTATACACTCAACGCAATTTGGTTTCTTTCCTTTTCCCTATTTCTTATTTTTTTTAAAGATGTCGGCACCTAATAACTATACTTTTATGACACTTAACATTAGGGGTACTAAATGCCCAGTCAAGCGCAAATGCATTCTGTATTATCTAAAGCAGCATAAGGTTGATATAGCTCTTCTTCAGGAGACACAGCTGACTGACTCTGAGCATGATAAACTGAAGACAGAGTGGGTGGGCCAAGTGTACTATTCATCTTTCACCTCTCGGGCAAGAGGGGTGGCCATACTCATTAATAAGAATTGCCCCTTTCAGATACAATCTCAGATTAAAGACAAAGGGGGTAGGTTTGTGATCATTCAAGGTTTCATTAGCACTGAGCCCATTACCAATGTGAATGTGTATGGGCCTAACCATGATGATCCTAAATCTTACCAAGACATCTTTTTGAAGTTAATGTGCCCATTATCAGAGATAATAATGGCAGGGGATTTTAACTTGGTACTGGACCCTTCCAGTGATAGATCTTCCTCTAATAGTATCAACCTCACACAGGCAGCTAAAATGTTAAAAGTAGAAATGAAACACTTTGGACTCGTAGACTTATGGAGATTTCACAACCAAAAGGTTAAAGAATACTCATTTTACTCCCCTGTCCATGACAGTTACTCTAGAATTGACATATTTCTTATTCCTGCAGCCAAGGGAAGTTTAACTACTGGGTGTAAGTACTTACCAAGATGTATATCAGATCATTCTGCCCTGCTGGCTTCAGTACCAGTCAGTAGAGAAGAAGACGGAGGTTTGGCACATACTTGCTAAATAATCCCACATTTGTAACATTTCTGAACACTCATATAGACATATTTTTTTAGCACCAATATCAACTCTGCCTCCCCCCTAATTTTATGGGAAGCTCTCCTTGCATATCTGAGGGGGCAAATCATATCCTTTAGTTCAGGCGCTCGTAAGATGTATAAGGCTCAAGTAGATTCGTTGGAGAATGAAATTAGAGATCTGGAAAATGAACATAGTGTAACATTTGACGACTCAACTCTACAAAAATTTGACTCAAAGCGATTGGAATATAACACCGTGACGACCCATAAAGCGGAGAATGCTCTTAGGAGAACAAAACAAAACCACTACGAACATGGAGATAAAGCAGGAAAGTTGCTTGCTTGGCAGATTTACATTTTAGTCATTTAGCAGACGCTCTTATCCAGAGCAACTTACAGTAGTGAATGTATACATTTCATGCTTTTTTTTCTCTTTTTTCCCCCGTACTGGTCCCCCGTGGGAATCGAACCCACAACCCTGGTGTTGCAAACACCATGCTCTACCAACTGAGCCACACGGGACTGTGATTATGCCTTTTAACAGGGCAGCTATGCAGAACCCAAGATAAGACGAGAGGATGCTAGTAGAGTTATTAGCTCTATTAAGCTACCCAATAACACAGTTGTTCACAGTCCTGAGGAAATTAATCTAGTCTTCAGGGAGTTTTATGAAACATTGTACAAGTCTGAAGGGAATGCCCCTCCCACAATGCATGAGTTTTTGAACAAACCAATTTACAAACTTTAACTGATGAGGATAGAGAGCAGTTGGAGAAAGACATTACATCAGAGGAAATTAGGGAATCCATTTTCAACACTGCTGGGGGAAAGTCACCAGGGTTAGACGGATTCCCTATTGAATTCTATCGATCCTTTTTACCCAAACTATTTGAGCCTCTTTGCAGTATGTTTAATTATGCCATAGAGACAGAAAAGCTCCCAGACACACTTGAACAGGCACTGATCACAGTTTTGTTAAAACCTGGGAAAGATCCTATGCTTTGTGGGTCATATAGACCAATATCTCTATTGAACACTTCATATAAGATTATTGCGAAACTCATAGCTCTTAGACTGGATAAGGTTCTACTGGACTTGGTTGATATGGACCAAACAGGCTTTGTAAGAAACCGCTCATCTGCTGATAATATCAGAAGATTATTTAATATTATGCATTATGTAGAGAATGACCAAGAATCTGTAGTGGCGGCTTCATTAGATGCGGAAAAAGCTTTTGACCGCATTGAATGGAACTACCTGTTTGAAGTTTTACAGCGGATGAATATTGGATCTAAGTATGTAGGTCTGATTAGATTACTGTACAAATGTCCGGTAGCTCAGATCCTGACTAATGGAAACATTTCCTCACAGTTCTCCCTATCACGTGGCACAAGACAGGGTTGTCCCGCTAGTCCGCTCCTTTTGTCTTTGGCTATAGAGCCACTGGCAGAAGCTTTTAGATGTCATCCATCCATCCATGGTGTTCGTATAGGTGGGCGTGAACATCTGGTCTCGCTATATGCCGATGACATTTTGCTTTACCTCACCAAAACAGAAATTTCACTCCGAACATTAGTTGACATCCTGAAAGAATTTGGGACCTTTTCAGGATATAAAGTAGAATTATGCCTTTTAACAGGGCAGCTATGCAGAACCCAATCTTAGACCAACCGTTTTCTTGGAAACCACAGAAAATGACATATCTTGGATTGCAAATTCCTTCTGAAATTATTAAGACATATCAACTGAACTATATATACTCCACTTCTCAAAAAGGTTGGGGAAGAATTGGATAGATGACGGGATTTACCAATTTCTCTTATCGGGCGGGTCAATTGTGTAAAGATGAATATATTACCAAAATTCTTGTACCTTTTTCAAACCTTGCCCTTTCCTATTCCCAAAGTTTTTTCAAACAACTTAATAGGAAGATTTCTTAATTTCCGTGGAAAGGGAAACCCCCCCAGAGTGAAACACAACTTTATGCAAACCATACCTAGATGGAGGACTCACTCTACCTGACTTCCAGTTGTATTACTGGGCATCTCAGTTAAAGGCTGTGTGGGTATGGCAAGATACAACAACAAGTTCACCCTCTTGTAGGCAGATAGAGGAAGAGTGTCTGACCCCGGCTACATTGGCATCTATACCTTATATTAGCCCACCTAAAGCTTTGCTACTTCTCATAAACAACCCTTTCATTAAAAACACTTTAAATATATGGATTGAAGTCTGTAAACAAACAGAAGGGCTTAGATCTATATATGAACAAACACCTTTCGAAAATAACCCCATCTTACCCAAAGCCCTGAGAGATGGTATTACATTTTCTTGGTTCAACAAAGGAATTAAAACATTTGGTAATCTCTATAGAGAAGGTGAACTACTATCCTTTCAACAACTGGCATCTCGTTTTCAGTTACCTCAAACTCTTTTCTTCTAGTACCTACAGGTTAGGAATTATATTGCCACTCAGCAGGGAGGTAGAATTCAGCCCATGAGTAAACCTAAAACTGATAAATTGTGGCTGGAGAGGAAAGGGGTAAAAGGTTTCATTTCCTACATGTACTCTAGGCTTCAAGCTCTGTTGGGGAATGATGAACCTCTGAAAGCTTGCATGAAGTGGCATGATGACCTTGGTCTCATTTTTGAGGATGAGAAATGGGGAAAGCTCTTTTTAGATGCTCAGCGTCTTTCATTTAACACAAGGCACAAGTTGATGCAATTCAATATTTTACATAGGGTCTACTTTACACCAGAGAGACTGTACAAGATCAATTCTAAATATTCAACATTTTGCCCAAGGTGTAAAACGGGAGTGGGCTGTCACAACTTCCACCGAAGTCGGTTCCTCTCCTTGTTCGTTCGGCGGTCGGCGTCACCGGTCTTCTAGCCATTGTCGATCCACTTTTCACTTTCCATTTGTTTTGTCTTGTTTTCCTACACATCTGGTTCTCATTTCCCTCATTAAATGTTGTGTATTTAACCCTCTGTTCCCCCATGTCTTTGTGTGGAATTGTTTGTTGTAAGTGCTTGTGCACATGTTTACTGGTGCGCGTCGGGTTTTGTACCCATGTTGGTTATTTCTTTGTGCCATTGGTTTTCAAATTAAACTGCTCCGTTCTGCTCTCCTGTGTCTGACTTCACTGCCACCAGTTACGCACCCCTTACATGGGCACACTTATGCATATGTTTTTGTCTTGCCCTGAACTAAGCAATTATTGGAAAGACATTATTCAGATCTTATCACAGGTCACTAATATGACGGTAGCACTAGATCCTTCCCTTATTCTTCTGGAGATGATTCTGTTCTACCAGTTAATATTTGTATCAAAACCAGATTCATTAAATTGGCAGTCATTGCAGCCAGTAAATGCACAGCTATTATATGGAAGTGTCACGCCTTCAGCACATTGACCTCCAGCCACAAGCAGGAGCCAGAGGTTAAATCCAGCAGACCACAGACACCAGGAAGCATCCCTAGGAGGCCGAATGTATGCTCCACTGCAGCCCAGGCAGTAGCTCCTTTATCTAGGACTCCATGCAGCCAGTCTGAGGTCAGGATCCAGGCCAATCCTCTCCAGCGGTCTAACATCCAGGACCAAAGGCCCCATTCTCCTCCTGCTCAAGCCAGACGGTCTCTGTTCGACGGCAGTCTCTTGCAGCCACCATGTTCTCCTGTGGATGTCCTCCAGCCGGAGGTCCAGGCCAGCAGAAGCCTGGCTCGACCCAAGACCGGGATAGCTAGGATGACAAGACATACTGATGGCAGCACTCTGAGGTTCCCTAACCAGACCTTAGAGCTTATAAAGTCCATGGGTAGGAGGGAGATCACAAATTCTTTCCCTGTGCTGCCAACCATTGCAGTGTCAGCCTCACCTGCCCAGATGGCCAGCCCATTGCCTACCCCAATAGTCAGCCATGTGCCTGACCTTCTGGTGCCTACTCCATCTGCTTCTCCGGTTCCTTCCAGCCGAGTGCCTGCCCCACCTGCCTCCCCAGTGCCAGCCCGGCCTGCCAATGCCAGATCACGGAGGCGGGTGTCAGAGAGGATCCAGCGCTTACAGATCCAGTCTGCTATGAAGGACCAGCAGCTACCAGAGCAACTGGGTGACAATCAAATCATATTACCCTCTGAGCCCCTGTCCTTCAGTAGCACTGAGAGGATGTTCCTCTGTGGTCCACCTTTAGTCTGCCACCCAGCTAACGTAGGTGGAGATGATGGCTGTCACCCCCTGCCCAGACCTACGCCCAGCCACACAGGTCGCACCGACCACTCCGCTTTACTGACCAGTAGGAGAGCCGTGCAGGCGGGCGAGAAGTGCCCCTTTGAAATCCTCTTGACCCCCTTGGTCCCACTGGCAGAACAGCCTCCTATCAAGCGGTGGCACATGCCCGCCTCCCGTGCCAAGGCCGAGCGGGAATGGGAGAATAGCCAACGAGGGCGCAGGAAGAGAGTGAAGCCCATTCACTGGGACGTTAAGCTTAAGTCTGGGCCTTTCTTCCCAGTGTGTGTCGCTCCATCACTGCCCTCGATCCTGGAGGTGGATGAAAAGGAGGGGGATGAAGAGATGCTCCGGTACTGGATGTCCTTGGAGACCACAGTCAATATTGACTTCAGCCATGACATAATCACCATGGGCAAGCCATTTTCAAGCTTTGTGTTGAAGACACGTGCCCCTATCCACTTTCACAGGATTATGCTTCCGCGCCCGTCTACAAGAGATAGTACACCCACCTCTCCCCCCTCCCACTACCCCCCTGCTGTCCCGTGGGTCGTCTCTTTCTGAAGAGATGGAGCAAAGCCAGTTGTAGAGGGGTCGCACACACACACACACAACTTAATTTTGATTTACCTTTATTTAAATAGGCAAGTTAGTTAAAACAAATTCTTATTTACAATGACGACCTACCCCGCCCAAACCCTAACCCGGATGACACTGGGCCAATTGTGCGCCGCCCTATGGGACCAGTGCCTTAGACCGCTGCGCCAATCGGGAGCCCTATTGAGACCTCATGGCCTCCCATGGACCAGAGAGGATCAGCCAGCATCATCCCAGCGTCTGCCCTGCCTGCCATCTTAGTACCTCCACTGCCCTTTCAACCCCAAAGCACAAAGGGCAGGTGACAGAAATGATCCAGCGCCCACCGATCCAGGCTGTTGTGCATGAGCAGCAGCAGCTACTGTCGGAAGTACTGTTGGAACAGACTTTTCCTATGAGACCCAACAGGAGCCACAAGCTGTCAAAGTACTTTCATCCCTGGGGTGTGTAGCTTCTCGAAGAGTGTTCTCTTCCTGAAGATGGACTGCTTCAACCCCTTGGGAGTATCCAGAGTATCTAGTACGCTGGTGTGATGATAGAATATGTCCATCAGTATCAACTAGAGATTAATATTAATCCACTTGTTATTCTAGTTAGGCAAATGTTAATTTATCATCAGCATGTTCCAAAGAATTCTGTTCCTATAAAGCTTTATTGCAGTTGAAAATGATCAGTGGTGTGTGTTGTTGGTTTCTTGTGAGTTATGAAGTATACCCTTTTAGTAGAACGTTTATTTCTTCATTGGATTTGTTGATATGTTGACCAAGGAGAAGAGGTAAGTGCTGACCGGACTAATAGAAGTGAAGGTCCGATTCAAATTTGTATTAATCCGAAGGAGGCTCATCTGAGTCACACCTTAGTGCCATAATTTTTCACATTTTCAATGTATAGCAACACTGACAAATTCTCAGGTGGAACTATTTCTACAACAGCATTGGAAATGAGGATCTATCCAAACACAGTGTTTATGAAATGCAAGAATGCTGAACAACATTTTCTGACCAATAGGCTTGTTTGTCGTAATATTTGGCCAAATTTTTCTTCGCTTGAGTCAAGAGGTCCTTTCTCAACTTGCACATGTAAGGGAAGCAGACAGCTGCAGATTTAATATAAGTGCTGGGTTACGCGGTAACCAGGTCTCTCTTGCCAAAAGAACCCACTTTTGCAAGAAAGATCTGGATAGTGCCACATAACGCTTATATAAATTCTTCCTTTTATACAAATAAAAATGACCCCTTTATATGGAATAGATGTAGTGTTGCCTTACATTTGTGAAATGTGAATGACATTTGCTTAGCCTTCAAACTGTGCTTCGTTTAAAATACCGTTGGTTGGACTGCGAGGCAGCGATGTATCGTTTTTCTTTTGATCTGAAGCCTGACACTGTACGACACGTCGTGTCTCATCCTCCTTCTTTTGAATAAAGCTTCCTCTACATGATTTTACTCTAACATCGTGTAACGCCCTGGCCATAGAGAGGGGTTTTTTGTTCTTTATTTTGGTTAGGCCAGGGTGTTACATTGGGTGGGCGTTCTATGTTCTGTTTCTATGTGTTTGTATTTCTTGGGCCGTGTGTGGCTCCCAAATCAGGCACAGCTGAAGTTCGTTGCTGTTGATTGGGAGTCACACATAAGTGCATGTTTTTCCGTTGGGGTTTTGTGGGTAATTGTTTCTGTTTGTGTTACTGTGTTAAACGTGACAGGACTATTTTGGTTGTCTGTTTATTGTTTTGTATTGTATAGTGTTCTTGCCGTAATTAAATATATGACGAACACTAACTCCGCTGCGTTTTGATCCACTCTCTCTAAAGGCAGCCGTTACACATCGTCCATGTTTTTTTTTGCAACCCTCAAAAACTTATGTTGATCCCCATGTAACGACACGTGATATTCCACAAGGGGGGCACTAAAGGTCTGTAACGAAAGGAGGTTGAACACTTTGTACCTTGAACACCATCTGAACTATTGTAAAGTGGTTTTTCCACTGGATATCTTAAGGTGAATGCACCAATTTGTAAGTCGCTCTGGATAAGAGCGTCTGCTAAATGACTTAAATGTAAATGTAAACTTACACACAGCCTCAACTATTTAAATGACAGAAAATGTCATATCTGCTCTCATACAGTACATTAATAGATGATGAT
This sequence comes from Salmo trutta, assembly GCF_901001165.1. Classification (NCBI taxonomy): domain Eukaryota; kingdom Metazoa; phylum Chordata; class Actinopteri; order Salmoniformes; family Salmonidae; genus Salmo; species Salmo trutta. The sequence goes on from NC_042973.1 coordinate 45,956,125, forward strand.
CCCTTGGGTTTTTCACAGTCCATCATAATAAATACTTTTTGGCAACTTATGTATTGTTGTCTGAGGTTCATTCCAAAATGCATTCTCTCCACCAAAGACCAAAGCTTACTAGCATTATAAAGATATCACTCAAGTTTAAGAGGTGTTACCACATTTTTGTAGAGATTTATATGGGGTCCAGTGCAAAGATCTTACATTGCACTGTAAGATCAGTCATGCATCGTACCCAGTTTCTCTCTAGAAACATGCATGAGAAAGCTGTGACTAAGCAGAGAAGTATGTCTGTATCAGTTGTTCTAGAACTGGTTCAAGAAAGAAGGTTAGGTTAGTTAGGCTACATGCGATCGTGCGTCACCATAACTGAAACATGGCCTTCTTTCTTTCACAGTTTCACGTCATGGTACAAGTATTTGCATAAACTGGGAAATATTAGCATACATTTCAATTTCCCTGGCCGGCAGTGAAGGGGTTAATCAGCTGTGTGCTCTCAGTTTACGCTCACTAATCTGTCTGCCACAGCTGCTGCGCTAAGGCTGATCTTCTATCACAGAGAGCGCTGACAACCAGAGGTGTTCCCAGAGGCCAACAACACAGAGCAGGTTAGAGAAGCTTCAAACCTAACCACACGCACGCATACACACACACACACACACACACACACACACACACAGTCTTGTATTTGTAACCAATTTAGAACTCCTCACAAATACATACCTTTTGAGGACCATGCTTTCAGACATCATAGAAGCACAGAAATTACACACTCATGAATGACGTAAAGTTGCTGACTCCTTGAAAAAAGTTCACTTGTAATTATACCAACTACTTGAACCCATACATTGCAAATCAAATCAAATTGTATTGGTCACATACACATGGTTAGCAGATGTTTATGCGAGTGTAGCGAAATGCTTGTAAGCTTCTAGTTCCGACCGTGCAGTAATATTTAACAAGTAATCTAACAATTTCACGACAACTACCTTATACACAAAACTGTAAAGGAATAATTAACAATATGTACATATAAATGTAAGGATGAGCGATGGCCGAACAGCATAGGCAAGATGCAGTAGATGGTATAGAGTACAGTATATACATATGAGATGAGTAATGTAGGGTATGTAAACATATAAAGCGGCATTGTTTAAGTGAACTAGGGATACATTTATTACATCGAATTATTAATTATTAAAGTGGCTAGAGATTGAGTCTGTATGTTGGCAGCAACCACTCAATGCATTGCAGCCTTGCCATCAGCCATCGAGAGAATGCCTCCTATGAAATCTATAAAAGCTATCCAACTGCCTACATTGTACCTAATGGAAGCGTAAAACAATTAACAAGTTTAAATTCTCCATATTTGACGCATTCATTCTATTTTAAGACTGAAAATATTCATGTAGAATGCCACAATAATGCAACACGGATGGCAACTAAACGGCTGTAGTGTAGTTCTTCTGTAAAGTATTTAAACTGGAACAACCATTTCAGTAATGGATTCAATATATCCAAGTAACAGATTAATAGTTTAGATTTTTTTTTCTTTTCTTTCTGTAACATTCAAAGTCAGCAGGCTTTGTATTCTTGAGACCTTAGTCACTCCAAAAGTGAACCACCCACCTGGAAAAACTTCCCCCGGACAGTGAGTGTCACGCCCTGACCTGAGAGAGCCATTTTTCTCTGTTTAGTTAGGTCAGGGTGTGATATGGGGTGGGCATTCTATGTGTTTTATTTCTATGTTTTGGCCGGGTATGGTTCCTAATCAGAGGCAGCTGTCTATCGTTGTCTCTGATTAGGAATCATACTTAGGCAGCCTTTCCCCCACCTGTAGTTGTGGGATCTTATTTTTGTACCGCTCGTTATAGCATGCAAGACGTGATGGTCGTTTGTCATTGTTTATTATTTTGTTGAAGTGTTCTAAGTTAAAAATAAATTCAAGATGAACACGTACCACGCTGCACCTTGGTCTACTCCTTTTGACGATCGTTACACCTTTGGAAAGAGATGGCATTATGAATGACTACATTAAATAAAGGTTGACTACAATACAGTACTTGAACATCTCTCTGTATTAACTCTACAAGGTTACAGCTGTATCTGCAGAGAGTGTGTTGAGATTAAACTAACAACCCCAACTAAATAACTACAAAGATAAGGATGTAAGAGGAGAATGCCTTGATATCAGCATTTCACAGACTCGATCTGTATGGAATCTAAGCCCAACAATCTGTTTTGCAATGTAAACCTTCTAATAAAAGCAATACCTATTAAATCAAGTTCCCTCCCTCAAGAAAAACAATGTAAAGCGTGGTAATCCTTCTGTGTTATCATCTATCCTGACACACTAGTTCCAGATCTAACATCTTGACTTGTGTCCAATCCAAACTGAACCGTTCTATGCTGGCATGGTTGGAAATACACTAACTGATAAAGACGGTATTGATCTGGACCAGCACAGTACGGCCATAAGTTGACACTACAGAGTGAAAATGCACTGACTGAAGGCAGCTGGAAACATGCTTACCGTGTGAGCCTCTCTTTTGTCCCAGCTTTCCCTTGGTCATTGGCTGTTTAGCCCGAATCGCTGACATCTCTCCTGGAAAACATCAGTGGAAAACATGTCGAAAAGGACATTGTAATTAAGAATAGGTCCATGTGTATGTAAGGTATAGGCAAACCGGTCAGATTTTCTTCATAGGATTCTTCAGACGACTCCTCTCTCTGAGTCATTCTCTGATGCGCAATCTGTGGCCGCAGCATCCATTTCTTCAGACATAACTTTGTAAAAGACAACAAAAACAAAAGTAGACTGCAGCAAGTTAAATCAATGCCCAACAAATTAGAGTCAGAATTTTTTGCCAGAGTGAAAATGCACTGACTGAAGGCAGCAGGAAACATGCTTACCGTGTGAGCCTCTCTTTTGTCCCAGCTTTCCCTTGGTCATTGGCTGTTTAGCCCGAATCGCTGACATCTCTCCTGGAAAACATCCGTGGAAATCATGTCAGTTTCACCCAATCCATAAGTGATAACTGTTGGAGCAACTCAAAATGCAGGTTTATAACAGCTGTGCCATTCAAGCCTATTGAATATGGTATGAGAGGGACGGCTACAGCCACCCAAACCCTACAGATACAGCCATGTAGTGAGAGGGGAACGCGCAATACCATGCTGAAATGAAGGCAGACTCCATCAGGGTGGATCCTAACCTTTTTCACACCACTGTACAATACAAACTGAACCGTTCTGTCCTGGCATGGTTGGAAATACACTAACCGATGAAGACAGAATTGATCTGGACCAGTACAGTACGGCCAGAATACTTATGGCGCTGACAGAGATGGTCGCCTCGCTTCGCGTTCTTAGGAAACTATGCAGTATTTAGTTTTTAATGTATTACATTTTAATGTATTATTTCTTACACTGTTACCCCAGGAGTCGTGGTGTGATCATAACAACATAGAGGAACTCAAGTCCTTTTGTTCACCTGACCTAGAATTCCTTACAATCAATTGCCAACCGCATTATCTACCAAGATAATTCACTTCTCTTATAACCACAGCTGTGTATATCCCCTCCAAGCAGACACCCTCGACGGCCATGAAAGAACTTCATTGGACTCTATGTTGGACTCTATATCCTTCTTGTTTGGCCCTGTCCGGGGGTATCGTCGGACAGGGCCATAGAGTCCATTTGAACATCTTGGCCATGTGCTGTTATAATCTCCACCCGGCACAGCCAGAAGAGGGCTGGCCACCCCTCATAGCCTGGTTCCTCTCTAGGTTTCTTCCTAGGTTTTGGCCTTTCTAGGGAGTTTTTCCTAGCCACCGTGCTTCTACACCTGCATTGCTTGCTGTTTGGGGTTTTAGGCTGGGTTTCTGTACAGCACTTTGAGGTATCATCTGATGTAAGAAGGGCTATATCAATAAATTTGATTTGATTTGATTATGTTAACTGGAAACCACATATCATGAGGCTGCATTTATTGTAGCTGGGGATTTTAACAAGGCTAATCTGAAAACAAGCTCCCTAAATTTTATCAGCATATCAAATGCGCGACCCTGGCTGTCAAAATTCTGGATCATTGCTACTCTAACTTCCGCGACCCATACAAAGCCCTCCATCGCCCTCCTTTCGGCAAATCTGACCATGACTCGATTTTGTTGCTCCCAGCCTATAGACAGAAACTAAAACAGGAAACGCCCGTGCTCAGGTCTGTTCAACGTTGGTACAACCAATCTGATTCCACGCTTCAGGATTGCTTCGATCACATGGACTGGGATATGTTCCGGATAGCCTCAGACAACAACATTGATGTATATGCTGATTCGGTGAGAGAGTTTATTAGCAAGTACATCGGTGATGTTGTACCCACGGTGACTATTAAAACCTTCCCCAACCAGAAACCGTGGATTGATGGCAGCATTCGTGCAAAACTGAAAGCGCGAACCACTGCTTTTAATCATGGCAAGGCAACCGGAAACATGACCGAATACAAACAGTGTAGCTATTCCCTCCGCAAGGCAATCAAACAAGCTAAGCGTCAGTATAGAGACAAAGTAGAGTCGCAATTCAACGGCTCAGACATGATACCTATGTGGCAGGGTCTACAGTCAATCACGGATTATAAAAAGAAAACCAGCCCCGTCGCGGACACTGACGTCTTGCTCCCAGACAAACTAAACAACTTCTTTGCTTGCTTTGAGGACAATACAGTGCCACTGACACGGGCCGCTACCAAAACCTGCGGGATGTCCTTCACCGCAGCCAACATGAGTAAAACATTTAAACGTGTTAACCCTCGCAAGGCTGCCGACCCAGACAGCATCCCTAGCCGGGTCCTCAGAGCATGCGCAGACCAGCTGGCTGGTGTGTTTACGGACATATTCAATCAATCCTTATCCCAGTCTGCTGTTCCCACATGCTTCAAGAGGGCCACCATTGTTCCTGTTCCCAAGAAAGCTAATGGAACAAAGCTAAACGAATATCGCCCCGTAGCACTCACTTCCGTCATCATGAAGTGCTTTGAGAGACTAGTCAAGGATCATATCACCTCCACCCTACCTGACACCCTAGACCCACTCCAATTTGCTTACTGCCCCAATAGGTCCACAGACAACGCAATCGCAATCACACTGCCCTAACTCATCTGGACAAGAGGAATACCTATGTAAGAATACTGTTCATTGTTTACAGCTCAGCATTTAACACCATAGTACCCTCCAAACTCGTCATTAAGCTCGAGACCCTGGGTCTCGACATCACCCTGTGCAACTGGGTCCTGGACTTTCTGACGGGCCGACTCCAGGTGGTGAGGGTAGGAAACAACATCTCCACCCCTCAACACTGGGGTCCCACAAGGGTGCATTCTCAGCCCTCTCCTGTGCTCCCTGTTCACCCATGACTGCGTGGCCATGCACGCCTCCAACTCAATCATCAAGTTTGCAGATGACACTACAGTGGTAGGCTTGATTACCAACAATGACGAGACAGCCTACAGGGAGGAGGTGAGGGCCCTTGGAGTGTGGTGTCAGGAAAATAACCTCACACTCAACGTCAACAAAACAAAGGAGATGATTGTGGACTTCAGGAAACAGCAGAGGGAGCACCCCCCTATCCACTTCGATGGGACAGTAGTGGAGAAGGTGGAAAGTTCCTTGGCGTACACAAACTGAAATGGTCCACCCACACAGACAGTACGGTGAAGAAGGCGCAACAACGCCTCTTCAACCTCAGGAGGCTGAAGAAATTTGGCTTGTCACAAAAACACTCACAAGCCTTTACAGATGCACAATCGAGAGCATCCTGTCGGGCTGTATCACCGCCTGGTACGGCAACTGCTCTGCCCACAACCTTAAGGCTCTCCAGAGGGTAGTGAGGTCTGCACAACGCATCACCGGGGGCAAACTACCTGCCCTCCAGGTCAACTACACCACCCGATGTCACAGGAAGGCCAAAAAGATCATCAAGGACAACAACCACCCGAGCCACTGCCTGTTCACCCCGCTATCATCCAGAAGGCGAGGTCAGTACAGGTGCATCAAAGCTGGGACCGAGAGACTGAAAAACAGCTTCTATCTCAAGGCCATCAGACTGTTCAACAGCCATCACTAACATTGAGTGGCTGCTGCCAACATACTGACTCAAACCTCTAGCCACTTTAATAATTAAAAATGTGATGTAATAAATGTATCACTAGTCACTTAAACAATGTCACTTTATATAATGTTTACATACCCTACATTACTCATCTCATAAGTATATACTGTACTCTATATTTGCTGTTTTTGATTTTGTTATACTCTTGTGAATTCTATGGTTTTTACTAGATTATTTGTAGTTTTTTCATTTTTGTCTGTAATTCTTGTAATGACTTGGTGCTGCCTATCTTGGCCAGGACGCTCTTGAAAGAGATATTAAATCTCAATGAGCCCTTCCTGGTTAAATAAAGGTTTAATAAAAGTACCATCTACTGCATCTTGCCTATGCTGTTCGGCCATCTCTCATCCTTATATTTATATGTACATATTGTTAATAATTCCTTTACACTTGTGTATAAGCTAGTTGTCTTGAAATCGTTAGATTACTTGTTTGATATTACTGCACGGTCGGAACTAGAAACTTACAAGCATTTCGCTACACTTGCATAAACATATGCTAACCATGTGTATGTCTTTGATTTGCAATGTACGGTCTCAATTAGTTGGTAAAATTACAAGTGAACTTTTTTCAAGGAGTCAGCAACTTTACGTGATTTCCTCATAATATATATTTTTTTCTAACTCATGAGTGTAATTTCTGTGCTTCCATGTCTGGAAAGCATGGTCCTCAAAAGGTATATATTTGTGAGGAGTCCTAAATTGGTTACAAATACAAGACTGTGGATAGGTTTGAAGCTTCTCTAACCTGCTCTGTGTTGTTGGCCTCTGGAAACACCTCTGGTTGCCAGCGCTCTCTGTGATAGAAGATTAGCCTTAGCGCAGCAGCTGTGGCAGACAGATTCTGCTAGTGAGCGTAAACTGAGAGCACACAGCTGATTAACCCCTTCACTGCCGGCCAGGGAAATTGAAATGCATGCAAATATTTCCCAGTTTATGAAAATACTTGCACCATGACGTGAAACCGTGAAAGAAAGAAGGCCATGTTTCAGTTATGGTGACGCACGATCACATGTAGCCTAACTAACCTAACCTTCCTGAGAGTATGATGGAAAGTGTTCATATGTAACCCAACATCCTTCTATGCTTTGCTCTATCTCTCGATCTTCTTTCTTGAACCGTTTCTAGAACAATTGATACAGACATACTTCTCTGCTTAGTCACAGCTTTCTCATGCATGTTTCTAGAGAGAAACTGGGTACCATGCATGACTGATCTTACAGTGCAATGTGAGTCTTTGCACTGGACCCCATATAAATCTCTACAAAAATGTGGTAACACCTCTTAAACTTGAGTGATATCTTTATAATGCTAGTAAGCTTTGGGCTTTGGTGGAGAGAATGCGTTTCGGAATGAACCTTAGACAACAATACATACGTTTCCAAAAAGTATTTATTATAATGGACCGTGAAAAACCCAAGGGATAATCATCTATTAATGTACTGTGTGAGAGCAGATATGACATTTTCTGTCATTTAAATAGTTGAGGCTGTGTGTAAGTTCAGATGGTGTTCAAGGTACAATGTTCAACCTCCTTTTGTTACAGACCTTTAGTGCCCCCCTTGTGGAATATCACGTGTCATTACATGGGGATCAACATTTGTTTTTGAGGGTTGCAAAAAAAAACATGGACGATGTTAGAATAAAATCATGTAGAGGAAGCTTTATTCAAAAGAAGAAGGATGACACACGACGTGTTGAACAGTGTCAGGCTTCAGATCAAAAGAAAAACGATACAGTCACTGCCTCGCAGTCCAACCAATGGTATTTTAAACGAAGCACAGTTTGAAGGCTAAGCAAATGTCATTCACATTTCACAAATGTAAGGCAACACTACATCTATTCCAGATAAAGGGGTCATTTTTATTTGTATAAAAGGAAGAATTATATAAGCGTTATGTGGGACTATCCAGGTCTTTCTAGCAAAAGTGGGTTCTTTAGGCAAGAGAGACCTGGTTACTGTGTAACCCAGCAGTTATATTAAATCTGCAGCTGTCTGCTTCCCTTACATGTGCAAGTTGAGACAGGGCCTCTTGACTCAAGCGAAGAAAAATTTCGCCAAATATTACGACAAACAAGCCTATTGGTCAGAAAATGTTGTTCAGCATTCTCGCATTTCATAAACACTGTGTTTGGATAGATCCTCATTTCCAATGCTGTAGTACAAATAGTTCCGCCTGAGAATTTGTCAGTGTTGCTATACATTGAAAATGTAAAAAATTATGGCACTAAGGTGTGAGTCAGATGTGCCTCCTTCGGATTAATACAAATTTGAATCGGACCTTCACTTCTAATAGTCCGGTCAGCACTTACCTCTTCTCCTTGGTCAACAAATCAACAAATCCAATGAAGAAATAATCGTTCTACTAAAAGGGTATACTTCATAGCTCACAAGAAACCAACAACACACACCACAGATCATTTTCAACTGCAATAAAACTTTATAGAAACAGAATTCTTTGGAACATGCTGATGATAAATTAACATTTGCCTAACTAGAATAACAAGTGTATTAATATTAATCTCTAGTTGATACTGATGGACATATTCTATCATCACACCAGCGTACTAGATACTCTGGATACTCCCAAGGGGTTGAAGCAGTCCATCTTCAGGAAGAGAACACTCTTCGAGAAGCTACACACCCCAGGGATGAAAGTACTTTGACAGCTTGTGGCTCCTGTTGGGTCTCATAGGAAAAGTCTGTTCCAACAGTACTTCCGACAGTAGCTGCTGCTGCTCATGCACAACAGCCTGGATCGGTGGGCGCTGGATCATTTCTGTCACCTGCCCTTTGTGCTTTGGGGTTGAAAGGGCAGTGGAGGTACCAGGATGACGCTGGGATGATGCTGGCTGATCCTCTCTGGTCCATGGGAGGCCATGAGGTCTCAATAGGGCTCCCGATTGGCACAGCGGTCTAAGGCACTGGTCCCATAGGGCAGCGCACAATTGGCCCAGTGTCGTTAGGGTTTGTGCGGGGTAGGCCGTCATTGTCAATAAGAATTTGTTCTTAACTAACCCGCTATTTAAATAAAGGTTGTTAAATAAAGTTTTTTTACAAAAATGAATATGTGTGTGTGTGTGTGCGACCCCTACTACTGGCTTTGCTCCATCTCTTCAGAAAGAGGCTCTTCATCCACCTCCAAGATCGAGGGCAGTGATGGAGCGACACACACTGGGAAGAAAGGCCCAGACTTAAAGTTAACGTCCCAGTGAATGGGCTTCACTCTCTTCCTGCGCCCTCGTTGGCTATTCTCCCATTCCCGCTTGGCCTTGGCACGGGAGGCGGGCATGTGCCACCGCTTGATAGGAGGCTGTTCTGCCAATGGGATCAAGAGGATTTTAAAGGGGCACTTCTCGCCCGCCTGCACGGCACTCCTACTGGTCAGTAAAGTGGAGTGGTTGGTGTGACCTGTGTGGCTGGGCGTAGGTCTGGGCAGGGGGTGACAGCCATCATCTCCGCCTACGTTAGCTGGGTGGCAGACTAAAGGTGGACCACAGAGGAAGATCCTCTCAGTGCTATTGAAGGACAGGGGCTCAGAGGGTAATATGACTTGTTTGTCACCCAGTTGTTCTGGTAGCTGCTGGTCCATCATAGCAGACTGGATCTGTAAGAGTTGGATCGTCTTCGACACACGCCGTGATCTGGTGTTGGCAGGCCGGGCTGGCACTGGGGAGGCAGGTGGGGCAGGCACTCGGCTGGAAGGAACCGGAGAAGCAGATGGAGTAGGCACCAGAAGGTCAGGCACTTGGCTGATCATTGGGGTAGGCAATGGGATGGCCATCTGGGCAGGTGAGGCTGACACTGCAATGGTTGGCAGCACAGGGAAAGAATTGGTGCTCTCCCTCCTATCCATGGAGTTTATAAGCTTTAAGGTCTGGTTAGGGAACCTCAGAGTGCTGCCATCAGTATGTCTTGTTATCCTAGCTATCCCGGTCTTGGGTCGAGCCAGGCTTCTGCTGGCCTGGACCTCCGGCTGGAGGACATCCACAGGAGAACATGGCGGCTGCAAGAGGCTGCCGTCGAACAGAGACCGTCTGGCCTGAGCAGGAGGAGAGTGGGGCCTTTGGTCCTGGATGTTAAACCTCTGGAGAGGATGGGCCTGGATCCTGACCTCAGACTGGCTGCATGGAGTCCCAGATAAAGGAGCTACTGCCTTGGCTGCAGTGGAACATACATTGGGCCCCCTAGGGATGCTTCCTGGTGTCTGTGGTCTGCTGGATTTAACCTCTGGCTCCTGCTTGTGGCTGGAGGTCAATGTGCTCCCTCCGGTTTTGGTTTTGACCGGACCCAGACGCTTGCTACCCATCTGTCCCTCCAGCTGCAGACGAGGCATGCGAGGCACTTTGAGGGAGTTTTTGATCCTTTGGACAGTGAGAGAGGTCACAGTGAGCATTGGGAGGCTGACGGGTGGAGTGGCCATTGGAAGCCTTCCCATGTCAGCCCTCTCTTTAGTCACATCCATGTTGTGGAAGTGGGATCGGCTATTCTTTCTCCCTGGTGGCATTGGCTGTAGGACAATATCACTGGCACTCCGGACACTGAGGATGTCTGTCAGGCTGTTCTCAGAACTGTTCTGACTGGTCTCTTGTGTCTTAGTCCTGGACATCACTCTGTCTTTCATGGCTGAGAGTCACGGTGGAGTAGCAAACAACAACAAAAAGCATGTTTGAGAATAAGAATATAGATCAAATTACATATATTACAATAGAATTTGATCAAAGTTGTTATTATAAACTAGTGTTTTTTCACTTTCAAAGGACATTCCAATTCCTGCCAAAATGTTCATAAATTCATAAAAATGAAAGATTCACAGACTAAGGCCTACCTTCAATTTGGACTTCCAGATAATTTGCACACGTAGGATTTGACTATAAAGTTTCAACAATATATTCTTGAAAACAGAAACACAAGACCACAAGACCTAGTTTTAAATCACAAAACATAACAGTTTTTCTGACAGTTATTGATCAAATAAAGTTCTCATAAGATAAAAGTAATGTATTTGAGATTATTTCATTAAATTATAGGTCCTACCTCAGTTCAGGAAGAGCGTCAATGACCTGTCTATGGATTGTCTTAGTTTAACAAAATAATGCTTCATTATGACATCATGTACATTATGACATAGTAGCCGTCCACATCCTAAAAGTTTGTCAAAACCACTTGAATAGACATGAAATGTAAAATTAAATACAATAGGCCTAATTTAACAATTGAATAAAAATAATAGTTTGACAGTAATTATTCAGTTTATTGGCTTTTATTTTCATTACAGTAGTGGTTTTGAATTTATTAAAATGAGAGTAGGCCTAGTGAGTTTCGTAGAACTCGATCGCTCATTGAACATCTGTGTGGAACATTCCCAGCTGATGCCACACAGACGCCTTTGAAAAACATTCACGACTTTAGTTTCATATTCAATTCATCAGCATATATGCACGGCAAATAAATTCCCAGTACTCAAATAAATCTGAAAATCACAATTATCTATTTAGTATAGCATCCTCTTAGAACGAGAAACGCTGTGGTGTCGATGTTTTTGATTATGTCCAAATAGGAACATAGCTACAGGTATTTTTACATCTATACTATAATAGTAGTTGTGTGTGTTTTTTTGTCGTGCATTCGTTTTGAGTCAACGCTAAACCCACAATAGTTTGGTCCCATTCGGTATTAGCACCGTCAGCCAATGGGGGAAGTGACATGCCTGATGCCTAAATTGATGTTGTCGACCAAACACATTTCAATATCATTTTTGAAATACAATAAATAGCCTGTTAATTTGTCGACAAAACATGTTAATAAATTAGATGTTGGCTTCACGTCTCCAACTCAACCAAAAATACAAGTTAAAGAATGGAATTAAGCCAGTGTCTTAGATTGAACTATCCAAGCAGTAAATATATCCTTTAAATGTTGATATTTGGTTGCGTTGTCAACTAAACACAATTCAATATTACCTTTGTAATACAGTAAATAGCCTAAAGTTAAGGCTATCTTACAAACTAATGTAACAATATTTATTCAACCTTAAAATAAGTAACAGATCCATGGCCACATTTTGAGGTTACTGTAACTATACATTTATTCGTATGTAACGTTAATCATATAAAGCGTGCATGTTCAAGATAGCATGCATACTGTAGGTTGTGGCGGATCTGTGGAGATATTCACAATTGCTGTAGTCTGTAGAATCTCGAACGGCATTGATCACTTGCAGCATGTACTTTTAATGTAATCTCAACTTCAAACCAGGTAATTTGGTTCTGCTATTTGATGAAGCAGTGTGGTTTAGTCGCCAGGGTTGTGGGTGCGATTCCCACGGGTGACCAGTGTGACCGTATGCTAAATGACTAAAACGTAAATAACCAGTGGTGGAAAAAGTACTGAATTGTCATACTTGAGTAAAAGTAAAGTTACCTTAGTAGAAAATGACTCAAGTAAAAGTGAAAGTCAGCCAATAAAATACTACTTGAGTAAAAGTCTAAAAGTATTTGGTTTTAAATATACTTATTTGGTTTTAAATATTGTCGAAATTCGAAAGTAAATGTTGCTGCTAAAATATACTTAAGTATTAAAAGTATGAATGTAAAATTCCTTAAATTAAGCAAACCAGATAGCCAGGGTCACACTCAGACATCATTTAAAAACAAAGCATTTGTGTTTAGTGATTAGTGAGTCCGCCAGATCAGAGGCAGTAGGGATGACCAGGGATGTTCTCTTGATAAGTATGGGTATTGGACCATTTTCTGTCCTGCTAAGCATTCAAAATGTAATGACTACTTTTTTGGTTGTCAGCGAAAATGTATGGAGTAAAAAGTACATCATATTCTTTAGGAATGTCGTTAAGTAAAAGTAAAACATGTCAAAAACATAAATAGTAAAGTAAAGTACAGATACAGTATTTTTACTTAAATACTTTATATCAAAATAAAGAAAGTCGCACACTCCATATATAAACTCCCAGGAATGTATTGGGTATTAACCAACGTTTCAGCATCACTGTGCCTTCTTCAGGGTAATGTCATGAATACTTTAACCAGGTTATGTAGACAAATAGTGCAATTAGTGCAACCAATGACAATAGTGAGGGGTGTGTCATAATGATTAAGTTAATTAGAATGAATTAATTAGTGAAACTGTTAAAAAAAACAAGCATTTATGGAATATTAATATATTAGGCTATTGTTATCATATAGAAACATAATTGAATGTAGTACATCATATTAGCATCCACATACATTATTGTTTAATTCAATTTCACATATTTAATTGTTTCATATGTCATTTAATATTTGTACATGTAATCTTTTGGTTCAACCTTAATGTATAATGAGCATCATCAACAGGGGGAACATATTAGGTGTAGGCTAATAAGCTGTAGAAAGAATATATCAATTTATAAGACTTGTTCATAAAAGATAGAATTGTTCATAAGACGGGCCTGAGATCAAAGTCAATATTCAGACCACTAGGGGTCAATGTTTTTAGATAGGATATCCAGTAAGCCTCCCTTTGTAGTAGTAGGATCTTGATGTTACCTCCTCTCCTTGGTAGAGTAACATGCTCAATGCCTGTGTATTTGAGGGAGGAGATTGGATGGTTAGCTTCAACAAAGTGAGCTGCTACTGGATAGTCAATGTTCTTACACCTGATTGAGCTGCGGTGTTCAGCTATGTTTTAATTGTCTTTTTGTTTGTTCTACGTAGGCTTTTCCACATGAACAGGTGATGAGATAGATTACTCTCGTGGTCTTGCATGGGATGATGCCCCTAACAGGGATTTTTCGACCTGTATGTGGGTGTCTGAAGAAGGATGTTTTTATAGTGCTATTGCACTGTGCTCATGAGCCACATCTGTAGTTCCAATTTGGGATAGGTGTCAAGAGTGTCTGAGTGAGCTCAGGGGGCATGTCAGATCTCACCAAGCTATCTCCAATATTGCAACCACGCTTATAGACCACCAGTGGGGGTTTCTTGAAGAGGTGTGCGTTTTATGTTGTTGTCTAATTGCAGAATATGCCAGGCCTTTTTCAGGATTGCTTTCATTTTCTCCGAACCCTTGGTGTACTTAGTGCAAAAGATGGTTGTGTTGTTTTTCTTCTTTGGTTGAGTTTTTAGTAATTCCTCTCTTGGTTTTTGAGATATTTTCATCATTGCCTCATCAAGAGTTTTGTCCTTGTAGCCTCTCATTTTGAATTTATCTGTAATTTTTTTAGCATTGCTGTCAAAATCTGTCTGGTGGCCACAGATTTGTTTAACCCTGCATAACTGACTGTATGGTAGACCATTCTTGAGGGGAAGGGGATGCATACTATTCACACATAGCAAGGTATTGCGGTCTGTGGGCTTTGTGTATAAGTCTGTGTGTAATGCATCATTCTCTTTGATGATCCATAAGTCCAGGTAGTTTATTTTTCTCTCATCAGTCTGCATGGTGAATTTGAGGTATTCAGAGCTCTCGTTTAGTAGAGTTTGGAATTCATTTAGTTCCTGCTGACTTCCTTCCCAGAGCACAAAGACATCATCTATGTATCTCTTCCATAGGAGGATTTTAGAAACTTACCCTGAAGAAGGCACAGTGATGCCGAAACGTTGGTTAATACCCAATAAATTACTGGGAGTTTATATATGGAGTGTGCGACTTTATTTTGATAGTTTATCGTTTATTTTCCGTTACTCAGCACCTCCACACAAAAATTTTTCTGGGTGTGCGCCAGCTCGTGTTTTTTAATCTACTTAAGTACTTTACACCACTGTAAATAACACACATATATATATAAATACCTGACATTGTATTCCCATTTGAACTGTGCTGTGCATAGTGATAACACATTGGAAATTCAAGCATAGTGATAACACATTGGAAATTCAACCATCCTTTGGCTGTCTTTTTGAGTGGGTGAATATAGGTTGTAATCTCACTGATCAATGTCTCAAACAAATATGACCAAATGATCCACATTGAAATGACATGGTTGTCACGCCCTGACCTGAGAGAGCCTTTTTATGTCTCTATTTAGGTTTGGTCAGGGTGTAATTTGGGTGGGCATTCTATGTCCTTTTTTCTATGTTTTGGTATTTCTTTGTTTTGGCCTGGTATGGCTCTCAATCAGGGACAGCTGTACATTGTTGTCGCAGATTGGGAGCCATACTTAGGCAGCTTGTTTTCCTTTGGAGTTTTGTGGGTAGTTGTTTTCTGTCTTGTGTGTTCACCTGGCAGAACTGTTGACTTTTGTTTTCTTGTGTAATTTAAAGTGATTCATTAAAGTTAATATGAGCACTTACCACGCTGCATCTTGGTCCCCTCTTTCAGATGATCTTTACAGTGGTGTGCCCAGTGGGTGGCTTGTTTGCATTAGCCATGCCTTATTCTATACTATTTTATTCACATAGTTTTGCCTTTTTTGCCAGACAGAAAATTAGGCTGCACCTCCCTCCATCTATCAAGATGGAGAACTTGATGAAAGAACACCACAGCTGCAATGATCCAGGCAAGATGCAGTAGATGGTATAAAATACAGTATATACATGTGATATGAGTAATGTAAGATATGTAAACAATATTAAAATGGCATTATTTAAAATGAAATTGTTTAAAGTGACTAGTGATTGGGTCTCAATGTAGGCAGCAGCCTCTCTGAGTTAGTGATTGCTGTTTAACAGTCTGATGGCCTTGAGATAGAAGCTGTTTTTCAGTCTCTCGGCCCCAGCTTTGATGCACCTGTACTGACCTCGCCTTCTGGATGACAGCGGGGTGAACAGGCAGTGGCTCGGGTGGTTGTTGTCCTTGATGATCTTTTTTGTCTTCCTGTGACATCGGGTGCTGTAGGTGTCATGGAGGGCAGGTAGTTTTCCCCGGTGATGCGTTGTGCAGACCGCACCACCCTCAGGAGAGCCTGCATCCCGCTTTAAGCGTACTAAAACACGCTTAAAGAAGCACCTAACAATTCATGATGCCGACAGAACAAACTGTTGCACAAAATGGGACAAGCACCTCCAATATGCACAGTGCCTACGGAAGCACATGACGAGGCACAGCGAGAAAAATCCCGGTTGCAGCGAGCGCGACAGGAAATTCTTAAAAAGGCACATGACTGTCCATATTGCAAGAGCGTCCGTCAAACCGTGCCGGTATCAAACCCCATTCTTGTGAAGAGTGTGGTAAGAGCTTTGGTTTTCTGCAGGGTCTTCAGAGGGACCGATACACACACACAAGCTCAAACCAGAAAAGTCCCGCTTCTGTGAGGATGGTGGAAAAAACCGTTCTTAACCTCACTTTGCTGGCCAGTCATTAACAAGTTCATGTTAAGTCGCACACTTCAGCGGAGTGTGGTAAAAAAATTCAAACAGGTCGGAGATTTGACTGTACACCTCCACACTCACACAGGGGAGGCATTGTTTTCTTGCAAAAAGTGCGGTAGAACATTTACACAGGGGCTCCTTGAAGGTTCATATGTTAAAAGGCACAGGTCATTCTCTTGTAAGGAGTGTGGTGAAACGTTCGACATCGCAAAGACTTTTCGGCCTCACATGCTCATTCACACAGCCGAGAAACCGCATAAATCCTCTGAATGTGAGGAAGGGATACCGTCACCCTCAGGGTCTCAGAATGCTCCTGCTATTTCACAAGGGGGAGAGACATCACACATGCACTTACTGCGACGAGTTTCTTTTAGCCGGGACATTTAAGAACACACATTCGACTGCACACCGGAGAGAAACCTTACCTCTGCTCTAACTGTGGGAAGAGTTTCAATCCGGAACGGAATTTAAAGCAACACAAGAAAATATGTCAGTGATATACTGTATTTCACCACAAACTGAACTTTCCACAGAATGTTATTGTAGGTTGCCTTTTTTTGTAATATGTCTATGATACATTGTGATCTGTGCCAAACTAGTATAATGATACATAAGATAAAAGTGGTCATTTAATTGATGCTTTTATAGCGCTTTTTCATTACATAAAGAATCTGAAAGCGCTTTAAAGTAGGGAAAAAAGACATGCATGGTGCAATGGTGACATATTTCTCAGTGAACTTGCATTGCAATTGCAATACGGCATTACAGTTTTTGTCCGTTTGAAACCATTATGTTGTTGTGGCAACGATGTAGATGACATGCTCAATGTATTTTGGCTGGGCCATACTTGTTAATGGGGATACCTGTAGTACTGTGTACTGTACTGTATGTCAAACTTTCAGTAAAGAATGAGATTTTTGAAAGGTAAAGTGATGTGCTCAAAATTAACACTAACCACCTTTATTCAATACCTTGATACGTACATTCACGAAAACTCTTTAGAAAACTATACAGGCACATTTTACACTCAAAATATATGCTTTACTGCAATTGTTTCCAACCTGTGGTCTGCGGTACTGCAGTTGATCCATGAAAAAAATTGTATTCCCAAAAATAATAACAGTTGGGAGTCTTTATGGAATAACAAGCAATTTTACATTACTTTTCACAATACAAAAGTTGTTTATAATAATAATAGCCCGGTAATATATTACATTCACAGATAAAATGTACTTAATTTAACTGCCAAGATATTTTATGAAAAAAAAATTCTGTGACTACAAATGGTGGTCCTCGAGAGCTGATGACAGTGATTTGGGGGTCCTCGAGAGCTGTTGACTGTGATTTCGTGGTCCTCGAGAGATGTTGACAGGGATTTGGTGGTCCTCGAGAGCTGTTGACAGTGTTTTGGGGGTCCTCGAGAGCTGTTGACAGTGATTTGGTGGTCCTCGAGAGCTGTTGACAGTATTTGGGGGTCCTCGAGAGCTGTTGACAGTGATTTGGTGGTCCTTGAGAGCTGTTGACAGTGATTTGGGGGTCCTCGAGAGTTGTTGACAGTGATTTGGTGGTCCTCGAGAGATGTTGGCAGTAATTTGGGGGTCCTCGTGAGATGTTGACAGTGATTTGGTGGTCGTCGAGAGATGTTGACAGTGATTTGGTGGTCCTCGAGAGCTGTTGACAGTGATTTGGTGGTCCTCGAGAGCTGTTGACAGTGATTTGGGGGTCCTCGAGAGCTGTTGACAGTGATTTGGTGGTCCTTGAGAGCTGTTGACAGTGATTTGGGGGTCCTCGAGAGTTGTTGACAGTGATTTGGTGGTCCTCGAGAGATGTTGACAGTAATTTGGGGGTCCTCGTGAGATGTTGACAGTGATTTGGTGGTCGTCGAGAGCTGTTGACCGTGATTTGGTGGTCGTCGAGAGCTGTTGACAGTGATTTGGTGGTCCTCGAGAGCTGTTGACACTGATTTTGTGGTCCTCATGAGCTGTTGACAGTGATTTGGTGGTCCTCGAGCTGTTGACAGTGATTTGGGGGTCCTCGAGAGCTGTTGACAGTGATTTGGTGGTCCTCGAGAGCTGTTGACAGTGTTTTGGTGGTCCTTGAGAGCTGTTGACAGTGATTTGGTGGTCCTCGAGAGCTGTTGACAGTGATTTGGTGGTCCTCGAGAGCTGTTGACAGTGATTTGGTGGTCCTCGGAACGGAAAGGTTTGGGTACCGCTGCTATACTGTACATATTGCATTGTAAAATGAATAAATAATCCTGTCAATGCCTTGTATAATCTCATACATCCCTCTCTAGCATGGCTTAAACTAGCCTAGCCCTTTTCACACTTTATTTTTCAACATTTGAATACATGTATATATAAAAAAAAAGGAAATTTACAAATTACAATGTTATTAAAACCAGTAAGAAGGCTCTAAATCGATATACCAAATCCACTTCTGGAGATGCAATCTGAAGATGCTATCTGTTTCTGATTGAATAATCTCCTAGGTTTTATTTCCTTCATTATCTGTGATTGACAACTATGTGTGTTCTATTTCTTTGATACAGCTGTATCAGTATTTGGAGATAATGTATTAGTAGAGACTATTTTATGTTGGTTGAATCCCCTTCCTCATACTGTATGGTATCCAGGCAAGGGGTGCACTCAGACACTATTCCATGTGTTCGAATTCATTGCTTTATGAATTGTATTCACTCCACTGCACAGGATATGGTGAGCATAAAGAAGATACCACTGGTGTCTTCTATGTTTTTGTTAGGGTAAACCCCTGTCTCATGCTGTACTACATCCAGGGAAGGTGAGCATACCTCAGTAACTCATACTGTACTACATCCAGGGAAGGTGAGCATACCTCAGCAACTCATACTGTACTACATCCAGGGAAGGTGAGCATACCTCAGCAACTCATACTGTACTACATCCAGGGAAGGTGAGCATACCTCAGCAACTCTGTGTGCACTCTGTGTTCCATGTCTTTGTGCAGGTAAATCCCTCCCTCTTGCTGTACTGTACCTCAGCTATAACTCAGAGAGGGATGTGTCAGCTTTGAATGAAACCTAATCCTTCTTCTCCTTCACTTGCACCCCCGGGGGGCTTCGTTTGGCCTGCTCTCTCTCTCTCTCTCTCTCTCTCTCTCTCTCTCTCTCTCTCTGTATGGCGCTCAGGTGTGCTCTTACATGCTGAGACTCCATGTCAGTACCGCTCTAATCACAGTCAGGGTCTGGA
Organism: Salmo trutta; assembly: GCF_901001165.1. Taxonomy (NCBI): domain Eukaryota; kingdom Metazoa; phylum Chordata; class Actinopteri; order Salmoniformes; family Salmonidae; genus Salmo; species Salmo trutta. Next base: position 45,975,818 of record NC_042973.1, read on the forward strand.
GCAGGTAAGCGCTGATTCTGGTAGCATACAGGGAAGACTGCTCATACTGTAAGTACTACTACTGTCTGCGTTGTGATATGAGAAAGCTAGTGTAACGTTGCACCGATCTTATGATACGGTCTGTAATAAGCTTTGAATGGGACGTGCGTTTTGTTCGTCAATCATCCCTTTTTTTATCAGATACTCGGTTGGGAAATTGGCTCGATGCAAATCTGGTGCAGTAGATCACTTATTAAATATAGGTATCACATAGATCTCAAATATAAGTCTCAAACTATATTCCCATGAGTAGTTGGCAGTCATTTGGTCTGAAGTCATTTTAGTGTGATGTATTTGAGATAAGACATCTTGTTACACTGCCTCTTTGAGGACTTTTGTGGGATATTCATTCGATTCCGCAGCACACTGTTGGAGAAGATCATTGCTGCTGTACAGAGGTATGGAAACCATATTCTGTTTTCATGCAATTAGTGATAACACAATGCCAAGAAAATATTTACATACTTTGTTTCCTTTTTTTCCTACATTATTGCCAACAATCTTTTATATATGATGTTAAATGGCTGTTTGATGTGCATTCAGGCAATGTCAGCTACATTATGTTGGCTAGCTGGCTTTACGTTCAATTCTAGCGACTGTTTTTCACCTGAGATTTGAGTTACTGTATGGATTGGTTCCATGATGCAAGTCGAAGCATAGCCTAGAGTAAATCCGCATACTATCTCTTGAGGCTCATACATTCCCATTGAGGTTCATTCCTCCCTTGAGGGTTCACTTTTGCAGGGAACAGTGATATACGGCATTGTACATTCCATTGTAGTCCCTTGGGCGTATTATTTTTGCTGCCATGCATTGAAGTCTCCCATTGTGAATTGGCTATATGACCCACGATGTGAGAAAAGTAGGCCACACAATTAGGGAGACGGTCAAATCAGTCACACCACCAACGGCATTGCAGCTTAGCTAATATCACATCACCAGAATGATCGGAAATATTTACTGATGAAGCAACTGGCTTCTGTGGTATGTGTAAACTTTACTGTTGCAGCCACTTTGTGTTTACAATACATTGCCTAAACATGTGGTAGTTTAGGATTTTAATTTGATCACTCTTTTGGTGTTGAGAGTTGTCCTGCGCTGCAGCAAATGCAGATGATTTACATAAATTCACTGAAAACCCACAGTAACAAAGTTATATTAACAGCATTGCACTTTTCATGTAGCCTACTTCTGGCCAGCTGATAGCCTAACCACCGATCAAGTAACATTATGGACTAAACGTTCAAATCCTATTGCTGCAGAATTATATTTGCTGTGACGATATACAGGTAACTGACAAAATAAAGGAAACACCGACATAAAGTGTCTTAATAGGGCGTTGGGCCACCACGAGCCAGAACAAGCTTCAATGCACCTTGGCATCGATTCTACAAATGTCTGGAACACTATTAGAGGGGATGTGACACCATTATTCCATGAGAAATTCCATCATTTGGTGTCTCTCATACTGTAGGTGTTGAGTTGAGATCTGGAGACAGAAATGGCCATAGCATGTGGTTTACATCATTTCCATGCTCATCAAACCATTCAGTGACCACTCGTGTCCTGTGGGTGGGGGCATTGTCATCCTATAGGGGCACAGCCATGATGGCCAAAAGAATGGCCAACCCAGCATGTCTGGACCTATTCATCAGCATGTTGGTGAAACCTTGATTTATCTGTGATAAAGTGAATACCCTCACCTACTTGTACTGGTAGAAAGGTCCTGAACATCAACTCTCCACTCTACGTCTCTGTTTGTTTGAACTCTGTTCAATGCAGCAGTTCATGTGTTGTTCAATGTCTAACCTGTGACCAAGACCTGACTAATGCGTTTTTTACAGACCCTCTCACTGCCTTCCCCTTGACAGTGATAACCACTTTGGCCCGGTTCACTGGACCATTCATTCTTGGACTTAAAAGCACCTCCATTAGAGCATCTCTATTGAGTCTTGCCTCTTTGTCAGAGAATAGACTTAATCTGGGTCCAGTGAACTGAAAACATGGTGACTCTGTCTTCAAAATCCAATCAAAGTTCATTGGAAATGCTTATGTTTCTAGCTCCAACAGTGCAGTAATATCTAGGAAATATATTGTGTTTTCACACTGGGTTGTTTTCTACCGCTCAGTAGGTCTGGCAGCCAACGACCTGCAGGATGGCTTCTCTGTTCCTGCTAGTGTGTAAGTCGCATGCACCTTCCTTTGGCACTATTTGAATTGATGACAGGCAAATCACATGTAGCAGAAAAAGGAAAAAACAGATCCTCACAGCTATTTGTTTCAACAGGGGCAGGATTAAATTGTCTTGTTTTTGGCAGGAAGAATCTCTTTGCCATTATAGTTCATGAGTCCTCTTTTCCACAGGCGTGTGATCACTTGCTGCACACTGATGGAGAATATTTCCACTTGCTGGCACTTGCTTTCTCTAGCGGGAGACATTTTTATTTGCATATTTTCCCTAATATTCAAAATGGTGGATATAATTTTAGTAATGTATGGACAACTTTACTATTGTCAAGTAGAAATGTTGAGTGTTATAAAAAGTGACTTTGGTCATCTTATAAGTTGTGTTAGTTAGTTTTTTTTGTTCATTTTTATTTATGTTTAATAAAATACTTATTTTCGTAAAGGCCCCATCAAAGACTGCATGTCTTTAAAACAACTTGTAATTGACTTAAAATGTTTACTTAGAAAATGAAATGAAGGACAACATCTGGCTTGTGTATGATTACAGTGTCTGGATATAATCAAAAGCACACCAGTGTTTAATAATGACCTGTAATGTTTACATAATGACAGCTTACACATACTGTAATTATAGTCAATGCGTCTATCCTTTTGTCTGGTTCACTATGCTGTTCATTTGTGAGCATAGGGTTTAAACCCTTCCAAAACAAATAGTACAATAGCACAATAGTACAATAGCACAATACTCATAATATTATCTCTCATAATCTAGCTATTATAGTGCAGCCTTGACATCATATTCTTTAATTCAGAATCCTGTATTACATTTAGTGTTAATCTATAAACAAACACTAAACAGGTTAAAGCCAAAGAAAAGGATAAGAACATTTTTACTTTCTTGACCCCTCTGACTGTCCAGTTTCTCTGTTCCAGTGCTGGTGCCTGGGGCCCTCCTCCAGGAAGACTGTGATGTCAACTCTTGTCACCCCCAGCTGGGGGACCTGATGGTGGGCCGCGCTGCCCAGCTCTCCGCCTCCTCCACCTGTGGACGGAACGGGCCCCAGAACTACTGCATCCTCGGATACCTGGAGGTCAGGACTTAAACCTTGATAGGGGGGCTCTGTGGTGCGCCGTTCCTATATACAAACTAGAGACGTGGTGTTGAAGGCAGTGTTGTCTGCATATGTTTACCTGTCTCTGTACACAGTACTAATGTCATAACAGATATGTTCCACAAATGCAGACAGACAGATTGACAAATGCGTGCAGGTACTATAGCTGTGATCCCACGCAAAAAGACATCAGGCTTGCCAGTACCAGGGTTGAGGAGTAACTGATTACATGTAACCTGATTACAAAAAAACTGTAACGCTCATCAGTTAATTTACCAGCAAAAAATACTGTAATCAGATTACAGATACTTTAGAAAACTAGATGATTACTTATTTGATTACTTTTAAATTCAAAAAGGATGTTTCCGAGAAAAAATAAATACATTGACGCCTTTTCCTCAATGAAATTTAGTTCAGCATTGAAAAAGTTTGCAAGTTTATGTTTATTTCACCTGAGCGAGTCTGACCACAAGTCAGAGACCACTATGATGACACACCAAATGCGTTTGATGGATCCTTTTTGTCTTCTAACGCCTCTTAAGGGAAAAATAATCCAAAAGTAACTATCAGATTTGGGAAAAAACGTGGTAACTAGTAACTGTAACTGATTACATTTAGAAAGTAACCTACTAAAACCTGGTCAGTATTATCTACAGAATTTCAACAGGTTTTAAGCCAGACGTTGAAGGTTAGAATAGTATATCAAGTGTTGTTTTAGAACAACTCTCTCCATTTGATTGACAGCTCTGTGGCTCGCCCTTAAAATGCCTCATACTGCAGACGTGTCTTGATCTGCTACATTTATAGGTCATTACCTGTCTTTTCCCTGAACATGCTCTGGGACTAATTTTTCTGCTCTCGCTATGATGATTGCTTGTATAGTCCTCTTGCTTCCCCTTCACTCCCCTTCACTTTTCTATCTTTTTCACTCTCTGCCTTTCTCCCTCACTTTCTGTCTCTCCTTCTTCTACTTATCCTTTTCTCTCTCGCAGCTCTTCCCCCTGTTCTCCCTTGACAGGTGGTAGGTATGTGGGGTGTGTTCCTCTTTTGCATGTCATTTTCTAGTTCATTTTGGTTCTTTATTTGATTCAATTTCTTATTAGTTAGTCAGAACAGATTCATGACAAATGTTGTTCTCTAACTACCGATTGACATTTGTGAATAACAGTAGTCTTAAGATGCCCTCTGGTTCATACCTTGTCTGACTGAGTTGATTTAATGGGATTAGTCCAGTGTTTGCGAATGCTTGTCCTCACACGCCTACCATCGCATGGAAGTTCCATACACTTTTGTATGATTTGTGGTCTTATGGCTTTATAAGTTACGTTTGTTCGTAAAATGCTGCCTCCTTTTTTTTGGGGGGGGGGGGGGGGGGGGGCAGTTAAGAACTAATTGTAGAACAAAAACTGCCACTTAATTGCTCACTCAGTTATTGAAGTCGTTGCCATGAGAAACCAATTAGATGTGTAAAACCACTCTTTTATTTTGAGTAACAAAATGGAAAATGTCCCAATTTGCCTCTCTCAGGATGAGCAGAAGTGTTTCAACTGTGACTCCAGGCAGCCCTACAACCTCTACAACAACCAAGACAGCCACCAGATCGAGAACGTGATCACCACCTTTGGCCCTGAGCGCAAGATGAAGTGGTGGCAGTCTGAGAACGGTGGGTCTCACTCCAGATGTTGTTTGTATGATAGCCAGGCCTGGGTCAAAAACATAATGTTACTTACGTGAAAGTATTTGAGGTGAGCTTTAGCCGGAGTACTTGAAAGTATTTGACGCATGTATTTAAACCAAGTCTGATCATATCAAGAGGTGAGCAAGAATGTTCCAACACCTTAAGAATGGCTCGGCTAGAGCATACTATACTATGACAGCTATGGAAAATCCCTTTTAGGGACTTTTGGACTACACCTGATACAAAAAACCTTGGCCTTGGCACCAGTAAATGTATTCTTACAACATTCATTGATACCACTATCCATCCATAACTATAGGGGTTCATCAAGTCAGTATCCGGCTGGATCTGGAGACTCTATTCCAGTTCAGCCATCTTGTCCTCACTTTCAAGGTATCTAACACCCCTTGTCTAAGACCTCTCACAGCCAAACCATAACACAGTGTTCTTAACCATTTTCGCTCTGTCTGCACCGCCACTTCCTGCAGAGTGCTAATATTTCCTTTTGTTGACCTTGAAGAGTTTCCGTCCTGCCGCCATGCTGGTGGAGAGGTCCAAAGACTACGGGTACAGTTGGAAGGTGTTCCGCTACTTTGCCGAGGACTGTGCCTCCCACTTCCCTGGGGTCTCACAAGGGCCGGCTGACAGCACCGATGACGTCATCTGTGACAGCAGATACTCCGCCTCAGAGCCATCTACTGACGGAGAGGTGAGATACACAAACACACACGCGTTTGCATTTTGGTCATTTAGCAGACACTTATCTAGAGTGACTTACACACACACACACACACACATGTAAATGTAAATGTAAATGTAAAACGCAATAACCAAACTTATGGCACATATCAATGATTCCATTACAGGTGGTGTTGAAGGCTCTAGATCCAAGCTTTGACATAGAGAACCCTTATGCTCCCCATATTCAAGGTTAGACACAGCTCCTATACTTTTCATTATTACCATCGGTGGAACAATGTAGAATTTTTCGTATATTAAAAAAAAAACACACAAACTTTCACCCGTTTGAAATGTTCTCCCCTTCAGAGCAGATCACCTTGACCAACCTGCGGGTCAACTTCACCCATCTGTTCACCCTGGGTGACACCCTACTGGGGCGGAAGAAGAGGAACCCTCAGGAGAAGTACTACTATGCCCTGTACGAAATGGTGGTGCGCGGTAGCTGCTTCTGCAATGGCCATGCCAGCATGTGTATGCCCGTGGATGGCACCCGGGGTGACGTCTTAAATGAGCCTGGCATGGTGAGAATGGCGCAGAAAGGGAATGTAGCAGTTGTACTGTATCCATAATGGCCACATTGAATCCTGAACGTTTTTTTTTTTTTTAACTTTTTTGGGTTCTTCGAGTATTGTTTACCGCCGTATATCTCTGATCTTGTTCTCTTAGATTCACGGGCGCTGTGTATGCCAACACAACACTGTGGGCACAAACTGTGAGAGATGCCAGGACTTTTACAATGATGTCCCCTGGAGGCCGGCCGGCCAAACTGACCCACATGTCTGCAGAAGTAATGCACTTTAATGGGCTATTTACTATTTGACTGGTGTTTATGCATGAATTGACTGGGATTCAAACCCGAGATGCTTATGTGGAAAATGGTATAATTGGGAGTGTATTACATTGTTTAAGTATTATGACGCCGTTTGTTTCTTCACTTAGGGTGCAACTGTCACGGCCATTCGGAGACGTGTCACTTCGACATAGACCAGTACCAGGCCAGTGGGGGGGTCAGTGGGGGGGTGTGTGACGGCTGCCGACACGACCGCATGGGTCCCCAGTGTGAACGCTGCCGACCCTATCTCTACCAGGACCCCCAGCTCTCCGTGGAAGACCCTCGGGGCTGTATCCGTAAGTCAGCTTCTAGCAGGTTTAGATCTAGATTGGGCTTTTGGTCTAGGCAAATAATCTGCCAATGATTTATATGAAGTTGTCCCTGTAAGTCTTGTACTACTCCCATGAAGTGCAGTCAATAGACCCTTGCGTTGATGTCATCCTATATGACGCTGTGCATCGATGACGTCATTCAACCTCTCTCCATCCTGTTCTAACGGTGGATCTCATTGGCTCCCTCTGCTCCAGCGTGTGACTGTGACCCGACGGGGTCCCTGGATAACGGCCTGTGCGACCCCGTGTCGGGCCGCTGCGTGTGTAAGGAGAACGTGGCGGGGGACAGGTGTGATCGCTGTAAATTTGGCTTCTACGGGTTCAGCCAGGAGGATCCCACTGGCTGCCAGAGTAAGAATCTTTACCAAGAGCCAGATCTGCTTGACTCATTCTATATCCATGGTGGCCTCCCTGTGGTTCATCCCTCTCTCTGATTGGTCCTCTGTGTTTAGGGTGCAGGTGTAACTTCCTAGGTAGTGTCCTGACCCCCTACCCATGTGACCAGGTGACAGGCCAGTGTGTATGTCAGCGCCTCGCCATGGGACCCCTGTGTGACCAATGTCTGGTAGGACCATGTGTCCATGACAACCAATGTTGTAGTGATGGAGTTGATTCTTTCTGTCACATTTATTGTGATTTAGCTCTTACCATAAAATGACTGCCACCAATGACCTGATTGATCTCTCTCACTCTCTCGCTCTTGCTGTCTCGCTCTCTCTCTCTAGCCTGGTTACTGGGGTCTGGGGAACACTGTACACACCTGCTCACCTTGCGACTGTGACCATGGAGGAGCCTACAGCAGCACGTGTGTAAAACATCATTGTACAGTACATAATGACTTCTTAAAGTGATTGTCCAGTGAAAATCTCACTATTTCACTCATATTTTAATTCATTATAGCTCATATTTCATAGAAATCTGGACAGTTACTTTATTTTTATATATATACACTTCCGTTCAAAAGTTTGGGGTCAGAAACAAAGAACTTTCTTCTGAAACTCGTCAGTCTATTCTTGTTCTGAGAAATGAAGGCTATTCCATGCGAGAAATTGCCAAGAAGCTGAAAATCTCGTACAACTCCCTTCACAGAACAGCGCAAACTGGCTCTAACCAGAATAGAAAGAGGACTGGGAGGCCCCGGTGCACAACTGAGCAAGTGTGTCTAGTTTGAGAAACAGACACCTCACAAGTCCTCAACTGGCAGCTTCATTAAATAGTACCCGCAAAACACCCGTCTCAATGTCAACAGTGAAGAGGCGACTCCGGGATGCTGGCCTTCTAGGCAGAGTTCATCTGTCCGGTCTGTGTTCTTTTGCTCATTTTAATCTTTTAATATTTTTGGCCAGTCTGAGATATGGCTTTTTCTTTGCAACTCTGCCTAGAAGGCCAGCATCCCAGAGTCGCCTCTTCACTGTTGACATTGAGACTGGTGTTTTGCGGGTACTATTTAATGAAGCTGCCAGTTGAGGACTTGTGAGGCATCTGTTTCTCAAACTAGACACTCTAATGTACTTGTCCTCTTGCTCAGTTGTGCACCGGGGCCTCCCAGTCCTCTTTCTATTCTGGTTAGAGCCAGTTTGCGCTGTTCTGTGAAGGGAGTAGTACACAGCGTTGTATGAGATCTTCAGTGTCTTGGCAATTTCTCACATGGAATAGCCTTCATTTCTCAGAACAAGAATAGACTGACGAGTTTCAGAAGAAAGTTCTTTGTTTCTGGCCATTTTGAGCCTGTAATCAAACCCACAAATGCTGACACTCCAGATACTCAACTAATCTTAAGAAGGCCAGTTTTATTGCTTCATTAATCAGAACAACATTTTTCAGCTGTGCTAACATAGTTGAAAAAGGGTTTTCTAATGATAAATTAGCCTTTTAAAATTATAAACTTGGATTAGCTAACACAACGTGCCATTGGAACACAGGAGTGATGGTTGCTGATAATGTGTCTCTGTAAGCCTATGTAGATATTCCATTAAAAATCAGCCGTTTCCAGCTACAATAGTCATTTACAACATTAACAAAGTCTACACTGTATTTCTGATCAATTTGATGTTATTTTAATGGACAAGAAAATGTGCTTTTCTTTCAAAAACAAGGACATTTATAAGTGACCCAAACTTTTGAACGGTAGTGTATATATTTTTAAGTCTTGGTGTATTGGACAGAGCTGAAAGATGGAGAAGAGTGTGCTGAAATAGCAGTGGGCCAGATTTGAACTCATGCTGCAGCAGTACATGTGCACTGGAAGCAGCTGCATAGACCGCTAGACTACCTAGGCCACACTAGACCTTTACTTCACGTAACTGACGTAACATCTGGGGTTTATTCAGTGAGGTGAAACACTCATCATCAATCCCATCTGTCCTACTCAATACATTTCTATGAAAACATTCTGAACGTTTCACCTCTGAAATAGAATACACCCCAGGCTAAGCACGTTCTGTCTTGCTCCCTTGTCCAACCTGATTGGCTGTATCTCCCTGTCTGTTATGTCCACAGGTGCTCTTCATTGGACGGCCAGTGTCAGTGCCTGCCAAACATGGTGGGCCGGAGCTGTGGTGATCCTGCCCCTGGACATTTCCTGGCTGCTCTAGACTACTACCTGTACGAGGCAGAGAACGCTGCCCCACTGGAGGGAAAAAGCTCCTCCTCTCTGGTGAGGCCTGAGTATGACATCTGACCTCCAGCATTGTGGCAAATGGCTGTAGATGCAAAGCTTCAGTGTCAAAATTTTGATATTGGATTTTGGCAGCAATTCAAAAACCCTAAGTTGATGTCTGTGTGTGTTCCTCCCCCAGTTGAAACCCACAGACCTCCCTGTGTGTGAGGAATACTACAAACAGCAGGGCTATGACATCAAATATCAAAATGGCCGCTTGGTCCTGACCAGGAGAAGCAAAAGACAAGCCAGGAGGAGAAGACAGGGACAGGTACTAGCAATGGCTCAATACCGTACTTACACAGTACTGGTGTAGTACTAATTAATAACTCACACTGGGTTTCTTTCCATCAGAGGTCCATTCCCCTGGACCCGGGCTCAGCCCTCCAGATTGTGCCCCGGGAGAGGACACCAGATGTGCCAATCACTTGGACCGGCCCAGGATTTGTGCGGGTCCTGGATGGTGCTGGGCTTAGGTTCACTGTGGACAACCTCCCAGCGTCCCTCGACTACCATCTAGTCATCCGCTATGAACCAGAGGTGAGGGCAACGATAGCAACTAAAAACATATGAAACCATGGAATCAAGTGTTGATGTGTGTTCGTGTGAAATAATTTCTGTTTGAGCTTGTATTTATTGTGCCCTCAAAGTTGGACACTGTGCTTACTTTGGTCTCTGAAGTCGCCAGATGACTGGATGGCCTCTGTGAACATTGTTCCATTATTGGCTGGTGACGGAGGTTGTCCCACTAACCCGAAAGGGGAGAAAACCCTCACCGTACCCGGGGCTGCCAGGTAAACGGCAACTGCACTCATTATCATAATATATCACCAGTATCAACCTGAGGTCACACCAGAGGTGAATTGTACAGTATTTACCTGCATACCCCTAAGTCTGATAACATTATGATTGTGTGTTTGTCCCCAGGGTTGCCATTTTGGATACGCCTGTGTGTCTGAACACGGGAAGAAGATATTATGTGGACATCACTTTTAGGAAGCAGCCCAACTCTAACCCTCAGTCCAGCTCACATACCCTCATCGACTCAGTGAGGATACCATTCACATTATCATTTGTATCATAATATCGTTTGTCAAGGGAGATGTAATGTTCTGAGGTACCCGGTTAAACCCATGAACTTCCTGTTTCTAGATGGGTCTGATCCCTAAGATGGAGTCTGTGCAGGACTTCTGTTCGCAGAGTGAGCTGGACTCGTTCAGAAGATTCCGCTGTTTTGAGTTGGCTGCTGAGCAGGAGACCCTGCCTGATGTGTGTTATGGCCTCATTGGAAGCCTGTCGGCTCGCATACACAACGGTGCCATGCGTGAGTAAAGCCTGGTCTACATTTAACAATATCTCCGCGTTACCACAGTGTACACTGTGGGTATATACTCATTCTGGCAACATAAATCAGCACTTGTTTTCAGCTAGCTCTGAGTTCCGAGCCCTTAAAAAAGCCAAAGTGTGTATGGGTAATGCCATTACCTGTGTTTCCAGTTTGCAGGTGTAACATCCAGGGTTCTCATGGCCCCTACTGCAGTAAATTCGGAGGGCTCTGTGAGTGCAAGGCCAACGTGGTTGGCCGCTGCTGTGACTCCTGCGCCCCCCTGAACTTCGGCTTCGGACCCAACGGCTGTGCACGTATGTCACCATGACAACGGGTTCCTATTGTTACATTCTATGGTTACATACCATAGTGTATATATATATATATATATATATATATGTATGTGTGTTTGAAAAGATGCTGTGAGGTCTTTGTTGAGTTCTGATTGTGACCAAACCTTTTCCTGATTAAGAAAAGATATTCTCTCTCTCCATCCCCCTCCCACCTCCCCTCCTCCAGCCTGTGAGTGTGACCCTCGCGGTGCAGTGGCGGAGCTGTGTGACCAGGTCAGAGGTCAGTGTCCGTGTCGTATGGAGGTGGGCGGGCGACGCTGTGATCGTTGCCTGTCAGGGTACTACGGCTTCCCGCTGTGTCGGCCCTGTGACTGCAACGGCCTGGCTGAACTGTGTGACCAGGACACTGGAGCCTGCCTGGACTGCAGGGAGCACTCCACCGGATACAATTGTGAGAGGTGAAGGCGCTTTCATTCGATTATTCATTTCCCTATTAGAATCAACCCATATCTATAGCCTGGTTCGATATCTATGTTTGCCAACTCCTCTGATTATCATTCTTTCTACAGTCACAGATCTGCCAGTGTACAGTGCACACAGTGTCAATCAGACTGAACAATGAATGTTGTGTGTTTGGTTGCTCCAGCTGTGTGGAGGGTTACTTTGGTGACCCAGTCTCCAGGGAGCCCTGTAAGCCTTGTCTGTGTCCTGACACTCAGTCCAGTGGACGGTTCTTCGCCAGCACCTGCAACAAGGACCCAGAGTCTGGTAGCCTGACTTGTGACTGCCTGGCTGGACACACAGGTGTGTTTGTGTTTCTGCGTGTGCGTGTGCACTCTTTTCAACATTTGATGAAAGCTACTGGATAGTTTGACTGCTCAATACTGACCTTGGAACCACGTTTCCCCTCCCCGCCCACATTCCATTCAGGTCTCCGCTGCGATGCCTGCTCCGCTGGTTTCTACGGCGGCCTGACGGCGCCGGGCGGCGGCGGCTGCAACGAGTGTCTCTGTAACAACAACATCGACCCTGCTGACAGTGACGCGTGTGACAGTGTGACGGGCGAGTGTTTGCGTTGCCTCCACAACACCCAGGGACCCCGCTGTCAGAGCTGTAAGCCTGGCTACTATGGAGACGCCCTGGCCCAGGACTGCAAAGGTATAGCAGGGACACACAGTATCAAAATCGTCATCAAATCCCATGACTGTTTGGATATATGTGGCTATTTATGTGTGTTTTACTGTCTTTATTTTTGTTTGCGTGTTCCCCAGAGTGCTCCTGTGACCGGCAGGGGACGGATGTGACCCAGTGCCCTCTGGGTAGCCCGTGTTTCTGTGACCCGCTGACGGGTCAGTGCCCGTGTCGGACGGGCGCGGTGGGCACGCTGTGTGACGAGTGTGCCACCGGCTTCTGGAACATTCAGGGAGAGTCCGGGTGTCAACCGTGCAAATGTGACCCTGCTAACTCCTTCAATAACCACTGTGACAAGGCATGGCCTCTATACTCCCTAGCACTTCATTTTACATACTTGGATAATGGATAAATAAAGACACAGTTGAAGTCGGAAGTTTAGTGCATGACGCAATACATTTTTGCAACAATTGGGTCAGAAGTTTACATACACTAAGTTGACTGTGCCTTTAAACAGCTTTGAAAATTCAATGCTACCAAATACTAATTGAGTGTATGTAAACTTCTGACATATTATTCTGACATTTCACATTCTTAAAATAAAGTGGTGATCCTAACTGACCTAAGACAGGAAATGTTTACTCGGATTAAACGTCAGGAATTGTGAAAAACGGAGTTGAAATGTATTTGGCTAAGGTGTATGTAAACTTCCGACTTCCACTGTATACAGTCAGGTCCAAAATGATTGGCAACCTTGTTAAAGATGAGCAAAAAAGACTGTATAAAATAATAGTGTAAATACTGAGCTATATTGTATGCTCCACATTTTTGGGGAAAATTCTATTTTATAGTATACTAATACAATTGCTCGAAGAAAGATTTTGTTTAAAGGGGAGGTCAAAAACACGATTTTCATGTGTTTTGTATACAGTGTACAAAACATTAAGAACACCTTCCTAATATTGAGTTGCACCACCTTTTGCCTTCGGAACAGCCTCAGTTCATCGGGTCAAGGACTCTACAAGGTGTCGAAATTGTTCCACAGGCCCAATGTTTCCTATAGTTGTGTCAAGTAGGCTGGATGTCCTTTGGATGGTGGACCATTCTTGAAACACACGGAAAACTGTTGAGCGAGAAAAACACCAACTACCATACCCCATTCAAAGACATTTAAATCTTTGGTCTGGCCTAAATGGCACACATACACAATCCATTTTTCAATTGTATCAAGGCTTAAAAATCCTTCTTTGACCTGTCTCCGCCCTTTCATCTACCCTGATTTGAAGTGGATTTAACTGGTGACATCAATAAGGGATCATACATGGATTCAACTGGTCAGTCTGTCATGGAAAGAGCAGGTGTTCCTGTTGTTTACACTCAGTGTATATTTCCACATTGAGGTTGGAATAATATCGTGAAAATTATGATAATGCAATTTTAGTGTAAGTGCTGTTTGAAAAGATTGCCTGAAATTTTAGTTTGTTTGGCTGGGTTTTATTTTGTTTTCTGGGTTTTTCATGTTCAAGTTTCCCATGTGTAACAAGAATGGTCCACCACCCAAAGGACATCCAGGCAACTTGATACAACTGTGGGAAGCACTGGAGTCAACATGGGCCAGCATCCCTGTGGAATATTTTTGACACCTTGCAGAGTCCATACCCAAACAAATTGAGGTTGTTCTGGGGACAAAAGGCAGGGGGTGCAACTCGATATTACGAGTGTTCCTAATGTTTTGTATGCTCAGAGTATATAAAACACAGAGAAATCACGTTTTTGACTGCACCTTCCCTTTAAACAAAATCCCTTTCTCTGAGCAATTGTATTAGTATACAATAAAATATTAATAAAAAAATGTAGCGTACAATATAGCTCAGTATTTGTGTTATTGATTTTATACAGTCTTCTTTGCTCATCTTCATCAAGGTTGCCAATAATGATGGACCTGACAGTGTTCTATACTATTCTATGTCAAAGCATGGCACAATGAGATATTTATTAGTCCAAACTATATAAGTCTTCATATTTGACTCTTTAGGTGACTGGTCGGTGCCAGTGTCGTACTGCGTTTGGAGGAAGACAGTGTGATGAGTGTGGGGAAAATCACTTTGGGAACCCTGACCTGCAGTGTGTTTGTAAGTTGTGGCCGAAAGTGATTATTGATAAATGGCTAAGTATCGGGTCTTTTAGATTCTAGCACCACAAAGAGAGACAATAGTGTTTCACCGTAAAAGAATAATGATGGACACTTTTCCCTTCCCTCCTTATCACGTCTCCGTAGCCTGCGATTGTAACATGGAGGGTACCGACCGCCCCGCCTGCAACCCATTGACGGGTGAGTGTCTGTGCCGCATTGGTGTGATGGGCATCTTCTGTGACGAGTGTGCCCCTGGGTATGACCAAGTCTTCCCCGCCTGCTTCCCGTGCCACCCCTGTGCCGTCCTGTGGGCGGACAACGTCACCGACGTCCACCGTGCCGCCCAGAGGATGCGCACCTTAATCCCTCACCACGGCGAACAGCTGGAGCCTGGACACAGTCGTCAGTGGCAACGAATGCTGGAGATGCACACCGAGCTGGACTATCTGGTGAACCTGACAACGGGATCTCTACCTCGGGTGAAAGACGTGGAGAAGCTGTGTGTCAGAATCTCGTATGTAAACAACCTTTCTGAATATTGAACCATGAGGTGAAATGATTTACACTGTACGTTAGCAGTAATCTTGGAGCTGTACACATTTTTCTTCCTCACAGGAAGCTCAAAGACTCCATAGACCCCAACGCCATCATCGTGGACTCATCATCTCTTCTGAACACTGAGATCGACAACATCCGCCACGAGTTCAAGATGCTGTTGGATAACTTAAGGAACAAAATTGGCGAGGCTCCAACACCAGATCTAAAGGAAATGCAGGGTACATATGGCCATATTGTTTACAAAATAAAATTGAATTCACTGTAACTTCACTGTGTGTAGAGAACAACTCTATATAATGTAATGTGATCAACTGTAAAGGGTTTTTGATTTGTGTGGACTTTTATTTTGATGCTGATCCAGAGGCCCTGGAGAAGATCCGGAAGCAGCATACAGACTTCATGGCTGATGAGAAGAAGGTGAAGGAGGCCGAGAGGGCCCTGGAGAACTCCATGGACACACGGCAGGAAATCAAAGACCATCTGTCCAGCTGCAGCATCTTGGGAGACATGGAGGGGCTGGAGAAGAAGGTCAAGGCTCTGAGTGTGTCCAAACTCAACAAAAACGTGAGTGTCCCTTATTGTAGTGCTTGCACTGCATGCATCAATAGAGTGATGCGTTAGCGTGAACGGCAGTCTGTTTCAGTTGTTGCCAGCACCATTTTGGTAGTCGGGTATGGAAATATTTGGATATAAACCATGTTACACTCTTTGGCTCCTCCTAGATCTGTGGAGGCCCAGGCGATGAGGAATGCTCCAAATCAGAGTGTGGGGGTGCGCTGTGTCGAGACTTCCTGGGACAGAGAGAATGTGGTGGTCCTACGTGTAAGGGCAGCTTCCCTGTGAGCCACAACGCCACAAAAACAGCCGAGCAAGTAGAGAATGACCTTATTGACCTGCTCCAAAAACTAAAGGACTCCAAGATCAAGGCATGTTCCCAAATAAACTCTACAGATGTGTTACTTTATTTCTGCTTTAAAATGGAAAAATATATATTTATTAGACAATAGCGTATAACACAAGTCTCAATCTCTCCTGTTCAGATCAATGAGGCCAGACAGATGACCCAAGGCACCCATGAGCAGGCAGAGGAGCTACAGAAGAAGATCACTGACAGCAAGGAGACATTTAAGAGGGAGAAGAATGACACCAAGAACCTCATCAATAGGGTCAAAGACTACCTCACAGGTCAGTGTGATTGTTGGCTGGATATAAGCTTAAACTTTCCATGTAAAGATCCCTTAAAAATGTGATTTGTTGACTTGACTTGTGTGGCCGACTTCTCTGCTAACAGATGAGATGGTGGCACCAGAGGACATAGAGAATTTGGTCAAGACTGTCCTGGCCATCCAGCTGCCGGGCTCTCCGGACGACATCCGCTCCATGATCCGGAACATCCGGGGCGTGCTGACCAACTTCATTGAGTTCAAGGAGGATCTGAAAAAACTGAAGGACCAAGCCAAGACAGCCCAGGACCTGCTGGAGAAAGCTCAGGATATCAGGTTATCCAGTACCATGTTTTTTTTATATGCGTAACTGTCACATTGTATAAACCTGCATGCTAAATGACCATATTTGTACCATGGTTGTCAATGTATTAGGGACAGAACCAAGGGTATTG
The DNA here is from genome assembly GCF_901001165.1 of Salmo trutta. Lineage (NCBI taxonomy): Eukaryota > Metazoa > Chordata > Actinopteri > Salmoniformes > Salmonidae > Salmo > Salmo trutta. The sequence goes on from NC_042973.1 coordinate 45,992,459, forward strand.
ATGTTACGGATCTCAAGAAAACCATGACGGACACTGAGAAAACACAGGACAAGGTCAAGCAAGACCTGGAGAAGGCTAAGGAAAGCAATGGCGTGGCGGACAAGATGATTAAAGAGGTCATTCTCTCTTAACACCTTCAGACTCTCTCTCGCTCTCTCTCTCTCTGTGTCTCTGTCCCTCTACCCATTCCTGCTGGTGCGTATTTGTATTAGTCTAAACATCCATCAGACTCTTTCTCATAGCTTGATCTACTTGTCATGGTCCCCAGATTGAGAAGAAACTGAACAACATAGAGACTAACTTGAACTCTACTAGAACTCCAGAGATGCTGGGGGAGATTGAGGTTCTGAAGAGCAAGACAGAGATGAACAGAGAGCAGGCGGTGCAGGCCAAAGCTGATGCAGATGCAGCCCTAGGTGCCGGTACTGACGCAGAGAAGGTACGTTGTCTCCACTTGATAACCACCACTCACTTACCACTTTGGTACGATGTCGTGATACTGTGAGTATAATGCTAAATAGGTATGGGTTTTTGTTTTTCTCTGACTTATTTGCCAGGGGCTTGACAAGGTGACTGCGCTGTTTGGTAGGCTAAAGACGGGAAACACAAACCAGAACAATAATGAAGTGGCCAACGAACGCCTGAAGAACATTACTATGGAGGCAGAGAAAGTCGCAAAAGACGTTCAAGATAAAATTCAACAAATTGACGGTAAGTCTCAGGACTTTAAAACAGAGCTATCCAACTCCTGTCCTGGAGAGCCACTAGGTGTGCAGGCTTTTGTTCCACACCAGCAGTAACACACCTGTTTCAAAGAATTGACTAATCATGGTCTTCATTTTCTCTTTGTTGCTTCAGACTTGGAGAAAAAGATCCAAGACTTCCTCAGAAACAAAGAGGACAAGGCCAAGGAGGTTGCCATGTTGCTGGAGATGGTAGAAGCCCTCCAAAAGGAGATTGCTGCGCGTGTGGATGGTTACATTAACTGTACCTCCTAACACCCCCAGGTGGATCAAGAGATGATTCAGGGTCACAGACATCTGGAACGCTGCGCCACAACAGGCCCTGCATCTCAGTGCAAGAGTCGTCACTACAGTACCTGGTTCGAATCCAGGCTGCATCACATCCGGCCGTGATTGGGAGTCCCATATGGCGGCGCACAGCGTCGTCCGCATTTGGCCGGGATAGAACGTGATTGTAAATAAGAACTTGTTCTTAACTGATTTGCCTAGTTAAATAAAGGTTAAATAAAATAAAAAGCTCTTGAGTTTTGCGACTGAATTTGAGAGTGTAGTTCTCCTAACGCTCCACAGGGAGGCGTTTGGTGATCATGAAACTGACAGTTGAGAGAGAAGCCTCTTGTGTGGTCATTCTTTACTTTATCTTGTAATATGTATTATTATTTTACCGACCTGACCTACTTATCTGCTTACATGGTCTAATGTGGAAAAAAAGGGGGAAAGCTTTCTTGCTGACCTTTTTCAGGTTATTCTACATCTACATCTACATTCTTTCCAATAATTCTCCAGTAGAAGTAGACCTCTTTGTAAGATTTGACAGGTATTCTGTGAGCTTGTTATTGGCCTGAAACAATGTTGCCCCCAGCCTGGCTGAGGATGTGATGAGATTAAACACACTATCAGGTTTGGAATGGGTCCCAGCTGGGTTTGGAATGCATCCTTTTGTCACTACTCTGGCCCGGAATGTTCACTCTCTCTTTGCCTTTTGTACAGGTGGGCATTAAATGTACATTGTCAATTTTTTTGGTTTTACTCTCTCTGCCTCTCTCTCTCTACCTCTCTTTTACTCCCTCTACCTCTTTCCAGCTCATTGACCATGTTTTGTGGTGAGGAGAACACGCCACTTACTACTAATGTAATTTCCATCCAGCTGTTAATGGTTAAGTGCCATGTTTGTTTTGCTTCAGTAAGACTTTGTGCTCTATACAATTGAACTGAGTTAGCAGCCTTTATTGCCAGGTTCTAGATCTGTATATGCTTTATCCAACTCTTCTGGCTGTCAGACTAATAACACGGCAGACAGGAGTTGGCTAATAAAAGCATAAACATATCTAGAACCAGGCTACAGTATTTACATAGTAGCACTGAATTATACTTTTCTCCCAAAGGTCAAACGAAGTCGCAGAATGTGGGTATGAAATAAAACCGGGTACCTCACAGGTAGAAATAAGATGTCTTTTCATCAAAGTAAACGTGTGGACATGGACGGAAGGCGTATGAACAATTGCTAGGGCTATTGTTTGCTCAAATCCTAGTGAGTGGTGAGTTCCATCCCATTCCTCCCAGGACACAGTTAGTCCACTCACCCCCGAGAATGTGTCACAGACTGGGGTCGGAGTCCCCTCCCTGCCCCCTGGTCGTGTTTTTAGACGGGAGGAATTCACAGACCACTGATTGCTCTGCCTGATTGAAGGTCGCCACTGTTTCGTGTGATGCAACTAATTACAGAAGAGGGGCGATGGTTATTTGAGAACCTTTTAAACCTTTTGAAGTTTTTGGTTGCGTTGGTCTGTTCTTGAATGGACAGATTGTGGTACGTTTAGCCTGTCAGTGGTATTTCTTACCATGGATTGTTAGGAATTATTTCAGAATGAGAGATTGCGTTCACTGTATTAGCGTAATTTAACGAAGGCCTACATTTATTTTTGCAAAAGAGACCCCCTTTCTGTGTTGCAACACTAGCCACACGTCCCTTCATGTATCATACATCTTTGTTATTTTCAGCAGTAAAACAAGGAATGGTTTATGAATACCACAAGTATGTTTTCAAAGCCATGTGATGCGGTCAATCAGTTCTTTCTTTCTTGAATTATGCTTAGTGGATGTGAACATGGTCTAGTTTCTTTGACTCTAAAATCTTATTGAATCTGTTCCCACAGTCCCCCTCTGTCTTCTCACAGATAATTGAATTAGGACATCTGGCCTGTTTCTTCTCCAGCCATCTGAGCTTTTTGCAGCAACACACCGTGTTATATAATTACGGTGGTAGGTTATTCACTGTGGGTGATAGTTCAGTCTTTGGTGCTAACCTGTCATTACCAACAACTGTACAGGAAAGTTACAAGGAAAAACGTTACAATTTGAGATTCAATGGATAGCTCCAATAACAGGGTAGTAAGTGGTGGTACATACTTTTGAGTTCCGCTTTGTGGAGGGAAACTCACTGTTCAAGGCTCTCTTTACCTAATTTCCCTCCAGTACAGTAAATTAGTAGTATGGCTTCAGTATCTAGATGTATCCACTGGTTTACCTGTGCCTAGGGACATAGGGTAGCTTCCTGCCTTGGTGGAGAAACGTCCTTTGTTCGAGATGAGTAGTGATAGATGGGGGTTAGTATCTAAGAGAGGACCATTTTACAATCCCATAAGATGTGTGCGTGTTTTGAAAGTTCTCTCAACGTGTGCAGAGTGAGATGCTGTCAGCATTGTCCTTCTGCTCCGAATAATCCGCCACATTTTAGATAACCCGCAGCTAGGCCTAATGATTTAACTCCTATGTAATTCGTAGTTAAACATATCTTACAAGTTGATGAGCGCTTGGTGGTTTTTTACTTTATTGACTGAACTGGAATTATTGAATAGGGGGAGGGCTAGTTACTGTGCGCATGCTTGAGGAGAGGGGAAGAAAAAAACTCAGTTTGTTCAGTCGCGACAAGAAAAAAGGTGAGACGCAAAACTATACTATAAGGAACCACACGCTGTCCCACTGAGAGGACCCGCAACAGAAGAGGTGGAAATATCAACAAAAATGTTTATATTTCAAATTGCGACCATGCTATGTAAGTTACATTTTTTCAAATGTTTTCTTAGGAACGCATGGCCAACATTGAGTCAACTGAAAGAACATAATAATGTTGCAAGTAATTCATAAAATACTGTATATTCCTATAGGGACATTAGTTCCTATATATAAGGTTTGAATAGTAAACGCTTCATAATTTGATTCATGTTATTGTGGAGTGGTTTGGCTTTTTGCTTTACTGTGAACCATCGTGTTCTTGTTATAAACTCAGCACAAGACAATTAAAGAACTTAGCGCATGTGACATTAATATAGTCTAAATCAAAGGCTCATAGGCTTGTGTTTTCAACAACAAAAACTGTTTTATTATGTAGGCCTAGCATAGGAACACCATTCTGAGCACTTTAAGAGAATGGGCTAATGTAGCCTATTCCTATACTTTCATTAGAGATATTTGATAATAAAACAGAACTCAAACAACCTTGCCTGAATAAATCCCATTGTTCAAATCTGCCTCCTCTTTGCATAGCCGCAGGGGCGTGCGTCCTTGCCCAGGTAGGCATACCCGAGTTCAGCGATGTATGCACGGAGGGGAGCTGCTACCCGGCTACCGGAGACCTTCTGATTGGCAGAGCACACCAACTCTCCACCAACTCCACATGCGGCCTCCACCGGCCCGAGCCGTTCTGTATCGTCAGTCATTTACAGGTAAATGTGTCAGGCACAATAAAGAGCTTATTTGAACTAGGCCTAATATATTATGTGCAAATAGACTTAATTAACTCGAGGCTTTTAATCATACTCATATTGTTATGACAAGTTGGCAACAGTGAAAACCTAATACCGTAAGACTCACGGTGGTGCTGTTATCAAAAGGTTCCGTTATTGTTATGGTGGCACCAGCGCGTTAAGTAAAGTTAGCCTGGCTAGTAGCTACCATATTCATCATAAGCAAGCTCTCGTGATTTGTGGTGTCCCCCGCGCTGGCAGCAGTTGGAGTCTCTCATTCATGCCTGTAGTTGCGAGGGAGATAAGCAGTGGTGTAGTGGTGCCTGGAGAAGTGGGTATACTCATAAGCAGTGGTGCCTGGAGAAGTGGGTATACTCACAAGCAGTGGTGCCTGGAGAAGTGGGTATACTCATAAGCAGTGGTGCCTGGAGAAGTGGCTAATTTTGCCAACATTTCCCGGGAAGGCCATGTGAAAATTGTTATGAGAAACAGTGGCCTACTATTTAAAATAACAAATGATGCTGTCAACTGAGTCAAATTCACAGGTTTCAGATGTATTTTATTAGATTTTCACTCTCAGTCGCACTTTTTAACAGAAAAACAACAAATTGGATGTTCTAAGTCCACTTCAATGCTTAAACCACATCAGGAGACCACTTTTGAGGTCTAGGGGGAATGGTGTAGTTGTGTAGTTAACCTTTCATTCAAGTGTGCAGGCACCTAGCACTGTTGTTTGGTTAGCGTTTCTGTAGTGCAAGAGATGGAGTTTGCTCAACAAATGGCCACTGGATTGATGCAAATAATCATTATATAATTCTGCCAGGTTAGGCTACTTTGTAGCTAGTTGACATTTAATTGAGAAGAGTTTTGGCAAAGCCTTTCCATCTACCAGAAGACGGTTAGGCCTATCATTAGCATCTCTATATTTTTCATGTTCTTTGATTGTTTGAAACCTGGACATTTTAGTTCATATTATGAGGCATTTCTTACCTTGCTTCAAAGTAGCCTAGCCTAGATCCCACCATAGAAACATTATATGCGTTCTCATGTTCTACGCTTTTAAATGAACTTTCTTTCATTGTCTAGCAGCCAAAGGCATCATCCTAGTCATATTAGCAACCCATTATAGTTGTTGCATCTTTAGATCTCTCGTCTTTCTACATTTCTAACGGATATTTCCATCTCGGTCCATGGAACCGCTCGCATGTGTTGAATGCATTTTAGAACAGGCCTACCGCCGTGTGTGACCATGGATGTGTTTCTTATTTTAAGGTTGAATAAATACTGTTACATTAGTTTGTGAGATAGCCTTAACTTTATGCTATTTACTGTATTACAGAAGTAATATTGAATTGTATTTGGTTGAAAACGCAACCAAATATCAACATTTAAAGGAGATGAATCTAATGCTTGAATACTTAAATCTGAGCCACTGGCTTATATTTATTAACTTAGATTTTTGGTTGAGATGAATACATGAATCCAACATATCAATTATTAATTTGTAGACAAACTGGAATTAAAGCCAAACTGGCACAGTGGCACAGATAGAACTACCCAAGCAGAAGATAGCCTACATGTTCTTCAAATGTTGATATTTGGTTGCATTGACAACCAAACACAATTCCATTTCCAGTTTGTTTACACATGTATTATTGATATGTTGAATGAATAGGACCAAATCAAACCTTAAATGCACTTTTAAATAAAGTTGGATTTGATTTAGTCCTATTATTTAACTTACATTTTTGGTTGCGATGGAGACATGAATCCAACATATTAATTATTAACTTGAAGATTACATTTTAAATCAACCAAAGCTTGGAAACCAGGGGCGGCAGGTAGCCTAGTGGTTAGAGCGTTGGGCTAATAACCGAAAGATTGCTGGATCGAATCCCGAACTGAGAAGGTAAAAATCTGTCCTTCTGCCCCTTAACAAGACAGTTAACCCACTGTTCCCCGGTAGGCTGTCATTGTAAATAAAAATTTGTTCTTAACGGACTTGCCTAGTTAAATAAAGGTTACATTTAAAAAACCCTAGGCCTATATGTATTGTTTATTTTTATTTGAACCTCTTGGTTGAATTGAAACAATAGCTGTTGATGACTTTGCAAATGCTATATAGGCCTAAATAGATGATATATCACTTATAAAGTATTATAAAGCATGGTTACATTTCATTTACTCTGTTAAAGGGATCCGCCACCTTTTTCAATATTCGGCTAAAATGACATACCGAAATCTAACTGCCTGTAGCTCAGGCCCTGAAGCAAGGATATGCATATTCTTGGTACCATTTGAAAGGAAATACTTTGAAGTTTGTGGAAATGTGAAAGGAATGTAGGAAAATATAACACATTAGATCTGGTAAAAGATAATACAAAGAAAAAACGAACAGTTCGTTTGTATTTTTTTGTACCATCTTTGAAATACAAGAGAAAGGCCATAATGTATTATTCCAGCCCAGGTGCAATTTCGATTTTGGCCACTAGATGGCAGCAGTGTATGCGCAACGTTTAGACTGATCCAATGAACCATTGCATTTCTGTTCAAAATGTTGTATCAAGACTGCCCAAATGTGCATAATTTGTTTATTAATAACTTTTCATGTTCAAAACTGTGCACTCTCCTCAAACAATAGCATGGTATTATTTCACTGTAATAGCTACTGTAAATTGGACAGTGCAGTTAGACTAACAAGAATTTAAGCTTTCTGCCAATATCAGATATGTCTATGTCCTGGGAAATGTTCTTGTTACCTACAACCTCATGCTAATCGCATTAGCCTACGTTATCTTAACCGTCCCGTGGAAGGGACACCAATCCTGAAGAAGTTTTTAAACCTACCCTTTGGAATGACTTTGATAGCAACAGTAAATCTATTTACTTATTAAGAGATATGGATAATAAATTCATTCTAAAAATGTAAACGCTCTTGCCGTGGTCAATTTGACATTCAGATTTTATAAAAATCACCTTAAGATTTACAGTCAATCCCTTGTCTGTTGGAGGTGGAGCATATCAATGGTATTTATTCAAGATATTCCTTGTGCTTTTATTTTCAATACTTCCTTTCACATATGTTTTCTTTAAACTCTTGCTTTCTCAATCTGAGCGTAGGAGTGGGAGAGATGTTTGGGATTTGGGAAGGATTGGTTTGGGAGTCACACAACCATCTGAGTTGTCTAGACCACTTCCTGCCTCAGTCACACAATCACTCTAGCAGCATTATTGAGGTTCCGACCAACAAAAGAGTTTTGGAACGTCTTCAACGACTTGAAAGTGGCTGTGCCAGCAGCTTACACGCATGGGGGCTCATTGTAGCCTGCTGACACAGACATTACATGGCTAGAGATATCTAAACTCTCAAACACCCGCCTGTGTAGTCAAAGCTCCTGGACACTTGAGAAGCCACCATCAAAGACTTTTGTTCTCCCTTTCATAAAAAGACAGATCATACGTTTGTTTGAGAAATCATCCTATTTTATCAGCTTTGTAGTTCTAAACCCGCATCGGTCTGTATTATATCCTCCTATATCCAATGTACTACTTGAGAATACTTTCATGATGTGCATCTGTTTTAAAGTATGGTATGTACTGAGCATGCTAACATTTTAAGATTGAAATCTAATCTAATACAATTTTTTAAATATATGTCACCACTAAAGCAGAGAGAAACCAGATTGTGATCCAACAGGATCCTAGAGAGGGTGGAGGTTCCATTTATTATCAAACACATCTATATGTAATGTCATTTCAATTCTAGTGTGTGGCTGTGGGCACAATGTTTCATGGTCTGGATGTATAGAAGCTTTAGAATATTGTAAAGTTGTTTCTTTTCAAGTGAAGTGGTAAAAAGATGCTGGAAGGATATCTAGATGGTGCTGAATTTGAACCGTTAAGTGTGTGTACACATGCACACACACACACAACCACCACACACACTGTGTGTCTTCTGAACATCTGGTGGCCAAATGAAGCCTACATTGTCAGCAGCCTCAGATAAGCATTCGTTGATGAGGCCAGGGCAAGATAGGCTCCTATTTTTAAAGTAGTTAAGGGCCTATTTGGCGCAATCACTCATTTCAGCATCTATATCTACTCTTGATAATCTACTCTTGGGCTTTGTTCCTTATCTGTCCCCGATTGGGAGAAATCTATTTGGCATCACTGGCAGTCTCATCTCTCTCTCTTTCTCCCAACCCCCACGGTCTCTTCAGGATGAGAAGAAATGCTTTTTGTGCGACTCCACCGACGCCTACGTCAAAAGCGTGGTGAACACCACCACAGGCCACCGGGTGGAGAACGTCGTGACCACATTCGCCCCCAACCGCTTGAAAACCTGGTGGCAGTCAGAGAATGGTGAGTTCTCGTGGGAAAAAAAGGGTGGAGGGCTAGTAGGCAGAGGGGTTCAATTAATGGTGACTCTCTCACTCCCACCTCTTGGCATATTTTCACACTCCAATCACTTAGCTTTAATCAATGTGAGGGAAGACTTCAAAGAGAAAGCAGTAATGGCTGACCTGTCATAAACTTTGGAATGACAGGATGAACCCATTGGGAATGATTAGCTAGGTGGCTGTTTGGATGACACACCGTGTACACCGTGTAATGGATGCTAGTAAGGAAGTTCTCACTTCTTACTAGGCTTGGGCGGTGTACCGTATATACGTTAGAGTTTCAACTATTTCTTTGAAGTTTTTCAATACATTTCAATATTTGTAGCTACCTATTTAAATAAACACCTGCGGTCAACTTGTGCAGTACGTTAGGCGGTAATGCAGATCGCGTTGATCATTTCACCTGTCACATTATTTTAACGTTAGGAAGCTTACCGTAGTTCCCCAGAACAGTTGAGCCAGTCACATGTTTGATTGTAAATTGCACAACGGGAGAAAGCAGGAGCAGGTGAGTCCAGCTGACAGGGATCGTGTTTTGTATTGAAAGTCAGTGTTTTTTTTGTTCCTTCAATAGAGTGATCAGGGGCGTGCAAGTATAGTTTTCCTTCACAGAAAATACATTAGAGCAACACATTCGGCAGAAAATAGCTTTTCATCAGATGACAACAGAACCGCAATGCTATTTGGCTGGCAGCCACACAATTAAATGAGTTTACAATGAAAAAGCAAGGTATATTTTACATATATTTCCACACTATGAGGTTGGAATAATAGAGTGACATTTTGAAAATGATGATAATACCAGGCGATATAAGTTAATAGACCAATAACAAAGAGAGTTATTGGTTACATATCTCTCCCATTAGGCTCCTCCAATTAGGTCCCTCACTCAGGCGACTCCCATACAGTTCTTACAAATTCTTGCTTGAGAAATTGCTTTTTGCTAAGAAGCTTTTTTGTTACTCTTTGAACATTTTAATTGAAAACAATCACAGTAAGGTAATTGTGACCCAGAAATGATTTGATATTGAAATAAAAACGGCTGCATTGGACCTTTTAAAAAAAAAAATATGTTGATATCCCAAATACACCTTGCCTTGAAAGAGTTAACTCCCAAAAAGTGCTGCAAGGATATTGGATCCAGAAAGTCATCTGATAGGAGTTTGGTGGAGGAATAGCGGCCAACTCCGCCGATGGGGGTTGGAAAAGGGGCAGGGAATTTTCATTCATAATCCAGACATTACCGTACTAGATCCGCTCCAACACTGGCAATGTATGACCCAGACCAAAACACAACCTCTTACGTACGTAAGCACAGAAAAGGTTTTCCCCAAACCCTCTGTAAAACTGAAATTCAACAATCGTTGCTAGAAAGCGTATTATTACTTACTTAGTTGCCTTATGTTGTTGTAATGCATACATCACTTATAGTCTGTTGGAACACGCGGTGGCTTGTTGTTGCTCTTATTGCTCCTTTCGCTACTCAATAAACATAGCCGCTTGCCATTAGTTTTACCAAAGAAATAGGGACATTTGGAACAGTTATGTTGTTATTTGCTGTTTAACTGCCCAGTGGTTATGCTTAAAACCCACAGCGTAATTTTGAGGCAAAGAAGATGGATGTCAGGAATCAGAAGGGCAGCCTGAGATTGATATTATAGAATGGAACCAACCATGATTAGACTATGGAGGGAGAGTCAAAGAGTTAATGCAAGTGTTCCGGTCTAGAGGAAGCACTGGGAAGTGTCGTGTAGTGTTAACCATTCCAGATTGTGTTATGCTTGGCTCAAGTGGAACCCTGTAAACTAATTTTTTTGTTTTTCTTTCTCCTTCCTCTCTCCATCCGTTTCACCCTCTATGACATCATAACTTTTTGTAATTCTATTCTTCACTTGCCTTTTGACCCTTTCTCTTCCCTGGCCCCTCTATCTCTCCCTCCCCTTTTCCATTTTTGGCCACCTCTTTTTTTTAAATGTCCCTCTCTCCTTTTCCTCTCTCTCTTTTCCCCCCTCTTCCTTCTTTTCTCCCCAGGTCTTGAGAAAGTGACCATCCAGCTGAACTTGGAGGCGGAGTTTCATTTCACCCACCTCATCATGACCTTCAAGGTAACCAATGGAGATGCTGGGTCAGAGGGCTCACTATGGGGGAGCATGGGTAATGTGTAAGGGGATGCTGGCTGGCCTGTCTACTCAGGAGATTAGCACAAGACTTGGCCTGGGAGGTCTCCCCCCTCCACACACACACACACACACACATCCCCCCCAGCTGTGTGTGAGCCTGAGGAATGTGGAACAGACCGCCCTCCCGTCCGGGATTGTTCGCTCCACACAGATCTAGCCTGTATAACTTGACTCACAATTGCAGCCTATTCATGCTGTGTAAAAGTACTTTTGAAATACAGCCAATATTCAACTCAACTGTGTCATCAATCCTGTGTGACAAATGCAAAAGTTCCAGTTATGAATAAATGTACTGTAACAGACATTCCCAATGGCTAGCAGCTTCTCATAAGAAGGATGTAAAGGAACATGCCAGAATCTGCCCCTGTTGTTCACAGATCGTTCAACATCAACATGTTCACATAGTATGACTGAACTTTCATTGTAATTATGGTATTGTAGTATATCATTTGATTAGATAGTTCGCACCTGTATTCCCTCATGGCACGTCATCTTTGATTACAGCGAATGATGTTAGTTTAGAAAACGTTAGCCATTTTCCAGATGTACTCCTGGTCAAATTGCTGGTAGTAACCTCAGTGTGAATGTATATCATCAAGGTGCATAAGTATGCTTTCTTCTCCACGACAGACTTTCCGGCCTGCTGCTATGGTGATTGAGCGCTCGGCTGACTTTGGGAAGAACTGGCAAGTGTACCGCTACTTTGCATACGACTGCGCGGCGGCATACCCTGCCATATCCCCGGGGCCCATGCAGAAAGTGGATGACATCATCTGCGATTCGCATTACTCCGACATAGAGCCGTCGACAGAGGGAGAGGTGTGTATTCTGAATTACCGAGTTTTGAGAGAGTCTAAATTCTATCAATGATTGGTTTATACACTGAGTTTGCAAAACATTAAGAACACCTGCTCTTTCCATGACATAGACTGACCCGGTGACTCCAGGTGGAAGTGGCGGGTAGCCTAGTGGTTAAGAGCGTTGGGCCAGTAACTGAAACGTCGCTGGTTTGAGTCCCTGAGCCAACTAGCTGAAAAATCTGTCTGTGGCCTTGAGCAAGGCACTTAACCCTAATTGCTTCTGTAAGTCGCCCTAGATAAGAGCATCTGCTAAATCACTAAAATGTAAATGTTATTGATGTCACATGTTAGATCCACTTCAATCAGTGTAGATGAAGGGGAGGAGACAGGTTAAAGAAGGATTTTAAAGTGCCTTTGAAAGGGGTATGGTAGTAGGTGCCAGGCGCACCAGCTCAACATTTTCCCATGTGTATCAAGAATGGTCCACCAACCAAAGGACATCCAACAAACTTGACACAACTGTGGGAAGCATTGGAGTCAACATGGGCCAGCATCCCTGTGGAACACTTTCGACACCTTGTGAAGCCCATGCCCCGACGAATTGAGGCTGTTCTGAGGAGGGTGGGGTGCAACTCAATAATAGGAAGGTGTTCTTAATGTTTTGTACACTCAGTGTATGTCAAGTAATTTGTTGTAGCTAAGTAATAACTAATCACATACATGACACAATATGCTGGATGTCTTGAGAGGAAAGAAGCCATTGAAAGTCAGGTATAATCGCAGTGACTGTCTGTAGGTCATCTTCCGAGTTTTGGATCCAGCTTTCCGTATTGAAGATCCCTACAGTCCCAGAATCCAAAGTAAGTTCCAGTGACGATACGTGTACTTAATGGTTTATATCTGCTAGGAAGCTGTTAATTTGATCCTTCCCTTTTATTTTGGCAAATACCAGCTATGTGTTGCCTATTAGCCAACTAGAACTGCAAAACACAGTTATTACGCATAATGACCTCAGGGCTAATAATCTACAAGCTAACGGCTAACACATGTCTCCGAACGATTCAGACATGTTGAAGATCACCAACCTGAGGGTGAAGTTCACCAAGCTGCACACCCTGGGAGACAACCTGCTGGACTCCCGCATGGAGATCAAGGAGAAGTACTACTACGCTGTCTACGACATGGTGGTCCGGGGTAACTGCTTCTGCTACGGACACGCCTCCGAGTGCGCCCCCGTCGACGGGGCCGGGGCTGGGGATGGAGTGGAGGGCATGGTGAGTTCTCCCTGATAAGATTGTTGTAGTTTTCATCAGGTCTCCTTATGTGTGGACATTTGTGCGTTTTGTGTGTGTGTGTGTATGTTGCCGTTTTAAGAACAATTGTGTTTGTGTTGACGAGAGCGTGTGGGTCTACGTCTGTGTGGGCTTGGGAGACTGTTTGTGTATTTGCGGACAGCATGTGTCTGTGTGTGTACGTGTTTGTCTGTGTGTATGCTCTGGAGAGAAAAAGGGAAACATTGCAGTTCCTGTTTGGTCTCTGCTACGGCCTGGCTGTCTGTCTGTCTGCGGAAAGGCTACTCTGTCTTTTGGTCACTTTTATTATACAGCCTATTCACCAGGAAAGAGGGAACCCTGTTTACGCTCCTCTTCCTCTCAGTCGTTTTGCAGTGTTTTTCAAATTAATTCCCTCACATTAAAATGTCTTAAAAACAAAACTAGATACAGTAACACCTTGCCTGAGGAGGCCTAACATAAAAGCTACATAACCCTGTCATAAGAGTGGCATAGTGGCTGTTATAACGACACCAAACTTGGCACGTATCTGCTATTTTGTTGAAGGTTTCATTATTTAATTGTTAGTTTGATCATTTTAACCGGATCCGAGTCTGTCTGTCTGTCAACATATTGTCATTTGTCTGCGAACCAGATGAAAGCTAGCCAACACTGTGAACATGTCCTGCTGCCATCTGGAAGGGGAATACACGGATAGAGCTGGAGGAAAAACGATATCTCGTGCAACTGTTCCTTTTGTCTGTAGTTTCCCCTTGCTTTTGCACTGATATCTCAGCTGTAATTGACCATAATGGCCAAGGGAAGCTAATTCAAATACCACTGTTCCACCAGAGGCCTGGGTCTCTGCACAGTAGTTGATAGGTCCCTGAACTACACTATTAAACCCTGAATATGGCCTGTGAAATCATTTAAGGTTGATATCAATAGACCATTTGTGTTCGTAGTTTATGCACATGAATAAGAGATGAAGTAATGGCATATTCACTGCTTATAAGTGCTTAGTAAATGTCTAATTCAGTTGCACGCCTCCGTTTCTGAATGATTTTCCTAAGGTCCATGGCCACTGTATGTGCAACCACAACACCATGGGGCTAAACTGTGAGAAGTGTCAGGACTTCTACCACGAGCTGCCCTGGAGACCAGCCAAGGGACGCAACACCAACGCCTGTAAAAGTATGCCACTTCACCCTAACATATTCTTTTGTTCTAGAGGGAAATATTATAGCTTGTGGTCCCCTTATAATTGATTGTGATGACAGGCTACGGTGTCTGCTCAGTCAGTTAACAACCGTCCAACTAGCTTATTATAAACACTGTGAATCAACGTTGTCTGCTTGCCTTTGTCTCTCTCTTGCTCGCTCTCTCTCTCTGCAGAGTGTAACTGTAACCAGCACTCGGGCTCGTGTCACTTCGACATGGCAGTATACGTCTCTACGGGTAATGTGAGCGGCGGTGTGTGTGACGAGTGCCAGCACAACACCATGGGTCACAACTGTGAACAGTGCAAGCCTTTCTACTACCAGCACCCAGAGAGGGACATCCGCGACCCCAGCATCTGTGAACGTAGGTCGAGCCTCCAACTCCAACCCCCCCTACGGCTCCCCTCCCCTCCACACCCCACCATCCAAACCCAGCCTTCACCTCTCTACCTCCATCCACCCTTGTTATATTCTCCCCCGTTACTCCTCCACCTCTTGAACCTCTGTTTCTTCACCTCTACCTCCATCCTTGTACGCTTCTCCGCCCCGTTGCTCCACCCCCCACTCCTCCTCATCTCGTCTGTGACTCTGTCTGTCTCTCTTTAGAAATATAGATGTTTCACATTTTCCCATCGTGCCGTCTGGATCTGCGATCTGGCTCTGCAATCTGGATCTTTGATCCTGCCTCTGTGATCTGGATCTGAGCGAGAACACCTGGGCTTTGAAGGCTATATCAGCCAAAGCAGTGTGGTCTTTTAATCCCAAACCACTGTATGGTGTAGAAGAGACCCTTCTCATGTGACACCTCCCCCCGCCCTTGCATGGCTCTCTGGGTAGGCCGCTGGAGATGCATAACTGGCCTCAGCTTAGCATCTAGGGAGAACTTCATCGCAGTCTGCGTTGATGTGTGAATAATGGGCTTGTTAGGGTTTTCACATTCGTCTCCAGTGTTTGGAGTCCTTGTGTATGTGTGGTGTGTGAGAGAACTTCCGTTATTCCTTTGTAAGCCTTTTTTCCTACCCTTTTGTTTTAAGTTTGGTCATTTTGTTAGCCCGTAGATAGCTACAGTTAAGCAAATTATTGAAGCAGATTTTCAAATAACCTTCAGAAGTTACAGTGTATTCCCTTCATCAAGAGGAAAATATCAAATACCTCACATTGATATTGACCTTGACCATTTCTTTCTTCGTCCTGTTAGCTTGTCACCATGGCAGCTTTTCTACTCAACTAGTTCCATGCACAATACCCCATTTTACATAATAATTCCTAACTCAAGTGTTCCTGATGATTCCCATCTCTTCGTAGCATGTAACTGTGATCCGGTGGGCTCTCTGAACGGCGGGATCTGTGACAGGATGACTGATGTGTCGTCCGGACTGATCACTGGCCAGTGTCGCTGCAAACCCAATGTGGAGGGAGAGCGCTGTGACCAGTGCCAGCAGGCCCATTATGGCCTGGGTGACCACCCTCTGGGCTGCCTGGGTAAAGACACACACGCACATTCACTCACACGTCTTGGGTTTTTCCAAGTCCTTGCATAGGCTTTTTCAAGCTGTGTATTTCAGCATTTTATTGGAATAACTACTCTAGGTTGTTTTTCCCAGCCTGCACCTGTAATACCCTGGGGACAGTTCCTGGAGGGAGTCCGTGTCACACAGACTCAGGAGATTGTTTCTGCAAAAGCCTGGTCACAGGGAGAGAATGTGACCAGTGTATGGTAAGGAACCCTATTATGATTGACTTACTTTGTACACAACACTCTGTACTCGAAGTCAACTGTGCAAACTGAGAGACCAAAAAGTTAGCCCTGTCACTATGTGAGAGTCAGTTGACTTACGATCACCATGGCCACTAGCGCTTTACTAGCCAGCTAGTTACACATCTGCTACATATGTTCTGTAAGTGTTTTTTGGTGGCTTGGTTTAGTCGTCACCAGGGCTGTAAATCTTGTAAAGAGACTGGTACAGTCTACAGCTTGGAAACAGATTTTGCGGTGAAACATAGTGGGAGGTCGTTAACAACGTGCAATTAAAGGAGTGTTTTTAACAATGTGCTTTGTGTGTGTGTGCGTGCGTGCGTGTGCATGTGTGTGTGTGTGTATATCCTACAGCCTCAGCACTGGGGGCTCAGCAATGATATGGATGGCTGCAGACCATGTGACTGTGACCTGGGTGGAGCTCTTAATAACGAGTGAGTTCAAAGTTCACATCTCTAATTCTCTAATCTAAATGCCTGTCTGTTACCCAATTTACTTTACAAATTCTTCATACTTTCTTCTTTTGATCAGTGGTGTAAAGTACCTATGTAAAAATACTTTAAACTACTACTTAACTCGTTTTTTTGGGTATCTGTGCTTTACTTTACTATTTATATTTTGGACAACTTTTACTTAACTACATTCCCAATGAAAATAATGTACTTTTTACTCCATACATTTTCCCTGACACCCAAACATACTAGTTACATTTTGAATGCTTAGCAGGACAGGAAAATGGTCCAATTCATACACTTATCAAGAGAACATCCCTTGTCAT
This sequence comes from Salmo trutta, assembly GCF_901001165.1. Lineage (NCBI taxonomy): Eukaryota > Metazoa > Chordata > Actinopteri > Salmoniformes > Salmonidae > Salmo > Salmo trutta. The sequence continues at coordinate 46,009,353 of NC_042973.1, forward strand.
CCCTACTGCCTCTGATCTGGCGGTGTTGGAATGTGCCCCTGACTATCCGTAAAAAAAACTATAGAAAATGGTGCCGTCTGATTTGCTGAATATAAGGGATTTGAAATAATTATACTTTTACTTTTGATACTTCAGTATATTTTAACAATTAAATGTACTTTTGGGAAAACCTAATACTTTTATACTTTTACTCAAGTAGTATTTTACTGGCTGACTTTCACTTTTACTTGAGTCATTTTCTACTAAGGTAACTTTACTTTTACTCAAGTATGACAATTGAGACTTCCGGCAATGGCGAAGCTCTAACAAGACGCGTCTGCATAGCGTTCTCGAACTTTCAAACAATTTTAAGGGATTTTGACACGGTTTACCTGTTCGTTAATACTGAGTTGGAAGTTAAAACATGTATTGTATCGCCAAAACAAAAGCTGCCCAATACACAAAGTTACTTTTACTCAAGTATGACAATTGGGCACTTTTCCCACCACTGCTTTTGATACAGCCACAAAAGTCTGTATCAAAAGCAGTGTCGATGTCGAAACTTTTAAACTCAGTCTTTAACATTCCCTCCTTGTCCTCTCTGACTCCAGCTGTTCTCAGGAGACTGGCCAGTGTGCGTGTAGAGAACACATGTTTGGCCGGCGCTGTGACCAGGTGGAGTCAGGCTTCTACTTCATCGCCCTGGACCACTACACCTACGAGGCCGAGGACGCCAAGTTTGGACCTGTGAGTTACCTTTGGTTATTGACTTTCTTCTTCTAAGGCCTATGGGGTCGGTGGTGATCCTTATGTGACACGCGGGATATGAACTTGGACCTCCCACGGCAGCAACCAACATCTTAGATCAAGAGGAAATTCCCTCTTGCCAAGGGCAGACACTGGTTTTTAAGTTCACATTCGGGGCTACCTCATCACATGTCCACTGCATTCACCACCCTTTGACCTCCTTCCTCATGAGAGACCACCCCACATTGGGCACCAATGCAACACACGGGATATGAACCCAGGTCTCCCACGGGAGCAACCAACATCTTAGACCATTAGACCATGAGGATTTCCCTCTTGAGAAGAGAAGACACTTGGGCTACCTCATCACGTGATCATGGTCGATTCATGTCCGCTACGCCTACTCACCTTTTGTCTTTCTCACCCTCTATTTTTCTCTCCCTCTCTTCTTCCTCCAGGGTTTGACAGTAGTGCAGAGACCTCGCCCGCAGGACCGTAGCCCCACCTGGACAGGGATAGGTTTTGTCAACGTTCCCGAGGGGGCCTACCTGGAGTTCTCCATTGACAACATCCCCCACTCCATGGAGTACGACGTCCTCATCCGCTACGAGCCTCAGGTCAGCCTCAGCACATATCCCTCCATCTACATGGGGCCATGTCCCTACCCTTGTTTACCTGTTTATGTCTATGTACCTGTTCTGTTGGCGTAGTTACCGGACCAGTGGGAGGAGGTGTTGATGACGGTGATGCGGCCCAGTTTGATTTCAGCAGACAGTCGCTGTGCCAACACCATGCCTGATGACGACAACCAGATGATATCCCTCCACCCCGGATCACGGTGAACACACACCGCCTCTGTCTGTGTGTATGTGTTGGTGGGAGGGGGGACTGGTGGGTGACTGGTCAAATCAAATGGTATTGGTCACATACACACGGTTAGCAGATGTTATTGCGAGTGTAGCGAAAATGCTTGGGAGAGTGAGTGTGCATGTGAGAGTGAGTGATGGTCTGTGTACTAGGTGTACTCTGTGTATGCACCTTGGAGGTTCCCCCGGAGCGCACTGGGAACACAGGTTTAGTGTGTGTGTCATAGGGAGTGTTTGAAAAAGTGTGTTATTTTCTGAAAGCCATCTTTTTCTTGTCTCCTCAGATACGTGGTGCTCCCCAGACCAGTGTGTTTCGAGGCAGGGATGAACTACACTGTTCGTCTGAGCCTGCCCCTCTACTCTGCACTCAGTGACGTTCAGTCCCCATATACACTCATCGACTCGGTTAGTTCTCCCACGCACACACACAACTCTGACTTTTCCTTAAAATACCCATCAATGTCAATTGTAGATTTACGCAGAAATGTCAGCTACTCGGATTTCATATTAGGCTTGAGCCCTTACTGACATGCTAAATCTCAATCCATCTTCTGTATCTCTCTTCCCCCGTCTGTAGATTGTGCTGATGCCCCACTGTAAGAACCTGGAGATCTTCACTGGTTCTGTGGGAGGTGACGTGGCCACCAACAGCGCCTGGGACACGTTCCAGCGTTACCGCTGTCTGGAGAACAGCCAGAGCGTAGTGAAGACCCCGTCCACAGACATCTGCCGTAACTTCATCTTCAGCGTGTCCGCTCTGCTGCACCAGGGAGCTAAAGGTATGGGACCACACTCCAACAGTGAAATATTCTTCAACATACTTGTACGCTCATGTATGCGTTTCTTAACTAAAGGTCTTTGTTAGGGTTGAATGACGGGAACCCGGTTACCGAGATTTACCACCCAAAACCACTCCCTTTTCCCGGGATAAATAACTGCGAGAAACCGGTCAATTATAATAAATGTGTCTTACGGCCCTCTCTCCACTCTCTGCATGATCAATCATCAACACTCAGTGTGGGGAAATACAGCCCATCTCAGTATGGAGCGCAGTTCACTATGCATGTAGACCCATCATCTCATCATGGTAACTTTTTTTCTTGTGACAGGTAGGCCTACATTTGCTGCAGCGTAGCCTACGCTACAGTAATACAAAGACTGAATGCTTGCCATCTCCATCTGGATTTTGGGGGTCACCTTATTTTTTAATTGTAATTGTAATTTTATTTGTAAAAATGGTTGTTTTTAATTGCAGCTGCAGTTTTAAAACAGCCTAACACTCAAATATTGTTGCTTTAAATCAGTGCATGCACGAGCCCTCTCTCACAGTCTCTCAATTCCATTGAAATTGCATCCAAAATATATAATCCTGTTCAAGATTGATATAGGCATATACAGTGCATTCGGAAAGTATTCAGACCCCTTGACTTTTTCCACATTTTCTTACATTACAGCCTTATTCTAAAATGGATTAAATAAAAATATTTTCTTCATCAATCTATACACAACACCCAATAATGACAAAGCAAAACCAGGTTTTTAGACATTTTTGCAAATGTATTCAAAATAAAAAACAGATACCTTATTTACTTAAGTATTCAGACCCTTTGCTATGAGACTCGAAATTGAGCTCAGGTTCATCCTGTTTCCATTGATTATCCTTGATGTTTCTACAACTTGATTGGAGTCTCTGAATGTCCTTGAGTGGCCCAGCCAGAGCCCGGACTTGAACCCAATTGAACATCTCTGGAGAGACCTGAAAATAGCTGTGAGAACCTCCCCAAATACAAGCTTGTAGGGTCATACCCAAGAAGACTCGATGCTGTAATCACTGCCAATGGTGCTTCAACAAAGTACTGAGTAAAGGGTCTGAATACTTATGCAAATGTGACATTTCTGTTTTTTTGTGGAAAAGGTCAAGGGGTCTGAATACTTTCCGAAGGCACTATATATTCTTAATATGCTTTTAAAAAGACACTTCCCGTTTTGGCGGGAAATAGCAGGTTACCCGGTAGACAAGTGATTTATTCTCGGGATGGAACATTTGTAAAATACCTGGAAAATATTCAACTCTAGTTTTTGTCCTAAAGTTTGCATGTGGTGGACATTGTTTTGGAACGCCTGAATTGAATTCCAACGTTGACCTGCCACCTCTGTCTGGCAATCATCATCAGTCAATCTCCCCATAGACTGTCTACACTAACAGCCTCGGTCTCTCCTCTAATACATCAGCAGTTTCCATTCCTTTCATTTCCTGTCATTCCTCTGTCATTCTGTACTGTATCCCCTCCGGTGTCTCTGGCATATTGCAGTCGTCTCCGGTTTCCGGCCCATGCCACTCGTCAACAGTTACACTATGTCTCTATCTCTCTATAATCTCCTCATGTATGGACCTGTAGCTTGATTATAGACCCTGTCGGATCCTGAAATGCCCGTACAGGAACTTTCTCAGCCCGCCGCAGCAGTAAATCTCCTTCCATGTCAGACGGAGTGAGAACTTGTCTCTACTGACAGGCTATAGCATATGCAGGGCTTCTGCTATCGTATCAAAGTTTTTACACAGGTGGTCGGATTTAGAATAGAAGAGTATAGCATAATATCAAATATATAATAGAACCAAATACACTATCTTCGAGGTGAACTTTTCTCACTCATGGTCGGCAAAAACGAAAGACATTTATAACAAAGCCATACTCTATATGACGGTACCTACTTTGCAACATAATACTGTAGTTAGATGTCTAGGTGAAGAGAAGTAATTGTTAGGATTGAAATAAGTGTGATATTCTTTGATTGGCTTTGTATTCGTTGTCTGTAGGAATGCTGTACATATTATTTAAAATCCTCCCAGCTGTGGAAGTCGCATTATCTTGTCTCAATTGCCATGTGGAGGTTGTTTGAGGTCCCACGTGGAGGTTGCTTGAGGTCCCACGTGGAGGTTGCTTGAGGTCCCACGTGGAGGTTGCTTGAGATCCCACGTGGAGGTTGCTTGAGGTCCCACGTGGAGGTTGCTTGAGGTCCCACGTGGAGGTTGCTTGAGGTCCCACGTGGAGGTTGCTTGAGGTCCCACGTGGAGGTTGTTTGAGGTGTCCTGCACAGATGTAGTTTCTGCACAATGCTGCATGTCTTCACAAAGCCAATTTGGTTGCGTAGGTCCCATTTAAGTCTTACCCCAGTCTTAGCAGATGATAAAGATCAGAACGTCTAAACCACGGTCTTCAAGGTCTGTGTGCAATAATCTAGCCCACAGATTAGTTCACCTCCCTTAGATCTGAAGGTCCTCACATTGGTGTGGTATCCCGTTATTAAAGTTGGAATCCTTAGTTGCTTCAGCCATGTTTGGACATAAATGAATGATATATACCCATGATTCTTGAAGGATAGAACTTCTAAATGCCTCATGAGTTTAGTTCAACTGTCGTACCCCATCAGAAGCCAAAATAGAAGCTTGTTTTACTCCAATGTTTGTAATGTACATGTAAAGAAACAATGTCCCACTGGGGAAAAAGTGGTTGAAACAGCATTGTTTCCACATCCTTTCAACAACAAAAAACTGATTGGATTTGCAAAAAGTAATCAAAGTAAGGACATTTTGTTTTTTTCTCAACAAACGTTTAACTTTAATCCAATGATGTTTGTTGATTTCACACTGAATTCACATTAGTTGACAACTCAACCGAAGGTAAATCAAAGCTAGACATTGAACTGACATCTGTGCCCTGTGGGTTATAGCCTCAAAACATGGTTACAACTATACGTTTATATCATGGACGGTCAATCCTTGCATCCATAGCACTGTTAATATATTTTTTAAAGTGGTTACATTTCACCAGGCCCGTCCCTCTGCTTTTTACCAGACGCAGACAGGGTGACCGCTTTGCTATTGTTTAAATTCTAGCTTTAAGCCACAGTTGTTTAGATGTGTTTCAGAAGTCCCAGGCGTGTTTTGATTTATGAGGACAGCATAGAGACTTCAGAGGATAGTGTTGAAGGAGTCCAGGCTTTGGCAGAGTCTGGCTCAGAGCATATCATTACCCGCTATCCAGGAAGAACCTTGGGGGATGTTTAGTTCATATAGGGACACAAAACTCACACTCTGCGGTTGCATGTACTTAAGCTTGCGCGCCACACACACACACACATTCCCATGCCTGCCTAAAATCCCCCTCCCCTGACACGACCTAGTGAATGCCAGTTCACTCGTCTCTCTCCTCTACTCATGGACTCACTGTCCTCTATGAAATGTCTGGTACCCCTCTCTCTCTTTCCACACATCTGTTGAGAAGGATATGGTCCCTTTGTGAGCCTGTCAGTGTGATAGATATAGAAGGTGTTGTGGATGAAATTCCTCAGTCGCCCTTAATGAAACAAACCTTTGTCAGTATGTCAAAGGCAAGATATATTGAGGCAAAATATATTGAGACAAATGGTTAACCAGGGTTTTATGTACAGTCAGTACCTATACCATCATCAAAACTGTTTGGGTGAAATACCTTACTTGTGTATCCAGCAGCAACTATTGCCTCCATTTGAACAGATAATTCCAGTTCAACTCAATTTTAAGCCCATTCCCTCACTTTGTTTTACCGTTTCCTCCTGTCTCCGTTTTTCCAGCATGCCAGTGTGACCCGCAGGGCGCCCTCAGCACGGTGTGTGACGCCAGCGGCGGGCAGTGTCAGTGTCGCCCCAACGTGGTGGGCAGGAACTGTGACAAGTGTGCCCCTGGCACCTACCTGTTCGGACCCAGCGGCTGCAGACGTAAGTTTGACTGAAATGAAAAAGGCTGCCATGTCAGTAATGCATAATTACAGGCACTGAGTCTGGTACTTATCACTCCCTTTGCCCTCCTCCTCTCTCTCCCCAGCCTGTGATTGCAATCCCCAGGGATCGGAGGATGCGTTCTGCCACGAGGCCACAGGCCAGTGTGTGTGTATCCCCGGGGCATACAGCCGTCAGTGTGACCGCTGTCTGCCGGGTCACTGGGGCTTCCCCAACTGTCGCCTCTGCACCTGCAACGGCCACACAGAGCAGTGCGACCCCTACTCCGGAAAATGCCTGGGCTGCCGAGAACAGACCACCGGACACAACTGCGAGAGGTCAGCCAGGGGTCAATGTGGGTTGAGCAGTCAGGCGTCAATGGTTAAGGAGGCTCATTGGTGTATGGCTGGATGGGTAGGCATTAGAATTGGTCCTTAGAAGTGAGTCGGTCGCCTAAATCTCCCTGTAGCCTAAAGCCACTTGACAACTTTGATTTGTTTTGGTGTCGTCTATGATAAAGACATGTATGTGAATGATAGAGTGATAGATACCACCTTTTGCCTTTTCCCTACAGGTGTCTGGATGGTTACTACGGCGACCCCGTCCTGGGTTCAGGGGACCATTGTCGGCTCTGTATGTGTCCGGATGGGCCCAGAAGCGGGCGACAGTTTGCCAGTGGATGTTACCGCGGTCTGGACTCCCCTTACCAGGTGTTCTGTATCTGCAGCCCCGGGTACAGAGGTAGGCAGCCAATAACAACCACCTGCCAAGATTTATAGAGCACCTACAGTAGTAAACTAGCGGAGCATGGCAGGATTACTTATTATACTTGTTCCCTGCTTCCTATGTTCAGACTTGTTCCTTAGGAAGCAGAAGATTTGTATGCATTCATGTTGAAGCTTGGGGTGACTTTCCATGATGTTAGTGGAGGCTCCTCAGAGGAGGAAGGGGAGGACCATCCTCCTCATTGAATTTCATAACAATTTAAATTGTAAAACATTTAAAAAGTTATCCTTATTAGATAGATAAATCATATCACCAAATAACTGATTATACACACTATTATGCAAAGAAGGTCTACAGTAGCCTTAACAGCACCCTTTAGGGTACTTTGAATTCAGTACAAACCTAGGAGGCTCATGGTTCTCACCCCTTCCATAGACTTACACAGTAATTATTACAACTTCTGGAGGACGTCCTCCAGCCTATCAGAGCTCTTGCAACATGAATTGTGACATGTTGTCCACCCAATCAAAGGATCAGAGAATGAATCTAGTACTGAAAGCATAAGCTACAGCTAGCTAGGACTGCAGTGTATACAATGTGGTGAGTAGTTGACTCGATGAGAGAGAAAGACAATAGTTGAACAATTTTGAACAAATACATTTCTTCCAAAATGAAGGAGCAGCAAGAGAGAAATAGAGAGAGAAAGACTAATTTGTTTTCAGTTTCACTTACTTAGCTAGCAAATGCAGCTAGCTAGTTTAGCCTACCCTGCTCAAACAGAGCATTCTATGTTAGCTAGCTGGCTATGACTTTCCAACACAAAACTGGAACTTTTCCAAGTCAAGGTAAGCTTTTGGTATTACTCATTTATTTCCACCGGGGCCGCTGGTGTAACTGCTTACTGACTGTTGTGCATTGCTGATGTGTTGTGCCAAGAGTGTGCAAAGCTGTCGTCAAGACAAAGAAAGGGTGGCTACTTTGAAGAATCTCAAATATAAATATATTTTGATTTGTTTAACACTTTTTTTGGTTACTACATGATTCCATGTGTTATTTAATAGTTTTGATGTCTTCACTATTATTCTACAATGTAGAAAAACCCTGGAATGAGTAGGTGTATCCAAACTTTTGACTGGTACTGTACTTGCATATACAATATTGATGAAACATTTGATTTTCAGGACAAACTTAAAATTAGTAATCAAGGAAAACAAAACCTGTATGTGAATATAAGTTATTATATTTCACTTCTATTTGCTTCAGTGTGGGGAAAATACTACATTTACAAGAATACATTAGTTTAACCCTCAAGTTGACCCTAAAGCCTTCAAAAAGAAGCAAAACAAATTAAGCACTAAGGTTAAAAGAGTATTTGAACATTACTTCCAGAGAAAAGTGATATATTTTTTGGTATCTGGAAGTGTGACCTGTCAAATTAAATTAAACATGTTCTATAACTGACTGGAATTTCTTTGAATTGCACTGAATTCTGTTATACTTCCTGTCACTCAAACTCAAATTCTACATCCTGTGGGGTGTGGCCAACTCAATTAGAATTTCAGCTCATGAGTTGATGGGAGTCAATTCCAAAATTCTGAATTGAGCACAACCCTGGCATACAGTATGTTATTGTGGAAGTAAATATATAGGCAGTCATTATTTCTGATAGTGTGGACAGGTGAATAGATTGTTGTTGTAGAGGTGAGTGATGACAATCATTTTGGTGAAGGGGTTATTAAGCACTTTTTCCCCCCCCCTTCGCCCTTTACCTCTCGTTCCTTCTCTCTTCCTCGGTCTTTCCCTCTCACCTACAGGTGCCAGGTGTGAGGAGTGTGCCCCAGGTTACTATGGAAACCCCCATGAGAACGGCGGGCACTGCCAACCCTGCCAGTGCAACAACAACATTGACATGCTGGATCAGGAGTCCTGTAATGCCAGAACGGGTGAATGTCTCAAATGTCTCTATCACACCGAGGGTCAGGGCTGCCACAGCTGCAAGCTGGGTTACTATGGAGATGCCCTCACACAAAACTGCAGAAGTGAGTAAAAAAATTTCACTTGCATTTCTTTGTTATGTGTTTGTCGTATCAATGTGAGGTGAAGTAGTTGTCATTGTCCAATTGCTAACCTGCTAGCAACATGTCTTCTCTCCCTCAGAGTGTGTTTGTAACCACCTGGGTACCAATCCAGCCACGTGCCCGGCCGTGGGTGACTGCCACTGTGATCTGGGCAGCGGGCAGTGCCAGTGTCTACCGAATGTGGTGGGTCAGCACTGTGACCAGTGTGCCCCCGACACCTGGAACATGGCCAGCGAGACGGGCTGCGATGCCTGCGACTGTGACCCCAACCACTCATTTGGGACTTCCTGCAATGAGGTGGGTTCTCACACGACCACACCCATCTTCTGTTGGGTCCTAAAGGTCACATTTCTAGTATTTATGCATGTATTTTGTCCACAGCTGAGTGGCCAATGCTCCTGTAAGCCTGGCTTTGGGGGTAAAACGTGTCGGGAGTGCAGAGAGCTGTTCTGGGGAGAACCTGAAGTGAAATGCAACGGTGAGTTGACACATCTCAAATCAGAAGGAGTGCAGTTATTCGTGCTGACACTACACTGACTAAATCTACATCTTGACACACACTGAGGTGTGTGTGTGTGTGTGCGTGCGCGTGTGCATGTGTCTATGTGCGTTTGTGTGTGAGAAAGCTCCAACCCGACAATTTTGAATTGCAACAGACGCAAAGGAGGCCTTTAGTGTTAATCACTACGGTATCACAAGCAGCCACATCCCCCTAGCTTCGTATCATGGGAATGTGTAGGAGTTTCAGCTATGGTGATACCTAGCTTCGTATCATGGGAATGTGTAGGAGTTTCAGCTATGGTGATACCTATCTTCGTATCATGGGAATGTGTAGGAGTTTCAGCTATGGTGATACCTAGCTTCGTATCATGGGAATGTGTAGGAGTTTCAGCTATGGTGATACCTAGCTTCGTATCATGGGAATGTGTAGGAGTTTCAGCTATGGTGATACCTAGCTTCGTATCATGGGAATGTGTAGGAGTTTCAGCTATGGTGGAGAAACTCACAGCATCCTCTCCTTACTGTGGGAGCCAATATTAAGGCCAGATGTGCTCTCTCACCCGGCAGCTGTGTTTCTATGACAAACAGGCGGGGGATCTGTCTGAGCCTCCCAATATCCCGCCGGTGCCCCACAATGCACCTTTGTTCTGATGGGGTGTCCTGTTGGAGGGACGGCTGTCCAACACAGTGACTGCTGCAGACACAAAGGACTCTTTGTCCCAGAGTAGCATCAATGGAGCAGAGCAGCCTGCTGAATTATCTACTGAAGGACACATGAATTGGCTTCTGATGTAGGCTAGTCCCTTGAGTCGAAATGTGCAGTCGCTGTATGAAGTGTCCACTGTGGTAGTTGAATCTACTTCAAACTTTTGTATACATTGTTGACAATGAAATTAGAAAGTGATTATCAAACCATAAGTGATCGAACCAAAAGGTGTCGAGATGACTTTGATGGCTTTAACATAGGACTTAAACATTGAACTTCTCGGCAGGCTGTGTTGGTTCAGTCCCTCTCCTTGCCCCAACCTGGGATAGAACAGGGACCCTATTAACACATCAACAACCACCTCCCACGAAGCATCATTACCCATCTCTCCACAAAAGCTGCGGCCCTCACAGAGCAAGGGAAACAAATACTTCAAGGTCTCAGAGCGTGTGACGTCACCGATTGAAACGCTGCTAGCGCACACCGCTAACTAGCTAGCCATTTCACACCAGTTACACTCACCCCCCTTTGACCTACTCCTTCTCCGCAGCAACCACACTAGCTGGGCAGAGCACAACCGAGTGATCCGGGTAAACAACATCAATGTCAGATTACCTCGTCTACCCCACCTCATATTGATTTACCCCCAATCTGGAGCAGCCCAACAGCTAAACATTACATAAAACTAGCTTCAAATGGTGCAGTTCGTTAGTATGTTACAAATGTGGAGTGTAACGTTGTACAGTTGTCCATCCCGCCATTTGTGTGGCTTTTGCAGTGATTTGAAGGCAGTTTGCTTTCTGCAAAACCTACATACACTTCTGTAGGAGCCATGTACACTGCGTCTTGTACATCAAAGCCTTGTCCCAAACAGTGTGTGTGTGTGTGTGTTGGCCCATGATGAAAGACTGCTCCAACTGTAGACCATGGAAGATGTAGTTTACAACCAGAGGAATAGAAGCCATAAGGGGATCCATGTCACAAAAAAACGCTGGAAATTCCCTCCCTTACCTGCACACAATCATCTTCTCTGTGAATGAAAGAATAGAGGCAAGTTTAGGTATTTCAACATAGATCCAGCTATATTCTGGAAAGTGTTTATTGAAAAGTGAGGTGAAGGATTTTCTCAGAAAACTAAGTTGGGAATTGCCAGGGACCTCACGATATTATCACGATACTTAGGTGCCGATACGATATATATTGCGATTCTCACGATTCTATGTATTGCGATTCGATGCTGCATATGGCTCACTATGTGTCTGCTGCAGAGAGACGAGACAGCATGAGTAAACAAGTTTTGATCCGTCATGGAAATAAAAGTGCTGAAAACATGTTGGCTCATTATTTAAAAAGATGGAGAACAAGCTATAGGCGTTACAGGCGTTTTGGAGCAGGTACAGCCTATTAGCGCTAGCTAATGCTACTTGGCATTAGTAGCATTTGTCTCCCCTGAATGAGACATTAGTTCCCCTAAATGCAACAAAAACATTTTTTTTGGGGGGGGGGTGTCTCTAAATACTGCTAAATTAACCATTCTCCTATTTGTTTAAAATGCAGTGGTAAATATGTTTTACAGTGGTAAATATGAAAATAAAAGCTTCCAAATCAAACTAACATCCCGAACGCTCTCTCACGGTTTAAACCATTTAGTTCTATGTGTCTGCACAAACCGTCTCCCTGCTCATGTTGCTGTCCACTCAGTAGTGCCAAATTTCAGCCTCAGCTGAGCTCCTTTAAACGCTCAGATTTAAATTTTGCACTTGCTCATTTGTCAATTTTTTGCGACACGTCCTTGATAAAAATAACAAATGCCTTTACTCCAATGCATTCATTTATCTGTTGATTTACCATTGCTTGCTGTTGTCAGTCAGCTGTTTAGAGCACTCATCACTTTGTTTTTCAGGTGTGCTCGGGTGTTGGTGTTCTCTGTGCCGTTTTTTTTACATTTACCCTTTATTTAACTAGGCAAGTCAGTTAAGAACAAATTCTTATTTACAATGACGGCCTACCGGGGAACAGTGGGTTAACTGCCTTGTTCAGGGGCAGAACGGCAGATTTTTACCTTGTCAGCTCAGGGATTCGATCCAGCAACCTTTTGGTTACTAGCCCAAAGCACTAACCACTAGGCTACCTGCTGCATAATTCAATTGTTAAATGCTTAATAATTACAAATAACACTGTCATATATGTAATTAATGTTACAAAATAAATGGTGTGTTTTATGTCACAATCTGTGAAGACAAAGCATTCAACGAACGGCAATCAGAGTTTGCCCACCTATTTTTCTACCACCGTCACTGGTTACCGGTAGGCCTATGTGAAGCTCATACTAATAGGCCTACACATTGTAGCCTAGTCTAGTAAAATGACTGTGTGTGTTGGGATGACAATCCCATTTTTCCCCGGACAGTTTCAGACCCATTTCAGGTGTCCTGACTTTTCAGGCTACAAAAAAGGTACATTTGTCAGCAAGACGCATCAATTAATGTAGGCCTAATCAATGGCAATCGCCGAATGTCATTAGGCACTTTTTTGGGGTGTTTTGTAAACAGATGTTTATTTCCGTTCATCAAATGAGTGTTCATGGATTGCACTGTTTGGATTATGTTGGAGTGGACAAACATGCACAGGTAGCTTACTTTGTGTGATTTGTTTGAGAATCAGGTGAAAGCATCATGACTGGTTGTGTTCATGCCACATTAAAAGGTAATTCATTTTTACCGTTAAATGACGTCTTTATTATTAGACCCATAAAATGTTTTAAAGAAAGACCCCCGAATGTCACGTTGTCCATGTAGGGTTGTTTGCAGAGTCTGTAGGGTGGCCCATGGTGGCCCTTTTGTTCTCCACACGCTCCACACTGAGGCTTTGAAGTGGGCAAACATCTCCCTCTTTCTCCATTCCTCCTCATCCACCATTCCTCCTCCCTCTCTCTATCCCACCTTATTCACTCAACCAGCCCCCCCCCTAAAGGTTACTACAAGCTTCACTCTGTTGATCTACGTGCGTGCACATGGGTGGAATGGGATTTTTGGAGTAGCGGACACCTTTTGGTAGCATGATCCCATTCACAAGAGGGTGATGGGAATAAAAATAAAAAAATAAATGTTTTTATTTTGTGAAAATAAGGAAGAGTAGCCTTCCCTTGCCAGTAGAAGCTAGCTGGCTTTAGCGTAGCTAAATACATACACTACATGACAAAGTATGAGGACACCTGCTCGTCGAACATCTCATTCCAAAATCATTGGCATTAATATGGAGTTGGTCCCCCCTTTGCTGTTTTAACAGCCTCCGCTCTTCTGGGTAGGCTTTCCACTAGATTTTGAAACATTGCTTCCATTCAGCCACAAGAGCATTAGTGAGGTTGGGCACTGATGTTGGGCGATTAGGCCTGGCTCGCAGTCTGCGTTCCAATTCATCCCAAAGGTGTTTTGATGGGGTTGAGGTCAGGGCTCTGTGCGGGGCAGTCAAGTTCTTCCACACCGATTTCGACAAAACCATTTCTGTATGGACCTCGCTTTGTGCACTGGGGCATTGTCATGCTGAAACAGGAAAGGGCCTTGCCCAAACTGTTGCCACAAAGTTGGAAGCACAGAATTGTCTAGAATGTCATTGGATGCTATAGCGTTAAGATTTCCCTTCACTGGAACTAAGGGGCCTAGCCCGAACCATGAAAAACAGCCCCAGACCATTATTCTCCCTCCTTTAGAGTTGGCACTATGCATTTGGGAAGGTAGCGTTCTACTGGCAAACCCAGATTTGTCCATCCGACTGCTAGATGGTGAAGCATGATTTATCACTCCAGAGAACACATTTCCACTGCTCCAGAGTCCAATGGCGGCAAGCTTTACACCACTACAGCCAACGCTTGGCATTGTGAATGGTGATCTTAGGCTTGTGTGCAGCTGCTCGGCCATGGAAACCCATTTTATGAAGCTCCCAACAAACAGTTCTTGTGCTGACGTTGCTTTCAGAGGCAGTTTTGCAAACGAGGACTGATGGTTTCTACGTGCTACACGCTTCAGCACTCGGCGGTCCCGTTCTGGGGCCCACCACTTCGCGGCTGAGCCGTTGTTGCTTCTAGACGTTTCCACTTCTTAATAATAGCACTTACAGTTGACCGGGGCAGCTTTAGCAGGGCAGAAATTTGACGAACTGACTTGTTGGAAAGGTTGCATCCTGGAGGAGGAAATTATTGTCCAAAAACTAACAAAAGTGGCACTGACCCAATGACAAAGACAGTGAATATACACTACCGTTCAAAAGTTTGGGGTCACTTATAAATCTCCTTGTTTTTGAAAGAAAAGCTACTTTTTTGTCCATTAAAATAACATCAAAAGGATCAGAAATAGTGTAGACATTGTTAATGTTGTAAATGACTATTGTAGCTGGAAACGGCAGATTTCTTATGGAATATCTACATAGGCGTACAGAGGCCCATTATCAGCAACCATCACTCCTGTGTTCCAATGGCATGTTGTTAGCTAACCGAAATGTATCATTTTAAAAGGCTAGGGATGTCACCAAGCTGTTTGAAATGCCTCCCTCCCATTCAGGACCTTTTGGAGGGTGACTGACTGATCAGGATGGAAGAAAATGCTAATGACTTGTGGAAAAAGTGATGTTTTGTGAGTTGAGTCATGCATTAAAAATTGTAGTAACTGGTTTCCTGTTGCCTTGCAGCATGTGACTGTGACTCGCGAGGCATCGCCGAGCAGCAGTGCAACAAGGCCAACGGTCACTGCGTGTGCGTGGAGGGCGTGTCTGGTCCCCGCTGTGACGTCTGCACCCGTGGCTACTCTGGCACCTTCCCCTACTGCGAACGCTGCCACCAGTGCTTCGCCGACTGGGACCTGGTCGTGGGTCAGCTGACCAATCAGACCCACAGGTTGGTCAACAAGGTGAACACCATCAAGGCTAGCGGCATCACCGGACCCTATAAACACACCATAGATAACATGGAGCAGAGTGCCGGGGCCATAAGAACTATCCTGGCCCAGAACCCGGCTACACAGCCACTGTCAGAGATACAGCAGCTACTGGAGCAGGCCACGTAAGTGGGGTCAAAAACTGGGGTCAGAATGGGTCAATGACAATATTCATTAATGGCAAAAACTGTTGTAGCTGCATCAAAACCAATTATGTACTGTATTCTTTCTTTATGATATATTTATGTTCTTAAGAGATCTAATGGAAAAGATGAGCAACAAGCTGAACCTCACTGAGGAGGCGCTGGCCCAGGTATCATCTGATGACAACAGCACCAACACCAAACTTGACTCCCTCAAAGAGGACACCCAGAAGCTGGATCGCACCGTCAAGGATCTGCTGGATCAAGTGGAGTTCATCAAGAACACTGACATTCGCGGTAAGGGTACATGTTGAGGATTGTGATATAGAAGAGATATATAATGTCAATCTCCATTATACTTCCATTTGTCAACTCTGTGACATTCAACATTGTTTTTGTAATGACAGGAGCGACAGACAGTGTCACCAAGTACTACCAGCAGTCTCTGGCTGCAGATGCTCGCGCCAACGCCTCCACTAGTGGCCCAGGCAACCCTGTGGAGAGCTCTGCCATTTTACGGAAAGCCACAGAGGACAAGATGAACGACACCAGGGAGGAGTTCCACAGGAGGCAGGAAGAACACGCCAAGAGACTGGACGACCTGGCAGGACAACTGGAGACACTGGATCTATCAGAACTCAGCGTGAAGGTAAGTCCAAACAAGGCCATATCTGAGGCCTGACACTGGCTTGCTGATGTTGACATAACAGAGGTGTGACTCTGAGTTTGACACAGATGGGACTCAATCTAATCCCAGTTTGCGAGATAAAACCATCAAAAAGAAGACATTTTCTTGAGCTGTTAAATCAAAGCTTTCTTTATGTGGGTCAGGAAGAACGTTAGGTTTGATTAAAAGATTGAATTAAAAGAACCACGATCTTGCATCCAAGTTGAACTCTTCTCACTCTACTGGTCCTCTCTCTGCAGACGTGTGGCAGCCCAGCTGATGGGGCGTGTGTGGACTCTCAGTGCGGGGGGCTGAGCTGTGTGGACTCCAAGGGGAACAGGAGGTGTGGTGGCGAGGGGTGCGACGGTCTGGTCACCCTGGCCAATAACGCCTGGCAGAAGGCCAAGGACTTTGACCAGGAGATCCTCACGGCCATGGAGGAAGTGGACAAGCTCGCCAAAATGGTGAGACCCTGTCTTTAAATTAAAATGAACCAACTCTCTTTAGACAAGAAATACCCCCCACTAACTCTCCTCTGGTTCCTAACCTGTCTGTGTGTGATCAGGTGTCGGAGGCCAAGGTGAAGGCGGATGAGGCTAAGCTGAGTGCCCAGAACGTGCTGCTGAAGACCAACGGTACCAAGCAGCGTGTGGACCAGAGCAACGAGGAGCTGCGCAGCCTCATCCGACAGATCAGAGACTTCCTCACACGTATGTGTACTTCTCCAATCAACTCCCACGTAGCCCTCATACTTTAACTCCTACATAGGTTTACTACCCCGTTATTTAACGGTACAATCTGCAGCTGTTCAATGGCCATTTCAATTAAAGGTTTTACTTTAATTTCACCGATTGATTCTAGAAGAATGTAACTTATAAATGCCTCATGAGCTTAGTACAACTGTCCCCACATCGTAACCCTTGTCTCTCCTGTGGCGACCCCCTAGAAGATGCAGCGGACCTGGAGAGCATTGAGGCAGTGGCCAACGAGGTGCTGGCCATGCAGATGCCCACCACGCCAGCCCAGCTCCAAACCCTGACAGACGAGATCAGGGAGAGAGTAGGAGACCTAGCCCACGTGGAGACCATCCTTAACCAGAGCTCCGACGACATCCAGAGAGCCGAGAGCCTACTGGAGCAGGCACGCAGAGTCAGGTAACACGCACACGCACACACCTCTAGATCATCCTTGAACAGAGCGCAGAAGATGAGGCAAGTGTGCAAAGCCAGGTACTCCACACATACACACACTTTTATGCTTGGTGGGCTTCTTATTTTCCCCCTCTGTGTGTGTGTCCCACAGTAAAGAGGCGACAGACGTGAGGGACACAGCAGAGATGGTGAAGCAGGTTCTGGAGGAGGCTGAGCGTGCCCAGAGCGCAGCGGCCAAGGCCATCAAACAGGCCACCACCGACATCAAAAGCACCAATGACCTCCTGACCTCAGTGAGTCAACATCCTCCATTTTACTACACACAGTGAGTTTGAACTTTTGGGACTAATCCATTGGTTCCATTCTACTGGGAAAACAACTAAATAAAGCGCAGTTCAAATATTTGAAAGTATTTTGCTTGATAGCTAATACGGTAAAGACAGAAATGAACCCTGTTCCCGTCTTTACATCTTGGAACAGGTGGAGTCGGAGACAGCGGACTCGGAGTACAAGCTGAACAATGCCACCCAGAGGCTGCTGCGGTTAGAGCGAGACGTCACGCTGCTCAGAGAGAAGACACTGAACACCTCACTCAGCTCTGAACAAACTGAAAAAGACGCAGAGAGCATCAACAAAGTGGTTGAGCAGGTCAAAAAGGTGTGTGCGATCCACTCCGTGTTATATTGGGACAAATGTGAGAGTTTGTGGTTCATTTTCAAGCCTTGTCCGTCGTAAAATAAATTGCCGACCTTGTATATGACTGTGTGTACAGGACCTGGACTCGGAGCTGAAGGATAAGTACAGCACCGTGGAGGACCTGATCACACAGAAGGCCGGGGGCGTGGCCGACGCCAAGAAGAGGGCGGAGCTTCTACAGCAGGAAGCCAAAGACCTGCTGCTACAGGCCAGCGACAAGCTGCAGCTACTGAAAGGTACATATGCATACTCCTATACACACACACACACACACACACACACACACACACATCAAGAACAGCTTGGAGAGTGCCTTGCATGTACTGTATACACAATCACAACTCACTACCTAAAACACACACCCTTGGGGTCCAATCATGACATGTCCTTACAACACATTGAGGCATTATCACAAACACTACACTTTTAAACCTTTATTTAACTAGGCTAATCAGTTAAGAACAAATTCTTATTTACATTCTTATTTCGCCCTACAGCCTGGAATCAAACCAGGGTCTGTAGTGGCTACTCTAGCACTGAGATGCAGTGCCTTAGACCACTGCGCCACTCGGGAGCCAATGGTGGCTGCTTAGTGGATATACAGTATAAACATGATCACTTTATAATACCTATGAGCTCTCCATATCCATATTGACTCACTTTTTCCAATACAGAGTTGAACATAAAATGACGCAGTCCCTCTGACATTCTCTTCTCAAGTGTGCCTATTCACTGTGTGAAATTCCACATGTTCTGATTATAAAACCGGTGTGTGGAGGGATACTACACACCTTGTTCCTTGCTTGACGGTAGCATGACTCTCCTTTTTGGTTCCCATTTAGATTTGGAGAAGTCGTATGAGGACAACCAGAAGACTCTGGAAGACAAGGCCAACCAGTTGGTGGATCTGGAGAAGTCCATCAAAGAGCTTCTGCAGGAGATCAGTCACAAAGTCACTGTCTACAGCACCTGTCTGTTTTAAACACAACCTCAGTCCGGGGTTTTGGTCCCCCAAGCCAAAATGAATGGCAATCAAGGATATGGGAATTTGAAACCAGAAGCCATTTAAAGAAATGCTCCAGAACTTTAGCGACTACTTAGTATTTTTTAAACCTCCTGCTTTGGGCTGGATGTGTCAATGTGCAGTTCATACGTGCATAATCTATGAGCAGAATTACTGTCTTACCTCAATTAGCCACAAAATCCTAAATTTGGAAGCTGTGGCACCATTTTCCCAAAATGTTTTCTCACTTGGGCCAGCCCCCTAGTCATTTGAGTTCAACCAATGAGCTTCAGCCCCTCGCCATATGATTGACAGCTTTTTTTTATTTAGTTTTTTATTTTAGGGGGTATGATTGACAGCTAGCAAGATGCACATGTTGCACCCACAACAGAGCAGAGAGAGCAAGCAATGACGTGGTGCACATATCTGCACATATGTGAGGTAGTACACAATCTTCAGTGTCCACCTTTGGCTCGTGGGCACTACTTTCAGAACTACAGGCTAAAGTATACAAAAGTACTGGATAATCTATGTAATATTACTGACACTTGCCCCTTTAGACTGGACACTCGGTCACACTCCCTGGTTTCATAATTTAAAATGGAAAATGTTGGTTTACTTTTGTACTGTGTGAAAGTAAAACAACTGGCATTTGTGTGGAAAAAGTAGAAATTTGTTTCTATTTGTAGGAAACAAGGAGAAAGGATAAGTGAAAATCAGAATCCTGCCAACGAGTTTGCCAGCCAAGTTACAGCAGGCATCATTGCCTATACAAAGAGACATGAACCACCCACAGACGTTACAACTGCCTTGTGTGGTAGTACTACTAGCATATGTGAGATTGTTATGGTTTAGAATGACAGCTTTTAGGCAAATTTCTCAGTCCTTACTGATGTTTGGAATACGAAAAACATCCTAACAATTTCAAATAAAAAGGAAAATGTGCATTATTCTGAAATGTTTCCAAAGAAATGCCCCTCCAGTTAAAACAGAATTTAATTTAATAATTTTTCTTAAGCATGTAAACCAAAGTTTAGAGGGCTGAAAGCGTGACTGTAAAGGTTTGATCTAACTTTTTACCATGAGACTGCAATGATTTTATTCCTCCAAACTTTTGTATTGTATTATTTCGTACATTTGATTGCAACATTGTATGAGCCAACTGGTTACCTTCAAAGTTTTACCTGGACCAAAACCTAGACCACAACTAAATAGATTTCTAATAAAAAAACGACCCATTGAAATCCCATCAAATATGTGTTATATCTCTTCAATCTACTGAAAAGCGATATCTTTTTAGGCGTCTCGACAAGTACTGAGAGTTATTTTTGACATATGTGCTATTTATGTGCCTCTACTTAACTGTAGAGTACCTGTTAGGCTAAGACGGAGCTGTGTGCGTGTGAGAGGGAGCAGCTGGCGCCTGTGTTCTCCACTACAAGTCTGAGGCCCTCAGAGTGACCCTGGGAGGCAGCCACATGCAGAGTGGACATCCTGTGTACACTAAGCATTAGATCCAATGTCTAGATCTGGAACACAAGAGACATTTAGCTTTCACAGTACTCACAGTTTTGTTTTTATCCTTGCTTTTTTTTCTCTTTTATTTTGTTGTAGTGTTCTTGCTTCTTTTTGAAAGGCACTTTAAATACAATGTATTATTAGACTGCCCTAAATCTATGGAAGGCCTATATTTTCAAAGAAATGCATTCGTCCCGTCATTCCTGGGAGAAATCAGGTCTATGAGGTTAGAATTGGTGAATACATGAATTGGTGATAGCATTTCTTAAGTCATAAATCGATTATTCAATCACACATAGTGGAGAGTGGGGTAAGTTGAACACAAGGGGTAAGTTGAGAGCCACCCTTGTTTCTGGGAAACCATACACAACATTTATAATTTGACCAAATATTTAGAAAGAGGTCATCATTTCATGGAGTGTGTGAAGGAAAAGCCACATGGAAAAAGTGGTAAGCAAGTTAGGTCAGAAGAACTGATTTCCACCAAGTCAAATGAATTAAAAGTGTTTCAAAAAGTACAACGTGTTTGTTAGGTGTTACGCCTGTGTTAAAATATGCTTAAAATTATTAAAAGACAAAAAAGCAATTATGATTGTGTTAAAATATGTTTGGGAAATAAAGATAGACACGGTTTTAAAAAGGTACCCACTGGGCAAAAACTGGTTGAATCAACATCCAGTGAATAGTGGTAATATTTCATTCAGTACAGAATTTTGTAGGCAGCGTCACCTTACCCTGTCCCATAGCTCAACTTACCCCATACCCGGAGTAAATTGTACCAAGAGAACAGTTTTTTAGGACAAGCTAGGTTTTCAAAACTGTAATGTTTACATGAGTTCTGATCAATTCCAGGGATACACAACATCCTGAAATATACAGTATGTAGATGTCTTTGTTAGAAAGAATACTATATTTCCCTTGACGGAGTGATGCTGAATGTAAGAAATTGATCAACTTACCCCACTTTCCCCTAAGCCTATATTATAGACACTGGCAGACAGGTGAGTCTGGGTTGTATGCCTTTTGTGTGAGGTCATTACTACCTGTTCTGAAACTGACCAGAGCAAGATCTTATAAATCGAATGTCAAGTTCACTCTAATCCATAATGGGATCTTATGAGCCACAGGCCTATGCTAATACTATGAGCACATGGTACATCCAGAGCTGCTGATTTGAGATCCCTGTTTGAGCAAACATTTGTTTTTTTAAAAAGATGTTTTAGTTATTTTTCTAAAAATGTTCTAACATGTCCTCCAAAGTGGACTCTGGAAGGTCTGAGGAATCTGTCTCGATTATTACCTACCATAAGGTGGCAGTGTGTAGCCACAAACTATGCTACAAACCCTGTGTGTTACAAGGCCTGTATCTAAGGCAAGGCCCCTACAGGGGCTGCTAGAGAGTCTCCAAGGGACTTCATTTAGGAACGTCAAACCTATATCAGAAAGGCTAGAATTTATTTGACTAATTCTTGTCCCAGGAACATCAAACATATGTTGTTCCAGGGATATTATACCCAGGAACCTCATTCCTGTGTTGTCCCTGGAACATCATACAGGAGAAAGGCCACCATACAGTAGCTAATGTGGACAGATTTTAAAACCAGAGCCACCTGTACTCTTACATCCTCATTTGCACACACATTTTAGATAGCAATAGGTTACATTATAAAGCTGCCACCTCTAAATGGAGCTATTATTTCGATATAAAAAGCAAATAACGCATGCAACTGAATGCTGAAGGTGTTTCTGTTTTCAGCTCTGTGATTGGTCATATAGCTGTCAGCACGGCAACATGTGTGTCCCTGGGAACCAATCAGCGCGCACGTTGTTCGCTTGTGGGCCTGGTGTGCTGGCTGACACCGGTAGTTAACCTAGAATGTGAAGAATTGTAGCTAGTCTGTAAAATTAAAAACCTTGCCCTGGTGAGGAAGGAGAAGCGGCGCAGGACTATGGACGCGGTGAACAATGCTGAGACGGGAGATACAGAAACCGAACTGGAGCCGGTCTATGTTCTTATTCCGAAAGAAACGCGGTGCAAGAAGAAGGAGCAGGAAAAACTGTCCGGAGTCGTCAAGAATGTCCATAGAAAACTGCGAAGAAAATACCGAGAAGGTAGTTACGCGTCGCTAGCTGTATCTAACTAACGTTAGTTCATTTAACCCGCTAGAAAAATTCAGGGGTCCGGTCTGTCTCAGCAAACGGGCCATTGAACCTGGCGAAAATAAGGCCCCAAGTAGAACGCTAACGTAGCTAGCTAAGTAACATTAGCTAGCTTGCTAGCATTATTTATTATTTTGGGTGCCTTGCACATACTGCAAGTGACGGGCAACATGTCAGGCTCGACTGTACTATCTAAAACACATTGTCATACAATAGTAGCTAGGTGGCTAGCTTGTGTGGCTACGTTTAACTTTATTTATGACCAAACTAGACAAATGTAACGTTAGATCAGGGCCGCCTGGGAATATTTCAAACTGCAGTGTGCACTTACTTACTAGGCTAATGCTTGTTTGGATCTTATTGTATGATTTGGCAACAAAATTCATAATAGCCTCCTCTTACCTACAGTCATAGTCATTTGGGAAGGTTGTTAGATCGTAACATACTGGATCATGGGCACTGTCAGACAGGTGAGCCTGGATTGTAGGCTTTTGTGTCACCAGTTCTGAAACTGAAAATAACTAGAAAAATATGAAAATGTTTTGTCACACACCAGATACTGTGCCATCAAAGTATTCATACCCCTTGATTTATTGCACATTTTGTTACTTGTTTGTGTTACAGCCTGAATTAAATGTATTCATATATTTTGTTCTCATCCATCTACACGCATTACCCCATAATGAAAACATGTTTTTAGAAATTTTAGCACATTTATTGAAAATGAAATACTCATATCTATTTTACATAAGTATTCACACCCCTGAGTCAATACTTTTGTAGAAACACTTTTGGCAGTGAGTCTCTCTGGGTAAGGCTCTAAGAGCTTTCCACACCTGGATTGTGCAACATTTCTACATTATTATTTTCAAAATTCTTCAAGCTCTGTCAAATTGGTTGTTGATCATTGCTAGACAAACATTTTCAGGTCTTACTGTAGATTTTCAAGTACATTTAAGTCAAAACTGAAACTTGGTCAATCAGGAACATTCACTGTCTTCGTAAGCTACTCCGGTGTAGATTTGCCCTTGTAATTTGTTATTGTCCTGCTGAAATGTGCATTTATCTCCGTGTCTGGTGGAATGCATATTGAAACAGGTTTTCCTCTGCCTGTGCTTAACTCCATTACGTAAATTTTTTTTTAAATCCTGAACAACTCCCCAGTGTTTAACAATTAAGCATACCCACAACAAGATGCAGCCACCACTATGCTTGAAAATATGGAAAGTGGTAATGTGTTTTATTCAGGACAAAAAGTGGATTGTTTTGCCACTTTTTTTCAGTATTACTTTAGTTCTTTGTTGCAAACAGGATGCATGAACAGGCTTCCTTCTTTTCACTCTGTCAATTTGGTTAGTATTGTGGAGTAACTACAATATTGTTGATCCATTCTCAGTTTTCTCCTATCACAGCCATTCAACTTTGTAACTGTGTTAACGTCACAATTGGCCTCATGGTATGACTACCTAATCTCTGTACCCAACACATACAGATAATTGTAAGGTCCCTCAGTTGAGCAATGAGTTCCAAACAGATTCAACCACAAAGACCAGGGAGGTTTTCCAATGTCTCGCAAAGAAGGTGAATCAGTACACCTAGTCACAACAAGGATACAGGCATCCTTCCTAACTCCGATGAAGGAGATATCTTCACCATGCTCCATGATATTGAATGTCTATTTTATTTTTAACCCATCTACCAATAGGTGATCTTTGTGAGGCATTGGAAAACCTCCCTGGTCTTTGTGCTTGAATCTAAGGGTAGGCAACAACACCTCTGCCACACTGACCCTTAACACGGGGCCCCCTAAAGAGTGTGTGCGTAGTCCCCTCCTGTACTCCCTGTCGACTCACGACTGCGTGGCTATGCACAACTCCAACACCATTAAGTTTGCTGACGACATGACGGTGGTAGGCCTGATCACCGACGGCGAGGAGTCGGCCTACAGGGAGGAGGTCAGAGACTTGGCAGTGTAGTGCCTGTACAACAACCTCTCCCTCAACGTCAGAAAGATCAAGGAGCTGATCGTGGACTATAGGGAGAAAGAGGGGAGCGCATGCCCCCATCCACATCACCGGGGCTATTGTGGAGCGGGTTGAGAGCTTCAAGTTCCTTGGCATCCACATCCCTAAGAACTTAACATGGTCCACACACACCCAGTCGTGAAGAGGGCACGGCAGCGCCTCTTTCCCCTCAGGAGGCTGAAAGGATTTGGCATGGGCTCTCGGATCCTCAGAAAGTTGTACAGCTGCACCATTGAGAGCATCTTGACTGGCTGCATCACCGCTTGGTATGGCAAATGCACTGTCCTTGACCACAAAGCGCTACAGAGGGTGGTGCAGACAGCCCAGTACATCACTGGGGCTGAGCTCCCTGCCATACAGGACCTCTGTGTCAGGCGGTGTCAGGGGAAGGCCCGGAAATTTGCAAAAGACTCCAGCCACCCAAGTCATAGACTGTTCACTCTGCTTCTAGACTATATACATTGAGTATACAAAACATTAAGGACACCTGCTCTTTCCTTGACCAGGGTGGGAGATTTTTCCTTTTTGGTCCACAAGCCACGGTGGGCGGTAGATAAAAAAATCTTACCGCCACTCAGATTTTTTTTCACCAGTGAAAACATTTGGTGTAATTACATCACGCTCACCCTGGATAAGCATGCTTTCAGTTTTTCTAAAACAAGAAATGTATTATTAGTAAGAAGTAATGGGGTGTATTGCTTAATTTCATTTCTGTAACCTGCATCTTTAACCAATTTATTTTCAAATAGATACAATAATAAGAACAGTTTTATTACTGAACCTCAAGAATCAACAAAGTGGCTACCCTGCCACAAAAGCCTGAGTGATATTGCTTATTTATTATTATAAACTCAGCAATAAAAGAAACGTCCCTTTTTCAGGACCCTGTCTTTCAAAGATAATTCGTAAAAATCCAAATAACTTCACAGATCTTCATTGTAAAAGGGTTTAAACACTGTTTCCCATGCTTGTTCAATGAACCGTAAACATTAATGAACATGCACCTGTGGACGCCTAAGACAGGACCGACAGCTGATCGTCCTCGCAGTGGCAGACCACGTGTAACAACACCTGCACAGGATTGGTTCATCCGAACATCACACCTGCGGGAGAGGTACAGGATGGCAACAACTGCCTGAGTTAAATCAGGAATGCACAATCCCTCCAGTGCTTCGACTGTCCGCAATAGGCTGAGAGAGGCTGGACTCAGGGTACAGTCTAAGTACTGATGGAGGGATTGTGCGTTCCTGGTGTAACTTGGGCAGTTGCTGTTGCCATCCTGTAACTGTCCCGCAGGTGTTACATTCGTACATCACACCTGCGGGACAGGTACAGGATGGCAACAACAACTGCCCGAGTTACACCAGGAACGCACAATCCCACCATCAGTGCTTAGACTGTCCGCAATAGGCTGAGAGAGGCTGGACTGAGGGCTGTAGGCCTGTTGTAAGGCAGGTCCTCACCAGACATCACCAGCAACGACATCGCCTATGGGCACAAACCCACCGTCGCTGGACCAGACAGGACTGGCAAAAAGTGCTCTTCACTGACGAGTCGCGATTTTTGTCTCACCAGGGGTGATTGTCGGATTCGCGTTTATCGTCGAAGGAATGAGCGTTACACCGAGGCCTGTACTCTGGAGCGGGATCGATTTGGAGGTGGAGCGTCCGTCATGGTCTGGGGCGGTGTGTCACAGCATCATCGGACTGAGCTTGTTGTCATTGCAGGCAATCTCAACGGTGTGTGTTACAGGGAAAACATCCTCTTCCCTCATGTGTTACCCTTCCTGCAGGCTCATCCTGACATGACCTTCCAGCATGACAATGCCACCAGCCATACTGCTCGTTCTGTGTGTGATTTCCTGCAAGACAGGAAGGTCAGTGTTCTGCCATGGCCAGCGAAGAGTTCGGATCTCAATCCCATTGAGCACGTCTGGGACCTGTTGGATCGGAGAGTGAGGGCTAGGGCCAATCCCCCTCCAGAAATGTCTGGGAACTTGAAGGTGCCTTGGTGGAAGAGTGGGGTTACATCTCACTGCAAGAACTGGAAAATCTGGTGCAGTCCACGAGGAGGAGATGCACTGCAGTACTTAATGCAGCTGGTGGCCACACCAGATACTGACTTACTTTTTGATTTTGAACCTCCCCCTGTTCAGGGACGCATTATTCCATTTCTGTTAGTCACATGTCTGTGGAACTTGTTCAGTTTATGTCTCAGTTGTTGAATCTTGTTATGTTCATACAAATATTTACACGTTAAGTTTGCTGAAAATAAACGCAGTTGACAGTGAGAGGACATTTATTTTTTTGCTGAGTTTAGTTCACGGCTCTACGCTGACATTTTTTTCCAAGGAGTACATAATGTGCTCCTAAATAGAAATGTAGAAGCACACAAATTAATCTAGGATAACAATTAAAGTATTTGAGTGTTTTAATGATAAGAAATGACAAAGTTCATATTTTTTTTTTAGGAGTGAACCATGATTCAAGTGCAATCATTAGGTGAGACAAATGTTCAGCTGCTGCTTTAACCTCTTACATCTAGGGGGCAGTAATTTCACGGCTGGATAAAAAACGTACCCGATTTAATCTGATTATTAGTCCTGCCCAGAAACTGGAATATGCATATAATTATTAGCTTTGGAGAGAAAACACTCCAAAGTTTCTGAAACTGTTTGAATGGTGTCTGTGAGTATAACAGAACTCCTATGGCAGGCAAAAACCTGAGATGCTTCTGTTCAGGAAGTACCCTGTCTGAACATTTCTTGCCCTTCTTGATTCTCTCTATCGTTTACAAAGGATCTCTGCTCTTACGTGACACTTCTCACGTCAACAATGGAGTCTCACAGCCCGGGAAAAACAGGAATGATGTAATTCAAAGCCCTGGCTGAAGCACACGAGAGCAAAAGCTGAGTGGTCAGTCAATGGACTAAGCCTTAGTCGCGTGACACGCCCCGCCCCCGGCTTTCGGTTTTTTCCTCAGTTTACAGACAGGCAGATTCCCGGTCGGAATATTATCGCTTCTCTACGAGATAAATTGCATAAATATTGGTTTTAAACAGCGGTTGACATGCTTCGAAGTACGGTAATGGAATATTTAGAAATTTTTTGTCATATTTTGCGTCATGCTCGTGGCCGAGATTTAGCGTTGGGATAGTGTCTAGAACGCACGAACAAAACATCGCTGTTTGGATATAACGATGGATTATTTGGGACCAAACCTACATTTGT
Organism: Salmo trutta; assembly: GCF_901001165.1. Taxonomy (NCBI): domain Eukaryota; kingdom Metazoa; phylum Chordata; class Actinopteri; order Salmoniformes; family Salmonidae; genus Salmo; species Salmo trutta. The sequence goes on from NC_042973.1 coordinate 46,037,234, forward strand.
TATTGAAGTAGAAGTCCTGGCAGTGTATTCTGATGAAGAACAAGCAAGGTAAGAACATTTTTCTTATAGGAAATGTGATTTTGGTGAAGGCTAAACTTGCAGGGTGTCTAAATAGCTAGCCCTGTAACGCCGGGCTATGTACTTACATTATTGCAAAATGTGCTTCATCCGAAAAGCTATTTTAAAATCGGACATATCGAGTGCATAGAGGAGTTCTGTATCTATAATTCTTAAAATAATTGTTATGCTTTTTGTGAACGTTTATCGTGAGTAATTTAGTAAAATCACCGGAAGTGTTCGGTGGGAATGCTAGTTCTGAACGTCACATGCTAATGTAAAAAGCTGGTTTTTGATATAAATATGAACTTGATTGAACAGACATGCATGTATTGTATAACACAATGTCCTAGGTGTGTCATCTGATGAAGATCATCAAAGGTTAGTGCTGCATTTAGATATGGTTTGGGTTTATGTGACATGATATGCTAGCTTGAAAAATGGCTGTGTGATTATTCCTGGCTGGGTACTCTGCTGACATAATCTAATGTTTTGCTTTCGCTGTAAAGCCTTTTTGAAATCGGACAGTTTGGTTAGATAAAGGAGAGTCTTGTCTTTAAATAGCTGTAACATAGTCATATGTTTGAAAAGTGTAAGTTTTCGGATTTAGAGGAGTTTGAATTTCGCGCCCCGCCCATCATTGGATATTGGAGCAGACGTTCCGCTAGCGGAACGTGTAGATGTAAGAGGTTTTAAGGGACTGGCCGTTACCATGGTAACTTGGGCACTCGCTTGTCTGTGATGAAAAAAATCTCATACTACAATGTCTTCCGAGCAGCAGACCGTTGCAGCAAACTTAGATGCACTATGCAGAAATCACTCTGTAATTTCCTAGTTGCAAAAATGTTAATAGCCTAATTTCAGTTTGACAAAACAAGCATTATAGTATAGAGCATCATTGTACCATCTACACCGTCATCAAATATATTTTCCATAATCAAACATTTTGTCTATCTGTTTGATGCTGTTGTACAAAACTGAAGGTAAAAGAAGCAAAAACGGAACTTAATGGGAAGCATAGAAATAGCGCACAGAACAAATCTACTGCTTCTTAGACTTACTTTCCATGAGGGACAGATCTATAACACACATTTCTGTGAATTTGGTCCGATCGCCCAAAAAGTTTAATTTTGTAGCTTTAAACTAACATTGAAAAACAACCTAGCATGTGAACAAAACAATATAACTAGCCAAGATACACAAGGAGAAAGTCACACTTTAGTATCCTTTCTTGTCAATTTGACCAATGTGACCTTAATTTTTTTTTTATAATAATAATAATAAAAAGACTCCCTAATGCTCTGTGTGGGGGGTGCAACTCAATATTAGGAATGTGTTCTTAATGTTTTGTGCGCTCTGTATTTCATGTAGTCCTTGTTATGTTCTCGTGACAGCCGCAAATGACTGCGAGTGAATATCCGCCATACACATCACACTACCCATGAAGGAATACATACATTTCACTTATAATCGACCCTGACACAGCCAGGGCAAGACCGCAATAAAGCACATGCAGTTCTGACAATTTTCAGCCAGTAAACATGTGCACCTGTTTTCTCTCCACACACACATACTTTATAGGCCATACATACATACATGCATACATTTTTACTATTTTCTACATTGTAGAATAATATTGATGACATCAAAACTATGAAATTACACATATGGAATCATGTATTAACCAAAAATGGGTTAAACAAATCAAAATATATTTTAGATTCTTCAAAGTAGCCACCCTTTGCTTTTGACAGCTTTGCACACTCTTCGCATTCTCTCAACCAGCTTCACATGGAATGTTTTTCCAACAGTCTTGAAGGAGTTCCCACATATGCTGAGCACTTGTTGGCTGCTTTTCATTCACTCTGCGGTCCAACGCATCCAAAACCATCTCAATTGGGTTGAGGTCGGGTGATTGTGGAGGCCAGGTCATCTGATGCAGCACTCCATCACTCTCCTTCTTGGTCAAATAGCCCTTACATAACTTGGTGTGTTGGGTCATTGTCCTGTTGTAAAACGGGATGGGATGGTGTATTGCTGCAGAATGCTGTGGTAGCCATGCTGGTTAAGTGTGCCTTGAATTCTAAATAAATCACAGACAGTGTTACCAGCAAATCATCATTACACCTCCTCCTCCTCCATGCTTCACGGTGGGAACCACACACCTACTCGGCGTCTCACAAAGACATGGCGGTTGGAACCAAAAATCTCATATTTAGACTCATCAGATGAAAGGACAGATTTCCACCAGTCTAATGTCCATTCCTCGTGTTTCTTGGCCCAAGCAAGTCTCTTCTTCTTATTGGTGTTCTTTAGTTGTGGTTTCTTTGCAGCGATTCGACCATGAAGGCCTGATTCATACGGTGCCCTCTGAACAGTTGTTGATGTATCTGTTACTTGAACTTAATTGGGCTCTAATTTCTGAGGCCCGTAACTCAAATGAACTTATCCTCTGCAGCAGAGGTAACTCTGGGTCTTCCTTTCCCGTGGCGGTCCTCATGAGAGCCAGTTTCATCATAGCGCTTGATGGTTTTTGCGACTGTACTTGAAGAAACTTTCAAAGTTCTTGAACTTTTCCAGATTGACTGACCTTCATGTCTTAAAGTAAGGATGTACTGCTGTTTCTCTTTGCTTATTTGAGCTGTTCTTGCCATAATATGGACTTGGTATTTTACCAAATAGGGCTATCTTCTGTATACAACCCCAACCATGTCACAATCCAACTTGATTGGCTCAAAAGCATTAAGAAGGAAAGAAATTCTACAAATGAACTTTTAACAAAGCACACCTGTTAATTGAAATGCATTCCAGGTGGCTTCCCCATGAAGCTGGTTGAGAGAGTGCAAAGATGTCATCAAGGCAAAGGGTGGCTACTTTGAAGAATCTGAAATATAAAATGTATTTTGATTTGTTGAACACCTTTTTTGGTTACTACATGATTCCATATGTGTTATTTCATAGTTTTGATGTCTTTGCTTTTCTACAATGTAGAAAATAGTAAAAATAAAGAAGAAACTCTTGAATGAGTAAGTGTGTCCAAACTTCTGATTGGTATTGTACATACATACCTCTTCCATTTCATCCCGACAGCAGATCTTTAAAAAAATATATTTTCTTGGATTTCCCTTTCGCTTAATTTTTTTTTCTTCTACACCAGGGTAGTTGTTCTATTACTTCGGCTGTTTTACACATAGGCCTATATAATTGGGGAGGAAAGATAAGGGTAGCGTATAGGCCTAAAGATTGTGTAAAAACATGATATGCATTTCTGGTTCAATTCATTTTATTGGCCTCTGCAGGAATTAGTCTTGCATTCAGATGTAGGGTTGTTGAGACAACCAATTGAGAAATCTGCTAGTAATCCTATTTTTAACAGATTGTTTATCATGAGGCAAGTCTCTCGTGTCAACTTCAGCTATTTTTGGACCCTAAAATTGGCTAATCTTACTGGAAGAATGTCCAGGGCCACACTGAGTTTTAGTCAAACCGTAATGGAGCTCTGGAATTCTGTGTGTAGCTCGGCTGCAAATAGTGTAATGTAATGTGCTCATGTGGTTGTCAACCTGGACAGAATATAGGCCTATTAGCCACTCATTTTACTTTGCAACCGATGTTTTCATTTAGTTTATTTAGCATCGGTTTGGCTAGATACCGGCCTGCTGAAAAATAGCGACATCTATGAATAGCCTAGGTCTATTTCCCACTGTGTTGCAATCATCACACAAATTTAAAAACGGCATACAACCGGTATTTTCCACTCTACCAGCAGAAGGACTGACTGGCCTAGCAACTGGTCTTGAAAGACAAGACACTGGGCAGTTGTCCTGTCAGCTGACACCATGATTAGTTAATAAGTAAAGCATGATCTGGTCTGCTTGGCATTGGTACCACAGTAGTCATGCTTTGTACCAGAGCACTGCTGTTTATTCCAACCGGTCGTCTTTTCATTTCTGCCAATCTGCTATCATTTTTTTCCTCTTGTGGTCATGGGATTTCTTCCTTTATCAGGATGTTTGCTCACACAAGCTAAACACATTCTGCTGTACGCCTGTGAAGATCTGGTGAAGGGAATTTGTGAAGATATATAGGAACAGATGTGAAGACTTCTGTTGAAAGTCTGGTTTTCAGCTATTCCCCTCTATAATGCCGGAAGGATGACATGAGTAACTGTTTTTAGAAAATGTTGAAGCAATGTTGTGTTTGCCTGTGTGGGGCTGAATGATAGTGATTCCTCTATTGAATGAATGTAAAAAAAATGTACAAGTAGGTACATCTTAATGTTGGCTTATTATGTACACAATGCACAATACCAGTCAAAAATTTCGACACCTCATTCCGGGGTTTTTCTTAATTTTTTACCATTTTCTACATTGTAGAATAATATTGAAGACATAAACTATGAAATAACACACATGTAGTAGCTAAAAAAGTGTTTAACAAATCAAAATCTATTTTATATTTAAGATTCTTCAAAGTAGCCACCCTTTTCATTGATGACAGCTTTGCACACTTGGCATTCTCTCAACCAGCTTCATGAGAGTCACCTGGAATGCATTTCAATTAACAGGTGTGCCTTGTTTAAAAGTTAATTTGAGAATTTCTTTCCTTAATGCGTTTGAGCCAATCAGTTGTATTGTGACAAGGTAGGGGTGGTATACAGAAGATAGCCCTATTTGGTAAAAGACCAAGTCCATATTATGGCAAGAACAGCTCAAATAAGCAAAGAGAAATGACAGTCCATCATTACTTTAAGACATTAAGGTCAGTCAATCTGGAAAAGTTCAAGAACTTAACGTTTTTTCAAGTGCAATCGCAAAAACCATTAAGCGCTATGATGAAACTGGCTCTCATAAGGACCGCCACAGGAAAGGAAGACCCAGAGTTACCTCTGCTGCGGAGGATAAATTCATTTACCAGCCTCCAGTTACAGCCCAAATAAATCCTTCAGAGTTCAACTAACAAACACTTCAACTGTTCAGAGGAGACTGCGTTAATCAGGTCTTCATGGTCGAATTTTTTCAAAGAAACCACTAAAAGGACACCAATGAGAAGAGACTTGCTTGAGCCAAGAAACATGAGCAATAGACATTAGACTGGTGGAAATCTGTCCTTTCGTCTGATGAGTCCAAATGTGAGATTTATTTTGTTCCAACTGCCGTGTCTTTGTGAGACGCAGAGTAGGTGAAAGGATGATCTTCACATGTGGTTCCCACCGTGAAGCATGGAGGAGGAGGTGGGTTGGGGTGCTTTGCTGGTAACACAGTCTGATTTATTTAGAATTCAAGTCACACTTAACCAGCATGGCTACCACAGCATTCTGCAGCGATACACCATCCCATCTGGTTTGCGCTTAGTGGGACTATCATGTGTTTTTCAACAGGACAATGACCCAACACACAGGTTCTGTAAGGGCTATTTGACCAAGGAGAGTGATGGAGTGCTGCATCAGATGACCTGGCCTCCACAATCACCTGACCTCAACCCAATTTGAGATGGTTTGGGATGCGTTGGACTGCAGAGTGAAGGAAAAGCAGCCAACAAATGCTCAGCATATGTGGGAACTCCTTCAAGACTGTTGGAAAAGCAGTCCAGGTGAAGCTGGTTGAGAGAATGCGAAGTGTGCAAAGCTGCCAAAGGCAAAGGGTGGCTGCTTTGAAGAATCTAACATATATATTTTGATTTGTTTAACCCTTTTTTGGTTACTACATGATTCCATATGTGTTATTTCATAGTTTTTGATGTCTTCACTATTATTCCACAATGTAGAAAATAGTAAAAATAAAAACCATTGAATGAGTAGGTGCCCAAACTTTTGACTGGTACTGTATGTACTATGCTTGCATGCCATTTTTAGAAACAAAACTGACAGGACTTTCAATTCTTACCATTACTAATGATGAATTTGAATGTGATGAAATTAAATGGGAAACAAATCTCTGCTTGGCCCACTTTCATTTGTGCTTATTTGTTTTGCTATGTCATACTGTATATTGTGAGGTAGGCGTGTTTGGTTTCTTTTCTCTGTTTCAACCTTCCTGCCTTTAAAAAAAAAAAAAATAATAATAATAATTATATCGTTCTTTCCACAGTGGGCGATTTTGAGAAGATCTGGCGAGAGCACTGTGAGGATGAGCAGACTCTGAGTGAATACGCCCTGGCCATGAAGAACCTGGCCGACAACCACTGGGCCAAGACCTGTGAGGGAGAGGGCCGCATCGAGTGGTGTCGCAGGTAAAACAAATAACCGTCTGGCTGCGCTGTACTAGCTCAGAACTCCAATGCACTATGTTAGGTGCGATGACTCATCAAGCCTTTTCGATATCAATGCTGTGGGGTAAATCCTAACTTCTGCTCATTGAATTTCTGCACGTCCGTGTCGTTTTAACGGTGAGGCATCAATACCATGATGTATGATGTTTTGGGGCTATTTTTCCAGTGTTTGTCAGGAGTATTTCCTGGATGGTGGGATGAAAAGAATGTTGGAGAAGGATGAGAAGAGTGCCAGGCTTGCCATGGCCACCTCAGCTGCAACTCTGAGTGCCCAGCCTTATAGCTCCTTCATCCCCAGGTACTGTACTGTTGCAATGTTAAATCAAACCCTGATGATTTTCATGACTCTTTTGCCCAACTTCAGCATGCTCTGTTGTATGTTCATAATTGACATTCAATATTCATATTGACTTATATTAGCCACTGCTCTCATTAAGCACACTCACTGTGTGTCAGACTTAACACTAACTCTTTAATGCCTCTGATTTCTCCACGTTCAGGTCCATCTCCCAGCTTGGTAAAATGCGGCTGCTGGATGTTGGCAGCTGTTTTAACCCCTTCCTGAAGTTTGACGAGTTCCTCACAGTCGGTATTGACATAGTGCCTGCGGTCGAGGTATGTATGATTTACAGTCAGCGGTCACTCCCTCGGTCCCGGCTTTAAAAAAAATCCTGACTCTTACGGTCTTACTCACTCCTCTACGGCTGCGACAAAAAGTCAGGGGTTTTCTAGACGGGTAGCTAGTTCATTGTGTGAATATCAGACCACAAAACAATGCCAACGCTTGACTGCAATGAAACCTGACCTGCTGTGAAGGAACTGGCAGAATATTAGCATAGAGTGATTTGGGTAACCAAATGGAATAAGAACGGTGGGTTTTAAATGTGGGTCTAAAATACTGCAACTTGATACTCTTTTGGGAGCTACTCTAAAGTATCTGTTTCTGCTCTCTCTCTCTCCCCCCCACCCCAGAGTGTATACAAGTGTGACTTCCTTAACCTCCAGCTCCAGCAGCCCCTGCAGCTGGCTGGTGACGCAGTGGAAGCCTTCCTGAGACAGCTGTGTAGCCCCATCGACGCACTGCCCGCCCAGCTCTTCAACGTGGTGGTCTTCTCACTGCTCCTCTCCTACTTCCCCTCGCCTTACCAGCGCTGGATCTGCTGCAAGAAGGCCCACGAGCTGCTGGAACTGCATGGCCTGCTGCTCATCATCACCCCCGACTCCTCCCACCAGAACCGCCACGCCCTCATGATGCGCAGCTGGCGCGTGGCGGTGGAGTCACTGGGCTTCAGGCGCTGCAAGTACATCAAGTTCTCCCACATGCACCTCATAGCCTTCCGCAAGGTGTCCCTGACCACCACCAGCGACCTGGTCAGCCGTAACTACCCCGAGATGCTCTACATCCCTCAGGACTTCCAATCCCACGAGGAGGAGGACTACACAGACGTGCTGGTTCAGGCGCACTCCGTCTTCGAGGACGACCAGCTGGCGTGGGGCTTCACGGAGCTGCCAGACACACCCTACGACTCAGATTCAGGAGAGAGTCAGAGCAGTTCCTTGCCCTTCCTACACGAGCTGGAGGACTCCATACTGCTGCAGAGCTGAGCTAGACTAGCTAAAACCTTACTAGCTACTCTCTCTCTCTCAAAGTCCTTACTCAATCCCTTGGCCCTAACCTTTCAATGTTTGCAGATCTGTAAGGAGGAAAGCAATATTGTTGTAGCTTTGCCACTGCACTGCTTATACCTAACCAGAGCCTTCAGACATGCAACATGGGAGGGATGGGGAGCAATGTGAGACCGGCTGTCTCTGTCCCCAACTGCTGCGCTGCCAAATGAACCTGCTGCATTTTTCTCACTCTTCTTTTCCCTTAACTAAACAACGCAGTTTGCACAGAGTGAAAGAAAAATAAGTTTACAGAAGTCAGTTGTTTATTATTCTATCTTACATGGTTAGTCTCACAACACACACACACACACACACACACAATAAATGAGTTTTTTAAAAAATAAAGACATGGTAGCCGAATGCCCTCAGGATAAATGCAGTTAGCCTGCCCCTTGCATTTCATCCCATCTTTGTGATCTGTCACGCTCTACTAACAGAAGACAATCAATCTTTCAAAGGCTTTGTTTTAGTAGTTAAACAGTGAATGTGCTTCAGTGCCAGCAAGCCGCTGACTTTAAATCCCTCTTAAAGAGAGATACCACACAGGTTTGTCAGGTTTGGCTAGTGGAGCGATTGAGATGGAAAGAGGGGTATGCTTGCTTCTGTAAATCAGGCGAGACTTTCTCTAATTCTTGGTGTGCATTTAGTTTTCCAAAAAAGAAAGAAAATACAAAAACATTGTCATACTCAGCAAACGATGTGATTTTGTTCACTTTTGAACACTGGTTTTGTCCAACACGATGTGTGGCAATGCCATTTTATTTCAGCGTCTTTTTCACTGATTCATAACAATTAAGTGATATTTGTAGCATTTTCAGAACCTTAAGGTAGGCGTATGTAGTTACTTTGCCTAGTTAAATAAAGGTAAAAAAATATATACATATATAATACAAAAAACAACTTTTCCTAATGTGAAACTGTTTTTTTTTTTTTTCATAGTGTACCATGGTACGAGTGTTGCAAAATAGGCATTGCTCTATTTTCTCTGCTGGTGTGAAGAAACTGCTATGTAAATATGCACAGATGTTAGCTTACCTTCAATGTTCAATACAACCTTTATTTGTAAAAAATGACTTTTGCCAGGAACAATATTTAGGCTTCATTATCTGATCAATAATAGGTCTATAGTGATGTCTTGGCTTCTTTACAGGTAACTGTTTACTGGTAACTAACAAGAGAAATTATACTGACCACACTATGTCCACTAAAGTGAAACGTATATATCGACTAAGACACCAGCTTTACCTGTCAGTTACTGTTTTACCTAATTTCCTTTAAAGTACTTCATATCTGAGGAGAGCAACATTGGCCGTAGGAAGAATTGCTGAATTCAAAATGTTTTTTGTTTTTTTTCAATATTTGCTTTTTCATTCATAGGTTGGCAGAATAAGTATAGTATCAACAAATACTGAGTCATTCATTGCATCAGTAAGTTAATTTGACTATCCTTTTTATATGTATTTTCATCCACAACATGAAAGTACTTAGTGTGTACTCCGCTTAAAAAAATGTATTAACTCCAAACAGTTGTCAAAATGATCTTATGAACTCTAATAGAATTCCAAAAGATTCGCCTCAATGAGGTTTTGCACTAATACCACACGGTCTCATAATTAGTCATGCAATCTCTGATCTCATCAAAGTGCATTTTAGCAATAGCCAGGTGTATCCTGTACTGTATCCTTATGGGGAAGGTTTCTGTGTTGTTCTCAATGACACTAGCACACAAATACTCATTTGTTATATATTTGTAATGATATTTCCTTTTTTTGTGTGTGGAGATATGTAGGTTGAGTGTGCATGAGTGTTTGTTGTAATTGTGTGTGGCACTGTACTTCATAAATAGTAGACTAATCTCTCAGCTGCCATGAGTCATGTGATTTCTGTCATGGGGGATATAGGCTGCGTCCCAAAATGGCACCCTATTCCCTATGGACCTTGGTCAAAATTTGTCCACTATGTACGGAATAGGATGCCATTTGGGACGAACCCTTATGAATATAACCAGTAAGATGTACCTGTACCCTAATGTTTTCACATCAATTTACCTGAAATCCTAAAGGTGCCTTCTTACTTATCCCCGGTAATGTTTTTGCAGTCCTGATTCTCATGCCCATATGTTAGAAAATTCACACTTTTCACTTGGCAGTATACAATGGGTTTTCTTTGCCAAATAATTGTGTTATGTACAAATGAGCTACCACTTAAAAGTATAATTGGCTCAATGTTTTACCCTAAGAACAATGTGTTTTGTTTAAATGATGTAATTTGTCATTGATAATAATTACATATTGCTTTCAACTTGCTATACATCCGTTGTAACTAGATAACTTTCTGTTCATGTTTGGTGTACTTTAAACTATTTATCTTTAGTAACAGAAAAGACAGACAATTTCTCTTTACAAATCATTTGCATGAGGGTTGTGAACTGTACCAGTAAGCAATTAGTGATACACTCATCTTTGTATCTGTCTTCCAAGAGTTTGATTCCATTACTTTCAGAAACAGCTTCATTTTCAGACAATTGCAGGACAATGTGTGCATGGTTGTTATTCAATTTTATAAATGAATGTTAATGCAGCTTTCATGTCTGATTTTATTGTGTACTCCATTCTGTTTTTTTATTTATTATTTATTTATAGGACTGAGGTGAACTTGAGTCGTTGTATTGATCATATTTATTAGAACAAATATAGCAAAGTGTAGTAGGTTTCACTTCTATTGTTATTTTGAGTATTCAGTTGATGAGAATAATTTTACAGTAGGTCTAGATGTGCTACATGTCAAAAGTTGTTGCTACTGTAGACTATATATGATATATTATTGATCACCAGGCTTCATGGATGGGCTCTTTTCACTTGCTGGTATTGCCAAAGGCAAACTATCACCGACTGCACTCTAAAAAGAAAAGGTTTGGATCCTTTTGGGATAATATAAGGTTAAAAAAATTACCTTGAAGTTCATTTAAGAATATATACTCTGCCATCAGTTAGTTTTTAACCTTTGTAGACTTAAGGGGTGCTTTGAAGAACTCTTCAAAAGAGGGGTTGTTTTGGAACCAGCAGTGTGCTCGTGAGAAAAGGTTGGTCGTGTTTATAATTAAGCAATAAGTCCCGAGGGGGTGTGGTATATGGCTAATATACCACGGCTAAGGGCTGTTCTTTGCATGACACAACGCGGAGTGCCTGGATACAGCCCTTAGCCGTGGTATACCACAAACCCCTGAGGTGCTTTATTGCTATTATAAACTGGTTACCAATGTAATTAGAACAGTAAAATCAAAGTTTGTCACGTGCACCGAATACAACAAGTGTAGACTTTAAAGTGAAATGCTTACTTACAGGCTCAAACTAATAGTGCAAAAAAGGTATTAGGTGAACAATGGGTAGGTAAAGAAATTAAACAGTAAAAAGACAGGCTGTATACTGTAGCGAGGCTATAAAAGTAGCGAGGCTACATACAGACACCGGTTAGTCAGGCTGATTTGAGGTAGTATGTAGATATGGTTAAAGTGACTATGCATATATGATAAACAGAGAGTAGCAGTAGCGTAAAAGAGGGGGGTGGTGGGTGGGACACAATGCAGATAGCCCGGTTAGCCAATGTGCGGGAGCACTGGTTGGTCGGCCCAATTGAGGTACTATGTACATGAATGTATAGTTAAAGTGATTATGCATATATGATAAACAGAGTAGCAGCAGTGTAAAAAAGGGGTTGGGGGGGCACACCATGCAAATAGTCCAGGGAGCCATTTGATTACCTGTTCAGGAGTCTTATGGCTTGGGGGTAAAAACTGTTGAGAAGCCTTTTTGTCCTACACTTGGCACTCCGGTACCGCTTGCCATGCGGTAGTAGAGAGAACAGTCTATGACTGGGATGGCTGGGGTCTTTGACAATTTTTAGGGCCTTCCTCTGACACCGCCTGGTGTAGAGGTCCTAGATGGCAGGCAGCTTAGCCCCAGTGATGTACTGGGCCGTACGCACTACCCTCTGTAGTGCCTTGCAGTCAGAGGCCGAGCAATTGCCGTACCAGGCAGTGATGCAACCAGTCAGGAAGCTCTCTGTTGCAGCTGTAGAACCTTTTGAGGATCTCTTGACCCATGCCAAGTCTTGAGGGGGAATAGGCTTTGTCGTGCCCTCTTCACGACTGTCTTGGTGTGTTTGGACCATTCTAGTTTGTTGGTGATGTGGACACCAAGGAACTTGAAGCTCTCAACCTGTTACACTACAGCCCCGTCGATGAGAATGGGGGCGTGCTCGGTCCTCCTTTTCCTGTAGTCCACAATCATCTCCTTAGTCTTGGTTACGTTGAGGCACCACCCGGCCAGGTCTCTGACCTCCTCCCTAAAAGCTGTCTCGTCATTGTCGGTGATCAGGCCTACCACTGTTGTGTCGTCTGCAAACTTAATGATGGTGTTGGAGTCGTGCCTGGCCATGCAGTTGTGGGTGAACAGGGAGTACAGGACGGGACTGAGCACGCACCCCTGGGGAGCTCCAGTGTTGAGGATCAGCGTGGCAGATGTGTTGCTACCTACCCTCATCACCTGGGGGTGGCCCGTCAGGAAGTCCAGGATCCAGTTGCAGAGGGAGGTGTTTAGTCCCAGGATCCTTAGCTTAGTGATGAGTATTGAGGGTACAATGGTGTTGAACGCTGAGCTGTAGTCAATGAATAGCATTCTCACGTAAGTGTTCCTTTTGTCCAGGTGGGAAAGGGCAGTGTGGAGTGCAATAGAGATTGCATCATCTGTGGATCTGTTTGGGCGGTATGCAAATTGGAGTGGGTCTAGGGTTTCTGGGATAATGGTGTGGATGTAAGCCATTACCAACCTTTCAAAGCACTTCAGGAGCACCAAGCGTGTCATACCCATGGTCTGATACGGTCTGACATACCATGGCTGTCAGCCAATCAGCAGTCAGGGTTCGAACCCTCCAGTTTATAATTCAAATTGAGAACATTGGTCAAAAGACTACTGGAAGCGGGTGGTTGGAGAGACGCGACAGATTAAGAGGTGATTTGCAATGGATCGACCTTAAAGGTGGGTGAACCTTAGCTATTCGCTAGCTAAAATAATTCATCAAACTACTATCAAATGTAATGTACTCAAGTTTTTCATCAGCAAGCCAAGCTACATAGCCGGTAACGTTAGCTGGGAATTGTATAAGTGTTGGTACGTTTTAGCTAACGTTAGCTAGCTACGTTAACATTAGCTAACGTTAGATAGCTATGTTAACATTAGCTAACTTCAGCTAGCTAGATTCAATATTGAAAATGTTTTGTCCTCATTTAAACCCATGATACACTCTCACCATCTCCTTCCATCCTCCCTTCAATTCCTGGCTTATCCTGTCCTGTTTAGTGGTGGAGAGTTCGGGAGCTGTGAACTAAATGTTAAACTCGACAAAAAAATTACATAAAACAGATCAGATTAGATGATATCGAATGTTGTGTTTGTGCTTAATTGATGTCTTTCAGGTTGGTGTATTGGGGCAGCCTGTTTTGTCGTCTGTATTTCAGACAAAAGCAAGACTATGTTTAAAGCTCACTAAGGATCTACAAACAGGTTAGCCTCTACACAGTCTTTGGATTTTGCAGTGTGATTATAGTGTGTTCTGTGTTATTTCATTGTCTTTTCCAATGCTAACTGAATGGTGAATGTATTTACAGTGTGATTGTTTGTTCTGTTAGTCCTGTGTCTTTTCAAATACCAACTTAATGGTGAATGAATGTATTTACAGTAAATCAATCAATGCATAGAGTTGCCCCAGCATTGTGAGTACAACAATACACACACAAATCATTTAGGATAGAATACCGTCAACAGTGGACTTAATTACATTATGGTCCTCATTCCCAGGTGAGCTTCTTGGTCCTGGCAGCCCTGAAGCTGGTGGACCTAGACCAGTGGTACCTGATAATCCCAGGCTTTGTGTTGAGTGGGGTGTTCCAGGGCATCTGTCACTGTGGTCATCATCACATTGGGGCTTCCACATCAAGCTTAGTGACTGCCAGAGGGTGAGTGTCTGGCCCAGGGAGCCGGGAACAGCTGCCTAGACGAGGTTATGGCCTCTAAAGGAGTCAGACACTTCAGTCTCCTCTCCGAACGCCTGGTGCTCCTCAGTCAGGGATTCACAACCATCCTGGCCGCTATAGGGTTTGCCCGGGGTATGCCGTCATTGAAAATAAGAATTTGTTCTTAACTGACTTGCCTAGTTAAATACAGGTTAAATAAAATGGTAGGTAGGTGTAGGCATAGAATTCCAGTCATTGATAAAACGGTTATTTAATCAAGACCAGCAAATGTATACCTCAAATGCTCAACTAAGCTAAATCTTCTGTTAATTGTGTTGCTAAGTGAGTGGTGTAAATGAATCAATTTGGGATCACACTTTCTTACATTTTTGAGGTGATCCAGACAGGTCAGTGTGTGAATATAACCCGTTGTGTCTGTCCTCCAGTATCTTTGAGTATGTTCCTGCTGGTCCTGGCTCTGGAGTCTCTGTTCCACGGCCTCTTCCTTGAGCTGGGCAACAGCCTAGGCGGCACGTGTGGGGTATGCAATGGTCATCCCCACCAACTATTGCAGGCAGGAATGTTTTGATAGTGGACCCCCCCAAAAAAATCTAAATACATACACATACTGAACAAAAAGATAAATGCAACATGTAAAATGTTGGTCCCAGCCTTCCGAGTGGCACAACGGTCACTCGGAAGGCACAGCATCGCAATGCTTGAGGCGTCACTACAGACCCAGGTTCGATCCCAGATAGTGTCACAGCCGGCCATGACCGGGAGACCCATGAGGCGGTGCACAATTGGCCGAGCGTCGCCCAAGTTAGGGAAGGGTTTGGCCGGCAAGGATTTCCTTGTCCCATTGCGCTCTAGCGACTCTTTGTGGCGGGTCGGGCACCTGCAAGCTGACTTCCGTCGCCAGCCAGACAATGTTTCCTCCGACACATTGGTGCAGCTGGCTTCCGGGTACCTCTACAAGATTGGTGTCCCTAAAATGGGACAGTTGTTGCTCAATATGCGATAATGTGACTAGAATGATGTTGTAAACAACAGCCAACTTTCCGGGACATAGACATGTCTTATATGGGAAGAAATTATTGTTAATCTAACTGCAGTGTCCAATTTACAGAAGCTATTACAGCGAAAAAATACCACACTATTGTTTGCACAACAACAAAACACTTTTAATCTCGGCAACTGGTTTGATACATTCACCTCTGAAGGTAAATAATGTACTTACATTCAGTAATCTTCCTTTGATTTGTCATCCTGAGGGTCCCAGAGATAAAATGTAGCGTAGTTTTGTTTGATAAAATCTATTTTTATATTCAAATTTAGGAACTGGGTTATACAGTTTGACCCCACTGCTGTCTCTGGCTCAACACCCACCCTGCCTATGCCATCTAGATGTGTGAAGGTTCATGTCCTTTTTGTAGGGAAGCTAATGATTCATCATGTATGACATTTCTGGAAGTGTGTAAACTTACATTTTTTTATTACCATAGCCTTTTTGTATGTTCTCTATAGTTATGTACTTGAAAATGTATCAATTGACCAATTGGCCGGCAGGGATATCCTTGTCTCATTGGAGGATATTTCTGTAATTCAGTGATATTTATTCCCATAGTAATTCGTTATGGATCCATAACTAAATAAACATTTGCCATTTTGAAAGCATATTTTTATTATTTTATTAACGAAAGCATAAAGATGCCATTCTTAGATGCCATTCTTGTTTTAGTTTGAATGTGCAGACTGGCACTAAGAACAGCGGGAACATTTCGCCAGTCAACGCCATTATTAGTGCAATGCCCCTTAAAGTGTTGCTCTGTGCTACCCAGTGTGGCGGGGTGGGGCTCCACCCCCCCCCCCCCCTTCCCCATGGGCTAGGTCCGTCTTCTGTGCGCGGCTCTGAGGCCCATCCCGTGCCCCCTGCCCTCGTGCCTTGAACCTCGCGCGCTTTCAGTGGATACAGCTGGAGAACTGCAAGGCAGTCCCATTGTGCGCCACTCGGGAGCCATGACCAATATACACTGCTCAAAAAAATAAAGGGAACACTTAAACAACACAATGTAACTCCAAGTCAATCACACTTCTGTGAAATCAAACTGTCCACTTAGGAAGCAACACTGATTGACAATACATTTCACATGCTGTTGTGCAAATGGAATAGACAACAGGTGGAAATGATAGGCAATTAGCAAGACACCCCCAATAAAGGAGTGGTTCTGCAGGTGGGGACCATAGACCACTTCTCAGTTCCAATGCTTCCTGGCTGATGTTTTGGTCACTTTTGAATGCTGGTGGTGCTTTCACTCTAGTGGTAGCATGAGACGGAGTCTACAACCCACACAAGTGGCTCAGGTAGTGCAGCTCATCCAGGATGGCACATCAATGCGAGCTGTGGCAAGAAGGTTTGCTGTGTCTGTCAGCGTAGTGTCCAGAGCATGGAGGCGCTACCAGGAGACAGGCCAGTACATCAGGAGACATGGAGTAGGCCGTAGGAGGGCAACAACCCAGCAGCAGGACCGCTACCTCCGCCTTTGTGCAAGGAGGAGCAGGAGAAGCACTGCCAGAGCCCTGCAAAATGACCTCCAGCAGGCCACAAATGTGCATGTGTCTGCTCAAACGGTCAGAAACAGACTCCGTGAGGGCGGTATGAGGGCCCGACGTCCACAGGTGGGGGTTGTGCTTACAGCCTAACACCGTGCAGGACGTTTGGCATTTGCCAGAGAACACCAAGATTGCCAAATTTGCCACTGGCGCCCTGTGCTCTCCACGCCGTGGAGAACGTTCTGCTGCCTGCAACATCCTCCAGCATGACCAGTTTGGCGGTGGGTCAGTCATGGTGTGGGGTGGCATTTCTTTGGGGGGCCGCACAGCCGCACCTCCATGTGCTCGCCAGAGGTAGCCTGACTGCCATTAGGTACCGAGATGAGATCCTCAGACCCCTTGTGAGACCATATGCTGGTGCAGTTGGCCCTGGGTTCCTCCTAATGCAAGACAATGCTAGACCTCATGTGGCTGGAGTGTGTCAGTAGTTCCTGCAAGAGGAAGGCATTGATGCTATGAACTGGCCCGCCCATTCCCCAGACCTGAATCCAATTGAGCACATCTGGGACATCATGTCTCGCTCCATCCACCAACGCCACGTTGCACCACAGACTGTCCAGGAGTTGGTGGATGCTTTAGTCCAGGTCTGGGAGGAGATCCCTCAGGAGACCATCCGCCACCTTATCAGGAGCATGCCCAGGCGTTGTAGGGAGGTCATACAGGCACGTGGAGCCCACACACACTACTGAGCCTCATTTTGACTTGATTTAAGGACATTACATCAAAGTTGGATCAGCCTGTAGTGTGGTTTTCCACTTTAATTTTGAGTGTGACTCCAAATCCAGACCTCCATGGGTTGATAAATTGGATTTCCATGGATTATTTTTGTGTGATTTTGTTGTCAGCACATTCAACTATGTAAAGAAAAAAGTATTTAATAAGATTATTTCTTTCATTCAGATCTAGGATGTGTTGTTTAAGTGTTCCCTTTATTTCTTTGAGCAGTATATATTGTCCTGCTAATAACAGGGTTAATAATATATCTGAGAATATCCAAGGGGCTTTTATATCACTCTAAATTAATAATAATAATAGATTTGTTAAAAAATAACTATATTTTGAAGATTATTTTGTTTTCAAATAACGGAAAATGAGAGAAAAAGGCAATTTTTGAACATGGGGTGAGACATTGTTACTAATTTGTAAATAAAGCCAGAAGGTATTTAGAATGATTTATTTCTGTTTTTAGAGGGAGAGAAACCAAAAACCTACAGTCATCTCATGGGTTTCCCCAGTCGAGGCCGGCATGGGTATTGAACCAGCATCTGTAGCAACACAGTGTCTTAGACCTTTGCACCGGTCGGGAGTGGGCTACAATACTACAGTAAGAGCAAAATAAAATAAGAAAAACCTTAGTGTAACAACAGTTTTAGTAAGTAATACTGAAGTCGTGCGCAATTATCAGTTTCTATTGAGGTTTATGTCGCCCATTCATTGTCATTTAGAGACACAGTCGGACCCAAAAGCATAATCAGTGCTCTAACTCCCCCTTGTGCTGGTCTGGAGCAATGAAGTGGTGACGCAGGGTACCGTACTAAACCACAAATGACCTCTAAATACCTCAGCATAATCACAAAACTTTTAGTGGAGCAACCACTGTACATATCTGTCACGTCCTGACCAGCAGAGGGAGCAATTGTATTAGTTTTGGTCAGGACGTGGCAGGGTTTTTGTGTGTGTTAAGTGTTGTGTTGGTGATTGGACTCCCAATTGAAGGCAGGTGTGTTGAGTTGCCTTTGATTGGGAGTCCTATATAGTAGTGTGTGTTTTGCTTTGGGGTTGTGGGTAGTTGTTTTTGCACTGCGTTTGATAGCCTGCAAAACTGTTCTTGTCGTGAGTATCATTTATTGTTTTTTCACTGTGGATGCTCTGCGTGTTTTTTCATTAAAGAATATGAGTATCCACATACCCGCTGCGCCTTGGTCTTCTCTCCACTACGACACGTGACAATATCGCAATATTTTCGGACAATATTATATTGATATTTGACTCAAAGTATCGATTTGTAAAAAATAAAGTCTGCTGTACCTGCGCCAGAACTCCAGAATTTTTCATCAATGGCTTGTTCTCCATTTTCTTTTCAAATTGTGAGCCAACATGTTTTCAGCACTTATTTCCCTGAGTGATCAAAACTTTTCTCATGCTCCCTCGTCTCTCTGCAGCAGACGTATAGTGAGCAATATGTTTGGAACATCAAATCGCAGTATCGAATCGCAATACATATTCTATCGGTATCTAAGTATCGTGATAAATGTACCATGAGGAAGGTCCCTACAATTTCCAGCCCCATTTATCAGTATTTGAAGCCGAGAATGTTACCTTACCACTGTTGTTGGAAGTGGTATCGTATTGTCACTCTCCGACATTGGATTCTCATGCACCAAAGCGGTTACACCGATTGCACCATTCAGACATTTTAAATTGTGCTTTTGTATTATGACCAATACATGCATACATCCAGCTCTGTCAAACTGATCATATTTTTTACAGGTGGCCTTTGTCCCCCTCCCAAAATGTATCTCGGGTTACTAAGATATTGTATTTGTATCTATTTTGTTTATTTTCAAGTGTGTGGAATGTTTTGATTTATAATTCGGTAACTTCATATGCAGCTTTTAATGCACTATTTGATATCAAAGCCTTGAATAGTATCATTGCTGTCCCACAGCTGCTATTCATCTCTTTTGTATGATTTCTTTATCGGAAGAGTAGAATTACTGCAGGGACTGTAATTGTTGTTACTGTACCTATACTGATTGCACTACCTGGAGGAATGGAGTGAGGAATATGGAGCCAATTTAGGATACGTGATCTTACATTTGTGTGTTTTTGTTTTGAGGTTTATCGTATCATACAGGGATTTTGATATGCAAGCTTGCTCTTATTAACTCTTTGTATATGGCAATATTTTAAGCTAAAGCGTTGACTGAAGTCTCTATGCAATAAAAATAAAGATTTCACTCTTTTTAATGATATTGATTGATATACAGATGTGTTACGGCACACTTTCAGTGGACAAATGATGCCCTCTGCTGGTATGCAATAACCTAGGCCTGTCTATTCCATTTTGCTTTTAAATGATTTTCTGTGATCAATAATCAATAATTTCATGAATTAATACAGATTTTCTGTAATCAATAATTTCATGAATTGATACATAATGTACGTTAGTGTAAATTACTAATGCAGCCATGCACTCTCTTTCAGGCTATCGGAGAACATTCCCTATTATAGGAGTTTACAGGTTTGGAACCAACTTTTTTGTAAGTGTTGAATCAATGCACATGAATCTTACACCAGTGTTTCTTATTCCTGGTCCTGGGGACCCACAGAAGTGCAGTGTTATGTTTTAGCACAGCGCTTACCTGATACTTTAAGCTGGTGGGAAATACCCCCCTGGTTAGCCAAACGTAAACAAGCGACGTGCATTTCTCTTAGGTTTCAGTGTCACCTGTATCTGATCTGTCCTGATGTTGCTGCCGGTTAGCACGCAACTTGAGCTCATGACTGTGTGTGAAGACAATTTTAGGGCTTCAACTTGGGAAGTGGCGCCTCAGTGAGTGATGTAAAGAAAATGTTGATGACAGTGAACCAGTGCGGGGTCTGCGAGAGGCAGGGAACCATTCAGGGATGCTGTTGCTGAATTTGATGATTTGTGTCTGTCTCCCTCTACTCCAACTGCGGGTGCTGGGTCTACAACTGAATACAAGGTGGTGATTAGGCTCTTTTGTCATTCGTATCATTAGCTACACAGCTATACTTAAGCAATAACTTGTCTCAGACGCAACACGGAGTGCTAGGACAGCCCTTAGTCGTGGTATATTGGCCATATATCTCAAACCCCCGAGGTGCCTTATTGCTATTATAAACTCGTTTCCAATGTAATTAGTGCAGTAAAAATAAATGTTTTGTCATACCCATGGCATAAGGTCTGTGTTTCGTGTAGGCTTACCCTGGCGTGACGTTTTGATAATCATGGAAATCTCTCGGACAAGGTGACTCATTCTGGAAAAACTCATTGTGATTGGCACCCATGGCTGCACCCCTGCCCAGTCATGTGAAATCCAAAAATTAGGTCCTAAGGAATTCATTTAAATTGACTGATTTCCTTATATGAGCTGTAACTCAGTAAAATCGTTAATCGTTGCATGTTGCGTTTATATATCTTTTTCAGTATAGTTAGGATTTTGTACAAAAATGTTCACCTGACCAGTAGCTTAGCGAGTAAGGAACTATGGAACATTCAGGAACTTGAGGGTATGAGGTCGAATGCCAGTTGAAGGCTATTTTGAAAATTGTTTTGCGAAACCACACTTTCTGCACTGTTGTTCAAATCATTTGTTTTATTTAATCTTGTATAAGCTCCTGTCTTAAGTATCCTAAATAATGCCATAGATTCAGTTTTTTAAGTATTTTAAACTTGAAGGCACAAAGGGAAGCATGATGTAAGATGCGAACCTGGTATTCCAACTGATTACAGGCTACTAAAGCCAATGACTTACATCTGCATCACAGTTTTGCTGAAAAAGTGGATAAAAAACACTTCTCTAAATAATCACACACTTATTTATTGCTGACCAGCAGATGTCACTAATATGCACAGATGTGAACAGATAATGAAGCTCCGAATAATGAACCGTTTTTCAGCACAATTTGTTGAAAACAGCGAAGCCTCCAGAAAGCCTCGGTTTCCCATCACTACCACAGACAGTCACACAAAAAACATTTGCATTTCCTATCATATCTAAAGCATTCCTTGATAAGGAGTGCTTTTTCAACATTGGAAATCTGTGAGTCTCCTTAATATTAACAGAGTGAGACAGTGCAGGAGCAGACTAATGAATTCAATGATGTCACTTTTCCACTCAAGCTTAACATTATTGTCATCTATCGCCCACCAGGGGCCCTTGGAGAGTTCCTCAATGAGCTTGACACCTTGATAAACAAATTTCCTGACGATGGCTCACCGCTCTACGTACTTGGCGACTTCAACCTCTCGACGTTTGCCTTTGATTCATTTCTTCCCCACTCTCTCTTTCCCTTCCTTGCCTCTTTTGACCTCACCCTTTCCCAATCACCTCCAACTCACAAGGCAGGCAATACGCTTGATCTCATCTTTACTAGAGGCTGCTCTCCTACCAATCTCACTGCAACCCCACTCCAGGTCTCTGTTTCCTTTTCTGTCTCCCTTTCTCTCAACTTGGATGTCAGTCCACCACATCAAACTCAACCTCAACAAGACGGAGCTGCTCTTCCTCCCGGGAAAGGCCTGCCCACTCAAAGAGCTCTCCATCATGTTTGACAACTCCACAGTGTCGCCCTCCTAGAGTGCAAAGAATCTTGGCGTGACCCTGGACAACACCCTGTCGTTCTCTGCAAACATCACTTGCACTTGACCCCCCCTTCTAGCTCTGACTGATGGCTACTTTATTGAGGAAAAATGTACTTTCTAGGCCTGTGATTTGTGGTTGTCCCACCAAGCTATCTTAAGATGAATGCACAAAGTCGTTGTGGATAAGAGTGTCTGCTAAATGACTAAAAAGTAAAATGCATCAATGGACTGACCAATGGCAGGCACCAATGGGCGTTTCCTGGTATCAAGGAATGCCCCGAATTGTGGTCTACAATTACACCATATTGAGCAAATATAATTTGACCAAATCAAATTGAGAAAAGACCATGGTCTAAGATCCCTCCCAATGTGTTTTCTAATCTCATAAAACATTTTAGGCTCAGTGTCACCATCTTCGCAATGGGAGGGTGCTAGAGTAATGAAAGCAGGGGTGCCAATCATTTTGACCCCTTTCGTATTAAGATTTGTTTGTATTACTTGTTAAACAAAATGTTGTTCTCTGAGCAACTGTATAAAATAACATACTTTCCCCGAAAATGTTTTGCATAAAATATAGCTCAGTATTTTGTATTATTTATTTGAAACAGTCTTTGTAGCTCATCTTCATCAAGGGTGACTGACGTGTGGCTCAGTTGGTAGAGCATGGTGTTTGCAACGCCAGGGTTGTGGGTTTGATTCCCATGGGGGACCAGTACAGAGAAAAAAAATGTATGAAATGTATGCATTCACTACTGTAAGTCGCTCTGGATAAGAGTGTCTGCTAAATGACAAGAAAAAAGGGTGTAATCATACACATGCTCAGTGCATTCCAGCTGCAATGTGTACAAAAACCACTAGATGGTCATCTTGTAAAGTGTTTTTCATAGCATTTTCAAACCCATTTAAAATAGACAGATTTAACAAAAAAAATCTGATTTAAGCCCAGTCACTGCATTTAATTTATTGTAGACATACAATCTGTCATGTGCACATGAGTGGATAAATGTATTTTATTATCTTCTATGCCATAGCCTTGGAGGGTACCAGTACATAGGGGAAACTTCTTCCTACTTCTGTTAAAAAAAAAAATACAAATCTCTCCCTCCTTCCCACTCTATCCCCCCTCTCTCACTATCCCTCTCTCGCTCTCCCTTTCTTTCTCTCTTTCTGTCTGTCATTCTCTCTGCTTGAGCAGAGCACACTGAGGTGTGCTCAGGTGTTGCAATACTCAGACAGCGCTTAGAGAGCCTAATTAAACTCAAGGGATTGGGGAGAGAGGGGTGGTTGTGATGGTAAGGGAAGATGGAGGTGAGGGTACCATTCATTTAATTCCAGCTGTTACGATGAGCCGTCCTCCCTTCAACAGCCTCCACTATGGTGGTGAGGGAAGATTGCTCAACCAATCTCAACTCCAAAAACTGAAGAGAGAGCGGGCTCAGATATAAACTGTGTGTGATTGCTATGGCAATATCCCTTTTAAATGTAATTATAACAGCACACTCAAATGGAATCTAATTGGTCATGAAACTGTTGAACCAACTGCACTGGATTTAATATTTTTTTTTCATGATTTTAATTTTTAGTTAACATTTTACCGTGCATTCGGAAAGTATTCAGACCCCTTGACTTTTTGCACATTTTACATCACAGCCTTATTTTAAAATTGATTAGATTAATTTCCCCCCCCTCATCAATCTACACACAGTACCCCATAATGACAAAGCAAAACCTGGTTTTTAGATTTTTTTTTGCAAATCTACTGCAAATAAAAAATGGAAATATCACATTTACATCAGTATTCAGACCCTTTACTCAGTACTTTGAAGCACCTTTGGCAGCGATTACGGTCTGGAGTCGTCTTGGGTATGACGCTACAAGCTTGGCACACCTGCATTTGGGAAGTTTTCTTGCTGCACAGTTATTTTCAGGTCTCTCCAGAGAGGTTTGATCGGGTTCAAGTCCGGGCTCTGGCTGGGCCACTCAAGGACATTCAGAGACTTGTCCCGAAGCCACTCCTGCGTTCTCTTGGCTGGGTGCTTAGGGTCGTTGTCCTGTTAGAAGGTGAACCTTCGCCCCAATCTGAGGTCTTGAGCGCTCTGGAGCAGGTTTTCATCAAGGATCTCTCTGTACTTTGCTCCCTTCATCTTTCCCTCGATCCTGATGGTGTCCTTAATGTCTTGTACACCCAAAGTAGGCCTGTTTAGTGGCAGTGCACACTTTAGATTTGGGGCTGCAAAATAGTTAATTATTAATATTATTAATATTATTAATAATTAGCAAATCAGCTGGGCTAGACAATCTGGCCCTCTCTTCCTAAAATTATCCGCCGCCATTGTTGCTACCCCTATTACTAGTCTGTTCAACCTCTCTTTCGTATCGTCTGAGATTCCTAAAGATTGGAAAGCGGCCGCAGTCATCCCCCTCTTCAAAGGGGGAGACACTCTAGACCTGCCCTGCCTTTCTAAAGTCTTCGAAATCCAAGTGAACAAACAGATCACCGACCATTTCGAATCCCACCGTACCTTCTCCTCTATGAAATCTGGTTTCCGAGCTGGTCACGGTGCATCGCAGCCACGCTCAAGGTCCTAAATGATATCATAACCACCATCGATAAAAGACAGTATTGTGCAGCCATCTTCATCGACCTGGCCAAGACATTCGACTCTGTCAATCACCGTATTCTAATCGGCAGACTCAACAACCTTGCTTTCTCTAATGACTGCCTCGCCTGGTTCACCAACTACTTCTCAGATAGAGTTCAGTGTGTCAAATTGGAGGGCCTGTTGTCCAGACTTCTGGCAGTCTCTATGGGGGTGCCACAGGGTTCAATTCTCGGGCCGACACTTTTCTCTGTATATATCAATGATGTTGCTCTTGCTGCTGGTGATTCTCTGATCCACCTCTACGCAGACGACACCATTCTGTATACATCTGGACCTTCTTTGGACACTGTGTTAACTAACCTCCAAACAAGCATCAACACCATAAAACACTCCTTCCGTGGCCTCTTAAATGCTAGTAAAACGAAATGCACGCTCTTCAACCGATCGCTGCCCGCACCCGCCCGCCCGATTAGCATCACTACTCTGGATGGTTCTGAATATGTGGACAACTATAAATACCTAGGTGTCTGGCTAGACTGTAAACTCTCCTTCCAGACTCACATTAAGCATCTCCAATCCAAAGTTAAACCTAGAATCGGCTTCCTATTTCGCAACAAAGCCTCCTTCACTCATGCTGCCAAACATACCCTCGTAAAACTGACTATCCTACCGATCTTTGACTTCGGTGATGTCATTTACAAAATAGTCTCCAACACTCTACTCAGCAAATTGGATGCAGTCTATCACAGTGCCATCCGTTTTGTCACCAAAGCCCCATATACTACCCACCACTGCAACGTGTATGCTCTCGTATTCGTCGCCAATTACGTATGCGTCGCCAAACCCACTGGCTCCAGATCATCTATAAGTCTTTGCTAGGTAAAGCTATGCCTTATCTCAGCTCACTGGTCACCATAGTAGCACGCGCTCCAGCAGGTATATTTCACCGGTCATCCCCAAAGCCAACACCTACTTTGGCCGCCTTTCCTTCCAGTTCTCTGATGCCAATGACTGGAACGAATTGCAAAAATCACTGAAGTTGGAGACTTATATCTCCCTCACTAACTTTAAGCGTCAGCTGTCAGAGCAGCTTACCGATCACTGCAGCTGTACACAGCCTATCTGTAAATAGCCCATCCAACCAACTACCTACCTCATCCCTATATATTTGTTTTTAATATATAATCATCCACTGAGGTATTAGTAAGTGCATATACTCACATTTATAAATGCACACATTAACAATTCATAAATATACCATTCACGACATATACAAATACATGAATATATATGTATGTCAATGGTGAGTCAAACCATTAATCAACCATTGACAAATGCCTTATAAATAATCTTATGAGTTGACAGTAAGTCCTTCATAACTGGTTTATAAGTACATTAGTAGTACATTATTAATAA
Source organism: Salmo trutta (assembly GCF_901001165.1). Taxonomy (NCBI): domain Eukaryota; kingdom Metazoa; phylum Chordata; class Actinopteri; order Salmoniformes; family Salmonidae; genus Salmo; species Salmo trutta. The sequence goes on from NC_042973.1 coordinate 46,063,203, forward strand.
TTTACAAATTGTGAACATACTATGATCAAACACCTTATTAATGGCATTATAAATCATTAATAAATCACTTAAAATAGTGTTTATAAATGCAGCAATTACTATTTTGAGATTGCTTATTGACATTTACAAATGTCGGAATTATTATTTAGTAATTGGTAAGCAAACTGTTAATAAATCATTTATTAAAGGACCTTGTTATAAAATGTTACCCTTCTTTATATTTATGTTTTAACATGTCAAGAAGACGTCTGGGTTTTAGCACGGTCATACAGAATGTTCCTTCTATGATACACTGGGTGGGAATAGAAGCAATCAATACAGTATTGTACATTTACAATAGCGCTTTGGATTAAATGCTACTCTGAATTTGAAACCATTTAGATTTTCTCTGACAATAAGAACCACTATGCTCGACCCTTTACCACCAGATGCGCCTGAGCTGCACGTTGCCTATTAACCTGGTAAAGTCTCCACCCACCTGTGGTTTCGACAGCCTTTTAGAGTTCCCCACAGTGTTTTGAGGTGTTTATTAACCACCTCTGTGTGTGCTCACTCCTCTCCTGAAGCCCACCTGGCTGCTGCTGCGTGCTTCACACCCGATTGTTGCATAGCAACTGCTTGCTCAGCACCTGTTTTTATCATTTAGACGTCTGCAGACTCAAATGTGTGGGCAGAACCACCCATGTGGGTCAGTGTCTGACTCTGCCAGTGTCCAAAAACATGCTCCTTCCCTTTTAGAGACAGCGCTGATGCATGCTGGGTAACCAGCTACTGTAACTCATGGGTTGAGTCCCAAAATGCCATTTTAACTATAGTGCTCTACTTTTGACCAGAGCCCTATAGGCCCTGTACCAAAGTAATGCACTATACAGGGATTATGGTGTCATTTGGGACACAACCATTACTCCATTGAGCATGCTCTCTGTGACACAACTTATGGCTGGATATCATGCCATATAGCCCCCTAGAGAAACACATCCCGTTTATGTCTGATATATTGTTACCTAACAAATATGGTGACTGATAGGTAAAGTGGCCACGGTGTTGATGGCACTGCAGGGCTATGGACCGATAATGGCTCTTAGATTGTAAGGTTTTAATTAAGCCCTCCAGGAAAATCCAGACTGTATTATCAGTGAAGCCTTATACATCTAAATTCACATTTGGAGAAGATAAGTGCATGCACGATGCCCCCATTTAACACTGTGCTTCTTATCGACCCTCTAGTCGACTATGAGTGACTTGTATTCTCAGGCAAATGCTGAGCTTATTCATCTGTTTACTTCTACACACCCAACCAACAACTGGAAAGTAATTGATGACTTTCTTTGTAAACAGCTCTTCTGTTGTGTTCAGAGGGTAAGTCGAGCAGCACATCTTCTTTGGGAACATTGGTTGGCTTCAGTGGGCACTTTGTGCCATTTGCCAGGTTTAAACCATTGAGTCATATCGCCATTCACTCAAATGAATTCTCTGTTGAATACTTAATGTATTCCTGTAAGCCATCTATAGCGGACGTCATTCATCACATAATATTTTCATATTGTGTTAAATGCTTAGTTCTGTGATACACACATGAAGATGTCTAGATGACAGCCTGCTATTATAATTCATGTCATGTGGAGGTATAGTGAAGTCTTGGATATAATAAATAAACAGTATATATGGAACTATTCTTAGAGTGTGTAACTCAAGCCGTAGGCACTCTCCTGTTACCTATTTCCAGGTGATCCTCAATAAAAATAAATATTCTGAACATTAATTGAGAAAATAATATGTTCCCTGTAGATACCAACTCTAAACTGTTGTGCAGTGTTCATAGAATCAGGGAAAACTCACGTCTGTATTGACCTTGCCTTTGGTAGCTCTGCGTTGAGATGATGTCCACCCTGCAGCTACTCCAGCATGATGAAAGACAACTGATATGAGAATCTGATAGGCTCTGTAAACAAATCCAACTGTAGAGCATCCTCCAGCTTTTATTCATCCATTTCTAACCAATAAGCCTACCTAACTCTCCAAGGCTCTGTCTAAGGACATTTGTCACAACCCTTATCACAAAACTTAATCAAATGCTCAACAAGATTCAGGGCTGAATCTCCAATGAGGAAAAAAGTTACCTGCTCTAGCTATTAATTGGCACATTTACTTCTTCATACTTCATTAAATACTTTCGTTATCGCCCATTTCCCCTCTCAGTTAAGAAGTTCTTATTTGACACCCAGGCCTCCAATATACTGTAGCTGTAAGGCTCAATTTCTCATCTTAAATGGTTTAAGGAGTCTGGATGAAAGTGCTGTGTGAGTAATAATTCACTCCTTTTGTATTTCCATAGCTCTAAGCATGTGAATGAGGAGATATTGTAGCCAATACCCAATTTATCTTCATAGGCCATTTAAGACATTCAGCTGAGAGTACAGTATGTTCTGTCCCAAAAGAGATAAGAATGATAGTGTCCTGTTCTGAGCGTTCTTCAATCGGTTCCTTTTATTAAACCCATAAGTATCTTCCCAAATTAGAGCACCACTAGTTCAAAAGTTTTTGATAACTTTCTAGCAATAGAAAACACAAATCAGCATGTTTGTAGATTCACTACAACAATACACTCTAGGGTTTATAAATGTTAAAGTTTCACTGCATACTGTAACTCTGTGTGTACAGGTGTTTTTGGATTCACCTCTGACAAGAATTTGGTCTTTTATTTGTAGATTTCAACACGATTTCCCATAAACCCCGTTCTCATAGGTAGTTTTACTGAGGCACAATGCAGCTGTTTTTATCTCAATATCAAATCATTTCTGGGTAACAATTAAGTACCCTATTGTGATTGTTTTCAATTAAAATGCAAAAAAAAAGCTTATTAGCAAAGAGCAATTTCTCAAGCAAGAATTTAGCTAGGACTGTCTGGGAGGTCTGAGACAGGGGAAACCTGAAAACTAGCTGTTATTGGCAGAGAGGTTTGGAACTCTCTTTCTTATTGGTCTATTAACTAATTTACAGCCTGGTGACGTCACCAGCAGGCCAAAACTCCAACCCACCAAAACAGGTGGAAAAGGGCATTATCATAATTTTCACAATTTCACAATATTATTTCAACCTTGTAGTGTGGAAAAGTATATAAAACACAAGAAAATCAGGTTTTTGACAGCACTGGGCCTTTAATATAGAGGAGAGAAGTTGTATTTTTATGACCAGATCAAGCACCCATATATGAAGTAAAGTCACCATAGCAGCTTACTGTGGGGACAGAAAGGAGACAGAAATAAAATGCCATGCACAAAACTAATCTGTCTCACGCTAGGACCTGGAGGAGTGCTGGTGGGTGTTCCAGAAGTGACAGATAGGAGAACGGAGCACGGAAGTCAAATTTCTGGTAGGTGAAATGAATGTAGGCTGCTGTTGAGTGAGAACGAAGGATTTTAAGATCAATCGAAAGTCTCAAAGAGAAGGAAATTGGTTATGTTTTTGCCTGTTTTAGTAGTAGGAGATTGGCGTTGTTTGCTTTCAATGCACATTGGCAGCTAGTGCACGCGTGGACCTTGGCTGGCTAGCTAGCTAGCTAACGTGACATAATCCGTGCAGTGATGAGGTCGCGAGGTGACTGGATTGGTTTATTTCAAACATGTGGCACAAATATATGAAATAACTATTTATATATATTTGTAATAAACTGTCATGCTTTTGTCCGAAGCTGTCATCGGTATTCAAAAGTATGTTACACACATGTTGGGCACAGTGCTGCAGACCAAGACAGGGGACTCTGGCACATTGTTTACCATCGAGTCTACCCACCGACACAAATGAAAACAATTATGCATTTAATTATATTTTCACAATCAAATGCAAATAGCACGTGGTGGTCACTGCTCAATGAATGCCATTCCAAGTTTCCCATGACAACAACATTGAACAGTGTACTTATTTTTTATTTTTTTTCGTGATCAGGTAAACGCGATCAATTTCATTATAAAAAAAACCAAGGCACTCTTCATACTAAAATGCCCTATTGCAGTAGTGTAGCATAAAAAACGCACCAGTGGGGAGTGAACATCTAGCCGATTAAACTCAACTCCACCATTTATGATGGACTAGTGTGGTGACTAGTGTGGGCGGACTGGAGTTCCCGAATCAAATCCCATTTTATTGGTTGCATACACATATTCAGCAGATATATTGCCGGTGTAGCGAAATGGTTGTGTGCCTAGCTCCAGCCGTGCAGTAATATATAACAATACACACAAATCTAAAACGTTAATAATATAGAAATATTAGGATGAACAATGTCCGGAGTGTGTGTGCATCTATGGAATTTATAGACAATATGGACAGTATATGGATATAATATGTAGTATATGAAGAGAAGTATACAGTGCCTTCGGAAAGTATTCAGACACCTCGACTTTTTCTACATTTTATGTTACAGCCTTATTCTAAAATGGATTTTAAAAGAAATACTCAACAATCTACACACAATACCCCATAATGACAAAGCAAAAACAGGTTTTTAGAATTTTTGGCAAATGTATTACAAATAAAAGACAAATTCCCTATTTACATAAGTATTCAGACCCTTTGCTATGAGACTCGAAATTCCGCTCAGGTGCATCCTGTTTCCATTGATCATCCTTGAGATGTTTCTACAACTTGGAGTCCACTTGTGGTAAATTTAATTGATTGGACATGATTTTGAAAGGCACACACCTGCCTATATGAGGTCCCACAGTTGACAGTGCATGTCAGAGCAAAAACTAAGCCATGAGGTCGAAGGAATTGTCCGTAGAGCTCTGAGACAGGATTGTGTCGATGTACAGATCTGGGGAATGGTACCAAAAAAAAAATGCAGCATTGAAGGTCTCCAAGAACACTGTGGCCTCCATCATTCTTAAATGGAAGAAGTTTAGAAACCAAAAGACTCTTCCTAGAGCTGGCCGCCAGACCAAACTGAGCAGTCGGGGCAGAAGGGCCAGAACTCGATGGTCACTCTGACAGAGCTCTAGAGTTCCTCTGTGGAGATGGGAGAACCTTCCAGAAGGACAACCATCTCTGCAGCACTCCACCAATCAGGCCTTTATGGTAGACCGGCCAGATGGAAGCCACTCCTCAGTAAAAGGCACATGACAGTCCACTTGGAGTTTGCCAAAAGGCACCTAAATACTGTCAGACCATGAGAAACAAGATTCTCTGGCCTGATGAAACCAAGATTGAACTATTTGGCTTGAATGCCAATTGTCACATCTGGAGGAAACCTGGCACCATCCCTACGGTGAAGCATGGTGGTGGCAGCATCATCCTGTGGGAATGTTTTTCAGAGGCAGAGACTGGGAGACTAGTCAGGATCGAGGCAAAGATAAACAGAGCAAAGTACAGAGAGATCCTTGATGAAAACTTGCTCCAGAGCGCTCAGAACCTCAGACTCGGGCGAAGGTTCACCTTCCAACAGGACAACGACGCTAAGCACACAGGCAAGACAACACAGGAGTGTCTTTGGGACAAGTCTCTGAATGTCCTTGAGTGGCCCAGCCAGAGCCCGGACTTGAACCTGATTGAACATCTCTGGAGAGACCTGAAAATAGCTGTGCAGCAACGCTTCCCATCCAACCTGACAGAGCTTGAGAAGGTGTGCAGAGGAGAATGGGAGAAACTCCCCAAATACAGGTGTGCCAAGCTTGTAGCGTCATACCCAAGAAGACTTGAGGCTGTAATCGCTTCCAAAGTTTTTTTTTAAATGAAGTACTGAGTAAAGGGTCTGAATACTTATGTAAATGTGATTTTTATTTTAAAATGTTTAATACATTTGGCATTATGGGGTATTGTGTGTAGATTGAGGGACAATTTTTTTTATTTAATACATTTTAGAATAAGCCTGTAACGTAACAATATGGAAAAAGTCAAGGGGTCTGAATACTTTCGAAAGGCACTGTATGTACAGCAATAGTTTAATAGGATAGGCCTTGACTAGAATACAGTATATACATATGAAGTGGGTAAAACACTATGTTATTAAAGTGACCAGTGTTCCATGACTATGTACATAGGGCAGCAGCCTCTATGGTGCATGTTCGAGTTAATTGGGTGGTAGCCGGCTAGTGGCAGTGACTAAAGTTTAAGGCAAGGTACTGAGCGGAGGCTGGCTAGTGGTGACGATTTAACAGTCTGATGGCCTTGAGATTGAAAAACAGCTTCTATCTCTTGGTCCCTGCTTTGATGCACCTGTACTGACCTCATTTACATTTACATTTTACATTTAAGTCATTTAGCAGACGCTCTTATCCAGAGCGACTTACAAATTGGTGCATTCACCTTATGATATCCAGTGGAACAACCACTTTACAATAGTGCATCTAAATCTTTTAAGGGGGGGGGTTAGAAGGATTACTTTATCCTATCCCAGGTATTCCTTAAATAGGTGGGGTTTCAGGTGTCTCCGGAAGGTGGTGATTGACTCCGCTGTCCTGGCGTCGTGAGGGAGCTTGTTCCACCATTGGGGTGCCAGAGCAGCGAACAGTTTGGACTGGGCTGAGCGGGAACCGTGCTTCCTCAGAGGTAGGGGGGCCAGCAGGCCAGAGGTGGATGAACGCAGTGCCCTTGTTTGGGTGTAGGGCCTGATCAGAGCCTGAAGGTATGGAGGTGCCGTTCCCCTCACAGCTCCGTAGGCAAGCACCATGGTCTTGTAGCGGATGCGAGCTTCAACTGGAAGCCAGTGGAGAGAGCGGAGGAGCGGGGTGACGTGAGAGAACTTGGGAAGGTTGAACACCAGACGGGCTGCGGCGTTCTGGATGAGTTGTAGGGGTTTAATGGCACAGGCAGGGAGCCCAGCCAACAGCGAGTTGCAGTAATCCAGACGGGAGATGACAAGTGCCTGGATTAGGACCTGCGTCGCTTCCTGTGTGAGGCAGGGTCGTACTCTGCGAATGTTGTAGAGCATGAACCTACAGGATCGGGTCACCGCCTTGATGTTAGTGGAGAACGACAGGGTGTTGTCCAGGATCATGCCAAGGTTCTTAGCACTCTGGGGGGAGGACACAAGGGAGTTGTCAACCGTGATGGCGAGATCATGGAACGGGCAGTCCTTCCCCGGGAGGAAGAGCAGCTCCGTCTTGCCGAGGTTCAGCTTGAGGTGGTGATCCGTCATCCACACTGATATGTCTGCCAGACATGCAGAGATGCGATTCGCCGCCTGGTTATCAGAAGGGGGAAAGGAGAAGATTAATTTGTAAGTCGCTCTGGATAAGAGCGTCTGCTAAATGACTTAAATGTAAATGTAAATTGTGTGTTGTCTGCATAGCAATGATAGGAGAGACCATGTGAGGATATGACAGAGCCAAGTGACTTGGTGTATAGCGAGAATAGGAGAGGGCCTAGAACAGAGCCCTGGGGGACACCAGTGGTGAGAGCGCGTGGTGCGGAGACAGATTCTCGCCACGCCACCTGGTAGGAGCGACCTGTCAGGTAGGACGCAATCCAAGCGTGGGCCGCGCCGGAGATGCCCAACTCGGAGAGGGTGGAGAGGAGGATCAAATGGTTCACAGTATCAAAGGCAGCAGATAGGTCTAGAAGGATGAGAGCAGAGGAGAGAGAGTTAGCTTTAGCAGTGCGGAGAGCCTCCGTGACACAGAGAAGAGCAGTCTCAGTTGAATGCCCAGTCTTGAAACCTGACTGATTAGGATCAAGAAGGTCATTCTGAGAGAGATAGCAGGAGAGCTGGCCAAGGACGGCACGTTCAAGAGTTTTGGAGAGAAAAGAAAGAAGGGATACTGGTCTGTAGTTGTTGACATGGGAGGGATCGAGTGTAGATTTTTTCAGAAGGGGTGCAACTCTCGCTCTCTTGAAGACGGAAGGGACGTAGCCAGCGGTCAAGGATGAGTTGATGAGCGAGGTGAGGTAGGGGAGAAGGTCTCCGGAAATGGTCTGGAGAAGAGAAGAGGGGATAGGGTCAAGTGGGCAGGTTGTTGGGCGGCCGGCCGTCACAAGACGCGAGATTTCATCTGGAGAGAGAGGGGAGAAAGAGGTCAAAGCACAGGGTAGGGCAGTGTGAGCAGGACCAGCGGTGTCGTTTGACTTAGCAAACGAGGATCGGATATCATCAACCCTCTTTTCAAAATGGTTGACGAAGTCATCCGCAGAGAGGGAGGAGGGGGGGGGGGGGTGGAGGGGGAGGAGGATTCAGGAGGGAGGAGAAGGTAGCAAAGAGCTTCCTAGGGTTTGAGGCAGATGCTTGGAATTTAGAGTGGTAGAAAGTGGCTTTAGCAGCAGAGACAGAAGAGGAGAATGTAGAGAGGAGGGAGTGAAAGGATGCCAGGTCCGCAGGGAGGCGAGTTTTCCTCCATTTCCGCTCGGCTGCCCGGAGCCCTGTTCTGTGAGCTCGCAGTGAGTCGTCGAGCCACGGAGCAGGAGGGGAGGACCGAGCCGGCCTGGAGGATAGGGGACAGAGAAAATCAAAGGATGCAGAAAGGGAGGAGAGGAGGGTTGAGGAGGCAGAATCAGGAGATAGGTTTGAGCAGAGGGAAGAGATGATAGGATGGAAGATGAGAGAGTAGCGGGAGAGAGAGAGCGAAGGTTGGGACGGCGCAATACCATCCGAGTAGGGGCAGAGTGAGAAGTGTTGGATGAGAGCGAGAGGGAAAAGGATACAAGGTAGTGGTCGGAGATTTGGAGGGGAGTTGCAATGAGATGAGTGGAAGAACAGCATCTAGTAAAGATGAGGTCAAGCGTATTGCCTGCCTTGTGAGTAGGGGGGGAAGGTGAGAGGGTGAGGTCAAAAGAGGAGAGGAGTGGAAAGAAGGAGGCAGAGAGGAATGAGTCAAAGGTAGACGTGGGGAGGTTAAAGTCACCCAGAACTGTGAGAGGTGAGCCATCCTCAGGAAAGGAACTTATCAAGGCGTCAAGCTCATTGATGAACTCTCCAAGGGAACCTGGAGGGCGATAAATGATAAGGATGTTAAGCTTGAAAGGGCTGGTTACTGTGACAGCATGGAATTCAAATGAGGAGATAGACAGATGGGTCAGGGGAGAAATGTCCACTTGGGAGAGATGAGTATTCCAGTGCCACCACCCCGCTGGCTCGATGCTCTAGGGGTATGCGAGAATACGTGGGCAGACGAGGAGAGAGCAGTAGGAGTAGCAGTGTTATCTGTGGTAATCCATGTTTCCGTCAGCGCCAGGAAGTCTAGGGACTGGAGGGTAGCATAGGCTGAGATGAACTCAGCCTTGTTGGCCGCAGACCGGCAGTTCCAGAGGCTGCCGGAGACCTGGAACTCCACGTGGGTCGTGTGCGCTGGGACCACCAGGTTAGAGTGGCAGCGGCCACGCGGTGTGAAGCGTTTGTATGGCCTGTGCAGAGGGGAGAGAACAGGGATAGACAGACACATAGTTGACAAGCTACAGAAGTGTTGTTTCTTGTATTATTGTCTCTTGTGTCTTTAGAGAACTGTTTCACTTTGATATCCTTTTTCTTCTGTCCTGATTTTCTCTTTCTTTTCTTCTGTTAACTAGATATTCTTTGTTATTCTTCGTTAGCTAGCTAGCTTCTTCCAAAAGAGTCCCTAGCAACTGCTTAGCAACTGGTAAACAATTCAGCTAGCTAAGATAACTACAATTTTATGAAAAATAGTAACTTTTTTTAAAAGCCTATCTTCTTTGTTTGCTGCTTGTTTTTTCTCCTATTCAGTCTTGCAGTTTTCTTTTGCTTTTTTCCGAAGTACTTCACTCTAAAAACCATGTAAATTTCAATATTTGTAGGAGCTCAATTTTTCAGCAGCTGCTGCTCTAAGTCAGTTGTGTTGTAGCAAAACTTCTCATAAATCCTCAGATCTCTGTCCTTCAGCTTTGCCTGTGTTAAGTCAAGCCGTTTCTGTCCGATTCAAAAATCTCGCCTTCTGGATTGTAGCGGGCTGAACCGGCTATGGCTCGGGGGGCTGAGGTCGTTGATAATCATCTCGGCCTTCCAACATAATTACGCACAACATTGTTCTGTGTAATTGGGGGCTATTCTTTGGGTGCTGAAATCAGTTGTTTTTGAATAAAACGTAATTTTATGTGACATTGGAGATCCAGTCTGCCCACACTAGTCGCCGCTCAACTCCATCGTAAATCGTTGAGTTTAGTCAGCTAGTAAACATCATGCAATGATCCAGTGGGCTAATTCACAAGAAAGTATTTATGTGCCTGGCCCCTGCAGCAAACAATCAGATTGTTTTCTCTGGCATTATTTCCCTGCTGCATCAATAAAGACTGAGGGTACATTTGTGACCGACCGTCTCGATTTGGTCTTACATTGGATAAAAGTAGAGACTCAAAACTAGAAAATGGCATATCATACACTACAGCTGAGGAACAATTGGAAAGTAATTCTGCTTTGAAAGTTGATAAACTTGTAACCCCACTTTTGAGAAAATGGCCTTGAATGTTTTGGTACACCTACTGGAGAGCTCTTCTTTGTCTACACCCATTCAGCATTGTTCACACACGCTTAAGCCTTAGCCCACCCATCTCTTTAAGGATTCACATGTGAGGCCATGTGGTAAACACACACTACATCAAATAAAATCTAAGTTTATTTGTGACATGCACAGGATACAGAAGCTCTAAATGTTACAGTGAAGTGGTTACTTGCATAGTAGCAATATCATAAACAGAAAGTGTCCAGATAAATATTGTATCATTATTAGATAAGGCTTACCCGATACACTTGTCTAAATTGATGGGTCATGTGAAAGAAATGCTATAACCACCTCCCAGCCACATCTAGCTAAGTGGATTTGTCACTATTGTCTAGACGTGTTCATGATACAGTAGATGGCCGTAATCATCCCCAGACACACATGGCTAATTTGATGGCCAAAGTGGTCTTTTGTTTAGACATGTAGCTAGCTAGCTAAACAATAAACCGGCATAATCCCAACTCATACTACCACCAATACAAAATGATCATAGCTGTAGTAGGAATCTGCAGGTAGCTAAAGCTAACCAACTAGGTTCAATGCTAGCTAGCTAACATTAGGCTATAACTAGCAATGCAAACGGTTTCGGATTCAAATAATATTACTACACAGATCATACACGTAACGTTAGTTAGCGAGCCAGCAAGCTAACGCCTGCTAGCTAACAAACAGTTAGCTTTAACTTGCAATAAAAATGACTTTCTCACAAAATTTGAAACTTCTATCTGAAAATGTAGCTAGACTCTTAACGCATACATGGAGGAATGCTTCATGGCAGACTGGAACAATGTAACTGTTTTTTTTTTTGTAGTTACATCTTGTTTGGCCAGCGCTGTGTCAACTCACTCTGCTTCACACTGACCTTGGCGTGTGCAGAAAGTAGCCCATACATTTTTCCAACTGATCTATCTAAAGCGTCTGTTAAATTTAGGGCATTAATATTGTGAAAAGTAGCAAAAAGTTTGTAGTTCTCAATGGCTAACGTTATATTTTTCAAAAACGGCGCGGTGGAATGGACTGTCAACACGTACTGAACTGCTCACGTTCTAGAACGAAGCATCCTACATGGCAGACCAATCCAAACTCATCTCCCAGCGTGTCCAGCCCATCCATTATCTCGGCCAATCATGGCTAGCAGGAAGGTTCCTGACTTTTTCTGTGGCTGAACCAACTAGGCTCGTAATTTAACAATTTTCTTCGTATTTATGAATGGAATACAAGGTTGTTATTAAGGCAGATGAAAGTTCACATGTTGCAGAAGGCAATTCTGGCAAAAAACACACAAAGAAATGCTTACGTTCAAATGCCGCTCCTGTGAAGTAGTGACGTGTGACATACACCTAGTTTCCTTAAACGAGTCACATTTTATTTATTCTACACTTCTGAGTGGTATTTACAGTATTATGTCTCAAAATAAGTAGGCTATACCCTTCATAGTGATTAGCCTACATTTTGGCACTGACCTCAAACTCCCCATTGAATACCCAAGGTATCAGAAGCTGGGATTTGTTGTAATGCTCATTCCAGGTGCAGGCAGACAGTAATTCTGATGTTCTGCTTGAGAGACAAATCCCATTTGTGGGCCTGGGCAGTACCCATGAGCTCCATTAATCACCTTAGTTTTGGCTGAGCGACCATGGTCCTGCCCTACATCACACCAGGCTGCTCGGTGTCTGGAGGAGATGAATAAACAGTGATTAGGCTAAAGGGATTAGTCAGTATACAACTTATTTTATAGAACCTTTTGAAGACTTCTGAAGACTATACCACCACCCAGTCTAACTACTCAAAATAGATTGTAATACAGTATATGAATCACAAATGAAAAAAGATTGATTAAATATATGGAGTCAGCAAAGCAGACATCCCCCCCCCCTTCTTCGAGGAACGATACATACATCTGCCATGCATCTGCCATGCACCATTTCACACATGTGGACTGGCCACATGGACCCTGCCTGCTGAGCAGAGCGATAGTGGTAGTCACAGACGGAGGCAGTGAGGTGCTACTTCTCCATCTGCGGAGGACTCTTGTTTTTAATTAAGCACTCATCAGGAAAAGTCTATCTGCTGCTCGCTGGCTGGCTCTCAGTGGTGTGCTGTCTCTCTCTCTCTCTCTGGGGTCTCTCGTGAAAAAAAAGGGTCTCTCATATTGATAATGGGATTCTCTAATTGGTGCTTTAGTCCTGTAGTTGGTGAAAAGATGGAGAGAGAAATAGTTGGTGTTTTTTAGCACACTGGACAAAGTTTACTTATTTGTTTGTTGCTTGTTATGAGGCTGTTTCCTTCGGTGTAGTCCATGCAGAGTCTGAACCCACTGAACCTTTCAGGACTGGTGAGATGGGCTAACTGACGACAGGCCTGGTTGTGGTGAGATTTGAATGGCAAGCTCTCAGACCAATGTTTGGCTTCCTTTAGGCTATATGGGCAGCAGGTAGCTTAGTGGTTAAGAGCATTGGGCCAGTAGCTTAGCGGTTGAGTGTTTGGCCAGTAACTGAAAGGTGTCTGGTTCGAATCCCCGTGCTGGCAAGGTGGAAAAATCTGCCATTCTGCCCTTGAGCAAGGCAGTTAACCCCAAACAACAACTTCTCCCCGATGATGTCGGTTAAGGCAGGCCCCCCGCACCTCTCTGATTCAGAGGTTGGGTTAAATGCGGAAGACACATTTCAGTTGAATGCATTCAGTTGTGCAACATACTAGGTATTCCCTTTCCCCTTACTAGCGCCTAGCTCTGTTGCCCTCACTCCCCCACATGACAATGGTGATTACTGATTTCAAATGTGTTGCTGTCTGATGCTCTGAATGTTGCTTCAGGGGTCTTAAACATCTAGAAAAATACTGTCTTCGTAGCCGATTTACCAAATAGTTACTGTTTTTATTTTTCGGAAATTTAGTATTTTTGTAAGCCATTACATTTTGAACTTTGGGATCCCAGAAGCATGCTAATACCCATGATTATAGTACTCTAGTAATGGGCAGTGGTCTGCTTGCTACATCTATGTATCTTCATCTGTGTATTCATGAGTGTTGTCTTGATGAAACTGCTTGAGCCATAGCTAAAACGGACCAGAGATTAGCAGTGATTGTAGCCCTACGTGTGTTAGAGGTCATCTGTTTATGCTGTGCTCCAAAAGTTTACGTTTCCCAGTGCAACATACTGTAGGCGTGGCTTAGTGAGAGAGCAGCTGGTACTTGGCTCGATTGTTTTGCTTCTAGGTAGGCTACTGACTTCCTCTCTCGCATCAGTGTTTGTTTGCTGATATTCCTGTAGCCTAAATGTCATCCAAAGAAATAATCAATCATTGAGGTTATTTGACCTTACAGCATTCATTACCTACATTTTAATTGATTCTGAAGTTTGATACATTGCTCAGTATTATGCATGGTCTTGACATTGTAAAGTCTTGGTTGGTACCCTGCCCTTTTCTCCAGTTCATTCTGTTGCTACAGCCAAGCTTTTTTTCAAGCTCTAATCAAGCCCCTTCTCCGGGTCATGGGTTTTTATTTATTTTATTTCACCTTTATTTAACCAGGTAGGCAAGTTGAGAACAAGTTCTCATTTACAATTGCGACCTGGCCAAGATAAAGCAAAGCAGTTCGGCACATACAACAACACAGAGTTACACATGGAGTAAAACAAACATACAGTCAATAATACAGTACATTTACATTTGACATTTTAGTCATTTAGCAGACGCTCTAATCCAGAGCGACTTACAGTAGTGAATGCATACATTTCATAAATTTTTTTCTCCGTACAGTAGAAAAATAAGTCTATATACAATGTGAGCAAATGAGGTGAGATAAGGGAGGTAAAGGCAAAAAAGGCCATGGTGGCAAAGTAAATACAATATAGCAAGTAAAATACTGGAATGGTAGATTTGTAGTGGAAGAAAGTGCAAAGTAGAAATAGAAATAATGGGGTGCAAAGGAGCAAAATAAATAAATACAGTAGGGGAAGAGGTAGTTGTTTGGGCTAAATTATAGATGGGCTATGTTATGTACAGGTGCAGTGATCTGTGAGCTGCTCTGACAGCTGGTGCTTAAAGCTAGTGAGGGAGATAAGTGTTTCCAGTTTCAGAGATTTTTGTAGTTCGTTCCAGTCATTGGCAGCAGAGAACTGGAAGGAGAGACGGCCAAAGGAGGAATTGGCTTTGGGGGTGACCAGAGAGATTGGAGTGCTTTGCCGGTAAAGCTGAGGAGAAATGCTGCGACGGCAGAACTGCAGAGAGTTTGGGGAAAGCTAGTGACGTCTGGCTTTATTCAGTATCCCTTGGTGCCTTAGTGTATCATCCCTGGGGGATTTATTGGTCTGAAATGCCTTTCCTGTGTGAACATTACTCATTGGCTGATATGATACACAGAGCCCTGGAAATCCAATTGCAGCAAAATAGAACTCATCATTTGATGTAGGGTAGAGACAATGGGGAAAACACAACAACAACGGATCTACTTTATCATGCATCTGAATATGGGGCCTTTGTGAAATGCATTTGTTGTGTGTGCCCAATGATTTTTATGGTTAAATTCGTTCCAAACAGTAAAATGACGTGATCAACGGAAAATACTGTGCATGGGAACAGAAATGTTACAATAAGAGCTTTAAAAAAAATTATAATGCGATAATAGCGAGACTATCATCTCATTATTGAACATGCAAATACTGTAGCCTGGTTGCCATCTCTGTTTGGCTGTTACATTCCACTCCTTGCCACTCCTGTCACTTAAAATGACAGGAGTGGCAGGGAGTGGAATGTTAGCTGTCGTCTGGGGACCAGTCTTTTTAACTATGTAATGAAGCAGCAGGGGTTTGAACCAAAATTATTTTCCAATCGTTTCATTCTGAACAGAGGCATTTTTTGTTGTTGTTGTTCCACTGTTCCGACCAGCAAAATAAAGTTTTGAACCGGTTCGAACGGTTTATATCGTTCCTGTATAAACCTCTGAAATTAGCATTTTTGAAAAAATATTTAGCTCTACATTAAATTACTTCACCAATGGATAGAGCAGCTTGCTATGGAGTGGGCAAGTGTAGTGTAGGATGCAACAAAAATTTTGCGGGTGAAGAGAGCGCTGGGCATGAAACGTTGGGCATCTTGTTGTTATAACATGCATTATCTGAACAAAGCCCACAGAATTATACCTACGAAAGAGCGGCTTCTATGAAGGAGCTTCAGTGATTGCTATTCAACGGCTCAGACACGAGACGTATGTGGCAGGGACTCCAGACAATCACGGATTACAAAGGGAAAACCAGCCATGCCATGGACACCGACGTCTTGCTCCCGGACAAGCTAAACACCTTCTTTGCCCGCTTTGAAGATAACACAGTGCCACCAACACGGGCCGCTCCCGAGGCCTGTGAGCTCTCGTTCTCTGTGGCCGACGTGAGTAAGACATTTAAGCGTATTAAGACTCACAAGGTTGCCGGCCCAGACAGCACATTTTTTTGTCCATTAAAATAACATCAAATTGATCAGAAATACAGTGTAGACATTGTTAATGTTGTAAATGACTATTGTAGCTGGAAACGGCTGATTTATTTATGGAATATCTACATAGGTGTACAGAGGCCCATTATCAGCAACCATCACTCCTGTGTTCCAATGGCATGTTGTGTTAGCTAATCCAATCCTGATTACAGGCTCAAAATGGCCAGAAACAAATAACTTTCTTCTGAAACTCGTCCGTCTATTGTTGTTCTGAGAAATGAAGGCTGTTCCATGTGAGAAATTGCCAAGAAACCGAAGATCTTGTACAGCTCTGTGTACTACTCCCTTCACAGAACAGTGCAAACTGGCTCCAACCAGAATAGAAAGAGGAGTGGGAGGCCCAGTGCACAACTGAGCAAGAGGACAACTACATTAGTGTCTAGTTTGAGAAACAGATGCCTCACAAGTCCTCAACTGGCAGCTTCATTAAATAGTTCCCGCAAAACACCAGTCTCAACGTCATCAGTGAAGAGGCGACTCCGGGATGCTGGCTTCTAGACAGAGTTGCAAAGAAAAAGCCATATCTCAGACTTGCCGATTAAAAATAAAATATTATGATGGGCAAAAGAACACAGACACTGGACAGAGGAAGATTGGAAAAAAGTGTTATGGACAGACATTTAAGTTTGTGTTCGGATCACAAGAACATTTGTGAGATGCAGAAAAAATGAAAAGATGCTGGAGGTTGACGCCATCTGTCAAGCATGGTGGAGGCAATGTGATGGTCTGGGGGTGCTTTGGTGGTGGTAAAGTGGGAGATTTGTACAGGGTAAAAGGGATCTTGAAGAAGGAAGGCTATCACTCCATTTTGCAACGCCATGCCATACCCCGTGGACTGCGCTTAATTGGAGCCAATTTCCTCCTACAACAGGACAATGACCCAAAGCACAGCTCCAGACTACGCAATAACTATTTAGGGAAGAAGCAGTCAGCTGGTATTCTGTCTATAATGGAGTGGCCAACACAGTCACCGCATCTCAACCCTATTGAGCTGTTGTGGGAGCAGCTAGACCGTATGGTACGTAAGAAGTGCCCATCAAGCCAATCCAACTTGTGGGAGGTGCTTCTGGAAGCATGGGGTGAAATCTCTTCAGATTACCTCAACAAACTGACAACTAGAATGCCAAAGGTCTGCAAGGCTGTAATTGCTGCAAATGGAGGATTCTTTGATGAAAGCAAAGTTTGAAGGACACAGTTATTATTTCAATTAAAAATCATTATTTATAACCTTGTCAACGTCTTGACTATATTTCCTATTCATTTTGCAACTCATTTCATGTATGTTTTCATGGAAAACAAGGACATTTCTAAGTGACCCCAAAACTTTTGAAGAGATAGCACACCAGTATCACCAGTAGTACATTTTAAAGTTCATTACCATAATTTCTAATCTACAATGTTTGCTTGGTTACGATAATTTCTGTTAATGCATTCAATATTATATTATTACAGGGGGCGCTGGTGAGCAGCAACATGTGAAGACGCGTTTTCTCGGTGCTCCTGTCTAGGGAGAACAATTTACAATTAATTCTTGATCAACACCTTTCCTACCGTGTTAATTTTGTATCAAACCCAGCTCACTTTTTTTCTGACATTTTATGGTGGAAATTACAAGATTATGTTATAATGCTATTATTGCATCAAATGGTTGTTTTATGCAACAGAATAAGGGTTGATAGAAGGCTCACCTGTGTGTGTTCTACTGAGGATAGGCCTCTGGGAGATAACACTGACAGGAGATTTACCATGTCTTTTGGGTGATAAAACCTAAAGAGACCGCATTCCAGAGCATGCCTTAATGTTTCTGTTCTATATGGTACCAGGGAGAGAGAGAACTGTTTTTACAGCAGATACGGTCTGCTGTGAATTATAAGTATATTTCATACAAATCTTAACCTTGTGACCCATTCTATACATCTGTTGTTCGTCATGTAGGTTGAAAGGGGTGTATCTTGGCTATAAAATACCTTTTGTACTTTTGTCTCGGGGCTCTCAACGAGTCATCTGAGGGTGATTCGTCGACCAGCCATCATTATCGTAGAGCACTCAATCGATTCACTTTATATGTGTACGTTGTATTGAACCGCTCCCTTATTATTAAGCGATTAAATATTTAGTTTAACTCTGACTTGTGTGATAAATGTGTCTATCCTCATTTGATAGTAAAGAAATTAACCACCACACATTTTGGGCTTTTTCATTGGAAAATGTTAAAAAAACAACGGCCACGAGTCACAAATGAGCAGGCCTCTACTAAAGCCTCGGGCTCACCGGACACTGACATGGACTCTGATTTCCCCCCCCCCAGACCTAGCGGCCATCATTAAGTCTGAACAGACGTGCTGGCTAAGGTGGAGTCACTATCCACTGACCTATCCTCACAAATAGCCTCTCTCGCCACCGAGGTCAACACAAAGATCGACTCTGTTAAAGAAGACTTGGCGAAACAGGACACCCGTCTGAATAGCATGGAAGGCGTCGCAAATACGTACTCCGACAAAGTGGTGACACTGGGAAAGCAAGTCACCTGGCTATCATCAGTCATGTAGAAGAGGTCAGCCTTCAACAAGGTGATGGGGCTCCTACTTCACTGTCTGGACACCAAGTTCGGTGTTCTCTACACAGCAGTGCTAAAGATCACTGCTCCCTCCGGCGAGCAGGAGACATGCGTGGACCCAACAAGGCCCAAAGCATACATCGTCGCGCACCTACATCCACAGGAGGATAGGCGACATACGACTAACTAGCCATTTTAGGCCCATACTCTGCCCCTGACCCTACACTAGCCATGCTAACGCGATTAAGGACCAACTAGTGAACTCATTTCTTGATTAGAAACGTGCCTCCACCCTGCCGCCAAAAAAGGACAATTATTCTTCCAGTAACTTAATGTTATGAACAATGATGATATGTATATGGTGACATATTCTCACAAGGACAATATAGTTTTCATCGTATTTTATTTACAGCACAATTAGCTTTTACCAACTAGCTGCGGCTGGACAGCCCCGGTGCTAGGTGGCACGGTACGAATTAGCCTAGTCACTTCCTTTTTTTATATATGCATATTGCATAAGATACATGAGAGAACTGAGGTGGTTCCCTCCAGAATCCTTTCCCTATGTTTAAACTTGATTATGTTGGCCCTGGATAGAGCTCTACTGAGGTTCATTTTAACATGGTAGTATTTTGCTCTAGTCTAGGAGAGGTAGATGCAGCCTTCCAACAAGGGGAAGGCCAGCGTAGGTTTTCTCCAGGGTATTTTTGTTGTTTTTAGCTGTTTTTTTTGTTTTCTTACACTGGCCATATGATTGTACTAACATTCATTTCTAAGTTGGGGGCTCCTGAGTGGTGCAGCGGTCTAAGGCACTGCATCTCAATGCTAGAGCTGTCACTCCAGACACCCTGGTTTATATCCAAGCTGTATCACAACCGGCTGTGATTGAGAGTCCCATACGGCGGCGCAAAATTGGCCCAGCGTCGTCCGGGTTTGGCCGTTGTAGGCCGTCATTGTAAATAAGAATTTGTTATTTAGTGACTGCTTAGTTAAATAAAGGTTAAATAAAGAAAAACTTTAAAAAACAAAACAATGAATTCCTAATTCACATACTCCAGGCTCCACTTGCTTTATCAGCTGGAACTTAAAAGGAATTAATCATGTGGTCAAGCGTAGCCGAGTTTATGCTCATTTTAAGTCCGGACATTGTTTTTCTCCAAGAGACCCATCTCCGGTCCAGCGACCTTGATAAACTAAAGAGAGGCTGGGTAGACCAAATATTTTACTCAAACTTTGGTGCTAAGGCCAGAGGGGCAGCCAGGAGCAATCCCACTGCTAAACAGTACTCCTTTTTTCTCCAGTCCACCACTCATACTCTAGGATTTACTTTTTCCTGCTGGACAATAGAATTCTTCTAATAGCCAATATTACAGCATCATTATCTCAGACCATAGCCCTGTCCTGCTAGATATCCGCTTTCCGGGCAGTACTGCATCACAACGCGTGTGACGACTTGACCCACTACTACTATCCTGGAATGCCTTTAAAAAATACATATCTTTATACATATCAACTGCACCCCTGACGTGTCTCACTCTACTGCGTGGGAGTCGTTAAGAGCATATTTAAGGGGCCAAATTATTTCATACACAGCATATGACAATAAACAGCGCACAAAACGCTTATGGGAGCTATCTCAACTCATTCTAGATGTGGACAACAGGTATGCCTCTTCTCCGACTCCTGAACTCTACAAAGAGAGACTGCTACACCAATCGGAATTTGACAATCTTTCCACTAAACAAACGGAGCAGCTTCTGTTTAAGTCGAGTCAGACATTTTATGAACACGGAGAGAAAGCTGGCAAGTTATCTCACCAGCTTCGACAATCCGCTGCTAGCAGCACCATTCCTGAAATCTGTGTTGCTTCTGATTTAACGTCTACCAATCCCAAAGAAATCAACAGTCAATTTAAGCAATTCTACTCTGCTCTTTACTTATCAGAGGCTCTTCCTGATGTAACAGTATATCTTCCGTCCCTCTCCTCGCCCCAACCTGGGCTTGAACCAGGGACCCTCTGCACACATCAACGACTGACATCCACGAAGCATCGTTACCCATCGCGCCACAAAAGCCGCGACCCTTGCAGAGTAAGGGGAACAACTACTTCAGGTCTCAGAGCGAGTGACGTAACCCGATTGAAACGCTGTTAGCGCGCACCACCGCTAACTAACTAGCCATTTCACATCGGTTACACTGACACATCTTAGATGCATGCATTTCTAGACAATCTGGACATCCCCTGTCTCAATTCAAATGAACAAACTAACACGGATGCCTGAATAAGTGATGATGAAGCTACTCTGGCGATCCAGTCCATGCAGAGCGGTAAAGCTCCTGGGCCTGATGGCTTCCCTATTAAATTTTATAAACATAAACATTCTCTTCCAGACGATCCCCTATCCTCAGCTCAATATACAATGAAATCCTTTCTAGTCAGAAACTGCCCCAGACACTTACCCAGGCGACTATTTTGGTTTTGCTTAAAAAGGACAAGAATCCCCTAGACTGTGGCTCATACAGCCCTATAAGCCTTTGTGCTGCGATAATAAAAATCTCACTAATGTCCTCTCATGCCGTTTAGAGACAGTGATGCCTCATATAATTAACTCTAAGCAAACCAGATTTATCTCAGGTAGGCAATTTTTCTATAATATGCAGCGGCTATTTAATGTTCTTTATTCTGCCCACTCAACTCTACAGCCAGAGGTCGTAATCTCTCTTGATGCTGAGAAGGCCTTCGACTGGGTTGATGGTAATATCTATTTACAGTACTAGAGAGAGTTGGGTTTGGCCCGTCATTCCTTTCCTGGATTAAGAATTTGTACTGGTCCCCAGTGGCTTCTGTTTGCAACAACAATCTTACCTCCAGCTACTTCCCTCTCCACAGGGGGGGCCAGGCAAGGTTGCTGTTTATCCCCTTTGCTATTTGATATGGCTATTGAGCCTCTTGCTATCACCCTGCACCCGGAGGAGAGGTTTTAGGGAATACTAAAGGACGACTAAAGACGATCTTATTTTATACGTCTCTAACCCTGTGGAGTCTATACCTTATCTCTAGGACATGCTACAAGGTGTTGGGACATTCTCTGGTTATGTTAAACCTAACAAAGTGTGCTCCTCCTCATTTAATCAGTTAGCAGAAGGTATTGGGTATGACAATTTCCCACTTAAGGTGGATCATCAGGTCTTTACTTATTTGGGGATAAAGGTGACGCTCATTTAAGGCTCTGTTTTATCATAACTTCAAAACACTCCTGGAGCGCACTAAGCAGGATTTCAAAGGTGGTCGTCTCTTCCCATTTCATCAGCAGGTCGCATTAATTCTGTTGATGACTGTACTACCTAGTTTGTTGTACTTAATCCAAATGATTCCCACTTTTTTGCCAAAGTCGATGTTCAAACAACTGGACAGCTACATTTCCAACTTCATTTGGAATAAGTCAAATCCACGAATGAGAATGGTGTATCTAGAGAGACCTAAGACTGCAGGCGGACTGGGCCTTCCCAATTTTTTACACTACTACTGGTCAACAAATATATCTAAATGTGTTTATTGGGTTTCTACATTTGAAAACTACGATGGTCCAACTTGGGCCATCATGGAGTTACAGTCAAGCCTTCCAACTTCTCCTGTCTCGCTCTTGTGCTCCCCACTGCCCACGAACGTAGGCACCCATGTTTTGAATCCCATTGTCAAGAACTCTCTTAAAATCTGGTTCCCATTCCGAAATCAATTTAGCCTTAAACAAGCAAGCTGCTTCTTTTTATTACATTTTTAAAAATAAATACTGGCCTTCTAGGCAGAGCTCCTCTGTCCAGTGTCTGTGTTCTTTTGCCCATCTTAATATTTTCGTTTTATTGGCCAGTCTGAGATACGGCTTTTTACATTTACATTTATGTCATTTAGCAGACGCTCTTATCCAGAGCGACTTACAAATTGCCTAGAAGGCCAGCATCCCAGAGTCGCCTCTTCACTGTTGACGCTGAGACTGGTGTTTTGCGGGTACTATTTAATGAAGCTGCCAGTTGAGGACTTGTGAGGTGTCTTTCTCAAACTAGACACACTTGCTCAGTTGTGCACCGGGGCCTCCCACTCCTCTTTCTATTCTGGTTGGAGACAGTTTGCACTGTTCTATGAAGGGAGTAGTACACAGCGTTGTACTAGATCTTCAGTTTCTTGCCAATTTCTCGCATGGAATAGCCTTCATTTCTCAGAACAAGAATAGACTGACAAGTTTCAGAAGAAAGTTCTTTGTTTCTGGCCATTTTGAGCATGTAATTGAACCCACAAATGCTGATGCTCCAGATACTCAACTAGTCTAAAGACAGCCAGTTTTATTGCTTATTTAATCAGACCAACAGTTTTCAGCTATGCTAACATAATTGCAAAAGGGTTTCCTAATGATCAATTAGCCTTTTAAAATGATAAACTTGGATTAGCTAACTCAACCATTGGAACACAGAAGTGATGGTTGCTGATAATGTACGCCTATGTAGATATTCCATAAATAAATCAGCCGTTTCCAGCTACAATAGTCATTTACAACATTAACAATGTCTACACTGTATTTCTGATCGATTTGATGTTATTTTAATGGACAAAAAATTGCTTTTGTTTCAAAAACAAGAACATTTCTAAGTGACCCCAACTTTTGAACAGTAGTGTATGTATTCAGACCCTTTACTCAGTACTTTGTTGAAGCACCTTTGGCAGCGATTACAGCCTTGCGTCTTCTTGGGTTTGACACTACAAGCTTGGCACTCCTGTATTTGGGGAGTTTCTCCCTTCTGGTCACAGATGCATAAAAAAAGGTAGGGGTACAGTATGGATCAGAAAACCAGTCAGTATCTGGTGTGACCACCATTTGCTTCATCTCCTTCGCATAGAGTTGATCAGGCTGTTGATAATGGCCTGTGGAAAGTTGTGCCACTCCTCTTCAATGGCTGTTCGAAGTTGCTGGATATTGGCGGGAAATGAAACACGCTGTCGTACATGTCGATCCAGACCATACCAAACATCCTCAATGGGTGCGACATGGGATCGTGCATTATCATGCTGACACAAGTTATGGCGGTGGATGAATGGCACGACAATGGGCCTCAGGATCTCGTCACGGTATCTCTGTGCATTCAAATTGCCATCGATAAAATGCAACTGTGTTCGTTGTCCGTAGCTTATGCCTGCCCATATAATAACCTCTGTTCACAACGCTAACATCAGCAAACCGCTCGCCCCACAAACTGTTGCCACAAAGTTGGAAGCACAGAATCCTCTAGAATGTTATTGTATGCTGTAGCGTTAAGATTTCCCTTCACTGAAACAAACATACTGCCAATGTTTGTCTATGGAGATTGCATGACTGTCTGACCGATTTTATACACCTGTCAGCAATCATAACTGGCACGCAGATCGGTAGAAATGGTAGGATAAATTGTAAGCATCCCCAAACTTAAAACTCACACGCCAACTATGGTATTTACTGTAACACCCATAAAAAAAATTGTGCAAGTGCGTGCACACACAAAGGTTCCATAGTTGTCCCCCCTGTGAAATTGAATGTCGCCGGCCCTGGGTTTCATGTGGTAGAGATGAACATCTCCATTAGAAACTTAGAAAGAGGGGAAATCTAAATATGCAACAACTAGGATGGGTTGTTAATAGGACTAGGATAATGCTTTTGGACAACAAAAGAAAGTTCATATAAAAACCAGTAGAACAGGAGAGAAAATGCTGAAAAACTTTATCGGTTTCTAGCTTAGCTGCTGCGTGCTGCTCCACTCTGTCTCTCCCTCAGCTCCACTGCTGCAGCCTGCATCTGTGAGTTGCCTAGCAATGAGTCTCCACTCTGGCTTTTCATAGCTCACTCTGACTAGAGACAGAGCCATCATTAGTTGATGTTAAGCAGGCTACTTTCTAACTCTATAAACTCACTGTACATTACTGTTTTTGGCAAAATAATAATTCCGGTTTTATGACTGAGAATTGTTTAATTCTGACACCAATTTAATTCCATGAAAGTATGCAAATTAACGTATAGACTGATAAGCATGACCTTTTACATTTATTTTTGGCGGCTAACTGACTAATGGTTAACTATTAACATCCCTAAGCTGAACAGTATGCCAGTGTAAGGGAGGACAGTAGCAGGTGGTCAGAACTATGGTTTGTAACTACTACGATTTCCCATTGTAGACAATTCAATTGCAGTAATTCCGTTATATTTTTCTGTAATTCTGTTACCGATTTGGTAACAGAATTACGAGTTTTAATCACTTAATAATTTGTCTCATCGCTGCAACTCCCCAATGGCCTTGGGAGGCGAAGGTTGAGTCATGCTCTGAAACATGACCCGCCTAACTATGCTTAACACCTGCCCGCTTAACCCGTATGCCAGCCGCAGCAATGCGTTGGAGGAAAGAATGTTCCACTGACGACTGAGGTCAGCTTGCAGGTACCCGGCCCGCCACAAGGAGTCGCTAGAGCGCGATGAACCAAGTAAAGCCCTCCCGGCCAAACCATCCCCTATCCCGGACGACGCTGGGCCAATTGTGCACCGCCCTATGCGACTCTCAATCACGGCCAGTTGTGATACAGCCCGGGATCGAACCATGGTCTTTAGTGACGCCTTAGACCGCTCTGCCACTCGGGAGGCCCTAATACCTTTGAATACTTTTCTGGTAAATGTTGTCTAAGACCCCTTTTCCATCTATTTGACCAGAAATCAAAGACTTAGCTTATTCCAATTTTTTGGGATGGAAAATGGTTGAAAAATGTATATATGCCTTCATTTAAAAAAAATATAGACTCTTCGCTTTCATTTGACGCTCAATTTGACATGCGCTTCACATGTTGGTGCTCATGGGTCCTTTTAGATGGAAATGCCCCCATTTTACTTTCTATCATTTGGTGTATTTTTCAGAGAGTATGCGACACCAATAGAAACTCATTTTTCATAAGGCTTAGGCCTATGCTAGTTCCAATCTTAGTTCCAATGTATTTTTGGAAATGTTCAGACATGGGCTTCATAAACTGATTACTTGGGTAGCTACACTGTCATGACTTTGTAACAACTACAGTCCATTGTCTTTTTCAGCAACAGAATCTCAGATGCCCGCTTTTACGGAGCAGCACAATAGAATAACATCACCAGATAAATGCTTGTTTATGATAACCTGTCTAGTGTATTACCACAGCTTGTTACAGAGCTTGCTCCTGCGCATTTGGGTATTGACATGAATACAAATGCTCAAAGAGAGATGTAGTGCGTTAACTCGTTTGTCACCGTGTCGACAGTATTAATGCATTTGCCTCAGACTTGATGAAGGCTTTTTCCCTCAGTGGAGCTCACTTTTTAATGTGCTTGAGTGCAGTTGTCACATCACAGTAAACAATGCCACGCTAAGGCACTCTGTGCACGATTGATAGGCCTACAGATAATACTGTAAAGGAAGATGTTTCGGGCCAGTGGCAGAAAATGCTAAACCTATGGTGGAAAAGAACCAGGAGAGGTGAGGTTTAGGGTGGTTGGTGATGGCTCGGTGTGGGGAGGAAAAGTTAATTCCCCATGCATTAGCCTATGTGCGCACACACACACACACACACACACACACACACACACACACACACAGTGTGTTACCTTGACATACCATCAGCCAGCTCCGGTACCTCGGGCTATACCTCAAGCTCTATAACCTCTGTCTCACCTTTCTTATTCTGACTCTTTCTTTGATACTGCATTCACGCTCTCTCCTCGCTCTGTAGTCTTGTCATGGCTGAATGGAGAAAACGCATGGGGAAATTTACAGTGAGAAACTAGACTTTTGCTTCCCAGATACCAGGTAATGTGGTGGTAATAGTATCCTAATGGGTTTACAGATCTATACTGTTTGACCGTATTGTCTAGTAGTGATGAGGGGAAAACATCTATGCAGTTACATATCGCATTATTCTAATTATCATTTTTTGCTACTTAAGGTAGCGTTAGCTAGAGTTAGTCGGCTGTACCTGTGCCAAAACTCTGGTATTTTTCATCCTATAGCTTGTTCTCCATCTTATTTTTAAATAGTGAGCCAACATATTTATTTCCCTGACTGATCAAAACTCGTTTACTCATGCTCTCTCTCTCTGCAGCAGACATAAAGTGAGCAATATACAGTTGAAGTCGGAAGTTTACAAACACTTAGGTTGGAGTCATTAAAACTCGTTTTTCAACCACTCCACAAATTTCTTTTTAACAAACTTTAGTTTTAGCAAGTCGGTTAGGACATCTACTTTGTGCATGACACAAGTCATTTTTCCAATAATTGTTTACAGACAGATTATTTCACTTATAATTCACTGAATCACAATTCCAGTGGGTCAGAAGTTGCCTGTGCCTTTAAACAGCTTAGAAAAATCCAGAAAAGGATGTCATGGCTTTAGAAGCTTCTGATATTCTAATTGACATAATTTGAGTCAATTGGAGGTGTACCTGTGGATGTATTTCAAGGCCTACCTTCAAACTCAGTGCCTCTTTGCTTGATATCATGGGGAAATCAAAAGAAATCAGAAAAAAATTGTAGACCTCCACAAATCTGATTCATCCTTGGGAGCAATTTTCAAATGCCTGAAGATACCACGTTCATCTGTACAAACAATAGTACGCAAGTATAAACACCATGGGATCACGCAGCCGTCACATCGCTCAGGAAGGAGACGTGTTCTTTGGTGCAAAAAGTGCAAATCAATCCCAGGACAACAGCAAAGGACCTACATCCACAGTAAAACGAGTCCAATATCGACATAACCTGAAAGGCCGC
Organism: Salmo trutta; assembly: GCF_901001165.1. Taxonomy (NCBI): domain Eukaryota; kingdom Metazoa; phylum Chordata; class Actinopteri; order Salmoniformes; family Salmonidae; genus Salmo; species Salmo trutta. Next base: position 46,090,493 of record NC_042973.1, read on the forward strand.
TCAGCAAGGAAGAAGCCACTGCTCTAAAACCTGCCATAAAAAAGCCAGACTAGGGTTTACAACTGCACATGGGGACAAAGACCGTACTTTTTGGAGAAATGTCCTCTGGTCTGATGAAACAAAAATAGAACTGTTGGCCATAATGACCATCGTTATGTTTGGAGAAAAAAGGGGGAGGCTTGCAAGCCGAAGAACACCATCCCAACTGTGAAACACTGGGGTGGCAGCATCATGTTGTGGGGGTGCTTTGCTGCAGGAGGGACTGGTGCACTTCACAAAATAGATGTCATCATGAGGGAGGAAAATGATGTGGATATATTGAAGCAACACCTCAAGACATCAGTCAGGAAGTTAAAGCTTGGTCGCAAATGGGTCTTCCAAATGGACAATGACCCCAAGCACACTTCCAAAGTTGTGGCAAGATGGCTTAAGGACAACAAAGTCAAGGTATTGGAGTGCCCATCACAAAGCCCTGACCTCATCCTATAGAAAATTTGTGGACAGCACTGAAAAAGCGTGTGCGAGCAAGGAGGCCTACAAACCTGACTCAGTTACACCAGCTCTGTCAGGAGGAATGGGCCAAATTCACCCAACTTATTGTGGGAAGCTTGTGGAAGGCTTTCCAAAACGTTTGACGCAAGTTAAACAATTTAAAGGCAATGCTACCAAATCCTAATTGAGTGTAAGTAGACTTCTGACCCACTGTGAATGTGATGAAAGAAATAAAAGCTGAAATAAATCATTCTCTCTGCTATTATTCTGACATTTCACATTGTTAAAAAAAAGCGGTGATCCTAACTGACCTAAGACAGGGACATTTTACTAGGATTAAATGTCAGGAATTGTTAAAAACTGAGTTTAAATGTATTTGGCTAAGGTGTATGTAAACTTCCAACTTCAACTCTATTTGGAACATCAAATTGCAAATAAAATCCCAGTATCGATTCGCAATACATATAGAATTGTGAGAATTGCAATACATATCGCATTGGCACGTCAGTATCGTGATAGTATCGTGAGGTCCCTGGCAATTCCCAGCCCTATTGGCTAGGGCTTGATATGAATCAATGAAAGGTTGTCAGTTACCATGAACACAACTCTGCAAGAAGTCAGCACAGGAGGAAAGCCTGCATAATGCAGCACAGCTGCTCTGTGCCACCCTCACACCTCACTGAAGCGCTCTATAGGCCTTATGTGATTCAATTTGTTTTGATATGGATTATGTACTCTATTAATGTGCAGGAATGGCAATATGTTCATGTCAGGATGGATTGTTATGCTACAATGGATTTTCTGCCAACCATGCTGGAGTGCCTCTCCCTCTAGCACATGGTAACTGATGTCTTACAATATCCTATGGTGGGTTCGGAAAATAGATTACTGTGTTTAATAGGACGTAAACGAAAATATACCGGGGTGCGGAAATCGTTCATTTGTTTAGGGTAGATGCTGTAGGGCTCTGTGCTCTGTGGGCAGGCTACATAATGTGTGTAGGCTACATACTCACTGGGCACCCCACATCATTTCATTGTGGGAATTGGGTACTCTTTTTGCTCATCCATATATCGTCCATATATTTATAGATTCTTATTTCATTCCTTACTGAGATTTGTGTCTATTAGGTATTTGTTGTGGAATTGTTAGATATTACTTGATAGATATTGCTGCACTGTCAGAACTAGAAGCACACACCTTTTGCTACACTCGCAATAACGTCTGCTAACCGTGTGTGTGTGACCAATTTAAAATTTCATTTGATATTTGGTTGATCAATGAGATTACAACATAATTTTAACCTAGTCAAAAAAACTGCCAAAATGTTGTTGAATTCTCAATGTGTTATCACTATGCTTTCAACCATCTAAAAGTACAACCAAATTCCAATAGAACATCAACGTCTGATTTTTGGTTTAGATGTCACCTACAGTTGAAGTCGGAAGTTTACATACACTTAGGTTGGAGTCATTAAAAGTTTTTCAACCCCTCCACAAATTTTTTGTTAACAAACTATTGTTCTGGCAAGTCGGTTAGGACATCTACTTTGTGCATGAGACAAGTAATTTTTCCAAAAATTATTTGCAGATAGATTATTTCATAATTCACTGTATAACAATTCCAGTGGGTCAGAAGTTAACATACACTATGTTGACTGTGCCTTTGAACAGCTTGGAAAATTCCAGAAAATGATGTCATGGCTTTTGAAGCTTCTGATAAGCTAATTGACATCATTTGAGTCAATTGGAGGTGTACCTGTGGATGTATTTTAAGGCCTACCTTCAAACTCAGTGCCTCTTTGCTTGACATCATGGGAAAATCAAAAGAAATCAGCTAAGACCTCAGAAAATAATTGTAGACCTCCACAAGTTTGGTTCATCCTTGGGAGCAATTTCCAAACGCCTGAAGGTACCACATTCATCTGTACAAACAATAGTACGCAAGTATAAACACCATGGGACCACGCAGCCGTCATACCACTCAGGAAGGAGACGTGTTCTGTCTCCTAGAGATGAACGTACTCTGGAGCAAAAAGTGTAAATCAATCCCAGAACAACAGCAAAGAACCTTGTGACGATGCTGGAGGAAACGGGTACAAAAGTATCTACAGTGGGGAGAACAAGTATTTGATACACTGCCGATTTTGCAGGTTTTCCTACTTACAAAGCATGTAGAGGTCTGTAATTTTTATCATAGGTACACTTCAACTGTGAGAGACGGAATCCAAAACAAAAATACAGAAAATCACATTGTATGATCTTTAAGTAATTCATTTGCATTTTTATTGCGTGACATAAGTATTCGATCACCTACCAACCAGTAAGAATTCCAGCTCTCACAGACCTGTTATTTTTTCTTTAAGAAGCCCTCCTGTTCTCCACTCATTACCTGTATTAACTGCACCTGTTTGAACTCGTTACCTGTATAAAAGACACCTGTCCACACACTCAATCAAACAGACTCCAACCTCTCCACAATGGCCAAGACCAGAGAGCTGTGTAAGGACATCAGGGATAAAATTGTAGACCTGCACAAGGCTGGGATGGGCTACAGAACAATAGGCCCAGCAGCTTGGTGAGAAGGCAACAACTGTTGGCGCAATTATTAGAAAATGGAAGTTCAAGATGACGGTCAATCACCCTCAGTCTGGGGCTCCATGCAAGATCTCACCTCGTGGGGCATCAATGATCATGAGGAAGGTGAGGGATCAGCCCAGAACTACACGGCAGGACCTGGTCAATGACCTGAAGAGAGCTGGGACCACAGTCTCAAAGAAAACCAATAGTAACACACTACGCCGTCATGGATTAAAATCCTGCAGCGCACGCAGTGTCCCCCTGCTCAAGCCAGCGCATGTCCAGGCCCGTCTGAAGTTTGCCAATGACCATCTGGATGATCCAGAGGAGGAATGGGAGAAGGTCATGTGGTCTGATGAGACAAAAATATAGCTTTTTGGTCTAAACTCCACTCGCCGTGTTTGGAGGAAGAAGAAGGGTGAGTACAACCCCAAGAACACCATCCCAACCATGAAGCATGGAGGTGGAAACATCATTCTTTGGGGATGCTTTTCTGCAAAGGGGACAGGACGACTGCGCCGTATTGAGGGGAGGATGGATGGGGCCATGTATCGTGAGATCTTGGCCAACAACCTCCTTCCCTCAGTAAGAGCATTGAAGATGGGTCGTGGCTGGGTCTTCCAGCATGACAACGACCCGAAACACACAGCCAGGGCAACTAAGGAGTGGCTCCGTAAGAAGCATCTCAAGGTCCTGGGGTGGCCTAGCCAGTCTCCAGACCTGAACCCAATAGAAAATCTTTGGAGGGAGCTGAAAGTCCGTATTGCCCAGCGACAGCCCCGAAACCTGAAGGATCTGGAGAAGGTATGTATGGAGGAGTGGGCCAAAATCCCTGCTGCAGTGTGTGCAAACCTGGTCAAGAACTACAGGAAACGTATGATCTCTGTAATTGCAAACAAAGGTTTCTGTACCAAATATTAAGTTCTGCTTTTCTGATGTATCAAATACTTATGTCATGCAATAAAATGCTAATTAATTACTTAATCATACAATGTGATTTTCTGGATTTTTGTTTTAGATTCCGTCTCTCACAGTTGAAGTGTACCTATGATAAAAATTACAGACCTCTACATGCTTTGTAAGTAGGAAAACCTGCAAAATCGGCAGTGTATCAAATACTTGTTCTCCCCACTGTATATCCACAGTAAAACGAGTCCAATATCGACATAACCTGAAAGGCCACTGAGCAAGGAAGAAGCCACTACTCCAAAACCTCCATACAAAAGCCAGACTACGGTTTACAACTGCACATGGGGACAAAGATTGTACTTTTTGGAGAAATGTCCTCTGGTCTGATGAAACAAAAATAGAACTGTTTGGCCATAATGACCATCGTTATGTTTGGAGGAAAAAGGGGGAGGCTTGCAAGCCGAAGAACACCATTCCAAACATGAAGCACGGGGGTGGCAGTATCATGTTGTGGGGGTGCTTTGCTGCAGGTGGGACTGGTGCACTTTACAAAATAGATGGCATCATGATGGAGGAAAATTATGTGGATATATTGAAGCAACATCTCAAGACATCAGTCAGGAAGTTAAATCTTGGTTGCAAATGGGTCTTCCAAATGGACAATGACCCCAAGCATACTTCCATAGTTGTGGCAAGATGGCTTAAGGACAACAAAGTCAAGGTATTGGAGTGGCCATCACAAAGCCCTGACCTCAATCCCATAGAAAATGTGTGGGCAGAACTGAAAAAGCGTGTGCAGGCAAGGAGGCCTACAAATCTGACTCAGTTTCACCAGCTCTGTCAGGTGGAATGGGCCAAAATTCACCCAACTTATTGTGGGAAGCTTGTGGAAGGCTACCCAAAACGTTTGACCCAAGTGAAACAATTTAAAGGCAATGCTACCAAATCCTAATTGAGTGTAAGTAAACTTCTGACCCACTGTGAATGTGATGAAAGAAATAAAAGCTGAAATGAATGATTCTCTCTACTATTATTCAGACATTTCACATTGTTAAAATAAAGTGGTGATCCTAGCTGACCTAAGACAGGGAATTTTTTACTAGGATTAAATGTCAGGAATAGTGAAAAACTGAGTTTAAATGTATTTGGCTAAGGTGTATGTAAACTTTCAACTCAACTGTAAAAGAGTTATCACTGTGCGTGCGGTTAACCGTCTAAAAGGACACAAGTTCAAATGGGAAAACAATGTCAGATATTGTTTTATTTGTACACCAACTTAATTGCTTTATCACTGTGCTTCATCTAATAGCAGAACCAAATGACCTGGATTGCAGTTGAGATTACATTAAAGTACATGGTGCAAGTACATGGTCAATGCCTTTGCAGATTATTATAGCGTTTGTGAAGATTTCCACAGACCTGCGACCTTTGCATGTTATCTTGAACATGCACGCTTTCTATGAATACATAAGAATACATTTGTTACAGTAACCTCAATGTGGCCATGATGTGTTACTCATTTTAAGGTCAAATAAATACTGTAACATTAGTTTGTAAGATAGCCTTAAAGGAAAGGTTCACCCATTTTTGAATGTTATATTGTTTTTGTGCATCTCTGAGTGATGTTCTATCGATTCCCTGTGCCATTTCATGTTTTCACGTTTATCTTAGATATTGGGTTTCAAACAGGCAGAAATCCGGACGGTATGACGTAGTACTGTGATAAAGGCGCTCTCACTACACTGGAAGTTAATAGGAATATGACTTTTAGATCGCAAAAACATCTATTATACATGTCAGATTTCAATACTGGCTGATGTCATAACTCGGGATGATGTCTTCTCTCGATTGAGCCATTGGTCAAATTTTTGCGATATCCCTACCTCTAGAAATGTGTAATTTAACGAAGGCTCTAGCAAATTTTTCCTATTTGTCTGCCTCTTTAGTCCAGGGTGCATTGCATGGTGCCGTTGCCAGAGATATTCTAGAAAGGAGATAGGAATCCAATGAATAAAGGAATGTGTAACGCCCCACCCAGCAGACTGTCGATCTATCGCGTTCACTTTGTCATGCTGCGTCACATGGTTGCAAAGCTAATCGTCACGCAATATCTTCTCAAAGTCAGTGTATATGTCGACGTGCCTATTTTCCTCGAAAGTATGTAATGTCACGATTCCTAAACTTTACGATACTACAGATAGCAACTTAATTATCTCACATCTTGGAAAATATTTGCACTTCTTCTTGACAAAATTGATGCTAATGTTGGGATTTTGACCTAGCGCCCAATAGACTCCCCTTCACTCCTTGAAGGAGAGCGCACCTTGTCCCAGAGTTGCCCAGAATGCATTGCCCATTGACGTAGCATGGACAACGTTTCCCATCTCCTCAAAAGTCTATCTGCCATTGTGAATGTTAGACTACTCTGAGGCACATCAATCTGCATTTTGAATATGGTGACGTTGTAGACTGTAGTGCAGTTTGTTTAGGCAATTTTACAGCTAAGTAGCTAAATTACTTGCTGATGTTGTCTTTGGTATTATTGTGTATACCTACATTTGCTAGCTAGCCAGCCCATAGAGAGAGCATTGCATTGTGGATTTTGTAGATGACTTAAGCTACAACAGATATTCCGAACGATTTTGTAGACTATTTTTTGTATTACAAAGGTAATATTGAGTTTGGTTGTATTTGGTTGACAACTCAACCAAATATCAACATTTAAAGGAGATGGATCTACTGCATGGATAGTTCCATCTGAGCCACAGGCTTCATCACATTCTTTAACTTTTTATTTTTGGTTGAGATGGAGAATTGAATCGAACATTTTTACTGTATTGTAAAAGGGATATTGAATATTGTTTGATTGTCAACGCAACCAAATATCAATGTTTGAAGGAGATGTATCTTCTGCTTGGATAGTTCCATCTGTGCCAGGATATAATTCAGTTTGTCTACAAATTAATAATTCACATGTTGGATTCACGTCTCCATTTCAACCAAGCATCTAAGTTAAAGATTGTGAATTAATCAAATCAAACTTTAAATGAACATTAAATACAGTCCTATTCTTTAACTTAGATTTTTCTTTGAAATGGAGATGTGAATCCAACATATTTGGTATTAACTTGTAAATTCCATTTAAAATCAACCAAATCAACCAAAGGTTGGAATCCTAGGCCGATAGTGACTGTTTATATCATATTTTATGTAAGGTTTGTCTGTTGAAACTTGGTTATCATGATGACAAACTCCTGTGGTTGAAATTTCACAAAACAGTTTTGTAAAATTGATTACGTATTTTCCACGTAAATTTCTAAATTATGTTGAAACAACGTTGATTTAACCAATGTGTGCCAATGTGTGCCAAGTGTGTGTGTGTGTGTGTGTGTGTGTGTGTGTGTGTGTGTTTCCTCAGCCCTGTGTGAGTGCTATGGGTGCAGGTTCACTCCACCTGCTCTCTGCTTGGCCTTTTTAAAGCTGCAATATGTGACTTTTTGGGCGCCCTGACCAAATTCACATAGAAATATGAGTTACAGATCTGTCATTCTCATTGACAGCAGGTCTAAGACGCTGTAGATCTGTTCTATGTACACTATTTCTATGCTTTCATTCTTAAGTTTTGTTTTTGCGTCTTAAACTTTCGGTTTTGTACACCAGCTTCAAACAGCTGAAAATACAATAGGTTTGGTTATGGGAAATATATTTCACAGCAGTTTAGATGGTACAATTATTCTCTACACCATAGTTTCTTGTTTTATCACAAACTGAAATTAGGCAAACTATTAGAATTTTAGCAACCAGGAAATGGCGTAGAGATTTCTGCATAGCACATCTTTAATTAGCTTCATTACAGCAGGTTGACTCGGGCTGGAGCAGAGCAGTCATGGGGCCAGAGGCTGAGAGGATGTGTGATGCGGGTTGGCCTTAATTGGCTAGGCGGTTGTGTCCTTGGGCGGATCTTGTTCTGTCCTGGTCTTCTTATGTCCTGTTCTCCTCTGTTGAAAGGCTTCTATTCTTTTACTTCTAACTCAGTCACATTCATTAACACTGTTTAGGATACTTATTGCACATTCAACCAACTAGCCCAAAAGGTTGATGCAACACTAATGCAGGAAGTTGAAATAACAAGGAAAGTATATTGAAACAATATTGTTGACAATTTTTACCAGCCATTGGAAAACAATATTTGCACGGAGGGTTGTTGTTTCAAAGCAATAGCTACTAGTGTTGTCATGATACCAGCATTTTGATTTCGAAACCGATACCAGATTTAGTGTATTTGTCCATGTAGTGACACCCTATGTTTGACTAAAATCAACAATATATAGGCTACTTTGCCTACAAATTACTAAAGAGTGAGCCAGAGATTAATATATCTTAACCGGAAGAAGAAGAACTGATTCCTACCCGACCCTCCTTCTTCCGCTGCCTGCTGCTGCTGGCTTTCACAGATTCTGCCGTTATGCTCCTGAAGTTGCCGGTAATAGGCTACACCAGCTTTCGGCAACCTTTTCCATTTGGAGTGCCAAGTAATCGTATCATTTCTTTCTACTGATCTGCATGCCAGTTATGATTTTCATATGCACATTTTGTGGAACAGGTTCATTTAATTTATAAGAAAGTCTTTAATAAAGTGGTTAATCAAAATTATATCTAATTGAAAATGATACTTTTAGATTTGTAACTTCTATTGCCTTTGGCCAATATGTAAAAATAGCCTACATAAAGCCAACAAATAATAATATTTTAGCCCACAGGTAGAATATAGCCAGATTAAAAAAGATATATGGATATCATAAGGTGAATGCACCAATTTGTAAGTCGCTCTGGATAAGAGCGTCTGCTAAATGACTTAAATGTAATGTAAATGTAATATATATATATATATATATATATATATATATATATATATATATATATATATATATATATATATATATATATATATATATATATATATATATGCATGGCCTGTCTGCAAGGAACTTGAAACAGTGTATCAACTATGAACTTGGGTACAGCTTGAAGCTGGTGCTAGCAAACTTGCAACATTGTATAAAATATTCTGGGCCCTCCAGAGTTTCTGTGCCAGTGAGCTCCAGACAGACAGAAACAGCTGTAATCTATTTGCGCAAGGGATGAGAAGTAATCAGGTAGGCCTTTTTTCCACCAGATCAGAGCATGACATTTTTTCTCCTTTCATGCTGAGCGGTTATTGAAAGGGAGAGAGATGGAAAGATTTTTCAAATAGGCTACGTTAAGGAACTATTGTCATTCTCAATGGATGTAAAAACAGACTTTGTTTACTTGCTTTTTGAGGCGAATAAAAATGTACTTTGAGAAGCTCCACAGTGATGCTGATTTAAGACAATCAGAAATCGTATCAGATCCCCAAATGGGAACATTCATAAGCCTACATTTGCGCACAGGCCAGGTAGCCTAATCAGGTACGCCGTGTCCTTACTCATAAATGGAATGAGATAAACCAAACTTAGGTTGTGCGCTCTAAAAACGTGTCTGCTCCTACAATGAGAACGGTAAGACTATAATAAAAATATATTGAAATGCATTAACATAAATGACCATAACCAAACAAACATTGTAGATGACAAATTATGGTAATTAACGCTAAATGTACTACTGGTGATATTGGTGTGTCATCCCTGTGGCCTCCGCAATGGATTAGTCCAATCAGACAGGCGTGAATCAGACGGATGTTTCATGTGCCAAATATATTTTTTATATATTTGCCACTGCTAGACTAAGAATATCTCAGTTGACCAACAGCCTATCGACCAGTCGACTAAATGGGGTCAGCCCTAAGTTCAATATCATTACATTACACATTTTTTATGTCAACATTTTTCAGAGACAGCCATGTATGCATTAATTAATAAATTATACAATCAACTTGGATTTGGTTAAAACAATCTAACTCCATAACAACATAATGGTAATAATTTATTTGAAACGTAAATCTCTATTGATAAACTGGGTAAATTAAGATGTAGCCTAGGTCTATTCACAATACAGGTGAATGCATATGCAATAGGAGTGTGCATGCATTGAGTTATTGAACTTCCTTTGGCTGATTGCATGGGGCTACAGATGACAGACAATCAGTTTCCATTCCATTTCGGACTTATTTAATTGTACTTATCAACAACATTTGCATAGAAGTAGCTTCTTTTTATAAGAATGTGTCTTTTAACCAGTAATAACATCATTCACGAGAGAAGAGGGGGTGGCCCGTCGGAGCACAGTCAATTCGATGACACAATAGATCATCTTTGGGAGAGATGTGGGATTTAATTGAGTTTTTTGTATCAATCAGCATATTTTGCGTAATGGTTTGCATATTACCATAAACAAAGTCCTAGAGTAGTGAGTTGATGTTAGCTTCAGCTGTCAGCTAGCAACAAAAGTTAGCCTGCAAAGTTGGAAGCTACCGGTATCTTTTTGCATTGTGAAGTCTTCTAGCTTGTATGGACATTGTTTTGCGAACAGTAACAGTTTTAAAATTTCTACATGCCGTGTCGGATTCAAATGTGTTATCTTCTGTGCAGCATGAGTGGGGAGCTAACATGACGCAGCCCAGACTCCCAGTGCAGGCTAGCAATGGGTAAGTGGAGCAGGTACGGTGCACGCTATAGTAAGGGATCGGTTGCGCTGACTGACAGGCTTGATCTGTGAGACACATTGACAGAAGTACAGAAAGTAACAAAAAAAAAAGTGTGTGTGTGTGTGTGTGTGTGTGTGTGTGTGTGTGTGTGTGTGTGTGTGTGTGTGTATATATATATATATATATATATATATATATATATATATATATATATATATATATATATATATATATATATATATATATATATATAGTACCCGAGACATTATTCATGTTCTAGTATCGAAAAAGTACCGAAGTTTCGGTATAGCGTGCAACACTAAGGATAGGTAAGGACATGCTATAGTACCACCAAGGAATATTTGATGCGCCTCTGAAGCATAAACTTTTTAAAGTATCTCACGATCACAATCAGTAACAACAAAGTTTGAGTATCTGCCTGATGGTTGTGTTATTTAAAGCCACTGATGCATTAGCCTGTCTTTGGTCTTTGGTCTGTCACTCTGTTATTTCACACTTGTCTTGCTGTCCTGCTGTCGTTTTTGAGAACAGAGGGCAGAGAAGGATGAGAAATGCCTGCATGCAATATGTGCTCTCTGTTTGAGTGAGAAATTACAGAAATTACATTCTGTTCTTGCCAATACAAACTCCCTACTATCTGATTCTCCATTGGCTGTTGCATGCTGAGTTCTTATGGCTGTGTTCCAATTCTGATGGCTGAACTGTGTTCTCCTGTCCCTAGGTGATGGCTCAGCAGGCCGGGGCTGGGCGCAGGTATATCCGGGCGTTTGTGAGCGGCTTTTTCGTAGCAGTGCCCGTAACTGTCACTGTTCTGGACCGCTTTGCCTATGTAGCACGAGTAGAAGGAGCCTCAATGCAGGTGAGACATGCTTTTTCGCCTTCTTCATCAATTCCTACTGATCTTGTTGTACTTTTTCAAAGCCCCACTGTCCTTTTGTAACAGAGTTAATTGCATCTAGGTATCTACTGTATCATATTGTAAAGTGAGGAAGAGGTTCTATTGAATGGAATAAATTGGCCTTACCTCACCCCACCCTTCAAATGCCACAGAAGACATTTAGCCTTACTCAGATTCAGAAGCCGCACAATACAACAGAAGGCATACTTCATTGCCTGGGTTGACACTTGGCGTGATGAAATGCCTCTCACAGCTTTGCTCACATTAAGAAAACATACATAAACACTTGTTTTAAACCTCTATATTTAATGCACGTTCATCTTTCATTCTGCTGTCAAACAGACTTAATCTGGTATACATCTGTAGCTATATAGGCATCAAGGTAAGTCAGTCGGGCAACTGAGACCCATTGGTTTCGCCTCATTGGCTGGGGCTTGTCCTCCCTGTTGACAGTGTTGGATGGCAGTTTAGCTTCTTGTGAATGGTTGACTAGAGAATCTATACAGCGTGATATAGTTTCTTTGTACCGTCCCATGTGACGTAATTAGCATCCAAGTATATTTACATGGTTTTCTAAGTAAGTAAGAAAGAAATGTAAGAACAAATGTTTGTCTGAAGAAGATCGTTATTGATCTCCCTCCTTTCTTCCCATACTACTAATTAGTAAGTCAATACGTTCAGATACTGAAGGCTGTTTACATTGTTGGAGTTGTTAGGATTTCGCTATGTTCGAGTTGTGTAGACAGACAGTTGCCTCACTTTGCCTCTCATCCTACAAGACCGTGGTAGTTTAAACAAGAATCCTTTCAAAACCCCTGCGTTGTCTTGCATAAGGCTGCAGTGCTCACAAGATTCTCTGGTCAACAATTCAATCTTATTTGATCTAACTTTCCTTGTCTCCTGTGTTGTTGTTTTTTCTCGGTTTTTATTAATTCTAGGGTGCTTTCAAGCTGGAAAGATAGACGTCTTTGAAACAATACAGCATGTAATATGGTAAAATATGACTGAAAGTGAAAATGATAACGTATCCAACTGTAACAGATACATTCTGCGGCTGGCAGCACTCGTATGGGATATTTATTTTCAGCAGACGGATAAGAGATATTCTGTCAATTACCCCGGCAAGCGTGAAATGTCCTGTGCACATCCTGTTTAATGAATCATTCTTCCTGTGTCATGTCACCCGCTGCTTGGAGTGGGGCTTCGTCACACACTAGCTCTTCGATAAAGTGACACAAACTAAGTTGTAAGAATGAATTATTTCTGTGGGGGGATTTCACAGACTATAGGCGTACTACACTGTATACGATAGAGTTAGTCATGGTTGTTGAGAAACCCTCTTGTGTTTCCCATTGAGCTTGAAATTGTTAATTTTGTGGATTCACTGGGTAAAGAGAAAATTATACTGGGTCATGTTCACAAGGTACAAAACTGAGGGAAACTGGAAAGTACTAAACTTGTCCAACCCTGACGTACTCTGTAAGGTACTGTAGGAGTTATGTGCATCATCTTGTTTGTGTTGTTGTTTAGATTATTGACCTCTGTACTGACCCTTGCCCCGAGACATGACTGTAGACTTCTATGGCGTCAGACTCTATAGTTAATTAGCCTACAGCCACAGCTCAGGGCAAGCATTCCACTCCAATAGATTTTAAAGGTATGACGTATGTTTCACCCATATCTGTCGGTGTGAATCTGTAGGCACAGGAAGACATACAAATTTATATATAAAATGGCGCCGGAAGAAATGGCAGCAGTTTAACAGGCGCCCAACTAATTGTGCTATTATGTGGGTTTTTTTGCGTTATTTGTAACTTATTTTGAACAAAATGTTTCTGCAACTGTATCTTACGGCAAAAAAGAGCTTCTGGATATCAGGACAGCGATCACTCACCTCGGATTAGACAAAGATTTTTTCTTCAACAAGCAGGACGCACAGGACATTCTCCGAACACCCGACAAGACCAACATCCCCGTTATTTGCAAGAGGAAGAGACGCAGGTACAGAGGACACAGAGCGGGCTGCCTCGTTAGGATCTGCAGAAGGCGAGTGGGAAAGCTGCCGTTGCACGTTGGCGAGTAATATTGACGGTAATTATTGGACAATAAATTAGACGAGATACGATCACGAATATCCTACCAATGGGACATCACAAACTGTAATATCCTACCAACGGGACATCAAAAACTGTAATATCCTACCAACGGGACATCACAAACTGTAATATCCTACCAACGGGACATCAAAAACTGTAATATCCTACCAACGGGACATCACAAACTGTCATATCCTATGTTTCACGGAATCGTGGCTGAATGACGACATGGATATTCAGCTAGCGGGATATACGCTGCACCGGCAAGATAGAACAGCACACTCTGGTAAGACGAGGGGGGGCGGTCAGTGCATATTTGTAAACAACAGCTGGTGCACGAAATCTAAGGAAGTCTCTAGATTTTGCTTGCCTGAAGTAGAGTATATTGTGATAAATTGCAGACCACACTACTTGCCTGGAGAGTTTTCAGCTATACTTTTTGTGGCTGTTTATTTACCACCACAGACGGATGCTGGCACTAAGACTGCACTCAGTCAGCTGTATAAGGAAATAAGCAAACAAGAAAACGCTCACCCAGAGGCGGCGCTCCTAGTGGCCAGATACTTTAATGCAGGGAAACTTAAATAAGTTCTACCAAATTTCTATCAACATGTTAAATGTGCAACCAGAGAGAAACAAATTCTAGATCACCTGTACTCCACACACACAGAGACGCGTACAAAACTCTCCCTCGCCCTCCATTTGGTAAATCCGACCACAATTCTATCCTCCTGATTCCTGCATACAAGCAAAAATTAAAGCAGGAAGCACCAGTGACTCGGTCTATAAAAAAGTGGTCAGATGAAGCAGATGCTAAGCTACAGGACTGTTTTGCTATCACAGACTGGAACATGTTCCGGGATTCTTCCGATGGCATTGAGGAGTACACCACATCAGTCACTGGCTATATCAATAAGTGCATCGAGGACATCGTCCCCACAGTGACTGTACGTACATACCCCAACCAGAAGCCATGGATTACAGGCAACATTCGCACTGAGCTAAAGGGTAGAGTTGCTGCTTTCAAGGTGCGGGACTCTAACCCGGAAGCTTACAAGAAATCCCGCTATGCCCTCCGACGAACCATCAAACAGGCAAAGCGTCAATACAGGGCTAAGATTGAATCGTACTACACCGGCTCCGACGCTCGTCTTATGTCGCAGGGCTTGCAAACTATTACAGACTACAAAGGGAAGCACAGCCACGAGCTGCCAAGTGACACGAGCCTACCAGACGAGCTAAATCACTTCTATGCTCGCTTCGAGGCAAGCAACACTGAGGCATGCATGAGAGCATCAGCTGTTCCGGACGACTGTGTGATCACGCTCTCCGTAGCCGACGTGAGTAAGACCTTTAAACAGGTCAACATTCACAAGGCTGCGGGGCCAGACGGATTACCAGGACGTGTGCACCTGGTATGTGCTGACCAACTGACAGGTGTCTTCACTGATACTTTCAACATGTCCCTGATTGAGTCTGTAATACCAACATGTTTCAAGCAGACCACCATAGTCCCTGTGCCCAAGAACACAAAGGCAACCTGCCTAAATGACTACAGACCCGTAGCACTCCGGTCCGTAGCCATGAAGTGTTTTGGAAGGCTGGTAAGGCCTTACATCAACACCATTATCCCAGAAACCCTAGACCCACTCCAATTTGTATACCGCCCAAACAGATCCACAGATGATGCAATCTCTATTGCACTCCACACTGCCCTTTCCCACCTGGACAAAAGGAACACCTATGTGAGAATGCTATTCATTGACTACAGCTCAGCATTCAACACCATATTACCCTCAAAGCTCATCACTAAGCTAAGGATCCTGGGACGAAACACCTCCCTCTGTAACTGGATCCTGGACTTCCTGACGGGCCGCCCCCAGGTGGTAAGGGTAGGTAGCAACACATCTGCCATGCTGATCCTCAACACTGGAGCCCCCCCCAGGGATGCGTGCTCAGTCCCCTCCTGTACTCCCTGTTCACACACGACTGCATGGCCAGGTACGACTCCAACCACATCATTAAGTTTGCAGACGACACAACAGTGGTAGGCCTGATCACCGACAATGACGAGACAGCCTACAGGGAGGATGTCAGGGACCTGGCCGGGTGGTGCCAGAATAACAACCTATCCGTCAACGTAACCAAGACAAAGGAGATGATTGTGGACTACAGGAAAAGGAGGACCGAGCACTCCCCCATTCTCATCAACGGGGCTGTAGTGGAGCAGGTTGAGAGCTTCAAGTTCCTTGGTGTCCCCATCACCACCAAACTAGAATGGTCCAAACACACCAAGACAGTCGTGAAGAAGGCACGACAAAGCCTATTCCCCCTCAGGAAACTAAAAAGATTTGGCATGGGTCAAGAGATCCTTAAAAGGTTCTACAGCTGCAACATCGAGAGCTTCCTGACTGGTTGCATCACTGCCTGGTACGGCAATTGCTCGGCCTCTGACCGCAAGGCACTACAGAGGGTAGTGCGTACGACCCAGTACATCACTGGGGCTAAGCTGCCTGCCATCCAGGACCTCTGCACCAGGCGGTGTCAGAGGAAGGCCCTAAAAAGACATGGACTGTTCTTTCTACTACCGCACGGCAAGTGGTACCGTAGTGCCAAGTCTAGGACAAAAAGTATTCTCAACAGTTTTTACCCCCAAGCCATAAGATTCCTGAACAGGTAGTCAAATGGCTACCCGGACTATTTGCTTTGTGTTCCTCCCCCCAACCCCTCTTTTACGCTGCTGCTACTCTCTGTTTATCATATATGCATAGTCACTTTAACTATACATTCATGTACATACAGTTGACGTCGGAATTTACATACACTTAGGTTGGAGTCATTAAAACTAGTTTTTCAACCATTCCACAAATTTCTTGTAAACAAACTATTGTTTTTACAAGTCGGTTAGGACATCTGCTTTGTGCATGACACAAGTAATTTTTCCAACAATTATTTGCATTCAGATTATTTCACTTATAATTCACTGTATCACAATTCCAGTCTGTCAGAAGTTTACATACACTAAGTTGACTGTGCCTTTTAATCAGCTTGGAAAATTCCAGAAAATTATGTCATGGCTTTAGAAGCTTCTGATAGGCTAATTGACATCATTTGAGTCAATTGGAGGTGTGCCTGTGGATGTATTTCAAGGCCTACCTTCAAACTCAGTGCCTCTTTCTTGACATCATGGGAAAATCAAAAGAAATCAGCCAAAAATTGTAGGCCTCCACAAGTCTGGTTCATCCTTGGGAGCAATTTCCAAACGGCTGAAGGTACCACGTTCATCTGTACAAACAATAGTACGCAAGTATAATCACCATGGGACCACACAGCTGTCATACCGCTCAGGAAGGAGACGCGTTCTGTCTCCTAGAGATGAATGTACTTTGGTGCGAAAAGTGCAAATCAATCACAGAACAACAGCAAAGGACCATGTGAAGATGCTGGAGGAAACCGGTACAAAAGTATCTATATCCACAGTAAAACGAGTCCTATATCGACATAACCTGAAAGGCCGCTCAGCAAGGAAGAAGCCACTGCTCTAAATCCTCCATGAAAAAGCCAGACTACAGTTTGCAACTGCACATGGGGACAAAGATCGTACTTTTTGGAGAAATGTCCTCTGGTCTGATGAAACAAAAATAGAACTGTTTGGCCATAATAACCATTGTTATGTTAGGAGGAAAAAGGGGGACGCTTGCAAGCCAAAGAACACCATCCCAACCATCCAGGAGGGACTGGTGCACTTCACAAAATAGATGGCATCGTGAGGGAGGAAAATTATGTGGATATGTTGAAGCAACACCTCAAGATATCAGTCAGGAAGTTAAAGCTTGGTCGCAAATGGGTCTTCCAAATGGACCATGACCCCAAGCATACTTCCACAGTTATGGCTTAAGGACAACAAAGTCAAGGTATTGGAGTGCCCATCACAAAGCCCTGACCTCAATCCTATAGAAAATGTATGGGCAGAACTGAGAAAGCGTGTGCGAGCAAGGAGGCCTACATTCCTGACTCAGTTACACCAGCTCTGTGAGGAGGAATGGGCCAAAATTCACCCAACTTATTGTGGGAAGCTTGTGGAAGGCTACTCGAAACGTTTGACCCAAGTTAAACAATTTAAAGGCAATGTTACCAAATACTAATTGAGTGTATGTAAATTTCTGACCCACTGTGAACATGATGAAAGAAATAAAAGCTGAAGTAAATCATTCTCTCTACTATTATTCTGACATTTCACATTCTTACAATAAAGTGGTGATCCTAACTGACCTAAGACAAGGCATTTTTACTAGGATTAAATATCAGGAATTGTGATACATTTGAACTCAGTTTATTTGGCTAAGGTGTTTGTAACGTTCAGTCTTCAACTGTACTACCTCAATTGGCCTGACCAACCAGTGCCCCCTCACATTGGCTAAACGGGCTATCTGCATTGTGTCCCGCCAACCCCTCTTTTACGCTACTGCTACTCTCTGTTTATCATATATGCATAGTCACTTTAATCATATCTACATGTACATACTACCTCAATCAGCCTGACTAACCGGTGTCTGTATGTAGCCTCGCTACTGTTATTTTTCACTGTCTTTTTACTCTTGTTTTATTTCTTTACTTACCTATTGTTTACCTAATACCTTTTTTGCACTGTTGGTTAGAGCCTGTAAGTAAGCATTTCACTGTTTTATTCGGCGCACATTACAAATCAGTTTTGATTTGATAGGCTACATACAGCATTTAGCTCAGTATGGCAGGAGTCCGCTTCACTTCTCTAAGAGGAATATGTCATTGTCTGTCTTCTGTTCCCTGGTTGCCCTCTGCTTGGCCCTTGCTGCGGTTCTTCTGTCCAGGCCACTAATGACAATGTTGCTCGTTTCCCCTGTTCCTTGTTTCTTTCTGATGTGACTGACTCGCCTCTTTCGTGTTTGTGTGCATGTGTGTGTCGTCTCAGCCTTCCCTGAATCCTGAGGGGAATGTGACAGGGTCTGACGTGGTGCTCCTGAACCGCTGGAGTGTGAGGAACTACCAAGTACGACGAGGTGACATTGTGTCAGTCCTGTAAGTAACCAAGTTTTAACCACGTTTACATCAACTTTTGTTTGTTTGTTTGTTTGTTTGCTGTCAGACAAGCTGGGACCTTGTTAGTTGCTAAGATCAAGTGGATTTGGATACACACTCTCTCCCTCCACCTCTGGAGTAGAGGGGCCTCTGGAGTAGGCCCCTCTGCCAATGGGTGGCTGAGCAGGGATGCTCTGCTCCCCTATAACTCCCCTGTGCTGTTTTTAAAATGGAGGACCTGTTGACACTGTTGGGTCCACAAGAGAGGGAGGGGGAGAGAGAGAGATCAATTAGAGCGCCACACAGCCACGTGAAGGCTCCCTGCTTTCAGACATACTCTTTGTTCTGAAGCACCGTGGGAAGCCAATGTGGCCCTGGCTGCTAATGAAAAAGACTCAGTCACAAATGGCATCGTATGCCCTATATAGTGCACTACCTTTGACCATAGGGCTCTGGCCAAAAGCAGTACACTATGTCGGAAATAGGGTGTTATTTGGGAAGCAGTCAAAATCTCCCCTGAAATAAAGTATTTTCTCTCTCTTTCTCTCCTCGTATGTTCAAGTCCCTGGCCGCACTTATCCCAGAATACTTATCTCAGTCTTTGTTTTTGCGATGGCTTCTGAGACCTCAATGTGTGATAGCGCAGCTGTCTGATGCATTTGTGCTGTGTTGCCTTGATGGGATTCAGGTTTGATGTTGTTTGATGCAGAAGAGCAGAGCAGAGGTCATGAATAGGCAGACATAGAGATACGGTCAAGGAATATAACTGCATTATGTATTTTCTGTGTTCATTAGTTAAACTGGGTTTGACAACCTCAGGGTAAGGTTTTGCCATGACTGGTTTATTTGGGTTCTACATTACTATTGTGATTCAGCACAGATGTCCACAAACCACCCATCCATGCAGGTTTCCCTTAGAAAAGAGGTATTCTGACTTCAATGGGGCTACCTGGTTAAATATAATAATAAATAAAATAAAATGCTATTAAATGCACCTATTTGCTGCTGTGGGGTTTGATGTGATGTGCCTTGTGGATTGTGTGGGCTCAGACAGACAGACAGCGGCAGGCAGGATAAATCCCTCTTCCATAATTACCCCAAGATGGCAGCCTCTCCCTTCCCTTCCCTGCAGGGGACGTGTTGCGCTTGTGAACAGGATGTTCAGCCATTTATGAAGCAGCATTCCTAGCAGAGTGGAGAGAGGGAGTGAAGGTGAGAGCGGGAGAAAGAGGGAAGGGGAGAGGGGGAAGTGATAGAAAGCGAGTGAGAGAGCTAGCGTGGAATGCTAATCTATTGTACTCTGACAAACTAAGTTGTAAGAATGAATTATTTCTGTGGGGGGATTTCACAGACTATAGGCGTACTATACTGTATACGATAGAGTTACAGCCATGGTTGTTGAGAAACCCTCTTGTGTTTCCCATTGAGCTTGAAATAGTTAATTTTGTGGACTCACTGGGTAAAGAGAAAATTATACAGGGTCATGTTCACAAGGTACAAACCTGAGGGAAACTGGAAGGTACTAAACTTGTCCAACCCTGACGTACTCTGTAAGGTACTGTAGGAGTTATGTGCATCATCTTGTTTCTGTTGTTGTTTAGATTATTGACCTCTGTACTGACCCTTGCCCCGAGACATGACTGTAGACTTCTATGGCGTCAGACTCTATAGTTAATTAGTCTACAGCTGCGTCTCAGGGCAACCGTTCAACTCCAATAGATTTTAAAGGTATGACGTGTGTTTTACCCACATCTGTCGGGGTGAATCTGTAGTCACAGGAAGACATACAGAAAGGCTAGATGCAGTATTTAGCTCAGTATTGCAGGAGTCTGCCTCACTTCTCTAAGAGGAATATGTCATACACCAATTAACCTGCATGCTTTTTAAGAATGTTTTTTTCTAAAGCAACATTTATGAGGAAGGGCAACGTGTCAAGTAGATCTGTATCAACAACTGTTGTTGGGTGGGATTTCATAAGAAAATGTAGAAGCGTATTTCTCATCTGCCAAAGAATTCCACCCTGGCCTGTACTGTATTTACATGTCAAGTGTGATATTGGACTACTGCTACAGCAAGGCATACTGAATTCCCTCTTCTAATTTGAAAAGCAAATTGTCCAAGGCAATATTCTGGTCCTCTGAATAATTTCTTATTTACAGAATAGAATACTCCTCGTTTCAGGGCCATAGTAGTGGATGAGGAAAATGGTCACCGTATTTGAGTGCATATATGGCAATTTATCTGCCACATCGGGTTTTTGTCATGCTTTCAGTGCAGGCTATTAATAAGCTGATTTGATTTTATGTTCTCCTTGTTAACACAACCATTTAATTATTTATTTTTTTGAGCAGCCCCAGAAACAGGTTTCTGCAAAGCAGAATTTCCTTGTGGAAGAGGAGAAATGCTCCTCTCCGGGTTATAAATAGCGGGCTAATGAATCCCCTTTTCTGGCACCGTGCTTTTGTTAATGACAAGGTTTTAGGATTACCATCCTGGTACAAGACGATAGAAAAACAGATGTTGAAAGTTTTGACGTGGCACGTTTTTTAGTGTGTATGAATATTCATGGCATGCACAGCAGCAGTTGTGTAAACCTTCAAAAGCTTCAAGTCTGTAGTTGCTTCTCTTCCTGTAGTTCGTCTTTGAAGTGTGGATGCCAGGAAGAGAGAAACAGCACCCCTCTTGTTCGTTTGGACGGTACTCAGTTTATGTAATTTTTATCATCAACAGAATCCAGTTTGGCTTTGTTGAGCTGTGTTTTAGCCAGCTGTGACCAAAGCCCATTATTTTGGGATTGGGTTTACAAAAAAAGAAAAGACCGAAGAGGGGGAAAAAAGGAAAGCAAAAACATCTGAGATGCTTAATCTAGGAGACTCTGGGCTGACAATCTCTCCTCTGCAGACATGTTGTTAGGGCAACAGTAGAACGCGGTCTGTGGAGGTAGGAATTCCTTCCTGGACACAGGAAAAGGGGAGCCGACTGGCTTGACCACCCTTCCATGAGCCATTAGGCCACTGTGGAGCACACTCTGGCCCCCAGGGAGGGGATAGGAGGGGAGGTTAATAGGGTTTGTTTTGCCAAAAGAGATCGCTTCAGTCTGTCTCCTAATCTAGCAGATAGATAGGGATGTTTTGACATGTCTGCTGCCTGGCTGGCTGTAATAGTGTTATTATCTATCATTTGTGTGATTTCAGCAGCGTGATGGCTGGGTAATGGCCTCTGTTAAAAGCAAGACATTGGCCTCTTGAGCTAAGAATCCCACTCTGCGAAACACACACACACAAGCTTGTGCACACACACACACAGATGGTGCTCAGAGCACGCACACCTGCATTCATTACATGTGTTTCATTTTATCTTTAAAGTTTGGCGTTCCCTCCAACCAGCTTAGAGGCAGCCATTTCATTCAACATGTAAACAAGAACGAACTGAATTAGTAAATGAATTCAATGCACTGTGAAATCAAATTGAATGTAATTTGCCACGTGCTTCGTAGACAAGTGTAGACTAACAGTGGAATGCTTACTTACGCGTGCATTTCCAAAAATCCAGAGTTAAAGATAAAATATAATAAATAAATAAACAGAAATAGTGACATGAGGAATTAATACACAATGGATAACGAATAAAAATAACAAGTAAAAATAACATGGCTATACTGTTGAAGTCAGAAGTTTACATACACCTTAGCCAAATACATTTAAACTCAGTTTTTCACTATTCCTGACATTTTAATCCTAGTGAAAATTCTCTGTCTTTGGTCAGTTAGGATCACCACTTTATTTTAAGAATTTGAAATAAATAATAATAGAATAATAGTAGAGTGATTTATTTCAGCTTTTATTTTTTTCATCACATTCCCAGTGGGTCAGAAGTTTACATACACTCAATTAGTATTTGGTAGCATTGCCTTTAAATTGTTTAACTTGGGTCAAATGTTTCGGGTAGCTTTCCACAAGCTTCCAACAATAAGTTGGGTGAATTTTGGCCCATTCCTCCTGACAGAGCTGGTGTAACTGAGTCAGGTTTGTAGGCCTCCTTGCTCGCACACACTTTTTTTTGTTCTGCCCACAAATTCTCTATAGGGTTGAGGTCAGGGCTTTGTGATGGCCAATAGCAACTGGTTTGATATATTCACCTCTGAAGGTAAATAATATACTTACATTCAGTGATCCTGCTCTAATTTCTCATCCTGAGGGTCCCAGAGATAAAATGTAGCATAGTTTTGATAAAATCCATTTTATATTCAAATGTAGGAACTGGGTTCTACAGTTTGAACCCCTGCTGCGTATCAATTCAATACAACATTTAGAACAGTAATGCAATGGTTCATCGGACCAGTCTAACACTTTGCACATACACTGCTGCCATCTAGTGGCCAAAATGTATTTTGCGCCCAGACTCCCAAGGGATATAATGGCCTTTGTCTTCCATTTCACAGATGGATAATAAAAATAAAAAGCACTTGTTTTTCTTTATATTACCAGATCTAATGTGTTATATTCTCCTACATGAATTTCACATTTCCACAAACTTCAAAGTGTTACCTTTCAAATGGTATCAAGACTATGCATATCCTTGCTTCAGGTCCTGAGCTACAGGCAGTTAGATTTGGGTATGTCATTTTAGGTGAAAATTGAAAAAAAGGGTCCGATCCTTAAGAGGTTTTATATAGTTTTTTTCCGTCATCAATCTACACACAATACCCCATAATGATAAAACAAAAAACAGGTTTTTAGAATTTTTTTCTTATTTGTAAAAAAACAACTGAAATATCACATTTACATAAGTATTCAGACCCTTTACTTTGTTGAAGCACCTTTGGCAGCGATTACAGCTTCGAATCTTCTTGGGTATGAGGCTACAAGTTTGGCACACCTGTATTTAGGGAGTTTCTCCCATTCTTCTCTGCAGATCCTCTCAAGCTCTGTCAGGTCGGATGGGGTGCGTCGCTACACCGCTATTTTCAGGTCTCTCCAGAGATGTTCGATTTTGTTCCTGTCTGGGCTCTGGCTGGGCCACTCAAGGACATTCAGAGACTTGTCCTGAAGCCACTCCTGTGTTGTCTTGGCTGTGTGCATAGGGTCGTTGTCCTGTTGGAAGGTGAACCTTCGCCCTCAGTCTGAGGTTCTGAGCGTTCTGGAGCAGGTTTTCATCAAGGATCTCTCTGTACTTTGCTCCCTTCATCTTTCCCTCGATCCTGACTAGTCTCCCAGTCCCTGCTGCTGAAAAACATTCCCACAGCATGATGCTGTGCTTCACCATAGCGATGGTGCCAGGTTTCCTTCAGATGTGACACTTGGCATTCAGGCCAAAGAGTTCAATCTTGGTTTCATCAGACCAGAGAATGTAGTTTCTTATGGTTTGAGAGTATTTAGGTGCCTTTTGGCAAACTCCAAGTGGGCTGTCGTGCCTTTTACTGAGGAGTGGCTTCTATCATAAAGGCCTGATTGGTGGAGGTCTGCAGAGATGGTTGTCCTTCTGGAAGGTTCTCCCATCTCCACAGAGGATCTCTGGAGCTCTGTCAGAGTGACCATTGGGTTATTGGTCACCTCACTGACCAAGTCCCTTCTCCTCCGATTGCTCAGTTTGGCCGTGCGGCCAGCTCTAGGAAGAGTCGTGGTGGTTCTGAACTTCTTCCAAGAGTGATGGAGCCTACTGTGTTCTTGGGGACCTTCAATGCTGCAGAATTTTTTAGGTAACCTTCCCCAGATATATGCCTCAACAGAATCCTGTCTCGTAGCTCTACTGACAATTCCTTCGACCTCATGGCTTGGTTTTGTGCCTTTCCATATTATGTCCAATCAATTGAATTTACGGACAGGTGGACTCCAAGTTGTAGAAACATCTCAAGGATGATCAATGGAAATATGATGCACCTGAGCTCAATTTAGAGTCTCAAAGCAAAGGGTCTGAGTACTTATGTAATAAGGTGCACTGTATGTGTCACCTTATTCCGAATGCAGTGTATGTGTCACTACAAACTGTAAGACTGGATACACAGGGCTGACCAGCCAGAGCTCACAGCATGCATTTCAGTTGTATGTCCGTATTTCAGTAGCATGCATCCTCACTGTCACTGTTGCAGGATGTATTCACAACATGGACATTGACTTCTGCTGAGCGAGAGAGAGTGAGAGAGGGGCAGCAATTGTATTTGTCACATTCGCTGAATACAACAGGTGTATTTACTCTTTGCCTGTTTATTGGTTCATCTGAGGGCATAGCGGGATTTCTTATAAGTGTTCGGGTTAAAGTCCCGCTCCTTGAAAGTATCTCCTCTACCCTTTAGCTCAGTGTGGATGTTGCCTGTAATCCATGGCTTCTGGTTGGGGTATGTACGTACTAGAGGTCGACAGATTGATTTTTCAACATTGATACCGATTTATTGGAGGACCAAAAAAAGCCGATACCGATTAATCGATACCGATTAACCGATTAATCTTACTTTTAAAAAAAATTTTTTTATTTATTTTTATTTTTTATATTTAGTATATATACTGCTCAAAAAAATAAAGGGAACACTTAAACAACACAATGTAACTCCAAGTCAATCACACTTCTGTGAAATCGAACTCCACTTAGGAAGCAACACTGATTGACAATAAATTTCACATGCTGTTGTGCAAATGGAATAGACAACAGGTGGAAATTATAGGCAATTAGCAAGACACCCCCAATAAAGGAGTGGTTCTGCAGGTGGTGACCGCAGACCACTTCTCAGTTCCTATGCTTCCTGGCTGATGTTTTGGTCACTTTTGAATGCTGGCGGTGCTTTCACTCTAGTGGTAGCATGAGACTGAGTCTACAACCCACACAAGTGGCTCAGGTAGTGCAGCTCATCCAGGATGGCACATCAATGCGAGCTGTGGCAAGAAGGTTTGCTGTGTCTGTCAGCGTAGTGTCCAGAGCATGGAGGCGCTACCAGGAGACAGGCCAGTACATCAGGAGACGTGGAGGAGGCCGTAAGAGGGCAACAACCCATCAGCAGGACCGCTACCTCCGCCTTTGTGCAAGGAGGAGCAGGAGGAGCACTGCCAGAGCCCTGCAAAATGACCTCCAGCAGGCCACAAATGTGCATGTGTCTGCTCAAACGGTCAGAAACAGACTGCATGAGGGTGGTATGAGGGCCCGACGTCCACAGGTGGGGGTTGTGCTTACAGCCCATCACCGTGCAGGACGTTTGGCATTTGCCAGAGAACACCAAGATTGGCAAATTCGCCACTGGCGCCCTGTGCTCTTCATAGATGAAAGCAGGTTCACACTGAGCACGCGACAGATGTGACAGAGTCTGGAGACGTCGTGGAGAACGTTCTGCTGCCTGCAACATCCTCCAGCATGACCGGTTTGGCGGTGGGTCAGTCATGGTGTGGGGTGGCATTTCTTTGGGGGGCCGCACAGCCCTCCATGTGCTCGCCAGAGGTAGCCTGACTGCCATTAGGTACCGAGATGAGATCCTCAAACCCCTTGTGAGACCATATGCTGGTGCGGTTGGCCCTGGGTTCATCCTAATGCAAGACAATGCTAGACCTCATGTGGCTGGAGTGTGTCAGCAGTTCCTGCAAGAGGAAGGCATTGATGCTATGGACTGGCCCGCCCGTTCCCCAGACCTGAATCCAATTGAGCACATCTGGGACGACATGTCTCGCTCCATCCACCAACGCCACGTTGCACCACAGACTGTCCAGGAGTTGGCGGATGCTTTAGTCCAGGTCTGGGAGGAGATCCCTCAGGAGACCATCCGCCACCTCATCAGGAGCATGCCCAGGCTTTGTAGGGAGGTCATACAGGCACGTGGATGCCACACACACTACTGAGCCTCATTTTGACTTGTTTTAAGGACATTACATCAAAGTTGGATCAGCCTGTAGTGTGGTTTTCCACTTTAATTTTGAGTGTGACTCCAAATCCAGACCTCCATGGGTTGATAAATTGGATTTCCATTGATTATTTTTGTGTGATTTTGTTGTCAGCACTTTGAACTATGTAAAGAAAAAAATATTTAATAAGATTATTTCATTCATTCAGATCTAGGATGTGTTATTTTAGTGTTCCCTTTATTTTTTTGAGCAATATATATATTTATATATATATTTATATATATATTTATATATATATATTTATTTATTTATTTATTTATTTATTTATTTATTTATATATATATATATATTTTATTTTTTCTATATCTATCTATCTATCTATATATAAAATGACAATTACAACAATACTGAGTGAACACTTATTTTAGCTTAATATAATACATCAATAAAATCAATTTAGTCTCAAATAAATAATGAAACATGTTCAATTTGGTTTAAATAATGCAAAAATAAATTGTTGGAGAATGATGCGGTGAAGTTGTCCTGTCCCCTTAGCAGAAAAACACCCCCAAAGCATAATGTTTCCACCTCCATGTTTGACGGTGGGGATGGTGTTCTTGGGGTAATAGGCAGCATTCCTCCTCCTCCAAACACGGTGAGTTGAGTTGATGCCAAAGAGCTCCATTTTGGTCTCATCTGACAATCATTCAGATGTTCGTTGGCAAACTTCAGACGGGCGTGTATATGTGCTTTCTTGAGCAGGGGGACCTTGCGGGCGCTGCAGGATTTCAGTCCTTCATGGCGTAGTGTGTTACCAATTGTTTTCTTGGTGACTATGGTCCCAGCTGCCTTGAGATCATTGACAAGATCCTCCCTTGTAGTTCTGGGCTGATTTCTCACCGTTCTCATGATCAATGCAACTCCACAAGGTGAGATCTTGCATGGAGCCCCAGGCCGAGGGAGATTGACAGTTCTTTTGTGTTTCTTCCATTTGCGAATAATCGCACCAACTGTTGTCACCTTCTCACCAAGCTGCTTGACGATGGTCTTGTAGCCCATTCCAGCCTTGTGTAGGTCTACAATCTTGTCCCTGACATCCTTGGAGAGCTCTTTGGTCATGGCCATTGTGGAGAGTTTGGAATCTGATTGATTGCTTCTGTGGACAGGTGTCTTTTAAGAGTGTGCTCCTAATCTCAGCTCGTTACCTGTATAAAAGACACCTGGGAGCCAAAAATCTTTCTGATTGAGAGGGGGTCAAATACTTATTTCCGTCATTAATATGCAAATCAATTTATAACATTTTTGACCTGTGTTTTTCTGGACTTTTTGTTGTTATTCTGTCTCTCACTGTTCAAATAAACCTGCCATTAAAATTATAGACTGATCATTTCTTTGTCAGTGGGCAAACGTACAAAATCAGCAGGGGATAAAATACTTTTTTCCCTCACTGTAATTAATCGGCCATTCTGATTTAATCGGTTGATCTCTAGTACGTACGGTCACTGTGGGGACAACATCATCGATGCACTTATTGATGAAGCCGGTGATTTATGTGGTATACTCCTCAATGCCATCAGATGAGTCCCGGAACATATTCCAGTCTGTGCTAGCAAAACAGTCCTATAGCTTAGCATCTGCGTCATCTGACCACTTCCGTATTGAGCGAGTCACTGGTAGTTTCTGCTTTAGTTTTTGCTTGTAAGCAGGAATTGGGAGGACAGAATTATGGTCAGATTTGCCAAATGGAGGGCGAGAGGGAGCTTTGTATGCATTTCTTTTTGTGGAGTAAAGGTGGTTTTGGAGACCTATAGGCTATTTTTCACATTGAGTTATCCTTTTAACAGGTAGACCTCTCAAAGTTACTACAGTACAAGGATGTCAGGAGTAAACAACACAACACACTACTATCTTTCCCTCTACCTCAGCCTTTTCGCCTCTCTCGTTGCAGGGCTGTTGTCCCTCAACGTGTCAAATTGGCAACCTACGTAAACCTCTACCTACTACAGTACCATGATTTTGAGGTTTAAACGACAAAGCAGACTACTAACGCAGCCCTCTGCCTTTCTCCTATAGGGACGTTCTCCCTCATCCCCTCTCACACAGTGACTCAGCTCCCTGTTCCTTTCCAATTATCAGATGTGATGAAGGAATGCGTCCACCTCCGGTAAATTTCAACGTTTAGATAGGTCCACTTGAACTCGGATGTGCCTCCGAAAAGTTGATTGGGGTAAAATTCCGCAGTATACAACAGGGAAACATTTCTGAGAGCCCTTTAGTAGTTGTATATGTCAACATGAGCTATGAAGGAAGAGAGCAGCAGCATGCCAGTGTAATAAGAACCTCTGAGAGATTGAGAGAGAGAGGCGCTGTGACCAGATTAAAGCAGGGCGGCTTGGGTGGAATGAGGTTTGTGGTTCAGTTCATCAGAACTGCTGCAAGAACAGTTGAAGTCGGAAGTTTACATACACCTTAGCCAAATACATTTAAACTCAGTTTTTCACTATTCCTGACATTTAATCCTAGTAAAAATCCCCTGTCTTAGGTCAGTTAGGATCACCACTTTATTTTAAGAATGTGAAATGTCATAAAAATAGTTGAGTGATTTATTTCAGCTTTTATTTCTTTCATCACATTCACAGTGGGTCAGAAATGTACATAGACTCAATTAGGATTTGGTAGCATTGCCTTTAAATTGTTTAACTTGGGTCAAACGTTTCTGGTAGCCTTCCACAAGTTTCCCACAATAAGTTGGGTGAATTTTGGCTCATTCCTCCTGACAGAGCTGGTGTAACTGAGTCAGGTTTGTAGGCCTTCTTGCTCGCACACGCTTTTTCAGTTCTGCCCACAAATTTTCTATAGGATTGAGGTCAGGGCTTTGTGATGGCCACTCCAATACCTTGACTTTGTTGTCCTTAAGCCAACTTTGGAAGTATGCTTGGGGTCATTGTCTATTTGGAAGACCCATTTGCGACCAAGCTTTAACTTCCTGACTGATATCTTGAGATGTTGCTTGAATATATCCACATAATTTTCCTCCCTCACGAAGCCATCTATTTTGTGAAGTTCACCAGTCCCTCCTGCAGCAAAGCACCCCCCACAACATGATGGATGCCATCCCGTGCTTCACAGTTGGGATGGTGTTCTTCGGCTTGCCAGCCTCCCCCTTTTTCCTCCAAACATAACGATGGTCTTATGGCCAAAGAGTTCTATTTTTGTTTATTTAGACCAGAGAACATTTCTCCAAAAAGTACGATCTTTGTCCCCATGTGCAGTTGCAAACCGTAGTATTTCTTTTTTATGGCGGTTTTGGAGCAGTGGCTTCTTCCTTGCTTAGCGACCTTTCAGGATATGTCGATATAGGACTGGATTTGCTGTGGATATAGATACTTTTGTACCTGTTTCCTCCAGCATCTTCACAAGGTCCTTTGCTGTTGTTCTGGGATTGATTTGCACTTTTCGCACCAAAGAACGCGTCTCCTTCCTGAGCGGTATGACGGCTGCGTGGTCCCATGGTGTTTATACTTGCGCACTATTGTTTGTAAAGATGAACGTGGTACCTTCAGGCGTTTGGAAATTGTTCCCAAGAATGAACCAGACTTGTGGAGGTCTACAATTGTTTTTCTGAGGTCTTGGCTGATTTCTTGATTTTCCCATGATGTCAAGCAAAGAGGCACTGAGTTTGAAGGTAGGCCTTGAAATACATCCACAGGTACACCTCCAATTGACTCAAATGATGTCAATTAGCCTATCAGAAGCTTCTAAAGCCATGACATCATTTTCTGGAATTTTCCAAGCTGAAGGGTCAGTCAACTTAGTGTATGTAAACTTCTGACCCACTGGAATTGTGATACAGTGTCATGCACAAAGTAGATGTCCTAACCAACTTGCCAAACTATAGTTTGTTAACAAGAACTTTGTGGAGTGGTTGAAAAACGAGTTTTATTGACTCCAACCTAAGTGTATGTAAACTTGCAACTTCAACTGTATATCTGCATTGATACGTGCCCGTAGTCCTAATAATAGGATTTTACTGTAAATCAGAATCTATATACGGTAAACATTGGGTTTACATAAACACAATGAGGCAGGGTTGCATTCAGAGGGAACCACATAGATAGCAGCAGGTTTTCATGGAATGTGGAAAATACCCACTTGGCTGTGGTGGTTTGTTTTCATCTTAATTTCTTTCAGCCATCCCTTGCTTCCTGGCTTCGTGTTCCTCTCTCTCTCCCTTCCTTCTGGTGATTTTCCTGATGTTCCTGTTCAGAACCTGCCTTCACAAGGAGACAAGGTGGTTGAGGAGAAAACAACCTGTCTCCAAACACAAATGATGTTTTTCATTACACAGGAGCTCTGTCACCTGCCCCGGCGGGTACTTTGGTTATACAGCGAGGAGATATTCCTCTCATTCAGCCACCGTGTAATTGTACAAACATCAAAGCTGCTTTCCTGGCATTCACATCCATCAACAGGCATGCAATGAAATAGGAATGACCTCGACATGAAATATTCCCTCATTTCTCCATTTAACAGAAGCAGCAGCAGCTTGGAAAGCACCCTGCCGATACAGAGTGAGCTGTGCGTAGTGGGCAGGTTACTCACTTGACACATTGAGGGCATAAAAGCTTTAAATTAAAATTGGGCTCTGGATGGAAGGAAATTGGTGTTTCAAATGCCACAGGGACAGGATTGATCATTTAGGCTGTTACAGTGACACATTTCCAAGTCAGAGATAGTATTCGCATTATGCCCATGCCCTAAATGAAGGATGGTTAAGGAACCAAACCAGACTAGTTGGAACCTGGAGTTCACTTGCTTCCATGGTAGGGGTAGGCCTACAAACTTAAGTGACCCTGAACTCCTCCTTCATTGGTAAAATGTGACAAATAAAGGATAAGTGAAAAATGAAGTGACTCCTTGAGAGTAGAGTTCTAAACGAATAGAACCATTTACTGACACAGTACATTTTGAATCCCCAGTGAATAACATATCTCATCCTTCCAAACGTCTTATCCAGTTATAATGTGCCTTTTGAAACAAGAATCCATCCAAGCTTATTTTCAACGCTCGACTGCTCTGTGGCCTATTTGAGAAATGGCTCATGATTTGTGGTTGTCCCACATGCTACCTACAGGGCTTTGTGTTAAATTTCCTGACACACACAAACACACACAGTGCTATGTTAAATTGGCTGTCAGTGGCATTTTAGAACAGTTACGCAAATGGGGCTGAGGGTTAGCATAGCGGCGGTGTCAGACCCGTGTGGTGTTTGGAGGGTTACAGATTAAGAC
This sequence comes from Salmo trutta, assembly GCF_901001165.1. Taxonomy (NCBI): domain Eukaryota; kingdom Metazoa; phylum Chordata; class Actinopteri; order Salmoniformes; family Salmonidae; genus Salmo; species Salmo trutta. Next base: position 46,122,282 of record NC_042973.1, read on the forward strand.
GCAGCCAACCACTGTCAACACACTGAGCACATTAATAAGGACCTCACCCCTTGATATGACTGGAGGAAGAGAGCAGTCCGAGCAGGGCAATGTGTGGGTGGATGGGAGAAGAGAGGGGGGGGGGGGGATTTGGGGAATGTGTGTGTGTGTGTGTGTGTGTGTGTCATCTTAATTCTCATGCTTGTTACGCTAATGCAGGTCAGGGCCAGACAACATCATCTTGCTCTGGGGTAGCAGAAAAGGTGAGAAGTTAAGATTATAGAAACATGAATGTTTTTTCCTCTGGCAACAGAAAGAGCAAAACAAGAACAGCGTTATCAGTAAGTAGGAGAAGGACGATTAATGCCTGTAATTTAGCTAAACTGTGCCTCTTTAATGTTCAATGCTTCATGCTTTGTGAAGTGCTTCTCATCCAATAGCTCAGACTTCCCTCCCTCCCTCCCTCTCAATTTCTCTCTCTCTCTCTCTCTGCCAGTTTGGCAGGCATACATGAACTTAAAAATAGATTGTATCGCTGTGCGTTGGCAGATCATTCCAGTGATAAAGGTTTTTTCATCAAGCCTCACATGGATCATGGATGTTCATGCACGTGTCCCAGTCACACTACTGGTAACAGCTAGGCCTATACAGCTAGCTATAGGGGAGAAATTACAAATAAAACAGATATGCAGTCAATCTTCAGAGAATATTCGTCTCTGCCAGGAAAACTGCAATTTTCTCTGAATTATGCCTGAAAGTGGACCTTGGGTCTCTGAATCTGCGTGTAGCAGCACAGTTTGAGGGCAGCTTTACATTACATTCAGTATCTGTGGGAAAAATGTGTATCAGTGCTAGGGATTAGTACTGATACCCCTATAGTATTGTATGTATCCTATATTATTCTATATGGAATATTTGATCATAGACAGAACGTTTTTTTTTTATCTCTATGTATTATTTTGTTATCATTCTAGTTGAGGCCCCTGTTTTGGAGCTAGTGGAGTTAACTATAGCGATGGGTGGCAGCAGGCAGGCTTCTCACCTTTAGTCCTGACGTGGGTATTTATAAACTGTCATTGAAGGAGATGGATGGTTCTTCATTAGGTGGCTGAGCTCCGATACACTTTTTTGGGGGGCGAGGAGTGAAGTTGATGTGCTTCCTCTGCTGTTTCCTGAAGTCCACGATCAGCTCCTTCGTTTTGTTGACGTTGGGGGAGAGGTTATTTTCCTGGCACCACTCCACCAGGTCCCTCACCTCCTCCCTGTAGGCTGTCTCGTCGTTGTTGGTGATCAAGCCTACTACATATGTGTCGTCTGCAAACTTGATGATTGAGTTGGAGGCGTGCATGGCCAAGCAGTCATGGGTGAACAGGGAGTACAGGAGGGGCTGAGCACACACCCTTGTGGGGCCCCAGTGTTGAGGATCAGTGAAGTGGAGATGTTGTTTCCTACCGTCACCACCTGGGGGCGGCCCATCAGGAAGTCCAGGACCAAATTGCACAGGGTGGGGTTGAGACCCAGGGCCTCAAGCTTAATGATGAGCTTGGAGGGTACTATGGTGTTGAATGCTGAGCTGTAGTCCATGAACAGCATTCTTACATAGGTATTCCTCTTGTCCAGATGGGATAGGGCAGTATGATGGCGATTGCATCGTCTGTGGACCAATTGGGGCAGGATGCAAATTGAAGTGGCTCTAGGGTGACAGGTAAGGTCGAGGTTATATGATCTCTGACTAATCTCGCAAAGCACTTCATGATGACAGAAGTGAGTGCTACAGGGCAATAGTCATCTTGTTCAGTTACCTTTGCCTTATTGGGTACAGGAACAATGGTGGCCCTCTTGAAGCATGTGGGGACAGCAGACTAGGATAGGGAGAGATTGAATATGTCCGTAAACACACCAGCCAGCTGGTCTGCACATGCTCTGAGGACGCGACTAGGGATGCCCTCTGGGCCGGCAGCCTTACGAGGGTTAATGCGTTTAAATGTCTTACTCACGTCGGCCATGGAGAAGTAGAGCCCATAGTACTTGGAGCGGGCTGTGTCGTTGGCACTGTATTATCCTCAAAGCGGGAAAAGAAGCTGTTTAGTTTGTCTGGAGGTAAGACATCGGTGTCAGTGACGTGGCTGGTTTTCTTTTTGTAGTCCGTGATTGTCTGTAGACCATGCCACGTACGTCTTGTGTCTGAGCCGTTGAATTGCGACTCCACTTTGTCCCTATACTGACATTTCGCTTGTTTGATTGCCTTGTGGAGGGAATAACTACACACACTCCATTGAGTCAATAGGTGGACTTCACAGTCTGTGAACTGTGGTTAACCTACAGGCCACTTAAACCGTTTCTCATGTTGTTAACTTGCTATTGAATTTACTGCAGAGTTAACTCAGTGTTACACACCCTAACCCCCTCAAAACAAGATTGTCAATAAAGATGCATGATAAGGAGAGGAGACCTGCAACCAAGGTTATAGCCTACCAATGCTGTTAACACGCTCCGCTCCCTGCTCTCAGGCTAAAGCTTGTAAACTACATGGTCATTGTGTGCTCACTGCTCGGGGTGTGGTCCTTGGAGAGACTGACTCAATGGAGTGTGTGATGAACAGACTCCTCCAACACCACTGCTTGGCAGACCTGGGTTCTAATACTGTTTGAAATAATTTAAAATGCGTTATCTGTGCTTGATTAAGCATGCCTAGCACAATGGTCCAATAGAATAGTCCCAAAACTGCAAACCCTGCACCTAATATAGCACTGCAGTCAGGTTACAGCCAACACTCAAAGTATTTAAAAGATCTCAAATAGTATTTGAACCCACATCTGCTGCTGGGGGGGGGGATCTCTGTTATCGCTCATCTCAGCTGGGCAGCAGATCCAGCCAAGCAGCAGAGGGGAGCAGAGGGGAGGAGAAGAGAGGAAGATGACCCATAGCCTTAGGCCAGGGTGTCTGTGCCACACTCCGCTCCAAATCCACAGCTCAGGACCAGGGACGAGCTCCCACAGCGGCCCTGCTTTAAAGATGATAGATGACAGGCACACCAAGGGTAGCCCCTCGATAACGTGAGGAAACGAAAGGGAAAGGTGGATACCTAGTCAATTGTACAAATGATTGCATTCAACTGAAATGTGTCTTCTGTCCCAGCTATCAGCTGAGGAATAATACCTCCATTTTTTTCAATAAATGTGATCTTCTGTGACACGGATTTCCAATGGCTTCTATAACTCTGAATGTACACTTACAAGTACATTGGTTTAATGTGACTAACATTTTATAATGGAATAGGGTTGTCATTCAATGGCTTTCTGAAACTGTATTATGCATAATAGTTATGTGCCTTATGCTCCATTGGGACTCCAATGAATTGACTCTTCAGTGAAAAATATTGTGAAATCTTACATGTTGTCATGTAGCACCCGCTCCTCTCTACCCAACCCTGTGTGTGTCCGTTGTCGTCTCTCCTATCTTGACTCTGAACCACTCTACGTAAACTGCCACTTCCACTTACTGTTGTTTGTACCATTTCTGTCAGTCAGGTCACGCATGGTGCATCCAGCAGGCAACCTGCCTGTCTGTCACAACCCCCTCCCTCACTGGAGTACTAGGCCGACTTCTTCTGCCTGCGTATTCACACGTTTCTATGGTAACACGGGGAAGTTGAGCCTCTGCTGCTATCTGCCATCTCTACCTCCATCCATGGATGACTTTTTTTATAGGTCACACCCAAATTCGGTGTGCATGTACAGGTTGTGGCCATTTTAATACAAACTGGAAAGGCAACTACGATTATGGAGGTGACATTTGAATGAACAGGACTGGAGGGCTGCGATTTGACTTCAGGAAATTCCAACACTTAAACAAATGAACTTCACACAACTACAACGTTTTGGTATTTTTATACAAGTACAGCATTATCTTTAAGCAGCCGGATATTCTGTTTCATTTTACAATTCAACCGTGAACTAGGATTGGACGAAGCCTCAGGTTCTTGTATTTGATTTATTTTTTACAGGGAAGTGATAACAAGACCTTACCTATTCAAGCAGTATGTTAATAAGATATTTCAGCACAATAGATTTCCCCTTTTCTGTTTAGCTTTTTTTTTTATGGGAAAATGTAAATGTTATGGTCTCTAGACTCAGTATGACAACAGTATTTCGTCATATGATTGAAAATGGTTGGAAATGTGTGCATTATGATTGTATAGGACGTATTGAGTATGATGGTGATATAGGCCTATATGGTCAGACTAACACAAGACCGTTTGAGGGTACAGACAGCAGTTTAAATGTTGTTCATACATCGCCTTTTCAGAGGTGTGCCTTAGACTGCATTACTACATCCTTTAATTGTTGAGCAAAGTATTTCCTGCTCTTGTTCCATTGATTTTCATTTGCATAGTTTTTTTGTGGATGGACACAAAACCATTTGTTATCTGCTAATTAGACGTAGCTAGGGTCCTTTTGAGTTCAAGACCGGAGCATCACAAAACTGTAGGCTGTGTCAAACAGTGAATTCTCCAGGTTTGCAGTTGATGTGTCTGTATTTTGACAGGATGGAGTCATACAGTCACTTCCTCTTACTCCAATGTGGATATCTTATGTTAGGCCTAGATGTATTGAAACAACATCAAAAGTGTCCCCCTCAAACATAATGGCAGCGGCTGGCACACACAGATATTCATAGATGAAATCAAAAGGTTTTTCTCCGGTAACCGTCCTTTGATGCGTCAATCATTGTCTTTTATGATATGGTTTCCTGTCACAGCCGGATAGGAATATTCATCTTTTCCTTTTTTTTAATTGAGCGAAAAACAGTCTTGTGGAGGAATATTTTGCTCTCCTCCAGGAATAGCCCAGATATCTGTTATAGTTTGTGCATTTAAAAAAAAAATCTATTTAGGGGCCTGTCAAAGACCAATGTCCGTTTGCAGACCTGTGCTTCAAAGGGAGTGTTGTGTTCACCGAATGCTCAGGTGTATTCATTGGGCTCTGTGTCACTCAAGCACCAAAGTCATTTGGCACTGGATCAAATGTTCGGTCTTAAGTAGTAGAATATTTAGTCAACCCTTTTATCCTTTTGGCTCTGTTTTCTGCCGTGTCGTGTATGCAGTAATTATCTCAAATGAATTTTGCATGAGCGAGAGGAGAAAGAGAGAGCATTCATTTATATTTCAAGCACAGCAAGCAAGCACACAGTGCAAATGAATCTTACATTATAATAGGTCACTGAATTAATTTTCTAAATGGCAATTGGTGTGATTTCTCCCGGGAAAAGTGACTGGCATGTTGGCCTGGCTGGTGTATTGCTGCCCCTGTAGGTGCGCATTTGAGGAGTAGATCAGTTATGAGGAGTAGATCAGATGCAGTCGACTCCACATGCTTTGACACAAATCACACCCTATTCCCTTTATAGTGTCCTATGGGCCCTGGTCAAAAGTAGTGCGCTACATAGAGAATAGGGTGCCGTTTGGGACGTACCCTAACATGCTCTGTCTGTCGGGGAGATGCATGCAGCTTAGTGTGTAACTGAAATGTTATCTTAGGCATAACACAGAACCAGAGACTTCTGACTGAAACGGCTGCTCAGCTGAGTCCTAGTCGCTCCCTCAGTTCTGTCCGGGATGGAATCGACAGGAAGATCTGACGTGAGGAAAACCATTTTTGAGTTGGTGGGTGTGGAATTGATGAGGCTTTGATGTAGTAGAGTGAAGTGGAAGCCCCTTGAAAGCCATCATTTAAACCCGGGGCTGTAGTGGCCTGTTCCCTGTTCACCTCTAGTCAGTCACTGAGGACGGGTGTTTCTGATGGGTTTTATTTACTCCCATTTTTAAATAATGAATCAATTCATGGATTGATTGGTCAGAGGTCAATCACCAATCTCATAACCTGGTTTCCCATGCAGGTCTTCATCAGTCGCTGATGTGGAATAAAAACGAATAGCTATGCCGTGCAGCTAGACTACGATTCTCTTGATGATCCTGTTGAGACATAACAATTTGCCCCCTGTAGCGTTGTAACATTTGCTGAGGTAAACTGTTTATCCATTGAACTGTAGGAGACCATTAGGAGACCGGTGTGAAAAATGAGTGGATGTGACTTTGACTAATTGCCTCAAACGAGTAAGGCGGGAAGTTCAGGATTGTTTCCACTGATTAAACTTCAGCTGCTAAGTAATTGTTCCTCAGAGACTGAGCCGTCTGTAAGTTACAATAACTGCTCTCTGGCCTCCATATTGGAAACAGGAAATGCCCCAAACAGCATTTTTGGACTAACAGAACAACTCCAAAAGCCTTGAAGTATTCTCCACCACTAAACAAAGCTATTATCTCACAAACCCACTCATTAACAGGGCATGGCTATATTATTTCCCCCAGCATTTAACTACTGTTGGCATGGGACAGTTTGTTACTTGTGTACTTAAATCCTTGGAGAACCTTCTGGAATCAATGGGAAGTACCAGCATAAAACACAGCCGTTGAGCTGGACACGGTTCTGTGTTGGAAGGAAGCAGCACGGCTTGATGCAGATATGTTGCATCCCAAGTGACACTCTATTCCCTTTTATAGTGCACTTCCTTTGACCAGGGCCGATGGGGCTAAGTAGGTAATAGGGTGTCTAATGGGACATAGCGGGGCGGCAGGTAGCCTAGTGGTTAGAGCGTTGGGCCAGTGACCGGAAGGTTGCAAGATCGAATCCCCGAGCTGACAAGGTAAAAATCTGTCGCTCTGCCCCTGAACAAGGCAGTTAACCCACCGTTCCTAGGCCGTCATTGAAAATAAGAATGTGTTCTTAACTGACTTGCCTAGTTAAATAAAGGTGAAAACAAAAATAGCCATTACTTAGCAGTGACTGAGCAGAAGAGGCCTCGGGGCGGATTCTAGAACATCCCATGAGGCTGGTGTCATCATTTTTGACATAAGTCAATCAAGTGTGACCTCTCCCTTTTGAAAATCAGTGGGCCTTTGTACAGGTTGTCGCCATTACACAGGAAATTAAGCCCGTGGTGTTTCCTCCATTAATGTAGTGCAATCTCCCAGCCTGTTCACTTTTAATCAAGGCCCGTTTTGGGAGATGGAAATGAGCATCGTTTGTAGTTACCGCAGGCTAATTTTCACCGGACTAAAAGGAGCTAAGATCTGCCGGTACTTGTCAATGCCACTGATTTATACTGTTCATCGTATACATTTAATGCACGCTCAGTACATTGTCCTCCAAGCCGAGACTAAGACACAATGGATCCAGTTCAGTACGACCAGCTTTTTTTGTCAACGAGGACTGACGTGTCCCCAATGTCACTCTAGGTAATAGGTTGGTGTTTGGGTGATATCCTTTATATACTCCTATCTAGAGCAGAAGATGTGCTGCTGTGCCAATAACGTCGCTGGACCTTAGTTTGAAATGCATGCAAATGCAACGCTCTAGTCTGTTTTTGGATGGAATATTCGTCCTGTAAGGATGGAAAAAAACATGTCTGTTTTCTCCCTAGAATGACTCATTTGAATTTTTGTGTGTCATTTTTATTGTCTGTTCGGTTCCCTGTTCCTGGGTGTATAGCCCAGTGGCAGGTCATTATGCACCTGTCGGTTAGCTGTGTCTGGACTGGGTTGCATCCCGAATGGCAGCCTATTCCCTACATGGTGCACTGCTTTTGACCAGAACGCTATGCATGCCCTGGTTAAAGTAGCACACTATATGGGGAATAGGGTTCAATTTGGGAAGTAGTCAAGAATGTGAGCTGACTCTAAGCAGTCTGACAGGATGTTGTAAGAATAGTTTTGGCATGACTGTGGTTATGTGAAGCGCTCTGTGTGGCTGTCTGACTGTGGTTATGTGAAGCGCTCTGTGTGGCTGTCTGACTGTGGTTATGTGAAGCGCTCTGTGTGGCTGTCTATCGCTATGTGAAGCGCTCTGTGTGGCTGTCTGACTGTGGTTATGTGAAGCGCTCTGTGTGGCTGTCTATCGCTATGTGAAGCGCTCTGTGTGGCTGTCTGACTGTGGTTATGAGAAGGTGGCTGTCTGGAGTCTCGTCTGCCTTCATACAATGACAGGCCTAGTTTACTACCCTGCCCAAGGGACAGTTCTGTTCTAGACTACATGTTAGCCTTATTCCTCTTTCAGATGAATAGACCGGAGATGGCTTGCATCCCAAATGGTACCCTATTCCCTTTATAGTGCGCTACATTTGACCAGGGCCCATCGCTTTAAAAGCCGCTTCTCAGATTGCTACGCTTGACTCATAATATCATTTCATCATTTCATCAGTGCGAGTTAGTTATCAGAAACCACTTGGGAGCCAAAACAAGCAGAGTAATCTAATTTATAAATAGGATGCGTGGTGTCTATGATCCACTGGCTGCTGTGCTGTGTCTTGAAGTTTGAATTCCAAATGGCGCCCTATTCCCTATAGGCTAGTGCACTACTTTTGACCAGGGCCCTGACCAAAGCCTATGGGTCCTGGTTCAAAAGAAGTGCACTATGTAGGGAATAGGGTGCCATTTGGGACACTTCCTTAATTAACCTTCGCGCACCATGATAAATGGGATTCTGATAGCTGTTAGAGACAATGCGATGCAGAGAAGAGGACGGGAAATGTGGCTTCTAACTAGTGTTTTGTGATGTGATCCATCTCCCACCAGGACTCTGGCCGACTCGGGTTTAAGCATGTTTGAGTTCCCCGGCAGTCTTGTTTATGGAAGTGGTCTTATTTCGCTGCCGATGGAGACTACACCCTATTCTCTATTAAAGTGCACTACTTTTGACCGGAGACATATGGGCCCTGATGCACTAAATAGGGAATAGGGTGCCATTTGGGATACAGCCAGAGCGAGAGCGCTGATCTCTCTGTGAATCTTGATAACGGAGACTGAAGTTCGACTGCAGCTGGAGAATCAGATTGCTGCTGCTGCTGCTGCTCTGTTCTCTTTGGAGGCGTCTCTGTAGGAGCCTGAACGCCTCGTCTGGCTCTCTCTTTCTGTTTGATAGAGTTAGCCTGTTGGCTGCTCACGACTCTTTCAGCCAAGAAGTGGATTCTGTTTGATATTTCATGTTCTCCTTTTTGTTTTTATGAACCGAGGATGTTGTAACTTAATAGTTCCCTCCTGGGGTTTATTTATGCATCTGTCGATCTGAGCTTCAGAGTGTTGGTTTGTTTTGTCTCTCGTAGTTGTGTTTGTAGGGGTCGGTTGTAAGTCACGCTGCCTTCGTGTTGTGTCTCATCTACGCCCTGTTGGACAACCTGCACAGTTAATTATTTCATACTCCCTATTTCATATTTCCTTTCCTATTCACATTCCTCTTCCCTAGTCCGTATTCATAATTCTTTATTTCCTATCAACTATTCTCTATTCACCACACCGTTTCCTGCTGCTGTTTGGAAACCCTCTGGTTCAGTGTGAAAAGGGCCCAGAGCGTCTGGTGTGTGTTGTACTGTGCCACGAGGTGAGACGCCATCGAGGAGATATAACGTCATCTGTCACAGTGAGCCCGGTAGCAAGGCGTAGCGGGGGATGGCTTCCCGCGATAAGACGGCAGAATGAGACGACGGGCCTCTCCCGAGAGGCACTGTTTATGAGTCTTTAGACGTCTTACAGTGTAATGTCTTTTCTAAGGGCCTGTTTTCAGTAGCTCTCTAACGCAGATCATCTATCACTGTCGTACATCTAGGTGTACTCCCTCCCATGGTTTGTTTCTGTCTCCCAGACTCCATTGCGATTTGATATAACGCTGTGTGACGTAATGTTGATGTCTCTCGTCTCGGCCACAAAAGTGTCCATTCTTTCAGGCAGGTGGACAGGCCAACCTTTATATTTACTTAGTGTATTCTTTATTTAGCCAGGCAAGCCAATTCGAACAAATTCTTATTTACGAAGACGCCTGATTTAAACTGATATTGACACGTTTTGGTAGTATAGCAATTAGCTGGTTTCCTGACATTAACGCGGAGTTGGTTTGAACTGCGTGGTTGATAGCCGACCGCAAATGACTTGATTAGTGTAGAGCAGGGGGTCGTCGACACGGGACTCATTATTATGAAGATAGTGTTCTGTTTGTTTGGCTAATTGCTCGTCAGAACTCTATTTACAGTCATGGTGAATGTAGATATGAACAGCCTCGGAAGTTTCTATTTAAAATGCGAGACCATTTGCACCCTGGGATTCCCGGAACATTTGTCTTCATTCACCGTTTATCCCAGAAGGTAACCATATGGAAGGGTGCTTGTCTCTGAATCGCGATGAAATTCTGTATAATGCAGCGGTGGGCTGATTGAACTCCATTCCCCATCAGTCAGAATTGACAGTATGCAACCAACCGTTGACTCTGGGTGAGAGAAGTCAAGCTAGGCAACACTGTGCCCACTTCAGGCCAGGACAAAGGCAAGTAAAGCTAACACTCCCAGTGAGTGGACATTTTGATTGGTTGTCCTTTTTAAGAATCTGTAGTACGTAACCAACCGTTGCAGCCGACCGTTGACTCTTGCTGAGAGGAGTCAAGCTATACCGTGCCCGGTCCACAGCAGGCCACGGCACAGATAAGTAAAGTACGTCTAACACACAGGTATCCCAGTGAGTGGACGTTACGGATGGTTGTCCTTCAGAATCTATTCCACAGTATGCAACCGACCGTTGACTCGGGCTGAGAGGAGTCAAGCTACACTGTCCAACTGCCCAGGACAGGACACACAGGTACTTCAGCAAGTACAGCTAACACACTGGTATCTCAGCGAGTGGACATTATCTATGGATGGTGAAATAGAGTCGTCCATCTCTGATTCCGAGCGGTGATGGGTCTCTCAGGGCTTTAGTGCCGGCCCTCCCACCCACAGCAATTTTTTAAATTATTATGTTAAGGGCCAGCCTGTGGACTCAAGGGCCCAGTCAGAGAGATATGATACTTTTTATAACTTGTGGCTGCCCTTTTTGCCGCTGGTTCTAATTTTAATTAAACAAAGGGAGATGGGCGGGAGGAAGGAAGGGAGAGAGAGGGCGAGAGAAAGAGGGGACGAGACAGAGATGAGCGAGGTAGTGGGGAGGAAGAGAGAGAGCGAGGTAGTGGGGTGGGGGAGAGAGTAGTAGTGGGGAGGGGGAGAGAGAGCGAGGGTAGTGGGCAGGGGGAGGGAGAGAGACAGGGAAGGAGAGAAAAAGGGAAATGAGGGAGAGGAAGGGAGGGAGAGAGAAAGAGAGATGGTGTGTAGGTTTTTTGATAACATAGTGGAGGACAGTGGTGGGATGAATAAGAGGCTGGTTGGACCTACCTGGAGAACTACACCCTTCACTGACAGCATTCTTTCCTATCCAGTGTATTTTATGACGGCGGTATTATTATCTGCATGTAGAACCATACTGCTAGGAACATGAAAATCCTATGCAGTCTGGTGGTGTCTGATATAGAAAGTGCAGGCTACAGAACTGTATTATGTGTGTGCACAGATAAGAGTATTCATGTCAGTGTGTTGTAGAGTCATTGACAGACGTACACACAGGATGAGGTCGATACAAGTCAAACCTGTTCTGTAGTACGAGACTCTGCTGCACAGCCGTCAAAAAGCAAAGAAGCCAAAGGAGTCCGTTAAACGGTTCCCTGGGAAACGCTCCGGTGCCTTTTACTTTTATGCTTCTCTCCCTCACTCCCCCCCTGTATAATCTACCTCCACAACTACCCTACGTTTATTTCCTCCCCCCAACCAGACACCTGCAGTCGCTCTCCCATCTCTGTCTCAAATTGGCTCACATCTACAGATACTGATGTCTTTTATGGTAGGAGCGGTGGAAGAGAGGAGGATAAAATGACAAAGAGAACTGTCCCTGTTGAATTAATGGTCTGGTGTGCCGCAGTACTGTGTGTGCGATTGAGTGTGCGCCCGTGTGTCCGTTTGTGTGTGTGTGTGTGTGTGTGCGCATGTGTGTGTGCAAGAGAGTACTTCATGTGTGTGTATGGCAGAGAGAGAGGGGAAGAAAAGAAACAGAAGGGTTAGCTGCCGTCAGTGTGCGACAGGGTCTGGATCCATCTTTACTCGCTTAAACCCTTGTTTGTTAATGATGGTGAGGCGTCTGCGGGCGCTGCTCTGCAGATGAAGGATGGGGGCGCTTGGAGGACAAACAGAGCAGCCCACGGCTTTAATTCTCACTCACTCACTCACTCACCCCAATTTCATGGTATCCAATTGGTAGTTACAGTCTTGTCTCATCGCTGCAACTCCCGCACGGACTCGGGAGAGGCGAAGGTCAAGAGCCGTGCGTCCTCCGAAACACAACCCAACCAAGCCGCACTGCTTCTTGACACAATGCCCACTTAACCCGGAAGCCAGCCGCACCAATGTGTCGGAGGAAACACTGTGCACCTGGCGACCGTGCGTGATGGGACAAGGACGTCCCTGCCGGCCAAACCCCCCCCTAACCCAGACAACGCTGGGCCAATTGTGCGCCGCCCCATGGGTCTCTAAGGTCGCGGCCGGCTGCGACAGAGCCTAGACTCGAACCAAGAGTCTCTAGTGGCAGAGATAGCACTGCGATGCAGTGCCTTAGACCACTGCGCCACTCGGGAGGCCGTGTGGTCTCTAATACCATCTCACTGATGACACAACACCATTAGCCTGTTTTCTGAGCTCTTTCCTTTGTATGAGCATCTTCTGACTTTGTTGAGGGAGCGGCTGGATGGCTCCTTCCTTATGCCCCTCTATCCAAGAGCTAGTCAGAAAATGCTCCTTTTGACATGAAAGTATTTGTACGTGATGTATTTTTTTCTGCGTTTGGATTTCTATCAATGTACGATGTGCTTTCAATATGTGTCCCTTGCTTTGACGAAGTAAACTATCCTTAAAGTGTCAAATGTTGAAAGACGTAAATTATGACAAGATGCAAGCATTGCTTGTTATTTTTCGAGTTGGACTGAACCTTAATTTATATGTGCCATCTTTTTTGTTATGTAACAAGCGCAATTCTATCTGGCCAGCCAGTAGTTCGTCAACACGTTTCTTCAACATTACTCAGAGAACAGACTTCTGTCTCTCTCTCTCTCTCTCTCTCCTTTCCATTAACGGGGGAACATTTCTAAATGTCAGTGTGAAATTAGGCCACCTAATTGGCAGGCTAATGAGCAGATAGACGAGCATTAAGTGCATTACTATGCAGTCGTAGCCTTTTTAGGCACGCTCCCCCAATTGATGCCTGCTGTCTCCTCCTCTTTATCATGATTTCTCTCTGTCGTTGGGAGGACAGGAGGACACCGTCAAAAAGAGCAGTGCCTCACCGTATGGCGTACCGTATGGATGGGGATAAACGGGCTGTTTTGACACAATGGTTTTGAGAAAAACAGAGGGGACTAGCAAGAGCAGAGAAGGAAAAAAAACTTCTCCATTTACTGGCTGGGTTGAGTGAAGGATCAGCGCTCTGCGACATTGGATTTCAGGAGTCATGCACAGAATGCTAACCTGGTGTCCCCGGTGCTCTAAAGCAGTGGTTCCCAAACTGTGAGGTCGGTGGTGGGGGCGGTGGTGGGGGCGCAGGGGTCACTCCAAACATCACTCCTGTGTTCCAATGGCACGTTGTGTTAGCTAATCCAAGTTTATCATTTTAAAAGGCTAATTGATCATTAGAAAACCCTTTTGCAATTATGTTAGCACAGCTGAAAACGGTTGTCCTGATTTAAAGAAGCAATAAAACTGGCCTTAGACTAGTTGAGTATCTGGAGCGTCAGCATTTGTGGGTTTGATCACAGGCTCAAAATGGACAGAAACAAAGTCCTTTCTTCTGAAACTTGTCAGTCTATTCTTGTTCTGAGAAATGGAGGCTATTCCATGCGAGAAATTGCCAAGAAACTGATGATCTCGTACAACGCAGTGTACTACTCCCTTCACAGAATAGCGCAATAGAATGGCTCTAACCAGAATAGAAAGAGGAGTGGGAGGCCCCGGTGCACAACTGAGCAAGAGGACAAGTACATTAGAGTGTCTAGTTTGAGAAACAGATGCCTCACAAGTCCTCAACTGGCAGCTTCATTAAATAGTACCTGCAAAACACCAGTCTCAACGTCAACAGTGAAGAGGTGACTCCGGGATGCTGGCCTTCTAGGCAGAGTTGCAAAAAAAAAAGCCATATCTCAGACTGGACAAAAAAAAGAAAAGCTGGGCAAAGAACACCGACACTGGACAGAGGAACTCTCTCTCTCAGATGTTGAGACTGGTGTTTTGCGGTTACTATTTAATGAAGCTGCCAGTTGAGGACTTGTGAGGGGTCTGTTTCTCAAACTAGACACACTGTGCTTGTCCTCTTGCTCAGTTGTGCACAGGGGCCTCCCACTCTTCTATTTCTAGTCCAGATCAACTAGCCCATATCAGCAAAAACATTTTAGCTACAGTTGAAGTCGGAAGTTTACATACACCTTAGCCAAAATCATTTAAACTCAGTTTTTCACAATTCCTGACATTTAATCCTAGTAAAAAATCCCTGTCTTAGGTCAGTTAGGATCACCACTTTATTTTAAGAATGTGAAATGTCAGAATAATAGTAGAGAGAATGATTTATTTCAGTTTCAGTTCTTTCATCACATTCCCAGTGGGTCAGAAGTTTACATACACTCAATTAGTATTTGGTAGCATTGCCTTTAAATTGTTTAACTTGGGTCAAACGTTTCGGGTAGCCTTCCACAAGCTTTCCACAAGTTGGGTGAATTTTTGGCCCATTCCTCCTGACAGAGCTGGTGTAACTGAGTCAGGTTTGTTTTCCTCCTTGCTCGCACATGCTTTTTCAATTCTGCCCTCAAATTTTCTATGGGATTGAGGTCAGGGCTTTGTGATGGCCACTCCAATACCTTGACTTTGTTGTCCTTAAGCCATTTTGCCACATCTTTGGAAGTATGCTTGGGGTCATTGTCCATTTGGAAGACCCATTTGCGACCAAGCTTTAACTTCCTGACAGATGTCTTGAGATGTTGCTTCAATATATCCACATAATTTCCCTACCTCATGATGCCATCTATTTTGTGAAGTGCACCAGTCCCTCCTGCAGCAAAGCACCCCCACAACATGATGCTGCCACCCCCGTGCTTCACGGTTAGGATGGTGTTCTTCGGCTTGCAAGCGTCCCCCTTTTCCCTCCAAACATATCGATGGTCATTATGGCCAAACAGTTCTATTTTTGTTTCATCAGACCAGAGGACATTTCTCCAAAAAGTACGATCTTTGTCCCCATGTGCAGTGCAGTTGCAAACTGTAGTCTGGCTTTTTTTATGGCGGTTTTGGAGCAGTGGCTTTTTCTTTGTTGAGCGGTCTTTCAGGTTATGTCGATATAGGACTCGTTTTACTGTAGATATAGATACTTTTGTACCTGTTTCCCCCAGCATCTTCACAAGGTCCTTTGCTGTTGTTCTGGGATTGATTTGCACATTTCGCACCAAAGTACATTCATCTCTAGGAGACAGAACGCGTCTCCTTCCTGAGCGGTTTGACGACTGCCTGGTCCCATGGTGTTTATATTTGCGTACTATTGTTTGTACAGATGACCGTGGTACCTTCAGGCATTTGGAAATTGCTCCCAAGGATGAACCAGACTTGTGGAGGTGTACAATGTTTTTTGGTTGATTTCTTTTGATTTTTCCCGTGATGTCAAGCAGAGGCACTGAGTTTGAAGGTAGGCCTTGAAATACATCCACAGGTACACTTCCAATTGACTCAAATGATGTCAATTAGCCTATCAGATGTTTCTAAAGCGATGACATTTTCTGGAATTTTCCAAGCTGTTTAAAGGCACAGTCAACTTAGTGTATGTAAACTTCTTACCCACTGGAATTGTGATACAGTGAATTATAAGTGAAATATTCTGTCTATAAACAATTGTTGAAACAATTACTTGTGTCATGCACAAAGTAGATGTCCTAACAGACTTCTACTCTCCTCTGTTGCCTTTTTATAGCTGGCCTCCTTAAGTCTACTTCATACAGACAAGGATAGAAGAACTGGAAATCACATTGACTGGTTTAGAAGACCCCCCCATTTAGGCCTGTAGTTGAGGTCCATTAGGAATGCATGATCTCGGGACGTCAGACAGTCAGTGTATTACTTTGTATTCAGGTCACATTACTTAATTATCGCTTGATTTACTGGGGGAATATGTTCCTTAAAACCCATTCATCAAGCAAGTATCATGTGGATTATAGAAACCAGACTAGCTGTATTGGAATTTTGAGTACTCATAAATGAACCGACGGCTGCTAGCAAGTTTTTAGAAAATGAATAGCAGAGGTTCACATGACATGCTACACTGTGGCTAGCCCCCTCTGTAATACAGTACTGGGAGTGTGTTTCTTTGTCTGTGTTAGGGCTGAATCGACTATATTAAACTAAGAAAGAGCTCTTGGTAGAATATTATGATCAACCAGATGGGTCATTTTTGCCCGTACACATAAACACACAACGACCAACAACAACCACGTTTAAATGGTTGTATCATGTAGGGATTTGTATCATGTCCTGCTGTTTCCTCTCACAGACTCACTGTGTTCTTCCTGCTGAGCGCGACACAATGTTTTCCTCCCCGCTACTAGGTATAGATAGGCCTACTATAGTACACACACTACAAAACAATACAACTTTAATCTCACCCCACAGGGCAACTCAACGCGCTGAAGTCAGCAGAGGCAAACGCATACCCTGCTGTACACACAGTGGCTAGGCATGGCTAAGGCGTTTAGCTCTGAACTCTTTGCCAAGTATTACTGTCTTACCTCTTTTGTTTTGGTGTGCTGGGTATTTCATGACTTTGCATTTTTTCCCCCCATGAGCATTAACATTCCAACACAACCTGCACTTCACCACGGGATTCATTACACCACTGCTAAGTCAAGTCAAGCCCTTATTCCTGCCAGGGATTAGCTTGTTATTCACATGGATTCTTAGACCGTCTTAGACATTGACATACAGCACAGGCCAAGCAGGAGGTAGCTAGATAAGCCATCTGATAGCAGCAGCAGCGGTAGTGGGCTTGTATCTAGGGCTAGGTCGTAAATGGCATCCTATTCCCTACATAGTGCACTACTTTTGAACAGAGCCCTGGTCAACTGTAGTGCACTATATGGGGAATAGGGTGTCATTTGCGACGTGACCTGGATTACTCTCCACTCCAGGCGTTTTTTTCCCCCTCTCCAGCAGATTGCGCTGGGACACTTTCCTGCCCAGACCCATGGAGTCTGACGCTTGCATATTTAAAGAGCAGCCTGTATTTTTTGATGTGTTGAAAAAGGTTTATTTTAATGTGGACTGGACTTTTATCTTTAAAGCCAACTTCATCACCTCAGTTTATTTTATTGTTTAAGTAGACTTCCCCTGTAAGTGAGTTGTGCGAACTGTACATTTTAATTTCATCTGTAGGGAAATAGCTGGATATGAAGAGGTTTTACATAAAATTATTTGGTTCTTTTCTTTCGTCCTGTATTTTTATTTGCGTAATGTGCACTGGGCCTTGGCTAGTGCAATTACTTCAACTTGCGATTCAGTACTCACAGAAGCCTTCAGAAATCATGATAAACCAGCAGAATTCTCTCTAATCTTAATCGTTGACTTCAAACAAATGCATGTGTTGGATTGGGATACGAATGAGTCTAGGAACGTGCCGGAATTTGGAATATTGGCCTCATGCATTGAAACACTTTGAAACTTGGTGCTGGTATGGAGCTCTAGATGATACAGTACAGCTACTGAACAGACAGCTCAGAGACCGTTTCAATTCCCCCCTCTGAGGAGAGGAGGTGACGGGACACTAGGAATTTATGATGTTCGTCATAAACTTTCTTCACCGTGGAGTGGAGTTTAGTCCGCTAAGCATTACTATGATTGACACACATTATTCATACCAGTTACAGAAGACAAAGTGTACGTACATTCCACTCCAGCCGTCAATTTGAGTGCATGAAATCAACAAAGACGATTACATCTAGTGTGGTTGAGGATTTAATGTTATTTTTTTTCAAACTTTTATTTGCTGTTCTATTTAGCTGGAGTAGTGGATGTTGTAGCACCTACCGCCGTTTTAGGCTAACCTAGTGGGTGTATGCATGCTAATGCTCACTATTCAGTGGGTGGAGTGAAATAGGTCATTTCAGTGCAGTGACTCTGAAACGTTTGAATATTAGGATTATTCCATTGTTCACATTCAAAAGACCTGGTTTCCTTGATTAAACTCATGAAAGGCAGTAGGCAGCGGATTAGAATGGTCCATTCCCGACAGAGTCCAATTGTTTTGGATGAAATTATATAGGAGGTCTGTTTTCCTTGTATAACTAACTCATTACAATCTCTCGTTTAGGGGCTGATAATTCATCATAATATTTA
The DNA here is from genome assembly GCF_901001165.1 of Salmo trutta. Taxonomy (NCBI): domain Eukaryota; kingdom Metazoa; phylum Chordata; class Actinopteri; order Salmoniformes; family Salmonidae; genus Salmo; species Salmo trutta. Next base: position 46,140,576 of record NC_042973.1, read on the forward strand.
TTATGGTTTTAGGCTTAATAGTGCATTAATAATGTCCCTTATTTATCTTATTCTGTCATGGCAAATTCTCAGCTTTACTGTAGTGTGTGTGTGTGTGTGTGTGTGTGTGTGTGTGTGTGTGTGAGAGACATTTCAGAATCAACACGCATCACAGATGTTCTAATTGTTGGTTATAAATCTCGACTCTAATGGTGCTGTCAAATACACTCCTATTAGCGTGCAAATACTGGAAGCATTCAGTGATGCACTATGTCTTTAGAGGTAATTAGTCAATGGTAATTGGGATACAACATTTAATGCAGCACAATGTTATCACTCCCTGTAAAGGACATTACTGCATCTATTTCAGTCTGTGTCCCATAGATAAAGAAAATGTTGTTCTGTCTCTATGGTCTGTCCTCTCTAGTGGGGCAAAAAGAGACCCTTTCCCTGTGGACAGGATTGTGTCAAGTGGTTAAGATCTCATGTTTTATATGTAGTCCTATTAGATATGGGCAATTCCAAAGTAACGGAATTACACTTTGACTACGATTTTCTTTTTCTCCCCTTTCTAAAAAAAACATTGATTTCAAAGTTTTACAAAACATACTATCTGCACAAGGACTACTTTGAACAATTTACACAAAGTTTCACAAAAATCCATTTACTGGAGGGACTGTGCTGATGGACATTTTGGTAACAGAATTACGGTAAATTACGGTTGGTGATTTGAACTACAGTAGGTGAAGTGGATTTACATCTGGTAACAGAATTATGGTAACGGAATTGCATCATGGGCCCCTGATTTGTACTATACAGAAATGCATAATTATGGATATGAATATCATTCTCTCCATGGTGATGTATCCTGAATAGGTACACACATGTAGAAATATGCAATATCTTTATTTTGCATATTTGGGTATTATTCTACACATTGGCTATTATTGTAATGAGCTCCGCACCCAAAAAAACAACCCCATATTTGGTTGGACCAGAGCAAATCTGAAACAATTACAGAGATCCATGTTTCACAAGTTTGGACACCACAGTAGAGTAGAGTACCCCCTTTCCATCTGTTTCCACCAGAAATTAAAGCCTTTGCTTATTCCTAAAAACAGAAATACGGTTCTTATAATAAGTATCCAGACCCTTTGCTATGACACTCGAAATTGAGATCAGGTGCATCCAGTTTCCATTGATCATCCTTGAGATGTTTCTACAACTTGATTGGAGTGGTACATTTAATTGATTGGACATGATTTGGAAAGGCACACCTGTCTATATAAGGTCCCACAGTTGACAGTGCATGTCAGAGCAAAAACCAAGCCATGCGTTCGAAGAAATTCTCCGTAGAGCTCCTAGACAGGATTGTGTCGAAGCACAGATCTGGGGAAGGGTACCAAACAATTTCTGCAGTATTGAAGTCCCCCAAGAATACATTGGCCTCCATTCTTAAATGGAAGAAGTTTGGTACCACCAACACTCTTCCTTGAGCTGGCCGCCCAGCCAAACTGAGCAATCGGGGAAGAAGGGCCTTGGTCAAGGAGAGTTCCTCTGTGGAGATGAGAGAACCTTCCAGAAGGACAACCATCTCTGCAGCACTCCACTAATCAGGCCTTTATGGTAGTGGTCAGACGGAAGCCACTCCTTAGTAAAAGGCACATGACAGCACGCTTGGAGTGTGCCAAAAGGAACCTTAAAGAATCTCAGTCCATGAGAAACAAGATGCTCTGATCTGATGAAACCAAAATTAAACTCTTTGGCCTGAACGCCAAGTGTCACATCTGGAGGAAACCTGGCACCATCCCTACGGTGAAGGATGGTGGTGGCAGCATCATGCTGTGGGGATGTTTTTCAGCAGCAGGGACTAGGAGACTAGTCAGGATCGAGGGGAAAGATGAACGGAGCAAAGCACAGAGAGATCCTTGATGAAAACCTGCTCAGGACCTCAGACTGGGGGTGAAGGTTCACCTTCCAATGGGACAACGACCCTAAGCACACAGCCAAGACAACGCAGGAGTGGCTTCGGGCGGCTGCAATCGCTGCCAAAGGTGCTTCAACAAAGTACTGAGTAAAGGGTTTGAACACTTTCGAAGGCACTGTAGGTAATGCTCTTCCAGCTGACTTGCTTTCAGCTGGTTCTCTCTTCCTAACATTGTTAACGCATACAATAACCTATACTAGCTCTCCCGCTGTTGAAGAAATTGTTAAAAGCACAGACACTTTGTCTTGTCAGGAGAAATCATTAGAGCGTGACTCTATAATGTAGATCGCAAGGGACTAGTCACTAATGCACTCAGGGAAGCAAGGGGGTGAAACACCACTGCTTTTCAAATATACAGTTTGTGATGTGCTCAATGTAGGTCTAGACAACTATCATGTCACAATGGTCGAACCAGTCCCCAGGAAGGAATTCCAAGAGGCAGCATCACAAAACAAGAAGTAGTTCGGCAGTGTAAACATACAAACAAAACCCTGTTTGTGACATGTCGGAACCCTGCATGAAATCCATACGGAATCATTTTTTTGTTTCGGATACGAGATAGGAGGGGGTGGGCCCTCTGTGAAGGATCTCTTTTATATGAACTGCCGCTACGCCAATTTTGATAACCACACGCAAGGCTGCCGGATTCATTTCCAGGGTTCTGTGGACTCTCTTCAGTTGAGAAGTTGCCAAGGAAATCTCCATCTCCAAGTCTTATTGTGCATGCCCGCTTACCCTCTGAATGTTCCGGGCTGGATGATCATCAACATGTGCTTCTGCTACCTCTGTCCTCCATAGTGACTCTAGGAAACCCTGAACGACTTTTTTTTGCTACGTTCATGTTGATATAACCTGTTTTTAAAAGCACATACTAGACAATGGGAAACTGTAAATAATGGTTGTACATCCTGTACAAGGTTCTGATGTTTATAGAGCAGTGAACAGGAGAGTTTTCTAATTAAAAAAAGGTTTCCCCAGTACCATTCCTAATCACCTATCCGTCTTCTCCTCTCGTCACTCAGTTACGCTGTGTATTTTTCTGTCCTTTATGGATTTCATAACTCAATCTGTATCTTTTCCTCTCTCAGGACAACCCCCAAACTCTTTAATTTCCTCACACAATAGGATTTGCCACAGCTGGGTTTCTGGGAATATGTAATTGAAAGGTGGCACTGTCATATGTCAACGGCAAGCTGTGGCTAGCAGTACTGAGGCTGTGTGCTCCCCGCTGGGGCAGCAACATGGGGCTGTGTAAAGGAGGTGGAAGTGTCCTGCTCTATGAAATAGTGTCACAGTTGCATCACCTTAATTGCAGCCCCACTGTTCATTACCATAACTAAACAAAGGGTGTGCGTGTGCATGTGCGCGCGCACCTCAGTGAGGATAGGTTAATACCCATAGTATTGATCCCGGCATGCTGTCTGAGGAGTGTGGCTTAGGGACGTGTGACGTGATCCAGATGTAGCCAAAGAGCCAGGCTGGATCAGGTCTAACGTACAGCACCAGCCGAAGGCCGTAATTAAGCTTAGAGAGCAATTCTCAGAGATGAGGGAGGCCATGACTTACTATACCAGAGCCTTGGCTCTCCGTGCATCTGATTCCAAGAGAAATAGTCTTTACCCTTTCTTAATTCTCTCCTCCTTCTCTTCCACCTCTACCTAATTTTCTTCTTCCTCTTCTTCTTTGTCCACCACCTCCTCTTCTTCCTTATTGACTGTAGTTTCTCCTCCTCCTCCCTGTCCTCATCGTACTTATACCAATAGACTAGCTGTAAGTCCAGATTCACTTCTCTCCTCCTCAGTCCTCTCTGAGTCACAATCATTTTCAGGCCGATCATCAATCACTCTATTTAGTGCCAATCAATAGGATGCTCTGATCTATCAGCTGTCAGGAGCATCATGTCTAAGGTTCTAAATTATGTCACCGCTGCCCTTGATTCTAACCAATGTGGTGCTGCTATTTTTATTGACTTGGCCTAAGCTTTTGATACGGTAGACCATTCCATTCTTGTGGGCCGGCTAAGGAGTATTGGTGTCTCTGAGGGGTCTTTGGCCTGGTTTGCTAACTACCTCTCTCAAAGAGTGCAATGTGTAAAGTCAGAACATCTGCTGTCTCAGCTTCTGCCTGTCACCAAGGGAGTACCCCAAGGCTTGATCCCCCCCCCCCTTGGGAATATGTTTAGATGGTACTCTGTCCTTCTCTCAGCATATATCCAAGCTGCAGGTTAAGGTTAAATTTAGATTTGGCTTCCTCTTTCACCCCAGCTGCCAAACTAACCCTGATTCAGATGACCTTCCTACCCATGCTAGATTACGGAGGTGTAATTTATAGATTGGTAGTTGGAACTGCAAATATCTTGTGTGACACTGCACTCTTTTTGTTACGTTGTACTTAAATCACTCCAATAAAGGTTTCTAAGTAATCCCGGGCATGAAACAGAACCAATCTCATGGGTGTGCTCTAGTATGTTTTAGCATATTTATTTTCTTCAAGGAATAAAATGTGGACAAACTAACTAAACATTCGATGATTTAAAAAAAATAAAAAAAAGAGTTTTGAGAGTTTTAGTTTCCATTCCGTATTCAGTCATACCATCTAGGGCTAAGCGTATATTTTACAGGTTGTCCTGTAAAATGGTACACGGAATAATACATATTCATGATGTCACCCCTGGGATGGAAAGGACCAAGGCAACTAAATGAAAAGTGTTTTCTAACTTATAACAGAACATGAAAGGAAATGCATGTATTGATGTGTCTCGTTGCTGGTGTTCTCCTTTGTTGCAAAAGAGCAATAGAATTTGAATTCCTTGTAGAGTGTTCCGAAATAAATGGTTTCAAAATAGCCTCTCTCTCGACCTCGACCTCGACTACAGCTGGTTCTGGTAGCCGTGTGTTGTCTTCTCCGCCCCGATGCTCACCTCAATAACTTCCTGTAATAAGGGGCGCGGCCGCTCAGCCCAGTGCAAAGCATTTAACCTGGAGCCAGGAACTATTGATCCGCGGAGTTAATTGTTATGGTTATCTGATGTTCCTTTAGAGCCCTTAAATGCCCTTGGAGATAATGACAGATCAAAATCAACGAACGCAAACGCATGCACCCGCACACCATCAAAAGACTGGCCGAGCAGCATGTTAAGTTTGACCGCGCGGGAATGTCAGTCACCTACGGTGCAGTGAGACAGCCATCAAAGATGTTGTAGAAGTTAGAACTAGGAACACAAGCATTTCGCTACAACCGCGATAACATCTGCTAAATATGTGAACGCGACCAATGAGATTTGATTTGAGTTAAACAACCCTGCTAGCCTAGTGAGGGCACTGATTTCATTTGAATGGGATCTGTCAATCATGCTATCTTTTAAGGCTAGTAGTGGTAACTGGTAATAAATCGTTGCAGATAGCGGATTTTGCAAGTACAATTGGGGGGAGGGGATCCATAATCTGCAACTATTGGATTCCAGCCATAGTCTTTGTACATGGCATGTACCCGAATGCCACAGAGTTTTATGTAATTTGACATAGAGAAACATAAAAGCACCTTGTCTCCATTATTACTAGGATGCGTTCTTCGATACATTATTTATTGTAGTAATTGGCCCAGCATTGTCTTTATTACATGGTCCCTGAAGGTTTTTCCTCTGAATCGTATATGCTCTGAAATTCTGTCTATACTAAGAATATGTCACGAGTTTGTAGCCTGGGATTTGTGAGAGCAAACAATGTATTACAAATGCATATTCCCGACGACAGCATTTATAGCTAAAAGTAACACCGCCTTTTGTATAGTACAGAGGTGGTTCAGCACATGGAGCTGAGTGTGTGTGCTTGCGGCTGTGTGGACCACATTTATACTCGTGCACGTGGAGGTTACTTGTGTAGTATCCAGCCAGAGCCAGGGCAACGCTCTCTCCTCTCCTCTATGCCGAGACACTGTGATGGGTTTCTCTCACAACTTCCAGGCTTTATGAATCTACAGTATGTTCCTGAAGCCCCAAAATATTAGCTAACACGCCTGTTACATTACAGACGTTGTTCAGCACGTTGGGTTGCGTGTGAACGGTTCACCTTGTGTCTGTGAAGGTAACCTAGTACCTACCCAGCCAGGACAATGTTCTCGCCTCTCCTCTCCTGAGATAGCGGGGTGGGGTTTCGCTCTCCGTCAGGTGCCGGGCCGTGTGGAGGGAGTGCTGGTGTCTGACCTACAGTGTGGAGGGATTTTATTTAGTTGTTTTATTCTCCACTCTGCGAGGGCGAGCTACCCTTTGAACCAAACAGGTGTGTTGGGAGATGCACTGCAGAAACCACACAGGTGCAACTTGTACCGGCTAAAAATAAAGTCTTCCAGTTCTCCAACCTTTTGCTTGTCATAAATCGTGTAAATCATATTTCCTGTCATTTGAGTGGTAGGCCTTTTTAAGGCAGACAGGGTGCATGTACATAACTCTAATATGAAAGAATGTAGCCTATATGGAGTTAATATTTGTTAGTCACAATGTATTTCTGCCTGATTCACTATCATTCAAATATTACACCTGTTGGCTTGTTTGATAGCATGAAGCCACGCCTTTAGACAAACAGTATGAAATGTGTATTAGGCAGCTGAAAGCGATACTTTTTATGTTTGAAAGTTAAAGGAGAGCAGTAGAACAGCCTCCACCTCTTGGGCGACTTGTTTAGCTATTGGAGCCTATAATACAGGAGGCTGTGTGTTACGCCACACAGTGACCGCGTGGTGTAGGTAGACACAAAGCTGCCAAGGGAGTGTGTCTCTGACAAGACGGGTGAGGGGGTTGACACAATGACTGAGGGTGGGAGGGGGAGCCGTACAGGGCGAGCGGTACAGGTGATGAGACGCACTTATTAATGTAAAGAAAACTCATACTGTAGGACAAGGTGACGCAGAGCGATGTTAGTATGTACAGGTAACTGCTAATATAATGGAAACAACGTTTATTGAAAGCAGGTGCTTCCACATAGTTGTGGTTCCTGAGTTAATTAAGCAATTATCATCCCGTTAGGCTTTGTGTCATGTATAAAAATGCCGTGCAGGGCACTATTTTGGCCGTAGGATGATAATGCCCCCATCCACAGGGCATGACTGGTCACTGAATGGTTTGATGGGCATGAAAACGATGTAAACCATATGTCATGGCCGTCTGTCACCAGATCTCAACCCAAGCCTGAGACAACATTTTCCACCACTGTCAACAAAACACCAAATAACGGAATTTCTCGTGGAAGAATGGTGTCTCATTCCTCCAATAGAGTTCCAGATACTTGTATCTATGCCAAGGTGCATTGAAGCTGTCCTGGCTCGTGGTGGTCCAACGCCCTATTATGACACTTTGTTGGTGTTTCCTTTATTTTGTCAGTTACCTGTATATCATCTCAGTAGAAGGGTACGGAAGAATAGTCATGTTAACTGCTGAGAAACATTATGGAAAGGGTAATAAAATAGGGTAACATGTATTCATCTATGCACTTCTCCATGCTGTCCTATGCGAACAGGCTCACTAGCCATGTTTACCCACTGTTCAGTTATTGTTTTCAGTTTTCAACATTACCACCCAGAACAATTCCTTGAATGTCACCGGCAAAAAAACTAAAAAACAGAATGATTCCTTGAATGTCACCGGCAAAAACATTGAATGGTTCTCTCTTTGCTTTTGTTGAGTCTGAATGTGTCCAGAACATTTGTTGACTCAGTCCTCAATGACTATACAACTCAATGGCAGGAAACGATTCTCTCCGGCCTCCAAAAGTACACCCTTGCTGCGTGCCAAATGGCACCTTTTTCCTTTTATAGTGCACTACTTTTGACCAGAGTCCTATAGCTATCCTATGGGCCCTGGTCAAAAGTAGTGCACTATATAGGGAACAGTGTGCCATTTCGGATGTAGGCCCTGAACCAGATGAGCCAAGGGAAGTCATTATGCTAGCGATCTCCGGGGCATTTAACCAGAAGCAGACTGACTCCATGGTTCAGACTAGGCTGGCCCATTAATCTACCACACTAGACTGCTTACGTAATTACAAATCCAATGGTACACAATGCTAAGGCATTCTTTAGAGTGGAACAGCACATTAAGACCCTTGCTCTGTTCTCTTCAAGATAGCTACATCTTTGGCATTCTTTCAAACTGCCATTGCCTGAATTCGCTGCCGATGAGGATCCAGGAGTTTGAATGTGGGGCTTATATAAGATACACAATTAGGAAATGTTACCAGCATCAAGGCAGCTCACTTTTCAGGACAGGTAAGGAAAGCATGCTTTGTAGTATTTAGGTGTGCCAGCATTACTAAATGTATCCAGTATTGGGCTGCTTATCTGGGTATACGATGTTTGTTGTTGATTTAGTAAATTTCTTTCTCTCTGATGTGGTGTCCATTGTCCAAGTTTGTTATTCATTTGCTTTAAGTTCTTGTGAAGCAACCTTCACAGTTTGCTTAGTTGTTTTTCTTCCTCCTAATCCAGTCAAACCTCTTGCATGTCATGCTTGCTGTAGTTTGATCGTCCAATGCTTTATTTTCGCAGACGTCGATTCAATGTATATTCCACGTTGGTTCAACGTAATTAAAATGACGTGGAAACAACGTTGATTCAACCAGTGTGCGCCCAGTGGGTTCTATCAATAAAGGATGGGTTTTGGCCTTCTCTTTCTGTGTGATTAAAAAAATATCAAAGAAGCATTTTTCCCCAGCCACTTGGTCTCAGTAAAAGGTCCCTCTTAGCTGCTCTCTCTCTCTCTCTCTGGCTATGGAAAGCTACTTTATGCTTTTTCAGAAAAACAGCTCCCTTCTCTCCTCTCTTAAGAAATATTCACGGTTAATGTAGCCTACATCTCTCACATTCTGTTTAAAAAAGATACAATTATGTCCTGTGAATGTATGAGTACAAAGGAGAGGATGATGTGTAGAAAGCCAAATATAAAGATAATATGTCGCCCAGTCAGTAATGGTGGATTGGTTAGATGTGCTCTGTTGGCAGGCCACTGTGTACATTGTGCATCTACTCTTAGGTGAATTGAAAAGATGGGCTACCATTAAGAGTCCTACATAACAGGAGCCACACTCAAATGGCTTGTTAAATAAGGTTATACAGTGTTTTCGGAAAGTATTCAGAGCCCCTGATTTTTTTTCTACATTTTGTTACGTTACAGCCTTATTCTAAAATGAATTAAATTGTTTTTTTCCCTCATTAATCTACACACAATACCCCATAATGACAAAGAAAAAACAGCAATGTTTGCAAAAAAACCCACAAAAAACCCCACAGAAATAGGACATTTACTTACGTATTCAGACCCTTTACTCAGTACTTTATTGTAGCACCTTTGGCAGCGATTACAGCCTCAAGTCTTCTTGGGTATGACACTACAAGCTTGGCATACCTGTATTTGGGGAGTTTCTCCAATTCTTATCTGCAGATCCTCTCAGGCTCTGTCAGGTTGGATGGGGAGCGTTACTGCACAGCTATTTTCAGGTCTCTCCAGACATGTTCGATCGAGTTCAAGTCGGGGCTCTGGCTGGGCCACTCAAGGACATTCCGAGACTTGTCCCGAAGCCACTCCTGCGTTGTCTTGGCTGTGTGCTTTGGGTCGTTGTCCTGTTGGAAGGTGAACCTTCGACCCAGTCTGAGGTCTTGAGTGCTCTGGAGCAGGTTTTCACAAAGGATCTCTCTGTACTTTGCTCCGTTCATCTTTCCCTCGTTTCCCAGTTGGCAAACTCCAAGCAGGCTGTCATGTGTCTTTTACTGAGAAGTGGCTTCCGTCGGGCGCTCTACCTTCTGTCCTTCTGGAATATTCTCCCATTTCCACAGAGGAACTCTGGAGCTCTGTCAGAGTGACCATAGGGTTCTTGGTCACTTCCCTGACCAAGGCCCTTCTCCCCTGATTGCGCAGTTTTGTCGGGCGGCCAGCTCTAGGAAGTTTTGGTGGTTCCAAACTTCTTCCGTTTAAGAATGATGGAGGCCAGTGTGCCAAGCCAGGTGGGTCCTTCACCAGATTTGATTTCACGCTGACATATCGCCAGGTGGGTACACACAGCTGTCGTCATTGGACATCCAGGTATGACCCGCACCATTCAGTCCATCTCTGGAAAGTATTGGTGGCCCACCTTGGCGCAGGATGTCACTCTTTATGTCAACTCCTCTTCCGTATGTGCCCAATCCAAAAGCTCCCGGAACACTCCAGCATGGAAACTCCTTCACCTTCCCGTTCCTCAGCGTCCCTGGTCTCATCTGTCCATTTATTGTGTCACTGATCTCCCCTCTTCTGATGGTTTTACCACCATTTTTGCGATAGTTGACAGATTCTTAAAATCATTCCATGTCATCCCTCTCTCTGGTCTCCCTACCGCTATCCAGATCACTGAGGCACTGTTCCAGCAGGTCGTCCGGCACTATGGCCTTCCAGAGGATATTATCTCAGATCGCGGTCCCCAATTCTAATCACGTGTATGGAAGGCCTTCATGGAGGAGCTGGGGAACACGAGGCTTTATCGTTGGGTTTTTTACAGGAATGTTTGGCGATCGACTAGGAATGCCTTGGAGATCGACTAGTCTATCGCGATCGGCCGGTTGGTGGCCACTGCTCTAGGAAGTTGAGTGAAGTTCTCTCTGTGGGCTGATATTTCTGCGCGGCAGTCCTGGGGGGAGCTGCGCGGCAGTCTCGGGTATATTGAGCATGCGCGCAGCTTAGAGGGAACGTCACTTTATTTTTGACCTTTTACTGCAGTGGGCTAAATCAGGGTCACAGTGTTTTTTGGTAGTCTTAAACAAATCTACTTTGAAACAAACGTATAGACCTCACCGACATGGTTATGGGCTTAAAAAAAGAAGACACCTGTACCATGCCAGATATAGAGTTGAAATGTATACAATTTTGAGTTTGCATCCCAATATTACAATTTATTTATACAACGGTGGGTCTAATCCTGAATGCTTATTGGTTAAAAGCGCATCCCAGCCTGTGTCTATTCCACAAGTTACCACAGGCTAAATCTATGACGTTAAACTGCCTATTTACTCTGTTCCATCTGACTGCGCAATCCACTTTCTCATCAGCCCAGCCAGGCAATTTATAAACTTGATATCCGCTATTAAAAACATTACCTCACATTTCTTTTAGACTAACATTTTGTTTTCAACAGCGGAGATTTGTATAAACCTTGCTGTCTGCCTCTCCGATATTTGCAACATTGTTTCAGTATTTGATCTCCAGCTGCCCCATAGTAATGAAGGTGTAGGAGTCGGGACAAGACAGACAGGCAGGCATCATTTTTATGAATACATAAAAAGTTATAACGAAACGAAGTGCAGCTAGTTTGCAGTCTTTACAGCTTCAGTGTTTGAAGAACACTGAACAACAGTGTCCTGACGAGAGAGCACATTTTCTATAACAGACGAAATCGCTTCTCATTAGGTCATTGTTATGGATTTATCCAAATAAATGTCACTAGAAAACAACTTAAACAATTGCAAATGCAGCTACTGTTGTTATTATTTTTGAAGTTTGACGTGACTCTAAGTTAGCCGTACTTGGCTAGCTTGCAAGCAAGGGATAAGAACGTTGCCAGCCAGTATGGCAATGGAACCTTTAGAATGAACGACTGGGTCGCGTCCATAGAAACAGAACAAAAAGACGGAACGACTGTGTCACATCTCTGGCAACCGAACCAATAGAACAAACAAATCTTGGGTAGCAACCCTAGATTTGTGTCAGGACTATATATTGTGGAAGGATGAAAAAGTATGAATAAATTAATCAAAATAAAGTTTTGAATGAAAATATGTCAAACATTATTTGAATATGTTGGTAACCCGTTGTGTAGAAGTGATAAATACATCACAGAAGACGGAAATATAACAAAACTGTTTGACATAGACACTGGTTTTTCAGCGGGCTTTTGAAATAATGTTTATTTATGAAATTCTGAGAAATATTCTTTACATTCCACCCATGAGGCCAGTAGGTCATTTGACTGCAGGAAAGGGCTACCCCCACCACTCCTCCCCCGATTGGAGTAAACTGATGGACAGCAGTATGTCTTCTACTTCTCCTTACAGCCATTTTCACTCACTTATACTGTACACTCTAATCTTAATTCCAACACTCAGATGTCTACAGACTAACCCATCTTTGCCAGTACACTAGCCTTTTACTATTTGGTTTTGCAATACATCCTATGTTTACTGTGATTGTCTTACGAGGGCAGGGACACCGAGAAAAGTGTAGTGAGACGGCATTTGCCACAGCACTTTTCAATCGGGTGAAACAAAATATATCAACGCTAAGCATTTAAAAGAGAGCGACGGGGTTGTTTTTTTTTACCTTGCCTGATGATTTATCAAATCGCGTCCAATTTCTCTGTCCTTCACATCGGAGTGCTGCTGCAGGCTCTTTGCGTGTCTTGACCAGTCAGATTCATGTTTTTTTACGCCACACCACTCTGGTACCAATACGAGGGTCTTGAACCTCTATTTGTACAATTTCTACTGAGATTTCCCTTAAAATAAATACTTTACCTAAGAGTATAATCATGTTTCCCATTTAGTTGATGGTGGTTTCTCAGATCTCCTAACAGTAGTACTGTTTGTAGGTCATCTGAACACAGACAATATGACTTGACATAACCACTCCAGGACCTCACTCCAAAAGCGAGCCACCAAAAGAGACGCTCTATTGATTCTGTTTCCTTGTGGCAGAGTCTGCACAGGGCTGACTGTTCAATGCCCCATATACTGAGCATTATTTTTGCGGCAAGGATTTTCTATAATAGTTTAAACTGAAAAGATCAGATTGATGCATCAATTGTTGTTTTGTATGTCAGTTCATAACCCCGATGTCATGGTATTGACACATAAAACATCTGTTTCCAACTATCTTGAATTTTATGCAGCATAGTTGTCAAACCTCTCGACCTTAAGTGAAACTGATACAGTTGAAGTCGTAAGTTTACATACACTTAGGTTGGAGTCATTAAAACTGACCTAAGACAGGGAATTTTTACTAGGATTAAATGTCAGGAATTGGTAACTGTGTTTAAATGTATTTGGCTAAGGTGTGTGTAAACTTGTGACTTCAACTGTACATACGATTTATACTAGTCATTTTAAGCCATGCATGGGTTCTCATTGGAGGCAGACAAACCAATTTTATTCCTTTCTCTTTTTAGTCATTGCCTTTTCTGTTTTTGTGGCAGAGCTGCGTTGAGTTGGTTATACTTTTGTATTGAGCGTACATCTCCATACACCTTTGTTAATGGCTTGTATGACAATTTTACCATCCTTCTTTACAATTTAATTCATAAACATGATACCTTCCTTATGCATTTTTTTCAAGTAAATATGTCTTTCCTCTGAGATATGGCGCCAATAGACATGGCCACCTTGTTTCTGGCTCCTAAGCATCTTTGCAGTATTATTATTTTTTGGTGTTTTATCTCATATTACTAGCCCAGAACGTTTTTTGCATGATTATACACAGCCGGAAAGAACTTTTGGATATCATCACTAGCATTTTGACTAGAAATATGACTTTCCTGAATTGGATCCTTTGTTTGTATTCCCCAAGGCAATTGAAATGATCCCAGAGGCTGTTCCAAGAGGCCACCGACATAAAAGAGGTATTCGGCGTGGTATTTTAGTCCATCTCTAGGGGTGTGCACACCATCCACTGCTTCAGAGTATTTTACTCGCTAATGTTCAGTCCCTGGACAATAAAGTAGATGAGCTCAGGGCGAGGATCTCCATCCAGAGAGACATCAGGGACTGTAACAAACTCTGTTTCACGGAATCATGGCTCTCTCCGGATCTACGGTCCCCGTCCATAGATCCAGCTAGGTGTATGCAAATTGCAGTGTGTCCAGGGTGCCGGGTAAGGTGGTGATATGATCCTTAACTACGATCTCCATCCAGAGAGGAGGAACACAGGAGTGATGGTTGCTGATAATGGGCCTCTGTACGCATATCTAGATATTCCATAAAAAATCTGCCGTTTCCAGCTACAATAGTCATTTACAACATTACCAATGTCTACACTGTATTTCTGATCAATTTGATGTTATTTTAATGGACAGAAAATGTGCTTTTCTTTCAAAAACAAGGACATTTCTAAGTGACCCCAAACTTTTGAACAGTAGTGTATGTGTGCGTATGTATATATACTGTATTTATACAGTGGCGATTTTAGCATGCAAATCTTTGTGGGGCAAACTCTTTTTTTTTTTTAATGGAGACAAATGTTGACCACAAACTGTTAGGGCTTACACAAAGCTGTCCCAACAGCAGAGCTTTCCTTTCAGCACCATGGAGTCTGGCAGCTAAACAGTTCATTCAGCCTTATTTACTGCTAGCAAGATATGTCTGACTTGCTTCAACAAATGTGGTTAAATGATTTATTCTCCTTAAATAAAACGGAACGCCAAAATGAGTTTTGACTTTTGAACCATACACAAACATTATTACATTAATGTTCAGTAAATTCATAATGTTTATAATTTTCTCATTAACACTTACGCTCCAAGAATAAGCAAGTGCAAGAAAAAGAGCTCCGATTTGTTCAGCACTTTCAAAATGGACACCGACAGAAATTCAGATGTTAGTTCCGATTAAATCAGCATGGTGTTGAGGCCTTAACTTGAGAGAGAGAGATTTTATTAGGCCTATGTGTTCTAAAAAGGAAGGAAAATACAATCATTAGGATCCACTTTCATATACAGACGCACAGACAGCGCAAAACCACCCTCGCAATATCAACTGAAATTACATGGCTGTATTACTGAACCGGCAAACATGGTTACAGACCCAACAACATTATATTTTATCTCCTCCTTGTCAAGAAGAGCACATACGCTAATTATAATACACAAAGTAAGCAAAACAATGAACTCCTTCCAACATTGCCTAAAAGGATGAATGAGATACTAATGAGATAGATAGACATATGTAAGCAATAGGCCTATGACAATTGAGATGTACAAACTATAGCATATGGGAACAATGAGTGGATGAGAGGCAATCCGTAATTTCGATTAAGACTTTAATGAGCGAGTTAAGATGGACGTAGTCAATAGAAATATTTTGTTCAGCACTTTTGAAATATACAACAACAGAATAAGTACAAAAACAAAGAAGACAATCCATCTCATCATTGCAGTTACATCGTAGGGTACATTCATATGGGCACAGAAGACATCAAACTGTTTTTCACTTTTGTTTTTAAAGCTGCCCAGATAGGATGTCCTTTTTTATGGGCAAAGGCAACTCATTTCACAATGAGGCTCCAGTATACAATGAAGTAGCTTTCCCAGCATTACTCCTGAACCTGTATAAGCACACATTAGCAACATCTGATCTGGTGCTGTGATTGTGTGCGACCCTAACATGGGGACAGTAATCAGTAAGATATCTGGTCGCAGAACCATAAATACTCCTGTAAACCAAACCCAGTCTAATCTGTGACACCCTAGCCTCAACAGGCAGCCAGTTGATTTCCTGAAAGCAGCTCCTGCCTATGTGAGTACGTGGACTTCAATACTACCCTGATCAGCTTATTCTGGGCTATCTTGGAGTTTTATCTGGAGTTTTATCATTTTATCTGTGGCCAATGACCTTGAGCCTTCTTGGATGGGCACTTCCGATGTAAATCTATGGTTGCACCCAAGGGGGCTTGAATTGCCTAGTGCTCCCTGTGGATTCTGCAGTGACGGAGTGTCCCAACGAGTGACCGAACAATCTCAGAGTAAATAGAGAACATTACAAACCCTTATGCTCTCACCTGCCGCGCTCTGTGCGTGAATCTACACCTTTTTCTCCCTGAGTAGTCATTACATACATAGGTGTACAGAGGCCCATTATGAGCAACCATCACTCCTGTGTTCCAAAGGCACGTTGTGTTAGCTAATCCAAGTTTATCATTTTAAAAGGCTAATTGATCTTTAGAAAACCCTTTTGCAATTATGTTAGCACAGCTGAACACTGTTGTCCTGATTTAAAGAAGCAATAAAACTGGCATTCTTTAGACTAGTTGAGAATCTGGGGCATCAGCATTTGTGCATTCGATTACAGGCTGAAAATGGCCAGAAACTACTTTCTTCTGAAACTCGTCAGTCTATTCTTGTTCTGAGAAAGGAAGGCAATTCCATGCGAGAAATTGCCAAGAAACTGAAGATCTCGTACAACGCTGTGTACTACTCCCTTCACAGAACACTGTGGCTCTAACCAGAATAGAAAGAGGAGTGGGAGGCCCCGGTGCACAACTGAGCAAGAGGACAAGTAGATTAAGAGTGTCTAGTTTGAGAAACAGACGCCTCACAAGTCCTCATCTAGCTGCTTCATTAAATAGTACCCGCAAAACACCAGTCTCAACGTCAACAGTGAAGAGGTGATGCTGGCCTTCTAGGCAGAGTTCCTCTGTCCAGTGTCTGTGCTCTTTTGCCCATCTTTTGTTTTTATTGGCCAGTCTGAGATATGGCTTTTTCTTTGCAACTCTGCTTAGAAGGCCAGCATCCCGGAGTCGCCTCTTCACTGTTGGCGTTGAGACTGGTGTTTTGTGGGTACTATTTAATGAAGCTACCTGTTGAGCCTGTAATTGAACCCACAAATGCTGATGCTCCAGATACTGAAGAAGGCCAGTTTTATTGCTTCTTTAATGAGAACAGCAGTTTTCAGGCCCATTGTCGTGCCATTCATCCGCCGCATTCCCCTCATGTTCTCTAAGGAGCGTTATGAGTGGCTTGTGAGCATCTCTAACAGGTTGTGGTGACGTTGTCGACGACTAAGAACACTGATGTTCCCTCAGGAAAAGTAACGTTCTTCTATGTCTTCGTCTAAGATATGATCTCAGATGGAGCATTTGTTTGTTTTTACGGTCTTGGTGGGGTTTCCAAGTCTTAATCAGACTTCTGTTAATGTCCTGCGATGACATTTCATTTGACCATCATGGTCTGTTGGGATCAGCATTATGAGAGTAGTGCCCCAGCAGCACTAACTAGCCTAATGGTATGTCTATGGGATAGACAACCCCTCCTGAGCCAGTGGTAATTCCTTCTAATCTACCTCTCTCACGTTGGCTCCCAGCTACTGTATAATCACTGCACTAGGAGGAGAAAGGCGCTGTTTAAATGAACCAGCTTACCGGGTCATTAGGAAAAGTTAAATTATTCATTACGGAATGTGTAATTATAGCAGAGCCTTGGTGGCAGGCAGCTGTATAGCATAACGCTACTTGCTTCTTGGAATGCTATATACGCTGCTGGAAGAGGGATAAGGGAATTTTCTCAGTCCCACCTTTTGAGCGCTAGCTAAGCTAACCATGCCCGCCCGCTTGGCGCACACCACTCGCTCACATTGGCAGGAGCCATGAAGAAGCGCTGGGATCAAAGGATCCAGAAAGAGGATAGGGAGCTGTGTGCAAATTGCGTTGGTAATTAACTATGTAGCAACTCAGAATTCTCATCACGCACGCCAGGGTTTGTGTTTAGTTTGTTGTTGTTGCTGCTGCTGCAGTTGCCCCCCCTTGCATGAAGAAACCTCACTCAGTGAACAACAAGTAGGCTAGATATAGCCTCGAGTGGTGAGGTGACACTTGACTGTCCAGTACTAAAGTCATTCTTGGAGTTGGCACACAGTTTATACAGTTCTAAAATGTGATTTAGCTATGGTAGCCTCATTACTTACAGATATAACCAACAGAATTATATAGAACACAATTGTATGTATCCACAGGCACATCCTACGTACTGTAGAGCTGTTGCTCATAATGAATTGCCTTTTTTATTAGATTTTTGCTAGTCTTATTATTGGAGAAGCTTCAGATGTAGATGTAGTTGCTTTCTGGCTTCCATCTATCTCTGCCCACAGTGTGGTATTGATGGTCATCCCATACAGCAGTGATGAATGCTTTAGAGTGCTTCCTTTCCTTATTAAACTCTGAATTGACAGATAGAATACCAGTATTCAGACTGACTTTTTCCCCACATTTTGTTACGTTACAGGCTTATTCTTAAATGTATTGAATAAATGTTTTCCCTCAACATTCTACACACAATACCGCATAATGACAAAGTAAAAAAACAGGTTTTATAAATGTTACGCTAATTTATTAAAAAATAACAACTGAAATATCACATTTACATAAGTATTCAGACCCTTTGCTATGATACTCGAAATTGAGCTCAGGTGCATCCTGTTTCCATTGATCATCCTTGAGATGTTTCTACAACTTGATTGGAGTCCACCTGTGGTAAATTCAATTGATTGGACATGATTTGGAAAGGCACACACCTGTCTATATTTGGTCCCACAGTTGACAGTGCATGTCAGAGCAAAAACCAAGCCATGTGGTCGAAGGAATTCTGTCATAATGCGCTGATGCGCGTAACGATGGTGACAGGTGTGCGATAACGAGCAGCCTGGTGACCTAGAGGCCGAGAGGGAGCACATGTAACAATACCCAAGAAGACTTGAGGCTGTAATCGCTGTCAAAGGTGCTTTAACAAAGTACTGAGTAAAGGGTCTGAATACTTATGTAAATGTGATATTTCAGGTTTTTATTTTTAATAAATGAATGAAAAAAAACCTGAATGTATCCATTTTAGAAAAATGCATGATTTCCGAATGCACTGTATTTCCACACTATGAGGTTGGAATAATACTGTTAAATTGGGAAAATTATGATAATGGATTTTTAGTGTAGGAGCTGTTTGAAAAGACTGCCTGAAATGTCAGCCTGTTTTGGTGGGATGGAGTTTTGTTCTGCTTGATGACCTCACCAGGCAGTAAATTAGTTAACCCTATCCGTCCCGAGATCCAGCTTTTCATTTATCTGACTGTCATTTATCTGCATGTCCAGCCCTTATATTTAGCCTCACAAGGAAGTGTTTTATCTTTTTTTTATTTTCAGGACTACATGAGAACAAAATAATTTGATATAACAGTTGCATTTGGGAGTTTTATTGACGAAGCAAAAACCTGATAAAATGAATTTATAATAATGCTGTATGAACAGAAATGGTTTGCTCAGTGGGAAATTAATATCCAACTAGTTAGTGACAGCTGTTTGGCGTTTGTGACAGCTGCTATGTGAGTTTATTACAGTAATATAGACACAATGTCGTGGGATTTCCTATGTAGAATAACCTTATAAGGACTCTTGTGTAGCTTGTGAGTGTCAGAGCAAAACATGTGCATGTTTGTCAGTCTCTGCTTTTCATAGATAGCTTTTAATAGTTTGTAGCTCGTAACATTCTGACTCTACATTGATTTTTGTAAAAATACCCTCCTTCAGGATCTGCCCTTGTCTCACAAACACTGTCTAGCCCAGCCCCCGTTTATCACACAGACTAATGGTTGGGATCAGCGAAGTCTGTAGCTCAAACTGGGGGTTACAAGGGGTTATGCGCCTGCGTCACGGTGGGACTGTAGACGTTAATAGACAAATAAGCTAAGCGCTCGTTTTCCCCTCCCCACTCAGACCACTCCTAGACTGTCCCAGCAAAATTCTTGCTTGAGAAATTGCTCTTTGCTAAGAAGCTATTCTTGTTTCTTTTTGACCACTTTGATTGAAAACAATCACAGTAAGGTACTTAATTCTTACCCAGAAATGATTGGAAAATGAGATTTTAAAAAAACTGCTGCATTGGACCTTTAATAAAAAAAAGGACTTTGCCAGTTCTGGTGTAGCTCTGCAAGACTTTTCCTATTTTCTGCTTCCCGTGGTGAGCCGCAAGGATAGTCTTCCTCCTCAGAAACACTCACTGGTCCGTTAGTTGTCATCAGTGTGTTCGCCACTATGAGGGAGTGCAATTTCTCCCTTTGTTTGACCTTTTTATTTCTGTTTTATCCAATATGATTTTGTATTTAAAAAATGGGTGTAAGGGAGAGCAGTCCTCAATGCCTATTCAAACATTAAAAAACAAATAAAAAGTTAAAAAGTTGTTCATAATCATAGCCAGTTTATTAGCAAAGATTAAGGTTCCCTGTCTCAGAGTTAAAGTAATGAAATGCACACAAAAAAATGCCAATCCCCTATTACAAGATTGCACAAAGTCACCAGTGTTGTTTTAACTTAGTGGGCCACTGAGTGGGGAAATAATTACTTCAAGCCCAGGGTGCAGTTTGAGGAATGCTTGAGAAATGTCAGCATTTCTATTTTAACACTGTAGGCTACTTACTCTAAGCAACGAGCTGGAGGTCTGACCCCAATACAACAACCGGATAATGTGGCAATATTTCAAAATGGGATGACTTCACACAACTGTTGAAAAAAAAAAAATATATATATATATATATATCCACAGATTAGGCTATTTTCTGGCCTGACAAATCACAGAGGAATTGGGCATTTTAGAAGTGGAAACATTATAATAAGAGATATTTGTTTACTTCAACTAGAGGTCATTATGCTCTTCTCCCAGATGTTTTACAGAAATGAAAATAAACAACCAAAGAATGTACTAAAACCCTGCATTCCATGACTAAAATGTAAATTTGAATTGCATTAAGTTCTGAGGCTTGGTTTTGGTCTATGTGATTGATTACATTTTGATCATGTCATCACAGTGGATCTTGATTGCTATTGATAGTACTGCATTGTTATGGAAAGTTAGCAAGTTAGCATTTCACTGTACCGTTTCGACCTGTATCCAGTGCACCTGTCCAATAAACATTGATTTTGATTTGACAGATACATTACCCGGTCTGCTGGATAGTTTTTCTTTGACATGTTTATTGTCCTCTCTGGGCACGCCTCCCCCTTTCACTGCTGAACCCAATCACCACCCTCTCTGCCCTCTCCTCACTCCCAGGCTTCCATTCTTCTATACCACAATTCTCTTATCATCTAATTTTCCCACATATAGTCTAGGTCAGGGATCATCAACTAGATTCAGCCGCGGGACGTTTTTTCTTTTTTTCTTGAGCAGATGGTCGGGGGACCGGAACGTAATTTGTGGCCTGCAAGTTGACCGCAAGGAGTCCAAACGGATATATTTGACTAAAACATAATCATTTCAAACCTTGCTTACATTTATATACGATCATGTGTTACTCTATTACGTGTGGGAATACCTGGGAACAGATCACTTGGCGCTGTTATCCTGGTGTTTTTTACAGTCTTATGTCCAACAATGAAAATTCCAAAATAATAAGAAAAAGAATTTGCTAAGAAAACTTAAGGGGCCACCAGTTGGCAAACCCTGGCCTAGGTACTGTACACGTAGAAAATAATGATAATTCCACAGCACAGCTTTTGAATTGAGAGTATCTACACCTGCTATTGTATCCGATGTATTGAACTAATATTCTACTTCCTCTGAGTAGTTTGTATTTCTTTAGTTATTGGGTGACTATTCAAGGATTATACATTTGCCATTTGAGGTTTTACACACCTGTATCACACATTTTCACATAAATCTCTGTATTGATGTCAATGACAGATTTGCAGTTCATGTTACAGCTAAAGGTCAGGTTGCACCTGAATATTTCAGATTATAGGATTCTGCCCAACAGTATTACTCATACACTATACAGTTGAAGTTGGAAGTTTACATACACCTTAGCCAAATACATTTAAACTCAGTTTTTCACAATTCCTGACATTTAATCCTAGTAAAAATTCCCAGTTTTAGGTCAGTTAGGATCACCACTTTATTTTAATAATGTGAAATGTCAGAATAATAGTAGAGAGAGTGATTTATTTCAGCTTTTATTTCTTTCATCACATTCCCAGTGGGTGAGAAGTTTACATACACTCAATTAGTATTTGGTAGCATTGCCTTTCAGTTGTTTAACTTGGGTCAAACGTTTCAGGTAGCCTTCCACAAGCTTCCCACAATAAGTTGGGTGAATTTTGTCCCATTCCTCCTGACAGAGCTGGTGCACCTGAGTCAGGTTTGTAGGCCTCCTTGCTCGCACATGCTTTTTCAGGTCTGCCCACACATTTTCTATGGGATTGAGGTCAGGGGTTTGTGATGGCCTCTTCAATACCTTGACTTTGTTGTCCTTAAGCCATTTTACCACAACTTTGGAAGTATGCTTGGGGTCATTGTCTATTTGGAAGACCCATTTGCGACCAATCTTTAACATCCTGACTGATATCTTGAGGTGTTGCTTCAATATATCCACATAATTTTCCTTTCTCATGAAGCCATCTATTTTGTGAAGTTCACCAGTCCCTCCTGCAGCAAAGCACCCCCACAACATGATGCTGCCACCCCTGTGCGTTACGGTTGGGATGGTGTTCTTTGGCTTACAAGCCTCCCCCTTTTCCTCCAAACATAACGATGGTCATTATGGCCAAACAGTTCTATTTTTCTTTCCTCAGACCAGAGGATATTTCTCCAAAAAGTACGATCTTTGTCCCCATGTACAGTTGCAAACTGTAGTCTGGCTTTTTTTATGGCGGTTTTGGAGCAGTGACTTCTTCCTTGCTGAGTGGCCTTTCAGGTTATGTCGATATAGGACTCGTTTTACTGTGGATATAGATACTTTTGTACCTGTTTCCTCCAACATCTTCACAAGGTCCTTTGCTGTTGATTGATTTGCACTTTCGCACCAAAGTACGTTCATCTCTAGGAGACAGATCGCGTCTCCTTCCTGAGCGGTATGATGGCTGCGTGGTCCCATGGTGGAGGTCTTGTGGAGGTCTACAATTTTTTGGGCTGATTGGAGGTCTTGGCTGATTTCTTTTGATTTTCCCATGATGTCAAGCGAAGAGGCATTGAGTTTGAAGGTAGGCCTTGAAATACATCCACAGATGCACCTCCAATTGACTCAAATAATGTCAATTAGCCTATCAGAAGCTTCTAAAGCCATGACATCATTTTCTGGAATTTTCCAAGCTGTTTAAAGGCACAGTCAACTTAGTGTATGCAAACTTTTGACCCACTGGAATTGTGATACAGTGAATTATAAGTGAAATAATCTGTATGTAAACAATTGTTGGACAAATTACTTGTGTCATGCACAAAGTAGATGTCCTAACCGACTTGCCAAAACTATAGTTTGTTAACAAGAAATTTGTGGAGTGGTTACAAAACGAGTTTTAATGACTCCAACCTAAGTGTATGTAAACTTCCGACTTCAGCTATATATACAAAAGTATTAAAACCCCTTCAAATTAGTGGATTCAGCTATTTCAGCCACACCCATTGCTGACAGGTGTATAAAATTGATCAAACAGCCATGCAATCTCCATAGACAAACATTGGCAGTAGAATGGCCTTACTGAAGAGCGCAGTGACTTTCAACGTGGCACCGTCATAGGATGCCACCTTTCCAACAAGAGTTTGTCAAATTTCTGCCCTGCTAAATTTCTGCCGTGCTGTTATTGTGAAATGGAAACGTCTAGGAGCAACAATGGCTCAGCTGCGAAGTGGTAGGCCACACAAGCTCACAGAACGGGACCGCCGAGTGCTGAAACGTGTAGCACGTAAAAATCGTCTGTCCTCGGTTGCAACACTCACTACGAGTTCAAAACTGCCTCTGGAAGCAATGTCAGCACAAAAACTGTTTGTCGGGAGCGTCATGAAGTGGGTTTCTTAACGCTACAGAATAACAGAATAATCTTAACGCTACAGAATAACTAGAGACATTCTAGAGACAATTCTGTGCTTACAAATTTGTGGCAACAGTTTGGGGAAGGCCCTTTCCTGTTTCAGCATGACAATGCCACCATGCACAAAGCGAGGTCCATACAGAAATGGTTTGTCGAGATCGGTGTGGGAGAACTTGACAGGCCTGAATAGAGCAAGTCCCCGCAGCAATGTTCCAACATCTAGTAGAAAGCCTCTTCAGGAGAGTTGGAGGCTGTTATAGCAGCAAATGGGGGACCAACTCCATATTAATACCCATGATTTTGGAATGAGATGTTCGACGAGCAGGTGTCCACATACTTTTGGTCATGTAGTGTATCTCTATGAAAAGCATAAAGCTCTGAATTCCCTCTGCATAGAATGTGTTGCCTTCAATTATAATATCCTAATTGCAGATATGCAATCAACCCAACACTGTCTTGTCCTGGTTGGGAGGTTATATTAAAAATGACAATGAATTACTTTATATGTGGAGGTAGAAAAATGACTTACTAATTTTCCCAGATCTGCCCATGGATATCATAATTCAATTGCAGTATATCATATGCTGCCTATTTGTCATACACAATGTTATACACATATTTCCCTGAGAGAAAGATCAGAATCATATCAACATAAGAGGAATTCCCACCAGTGTGTGTACGGTTACTGTTGAGGGATTGGGTGATTTAACACTCATAACACACCCCCGTCGGAACAAGATTAACTTAATTTACTGAGAAGTATGGCACTTACATTCCCCCCCCGTTGATTGATACTGGTGTGCCGCAGACATTAATATCAAAAGCTGTTGAACATGTTATTATGACAATGTAGTGTAGGAGTTTATTGTTGGAAACAGTTTAACAGTTAAAATTAGGGTTGCAAAATGACGAGAACTTTCAATAAATTCCCTGCGTCTTACAGAAATCCTGCAAAAAAAAAAAAAAACAGACGAACGGAGGAATGAAGAATATGTGATGAAACCTCAGTGGAGATCCTGTCAGTTCTTCTCCTTTCAAGTAAGCTACCCTAATGAACCAGGGAATATTAATACAGACCCAATATCTCCAAACAACATTCTTATCTCGTTGTGTAATTATCTCCATTTGCCAGTAAATTAAAATAAAAAAATACACACATCTCTAATACCTACAGCAGTGTAGTTGAACCACTTTCTAGATATCAAACGTGTTCCTCGTCTGTCCTGTCCCTTCTGATTTATGGCCCTTGTCAGTGTTGTGTATTTTCCGCCAAGATAGAACTGCCAAAGGGGGCGGGGTCACAATCTACTGCAGAGAGAGCCTGCAGAGTTCTGTCATGCTATCCAGGTCTGTGCCCAAACAGCTTGAGCTTCTACTTCTAAAAATCCACCTTTCCAGAAATAAGTCTCTCACTGTTGCCGCTTGCTATAGACCCCCCCTCAGCCCCCAGTTGTGCCCTGGACTCCATATGCGAGTTGATTGCCCCCCATTTATCTTCAGAGTTCGTACTGTTAGGCAACCTAAACTGGGATATGCTTAACACCCCTTGCCATTCTACAATTTAAGCTAAATGCCCTCAATCTCACACAAATGATCAAGGAACCTACCAGGTACAACTCCAAATCCGTAAACACGGCACCCTTATAGATATCATCCTGACCAACCTGCACTCTAAATACACCTCTGCTGTCTTCAACCAGGATCTCAGCGATCACTACCTCATTGCCTGTGTCCGTAATGGGTCTGCGGTCAAACGACCACCCCTCATCACTGTCAAACTCCCTAAAACACTTCAGCGAGCAGGCCTTTCTAATCGACCTGGCCTGGGTATCCTGGAAGGATATTGACCTCATCCGTCAGTAGAGGATGCCTGATTATTCTTTAAAAGTGCTTTCCTCACCATCTTAAATAAGCGTGCCCCTTTCAAAAAATGTGGAACTAAGAACAGATATAGCCCTTGGTTCACTCCAGACTTGACTGCCCTTGACCAGCACAAAAACATCCTGTGGCGTACTGCATTAGCATCGAATAGCCCCCGAGAAATGCAACTTTTCAGGGACATTAGGAACCAATATACACAGTCAGTTAGGAAAGCAAAGGCTAGCTTTTTCAAACAGAAATTTGCATCCTGTAGTACAAATTCCCAAAAGTTTTGGGACACTGTAAAGTCCATGGCGAATAAGAGCACCTCATCCCAGCTGAGCTAGGAAACACTGTCACCACCGATAAATAAATCCACGATATTCGAGAATTTCAGTAGCATTTTTCTATGGCTGGCCATGCGGCTGGCCATACAACACTCCTTCCGTGGCCTCCAACTGCTCTTAAATGCTAGTAAAATGAAATGCACGCTCTTCAACCGATCGCTGACCGCACCCGCCCGCCCGACTAGCATCACTACTCTGGACGGTTCTGAGTTAGAATATGTGAACAACTACAAATATGTAGGTGTCTGGTTAGACTGTAAACTCTCCTTCCAGACTCACATTAAGCATCTCCAATCCAAAATTAAATCTAGAATCGGCTTCCCATTTCGCAACAAAGCCTCCTTCACTCATGCTGCTAAACATACCCTCGTAAAACTGACAATCCTACCGATCCTTGACTTCGGCAATGTCATTTACAAAATAGGCTCCAACACTCCTCTCAGCAAATATCAGCGTGCCATCCGTTTTGTCACCAAAGCCCCATATACTACCCACCACTGCGACCTGTATGCTCTCGTTGGCTGGCCCTCGCTTCATATTCGTCGCCAAACCCACTGGCTCCAGGTCATCTATAAGTCTTTGCTAGGTAAAGCCCTGCCTTATCTCAGCTCACTGGTCACCAAGGCAACACCCATCCGTAGCACGTGCTCCAACAGGTATATTTCACTGGTCATCCCCAAAGCCAACTACTCCTTTGACCACCTTTCCTTCCAGTTCTCTGCTGCCAATGACTGGAACGAATTGCAAAAATCACTGAAGCTGGAGACCTATATCTCCCTCACTAACTTTAAGCATCAGCTACCAGAGCAGCTTACCGATCACTGCACCTGTACACATCTGTAAATAGCCCACCTAAATACCTCATCCCCATATTGTTATTTATTTTTGCTCTTTGCACCCCAGTATCTCTACTTTCACATCATCATCTGCACATCTATCACTCCAGTGTTAATGCGAAACTGTCATTTTTTCGCCACTATAGCCTACTTATTGCCTTATCTCCCTAATCTCAGTACATTTGCACACACTGTATATAGATTTTTCTATTGTGTTATTGACTTTACGTTTGTTTATCCCATGTGTAACTGTGCTGCTGTTTTTGTCGCACTGCTTTGCTATATCTTGGCCAGGTCGCAGTTGTAAATGAGAACATGTTCTCAACTGGCCTACCTGGTTAAATAAAGGTGAAGGAAAAAAATCATGGATGCCAACAGAAGCCAGGCTTCCACAAAAAATGGACCAAGAAAAAATATTTTTTCTCTCTGTTTCATAATTTTCCTTCACTTCGCTGAGAAGGTATCCGAGCAAGCGAAACAGCGCCCTTCTGTCTATGTATGTGTTGGCCATCTATCTGATGCTGCCTGGTCCAAAAGAATGACATTATTGCCACCCGTAGCATTGTATGCAAGAGAAGCCGGCAAGCATTTGGCCTCTCTTGATAAAAAAAACAATAGCCAATCAGCTCAACTGTGAATGGTCCTGGCGCACCAAAAAAAAATGTCAAGAGAAGCCAGTTTGGATTGGGCTTCACTCCGATCGCATCAAGAACATACGTAACTGACAGAAACTTGTTATGCATCTCGTTGTGTTGATGTGCTCCGGTGGCTAGCTAGCTAAAATGATCCCTTTCCTATATCAGCCAGGGAAGGAGATAGGGATTTGGACTTGTGGTTTTACTTAATTCTCCGTACTGGCCAATGATTATAACGGCAATTCTGACCCAACCATTAATTTATACATTGTTGTGCCCTTGGCCTGAGAGGATGGAAGTTCAATATGTAGCTAGATGTAGAAGGCTAATGTTAACTAGCTAATGTTGCCCATGAAGGGAAGTTAGGCTAGCGAGCAAGCTTTTTAGAATGCTAGCCTAGGACAACAACAAATGAATGTGTGTACTGTATAAGTGATAGATGGTTTCTTCAACTGAAAAAATCTAATCAAAGAGATGGCGTTGGCGTTTCTCTACAAGTAGGGTGAGTCAACATGTTTTTTCTACTTACACGAACGTGTGCACACACACACACGCAGAAATCAAAACCATGGACAGCCACATCATATTTCGCTTATGTTGATTGGACTAAATTGTTTTTGGAATCTTTTAGTTGTCACTGTATTTGACTAAGCGTAGGTGATTTTGATAATGTTGAAATTAAAATGGTGCTGGAATAGTGGAGGCAGCTCCGGTTTTCTTTGCGACTTGCGGTAACTCTCCGTGGTTCTAAGTCAATAGTTATTTAGTGGTCCGAAAATGTCTGAAACATTACCTTGCTCTGTTTGTTACATGCAGTATGCTTTGTGGACTTCACCGGACAGAGGTTGCTCTCCAGTTTTGTGATTAAACAAAGGTGTGGTCGAATTTATTCTGCCACTGTGTCTTATTGTCTCGGCCTTAGGCCTATATATCACAGTCGCAAGGCATATGAACTAACAGGTTATAGAGCAAACAACGCAATTATCACTACATTGGTTGCATTATGGCTTTTTTTTCTGGCTTGGCTTCCCCAGTGATTTTCCCACGCACCACTGCTGGCCCTAGTAGGCACTTTGTCCTCATTTTGCACTCCATTTGTCTCCTTCCCCTCTCGGTGGGTCGGTTCAATGTGAAGTGCTTAGCAAATTAGCCAGAGAGTTGCTGAGCTGTTCTTGTAATGGCGTCCGTGTTTCACCAGGGTCATGGAGGGGAGGGGAGCACTGCACTGCGCTCAGGGGCTAGCAGCCTCCAAGTTTCTTGCTGACCTATTCACTACCTGCGCTCTAATGGGTCATATTTTAGGTCCTGTGGCGTTGACAAATGGCACCACTCTAAAAGCCCTGTCCAAGGTGCTGAAACTCAGTTGATATATGGTGGAGTCCCTCTGATAAATGCCCCCCATCAGTCCGCATGTGTCGCCGATTCATCACCTCTATGAGGTTTGTGTTAGGAATCCATATTGGATTTTTAATGAAAGAGAATATAATGCAGTTCAAAGTCAATGGGTTTTTCTGATGCCGTGCACACACACACACACAGTACAGTACAGTGTGTATACACACACACCCTCCTACTCCCAGGTCATTGACAAAACATGTCCTCCTGTCTGAGATTGCATTTTGGTAACAATGTTAAAATGTCCGCCTTCAAGGGCAGTCCCAGTAATTGTGTTTGTCTATATCACTCTGTTTTCCTCTTGCAATGTTTAGACCGTGACATGGAAAGATTTATGGGACTCATATTTATGAATTATAACATTTTCCATTTTATGGACAACTGAATGTTATTGTTGAAGGGAGCTTAGATTGTTTACTTTCAGAGTATCCCAATATCGTATTCAGATTGTCCTAAGCAAGTCATCCTTGGAAGTTGGGTCTTTCATAATTACAATTACAATGTACTGTTAATGAAAAACGTGATCATAAAATTGTTTACATCATATACACTTATTGTCTACTAATCTAACACGTTTTGCCATTATAAACTGTATATGAGCGATATTTCTTAATGATGATCCTAGAGTGTTGATTAAACAGCACAGGAAATATTCCTCATTGTGGACCACAAAGACATCTCCACGAGGCGTTATAAAGCACAAAGCCATAACAGAGAGAGACAACAGTCTTTGTGCTCTGCTTTATTCCAGTTGCACTTCATGAATGACAGACCAGTAGCCACGTATATCACAATCTAGATACCGGTCTGTGAAAGTTTTTGCCACAATGACACAATTTTGTTGTATAAAATAGTCTATGGGTCAGAGTTTAGCTGGTTAAATATTTAAGCGTGAGGGCTCCGGCTTTTGATTCCATCGTGTTCCGGGAGTTTCAGAACGCGGTGTCCTGTCATTGTTTCGAAAAGTAGGGGGCACGAATCAAGTTCTGTGTCCATCACTATTTCACCTTGTTTAAAATCCAGAACATTCATTTTCCTTCTCCAAGGACATTTGTTACATTACATGGAGTTTTCTGGCAAGTCTATCACTGTCGCCCTCACCTTGACTCCAGCCACACAGAGTTGCGTGAGAGAAGAGGCGGAGCCGGGGCGGGTGCTAGGACTGAGCAAGGACTGAGATTGGTCCACCATCAACTTCCTGTAAAAGTGTTGGCTTTGCAGAGATGTGTATATGAGAGAGCAAGCCATAGCGACCACGATGAATAGCACAGCACAGGCAGCCATCACCGCTGTGTCCCACGTTTCCCTGCTCTCCACGGGGTGAGCCAGTCCCTTTGTGGTGACGTTGACACAGTCCCTGTTGTGTCCGAGTTGCATGCTCATGACTTCCACACAAACCCGGTATTGGGTGGAGGGGTTCAGGTGGTTGAGACGGTACTCCTTCACATCGGATGGTACTCTTGCAGTGTGTACCATGGAGGGGTGCTTAGCATTTGCCACTGTGAACCACTTTATATTGGATACAAGACCACCGTGAGTGTTATCCCAAGACACTGAAACAGAGTTGGGCTGCACTGATCTAACGTATATATGTAAAGCATTAACAGAAGGATGTGGGAAGTATCTGTCAACCACCACCAACACAGACTTAAGGTCTGCGCCAACAAGATTGTGAGCGACGCAGGTGTACAGTCCTGCCTCACGCTCGGTAGTGTCATAGATTTCAAAGGTCCCCTCTGGATGCATGTAGTGCTTATCAGACACACTGTTGGGCAGGACTCTGTCGCCAGAGGGGGTGACCCAGTAGATCTCTGGCTCCGGCTCTCCAAAAGCCCGGCAGTGCAGCGTCACCAAGCTCCCTCTCCCGACCGTGACTCGATCTGGAAGGCTCCCAGGCGAGATGAGTGGGAGGCAGATCTCGGTCATCTCCCGGAAGTGAACCTGACGGACATGCTGGCCCTGGTACTCAGGCGGCTCCACGCAGAGGAGGGAATTGGGCTCCATGAAACGTACTCCGGTCCGATTCATGTTGATCCAGCGGATGACGCAGTCACAGCGGATGGGGTTGCTGTGCATGCTGACCTCACGCAGGTTGGGCAGGGAGTCCACAGTGCCGCGGTGCAGAGCACTGAGGGCGTTGCTGTTCAGCATCAGCGTCTCAAGTCTCGGCAGCTTGTGGAAGGCGTTGGGATGGATGTAGGACAGCTTTGGGTTGTTGGTGGCCTCTATCTTGGTCAGCTCTGGGAGGTTGTTCAGGGCGAAGCTGTCAATGGACACCAGTGCAGGCATGCTGTTGATGCCCAGCTCTTTGAGATGGAACATGTCCACAAAATCCCCTCTCTGAATCCGCTCAATGGGGTTCTTGTTGAGATCCAGAAACTTCAGGTTCTTGGCTTTCTTCAGAGCAGCCCGGGGGACTCTGACAAACAGGTTGTCGAAGAACGAGATGCTCTCCAGATTGTCGAGGCCGACCAGAGTGTCGTCCGGGATTTCAGACATATTCATCCTGGCCAGAACCAAGCTGCGTAGGTTGACCAGGGGCTTAAAGTTCATGTCTGACAATTGGACGATGGGGTTCTCCCCAATCATCAGGATCTCCAGGCGGGTTAGCGGCTGGAACCATTCCCTGCTAATGCCCCTCAGACGGTTGGAGTTGAGATGGAGCCGCAGGAGCCTCCCCAGCCCCTGGAAGGCTCCAGGACTGATGGAGGAGATCAGGTTGTGGTTGATGTAGAACTCCTGGAGGTTGGGCAGGGACGGGAGACAGCTATCTGATAAGGCCGGAACCCAGTTCTCTTCCATGTGCAGTGACAGCAGATGGGGAAGAGGACCCAGACGGACATCGCTCACAGAGGATATGTTATTCTTGGATAAGTCTATATCTGTGACATTAGCCAGGTAATCCAAAGGTTTCTCGACGCTGATGATATTGTTGGTCTGTAACAATAGCACCTGTGTGTCTGAGGGCAGTTTCTCTGGCAGTGTCGATAGGCCTAAATCATTACAGTCCACCGTGGGAGCCTCTGTATAAATAGAGCTGGGAGAGAACCAGGGTCGTATCTCACACCGGCACAATGCAGGGCAATGAGCAGTGCCCCCCTCTGAGGCCAGAACAAAGGCAGTCAGAGCTAGCTCCGCTAACAAACAAGCCACAAACGCAGTCTCCTTCATCTTGGCCCACTATTCCCTTCAGATAGTAATTGGTCCTTATGGAGTCTGCCGTTAGCACTGTTAACTTCACAAATAAAGGCTCATTTGTTACCGCGGCCAGACAGAGCGGATTTCTGCTGTCACCTGGTCCCCAAAGCTTTGGCCCTGTTGTAGTCGTTTCGTCCTTGGCAGAGAGGAGAGGAGCAACCTTTCAATGTACCCTGCTCCAGGTTGTCAGGCAAGCTGGATGTGTGAAGGTCAATGTATGCTTCAGAGGGCCGGTCGGTGAAGCGAAGGAAGGGTTGAGGAGGAACGCTCTGGCTTGGGCTGGGGATGGATCACTCTGTCTTCCATCATTGTTATCCTCAATCACTGTCGCTCCTCGTGTCAATTTCCATCTGGGGAGAAAATGGACAGAAAAAATGTACTCAGTACAACAAGGCATTAATGAGAGACTGAGGCATGTATTGACATTTAGGAATATTGAAACATTCTGTGCTCATTTGATTTTAATGCTGTCACTTTGCCATCAAAATTTGAATTTATGGTTGACTTGACCTAAAAATATATATATATATATATATAATTTGACAAGTTGGAGACTAATAATGGATGCGTTCCAAATGGCACCGTTTTTCCCTATATAGTACACTACTTTTGACCAGAGCGTTATGGGCCCTCGTCAAAAGTCGTACACTACAGGGATGCACACAATAGCACTGGAGTCGCTCAATATCACTGAAGGGCAAGAGATCTGCTGGAGGATCTGAATTTTTAAACAGCGATTCATATCTTGCTCACAGCAGTAAAACAACCCCCCCCAGTTTTACCATACTCCCCAATTAGCTGAATTTCTCTCTGCCATGAATATATTAACTATTCACATGCACACATCAACTCTCTCTCTCTCTCTCTGTTACACACAACCACCCATGGAGAAGGTGGTAGCTGCAGCTCAATGTGGCGTCCGGAGTACAGCATGGGGTGTGTCGAAAGGAAAGTAGTGGGTGTGTGGAAAGGTTAGACGGTTTTGATTGAGCTGTGTTTTTTTCCCCTTCTGTTTCTTACCACACAACTACCGAAGGGGCACTGTCTCCCGTTGTTGTTGCCGTTCATGCCCTCCCCATTGAGTAGACTGTATGTGCATATATCCAGGTGACGTCTAGATGGTTTTCAATATTAGTTATTTCTTGTGTAGGCTGCTATTCTACTTGTAATCAAATCATGGGAGGGGAAGGAAATTGCCACGTTAGCTACCGCCGGCGACACGATCGTGTCAGGTCTCCGGTTGGCAGACATGTCCATACAACACCGGTGTAATGGTCGTGCAGCCCAATCAGCCATGCAAAACGGTCTTGAGAAGCAACAAATCTGCCCAATTAGCTGACCTCAAGGCATTTCAGATTCTGCCAAAATAGCTTCGAAGCTTGCCACAGGTCTTGTTCTGTGACTCTTCTTCCCTCTTCCATATTTATGATGAGTTGAATCAAATTGTTCCCACAGGTGACAGGTCTGTGCCGGGTTTTGCTTGTGTCGACTGCACATATTGATGTTTTGATTCATTTAGGACCTTGAGGGCAGAAGCCAAAGGCTCTGTGGGCCGTGGTAGAGGAAGCTCTCTGTAAGGCTATAAGAGCAAGGCTGCTGATGAAGACGCACTGTGACAGAGCGTGCCTATATTAGCTCGTTTATGGCAGTCAGTCAACACACGCAGGTGGAGCCAAGTGTTGGAAGATTGTCTTTTGTGCCTAATGGTCTCCTACTCAGCCATCTGTGTAGGACCTGTTTACAGATTTTGTCCAAGCTGCTCTATGTCTGATATTATACAACATGTTGAATATTCACACACATTTGGTGTTTTATTTCGAACGCTTTTTATGTTAAGTGTTGAAAGAAATACTAAGAGACCGGGAGAGAGTTAAGTGTGGTAATGCTAGCTGTCATTTGCGATGACCGTTTTCAGACTCCTTTGTTATGGTTTCGTAAAAGGAAATGGTTTCGTTGGAAACTCCTTGGTTAACTAAGAGTCGACTGACTCTAGAGAGGCTCACGCAAGGCTAATTTAAGTACTCCTGTTTGCTTCCGCGACGCTCACGAGCGTTTCCCAGTTATTCATTAAATCTGGAATCCATATAGCGGTGAAACTGCCACGTCCGTTTGTGGTATTACAACAACAAAGACGTTACTTCAAACAATGAACACAGTTGTTTTCCCCCTCTGACGTCATTGCACACGCGATAGAACAGCAGATGTACCGCCATTTTTTTTTCTTCTTTTTTTTTTTTTTTTTACCTCGAGCTGGAAGCTAATTTCCTCAAAAACAAAACAAATGCGCCTGGGGCTGTTACACACCTTCCACTCTCAATTAGATCAAATGGAGGTTTGAGTGGTGTTCTATGCTCTTCCATCATGATGTGGCTAACACTGCTTGCCTGTGTTTTTATACAGGTGATAACGCCACGCACTTGTGTAACGTATTGCCTAGTTATTTATCGTATTTAGCTCCCTTAGTGATTTCACTTGTTGTTTGTTTAATACAATATGCTGCAGAGTAGTTTCAAGATGCCACAGCAGAACACTTATTTAACGTAACTCTTCTCTCTCTCGCTCTCTCTCTGAATTGCTGCGATTACATTGCCCTGTCCTAGAATCGGTTTCAGCAGATCAAACAGAGTAAAGAAATACCTGTTTTTTTTTAACAGTGCATGGAAGTAGGAGTTGTGGCCGTGAGGTTGTGGTAACAGGAAACAATTGATTGTGCGAAGAATTGACATCTGTGGAACCATTTGTGGTGCGGGAACAGAGGGAAAAGTCCACTCGCAGTCAGCCGCATGCCAGTAGAGAGGGCATTGCATTACCAATTACCAAATGCTGCAGTTAGGCACAGTGCAAAGGCAGCATTCTTTAAATAAACTTCAACTCTACCAAAATACAGCACACTTACAAAAATCCCTTCAAAGACTACAAAAATGGAATTGTGTTTGTTACTTATAAAATGGAGAAGAATATGTTCTAATAATAAATGCCATTTATCAGACACTTTTATCCATCCATTTTACCTACGGGTGGTTTCTGTGGCATTACAAGCACAATGCTCTACCAATTGGGCTACAAATTACGATAACAGTGTGTGAAGTTGCTAGCATGCTAACAAAGAATAGCTGGGAAAGCATTATAGCGATATAAAAGCGATCTACCTCACAAAAAAATGATTGTACTATATTTAACCCTGCGAGGTTGCATGCCACAGCATTTTTAAGTGCTGAATATTGACATTCTCCAAATGGATTTTGGGTGTATGGCAGAAAGGAAGGGGGGGTTGAGATGTACCTAAAATATTGATGTACCTTTTCATACAGTGAAACAGGCTCTGTACTGTATGAGGCCACAGTGCAGTGAATTCCTTCCATCCACCTCCTTATGTGGTAAACATCTCATAAAGTGGTCCCATTCCACCATGTTTTATTCACCATCCATTCAGGCAAGAAGTGATGAGGAGCAGGTTGCAGTGATACAGGGGTTATGGTGAACAGTGTGCCAAGGGGATCAGGTCATGTGAACATTTAAGTGTAAGGGTTTTCCCATAATATCTTTGTGTTTATTATCTAGCCCCCTTGAGAACGGATTTATCACATTATAAGACCAAAAGACAAAGTCACCAAAATGGCTATGTGACTGCAACTCCCCTCCTCTAATATACTACCTATTAGCTACAGTGCCTTCAGAAAGTATTCATAGCCCTAGACTTATTCCACATTTAGTTGTGTTACAGCCTAAATTCAAAATGGATCAAATACACACAATACCCCATAATGACAAAGTGAAAATATGTTTTTAGAAACATTTGCACATTTACTGAACATGAAATACGGAAATATCTGTATTCACACCCGAGTCAATACAAGTTAGGATCACCTTTGGCAGTGATTACAGCTGTGAGTCTATCTGGGTAAGTCTATAAGATTTTTGCACACCTGGACTGTACAATATTGCACTTTTTTCTTTAAAAAAGTATTCAAGATCTGTCAAGTTGGTTGTTAATCATTGCTAGACAGTCATTTTGCAGTTTTACTTCAGTGATTTATTGCAAACAGGATGCATGTTTTGGAATATTTGTATTCCGTACAGGCTTCCTTCTTTTCACTGTCATTTACAGTGCATTCGGGAAGTATTCAGACGCCTTGACTTTTTCCACATTTTGTTACGTTAGCCTTCTTCTAAAAAAATAATTGATCAAAAAAACATAAATCTACATGCAATACCCCATAATGACAAAGTGAAAACAGGTTTATCATTTTTTGCAGTTATTAAAAACAATAAACAGAAATACCTTATTAACATAAGTATTCAGACCCTTTGCTATGAGATTCTAAATTGAGCTCAGGTGCATCCTGTTTCTATAACTTGATTGGAGTCCACCTGTGGTAAATTCAATTGATTGGACATGATTTGGAAAGGCACACACCTGTCTATATTTGGTCCCACAGTTGTCAGAGCAATAACCTAGCCACAACGTCGAAGGATTGTCGCTAGAGCTCCGAAACAGGAATGTTTCGAGGCACAGATCTGGGGAAGGGTACGCGCATCCAAACTGAGCAATCGGGGAGAAGGGCATTGGTCAGGGAGGTGACCAAGATCCCGATCATCACTCTGACAGAGCTCCAGAGTTCCTCTGTGGAGACGAGAGAACCTTCCAGAAGAACAACCATCTCTGCAGCACTCCACCAATCAGGCCTTTATGGTAGAGTGGCCAGACGGAAATCACTCCTGAGTATAAGGCACGACAGCCCACTTGGAGTTTGCCAAAAGGCACCTAAAGGACTAACCATGAGAAACAAGATTCTCTGGTCTGATGAAACCACAATTGAACTCTTTAGCCTGAATGCCAAGCGTCACGTCTGGAGGAAACCTGGCACCATCCCAAAGGTGAAGCATGGTGGTGGCAGCATAATGCTGTGGAGATGTTCTTCAATGGCAGGGACTGGGAGACTAGTCATGATCGACAGAAAGATGAACGGAGCAAAGTACAAAGCAATCTCTGATGAAAACCTGCTCCATAGCGCTCAGGATCTGACTGGGGCGCAGGTTCACCTTCCAACAGGACAACAACCCTAAGCACACAGCCAAGACAACGCAGGAGTGGCTTCGGGTCATGTCCTTCAGTGGCCCAGCCAGAGCCCGGACTTGAACTCGATCGAATATCTCTGGACAGACCTGAAAATAGCTGTGCAGCAACGCTCCCCATCCAGTCTGACATAGCTTGAGAGGATCTGCATAGATGAATGGGAGAAACTCCCCAAATACAGGTTTGCCAAGCTTGTAGCGTCATACCCAAGAAGACTTGAGGCTGTAATCGCTGCCAAAGGTGCTTCAACAAAGTACTGAGTAAAGGGTCTGAATACTTATGTAAATGTGATCATTATTATTATTTAACTTTTTTACATTTGCAAAAATTTTAAAAAAACTGTTTTTGCTTTGTCATTATGGGGAATTGTGTGTAGATTAAAAAAAAAAAAAAAAAAGATTTAATCCATTTTAGAATAAAGCTGTAACTTAACAAAATGTAGGAAAGGGGGGGGTCTCAATGTAAATGCACTGTATGTTAGTATTGTGGAGTAACTACAATGTTGTTGATCCATCCTCAGTCTTCTCCAGTCATTAAAGATTGGCCTCATGGTGAAATCCCTGAGCGGTTTCCTTCCTCTCCGGCAACTGCGTTAGGAAGGACGCCTTTTTATGTTTGTAGTGACTGGGTGTATTGATACACCATCCAAAGTGTAGTTAATAACTTCACCATACTCAAAGGGATATTCAATACACCCAGATATATATATTTTTAATCTACCAATAGGTGCCCTTCTTTGCAAAGCATTGGAAAACATCCCTGATCTTTGATGTTGAATCTGTTTGAAATTCACTGCTGGACTGAGGGTATCTTACAGTTAATTGTATGTGTGGGGTGCAGAGATGAGGCAGTCATTGAAAAACCATGTTAAACAATATTATTGCACATAGTGAGTCCATGCAACTTATTATTATTTACTCCTGAACATATTTAGGCTTGCCATAACAAAGCGGTTGATACTTACTAATTCAAGATATTTCAGCTTTTCATTTTGTAAAACTGTCTAAAAACAATTCCAGTTTGACATTATGGTGTGTACTGTAGGCTAGTGACATTTTTAATTCAGTCTATAACACAACAAAATTTGGAAAAGTAAAGGGGTGTGAATACTTTCTGAAGACACTGTATATCCCAGCTGGGAGCCTGTTTGTGGTCTTTCCATCGGCAGACCATGCCCTCTGTTGGTCTGTGTTACACAGTCGACCAGCCGCTCGGTCATACCCTTCCC
Organism: Salmo trutta; assembly: GCF_901001165.1. Lineage (NCBI taxonomy): Eukaryota > Metazoa > Chordata > Actinopteri > Salmoniformes > Salmonidae > Salmo > Salmo trutta. Next base: position 46,178,677 of record NC_042973.1, read on the forward strand.
ACCTCTCTGCACCCAAGGGAATTATTGATCCCTCTCCATCTCTCAGCACCTCTTTGTTGTGTAGGATGTTAGAGTCTTAACTACATCAAGAGGCCACAGCCTGGCCGTGTGCATGCTGCTGATGCCTCGGGGTGGGCGGGGAGGAGGGGTGAGGGAAATGGAATGAGCTAAGTGCCCCTCTTGTCTATGGCCCCCACCCCCATGTCTTTTCATTGATTAACCATTAAATCTGTCCAAGCTAAAACTGTGTTCCTTCAACGTGACCTGCTCCCTTGTGTTTCCTTATAGTGCTACCTGCTACAATATCACAGCCTGCTATGTAGCCTAAGTCAACAACAACAAAAAATGTTTTGCCTGCGCAGCCCGCGATGGAAACCTGCATTAGCTATGCTAGAAATGTGCCTGTTATTAGCATTAGCAGTATGACTACATTTATTAGGCCAGCCTATTGTGTAGTACCCATGCATAATGTAATCTGGAGAGGAGAGCTTCCCTCTTACATCAGCTCAACGCCGCCTGCAAATAATCAGCAAGTCAACAATTCATTAGGGATCGATGTTAAGCTGTCAGCTCCCCAAGGCATCCTACCAGCCCTTTCCTCCTATCTACCCACCCCATCTCCTATGGTCTACTGCCACACTCTGCACACACGCATGCATGCACGTGCGTGCACACACCAGACACACACACAAGTAAGGTGCACATGTACACATGAACTGCCTGTTACTTATATGTATAAACCATAATCAATATGTTTTGTTTGGTGCAATGAACTAGCCACATGTACATTTTTCACTTTGCATTAAGCTATCAATATGACCGATCATTGCATTAATACCTAATGTAATACATTAACTGGAAATGCTTGGGGTGTTAGATGTCACCATTCCCTTTCCACAGGCCCAGGTAGGACTTGCTCTGCTGCTCTCACTGAAAAATGCATGGCGCTTCAGAATCCGAGTCATACTTGCTGGGAATGAGTTTTCCCAGTGTATCAAATCAATCTTTGTTTAGCCCATGAATCCATGTGCTACGGTATATTGATATTCTCATAGTGGGGATTTTGTAGGATAGGTAGGTTGTGTGGCTTGGTTTCCATTTGGCTCTTTTCTTTATTAAGCAAGGAGGTTTTCATAAATCAATTGATTGTTTTCGCGCTAGCCTAAACCTGTCTTTGGCTCTGACAAGGCATGGTACAGATGTCGGATCTTAACTTGATCAAACTTTTGTCGTGGAAAATGTTTCTGCGCATCAGGAAATTCAAATGAGCCTCATGAAACCCACAGTTCTCTTTCTATCCATGTGGGGGCAGTCTAGTCATTCGGACCAGTGGAGCCATATTTGTTCATATTCTGTATTCTATCCACTGTCACATATTGAAAGGTGTGAAAATCGAGGATAGGCTACTGTTTGTGTTTCCCTGGCTGAGTTGATGAGGTGATTTATTTTTAGGAATCAACTGTAAAAAAAAAATATATATATAAAAAAAAAAGAGTTCAATCGTGGCCTGGGGCGCATATACACTGAGTGTACAAAACATTAGGAAGACCTTGCTAATATTGAGTTGCATCCCTTTTTGCCCTCAGAACATCCTCAATTTGTCGGGGCATTGGGCTCTACAAGGTGTCGAAAGCATTCCACAGGGGTGCTGGCCCATGTTGACTCCAATGCTTCTCACAGTTGTGTCAAGTTGACTGGGTGGTGGACCATTCTTGATACACACGGGAAACTGTTGAGCATGAGAAACCCAGCAGCGTTGCAGTTCTTGACACACTCAACCGGTGCGCCTGGCACCTACAACCATACCCCATTCAAAGGCACTTCAATATTTTGCCTTGCCCATTCACCCTCTGAATGGCACACATTCACAATCCATGTCTCAAGGCTAAAAATATTTTTTTAACTCGTCTCCTCCCCTTCATCTACACTGATTTCAAGAGGATTTAACAGGTGACATCAATAAGGGATCATTGTTTCACCTGGATTCACCTGGTCAGTCCATGTCATGGAAAGAGCAGGTGTTCCTAAAGTTTTGTACACTCAGTGTATAGGCCCACTGTGTATAGGCCCACACCCTTCTGGCTCAAATAACTCATTCCCCCCGATTGACTAGATTTAGTTACACATTTCAAATATGGACAGTGCAGGGATATTTTACCCCCGACCTTGGTAAGAACTTACCATACCAGACACTTTTTCATTTTAGGCCATGGCTGAGGATCCAACTTTTTCAGGATCTTAGTCTTCTGGACAAAAAGATCCGGAGCTTCCAGAAGCTTCTGCGCATGTGTACACGTAGAGAACACGCTACTCAGACGAATGGCGCCCGTTTATTACATTTAGGTCAAAGCCGAATCAATGTCTGCAAGATCACGTAATGATAGTGTTCTACATTACAGAACCAAATATAATAGCATAGTATAACGTTGCCATAAGACAAAGACACCACTGCATTCAATTGTGAATGTTAATTCTTCAGGTTTTACCGGTGACACTTTCATACGTTATCTGCATACAGTGCATTTGGATTCCGAAAGTATTGTTACGTTACAGCCATATTGTAGAATGGATTAAATTCATTTTTTCTCATCAATCTACATAAAATATCCCATAATGAGAAAGCGAAAAAACAAATGCCTTTTTCACATAAGTATTCAGATCCTTTGCTATGAGACTCGAAATTGAGCTCAGGTGCATCCTGTTTCCATTGATCATCGTTGAGATATTTCTACAACTTGATTGGAGTCCACTTGTGGTAAATTCAATTGATTGAACAAAATTTGGAAAGGCACACCTGTCTATATAAGGTCCCACAGTTGACAGTGCATCTCAGAGCAATAACCAAGCCATAAGGTCAAAGGAATTGTTTGTAGAGCTCCGAGACAGGATTGTGTCAAGGTACAGATCTGGGGAAGGGTACCTGCAGCATTGAAGATTCCAAAGAAGACAGTGGCCTCCATCATTCTTAATGGAAGAAGTTTGGTACCACCAAGACTCTTCCTAGAGCTGGCGTCTGGAGGAAACCTGGCACCCTCCCATCGGTGAAGCATGGTGGTGGCAGCATCATGCTGTGGCGATGTTTTTCAGTGGCCGGGACTGGGAGACTAGTCAGGATCGAGGGAAAGATGAACGGAGCAAAGTAAAGAGAGATCCTTGATGAAAACCTGCTCCAGAGCGCTTAGGACCTCAGACTGGGGGTGAAGGTTCACCTTCCAAACAGGACAACGACCCTAAGCACACAGCCAAGACAACACAGGAGTGGCTTCGGGACAAGTCTCTGAATGTCCTTGAGTGGCCCAGCCAGAGACTGGAATTGAACCCGATCTAACATCTTTGGAGAGACCTGAAAATAGCTGTGCAGCGACGCTCCCCATCAAACCTGAGATTGCTTGAGAGGATCTGCCCAAATACATGTGTGCCAAGCTTGTAGCATCATACCCAAGAATACGCAAGACTGTAGTCGCTGCCAAAGGTGCTTCAACAAAGTACAGAGTAAAGGGTCTGAATACTTATGTAAATGTAATATTTCAAGTGATTTCTTTCTTAAAACCTGTTTTTGCTTTGTCATTATAGGGTATTGTGTGTAGATTGAGGACATTTTTGAATAAGGCTGTAACGTAACAAAACGTGGAAAAAGTCAAGGGGTCTGAATACTTTCCGAAGGCACTGTAGTATCCATTTGATTTCAACCAGTTTGATGGGGAAATGCATTTAGATCTTTAGTTATAGTGTTGTGAATGATGTAGCCTACAGTGAGATATATTTTAGAGCAAATGGTGTTAACAAACTGTAGCATAGCCTACCTGTGTATTTGGCTTAGTGGCACGCGCTGTTGAGGTTTGGCCACAAGAGAGAGAAATGCTGTTTTTTTTTGTTGTCTTACAGTAAAGTTATGCTATGCTATTATACCGTATTTAGTTCTGTTATGTTGAATACTGTGATCGTTATGTGATTGTGGTCTTGCAGACATTGATTCAGCTTTGATGTAAAAAATTAAACAAGCACTATTCGTCTGAGTAACCTGTTCTCTACGCGTAAAGTAGAGAATATACACATCCACACATGCGCAGAAGCTTTAGGAATAAACGGCGTGGCTGCGGATTCGACTTTTCCACCATCTTTAGTCCCGAAAAAGTTGGATCCACAGCCACGCCGTTTATTTTAAAGACAGTTGTATTTAATGGATAACATAAATGAGGCCGGCTCAGTTGGTAGAGCATGGTGCTTGCAACGCCAGGGATTTGGGTTCGATTCCCAATGGGGACCAGTAAGGGAAAATGTAAATAAATTAAGTTGCTTTGGGTAAGAGTATCTGCTAAATGACACCAAAAAAAGTGAAATAACAGTAGGCTACACCAACATTAGTTTCCATTTATATAAAGTATCAAAACGATTGCCTAGCACTGAGAGCGAGCTCATGATGCTCGGAGCCAAAGCATGCTGCAAAGACCACTCCTCTACGGCAGTTCACAATGCTCTAGCAAGCCGTGAGAATACTTGATGAAAGAAGGTTGGTTCGTAATGCCGTCCCCAAAATATTAGCCTATGTACTTAACTACATTGTACAGCCTTCAAACACTGCTTCCAGCTGCCCCCTGGCGGCAAATTCTAACTATTCAATATTCATTAAAATTCTCCTGCTGCGGGATTGTTTTCCTCCTGCAACGAAATGGGTCAAATTAAAACCTGACATCTGTAAACTACACAGGAGTTTGAGGTTTGCATGTGGATCTCAAGTCAAGATTCCAGTAGCAAATTGAAACCGCGTGTCATAAATAATTCATGTCTCATAGTAATGCCATTTCACATCATTTCAATTAGCCTGCATTTTATGTTTGCGATAAACTCGATATACAGTAGTGTCTATTGAGAGATGCAAACATTACCGCCATTATTCTAGCATGGAATGGTGTTGAGTGTGAGTTACAGTATCTTGTAGCAACCTATTCATCTCACTTGTTTCTGTGCAGCCTGACACTCGGCCAGTGTTTTGCTTTAGTGCTGTCTGTTAAGACTGACATCAGGGATTGACCCTGAACACTTTCACTTTTTTCTCACACGTGTAAAGCGCTAGTATTGCGTTCTCTTGTGGATTCATCTCCCCACCAGTCTACATAGAGAACCTTGGGAAAGCAGGATGGCCATAGAGGAATACTGTACGACAACTGCTTTTTGAAATATATGCATAGCCAGGATATTCAGCGTGATATTGGTGCATTTCTGGCATTTTTATGCATGATTAGGCTAATTCTGACCCCATTTAGTAGCTAATGTTGTGACAGTGCTGAATGAGGTCTGCTGCTCCCTAAAGATGCCTCGGTATGATGTTGTTTAATTATGAACAAGCCCTAAATACAGCCAGAGTGATGGGAGATGGAGAGGGAACGAGGGAGAGGGGGGAAAGAGAGTAGGAGAGAGATGGAGATGGAGAGTGTGCCGTTCTGGTAAATTAGGCAGGCAGTGGTAGGAATGTATTTTCCTATGGTTAGAGGAGTACTCCCAGCTCTCGCCTCATATTGACCTGCCTCACCTGGATTCCTTAAAGACGCTAACAAATCCTAAATAAATCCTCGTAGAAATCCTATATCTTCCTCCTCTTGGCACACACAGCCAAATAGTGTTTAACTTTAGACACATCCAGTATTTATGTGTTATGATGTGCTTTCACTGAAAACGGAGGGGGTTCTATTTTACCTCAGGCTTATTACTGGTTTACCTCGTTAAATTCTGGTCTTTTCTACTGACGGCAGATTCCCTGTCTTGTCTTCCTATCTGTTCAAGCCCTGACAGACACACAGAGGCGATTATACTTCAGGGCTGTTCTTTTTCTCAAATGTACCTGTAGAGCGATGCTGCCGAGAGAACACCACGTCCATTCTGCTCCAGCCTGAAACCCACATCTGTCTCATTGCTTTCAAAATACTCCAGAAAAATGTCACCAGAAGGGAAAGCCCGACGCAAATAACAGGTAGTTCCCTCTCTAAAACCTCTGCAACGCCTACACATTCATCCAAACCGTGCATAAAGTAGCAACAACAAAAGCCTGTGTTGGACTGAGCAGCTTTCTCTTTCCTCAATCCTCCCCCTCAGCCAAGCCTCCTACATAACTATAGGCTGTGCCCTCTACCTTCTCTGCTGCAAACTCCCTCCACACTCAAGGACTACCGCAGTGCCACACTGAAAACCAGACCTCTGTCGTCGTTCCCCCCCCCCCCAACCTACCACATATGACTCATACACATAGGCGAGAGAGATTAGTAACTTACCAGTGGGAGTGAGCCCCCTCACATACTGTATTGAGCGGCAGCAGGTATTCACCTCATGGCTGGGACCCATGTTTTAGAGCAGCAGTCCAGCGTGACACCTTGAGACTCAGATCACAGCCGGTTTTTCATATTTCCAAGTCCAATAGTCTTCTTCTCCTTTCGTTGCGAGAGAGGCAGAGGGAAAGAGAGAGAAACAGGAGAGGGAGGGAGAGATGGGGAGCTCCAGCTCTGATGCTGTTCCACTGTGTGTGTGAGAGAGAGAGAGAGAGAGAGAGAGAGAGAGAGAGAGAGAGAGAGAGAGAGACTCTGTTAAAGATGCTGGGTACAGAGCAGAGCGACGGGGCGGGCGCTGTTCCCTGTCTATCCCTCCGTTTCTCCATCGCGGTTAGAGAGCAGATCACTCAGCTGATCAACCATCACTCTGCCCCGCTGCTGCCAGCTCCACCGTCATTAATAACAGAAACGTTTTGGAACGAACAGCTCACTGAAGACGGGACGTTCGGGCATTCGTGCGGCTGAGTCTGTTTCTGCGATCACGTGGACTCTTAAAAATGTGATAAAACTTTGTTGCTCCTTGCTGAAACAAGCAAGGTGTTGTAGCAAACAAGTCTTTCGTTGCCATGGCAACACCACCCTTCCTGCAGCAGAATGGAAAGAACAGGCTTGGAACCTCTAACCCTGGCAATTTGACTGGTAAAATCCTTGTGCGGAACGCCTAAGTTCAAACAGTGTAAACTTAAACGGCTAAAGCCAGATATAAGGTACACTACTTGACCAAAAGTATGTGGACTGCTCGTTGAACATCTCATTCCAAAATCATGGGCATTAATATGGAGTTGGTCCCCCCTTTGCTGCTATAATAGCCTCCACTCTTCTGGGAAGGCTTTCCACTAGATGTTGGAACATTGTTGCGGGGACTTGCTTCCGATCAGCCACAAGAGTATTAGTGAGGTTGGGCACTGATGTTGGGCGATTAGGTCTGACTCGCAGTCAGCGTTACAATGCACCCCAAAGGTGTTCGATGGGGTTGAGGTCAGGGCTCTGTTCAGGCCAGTCAAGTTCTTCCACACCTATCTCAACAAACCATTTATGTATGGACCTCACCTTCTCCAAAATGTTGCCAGAAAGTTGGAAGCACAGAATCGTCTAGAATGTCATTGTGTGCTGTAGCGTTTAGATCTGCCTTCACTGAATTTAGGGGCCTAGACCGAACCATGAAAACCAGCCCCAGAACATTATTCCTCCTCCACCAAACTTTTCAGTTGGCACTATGCATTCGGGCAGGTAGCGTTCGCCTGGCATCCGCCCAAACCAGATTTGTCCGTCGGACTGACAGATGGTGAAGCGTGATTCATCTCTCCAGTGAACGTGTTTCCACTGCTCCAGAGTCCAATGGCAACGAGCTTTACACCACTCCAGCCGATGCTTGGCATTGTGCATGGTGATCTTAGGGTTGTGTGCAGAAATTGGCTTCAGAATGTAGAAAAATCTCTACACACCGCCAAGATGGGGGCCTCTAAAATAATCTAAAAAATTCACTCATGCCGACCCCGCCAATTGCCAAGCCCCATGCCACGGCCACCACCTAAGCTCCGTTTCGATCCAGAAAAAACCCTGGATACAATGGCTGCCTGGTATTGTGATGCAATCATTGTCATGGTAATGTAGAATGTTTGTTCAATTGATGTTAACTGATGTGGCTCATGCAATGGAATGTATTTCTTTGTAATGTCCGTTGAGTTGAATCAACAAATCACAGCACATATTGATCGATACACTCCCTGCTTTGATCCTCGCAGTGGCTGCCAGTCCACACATTATATTATCATTGTCTTGAATAGGGATACCCGTTCTATTCATTCTATTTCTATGGCAGCACATGCAGTCAGGAGAGGAGAAAATGTGCTTAAAACAGATGTTATATATATAACTCTTTTTTGTGTTGCTATTCGAACGGTTATTACGTTGTCCGTGGTCATTTGGCTGGCCAATTACCGTCATCCAAAAATCCATGACCGTCACAGCCCTAATACACACACACACACAGCCTCTCTAGAGACAGGCTAACCCCTGTTTAGCTTGCGGGCTCTGTTCTCTGAGCTGCTGGTAATTCTGATTGGCTGAGCGGGCTGCCAATCAGTCATGATCCCCTGTATCCCTGAGGCAAAGAGGGAGGGGGGGATGTGGAGGAGGAAGGAGGGAGGAAGAGAGAGAGCAAATGTGTGTGTATTGTGTGTGTGTGTGTGTGGGCCTCTATCTATCAGTGTGTGTGTTAAAGGGAGACTGAGGGAGAGGGAGTGCAGGGAGGGATGGAGAATGTATGTGGCTTCTTATTAAGACTGGCATTTCTGTTTGATTCTCTGGGCATTTGAAGGCAACGTTTAACAAACTGCAGTTTCTGTGGGTCATTATTCAATGCCTTTGTGTAGATGTCCCTCATTTGGCCAGACACTCTGAACTGAACACCATTGTATCTCTGGCTCCCTGGTTGCCTCACATTTATCTATAAAACCTGTGGATGGAATAGAAGATTTTTGATCATTGTGATACTGTTGATCATGGCCTTGAACATCACGCCCAAGCGAGAGAGTAAAAAAACCACAAATCTTTTCTATATTACCCATTTGTTAGACTGATTTTGTGCCCAGAATCCGAATGCCATTGCTTTGTATGGCCTCAAAAGGACTGTCGTTGTTGATATCAAATGAATCGTGTCCTCTGTTGGCTACTTAGAAGTATTTTGTGGCTTGGAGAAGGTCATCGGCATGGCAATAATGGTTGTAGAATTCATTAACTGAGCATTGCGGTATTACGGGTTATTAAGGATTTATTAGAAACATAAAGTGAATGAGCTCTCTCTACCATGGTGCTGCTATGTTTGTGTTCCCCGGTGGTGTGCGAGGTCCACATGTTGGGAGGGAGGGAGGGAGGGCAGTCAGTGATGAGGAGGAGGAATGACATCCTGGTACTTGAACCCAGCCAATAGTCCCTGCAGTATAGTCCGTTTCTCTGTCTGCTGGTGAGGAACACTGATTCCAGTTCAATCTAGTGTTGTGAACAGGGTCGCTACAGCACAGGGTTTATTGGTGCTACGAGCTGATGGATAAATATATCTCTTTATCATATATCTTAATTGATATCATATATCTTTGTTGTTTCAGGTCTCCCAAGAACCCCCAGCAGAAGATCATCAAGCGGGTCATAGCCCTTGAGGGAGACTTCATCAAGTACGTACAGAATTCGCCCCCCCCCCCCCGATAGCTTTATCAAATCAAACTTAAAACCCACGACACATTATACAGTAAAAACGAAACAAAAGGTAATAAAATAATGTAAAATAAAGGGTGTCTTAAAGGCCTATTCAGAGACTTTCTATGAGTTAGTCTACTGCTACAAGACAACTGATTGTTTACTCAGGAATTTGAAGCTCCGTCTTAAACCTCTATTTCTTATCTACCAGCTTCAAATCTTCGGCTGCCACCTACTCATACCACAATGTCGTCATGTAAATCAACTATTTGTGACGGGTGCCGCTGAACAAATTACGAGTCACTTGTATTGCCTGGGAGGAGATAGATGAATAATTAACATGGGGGTTTGATGATGGCTGGTGTGCGTGTGCGTGTGTGTGTGCGTGTGTTAGCCTGCGGGTCCGCCATGCTATAAATCACAGCTATGGTTTTAATCTTGCTACGCACAGAGACTGTCTGCTCTGCCTGACAGAGGAAGAGGCCTCTCAGCCAATTACAGCCCTCTGAGTGGTGTGTGTGTGTGTGTGTGTGTGTGTGTGTGTGTGTGTGTGTGTGTGTGTGTGTGTGTGTGTGTGTGTGTGTGTGTGTGTGTGTGTGTGTGTGTGTGTGTGTGTTTTTGCTATGTGTATCCCTCTGAACTGAGCCTCTCAGAGATATAGAGGGCCATTTTGGAGATTCATCTCCAAACAATGATGGCTTACGGGACATAAATCGCGTTTCAATCGAATCGCAGCTTTAAAAAAAAAGAAAACCCAAGTGTTACGCCACTGTATTGTCAGGGAAAAATTGTTGCTACGCTGTGTAAAGCTGATGACTGGAATGAACACATTGAGGGAAGTGCGGAGTATATTCATGTGAGGTGTATGAGGAAGAGCTACCTCAAGATGGAGATTCTGGTGTTCGTAGAGGTACGGAACAACCCAGTGCGGTGTGCCAGGCAGACTGTCAGACATGGCTGGTGGACAAGACTATGGCTGTGGGTTCCCATGTCCATGATAGCATACCGCTTAGGATGCATGTCCAACACATTTGATTCATTCGCAGTGGTATTCTTCCTAGTCTAGATATTGAAACTGAGCCTTTGACTTGACCTGTCCAATTCACCTCGGGCTTTTACACATCATCGTCGTCATTATCGTGTTTCATATGTCCATTATCATGTGTATCTGTGCCCTATAGGGCTCCCGAGTGGCGCAGCGGTCTAAGGCACTGCATCGCAGTGCTAGAGGCGTCACTACAGACCCGGTTTGATCCCGGGCTATACAGGCCGGGATTGGGAGTCCCATAGGGCGGCGCACAATTGGCCCAGCGTCGTCCGGGTTAGGGGAGGGTTTGGCCGGGATAGGCCGTCATTGTAAATAAGAATTTGTTCTTAACTGACTTGCCTAGTTAAATAAAGGTTAAATAACCTCCATCAAACCTCCACTGTACCAGGCAGCAATTGTTTAAACCTACTATACTGAGAGGTAGAGAGTGCATACATTTCTAACACAACTCAATGCTGAGAATCTGCCCAAACTCCTGAACGCACCCTAAACCCTTTGTAGCTGCTAGACACTGCCAGGCAGTGAGTCGCATACAAACAGCATTAATACAGGGGTCTGTCTATTCCCTTTGAACTCTGTATTTTCGCTTTGCTGTGTGTCCCAAATGGCACCCTATTTAGTGCACTACCTTTGACCCAGACCTAACCAGCTCTGGTCAAAGTAGTGCACTATGTAGGGAATAGGGTTCCAGTTGGGATGCTGCAACCTGTTTTTGTCTTCCCACAGAACTCAAGACTGTTCTTTTTCCTGAGCATAGCCGGGGTAGTTGATTAGGTAACACTTTATAATAATGTTCATTAATAAACTATTTGATAAACTATTAATAAGTACGTAGTGTAAGCCCCATTGAATAATCATTTATTAATACATGCATGTGAACACTGCTTAGAAATAGATAACAAATGTCTCGTTAAAGTTATTATAAAGTTTTACTGCAAACTATTCTACTGTACAAATAAGATGGGGACTATTTGTATTCTAAAGGATATAATCACTAGATTTTGAAGTAGCCAGTATTTTGTTCTCATTGTTTGTGTTCAGATGCTGTATGTAGACGCCTGACCCCTGACATTTAAAAGTCACTGAACTTCAGTTTGCTGGAGAACAGACAGGGCAAAAGGTAGCCTAGCGGTTAGAGCGTTGGGCCAGTATCCGAAAGGTCGCAGGTTCGAATACCCGAGCAGACAGGTGAAAAATGTGTTGATGTGTTCTTGAGCAAGGCCACTTAACCTTAATTTTCTCCAGTGGCGCTATACTACTATGGCTGCTGACCCTGTAAAACAACATATTTCACCACCTATCCGGTGTATGTGGCAATAAAAACTTTTTTTTCCCCCCAGCAGCAAAATCAATATTTTTGTCCAAGGTCTAAAGAGTAGTCATTTAGGCTCCTGTAACATTGCCCTGGAAAGGAATAGGAGAAGAATTGTCATTTAAAAAGTCATTTCTCCCGTAATTTACAATGTTCCTGAGATGAACCATGCATCACGCCTGAGTCACAGCTAAGTCCACATGTGATTGATGGTGTGTAACCACCCTGTCCTCACTCCGCAAAATAGTTGATTGAAGCTAAACTAGTCTGGAGGGTATCTGATCAGACAGAGGTTACGTGCCAAATGGACCCTATTCCCTAATATAGTGTACTACTTTTGACCAGGGCCCATAGGGCTCTATATAGGGGATAGTGTGGCATTAAGGGACTCAACCAGAGACTAGACCTAAGGGAGTGTGCTGTCCTGTCCATATCTCGTTAGTCATTACACACAATGGATGTTTGTCCTCATCTGATTAGATTAGATTCTTGTCTACAAAATAGTCTAATCTAAAGGGAGGATGACTGGCAGATGGATGATTTAGTAAAAAGGTGATGCACCATAATGAAACGAAAATGTCAATTTCCTTAATGCAGATGTAGATAGATGAACTTTATTCTCAATTGAAGCTTTGCCTTTTGTCTTGTCTAATTTCAATGTGTTTATTGTTGTTTTCAATTGATCCCATAGCTCAAACAATGTTAAAGACTGCCTTTCTTTCGTAGCTAGGTTCTGTAGTAAATGTGGGTTGTATTAACCTGGCTAATGCGTTTTATCCATGATCCAAACCTCCCGCCCTCCATTTCTCTCTGCAGGACACTTGGCTATAAGAACCGCTATCTCAGGGTCCCCGATGGCCACTTTTGGATCGAGGGGGACCATCACGGCCACAGTCTGGACAGCAACAGCTTTGGACCGGTAAGCCACTTTTCTGCTCAGTCCTTTAGTACTCAATGAGAATGGCATATGCCAGAGCCTTATACTTGGATATAAAAGCCTTGTATTTGTATCTAAGTATAAGGCTTTGGCCCATGCCATTGAAAAGCAAAGCAAAGCACAGCTTGTCTGAGTCACATCCAGCATCTCCACATTTGAACTCCAACAATGGGGCCTAAATAGACCCTGGGAGTCCTTAAAAGGAAAATAATTGAATAGCCATGCATTGGAGAACAAACCTGGGTTCTAAATTTGTCATTTTTGTGCTGCTTATTAAGACAAAGTTGTTCCCTTAGAGGAAAGAAACTCTGAACAGTTTCTCCATTATGGCAGGTAGGTACAGTCAGTGCTATTCATCTTTGGCAGGCCTCATTGGGCATGTGAGCCCGGCAGCCTCTCCTGCCTGTGGAGAAAGAAGGCTTAGCGTATTTCATTGTTGTATTTTCCATACATGTCCTCATCCTTGTCGGGCAATAACAAATGTGTCTTGATTAGGGTCTGAAAGTAGTGACGAGGAGTGAGGGATCGGGCAGCGAGGCGCTCTGTGCTTTTCTGGGTTTTGACCAAGTATTTCAGGGAGCTGTCATTGGATGGAGGAAGGAAGCAGCAGAGCTGAGTAGAGGCCAGGGAATTATCTATCTGTAGCATTCCAATCCTATAAAGAAACAACTTTGTACTTGACATTTAACTGGGTCAGCTGCTGGTTTGCGGAGGGATTTATTTTCTGATGTTGCTTTTGGATGGTTCCATGTCAGTCAGTACTCTCTCTGTCTGTTGCTGGATCTGAACTTTGAATTATTTGGATAGAGGAGTTTGGGTGGTTTGGGGATGATTTTGTGGATGACATTACTGTAAGCAGTTTATCGGCCATGAACAGAATACTATAAGGGAACAGTTTCATTTAAGGAAACCGTTTCCTCAACCAATTGTCTTATTATACCTTATTTCCCGTTGGATCTACAAGCCCTCTGTAATGGTTATATGGTTACTTCTTATGTAGGCCTATACAGTGCGGTACTGTATGTATGCACTATGACCACTATTAGCTTATGCCTGCATGCTTATTAGGTCATCTCACCACCTCAATAAAAATGCATTGGTCATACTGACATTGTCATTTGTGTTGTTTCCCAGTGCAGGCATGTGTGGCATGTTTTAAACGCATGAAAGCCATTGAGGGCATTGTAAAAAAATTGTTTTTATCTAAAACCAAATTGTTTAAATGGCTAAATAATTTAACAGTGCACCAGAGGGGTATATAGCCAGATGTGCCCAGGCTTTTCTGAAATTAGCTAGCTTCAGTTAGCTTCACATTCCAGCTCAGGCTTCATCCATATTACGACGGTGGATATTGCTCATTCGCCTGCCGCTAACTCTAGCAGGCTTGTAACTGTGCGTGCACATCGCATGCAGTGTTGCCAACTCCTCAGTAAGGAAAGTAGCTATTGGCTGTCCTAAAAGTCGCTAGAAGTTGCTAAATGACGTCATCGCCTAATTTGTATAATTGGCCATGTGCATGTAATTGTGATGGACGCTGTAGGAGAGAGGAATAACGTAGTGGGAGAGACAAAAAGTGAGTAAAAAAACACCCTAAATATGTTTAGAACTACAAATAAACTTTCTTCTGTCGATTCTTGTTTTTTTTTATGTCACAATTCCAACCCTCCTTTATCCGGGCTTGGGACAACCGAGTGGCGCAGTGGTCTAAGGCACTGCATCTCAGTGCTAGCTGTGCCACTAGAGATTCAATGTTCGATCGCAGCCGGCCGCGACCGGGAGACCCATGAGGCAGCGCACAATTGGCCCAGTGTCGTCCGGGTTAGGGGAGGGTTTGGCCGCCAGGGATGTCCTTGTCCCATCGCGCACTAGCGACTCCTGTGGCGGGCCGGGCACAGTGCACGCTGACACGGTCGCCAGGTGCACGGTGTTTCCTCCGACACATTGGTGCGGCTGGCTTTGTGTCAAGAAGCAGTGCGGCTTGGTTGGCTTGTGTTTTGGATGACGCACGGCTCTCTACCTTTGCCTCTCCCAAGTCTGTACTGGAGTTGCAGCGATGAGACAAGACTGTAACTACCAATTGGATACCATGAAATTGGGGAGAAAACGGTAAAAAAAATAAAAAATGTTGTCCGAGATTGAAACAGTAACCAAAGGCGTCTGGGCTTAACGAACGGTCCATTTTATAATAGGATAAGAGCGTCTGCTAAATGACTAAAATGTAAAATGTAAATGTAAATAATGTACAGTGCCTTCAGAAAGTATTCACACCCCTTGACTTTTTCCACAGTTTCTTGTGTTACAAGGTGGGATTTAATTGTCATTTTTTGTCAACGATCTACACAAAATACTATAGCTGTGTTCGAATACCCATACTGCATTTTATTTTATTTTTTCTTCTTTTATTTAACCTTTATTTAACTAGGCAAGTCAGTTAATAACAAATTCTTATTGACGATGACAGCCTAGGAACAGCGGGTTATAACTGCCTTGTTCAGGTGTAGAACGACTGATTTTTATCTTATCAGCTCGAAGTTTCAATCTAGCAACCTTTCGGTTACTGGCCCAAAGCTCTAACCACTAGGCTACCTGCCGCCCCAGTATATGCTACATACTATATACTATAGAGGTTGACCGGTTAGGTCCGATTTTAAGTTTTCATAACAAATGGTAATCGGCATTTTTGGACGCCGATTATGGCCGATTACATTGCAAACCACGAGGAGACTACGTGGCAGGCTGTGACCACCTGTTACGCGAGTGCAACAAGGACCCAAGGTAAGTTGCTAGCTAGCATTGAACTTATCTTATAAAAAACAATCAATCTTAACATAATCAGTAGTTAACTACACATGGTTGATGATATTACTAGTTTAACTAGCTTGTCCTGCGTTGCAAATAATCAATGCGGTGCCTGTTAATTTATCATCGAATCACAGCCTACTTCCTCAAACGGGGGATGATTTAACAAGCGCATTCGCGAAAAAAGCACAATCGTTGCACCAATGAACCTAACCATAAACATCAATTTCTTGCTTAAAATCAATACACAAGTATATATTTTTTAAACCTGCATATTTAGTTAAAAGAAATTCATGTTAGTAGGCAATATTAACTAGGGAAATTGTGTTGCTTCTCTTGCGTTCAGTGCAAGTCAGAGTATATGCAGCAGTTTGGCCCACCTGGCTCGTTGCGAACTGTGTGAAGACCATTTCTTCTTAACAAAGACCGTAATTAATTTGCCAGAATTTTACATAATTATGACATAACATTGAAGGTTGTGCAATGTAACAGCAATATTTAGACTTAGGGATGCCACCCGTTAGATAAAATACGGAACGGTTCTGTATTTCACTGAAAGAATAAAAGTTTTTTTGAAATTATAGTTTCCATATTTGACAATATTAATGACCTAAGGCTCGTATTTCTGTGTGTTTATTATAATCAAGTCTATGATTTGATATTTGATAGAGCAGTCTGACTGAGCGGTGGTAGGCACCAGCAGTCTCGTAAGCATTCATTCAAACAGCACTTTCCTGCGTTTGCCAGCAGCTCTTAGCAATGCTTGAAGCACAGCGCTGTTTATGACTTCAAGCCTATCAACTCCCGAGATTAGGCTGGCAATACTAAAGTGCCTATAAGAACATCCAATAATTATAGGTATATCAAATACAAATGGTATAGAGAGAAATAGTCTTGTAATTACAACCTAAAACTTCTTAACTGGGAATATTGAAGACTCATGTTAAAAGGAACCACCAGCTTTCATATGTTCTCATGTTCTGAGCAAGGCACTTAAACATTAGCTTTTTTACATGGCACATATTGCACTTTTACTTTCTTCTCCAACACTGTGTTTTTGCATTATTTAAACCAAATTGAATGTGTTTCATAATTTGTTTGAGACTAAATAGATTTTATTTATGTATTATATTAAGTTAAAATAAAAGTGCTCATTGTTCATTCAGTATTGTAGTAATTGTCATTATTTTATATATATATAAAATAATGTGTGTGTGTATATATATATATATTTCATATATATATATATATATTTCATATATATATATATATATATATATATATATATATATATATATATATATATATGAAATATATATATGAAATATATATATGAATGAAACGGCTGATTAATCGGTATCGGCATAGCATGTCTGCTTGTGGAGTCAAGGTGGTCTACAGTTTTCTACCCTCTGGTTGCACATGTGACATGCTGGTAGAAATGAGGTAAACCGGATTTAAGTTTGCCTGCATTAAAGACCCCTGCCACTAGGAGCGCCGCTTCTGGATTAGCATTTTCTTGTTTGCTTAGGGCTTTATACAGCTCGTTGAGTGCGGTCTTAGTGCCAGCATCGGTTTGTAGTGGTAAATAGACAGCTACAAATAATACAGATGAGAACTCTTGGTAGATAATGTGGTCTACAGCTTATCATGAGGTACTCTACCTCAGGCGAGCAATACCTCGAGACTACTTTAATATTAGACATCGCGCACCAGCAGGCATTGACAAATACACACCCCCCCGCCCCTCGTTTTACCAGACATAGCTACTCTGTCCTGCCGATGCACGGAAAACACAGCCAGCTGTATATTATCCATACCGTTTTTAATGTCCTGTTGGTAGGATAGTCTCAACCGTAGATCGAGTTTGTTTTCCAGTGATTGCCAATAGAATGGATGGTAGTGGCGATTTACTCACTCATCTCCGAATCCTGACCTTTTCCCCTCTGTATCTCTGCCTTTTCTTCATGCGAATGACAGGGATTTATTCTGATGTCCAGAAGCTCTTTTTGGTCATAAGAGACGGTAGCAGCAACTTTATGTACAAAATAAGTTAAACAATGTGAAAAACAATTTACAAAATAGAACAGTTGGTTAGGGGCCCGTAAAACGGCAGCCATCCCCTCCGGCGCCGTTATAGGGTATTGTGTGTAGGCTTGTGACAAAACAATCTCAATTGAATACATTTTAACTTCAGGCTGTAACACAACAAAATGTGGAAAAAGTGAAGGGGTGTGAATACTTTCTGAAGGCATAAAAATATATATTTTTTGTGAAATGTAAATCCTGTCTTGATTTACATTTCACAAAAAGTGTGTTCCACAGACGTGAAAGCTTCTTTGTTACTAAAATATACGCGGAACAACCAAAGAGGAAGAAATGTTCCAATTTTCTGTTGTGTTGACTTAATTTTAAATGGGTGCGCTGAACCTTATTTTGCTGCTAAATATAAGTGTATTTCTCACCAGGAAGTGAATTAACATGCCTCTCAGTACTTACCTGCCACTCCCTCGCTTTCTTTCTTTCTCTCTCTTCTATCCCTCTCTTTCGCTATCTCTTCTGTCCCTCTTTCTTCTCCCTCTCCAACTCCCCCTTTCTCTCTTTCTCTCTCTCCCCTCTCTCTCTTTTTTTCTCTCTCTCCAACCCCCCCTTCTCTCTTTCTCTTGCTCTCTCTCTTTCGCTTTGTTATTTATACTTGTCTAAAACCCCATAGGCTCTTTGGGCTCCCTGGAGAGCCAGGTGCTGTATAAAGTGCTGCGTGAGATGAAGTCGCTGAGTGAGCTGTCAGGTTGGATAGACCTAAACAAATATCACAGTCATACCTTTTTGCCAAAATCAGATTATGTCTTGTAGCTTGAAATATGCTGAATGCCTGAAATGGTGTTCAACGGTTGCTTGGCATACAGGTTTTGGGAATACAAACAACAAAAATAAATGTAACTTTATTGTATTGCGGGGCTTCAATGTCTTACTCTTTTCCAGGTCACAGATTTCTCAGCGGCATTTAAAATGACATTTAAAACTAAAATCTAAAAAGCAAGCATATTCGTCGTCCAGATCAAGTCAATAGATGGCATAGTGATTATCACCCACCCAGCAACAGCAATAAGCTTGTGAGTTGTGTACCAAATCCATTCCTATATGACAACGTTTAGTGGCTCTTTTCTCACTCCCAGTCTCTAAACTAAGCCTTCTGAGGAAGGAAGGAGAAGTGTTGGTATTCTGGAGCCATTTGTCAGATACCCCTGATGTCTTCAAGGCCGTAACACTCATTTCTCTTGTGTGAGGGACCGAGTGGACAAGCTAGTTTAGCCTTCTACGCTCCCTCGCCTCACTCCCACAGCCTTGAAATGTTATTTGAAGATTATATTGTGTATTTATGAAAGCCTTGGCATCCGTCTCCAGTCCTTTGTGTGTCGGATTTTTTTTTTAATGCACCTAAACACTTTGCTTTTGTCTTTCTATATCATTATCCCAAAATGGCTGATTGATACAGTGCCTTCAGAAAGTATTCATACCCTTTGACTTATTCCTCATTTTGTTGTCTTACAGCCTGAATTCAAAATGGATTAAATAGATAAACACAATAACCCATAATGACAAAGTGAAAACATATTTTTTGAAATGTTTGCAAGTTAATTGAAAATGGGGAATTGGGATTCCTGGGAAAATGTTGTCAGAGGTTGCAACAGTAACCAAGGGGGTCGGGCTTAGTGAAGGGTCTCTCTCTCCCCTCTTTCTCTTCTCTCTCCCCTCTCTTTCTCTTCTCTCTCCCATCTCGCTCTGCTCTCTCTCTCGCTCTCCCGTCCGTCCTCTCCTATTCCTCTCTCTGCTCTCTCCCATCCGTCTTCTTATTCCTCCCTCATTTACCCTCTCCCTCCTTCTTCCCTCCGTCCCCATGTCATCTCTCTCCCTCCTCTCCCCCTCTTCTCACCCACCTTTGTCTGTTGACTCTCTCCCCTCCATCACCCTCTTTCCCTCCTTCACCATATCCATTTCTTTCTACCCCTCCCTCACTCTCCCCCTTCTGTCTCCCTCCTCCCCCCTCCATTCTCTCTCCTTCATTCCCTCCCTCCCCGTCTTCTCATTTCTCTCCTCTTTCCCACCTCCAAAGACAGGATATTGACACAGGCAACACAGACAGACAGGCAGGCAGATATACGCACGCAGACAGACACAGACACATACAGTTTTAAATCCCCCCCCCCCCCCCCCCCCCCAAATGAACCAATATTTACTTCTGAATTAATTCTAACAAGGCTCTTGGTTTCTAGAACTGCAAGACCCATTGTATCCAATGGAGGTTTCAAATGCTTTTGCGTCGATTGACTTCAAATTTTATTTGGAGCGTCATGACGGTCCCGCGGTCTGCAGGAAGAGAATGAAGCACCATGTTGAGGATGAATTAAGCCATTTCCTGTATCCACAGTAAGCTGAACCTCAACAGAGGAGAGCATCCCCATAAGGTCACGGTGGGTTGTGTGGAAGGACGGTTAGCTAGCTCAGTTGCAGTCCACAGGGGGCGTCATGGTTATGTGAGGGCTGTAGGTAATTATTTTCCATGGATAAAAGGCCTTGTTCTCTGTGGGACCTAGTTTTCACTTTGAAGAGTTGAAATTGGTTGACACTCATCATTTCCCATTGACTGGAAATGTATTGACATAAGGATCAAGCCTGTGACCCTCATTTTCCCATTGAATGCAATGGATTGACGTAAGTGTCAATTGGTTGAAGCTCATATTTTCTCATTGAATGCAATGTATTGACATAAGCATCAACCCTCTGAAACATCTTTTCCCATTGAATGCAGTGAATTGACGTAGGCGTCAATTGGGTGACACTTACCTTTTTCGCATCGACTGCGATGTATTGACGTAAGCGGCAACCTTGTGACGCTCTTCTTTTCCCGTTGAACGCAGTGTAGGGAAACGTTCTGAATGGACATATGCCTACAGGAAGAATCTGCAAACTCACTCGCGCACACCCCTGTAAATGCACCCGTCAATCAAAGCCGGCCAGCGTGTGTCAGACACGAGCAAATATTTATCCTTTCCTTAATAAAATGTGTTTTAAAACAACCTTATGTTTTCAAGAAAGTAGGCTACAAGATAATGAATCGACAAGTAAGGTATGAAGGGGATGGTTTATACTACAAGTAAAAGAAACATGCCCATAGCCTATTTATCAGTGATGCTGATTACCGAGGGGGGAGGGTGTTGGAAAGATTGTTCAAGTACTGTGAGGAACTATTACAATTTGAATGGATGTTTAAATAAAATGTTAAAAATGTGTGTGTATGTATATATATATGTGTGTGTGTGTGTGTGTGTGTGTGTGTGTGTGTGTGTGTGTGTGTGTGTGTGTGTGTGTGTGTGTGTGTGTGTGTGTGTGTGTGTGTGTGTATAATATATATATATATATAAACGGACTTCCTACATTTTGACATTTGTGAGAAGCGGGCCAGGTGCTTCTGTGTGTGCTCAGGCGCACGTGCGCTCCATCAGCATTAACACGGGCAGATAAACCAGACCCATTGCTCACATGGAGCGTGTAAATGATGGTATGAAATAAACCGAGACTTGTTTCTCACAAGTGTCTCAGGTTGTGAGGCTCTGCAAATAATGTTTCCACTCCGAGAATGTGAATGGCATGTGACACTAATTAATACATGCATTAAGAGAAATGAACGTAACCAAATGACAGAGAATAATGGTAAATTGTCTTTTTTTACAAATGGTTGGCTACGGCATGGGCATTCATAAAAGTCCATTGCGGGCCGACACTGTATAGCCCAGGCTACTGTTTTACTTTGCAGGGATAGGGGGGCAGCGTGTCTGCCGGGGCCTGATCAGCGTTGATTAGTGTATGCAGTCGGTATCAAATTATACCATGCCAGGTTCGAGAGAATGGTCCATTTGACACAACATTAGTGCATTATAGGCCTCAGAGCCAGCACAACCTTGTCGACTGCTGTTGATACATCATTCATGAGTAGTCAGACACATCCAACCTTTTTAAAGACCAATTGATTTATTTACTAGCAAGCAATGAAAACATGCATTGTATAAAATCCAGTTTTTACTGAAATGCCATAGCCTATAGCGCTCTACACCCCTGTGCATCTAGCGACTAGCTGCTCAAGCATCAAAGGACAGTTGGAGAGAGGAGGCGATGTAGGAAGTTTCATAGACTAAGTTACCAAAACAATTTGTAATCATTAAACACTCCTGCTATTAGGAAACTTATTTTTTTTTTGTTATCCTAATATGAATGCAGGTAGGCCTATTTTTAAATGGTTTTGACAGTTATTTTATTATCATGATGGTCTTCATCCACAACTATCAGTTACTAGATAATTCAGTCACAGACCCAGTTCCACCCAGCGCAGCGGCAGCCCTGCAGGGTGATGGAAGGGAGATCCCCCCCCCCTTCAGTCTCTGGCTGGGTGCCATTTGGGACGTGACCTTTGTCTCTTCTTGTCTCCTCGCCTCTCCTCTGTGGAATTGAAGTGTTTATGCTGGCTGCTGTGAGGGGAAATTACACTCTGATCCTCAGGCCAGAGCTCAACTCTAAAGCTCTCCTCTCACAATGTGCTGCTGCAAGGGGAGATGACTTGATTTACACTGAACAAAAATGTTGGAATGTTGCCCCATTCCACTTCAATGGCTGTGCGAAGTTTCTGAATATTTGTATTTATATATTTCACCTTTATTTGAATTGGAACACACTATCGTACACGTCGATCCAGAGCATCCCAAACATGCTCAACGGGTGACAATGCCTGGTGAATATACAGGCCATGGAAGAACTGGGACATGTTCAGCTTTCAGGAATTGTGTACAGATCCCTGTGACAAGGGGCAGTGCATTATCATGCTGAAACGTGAGGTGATGGCGGCGGATCAATAGCACGACAACGGGCCTCAGGATCTCGCCACAGTATCTCTGTGCATTTAAATTGCCATCGAAAAAATGCAATGGTGTTTGTTTTCCGTAGCTTATGCCTGCCCATACCATAACCACACCGCCACCATGAAGCACTCTGTTCACAACGTTGACATCAGCAAACCATTCGCCCACACGACGCCATAGATGCTGTCTGAAATCTGCCCGGTACAGTTGAAACCGGGATCCATCCGTGAAGAACACACTTCTCCAGTGTGCCAGTGGCCATCAAAGGTGAGCATTTGCCCACTGAAGTCGGTTACGACGCCGAACTGCAGTCAGGTCAAGAAACTGGGGAGGACGACAAGCACTCAGATGAGCTTCCCTGAGACGGTTTGTGCAGAACTTCTTCGGTTGTGCAAACCCA
Organism: Salmo trutta; assembly: GCF_901001165.1. Lineage (NCBI taxonomy): Eukaryota > Metazoa > Chordata > Actinopteri > Salmoniformes > Salmonidae > Salmo > Salmo trutta. The sequence goes on from NC_042973.1 coordinate 46,201,599, forward strand.
CAGTTTCATCAGCTGTCCGGGTGGCTGGTCTCAGACGATCCCGCAGGTGAAGAAGCCGATGTGAAGTTCCTGGGCTGGCGTGGTTACACGTGGTCTGCGATTGTGAGGCAGGTTGGACGTACTGCCAAATTCTCAAAAAAAACATCGGAGGCTGCTCATGGCAGAGAAATTACTATATTCTCTGGCAACAGCTCTAGTGGACATTCCTACAGTCAGCATGCCAATTGCATGCTCCTTCAAAACTTGAGACATCTGTGGCATTGTGTTGTGACAAAACTGCACATTTTAGAGTCGCCTTTTTTTGTTCCCAGCACAAGGTGCACCTGTGTAATGATCATGCTATTTAATCAGCTTCTTAAAATGCCACACCTGTCAGGTGGATGGATTATCTTGGCAAAGGAGAAATTCTCACTAACGGGGATGTAAACAAATTTGTACACAAAATCTGAAAGAAATCAGCTTTTTGTACATATGGTAAATGTATAGCATCTTTTTATTTCAGCTAATGAAACATGTGACCAACACTTTACATGTTGCGTTTATTTTTCTGTTCAGTGTATTAGGGGAATATTGAAAGAAGGTTCTGTAATGGAATGTATCTCATGGAATGGTACTGGATCTCTGTCTGTTGTATATTATGTCTGGTAGTACAATATATTTGGAAATACTGACCAAATTGATTGATTTATTTTTCTGTGCCAATACCCGGGAATGAAGCATGGACCAAATGTATTTTTAAGGGAATATTACTTAATCTATTTATCAGCCAGGAACTAGTGTAGTTCAATTGAAGTAGAGAAGAATACATGAATCCATTCATTTCATTGTATTTCAATCTTGACATGCCAGAATTAAGGTATTGTATTAGTAGTTTAAATGTTTTTTTTCAATTATCCATGGCCAGAGGCCTATGTTGTGTTGACATCACCCCCCAGGACATGTATTACCAAGGGAGCCAATCAGAAAGGCCTCCTCCTCTATCTGAGTCTGAAAAGGCACCCGATTCCCTATATCGTAGTGTGCTATTTAAGGAATAGGGTGCCATTTCGTACTCACTGACAAAGCCCTGAGGCATGAGCCAAACTCAGCCTTACCTTCAAGAAGAACAGAATAATGGTGTTTCTCATTTGTAAATAACAGGCCTTTTGAAAGATAAGCATCATTAATTGGTATTGGTCAGTGTGTTTTGTGCTAACCGCTTAATTGACATAGACGTGATTGTCTGGGAAAACAATAACAAACCTTTGCAGTCGGTCCAACATTTGTTGTTTTTAATGTGCTTAACAGTCCACATATTAAAGTCTATTTAACTTATGTCGTGACGTCACAGCTAAAATAATAATTAAATCAATTCCATCTTAAAAAATAACACTTCTTTTTTTTTCTTTTTTTTTGAATCATTTTCCTTACACATTTTTGTCATATCAGAGGCCCCCAGTTTCCATGTTATATTTGTCTTGAAAAAGATGGCCAGCACTATTCACAATGGACAAGTTTCGGCCATCAAGCCTTCTGCAGCCATGTTATTAACGCCATGGAACTGCCCCTTTATTCTAATGATCACTTAGAATGAGCGATAGCATAGTTCTTTGACCAGGGTCTTCTCCTCCCGCTGTTCCTCTCCGCAGGTGTCCCTGGGGTTGGTCCACGGGCGTGCCTCCCACATCATCTGGCCGCCCAATCGGTGGCAGAGGATCGAGCCGTCCCTCCCCCCTGAGCGGAAGCCCTTGTTGAACTGGCACGGGGACACAACAGAGGAGGAGGACTGAGGAGAGGCCTGCTCATGGCTGTATACATACTGTACCTACCTACACTCTCTCTCTCTCTCTCTCGCTCTGTCATACAGTACATGTGAAAATGTCATAATCCTTTGATGTGGCATAGTTATGATATCTCTTTGTTGTTAAGAAGCTGAATATGTCAATGGATCAGATACCCATTACCCATACAGTTGCGGCCAAATATATTGGCACCCTTGCACGTTTCTTAAATAATTGCCTATTTCTTCTACAATACGTTGAAAAATTAAAAATAAAGTTTGGTCTCCACACCTTGTTTTTTGATATTCAACATTGCAGAACCTATTTTATTTTTGTAAATATAAGTTTAACATTTTTATTTACAAAAATAAAGACCAATGGCATGGACACAATTATTGCCACCTCGGAGCTGGTACTTGGTTGCACAGCCTTGGTTGCACAGCCTTGGTTGCACAGCCTTTGTCGTAGATAACTGCCAAGAAATGCTTCTTGTAGACATCATGAGCTTGCTGCACACTTCTACTGTTTTCACCTCTCGCCATAGGTTATGGATGTGATTCAGATCTGGACTCTTCACTGGCCACTCCAGAACAGTCCAGATTTCTTCTTAAACCTTTCCAGGGTGATTGCTATGTATGTTTGGGGTTGTTGTCCTACTGTGGAAGACAGTTTCTGGACACTGGGTTGAACATTGCACTCCAAAACATCCTTGATAATCTGCTGATTTCATGTCTTGCACACATTCAAGGCACCCAGTACAAAGCAACCCCACATCATTATTGAACCTCCTCCATAATTGATTTTAGTTGTTGGTAAACATAGGAAGACCCCACTGCTGAAAGAGACAAGTAAGCCTGATTGAACTTCTCAAAAACCCACCTAAACAACGCTAAATCCTGGGGGGTGAATGCTCTGTGGACCAATGAAACAGAATTAGAGTTCTTTGGCAATACAGATCAGCGTTCGGTTTACTGGCCTCCAAATGAATCGTTCAATGAAAAAAGAACCCTCCCTACAATGAAAGATAAGGGAGGTTTGATAATGCTGTGGTGTTGCTTTGCTGGTACTGGGGACCTTGACCGTGCACAATGACATGAAATCAGCAGATGATCAGGTTTGTTGTGGTCCAATGTTCAATCCCGTGTCCAAAAACTGGTTCTCCGTTGAAGGTTGTGTCTTCCAGCAGGACAACGACCCCCAACGCACATCAAAAAGCACCCAGGAATGGTTAAGAAGAGATGCTGGACTGTTCTGGAGTGGCCAGCGAAAAGTACAGATCTGAATTACATCCAAAAGCTACGGCGAGGTCCAATATGGCGAGCTGTTGGTAAACGGCACCAATCAAATGTTGAATAATTACAGCAGTTTGCTTCTGAAAAGTGGGCCATATTGCTAGTAGAAAGGTACAGAAAGCTCATTTATGGTTAAAAGAAGCGTTTGTCTACAGTTATCTTGGCCAAAGGTTGTGCAGGTACTAGCTACAGAGTGCCAATAATTTTGTCCATGCAATTTGTCTTTGTTTTCTACATTAAAATTGTAAATTTTATGTTTACAAAAATAAAATAGTTCTGCAATATTGAAAATCTAATAAGTTGACAAAACATTTTTTTTATGTCCTTATTTTAGAAGAAATAGGGAATTATTTAATTAAGAAAAGTATGAAACTGTCTGTGGCCAATTGTTAAAATAATAAAAAAATATATATATAATAAAAAATTGCAACCATGTAATGTGAACAACTGAACGCTGAGATATATATTTCTGTATTGTGTTATCAGAATTTCAGACTAGTGCAGTACCATGTTATTAAATGTATGGAAAGATTAAACTAAAACTGTTTGGGCTTTGAAGGAGACTGTGGCATGAAAGGCTGATTGAAACTACCTGATTTATAGATTGAACACTTGATACAGTTGAAGTCGGAAGTTTACATACACTTAGGTTGGAGTCATTAAAACTCGTTTTTCAACCACTCCACAAATGTCTTGTTAACAAACTATAGTTTTGGCAAGTCGGTTATTAGTAATTTTTCCAACAATTATTTACAAGCAGATTATTTCGCTTATAATTCACTGTATTACAATTCCAGTGGGTCAGAAGTTTACATTAAGTTGACTGTGCCTTTAAACAGCTTGGAAAATTCCAGAAAATGATGTCATGGCTTTAGAAGCTTCTGACTGGCTAATTGACTTCTTTTGAGTCAATTGGAGGTGTACCTGTGGATGTATTTCAAGGCCTACCTTCAAACTCAGTGCCTCTTTGCTTGACATCATGGGAAAATCAAATGAAATCAGCCAAGACCTCAGAAAAATGATTGTAGACCTCCACAAGTCTGGTTCATCCTTGGGAGCAATTTCCAAATGCCTGAAGGTACCACGTTCATCTGTACAAACAATAGTATGCAAGTATAAACACCATGGGACCACGCAGCCATCATACCACTCAGGAAGGAGACACGTTCTGTCTCCTAGAGATGTACGTACTTTGGTGCGAAAGTGCAAATCACTCCCAGAACAACAGCAAAGGACCTTGTGAAGATGCTGGAGGAAACAGGTACAAAAGTATCTATATCCACAGTAAAATTAGTTCTATATCGACATAACCTGAAAGGCTGCTCAACAAGGAAGAAGCCACTACTCCAAAACCGCCATAAAGCCAGACTACGGTTTGTAACTGCACATGGGTACAAAGACCGTACTTTTTGGAGAAATGTCCTCTGGTCTGATGAAACAAAAATAGAACTGTTTGGCCATAATGACCATCGTTATGTTTAGAGGAAAAAGGGGGAAGCTTGCAAGCCGAAGAACACCATCCCAACCGTGAAGGACGGGTGTGGCAACATCATGTTGTGGTAGTGCTTTGCTGCAGGAGAGACTGGTGCGCTTCACAAAATAGATGGCTTAATGAGAAAAGAAAATTATGTGGATATATTGAAGCAACATCTCAAGACATCAGCCAGGAAGTTAAAGCTTTGCACAAATGGGTCTTCCAAATGGACAATGACCCCAACCATACTTCCAAAGTTGTGGCAAAATGGCTTAAGGACCACAAAGTCAAGGTACTGGAGTGGCCATCACAAAGCCCTGACCTCAATCCTATAGAAAATTTGTGGGCAGAACTGAAAAAGCGTGTGCGAGCAAGGAGGCCTACAAACCTGACTCAGTTACACCAGCTCTGTCAGGAGGAATGGGCCAAAATTCACCCAACTTATTGTGGGAAGCTTGTGGAAGGCTACCCGAAACGTTTGACCCAAGTGAAACAATTTAAAGGCAATGCTACCAAATAGTAATTGAGTATGTAAACTTCTGACCCACTGGGAATGTGATGAAAGAAATAAAAGTTGAAATAAATAATTCTGACATTTCACATTCTTAAAATAAAGTGGTGATCCTAACTGACCTAAAACAGGGAATTTTTACTAGGATTAAAATACCGGAATTGTGAAAAATGGAGTTTAAATATATTTGGCTGAGGTGTATGTAAACTTCCGACTTTAAACTGTATATGCACTTCATATTTGATAATTACTTGAAACATGGCCTACATCAGTGATGTGCGGTGAAGTTATCATCAAAGCCAGATTTACTCAGATATTAACCCTGACGAAGTTCACCATACAGCAGATAGCTCCAACAACCAGAGTGACATAAGCTATTAACTGAAATTGGCAAATATTTCCACCATATATAAATAACAATGTAGCCAAGATACACAAGCGATAGCGGCATATTTCATATCATCTGACAAAATGACACACTGCTCAGCTCAGCTCAGCCATAGCAGGCATGCACAGTTCTAACTGATAGGTGGCACTAAAATACCAATATGGACACATTTCATCAGAATAATTTGCAACGCGAACTTCATAGCCTTTCACAATGGATTTACAATTCTTTCAATGCACACGTAAACACACACACACATAATAAAACTGAAGTGTTATTACACACATATATAATCAATAAGGTTCTAATGAAATTTCTATATCAACAATCGAAATGACTGAAAAATGCAGTTCAAAACTTGTGTCTCATCAAAACGAAATTCAAGCTTCATAAATCGAATGCATCATTGGGATGTTGTTCGTAAATCCAAACCATACAGCTAGACCGCTTTAGGAAATTAAATGCACATATTAAAGACACTAAAGTATAGGCAATGGTCGAAAATGAGGAAGTAAGCTACAAATGAAAATCTTTCGCTCATATGATAGCCTACAGGTTAACTCCATGATGCTGAATGGACAGCAGCACTATTCTCTCTTTCATTCAACGGTAGCCTAACCCACCAAAAAAATCTAAATGAGGCCTACTTGTAAATTAAGTACATCAGGGTGAACCTCTCGGTGACAGCGTTGAAGTCTTTATTCCTTTTAAGTTTGAAAATCTCAGTTGACATGAGGGCCTAGGATGGCGCTGTTGTACTTCCCCAACACTCCCATAATCCACCAAGGCCGCAGCTTGTTTGTCATCGCACACATCATCATCATTCCAAAAACGGCTCCTTGACTTCGCTTTTAGCCACAATGCAAAATCATAAAGGTCTGGCCTTTGTAGTGTCTAGTGGTTGTCTCATCTACTGCAACAAATGTGGCTGCATTAATCTCATCTTCAATGTCTTTTCGAATCACATCCCTGACTGCTTCAATGAAATCATACTGTATTCTGTTTGATGTACCTGGAAACACAGTGGAAGTCTCAAGTGTCTAGCTAACCTTTTGCCTTTTTCAGCAAAGGTATCTAATAACTCTACAAGGTTGCCACGATTACATGAGCTTGTACTCGCATCATTACCACAAAATGCTAATTCTTGTTTCCCTAGGTAGCATGTTACTGTAATAAGGTCCTTCAAAATCTCAGTTTTGCCCAGCAAACAGAGGAGGTCCTGAGGACATTCAGCAACGTTTTCTCTGGGGGATCTTTGTGTAGTTCCTTGTAAGTTACCAGGACGTCACTGAGGGCCATGTCAGGACCTTTTCAGGACATTCTTAGTCCTTAGGACATTGCGTGATGGTCCCTAGAGACCTTTTTTAATTTCCCGGTTTGTCCCGAGACATTTTTAAGACGTTCTTGGGATGTTGTGTCATGGTCCCCTAGAGGTTTTGTCTAGTTACCGGTTTGTCCCGGGGAGGTTTTTGGCACGTTCTTTGGACGTTGTGTCATGGTCCCCAGAACATTCTTAGGATGTTGTCCTGGTCCCCTGGAGGTTTTTGTCACGTGATCGTCCTAGGTTTTCCAAACCATTATAAGTCAGGTACTGAAATGGTATGTGGGTTTTAAGGTAAGTGGTACGCTGTTCAACTAAAATAGTGTCAATCTTTAATCAAGGACAATATGATTACATTTGGCATGATCACTTAGTACTGTCTTTTCCATATGACCCCACCTGGGACTTGAACTCATAACATCTGTATTTGGGTTATGCTGATCTTTCACAAAGTCTGTACAATTTCAGAAGTCCACTACACATTCATTACCTATAATACATCTCTGCACAGATGGCAAAAGAATGCCATCTGCACTGCTATTTTAGTTATCAGTTAATCAAACTATTCGTAGGATAAATAAAGGGGGCATATAAGCAGACAATGAAAGTTCTTACAATATTAAATTACATTACTCTAAAACAGACTATAGGCTACATGTGCATCACTAAGTCAGAACAGTAAGCTAAGTTATGAGGGGAAAGGGACCACATTATTAGGGTGAGGAACATGGGTTAATAACAGCTTACTACATAACATACACTTAGTATTACTTTCTTAGCTACAGTATATATATCACCCTGGCATATTACATCATTTATGCAGCAGAATACAATACATTTTTGGACTCATATTTGTGCTGTGCTCACTTGAACAGGAAGATGGTGCGGTGGTCCTTGTGGGCAAATTCATGAAACCTTGTCATCAAAGTCTGGCATTCTCTGGATTTATGGTGCTTTCAAGACAACTGGGAACTCTGAAAAAAAACAAGGTTGAATCATGACATCGGTGATCTTCAGGTCGGAGCTCTAGAAAGAGGCCAGAGTTTCCGACTTGGAATTCCGAGTCGGATGACAATTGAAAACGTATTTTCCCTCGTTTTTTTTCCCAAGTTCACAGTTGTCTTGAACTAACTCTATCCTGAGATTTCCCAGTTCAGAGTTTCCAGTTGTTTTGAACATGGCAAAAGTCATGCTGGATTTGTAGGAATCCCAATGTATTCAACCTTTTCTGGTACCTGGTGTTGCTTGTGAATTTTAACCCCTTTAAGCTTTGAAAGGAGACCCTTAATCAATCAAATGTATTTATAAAGCCCTTTTTACATCAGCAGATGTCAAAAAGTGCTATACAGAAACCCAGCCTAAAACCTCAAACATCAAGTAACGCAGATGTAGAAGCACAGACATGGACCCAGACTTGGACCAAACACACTCTCCACTGAATAGCAGGCAAGGGAAGCAAAATAGGGATTGCTTTGCAATGCTTGCAGTTAGCCACTGATTCCTTCCAAACCACTCGTTTAATTTCATTTTCCAACTCGTTGTGTAATGTTTATGTTCAATGGCCGATGAGCACCGATACGTTTTATCTATAATTTCTCTTCATATGACAAGGTTTGAAAAGTATTTGCCAGTAGGTTGTCGATGTGATTTATGATGACTAGGGGGATTGAACTTTCAAGCTCTCCCTGTAGATTTTGCGGGGACGTAGTGTCCCCATGAGTGACAGAACACTGAGCCAATCACGGCGCAACTAGAGAAGATTACCAACCCCTACACTCTGTATTTCCTGCTGGCTCACCCCACCACCACAGAAAGCACTGAGCTAGGCTGAAACACCTGCAGTTTGGAGCTGTCTTACTCAAGAAAACAAAAAAGAGACCATGTTTGTATGCGGCTTTATTAACTCAATATTTAAATGTTTTATATTGTTTACAAACTGATATGTGGCACGTATTAATGCCAAATTACAAGGCAAAACAGGCAACAACAACAACAAAAACTCTCTAAGAGCTTTCAACACCTGGATTGTGCAACGTTTGCCCACTATTCTTTTCAAAATTCTTCCAAGCTCAAATTGGTTGTTGATTATTGCCTGACAGTCTTGTCATAAATTTACTTGAAAATCTAAGTCAAATTGTAACTCGCCCACTAAGGAACATTTACTGTCTTCTTGGTAAGCAACTCCAGTGTAGATGTGGCCTTGTGTTTTAGGTTATCGTCCTGCAGAAAGGTGAATTAATCTCCCAGTGTCTGGTGGAAGCAGACTGAACCAGGTTTTCCTCCATTCCATTTATTTTTTATCCTTAAATTCCCCAGTCCTTAATGATTACAGGCATATCCATAACATGGATGTAGCCACCACTATGCTTGAACATACTGTATGGAGAGTGGTACTTAGTAATGTGTTGTATTGGATTTGCCCCAAACATAACACTTTGTATTCAGAACAAAAAGTTAATTGCTTTGCCCAATTATTTTGCATTATTACTTTAGTGCCTTGTTGCAAACATATATTTTAGGCTTCGCTGGTCTTTGTGGTTGAGTCTGTGTTTGAAATTCACTGCTCGACTGAGGGACCTTACAGTGCATTCGGAAAGTATTCAGACCCCCTGATTTTTTTTCTACATTTTGTTACGTTACAGCCTTATTCTAAAATGACTTAAATAGTTTTTTCCCTCAATCTACACACAATACTCCAAAATAAAAAATAAAAAACAGGTTTAGAAATTTTTGCAAATGTATTAACAATAAAAAACTGAAATATCACATTTACATACGTATTCAGACCCTTTACTCAGTACTTTGTTGAAGCACCTTTGGGAGCGATTACAGCCTTGAGTCTTCTTGGGTATGACGCTACCATCTTGGCACACCTGTATTTGAGGAGTTTCTCAAAAATTTTTCTGCAGATCCTCTCAAGCTCTGTCAGATTGGATGGGGAGTGTCGCTGCACAGCTATTTTCAGGTCTCCAGAGATGTTCGATCGGGTTCAAGTTTGGGATCTGGCTGGGCCACTCAAGGACATTCAGAAACTTGTCCCGAAGCCACTCCTGCGTTGTCTTGGCTGTGTGCTTAGGGTCGTTGTCCTGTTGGAAGGTGAACTTTCACCCCAGTCTGAGCACTCTGGAGCAGGTTTTAATCTAGGATCTCTCTGTATAGTTCTTTGCTCCATTCATCTTTCGCTCAATCCTTTCTAGTCTCCTAGTCCCTACCACTGAAAAACATCCCACAGCATGATGCTGCCACCAACACGCTTCACCGTAGGGATGGTGCCAGGTTTCCTCCAGATGTGACACTTGGCATTCAGGCAAAATAGTTCAATCTTGGTTTTGTCAGACCAGAGCATCTTGTTTCTCATGGTCTGAGAGTCTTTAGGTGCCTTTTGGCAAACTCCAAGCGGGCTGTTGTGCCTTTTACTGAGGAGTGGTTTCCATCTGGCCACTCTACCATAAAGGCCTGATTGGTGGAGTGCTGCAGAGATGGTTGTCCTTCTGGAAGGTTCTCCCAACTCCACAGAGGAACTCTGGAGCTCTCTGAGTGACCATCGGGTTCTTGGTCACCTCCCTGACCAAGGCCTTTCTCCCCCGATTGCTTAGTTTGGCTGGGCGGCCAGCTCTAGGAAGAGTGTTGATGGTTCCAAACTTCTTCCATTTAAGAATGATGGAGGCCACTGTGCTCTTGGGGACCTTCAATGCTGCAGAAATGTGTTGGTACCCTTCCCCAGATCTGTGCCTCGACACAATCCTGCTCGGAGCTCTACGGACAATTCCTTCGACCTCATGCTGTTTTTGCTTTGACATGCACTGTCAACTGTGGGACCTTATATAGACAGGTGTGTGCCTTTCCAAATCATGTCCAATCAATTGAACTTAAAAAACAACAACAAAAAAATATGAGCTGGCACACACCCAGAGAATAGTTTGTGTGGAGGTGCTGACTAACGGCAAATAAACTATCAAAATAAAGAAAGTCACACACTCCATGTATAATCTCCCAACAATTTAATGGGTATTTACCAATATTTCGGCATCACTCTGCCTTCCACAAGGGTAATGTCATGAATACTTGAACCAGGTTATGTAGACACACAGTGCAATTAGTGTAACCAATGACAATAGACTTACCACAGGCGGAACTCCAATCAAGTTGTAGAAACATCTCAAGGATGATCAATGGAAACAGGATGCACCTGAGCTCAATTTCGAGTTTCATAGAAAAGGGTCTGAATACTTATTTAAATAAGGTTTCTATTTGCAACAAATTTGCTAGAATTTCTAAAAACCTGTTTTCTCTTTGTCATTATGGGGTATGGTCTGTAGATTGGTGAGGAACATTTTTAATTTAATCCATTTTAGAATAAGGCTGTATATTAACAAAATGTCGAAAAATTCAAGGGGTCTGAATACTTTCTGAATGCACTGTAATTGCATGTGTGGGTTGCAGAGGTGAGGTAGTCATTCAAAAATCATGTTAAACACTATTATTGCACAGAGTGAGTCCATGCAACTTATTATGTGACTTGTTGAACAGATTTTTTATTTAGGCTTGCCATAACAAAGGGGTTGAATACTTATTGACTCAAGACATTTCAGCTTTGGATTTTTAATTAATTTGTAACATTTTCGTAAAAACATAATTCCAATTTCACATTATGGGTATGTGTGTAGGCCAATTACAAAATATCTAACTGTAATCCATTTAAAATTCAGGCTGTAACACAACAAAATGTGGAAAAAGTCAAGGGGTGTGAATACTTTGAGGCACTAAATGTCAGTGTGTCAAATATGTAAGTTGAAAAGCACTGCTTGTTTGTGTGGGGGTGTTGGTGGCCCTAGCATATCCAGAAGACAAAGAGCTGTGACTGGATCAGTGGTTCACCAATCAGGGCCTTGATGGACTTGGCAATAGTAACAAGGGGTGATGTGTAATGTAACTAGGTTGTAAATGCCCTGGGTAAAATGTATGATTATTTATGCAAACATCAGGTGATTCACCAAGAACTGGAGAAAAACTTCCATGGGATCATGACAATGTCCGAAGAACATTCAGGGGACCCTGACACAACATCCCAAGAAACTACTAAAAACGTCCTTGGGGGACGTTCCCAAAACAAACCGGAAACTAGACAAAACCCCCAGGGGACCATGACCATGACACAACGACTTCAGGCCACCATTTCGTGACGTCCCGGGGACATCCTAACGACTCATTATTGTTTTCAGGGTAGTTCCCTGTCTAAACCTTTTTAGGATGCTCTCAGGACTTTCATTTTACTCGTTCTTAGGATGTTGTGTGATGTTCCCAAGGTAATGTTCTCTGGGGATCTTTTTTCTAGTTTCCGGTTTGTTCCGGGGACTTCCCCGAAGACACTTTTAGAATGTTCTTGTGACGTTGTGCCGTGGTTCCCTGGGTGTCTCGTCTAGTTCCCGGTTTGTCCCAGGGATATCCCTGAGACTGTTTAAGACGTTCTTGGGATGTTGTGTCATTGTCCCCTGGAGGTTTTGTCTAGTTACCGGTTTGTCCTGGGGACGTCCCAGAGGATGGCTTTTCATAACCCCTTTTTCATAACATATTTTTGTTATTAGATTAGCACTGCATGTCAATACATTCTAAGTGCAATTCCAGATGAAGTTGAAATCCGCATGGCGTTTAAGTGTATTCTGTGGAATCAATGATGTGATGTGCTTCACATTTCCATCTCATAAAACTCAGGTCCTATACAGTGTCAATTTTATGATAACTATGTTTGATGTACAGTTACAAGATGACATGGCTTCAGACCCTGGGTTGTTCTGAACAGAATGTGCCTAAGCTTGTCTATTGTGAAGAAACGGCACGCACCTCAATGCACTCATGACTCCTTTCGATGCGCAATGATGATCTGTTTACTTTATTTGCATTGTGAAAGCCTAACACTGTAATGTCGTGTTTTATAACTTAGCTAGTCATGTTGGCAATAGAACAGGTTTTCAATCGATGCCCACCTGAACCAGATTGATTTATAATGGACCGTGTTTGGATTACGTGAACAACAGTAATTGTATGATGGCGGGGATGCAGTGTGCTTGCTCGAGTTCCTCAACGACACAGCTAGGAGAGCTCAAAAAAAGCACCTTATAGTTGAAGACTCTTCTTTGAGTCATAAAAGTGCATTGAAATTAATTAGGAACTGGGCACACTTTGTGGCCACTTGGAGACAGCAGTTAGTCCTCTCACTTAAACCCTTGTCAATTGTTTGTCTTATGTTGCACCAACCCCACACGTTCCAGGAATATTCTTATCATGTTACTGAATGTATCCAGAGTATTTTCAGATGTTGTTATCAACAAATGCAGGGAAAAGTACAGTAATTCTAAAATGCTAATAAAATCAACAGTGTAATGTTTGGCTTCAGTCTTGTGTCAGGTGAACTGTGTCCTCACCTTTTGGAATAATAATTTTCCCATAATCTCCAAACAGTTCCCTTTCAATTGCTACCAATACCATGGTTATGCATATGCTTTTCAAACATTTAAATTTAGCCCTATCCATGTAGGCCAATTCCCACGAGTGTAAAGGGTTCATTTCCAACATACCACTAAATCTTAAAAGGCACACTCAACAAGTTGACGTCGTCATACTCAGAGAGGCATCCTACTTACAGAAAACAATATCAGCAAATTGTGTTTTGACATTTTAATTTTGTCATTTTTTGTTGGCTGTAAGTAGGAAGTCGACCCCAGTTGTGTATCTATGATGATGTAGTTTTGCTGAGTGTACCTTTTTAACATTTTACGTGACAATGCTGTTACGCTGACATGATGACGATCGTGTACTGCCAGCAGATCTTCATTTGCTTCATGCGAGTGGGCTATGTTTTCTTATGCGAGAACTCATCACGAGCGTGCTTTCTTTAGTAGGAAACACTACTCCAATCCCCTCTAGAAACGGCCGATCCATGTTGAGTCCTCCACATGACACATTTGTTCGAAACTCGCAATTTCACTTCAATAGACTGCATCAGAGAATGAGGAAGTTCACTACTACTGAGATTTTATTGATGCATTTTGGAGCCAGAAACTCTTCTTCTGGTAAATGTAGCAAATTGAGCAGTGTGGTTGTTGACTGTGCGATGGGAACAGCTGTGTCAGTCTGGCATGAGACAGAATCAGTGCAGGTGTCTTCTGCCCGCCCACTGAGTCAACACACACACAATGCTGTGATGATAAAATATGCATAATTAACCAGAGAATCCTATTTGAATAGTCTGAAATGTAATACTGTAAGATTTCCAGTCCGAATACCTTCACTTTCTGTAAACGCATGCAAACACAAGGATTTGTGTGCACACCAATGGCACAGCAAATTGTCCCAATGCTTGTTTATAATTAACACATTTGAGATTGTCTACCATATTTCATTGCAATAGCTAAGAATGAATATCCAAGATGTTGCTTGTAACTACAGTCCGAGGCCTTAAAGCATCTCTGAAATGTTGAATGTTTACTTGCATCTACCAAGTTTACAAAACGCTGAAAAGGCTGACCTCTTAATACATTTATATTCCGTTACCTTGCCAACAAACCATGCACGCTGCAGCTGCTAAGATACTCTGGTCCTCTTGTTGAGATATGCCCTTATTTAGGCACGCAACCAACTGACTCAGACTGCAAGCAATGGAGTTCTCTTTAGAAGAACATCTTAGCAAACACTGCACAGAGAGAGGCCCATCCTTCTGCTGTCAGTGGATGGAGAGAGAGAGAGAGCAGCCTCCTTCAGACTTAGTCTTATCCACAATTTATGGCTTGTTCAGGATGTGTTGTCTTGCTTGGAAATACATTCAATTATACGAAGGGAAATGTTATGCATGAAGTGATTTAAGAATTCTGACAATGGTATATCCCAAGCTAATAGGTGCATCAGTCAGCCATATGTCAGTATGACGTTACTGCTCCCCAGTTCCCCCCGCTTATTAGTATGTTATTGCTCATGTTGTCTATTTTCACTGTTCCTTAGTCCACCGAGAGTGACATTACAGTACAATATTGTACCTACAATAGTATTACCTTACACCAAGGTGCTACTGCCAATCTTAAAGTAAGAATACCTTGCGAACAATAAGAGAGATGAGTCATTGCTAGACCCTGAAGGTTACATAGAGCAGAAGGGAATAAAAATCCTCCATTTCAATGTCATGTGTTCATACATATTGCAATAGTTTTTTGCCCTGGTATTGCCCTCTGTCGGTTTTCCCTACTCTGTAATGAATTCTTGAGGCAGTCTGCGACGTGCCATGCCTCATTTGGCCGTTTGATTGGTGGTCTCTTTGTTACGGTCTTAACCAGTTTGAAATGCAATTATGATCAATCGGAGCACGGTCCAGGGTCACTACAGCACTTTGGGGCTCTTACCTTGCCTCAGAATGTTTTACCCACACCCCCTCCACCCCTTCTCCTCCCTACTCCCATACTCCGAAGGCGTTTGAGTGATCAAAAGGCGTATAATCTGGCCCAGTAATAGATATTAAACAGTGAGTGGCTGCTGAAGGAACCTTCCCTCACTCATGAGGGCTCCCAAGTGGCGCTAGCGGTCTAAGGAACTGTATCTCAGTGCTAGAGGCGTCACTACAGACCCTGGTTCGATTCCAGGCTGTATCACAACCGGCCGTGATTGGGAGTCCCATAGGGTGGCGCACAATTTGGCCCAGCGTCGTCCGGGTTAGGGTTTGTCCGAGGTAGGCCGTCATTGTAAATAATTAGTTCTTAACTGACTTGCCAGTAAAATAACAAAATTGAAATAAAGGAGGCTAGGAGCAGAGCGGTTGTCTCTTTTGACTTTAAATGAACCTTGCCGTGATGGTTTGCGCCCGCGGTACTCCTTCATAAAGGCTGCAGAAGGTCAAAGCAGCAGAAGCAACCAAAGTCCTTTTATATCATGTTTGATACCTAACAAGTGGCCTAACCCCTAATGATGAGTAGGAGTGATTACTGTGAGACATTAATACCGTGTTGTTTACAGTGCTATTATATCAGCGGAGCAGAAGAGGGCGGCAGATGTGTGTTTAAAAGCATGGAATAAATGTGCCCTGGGCTCACGCTGATATAATAACCCAGAGAGTTCCTCTCACTAGTCTATTCTGGGATAATTGTATATGGTTAGTCGGTGTGAGCATTCAGCAGCAATTAACCTGTTATTTCTGATCCTCATCAACACTTCACCAAGCAGGAGATCAGGGTAGAAGTCAGTCTAAAAGCAAAAGTTACAATTTTAAAAACGGGTGTTTTTTTATTTTTATTTATTCGATGGTCATAGAGATTGGTCAGTAGAATGTTAACGAACATTCAAGTCTTTTAAAAAATCTGAAAGAATAATCAGACCTTTAAAACCTATATCATTAGCCGATAACAATCATAAGTGCAATAGTATTCGATGTCAGCATCTCTAGGTCCATTTTATTATTCACATACATCATGAACTGTCCGGAGGCTGTATTGGTCTATCTATGTCCCCTTCACCTCCAGTTCTTGCCTTTACTGCTGACTCTGTACTCAGAGGCAGGGTCCTTTAGGCCTGGTAAAAGATGTCCTCCATTTTCAAAATCTAGAGTTGCATGTGACACCAAGACTTTGCCCTCGGCCATGGCTGATGCTAGTGAGGCTGTGAGAGTTGAGTCAGAGTTCATACCGGAGCTGGGTCAAAAGAAAGATGGTTGCTCCAGGAGTCATATATAAGTCTGAAAAGTTCCTGTGCCAGAATGTGACAACCAAATATGTATACAGCATAATAACTAACTAGCTGTATTGGTGGCAGGTAGCCTATAGCCATTAAGTGTTGGGTCAGTAACCGAAAAGGTCGCCGGTTCGAATCCCCGAGCCGGCTAGGGAAAAATCTGTCTGTGCCCTTGAGCAAGGCACTTAACCCTAATTGCTCATGTAAGTCACTCTGAATAAGAGAGTCTGCTCAATGACTAAAATGTATTTGAACGGTTAAGTCAGCCCTTTGTTTCTTCACAAAGCTTCTGGCAAAATCCAAGCCCCTATATATTCCGTTCTGATACTTGTTATCAATCCTTTTTAGCACAAGAGAGCCCATGTCCAACGCTTTTCTCCTCGGTGATGGATAAATTATTCTCTGACAATGACAATAATATTGATTCCGTGAGATAACAACTGATAACGACTGCTTTTTGCATATTTAGAGTTGCATGATGCTACGATTACTGCAGCCTTGGACAAAAATGTAAGTTCATTATCTGCAGGCGAAGTCCCCGTCTAAATGAGAAAAAAAAAAGTTATGCTCTTATTGCAATTTAAAACTGTAACGATAATATTAAAATTGCAGTATTACCAGCCATTTTGAATTAAGCTTCAGTGGATCTGTATCTCCTCCATAAGCCACAACCTTTATACTTTATCAAGAAAGTATCCTTTAATACGCATTTGTCATCTTAAGTTGATCCAATAATGAAAGATAATGAAGTATGTATTTAGAATGAGATTAAAACACAGTTTTATTATCCCATTAAAGCATGAATCCACAAGTTGACAAACTGATATTTGAGGATGAGATGGCCAATTCTAGAAAATGCTGTGGGGTTTCAAAATTCTCCAGGTCTCATGAAGGGTTCTACAGCATGTTCGTGTTTGTTTTTGTGAGTATCACTACCAACAATATAATTAACACATTTTGGATTACATACATACTGTAAAAAAGAGGAGAATGTCTTCTTTCTATTTCTTAACTCATAATATTGAGCATATTACACTAACTGGAGTATCTGACATAGGCTTTGATAAAGCATCAGTGAATAGGCTAACATTGCTACACGTGCTGCTGGCTGCTGGTAAGCTTTCTTGACTTGGCTCTATATTTTTGCCAACACATGGCTAACCTTTGTTTAAACAGCTGCTCTTAGAAAAAAATGTGTTTGGAGTTACCTTTCTAGCTAATAGGCTATGTTAGAGTTTACACTTCCTCTTCCAATTATATTTTGGGGAAGTCAAAATAATGAAAAACGATAAATCTATAAATGTTGATTTCTTATCCTTGCTATTATCATTCACCTGATAAGACAAAATAGGAGATGTTGTATTATTTTTGTTAATGTATGATGGGAGGAGGTTCCTGGGCAAGAAAAGGTTGAAGACCCCTGCTGTATTGGATCCACATACAACTGAGGTAAAACAGTGTTTTCTAATCACTGTGGCAATAAGCCTTATTCAACTTCTTGTGTCGCAGAGGAAGCATATTTTGGGCCTCTTGTTGTGCTAGCAGTTGGAATAAATCCTTTATGGAACAGGTCTTGATAGGATACATCATAGTTACTTTGTCATTTATAATTATTGCTTAACCTCCCCTACAATACAATTAAAGTGACAACCATTTCTTTAATATGAACGGCAATAATGCTGTTGTGCATTCTGTGAGAAGGTTGTGAGCTTTCATTAGATATAACAATGCAGCGGAGGCTGCTGACGGGAGGACGGCTCATAATAATGTCTGGAACAGAGTAAATGGAATGGTATTTGATACTATTCCACCCATTGCGCTCCAGCCATTACCACAAGCCCTTTCTCCCCAATTAAGGTGTCGCCAACCGCTTATCCTGTAGCTAAAGTCGGTCAATGCAATTGGACAAGTTCAAGTTTGTTTATTAGTCATATACTGTACACATAATACACGTGGATTACATGCTGACCACACCGCTCGCGTCGCAAAAATAAATGTACACATACATGTTA
Source organism: Salmo trutta (assembly GCF_901001165.1). NCBI lineage: Eukaryota > Metazoa > Chordata > Actinopteri > Salmoniformes > Salmonidae > Salmo > Salmo trutta. The sequence continues at coordinate 46,220,065 of NC_042973.1, forward strand.
TTCAATCATCGCACCCACACAGTTCGCGCGCGTCAACAAGCGTCTGCGTAGCCAGGCGCTAAAATACAACGTGGTTCTATTTGGGATCCTTGATGCGCTGCAAGTCCCGCCTCTCCCATCTCCTCATTGTTTTTTTGGAGCGTATAGCCACGTGGGTGAATGAAAGATGAGCTGAGGTCCACACTCCACTCCAGTTGGTAGTGGTACTGTAAATGCACCTTAAAGTTAGTTGCCAACCGCCATATAAAGTCCAAAGAAGAAGAAGAAGCCTGAAGGTGGAGAGATTACCAGAAACAAACGTTTACCCTTTTATCTGTGGATTAATTGTGTATTTCAGGTAAAATAGCAACCCGATGTTTATATCCCAGGACAAATTAGCTAGCAACAGCAAGTTAGCTAGCTAAATTGCCATAAATGCTTAATGCTTTTTGACCTGTCCCCAAATTAATTTAGTTGGTTCTGAGTTCATTTTGACATTTGTTACATGTTACACAGTGCAACGAAATGCTTACTTGCAGGTTTGCCTTTCGACAATGCAACAACAATTAGAAAGTAATTAAGTGAATAATAAAGTGCTTAAAAATACAAGCTCAATGAATAAAAATAGGATACAACATTTAGCACTTTTTCCTTTACAAAAAGGCAATCAAACGAATTGAAGTAAGATATTTACACGTGCCGAGGATTTGCGCAATAATAATACAGTAATATAAATAGGAGTCTAGCAGAAGCAGTCATGGAGTGTGCATGAGTGGAAGTCTGTTTGTGTGTGTGAGTGAGTGCCTGTGTGTTAAGGTGCAGGGAGTTAGTGCTGTTGTTGTGCAGGCGTTCAGACCCAGTGTAAGAGTTTAGTAGTCTGATGGCTTGTGGGTAAAAACTGTCTTTGAGCCTGGTGGTCCAGGATCGATGTTCCGGTACTGAGCGGAGTCCTTGATGATGTTGCAGGCCTTCCTCAAGAACTGCTTGGAGCAGATGTCCTGTATGGTGGGGAGCATGGCTCCAGTGATGTACTGGGCCATCTTCGCAACCTGGTGATGGGCCTTGCGGTCTTGAAAGGAGCAGTTTCCATACCAGGTGGTGATGCAGCTGGTCAGGACGCCGTCAATGGTGCTGCGGTAAAATTTGGAGAGGACCCGGGGGGGAGGGGGTCTGCACAACGCATCACCAGGGGAAAACTACCTTCCCTCCAGGACACCTACAGCACTCGATGTCACAGGAAGGACAAAAAGGTCATCAAGGACAACAACCACCCGAGCCACTGCCTGTTCACCTCGCTACCATCCAGAAGGCGAGGTCAGTACAGGTACATCAAAGCGGGGACCGAGAGACTGAAAAACAGCTTCTATTTCAAGGCCAACAGACTATTAAACAGCCATCACTAACACAGAGAGGCTGCTGCCTACATACAGACTTGAAATCATTGGCCACTTTAATAAATGGATCACTAGTCACTTTAATAATACCACTTTAATAATGGTTACAAATCTTGCAGTACTCATCTCATATGTATATAATGTATTTTATACCATCTATTGCATCTTGCCTATGCCGCTCTGTCATTGTAATGCTCCTCTTCGTCTGAAGATAGAGAGAAATCGCTGTCGGAAAAAGTGGACCAATACGCAGCGGGTTGCGTGCTCATCATTATTATTTATTAAATTTGAACACCAAGAAACAACGACCAACAGGAACAGTTTTGCAGGCTATAACGAATACTAGCAGTGCAAAATCAACAACCCACAAACCCCAGGTGAAAAACACACTCCTAATATATGACTCCCAATCAGGAACAACGATAACCAGCGGTTCCTGATCGGGAGCCACACAGACCAACAAAGAAACAGACATACTAGAAAAACCATACAACACAAACCCTTCTGCCACGTCCTGACCAAAATACTAATACAATACTCCCTCTGCTGGTCAGGACGTGACAGTACCCCCCCCCCCAAAGGTGCAGACCCCGTATGCACCTCAAAAGAAACACAAAAATACCACAAAACCACCAAAAAACAAATACCCCCTAAACAAAAAGGGAGGGAAGGGAGGGTGGCTGCCGTCAACGACGGCACTTGTGCTACACCCCCCCTCCCCAACCCACCTACACTGGAGGAGGCTCTGGTTCTGGCCTCCTGTCCTCCCGACTGACGACATAGTCTCTTGGTTCTGGACCGTAGGCAGACTCCCTCAGTTCTGGGTTGTAGGCAGACTCATTTGGTTCAACGCTGTAGGCAGACTCACACAGTTCATAGTTAATTTCAATCTCACCCGGTTCCGGGTCGCAGGCAGACTCAACCGGTTCCGGGTCAAGACATAGGCAAGACATAGGCATTTATAATTAATTGTGGAGTGGCGCTTTATAGTTATGTGGTGACATCACATGCCCAGCGTACCTTCAAAATTATTAGGCAATCCATAATTTATTCAAAAACCACAGATTCCATCAACATTCATTCCTGTCGATCTTTTTAACATTTCTATATCTGCCGTTTCCATTAAACCTGGGTCAACCTGCCTAGTGTTTGGCACCAGTGGCGAACCGTGACTATAGACTTAGCCTGTTGGGGGGGGGGGGGGGAATCTTGCTTTTAACTGCAAAAAAGCAACCCATTTCTAATAAGCCATTAGGCCCCCATTCATAACAAATACAACCATTAAGCATTTCCAAATCGAAAGGTTCAACTATTACTTCCCATTGCAAACATATTTCATCACATTCAGCACACACAGTAACTGGCAATCTAAAGTTTAAATGCAACAATGTTTCACACACATTATTTTCAAGCAGACAAGCAAGCTGCAAAACACAGTGCCAATCACCAAATGGTGATCATTTGAAACTGAACTTCTTGTTGAAAGTTAATCTTGATAAAACATTTCACGACAGGCCTGATGGAAACAGCAAATTTGTCGGCAAACTTTCCAAATGTCGACAAAACAAAATACGCTAGACAAGGTGGGATCTTTTTGTGTCTGTAACATTAATTATGCGAGAAATGGCAGTGGAAACGCCTTTCTGCACAAATATTTATATAATAAGCATCATATCGAGTAAACTTGGAGTCACACTGATGATATGTTTTCTGGTCCTTCCACTATGACTTGGGAAAAGATGCAGTTTATTGGCTACCAATAGCAGTGTGTGGGTAAAATCAATGGGGAAGCCAAGCCAGGGGAAAAAAGACAGATTACACCCCATGTGTTGTGATAATTGCGTTGTTTGCTGCTCTATAACCCACTAGTTCATATACCACCGTGATATATAAGGCAGAGAAAGTAAGAAGAAAACAGTCACGCTGTGTGCAGAATAAATTCAACCACACGTTTGTTTAATCACAAAACCATCTGTCCGGTGAAGTCCATAAAGCATATTACATGTAACAAACAGTTACATGATCTACAGCATGGTCAAGCAAGTTAATGTTTCACAACATTTCAGACAACCGAACAGCTTGATTTAGAACCACGGAGAGTTACAGTGGAGCTGTCCCCACTAATGTCTTTCCAGCACCATGTCAACATTTGAACATCATCCAATCACCTATGCTTAGTCTAATAGTGAGATCTTAAAGATACCAAAAACGATTTAGTCCAATCAACGTAAGCTAAATATCATGCTGCTTTCCATATGACTGATTTTTCTCTCTCTCTCTCTCTCTCTCTCTCTCTCTCTCTCTCTCTCTCTCTCTGTAGAAAAAACATGTTGACTGACGCTTCTTTGCCAATTACCTTCCTCCTCTCTTTCCTGTTGCCAAAACGGTCTATGACTCTGTCATCCAGTAGCCTACACGCTTTAAGGTTTTGTTGTCCTAGAATAAGCTACCTAACTAAAAGGCTTGCTAACTAGCCTAACTTACCTTTGTATTTGTATTTATTAAGGATCCCCATTAGCTGATTCCAAGGCAGCAGCAACTCTTCCTGGGGTCCAACAACATTAAGGCAGTTATATACAATTTAAAATATTACATGACATTACATTTCATAACACTTTTCACAACACATTGTATTCCCTCAGGCCACACTACTCTACTACCACATATCTACAATACAAAATCCATGTGTACGTGTGTGTAAAGTGCGTGTCTTATCATGTGTATGTGTGTCTGTGCCTGTGTGTCTCTTCACAGTCCCCGCTGTTCCATAAGGTGTATTTTTATCTGTTTTTTACATCTGATTCTACCGCTTGCAACAGTTACCTGATGTGAATATAGAGTTCCATGTAGCCATGGCTCTATGTAGTGCTGTGCGCCTTCCATAGTCTGTTCTTGACTTGGGGATTGGGAGGTGACCTTAGGTGGTATGTCTTGTGGGGTATGCATGGGTGTCCGAGCTGTGTGCTAGTAGATTAACCCTTGTGTTGTTTTAAGGGTCAAAAATGACCCGCCACTATGTTTAACAGCAGAGAAAACCCCCTAAATTATATTTTTTCAACTTGAAATTTGATTACTTTTCCTACTTTCCCCAACATTAGAAAAATTGTAACATCGCCTTTGTTCATATTTTCATGAAAGCTGAACACCACCAGGGTACAAAGATTGTCTTAGGGTCATTTTTGACCGGGCAGTTATAAAATCATTTACACACCACAAAAACTACAAAGATACAAACACACACACACACACACACACACACACACACACACACACACACACACAATGAGAAATTGAGATGATGTGTGCTACTGATTGAACTCAGCCAGCAGCTCCTGAAGAGGAAGACCACCATAGTTGGCACAGATAGAAAGGACAAGCCTGAGCTCCCACCTGCACTCCTCGCAACAAGGGGGAGAGAGGCCTTCTCATCAAAGTTTGCCTTCACCATCACTCTAGTTTCTTACCTCCCAATGAGGTAATCACTTTATTACTGAAGCTGGAGACTTATATCTCCCTCACTAATTTTAAGTATCAGCTATCAGAGCAGCTTACAGATCATTGCACCTGTACATAGCCCATCTGTAAATAGCCCATCCAACTACCTCATCCCCATACTGTTATTTATGTTTTTTGCTCCTTTGCACCCCAGTATCTCTACTTGCACATTCATCTTCTGCACATCTATCACTCCAGTGTTTAATTGCTAAATTGTAATTATTTCGCCACTATGGCCTATTTATTGCCTTACCTCCATTATCTTACCTCATTTGCACACACTGTATATATAATTTTTTCCTATTGTGTTATTGACAGTATGTTTGTTTATTCCATGTGTAACTCTGCGTTGTTGTTTGTGTTGCACTGCTTTGCTTTATCTTGGCCAGGTCGCAGTTGTAAATGAGAACTTGTTCTCAACTAGCCTACCTGGTTAAATAAAGGTGAAATAAAATAAAAAAATTGTCATTAGTAAAGATTGAGAAAAGTAAGGGGTCTAGACAGCTGCCCTGGGGAATTCTTGATTCTACTTGGATTATGTTGGAGAGGCTTCCATTAAACAACACCCTCTGTGTTCTGTTACAGGTAACTCTTATCCACAATATAGCAGGGGGTGTAAAGCCATAACACATACGTTTTTCCAGCAGCAGACTATGATCAATAATGTCAAAAGCCGCACTGAAGTCTAACAAAACAGCCCCCACAATCTTTTTATCATCAAATTCTCTCAGCCAATCATCAGTCATTTGGGTAAGTGCCTTGCTTGTTGAATGTCCTTCCCTATAAGGGTGCTGAAAATCTGTTGTCAATTTGTTTACAGTAAAATAGCTGGTATCTGGTCAAACACCATTTTTTACAAAAGTTTTGTAACGGTTTGTAACAGGCTGATTGGTCGGCTATTTGAGCCAGTATAGAGGGCTTTACTATTCTTGCGTAGCAGAATTACTTTTGCTTCCTTCCAGGCCTGAGGGCACACACTTTCTAAAAGGCATTGATGAGCCAGCTAGCGAGTTAAAGTTAGCCTACTACATCTAGCTACATATTGAACGTCCATCCTCTTAGGCCAGCGGCACAATGTATGATTTTATGGTTGGATCAGAATCGCCGTTATAATCATTGGCCGGTACACAAGTCCAAATCCTTATCTCCATCAATGATTCATTTAGGAAAGGGACAATTTTAGCTAGCTAGCCACTGGAGGACAACTATACAACAATTCACATTTTTCTGTCAATTGCGTTTTGATGTGATGGGATTTGTGTGAAGCCAATTCCAAACTTTCTTACATTGACACTTTTTTTGGGTGCGCCAGAACCATTCAGAGTTGAGCTCATTCAGGTTAGTTCAATGCTGATTGGTTATTCTTTTCAACAACAACAAAAAATATAAAGGGAGGCCAAATGGTCGCTTTCCTTGCTATTGAATTCAATAATACGGGTGGCAACAATGTCATACTCTTTTTGACCAGACAGCATCAGATAGATGGGCTACACGTGCTAAGATAGAGGGACGCTGTTTTGCTTACTCTGATGATTTCTCAGGTGAGATACATTCAGCCACTTACGAATTGAAGTAGAGTTATGAAACACAGAGGTGAAATATCCATTCTTTTTTTTCTTGGTCAGATTTTTTGGGAAGCCTGGGTTCACTTGGTATTCATGAATACACACCACTGTAGCCTACAGATTAAATAAGTTATGATGAACTTCAGTAGGGTGAAAGTGCATGGTGATGAGCTTGATGCTCCTTTCCAATAAATATCAAGGGTCTTATTCTGGTGATATGATGATTGATCCTTGGCTGCTCTTTTGAACATAATAATCTCATCATGTAGGCTAGCCTACCGGCACTGTATATCTGCGAGCTGTTGGCTAGAGCACACGTGCCAAGACCAGAGTGGGCACATTTGCTATATATTGCAAAAAATATACACTACTGGTCAAAAGTTTTAGAACACCTACTCATTCAAGGAGAATGCCAAGATTGTGCAAAGCTATCATCCCGGCAAAGGTTGGCTATTTGAAGAATCTCAAATATAAAATATATTTTGATTTGTTTAACACTTTTTTGGTTACTACATGATTCATGATTGTGTTATTTCATAGTTTTGATGTCTTCAATATTATTCTACAATGTAGAAAATAGTAAAAATAAAGAAAACCCTTGGTGTTCTAAAAATTTTGACCGGTAGTGTATATTTGGCAAAATCATCAGTAGAGTTGAAAATGCGATGGAATCCCAATTAACTTACATTTTTTATTCGGTACATGGGGATTTAACTGCAAAAGTTATTTTTATGTGCACAACATCATCACGCACAGCCTTTTGTCCTCAACAAGTCACTTTGATGGAAACAACATCTCTGGTGGGAAAATGTTTTTATGCAGATTTTAGAATATTCGCATGAAAATCTGTCGCCAATTGGATGAAAACCTAGCTAGTGTTAACCATTCACTTTCCAACACAACTGAAGAGATTAAATCAGAATATCATTTAAATTATAGAAAAGATTAAATAGAAATGAAAATGTTTATTTAAAACATAATAAATCATTTTATAAATCCTTAGACCTTCTCTGAAGGCATAGAAGGCCCTTACTGTTCAACACTGTTAAAGAGCTGTTAAAGTGCCATTAATGAGAAATTTGCCCCCAAAAATAATCTCATTCTGTCCTGACCCAGGTTTATTCAACAAAATGAATGTCGCAAAAAAAAGCATTGTGACATGTGTATGTAAATGGCAGCTATAGAGAAATGTTCTAAAGATCAACAAAATGTTTATCTGTTCGAATGGAGATTTTTCTTTGTCAAACTTTATTTATTACAACAAATGATGATAGAAGCTGTGTTTTTCAAATAAATTGTGATTGTTGAATAATTTTGAAGGTACACAGGGCGTGTGATGTCATCACGTAAACAAACTACAGTATAAAGCGTCCCCAAAGATTCTTTAGAAATTCTGTTGCTCAACTCCACATATAATTCCAAATGCCCACTGCTTGTTAAATCAATTTTTTCAACTATAAAAATGATGTTTATTTGCAGGACAAGGATTGTCTTGACTTTCAAGAATGCCTGAATTGTTTTACTGGTTGGCTGGATGTTTCACCATCCAATTATTTCAGATCTACAGGAGTGCAATGTTCACCACGTGCACGGGCTGTGGCGAAACATTGGAACATGAAAACGTTACATCTGCTCCTGCCACGCCCTCTACTTCTCATCCTGAACCTCCCTATACCTGCCACCACCCCCCCAGTGCTCTCTCCCTCTCTGTGTGTATGTGATTGTGTGAGTGGAGACAGGCGTGCTGGAAGCAGAGCGGATTCCCACCAGCTGCAACCTGTTCCATAATCAAGAACCCTACAAATACTCAGCCCTGCCACTTCCACGCTGTCAGATCGTAGCCTCTACTCAGTCAGTCTGCATTTCTAGCTGTTTGTTCCTGCATAGATTTTGTTATCCTGTTGTGCCTGATTTCCCTAGCTTCACACTGCTTTTTCTCTCCGCTACAGTCCCGTCTGCTCTGACACTGGTACCTGTCTCCAGTCCCTCGTCTCCTCAGTCCTGCTTCCCTGCCCTGGATCCCCGCACTACTGCTTCATTGGATTCCGCTCCAGACCTGCTTACCCGGTTCCTAATCTCCTTGCCCCCAGCCTCAGCCTCAGTCCGGATTCCCTACTACCCAGCCGAGATTCCCCTGGACTGCACCCCATCTCCTTTCCCACTTTTCAATAAATACATTGGTTACATGTCCTTGTCTCCTCATCTGAGTTTGCATTTGGGTTCACCTGCTCTGCGTTTCAGAGAATTATTAGAATATGGCAAATACATTAGTAATTTCTTGCATTCTCTCCATGCTGGCTTTTGCAGGCCACCTGAGACATGAAACATATAGATGGGAGGGCATACAGTCTGTCGCCAATTTATTAATGCGCAATTTGCCTAAATGGATAATGGAAACAATTCAACCACTTCATTTTTATTCGACACTAGGTTTTTGCAATAATTTTTTTTCTCCCAGTGTGACGTTATTATGTCCAGCGGTTTTCATCAACCCAAGGCAGTTAAATGGAAACACACCATAGCAGGCAGTTGTTGCATCTATTTTCTACTTCAGTGATGTGAGGTCGGTGGCTGGGCTATTATCAAAGGCAGATTTACTCACAAATAAACCTTGATCAAGCCCAAGTTCACCATACAACCAGAGTGACATAGGCTATTAACAGAAATGTACAAATATTTCCACCAAATATAAATACCAATGTAGCCAAGATACACAAGTGACAGCCTCCGATTGCTGCATATTTCATATCATCTGACAAAATGACACACTACTCAACTCAGCCATAGGCCGATGTAGCATCCACAGTTACAATTGAGAGGTGGCACTAAAATACCAATATATGAACACATTTCATCAGAATAATTTGCAATGGAAACTCCATAACCTTTCACAATGGATTTACAATTCTTCCAATGCACTGCACACGGCGCGCACAAACATTCACACAATAATATTATTATGTGAAATATTAGTACACACACTTGTATAATAAATAAGGTTCTAATGAAATTTCCATATCAACAATCAAAATGATTGAAAAATGCAATTCAAATCATCAAAAAAATGCATTCAAAGGGATGTTAACCCGCAAATAGCAGAGGAAAATGCATTTAGGCCTACCTTTACTTGTATTAAATGAAGTCCATTCTTCTGTCCTTAAGGGTAAACCTCTCAGTGTCAGCATTGTTGAAGTCACAGCAGAACCCTATGTCAATTATTTTATTCTGCATGCACACAGCAGGCCCACCATCTTGTGGAAGACGCATCCCCGAGATCTCATTCGGTTCCATTTTCATAGTCACACACACACACACACACACACACAGTAGCTGGTAGCACAGTTCTCCCATGCAGCACACAGGTAGGAAGCTCCATCCATTAGGGCATCCAGGCGGTCAGAGAGCTGAATCCTCCCACGCCAGTGCAACCCCATGCAACAACACACTTAGAATTGTTGTAGTGTATTTAGTCGCATCTATCTTGTAGAAGCCAAGGCTCGGGCCTGTATTGAGTGGCGGGAGAAGCCCCATTCCCACTACGTCCACACAGCCAAAGTAAATGAGTGTAAAAGTCTGGGTAAAAAGTATTAATTGGTAATGACGTTTCAGACAAGTGGACAGTCCAGTACTCACTGTTAGCCTGCCTGACAGCTACTGTAGCAGTATGGGAGATGGTGGTTATCTTGCCTGTCATGATTAAAGTAATGTCTTGTAGACCTCCTGTATGCTGACTCTGTCTGGTCTAAACTTTCATTATAGTTGACGTTCCGCTCTTCGAACCCACCAAACGACTCTTTACATTATTCCAACTTGGAAAATTGCTTGAGGTGCAGTAGTGTCTGGTTGTTTTTGCCAGCTTCGTTCAGTTCAAGGGATGAGCGCGCCAAATTATGTAGACGCCCAAATGTGCAGTGTTTACCCCAGGCAATACCGCGTCTTTCTTTTTCCCAACGCAGTTCGTCCAAAACCATGCCCCATTATTCATAGGGGCGTTCTACAACGCTTTGAGCTCTCCAAGTCTCCAAGTCCGGAAGTGAATATCACGTAGCGCGAAATTTCAGTCACTGATTAATAACATTGTATTTCAAGGTTGAAAAATATAATAACGTAATGTCGTGGACCGAGCTAGCCATTAATGTCCCTTAACGCTCAAAGACAGATTCAATGGCTGTAGCATAGCATATTCCACTGAATGATTAGCTAATAACTATTTGAGAAATTATGAATAATAAGCATATGCTTTTACCCGATAATAGACTCAATGATAATATAACAACTTCAAATACAGAGATAGTAACGTTAAGTAGCCTAGGTTAACTTAGCTGACCTTCAATTGAGGGAATTCAGCAATGTGAGTTCTCTGAGACATTTTTACAACTCATTGAAAATGAAAATAAATACATGGGCAAATGTTACCAAACATCATGATAATAGGCCTGCATTACGGTAGGCAGATAATTGTTAAATTACACTTTCCATCCTTACCTTGGAAGGTCACTGTCTCTGCGCTGATTGCCTGTGAGTGAGATGATGCTAGCTAGCCAATGGGAGCGCAGTGTCATGACGTTGGCCTCTTTGGGTACAGGGAGGACAGTTGACCCCCTCCCCTTTGTACCATCCTCCAACCTACCTTCCCCAACCACCCAGGCCCTGTGTGAAAGGGTTGTAAAAACTCTAAGAGGAGAATCTCCTACCACATGTTTCATAGAGAGACAAAGGAAATTCTTCCAACTCATAGAATTGGAGAACCGAGCGACATTTGTGTTCTGGAGAAGGTATGGAAGATTGGTGAAGAATCCAGCTACGAACTGGTCCGCTTCGTACAATTTTGTGATACTCAGAAGAGACAATATAGCCATATTACCATAAAACAGTTTATATAATAGCCTCAGCGATGAGACTTGCATCCACATGGTTGTATAAAATGTATTAATAAGGATAAAGCTATTTGTAATACATTGAGATGCTATGTACTGATGTTAATGTGATAGAATTGTATTTCTGTACCAAGCTTAACTCAGTCATCGGCACACCCCCCAGGGACACAGACAGGACCAGGCGTCATTTGACAAGCCTGTTCTAGGGTCACCTATAAAACCCCCCACCCTGATTTACTTTCTTCAGACCAGGCCTCCACTCCATGGCCAATAGGTTTTACCATCCAATTCCTCTACTGAAAGTGAACTATACCACATGGTTAACTTTTAGACTATCGAGACCGACAGAATAAGAACAAGTCTTTGATATTAATTATTAGTCTGCAGCTAAGTAAATTATATCATCGAACGCGAAGACCAACGAAACATCCATTCTATGACGACATTAATGAATGTCGCTCTGAAAGATCCATTCTAACCGAGAGAGAGAGAGAGAGAGAGAGAGAGAGAGAGAGAGAGAGAGAATGCGGACAAAACTCCCCAACAGAACAGAACTCTTCAACAAGGATCCCGACGACACACTGAGCGTAAATATATATTGATTGCAATTGTTCCCGAATGAGTGAGCGTTCAATTGTCAATTGTTAATATTAATGAACTCTGTGTACCTCCTCAGCTGACCGTTTATGACCCATTGTCTAACAGACCAGCCATGCCTGTTAGCCATTAGGGCACATTACTATACCAATCCTTTGTGACGATAATTACTGTTTGTATGTTTTCTGTTAATTACTTAGTGTAGTAAATAAATGATTTTAAGACAATTGATGTATGGATGATTTTAGTAAAGACTGGGTTCGTGCAGATACAACAATTTACGACGTTTGGAATGAGACTGGACGAGAGGTAAAATACGCCATTTAAACCAGAAGATAATCGGCCTATATTATAATATAGGAAAGTTATATTAGGAAAATTATAACTTTGTAATCTGAATATTTTCCTTGGTGCCCCGATCTCCTAGTTAATTATAATTAAACGATTAATCAGTTTAATCGCGTGATAATAATTACAGGGAGTTAATTGATAAACATGTCTTCAGTTTAATGGTACCCCAAAGACACGACAGTAGTATAACGTCCCTCTGAATAACAGGGTGTGGTTTTAGCATAACTGCGTCGGGAAAAAGAAGGATGCCGCGGCAATACCCACAACATTTTTAGGTAATATGAATGCGCAAAATATGAAATCGGTTCAATGCAACAAATTAAGCTACTTCTAGCTAGACAAAGTAGTGACTGGAGTCAGGAAAAGCAGCACGCGTCAAATCAAATCAAAGTTTATTTGTCATGTTCGCCGAATACAACAGTTGTGGACCTTACAGTGAAATGCTTACTTACGGGCCTCCCGGGTGGCGCAGTGGTCTAAGGCACTGCATCGCAGTGCTAGCTGTGCTACCAGAGATTCTGGGTTCGAGCCCAGGCTCTGCCGCAGCCGGCCGCGACTGGGAGGCTTATGGGGCAACGCACAATTGTCCGGGTTAGGGAGGGTTTGGCCGGCAGGGATATCCTTGTCTCATCGTGCACTAGTGACTCCTGTGGCGGGCCGGGCGCAGTGCACGCTGACCAGGTCGCCAGCGTGCACTGCGCCCGGCACATTGGTGTGGCTGGCTTCTGGGTTGGATGTGCGTTGTGTCAAGAAGCAGGTTGGGTTGTGTTTCGGAGGACGCATGGCTCTCGACCTTCGCCTCTCCCATGTCTGTACGGGAGTTGCAGCAATGAGACAAGACAGTAACTATTACCAATTGGATACCACGAAATTGGGGAAAAAAAGGGTAAAATAAAAAAATAAAATGCTTACTTAAAGACAGTGAAAAATAACAGTAGCGAGGCTATAACAATAGCGAGGCTATATATAGGCACTGGTTAGTCAGGCTGATTGAGGTAGTATGTACATGTAGATACGGTTAAAGTGACTATGCATATATGATAAACAGAGAGTAGCAGTAGCGTGGGTGGCGGGACATATGGCTTGGGGGTAAAAACTGTTGAGAAGCCTTTTTGTCCTAGACTTGGCACTCCGATACCGTTTACCATGCGGTAGTAGAGAGAACAGTCTATGACTGGAGTGGCTGGAGTCTTTGACAATTTTTAGGGCCTTCCTCTGACACCGCCTGGTATAGAGGTCCTGGATAGCAGGCAGCTTAGCCCCAGTAATGTACTGGGCCGTATGCACTACCCTCTGTAGTGCCTTGCAGTCGGAGGCCGAGCAATTGTCGTACCAGGTGCAACCAGTCAGGATGCTCTCGATGGTGCAGCTGTAGAACCTTTTGAGGATCTGATGATTTGAATGGATAGGAAGAAATGGATGAATGGCGCCTTCGCTGAGGTTTTGATGCGGTTAAGCAAATGTTTAGATTTTGAGCATAAAAAACAACAGAGCCATTGAGAAAAAAACATTAGACACACAAAAATAATGACAATTATTTATATAATTACATTTTAATTTGTTATTGGATTATCACAGGGTAAGCACTGCCAAACCGTGGAAAATCATACTTCAACTGGATCTATAAGAAGCACATACCAATAGATTGATGTTTACTCTGTTGTTCTAAAAAGCAATTCTAAACATTCATTCATTTCACTTCATATTGACTTAAAGATCCGTGTATGCAATTTGCACATCTTTTCCACACGATGGAGGCAAGACATGACAGCTTGTAACCGTTTAAAATGGCTCATCCAGTCTTCCCAGTAAACAAGCTGTCTTGTTTGTAAGAAAACATATCATTCAAATAAGCTTTTAATCTGTTCAAGAATGACCCAGAGGACAGCCACTGTCATAGCTCCTTATTCCAATACTCCAGAAAGCCCCTTGGATGAGCAGCATCCTCTTATTGAACACGCCAATTATATTACCAACACAGCAATAGAAAGCAATAGAAATGAAATGGTAAATTGAATTCATAAATCCGAGTGAAGAGAACGTGGCTTTTACAGTGGAGAAACTTTTTTTTGTTGTTGGTCAAAATCACTTACAGGAAGGTTTTTTTTGGCAGTTTGAGCTATTTTCTTTCACACTCTACTTCTTATTCATGCTGCAACATGCCTAAACTGAGTACAGGTCGTGGCGCTATGAGCGACGCCCATCTGAAATGTAATTCCCCTGCGCTTGGAGGCGCGCTACCTCCAAATGTCAGTGGTGACTCTACTGATATCATTAAACACACTGGGCAGTGCAGAGGACTGGGGGGTAGCTTTCAACCATGGAGGTGTGAGAGACCACCTCGACTCCAGCACACCCCACTAGCTCCTAACGTTGAAATATAGCATAGATAAGATTAAGCTTGATCTATTGATTTTGTAAACAGCAGTAGCGATGGTTCATTTACATCATGGATGCAATGTAGATTCACTGCATAATGGTTCACCAGCCAGTCACAGAGTTAATTAAGCAAATTGGGTTGTTTTCAGGGAGGGTCTGGACTTTTTGTTTTTGTTTTTAAGGGTAGAATAAAATTCTCTGACTGCATTTCATATTTGGGCAGCTTTAATATTCATGACATGTTATTATTCAAGACATCATGATAAAGGATGTGCTGCTGGGAGACATGGGTCACCAGTTCTTGAACCATAGCCTCTTCTGGAAAGAATGATGGATTCTGATATGGCTACTCAACCCAACCCAGTCCAAGTCAAAGGGCCACACAGTAAAACAGTGCATACCTAGTGTCTAGAAAGGATTCCTCAGTCTAGCCAGGGAGCCCTGGACCCCTGGCTTGCTTCATTATATAACCCCAGGTTCTTTATGGTATAGGTATCTCCTAGTATCACAGCCTTGTCTTATAGACTACACGTAACATAGTAAACGTAAATCCGTGACACTCAAATTAGAATGATGTGTTACGTTTGGTATGGTTACATAAAACCCTATTCGGACTGGATACGTTTTACTGGGGGAGCTCAGGTAATGTAATTATGTGCACGACCACAAATCACCACATCGGTCATTTTAGTCCCATCCAAATCTGCCATGTCAGTCATTTCTAATTGGCAGGAAGGTTATTATCCCAGCACTAAAAACTCCAAGGTCCTCTGATTATACTTATCCGGTGCGAATTGTCATCCCCGAATCGTCATTGTCACCACTGTGAGGGATATTGCAGAGTTGCAGGTGCTGCACCCAGTTTGGGTAAGAACATGGGAACAAATGCTTAAAACAAAGTGCTACGCACGTAGCCTACAGATGAATGATCTGTTTTCTCATATATCAACGTTCCTAGTGCCATACTTCTCTTGTAAAATATGAAGTGGACAATATTGTGCCAATTAATTGATAAACTGCCAAATATGTCAGGTAATTAAATGTCAGCATAGGTTACTGTTCATAGTTCTTATTCGTATGCATTAGCAATTTTGCAACTACTTACTACTTTTGTAGCTACTTTGCAACTAATTAGCATGTTAGCTAACCCTTTCCTAACCTTAACCCTTTAACCTAACCCCAAGCCTAGCTAACGTTAGCCATCTAGCTAACATTATCATTAGCCACAACAAATTGTAATTCATAACATATCATACGTTTTGCAAATTCGAAAACATATTGTATGAGTTGCAATTCATAACATATCGCACGAATTGTAATTCGGAACATATCATGCAAAATGAATGATGGACATCCACAAATGAATACATACCATACGAAATGTAACATATCATATTAATTATAGTGTCCCGGATTGACTTTTACTAGGTTACGTCTACCCCCGAGTCCAGATAGCCAAACCAGATACTTTAGCCAAGTAGTCTCTTTCCATAGCCACTGGAGTGCCATTAGTCTGGCAAATAGCGCTAGACTAGTTATAGCCCCAACCAGTGGTGGAAAAAGTACCCAACTGTCATACTTGAAGCAAAAGTAAAGATACCTTAATAGAAAATGACTCAAGTAAAAGTCACCCAGTAAAATTCTACTTGAGTAAAAGTCTAAAAGTATTTGGTTTAAAATATACTTAAGTATCAAAGGTAAAAGTATAAATAATTTCAAATTCCTTATATTAGGCAAACCAGATGGCACCATTTTCTTGTTTTTTTAATTTACAGAAAGCCACAGGCACACTCCAACATCATTTACAAATGAAGCATGTGTGTTTAGTGTGTCGACCAGATGTATTTTTTATTATTATTTATTTAACTTGGCAAGTCAGTTAAGAACAAATTCTTATTTACAATGACGGTCCGTCGGCCAAACCCGGACAACGCTGGGCCAATCACAGCCGATTGTGATACAGCCTGGATTCGAACCAGGGTGTCTGTTGTGATGCCTCCTGCACTGAGATGCAGTGCTTTAGACCGCTGCGCCACTCGGGAGCCCCAAAAATAAA
Organism: Salmo trutta; assembly: GCF_901001165.1. Classification (NCBI taxonomy): domain Eukaryota; kingdom Metazoa; phylum Chordata; class Actinopteri; order Salmoniformes; family Salmonidae; genus Salmo; species Salmo trutta. The sequence goes on from NC_042973.1 coordinate 46,236,758, forward strand.
GGAAAAAAGTAAACATGTAAAAGTACAGATACCACAAAAAACGACTTAAGTAAAAATACTACTTAAGTACTTTACACTACTGGCCACAACAGGCATCTGAAATGCCACATGCCCCCCTCAGCGACTGACTGGTGCCCCCAGCCCCAGCACAGAGCAGAACCAATTAACACTCAATTCAGCCGCTCATTTTCCTGCAGAGAGAGTGACAGGCCGGTCAGCCTGATAAGAGGCTCAGCAACATGTTATACCAGCAGCATTACCATGCTGTTCTACAACTGGAGCTGTCTCACTGAGGCCCCGTCCCAGTGCTATCTCTATGTCCAAAACTGGTGTCATCAACAGACAATTTACAGAGGTTAGAGGCTAATTATGCTAGCTAATACAACTCAGTGTACGTTTTCTGTTATCACACATTTCATAACATGTTTGGGTGTACCCAAGGGGGTAGGTAATCTATGTGTAAATTATGTAAACATATTTATTAGATGTATTTCTCTAAATATTGTTAGACTATAACACAGCGGTCAGATCAATTTGTTGATTGGGTTTACTTTTCTTCCGAATTCCTGGTACACAGTGAGAAAACAAGCAAATATTTGAGTCTCTTTTTCTTGGCGCTTATCTCACCAAGGGAATTCACCGGAACACATAATGCAGCCTGGGACCCAGAGGCCTCTATCTCTAATCTTATTCGCTTCCTCCCTCCACCTATTTTTCTCTCTATCTCCCTTTCTACCCTCTTCTCTCTCTCTTTTTTCCCCCTCCTCTCATTCTTTCTTTCTCTTCCTCTGTCTTGGCCCTAACCTAGTGTGAGAGAGGAAGCTACACAAAATGTCCATATAAAGTCATTGTATTGTTTTCTACAGAAGTGGCATGCATGGGTGTTAGTCAGTGAGTGGTGACATACATGCCTTGACCTCTCATGACCTGGTCAGACAGAGACAGGCCATCACAATCAGTCTCACTGGACAGGGCTCTGTAAAGGTCAGGGGTCAGTTATTGCAACATGCCTCATATAACACACACACACACACACACATAGTGGACATGAGTCGGGCTCATGGTCTAGTGATGACGTAGCCCTGCTTGGACTTCAAAATCTGTGTCACCCTAGGCCCTAAAGGTAATTTCCTGTTTTCTTGGTCTAAAGATTAGATGTTGGTTTCTCCCATGCAAGACCAAGGTTCAGATCCCGCCTGTGACACATACACACACATCCACACAAACTTCATGGATTTAGAAAACTTTAACATATGGTATTGCTAGAAGCTTTATGAATTTACACAGGTAGCCTAATTCTGATCTTTTGTCCAATTAATGTCAAAAGATCTGATTGGTCAAAAGACCAATTAGTGAAGAAATATCAGAATTGGGCTGCCTGTGTAAATGCAGCCTGAGGAAGTCTCAGGAAAATGTTTACCTTGTGATGATTGAGACATAAGATGTACACAGCTGATGTTCCCTTGTGAACAGTAGTGTACTGCTACTGCCCTCTAGTGACAAATTACAATAGTAATATGTACGGTAGTGGTATTTAAAGTTTTCCGGGTTTTTTTGCCAGAATTTCTGGTGACCCCATTTCCTTTTTTGCCAGAATTTCTGATGACCCCTCCCCAAATCTAATGATACAACCTTAAAATGTATACATTTCTATTTATTTTTACACCAACTAAAGAAAAATAAAATAAAATAAATTATATTTACGTCTCTCTTATCAAATTATCTTTTGTTATTGGTCATTTTTTGGGGGGAAGCCTGGCTTCCCTTGGCATCCATGAATACCGTGTATGCCAAGGTAAGCCAGGCTTCCCCCAAAAAAATTACTAGTAAAAAAAAAAAATAATGTATCTTTCGTCTCTTTGTGTTTCATCATTTTTTTTTTTAATTCGCAAGAGGCTGAATGTATCTCACCGGAGCGAGCAAAACAGCGCCCCTCTGTCTCTGTATGTGTAGCACATCTATCTGGGCTACACATGGGCTCTGTATGCTGTCTGGTCAAAAGTTGTTTGATATTGTTGTTGTCCGCAGCATTGAATGCAAGGGAAGCCAGTGAGCATTAGGCCTCCTCAATATTTTTTTAATATACAGTAATAGCCAATCAGCGTTGAGCTAAACTGAGTGAGCTCAACTGTGAATGGTCACGGTGCACCATAAAAAACGGTCTCAAGGGAAGGCATTTTAGATTTGGCTTCACACCAATCACATCTCATCAAGCCATTCGTCATTGACAAACAATTTTTGTTGTGTTGTTGTCCTCCGGTGGCTAGCTATTTAAAATTGTCCCTCTCCTAAATTAGCCATGGACGGAGATAGGGATTTGGACAAACTGAATTTTTTAACGTAATTCTCTGTAATGTCCAAAAAGTTATAATTATGAATCATCTGTCCATAGAACATTCTTTCAAGAGTCTTGATGATCATCCAGGTGCTTTTTGGCAAACTTGAGTCAACTTTTTGGATGACATGGATCCCATTATGCCTGGCGAAAACCAAACACTGCGTTCCACAGTAAGAACCTCATGCCAACGGTCAAGCATGGTGGTGGTAGTGTGATGGTTTGGGGATGCTTTGCTGCCTCAAGACATGGACGACTTGCCTTAATAGAAGGAACCATTATGCTGCTCTGTATCAGAGAATTCTACAGGAGAATGTCAGGCCATCCGTCTGTGAGCTGAAACTGAAGCGCAGCTGGATCATGCAGACAATTATCCAACACACACAATCAAGTCTACTTGAAAATGGCTAAAAAGCAACAAATTTGAAGTTTTGGAATGGCCTAGTCAAAGTCCAGACCTAATCCCAATTGAGATGTTGTGGCAGGACTTGAAACGAGCAGTTCATGCTTCAAAACCCACAAATGTCATTGGGTTTCAGCAGTTCTGCATGGAAGAGTGGGCCATAATTCCTCCACAGTGGTGTGAGAGGCTGATCAACAACAACAGGAAGCGTTTGGTTGGAGTCATTGAAGCTAAAGGTGGCACAACCAGTTATAGAATGTAAGGGTGCAATTACTTTTTCGCATTGGGTGTTGCATAACTTTGGATACTTTTTGTATTTAGTTATTTGTAAACTCAGGTTTCCATTATCTAATATTAGGTTTTGGTTGAAGATCTGATAACATTCAGTATCAAAAATATGCAAACATTTAGAAAATCAGGGAGGGGGCAAATAATTTTTCACAGCACTGTAGGTACTGTACCAAAACACACAATATGCTCAGTTGTGATGACATTCATACAATGTTTCATTTACTGTAGGTTGCATTCCTATAATGCTGTAATAATGTTGACAGAACACCTGCTCTAAGTTCTTTATAGGTTCCCAGAACATTTAATTAAGTTATGGGAGTTGCCCTCCCTTCCAGTTGCATTGCTGGGAATTCTTTGTTGTTGTACTTCATCATCCTCAAGTCTCATTATGAATTTCACAAAATGTATGCAGCACACAACATGCTGTAATTAGTGTGTTTATTATATCAATGTGAGAGTCATTGCGTTGAAGCAAACACCTCCATCTTCCCTTCAGTCGAGCAAAAGCCCTATACAGTCATGCACGAACTACTGAGCCTCTCATTAAAGTTGGTCAGCACAGGTGTGATTCCTTCTCTGTCTGAGTAGATCTTCATCAGCCATGGAAGAAGTACGTAGGCAGCGTCTACTAATATTACAAGTGGCACATTCCCTCCATGAAAGGTCTGTCCATCTTGGGAGTAGTCTGCCCTCCTGACCCTTGGTAAATAGTGCTGAGTTGGCCAGCACATGGCTATCATGAACTGTGCCAGCCCTACCAATGTGTATGTCCCAAAACGTTCATTTGTGTAACGGCTGTCTGAGGAAGAAGTGGACCAAAATGCGGCGGAGTGAGGGTTCGTCATATTTAATTAAACGAACACTATGCAATTCACAAAAACAACAAAACTGACAGCCAACACAGTCCTGTCAGGTGCAACCACAATGACAAGAACAATTACCCACGAAACACAAAGGAAACGTAGGCAACTTATGTGTGACTCCCAATCAACCACAACCCTCTACAGCTGTGCCTGATTGGAAGTCACACGGCCAAAATCAATGAAACAATAAAAAACACACACACCCCCTGCTGCCACGTCCTGACCCAACTACCCCCTCTACTGGTCAGGACGTGACAATTTGTGACCTCCAACCCCTTGTAGGACCACTGATTAAAACCCCTTTCTGTTATAATAGTCCTCCTTGTCTTGTTGTGGTGCTATGATGGGTACATGAGTGCCATTAGTTGCTCCACAGAATTGAGGGAATCCGGGTTGACGGTCCCGGAATCCGTTTACTATGTCCCTGAACTCAGCCTCTGTTGGTCTCTTGATGTAAACGTGCAACATTTTCTCCCGGATGAGACTGGTAATTTGATTAGGGACAGCAGTTGACAAACCTAACCACAAAAAATGTCTCCACAGACAAATGGCAACACGCTGCTCCACAGACAAATTATTATCTACAATGACGGCCTACCCCGGCCAAACCCGGACGATGCTGGGCCAATTGTGTGCCGCCCTATGGGACTCCCAATCACGGCCGGATGTGATACAGCCTGGAATCGAACCAATGACTGTAGTGACGCCTCTTGCTCTGAGATGCAGTGCCTTAGACCGCTGCGACCATGTGTGTGTTTGTTAACTATTTAACTGTACTAGAATGCTTAAAAGGCCACAAAAATTGTAAATATCGGTTCTCTATATCTTTTTTTTTTGGCAAGGAAAATATCGGATACCGGTATCGGCCAAAAGTGTAATATCGGTGCGTCACTCATTTGTTGAACACTTTTTTTGGTTACTACATGATTCCATATGTGTTATTTCATAGTATTGATGTCTTCACTATTTTCTACAATGTAGAAAATAGTAAAAATAAAGAAAAACCCTTGAATGAGTAGGTGTGTCCTAACTTTTGACTGTTACTGTACTTAATTATTACAAGTAAATGTAATTGCTAAAATACATATAGTAAAAGTATAAATAATTTCAAATTCCTTATATTAAGCAAACCAGATGGCACTTTTTCTTGTTTTTTATTTTATTTACTGATAGCCAGGGGCACACTCCAACACTCAGACTTAATTTATAGTGTTTAGTGAGTCTGCAGATCAGTGGCAGTAGGAATGAGGGACGTTCCTTCACAGGTGTGTGAATTGGACCATTTTCCTATCCTGCTAAGCATTTAAAATGTAACGAGTACATTTGGGTGTCAGGGAAAATGAATGTAGTGAAGGAAAAGTTATCAAAAATATAAATAGTTAAGTACACATACCCCCTAAAAAACTACTTAATTAGTACTTGAAAGTATTTGTACTTAAGTACTTTACACCACTGTAAATAAGTCCGTTTTTATGATGTTCATAGCATATTTGTTTCAGGTTTAACATAATGCTCCATTGATGTTCACGGTATATACATTTTACCTTGCCTTGGAGGTCCTCAGAACATTTCAAGAACATTTAGAAAATGTTATATTTAAGTTTTACCTAATATTACCACAACATTCTCAGCATACAAATGTGTAGCTCCTTAAAGCGTAAGAAAGCAGATTGGAATACATCCCCATTGGAATACATCCCCATTATGTTTCTCTCCAGATTTAATGTCAATTCACATTTTGAAGGTGATCTAGAGACACATGGCATTATAATTAAATTCATAGGACATTTGAACAGCATTTAATCATACAAACACAACCAGGGCCGGATTAAGAAATCATTGGCCCTGGGGCTTTGATGGCCGATGTGCTCCTGTTGGCAATAGCCTATCTCACAATGAGCTACTTAGAAAAACAGTACTGCTCTTCGCCAAAAATTGGGAGTTGTTGAGATTTTTTTTCTTCTATTGGGTCTTCAATCATATTTTGAAATTAGCAAAAGGCAAACAGACAGCCGCAACCAAGCATGAAAATATAATCCATAGATGATAGTTCCCATTCAAGTCAGGACTGACAGCTATTGCTAGTGTACCCATGAGTTTAACACAAAAATTGCCAGGGTATGAGTTTCCAAAACCCAACTATGGATTATGCCTATTTTTGTTAATTTGTTTGCCACTTGAGCCCAGCCCGACTCACACAATTGACCAGTCACATGTATTTATTATGCAGTATATTCTTTATTCATCCGTTTCCCAATCAAGGCAGGGCCCCCCAGTTACCCACGTGGGCCCCCTACCTCCTCTCCTCTTCCCATCTGATGATTAGCAGTGCAGCAGCAGCAGGCTGTCTACACTCGTTGAGAGTGGGCTCCTGAATCCTCCTGTAGTTGGCGGTTGTAGTGTAAGAAAAAAAGATTCATATATATGTTGTTGTTTTTTTTGCCTATAGGGCCCCCCACGGTCCCGGTAAGCCCCTGCATTAATCCGGACCTGAACACTATATTCTTTACACTTCATATGTTGACATTCTGCACATTATTTCCTTCATAGGATATTTGAACAGCATTTAATCATACAGACACAACCATTGTTGTTATACTTTATATATTGACAATCTGCACATGTGGGGTTTGTACCTGCAATGTTTGGTTTCCAAACCAGGTATTTTATCCTCCTCGCCACCAGGGAAGCTCTCTTATATATTTTTTCTGTATATAGCCATGCCAGTATGGTCAATCAGGAATTCCATGCTTCCTTTTTAAACTTCTGACACATAACTACCCCAGGGAAATACTGGTAACTGGGCCCGATTCAAGCCAAACCTTGATCTAGAAAATATAAAAAACTATCGGCCTATATCGAATCTCCCATTCCTCTCAAAAAAAATTGAAAAAGCTGTTGCGCAGCAACTCACTGCTTTCCTGAAGACAAACAATGTATACGAAACGCTTCAGTCTGGTTTTAGACCCCATCATAGCACTGAGACTGCACTTGTGAAGGTGGTAAATTACCTTTTAATGGCGTCAGACTGAGGCTCTGCATCTGTCCTCGTGCTCCTAGACTTTAGTGCTGCTTTTGATACCATCGATCACTACATTATTTTGGAGAGATTGGAAACCCAAATTGGTCTACACCGACAAGTTCTGGCCTGGTTTAGATCTTATCTGTCGGAAAGATATCAGTTTGTCTCTGTGGATGGTTTGTCCTCTGACAAATCAACTGTACATTTTGGTGTTCCTCAAGGCTCTGTTTTAGGACCACTATTGTTTTCACTATATATTTGACCTCTTGGTGATGTCATTCAGAAACATAATGTTAACTTTCACTGCTATGCGGATGACACACAGCTGTACATTTTGATGAAACATGGTGAAGCTCAAAATTGCCTGTTTCAAGGACAGCTTTTTCCATCTACGTAACATTGCAAAAATCTGAAACTTTCTGTCCAAAAATTATGCAGAAAAATGTATCCATGCTTTTGTCACTTCTAGGTTAGACTACTGCAATGCTCTACTTTTCGGTAACCCGGATAAAGCACTAAATAAACTTCAGTTAGTGTTAAACACGGCTGCTAGAATCTTGACTAGAAACAAAGAATGTGATCATATTACTCTAGTGCTAGCCTCTACACTGGCTTCCTGTTAACTTCTTAAGGGCCGGGGGCAGTGTTCGGAAATTCGGATGACTGACGTGCCCAAGGTAAACTGCCTGTTACTCAGGCCCAGAAGCTAGGATATGCATATAATGGTAGTATTGGATAGAAAACACTCTGAAATTTCTAAAACTGTTAAAATAATGTCTGTGAGTATAACAGAACTGATATTGCAGGTGAAAACCCAAGGAGAATCCATTGTTTTTTGAGGTCACCACCATTTAAAATGCCTGTTTATGGAAAAATCAAAGGAATACCTCCCAGATTGCAGTTCCTATGGCTTCCACTAGATGTCAACAGTCTTTAGAAAGGGTTTCAGGCTTGTTTTTTGAAAAATGAGCTAGAATTTGTAGTTTTTCTTGGTGACTCTCATTTTGACTGTAGTGTTGTGGCGCGCACTTCGTTATTTATCTCCGGTAATGAACATACTATTCTCCGTCTTAAATTTGATCATTCATTTACATATTAGGGTACCTGAGGATTGATTAAAAACGTTGTTTGACTTGTTTGGACGAAGTTTATTGGTCACTTTTGGGATTCCTTTGTATGCATGTTGAACTAGTGGAACGGGTGGATTACTGAATCAAACACGCCAACTAAACTGACTTTTTTGGGATATAAAGAAGGACTTTATTGAACAAAACGATCATTTGATGTGTATCTGGGACCCTTGGGATTGCAAACAGAGGAAGATCTTCAAATGTAAGTGATTTATTTTATCGCTATTTCTGACTTTTGTGATGCCTGTGCTGGTTTGGAAAATGTTTTTAATGCTTTTGTGTGTGGGGTGCTGTCCTCAGATAATCGCATGGTATGCTTTTACCATAAAGCCTTTTTGAAATCTGACAAAGCGGCTGGATTAACAAGAAGTTAAGCTTTTAAATTATGTAGGACACTTGTATGCTCATGAATGTTTAATATTACAATTTTGTAAGTTGAATTTGGCGTGCTCCAGCTTCACCGGATGTTGTCGATTTTGATCCCGTTAACGGGATCTGTGCGCTAATTAAGGCAAGGGCTAATTTCAAGGTTTTACTGCTAACCTACAAAGCATTACATGGGCATGCTCCTACTTATCTTTCCAATTTGGTCCTGCCGTACATACCTACACGTACGCTACGATCACAAGATGCAGGCCTCTTTACTGTCCCTAGAATTTCTAAGCAAACAGCTGGAGGCAGGGCTTTCTCCTATAGAGCTCAATTTTTATTGAATGGTCTGCCTATCCATTTACATTTACATTTAAGTCATTTAGCAGACGCTCTTATCCAGAGCGACTTACAAATTGGATCCATGTGAGAGATGCAGACTCGGTCTCAACCTTTAAGTCTTTATTGAAGACTCATCTCTTCAGTAGGTCCTATGATTGAGTGTAGTCTGGCCCAGGAGTGTGAAGGTGAACGGAAAGGCACTGGAGCAACGTACCGCCCTTGCTGTCTCTGCCTGGCCAGTTCCCCTCTCTCCACTGGGATTCTCTGCCTCTAACCCTATTACAGGGGCTGAGTCACTGGCTTACTGGTGCTCTTCCATGCCGTCCCTAGGAGGGGTGCGTCACTTGAGTGGGTTGAGTCACTGACGTGCCCCCCCTTGGGTTGTGCCGTGGCGGAGATCTTGGTGGGCTATACTCGGCCTTGTCTCAGGATGGTAAGTTGGTGGTTGAAGATATCCCTCTAGTGGTGTGGGGACTGTGCTTTGGCAAAGTGGGTGGGGTTATATCCTGCCTGTTTGGCCCTGTCCTGGGGTATCGTCAGATGGGGACACAGTGTCTCTCGACCCCTCCTGTCTCAGCCTCCAGTATTTATGCTGCAGTAGTTTATGTGTCGGGAGGTTAGGGTCAGTCTGTTATATCTGGAGTATTTCTCCTGTCTTATCCAGTGTCCTGTGTGAATGTAAGTATGCTCTCTTTAATTCGTTCTCTCTTTTCTCTTTCTTTCTTTCTCTCGGAGGACCTGAGCCCTAGGACCATGCCTCAGGACTACCTGGCCTGATGACTCCTTGCTGTCCCCAGTCCACCTGGCCGTGCTGCTGGCCCAGTTTCAACTGTTCTGCCTGCGGCTATGGAACCTTGATCTGTTCACTGGACATGCTACCTGTCCCAGACCTGCTGTTTTCAACTCTCTAGAGACAGCAGGAGCGGTAGAGATACTCAGCTATGATGATCGGCTATGAAAAACCAACTGACATTTACTCCTGAGTTGCTAACCTGTTGCTAACCTGTTGCACCCTCGACAACTACTGTGATTATTATTATTTGACCATGCTGGTCATCTATGAACATTTGAACATCTTGGCCATGTTCTGTTATAATCTCCACCTGGCACAGCCAGAAGAGGACTGGCCACCCCTCATAGCCTGGTTCCTCTCTAGGTTTCTTCCTAGGCTCTGGCCTTTCTAGGGAGTTTTTCCTAGCCACCGTGCTTCTACGCCTGCATTGCTTGCTGTTTGGGGTTTTAGGCTGGGTTTCTGTACAGCACTTTGTAACATCAGCTGATGTAAGAAGGGCTTTATAAATACATTTGATTGATTGATTTGATTGATTCCGACTTAGGAAATTATGCCTTTCTTATGCACTTCTCAGTAGTTGGTATTCAGACTTACCTTATTAAGGTGCGTAATGCGCTTTGCAGGTGTGGTTCCCTTGCACGTGCTGAAAACCCTCCCACTTGCTGGCCAACAGATTTGTACTCAATATGTATTGAAATGGTATTGAGAGAACGGGTTCCGAATATTAGAGATCAATGAAACATCTAAATATATATTCTCTGTTTCAGCACCAATTGGTAGATTTAAAAATACTCTGATCTAATAGATTATTTAGGGTTAGGAAAGTATTTATGGATCATAAAAAAATGGTTTGGAGAGCCTACGCACGAAAGAAAGTAAACGGTGGTTTGATTCATTCAGAAAATTGCCACATTCAGTTCTTTAACCCATAGTAAGTCAGTGAACGTTATTTATAACGGTTACATGGAGAAAATCAGAACTCTCTGAAATGAAAATATATGGCCCTCCCTTCAGCAAAATCTATTTCACCTAAACCCTCTCCGAACGCTTGAAAAAAAATGTTATTGTACATTTTTATGTGGACTCCAGGAAGAGTAGTTGCTGCATGTACAGTAGCTAATGGGGATTATAATAAACTTAACTAAACCAAGAAGACAATGAATGTGGCCGAGTTACAGTTTTGACTTAATTCTGCTCGAAAATCTATGACAAGACTTGAAAATGGTTGTCAAGCAATGATCAACAACCAATTTGACAGAGTTTGAAGAATTCTGGAAAGTATAATGGGCAAATGCTGTACAATCCAGGTGTGCAAAGCTCTTCGAGACTTACCCAGAAAGACTCACAGCTGTAATCCCTGCCAAAAGTGATTCTAACATGTATTGACTCAGTGGTGTTTATACTTACGTAAATTAGATATTTCTGTATTCTTGTTTCTGACTGGATTGAAGGGCATTCCAGAGTGTGCATTATTTCCCTATAACCCACAGTATATTTGCACAGTAGAATTCAATGGATATAGCTCATTCTTACATGTTCTATGTTTGAGCTGCTTTTGAAAGCAAAAGTTGAATTGAAAACACTACTGGCATTATTGAATTCGATTTTCATAATACTGGGACCGATGGTTTGGTTAGCTAAACAAGCAAGTCTGTTTGGTTATCAAAGCAACACTGTCGCTATCTAGTAAACTTGTTAGCTACTTCAGTGGATGTTGAACACATTTCTAGAGGCAAACTAAATTAAAATGTTATTAAAGCCATGGTAATAAAAGGGACAATCAACTCCTGGTTCTATGCGTTCTCTAGAAAATAATGCAACTCCCTGTAAGGTTAGTTCGACTCCGCTAGCGCGTCGTGGAACACATCTTCCACGTCATTCATTTTTCCCCTTAGAATCCATAGCCTCTTGTTGATTAACCCTTACGTAATAATACTAAAAGTCAAAGTGTAATGGTTGTCGTCGGATTTAGACCAAAATGCAGCGGGGAAATGTGCACTCATCTTCTTTATTATAAACGGACAAGAAGGAGAACCAAAACAAACACGTACACAAAGAAAACACAATGACTAATCACAGGCTGGTAAGGCACAAAGCTATACACAGCATAATCTCCCACAAAGTACTCAACAAACACATACCTATATATAGGACTCTCAATCAGAGGCAACTAGAAAACACCTGCCTCCAATTGAGAGTCCAACCCCAATTAACAAAATATAGAAATACAAAAGACTAGACAGAACATAGAAATACACTAACATAGAACAGTGCCCAAAACCCCCTGGAATACATAAATCAAATACCCTACTGTCACATCCTGACCAAACTAAAATAACAAATAACCCCTATTACTGGTCAGGACGTGACAGTACCCCCCCCCCCCCCCCCCCCCAAAGGTGCAGACCCCGGATGCACCTCACACAAAATTACCCCAAAACAAACATAAATCCCCTAAACTAAAGGGAGGGAAGGGAGGGTGGCTGCCGTCAACGACGGCACCTGTGCTACACCCCCCCTCCCCAACCCACCTATACTGGAGGTGGCTCAGGTTCTGGTCTACAGCCACCCCCTGACCAGTCCACCCCTGCACAATGTTCAGGGCTGTAGAGCATCTCTGGGGGCTCCGGACTGTGGACCAACTCCGGAAGATCCAGACCGCAGGCAGACTCGCTCGGTTCCGGACCGCAGGCAGACTCACTCGGTTCCGGACCGCAGGCAGACTCACTCGGTTCCGGACCGCAGGCAGACTCACTCGGTTCCGGATTGCAGGCCGTCTTGCTCGGTTCCGGACTGTAGACCCATTCACGCCTCTCCAAACTGTGGGCCGTCTCACTCGGCTCTGAACAGTGGGCCGTCTCCTGCACAACCCGTGCACCTCCTGCACAACCCGTCCTGGCTGGATGGAACTAGTAGCCCTGTACGAGCGGGGTGCTAGTACAGGGCGAACTGGGCTGTGCAGGGGCCTGATGGTTGCCGTGCGTAGACCGGGCGTAGGGTAGCCTGGTCCTCGGAGGCGCACCGGTGACCAGACGCGCTGCGCAGGCATCCTCCTACCAGGCTGGATGCCCATTCTAGCACGGCATCTGCGAGGGGCTAGGATAACTCGCACTGGACTGTGCGTGCGTATGGGCGAGATCGTGCGCACTTCTGCACAACTCGGCGCCCTCCACTCCATATGTTCATCCCTAAAAACACAGGGAGCTGGCTTAGGGCTCACCCTTGGCCCAGCCAAACTACCCGTGTGCCCCCCCAAAAAAATTATTGGGGGTGCCTCTCCGGCTTTCTCGCCAGCCGTGTTCCCCGATAGCGTTCCCAGTCTTCACCCGACTTCCTCCATGGGCCCTCTCCGGCCAGAATCTGCTCCCACGTCCAAAACTCCCGATAGTCCATGTTCGTGTTCCGTTGCTCCTTACCCCGCTGCTTGGTCCTTGGTTGGTGGGATATTCTGTAACGGTTGTCGTCGGATTTAGACCAAAATGCAGTGGGGAAATGTGCACTCATCTTCTTTATTATAAACGGACAAGAAGGAGAACCAAAACAAACACAAAGAAAACACAACGACTAATCACATGCTAGTAAGACACAAAGCAATACACAGCAGAATCTTCCACAAAGTACTCAACAAACACATACCTATATATAGAACTCTCAATCAGAGGCAACTAGAAAACACCTGCATCCAATTGAGAATCCAACCCCAATTAACAAAACATAGAAATACAAAAGACTAGACAGAACATAGAAATACACTAACATAGAACAGTGCCCAAAACCCCCCGGAATACATAAATCAAATACCTTACTGCCACGTCCTGACCAAACTAAAATAACAAATAACCCCTATTACTGGTCAGGACGTGACACAAAGCTTGTCGTTTGAAAGGTAAATGAACATTTAAATAATGATTTCTATTTTATTCTAATAAATCATTATATATGTTCCAGTAAACTTGTTCCACAGCCAATTCAAACCTCAGCAAACCTCAGCTCTCCTGTCATATACCGAATGTGACATTAAACGTGGCTGTCACGGTGTCTGATTCAAATACTGGCATTCCTTGAGTGACACAGTGGCTAAATCACATCTGAGATCTGAACCAAAGAAAATACTGTTTTGGTATAAGCAGAGCCACAATCGACTAGAATCTTTCAAGGCCTGAATTCAATCGACCCACTTTAGAATGCGTTGTGTCCTGTTTTCATGACTCACATTAATAAGACATCGTTAGTTTGAGGATCACTGGATCAAAAGTAATAAACAGACAGAATGACTCATGGATTTAATGCCAAAGTGTGAAAGCGGCAGGAGCGTCAACTTAATTCAGGCCAGGCATTAATGCTCTGTACTCCTGGGGTGAGAGAGACTGATTAAAGCTGTAATATCTATGACAGAACCCAGTCCCTGGTCTGGCTATAGCTCCCAAACAGCACATTTAAAACATAGCATGGGAAAAATGTTATCATGCACATTTCTTGTCTGCTCAGACTAATTCAATGGATAGATAATTCAGTGGATAGATAGTAGTTCCTGATCCTGGACTACATGAAACAGAGGGCCGAGCATGCCCCCATCCACATCAATGGGGCTGTAGTGGAGCGGGTCGAGAGCTTCAAGAACCTCAGTGTCCACATCACCAAGGAATTAACATGGTCCATACACACCAACACAGTAGTGAAGAAGACACGACAACGCCTCTTCCCCCTCAGGAGGCTGAAAAGATTTTGCATGGGCCCTCAGATCCACAAAAAGTTATACAACTGCACCATTGAGAGCATCTTGACTGGCTGCATCACCGCTTGGTATGGCAACTGCTTGGCACCCGACCAGAAGGTGCTACAGAGGGTAGTGCGTACGGCCCAGTACATCACTGGGGCCGAGCTCCCTGCCATCCAGGACCTCTATACCAGGCGGTGTCAGAGGAAGGCCCTAAAAACTGTCAAAGACTCCAGCCACGCAAGTCACATACCTTTCTCTGCTACCGCACGACAAGCGGTACAGACAGGACCCTGAACAGCTTCTACCCCCAAACCATAAGACTACTAATAGTTAACCAAATAGCTACCCGGACAATCTGCATTGACCCTCTTTGCACTAACTCTATTGACTCATCACAAAGGCTGCTGCTACTGTTTATTATCTATCCTGTTGCCTAGTAACTTTACCCCTACCTATACGTACCCCTGCACATTGACTCGGTACTGGTACCCTGTGTATATAGCCAAGTTATCGTTACTCATTGTGTATTTATTCTTTGTTTCTAGATTTTTCTCTCTACATTGTTGGGAAGAGCCCATAAGTAAGCATTTCACTGTTAGTCTACACCTGTGGTTTACAAAGCATGTGACAAATAACATTTGATTTGATTTGAGACAGTCCATTCAGTAGCCTACTTCAGCCCTAGAAAGACTCTGGGATCTAGAGGGGGCAGGTTTGGTGCTGCTGGGAGACCTGATTTATAATCCTATAACTCTTACTGAAGGGCATACCTTCATTGTACTCATCATCATTATCGTTGTTCATGGCAGCAGTTTCCTCAGGGCTCTTACTCTTACTCAGATATCTCCCACGAGAGGAGACATAGAAAAGGGTAAGGGTTCTGGCTGAGGCTAGGGTCAGGGTTGAACCGGGATGTGAACATTAAGCTAGGGTTAGGCTTGTGGTTAATGTTGGTATCCTTTCAAATAATTTAGCTCAGGTTAATTTAGCTCGCCTGGTGCAATGGAACCAATGGAATAGTCCCTAAAGTGCAACTGCAAACCCTGTCCGTCTGGCAAATTCACTGCCCAAAGTATTTGAAAGACAAGTACTTTTTGAAGCCAGACGTGTTAATGTTATGGGGCCAGAGGACATGGGTGTGCTAATGGGGTCCGTGCTGCCCAGAGCCTCATCATCATTAGGGCTAATTAGCCAACGCTGCTAATAGATTAGTACCATTAACAGGAGCATGAGAAACAGAATGAGCTAAATGGATATCAATGGAATAGAGAAAATGAAATGGAAAAAACTCAGGGTAACATACAGGACAAAATATTCCAACAAAAACATCCATAGTCAAGTGTGCACAAGTAGAGCACTGAAAGGTAATAAATAGGAGGAAATATTTTTAATTGGCATCATTCACACTGTCCATAATAGACTGTAATTTGACAATCCAGGCTAGCAGGTTAGGAACTGGAAGTGTTCCTTTAAAGTCTATTGAAAACAGTGCTTTTAAATAAGCAGACACAGTACCTGCATGCGCATAGCAGTATCTCATCTTTCCTCTGCTGCGGCATCTTCTTTCTCTCCTCGGCTGACTTGGAGAAGCGGCAGCACCTGAGCTCAAAGTCCTCCGCCTCAGGGGTCACAACCTTTGAAGTCCCGCTGGCCCCACCCACATCCTCTGGGGAGAGGTTGACCTGGGAGACTATGCGTTCCACAGGCTTGAGAGGAAGAGGAGCAAAGCAGACCTTTTAGGGACTATCCTGGAAGTTGGGTCTGTCCAAATGTACTGTTGAAGTCAAGCATCCCACTCAAAACATTTTATAAGTAATTTGTGATATTGGCTCATAGGATGAATTGACCCTGAATTCTGTTTTAGTACTTCCCTATGTTAATGTACCATCCAAGGAGACACATAAGCTCACATAAGCAGACACAAACACCTTATGAAGTTAGTGAGGTGGAGATGTGGGACTGACCTGTGTGAGAAAGGGTTTGTGGTGGGAGTGGGACTGGGACTGGATTGACCTGTGTGGGGAAAGGCACCACGATGCGTCCCACCAGGAAGTTGTCAGTGGTGACCTCTACAGAGTGGGTCAGCTGCAGGTCCTGGAGCACCAGATGGTAGGGAACCCGAGGAAACATCTCCCGATCTGATGGTCCTAAAGATAGCGAGAGGGGAGAATTATAATTATTTTAATGTTTACCTAATTTTCTTCATTGGCACTGACGTGAAAGAATAGGACAGGTGAATGGTATCACAATAAGTGCACAAGGCACTGGAAGCACACAAGTCATGGATCAATGGACCATAGGAATACTGACCATGGCATTAAGCTGGGAGTTGTTGGCCGGCTGTACAATGCCCAGGACGTTGGTTGTGTGCATGACTTCCACTGAGAAATTGGGCGGCCAGCTTGCAATGCGAGAACCTTGTACGGGTGACATACATGTAAATTCAAGCCCATAGAATTTTCATGAGAGGTGTACTTTCTACACTGTATTTGGATGTCTTGTGTTTAGAGAAAAGCCTGAAGAGTCGCTAACTGTTTCAGCGTAACCGCTGAGGGGATGTCTATCTGCATATTGTATGGGTGTTACTTTCCCGCATGCTCTTAGCCCAACAGATACTATGGCCTGATGCAGAAAACAACAACAAAACTAGTAGGGACGACAGATGCAATTTATTTTCATAGGAATATTAACATTGATGAGGAAGCTAAACTGTTGATTAATGTCTCCTTTCCCAGTTAAATAAATTGCATACATACGTAAATGGAGTAGTTCTGACAGCTAGGAGAGAAATTAGGATACTGGATGAGTTTTGGGGCCTCACTGTTAAAGTGGAAAAAGTGGTTGTGCTGGTTGAGGTGTGGCCGTGCCACGGGCCCGGGGCCTCCAGGGCCCATGTTATCCTCCAGCGGGGGCTCCCTCTGCCTCTCCTCTCTCTCCCCTCTGGGCCCCCTCACTGATGTTCAGAGACATATGGCATGTGGGACATGACGTGTACTGCTCCGACCAGGAGCGCAGGCAGGAGCTGGCCACACAAAGACATTTATATATTATACATATATTATACATTTACAATACCAGTCAAAAGTTTGGACACACCTACTCATTCAAGGGTTTTTCTTTATTTTTACGATTTTCTACACTGTAAAATAATAGTGAAGACATAAAAACTATGAAATAACACATATGGAATCATGTAGTAACCAAAAAAGTGTTAAACAAATCAAAATATATTTGATATTCTTCAAAGTAGCCACCCATTGCCTTGATGACAGCTTGCACACTCCTGGCATTCTCTCAACCAGCTTCATGAGGAATGCTTTTCCAACAGTCTTCAAGTAGTTCTCACATATGCTGAGCACTTGTTGGCTGCTTTTCCTTCACTCTGCAGTGCAACTCATCCCAAACCATCTCAATTGGGTTGAGGTCAGGGGATTGTGTAGGTCAGGTCATCTGATGCAGTACTCCATCCTTCGCCTTCTTGGTCAAATTGCCCTTACACAGCCTGGAGGTGTGTTTTGGATCATTGTCCTATTGAAAAAGAAATGATAGTCCCACTAAGTGCAAACCAGATGGGATGGTGTATCGCTGCAGAATGCTGTGGTAGCCATGCTGGTTAAGTGTGCCTTGAATTCTAAATAAATCTCTGACAGTGTCACCCCCACACCATCACACCTCCTCCTCCATGCTTCACTTTGGGAACCACACATGCAGAGATCATCCGTTCACCTACTCTGCGTCTCACAAAGACATGGCGGTTGGAACCAAAAATCTCAAATTTGGAATCATCAGACCAAAGGACAGATTTCCACAGGTCTAATGTCCATTGCTTGTGTTTCTTGGCCCAAGCAAGTCTCTTCTTCTTATTGGTGTCCTTTAGTAGTGTTTTTTTTGTTGCAGCAATTCAACCATGAAGGCCTGATTCATACAGTCTCCTCTGAACAGTTGATGTTGAGATGTGTCTGTTACTTAAACTCTGTGAAGCATTTATTTGGGCTGAAATTCTGAGGCTGGTAACTCTAATGAACTTATCCTCTGCAGCAGCGGTAACTCTGGGTCTTCCTGTCCTGTGGCGTTCCTCGTGAGAGACAGTTTCATCATAGCGCTCAATGTTTTTTGCGACTGCACTTGAAGAAACTTTCAAAGTTTTTGATATGTTCTGGATTGACTGACCTTGATGGACTGTCATTTCTCTTTTGCTTATTTGAGCTGTTCTTGCCATAATATGGACTTGGTCTTTTACCAAATCTTCTGTATACCAACCCTACCTTGTCACAACACAACTGATTGGCTCAAACGCAATAAGAAGGGAAGAAATTCCAAAAACGTACTTTTAACAAGGCACACCTGTTAATTGAAATGCATTTCAGGTGACTACCTCATGAAGCTGGTTGAGAGAATGCCAATAGTGTGCAAAGCTGTCATCAAGGCAAAGGATGGCTACTTTGAAGAATCTCAAATATAAAATATATTTTGATTTGTTTAACACTTTTTTGTTTACTACATGATTCCATATGTGTTATTTCATAGTGTTGATGTCTTCACTGTTATTCTACAATGTAGAATATAGTAAAAAATAAAGAAAACCCTTGAATGAGTAGGTGTGTCCAAACTTTTGACTGGTACTGTATATACTGTACATTTATATAGCACTTCCACATTGGATGGTGGAGGACTCATTCATTCACTATCAGTTGATGTCCACCAGCCAAAACATATTTGACCCAGCCATTTAAACATCAATATATACATATTCAACAGCCTTTGCAAACGAAAACAGATAGATGTTGCGTTTGTTGAAATGTGCACAGAGTGGGGGGAAAAAAGTTACAGTTTACAGACAGCTGCTCACTTGTGGAAGAGATGTCCAAACGACAGCTTGCGTTCTGTAGTCATTGAGTCCCAGCAGATAGCACAGTCATCATTGTCGGCTACCAGCTCATTAGAGGTGGCCACAGCAAACCTGCAATCAACCAATCAGCAACATATTTAGACAAACAACACTTTGTCCATTTTCTTCTTAGATCACGGAAATCCGTTTTCTGCTTTCATTTTGCCTTTAAATGAGCCTCAGAGCATAGATAGACACAGTATAAAAGGTGATTGAAACACGTACTGTAGGCTACACACGTACTGCCACGCTCTTTGAAGACGGATAAAGCTCGCGGATTGAGCAACAAACCTGGCCTCCATGTTGTGGATGACGCGGAGGTAGTTCTTGTGGCGACGGACTTCGTCAAGCAGGTAGCGTAGATCACCAGGCTGGCCATGGAGAGCCAGATGGTACCGAACAGCTGAGAGGTTGGAGGGGTAAGAAGGGGAGAGAAAGAAGACATTACGGTTACAACAAGAAGGGACCTAAAGACGAAAGGACATTAGTAACATCGCTAGTAATGCAAATAGTAATAACAGATGTGACAGAACATCTGAGGACGGGGGTTTGAACTGTGGATGTGGTGCGTGAGGTCCAGCCCCAGCAGAGCCAGCTCCATCACAAAATCAGTGGAGTAGATGTATGATACCTTACTCTAGTCCCCTCCCTGGAGGGAGCAGGAACATGTGGTTCAGTGTGTGTGTGTACCCTTTTCAGATGTACCACCAGTTGGTAATAGGTTCATACAAGATATGCATTATTTTGGTAATTGCCAGCACAATCACTTACCGGATAATGACATGTCCGGTTCTAACGGACAACAGTATTCACTGAAAGGAAACATGAGAAAACAATGAAAACAGAGAGCGTCATCAGATAAGTTCATGCTGTATGCATAAAACAAAGGTAAGAGGATCCAACAGAATTTTTAAAGTCATCTCTTTATTAAAATGCATCGGGAACCACCCGGAAACCATTTTGTCATTGATAAGCACCTACATTTAAACACATTGGCTGTACATTAACATTCTATGCAGTGCATTCGGAAAGTATTCAGACCCCTTCACTTTTTCCACATTTTGTTAAGTGACAGCCTTATTCTGAAATGGATTAAGTTGTCACCCCCTCAATCTACACACAATACCCTCTAATGACAAAGCAAAAACTGTTTCTAAGACATTTTTGCAAATGTATATATATATATAAAAACTTAAATATCACATTTACAGAAGTATTCAGACCCTTTACTCAGTACTTTGTTGAAGCACCTTTGGCAGCGATTACAGCCTAGAGTTTTCTTGGGTATGACGCTACAAGCTTGGCACACCTGTATTTGGGGAGTTTCTCCCATTCTTCTCTGCAGATCCTGTCAAGCTCTGTCAGGTTGGATGGAGAGCGTTGCTGCCAAGCTATTTTCAGGTCACTCCAGAGATAGATAGGGTTCAAGTCCGGGATCTATTTGGGCCACTCAAGGACATTCAGAGACTTGTCCTGAAGCCACTCCTGTGTAGTCTTGGCTGTGTGCTTAGGGTCGTTGTCCTGTTGGAAGGTGAACCTTGACCCCAGTCTGGGGTCCTGAGCGCTCTGGAACAGGTTTTCATCAAGGATCTCTCTGTACTGATCTCTCTGTACTTTGCTCCATTCATCTTTGCTGAAAAACATTCCCACAGCATGATGCTGCCACCACCATGCTTCACCGTAGAGATGGTGCCAGGTTTCCTGCAGATGTGACACTTGGCATTCAGTCCAAAGAGTTCAATCTTGGTTTCATCACACCAGAGAATCTTGTTTCTCATGGTCTGAGAGTCCTTTAGGTGCCTCTTGGCAAACTCCAAGCTGGCTGTCATGTGCCTTTTACTGAGGAGTGGCTTCTGTCTGGCCACTCTACCATAATGGACTGATTGGTAGAGTGCTGCAGAGATGGTTGTCCTTCTGGAAGGTTTTCCCATCTCCACAGAGGAACTCTGAATCTCTGTCAGAGTGACCATCGGGTTCTTGGTCACCTCCCTGACCAAGGCCCTTCTCTCCTGATTGCTCAGTTTGGCTGGGCGGCCAGCTCTAGGAGTCTTGGTGGTTCCAAACTTGGTGGTTGCAAACTTCTTCCATTTAAGAATGATGGAGGCCACTGTGTTTTTGGGGACCTTAAATGCTGCAGACATTTTTTGGTTCTTCCCCAGATCTGTGCCTCGACACAATCCTATCTTGGAGCTCTACGGACAATTCCTTTGACCTCATGACTTGGTTTTTGCTCTAACATGCACTGTCAACTGTGGGACCTTATTTAGACAGGTGTGTGCCTTTCAAAATCAAGTCCAATCAATTGAATTTATCACAATCAAGTTGTAGAAACATCTCATGGATGATCAATGGAAACAGGATGTACCTGAGCTCAATTTCGAGTCTCATAGCAAAGGGTCTGAATACTTATGTAAATAAGGCATTTCTGTTTTTTAATTAAAAAAAAAATTGCTAACATTACTAAAAACCAGTTTTTTCGATTTGTCATTATGGGGTAATGTCTGTAGATTGATGAGGGATTAAACAAACAAAAAAAATTCAAAGTAAGGCTGTAACCTAACAAAATGTGGAAAAAGTCAAGGGGTCTGAATACACTTTATATGACGCCAGAGCTCTGGCTCTCTGCTTTACATCGCTGTATGGGTTTCATGTGTACGTGTGTACCTTGCGCAACAAAAAGATGCCCCCATCCCTTCTGCTAACTGGCCCACTTTAGCAAATGTGTTGTTGTCTGAGTGATGGGAATGCTGTAAATCGAGAGGAGTCAATGTGTTCTGAAAGATGAGATGTTGAGGATTTTAATAATACCGCTTTGATGTCATACAAGCAAACCACACACCTGTGGGTTCAAATGTGCACTTCACATGTCCATATTTGGAACAGAATGAGCGGTTGATTGTCATACTGTGAAGACAATTTGCCGCAGAACACGCACATGAATGAAACTCATGACTCCATTCTGTGCACACCAAAATTACAGTCGGTTTGTCTGAAGTGCCTTGTGAAAGTCTAGCACCGTAAGATCGTATTTTATAACTTAGCTGGTCATGTTGGCAATATAATAAGCTTTAAAATGATGCCCACCTGACCCACATTGTGATTTATAATGGAATGTTTTTGGATTGAGTAAACAACAATAGTAATTGTGTGATCGTGGGGATGAAGGGCTGTGTTGCAAATAAAAAAACTTCAAGTGTACTTGCTTCAGTTCCTCAACGGAAAAGCTAGGAGAACTCAAAAAAGCACCTTATAGTTGAAGGCTCTTTCCTTGAGTCATAAAAGCGCATATTTTGGAGAGGTGTGTGGCCAATTAGAAACACCAGTTAGACCATTCACTCCAACCCTTGTAATCGTTTTTTTATTATGTTGCACCTACCAGCAAATGTACATGAATATTTTTATATTACTAATGTATCCAGAGTATTTTCCAATTATGTTATTGACAAATGCTGCAAAAAGTACAATAAATGTCAAATGCACATACAGTGCCTTCAGAAAGTATTCACACATCTTGACTTTTCCCCCCCAAAATTGTTCCAATGTGTGATTAAAATGGATTTAATAAAAAACGTGTTGTCAACAATCTACACAAAGTATTCTGTAATGTCAAAGTGTAGGAAACAATTCTAAAAACAATTCTGAAAAATAAAAAATAGAATATATCTTGATTAGATAAGTATTCAACCCTCTGAGTCAATATGTTATAATCACCTCTGTCAGTGATTATAGCTGTGAGTCTTTCTCGGTAAGTCTCTAAAATAAGAGCGTTCCACACTTGGAATGTGCAATATTACCCTTTTAGTATTTTCAGAATTCTTCAAGCTCTGACAAATTGGTTAATGATCATTGCTAGACAACACTTTTCAGGACTTGCCATAAATTGTCAAGCAGGTTTAAGTCAAAACTGTAACTCGGACACTCAGAAACATTCACTGTCTTCTTGGTAAGCAACTCCGCTGTAGATTTGGCCTTGTGTTTTATGTTTTTGTCCTGCTGAAAGGTGACTTCATCTCCCAGTGTCTGGTGGAAAGCAGACTAAACCAGATTTTCCTCTAGGATTTTGCCTGTGCTTATCTCCATTCTGATTCTTTTTTATCCTGAAAAATGACAAGCATACCCATAACATGATGCAGCCACCACTATGCTTGAAAATATGGAGAGGGGTACTCAGTAATGTGTTGTATTGGATTTGCCTCAGATGTAACACTTTGTATTAGTTTAGTGCCTTGTTGCAAACGGGATGCATGTTTTGGAATATTTTTATTCTGTACAGGCTTCCTTCTTTCCCCTCTGTCAATTAGGTTAGTATTGTGGAGTAACTACAATGTTGTTGATCCATCCTCAGTTTTCGCCTATCAACGCCATTAAACTCTGTAACTGTTTTAAAGTCATCATTGGCCTCATGGTGAAATTCCTGACCAGTTTCCTTCTTCTCCGGCAACTGCGTTAGGAAGGACGCCTGTATCTTTGTAGTGACTGGGTTTATCGATAAACCATCCAAAGTGTAATCAATAACTTCACCATGCTTAAAGGGATATTCAATTTCTTGAATAAGATTTTTGAAAGTCTAGGTTTGAGATAAAATATGTCACCAATTACTGTTCCAAAAGGATTTTAAAGAAATTCAAGAAACATATTTTGTCGGGTATTCTACTGAATAGTGGCGCTCTAAACATGCGCAAATTCCCATAGGAACACAGACATTTTAAAAGTGCAGGGTTTGTGCAACATGCCATGCCTTCATTTTTAGTCTTACATGAATGATTTACATACTGAATGAGGAGAAAGCTGAAGTCTCTACCTATCCATTGATGTAAATAAATATATCACTTGTCTGATTCCCAGTTCATCCACCAGATGGCAGTAGTAGATCACATGATGTCTCTTGCCCACTTGAAACCAGTTGTGTCTGGTTTTGGTAGTGAGTTACTGTTTCAAAATGGCTGAAATGGTTTTCAAGCCTTACATCTTAAAATTACCTTAGCAATCAGGGCTTTCAAGTTATGGAGTTTTTTGTTGTTGTTGAAATAACACACAGACAGGTGAAGACACTTCAAACTTCTTTTCCCATTCACTTTTCCTATTGTAAACAATGATCTAACTAAACGGAGGATGGGGGGCTGGGGGGAGATTCTTATGACATTGCCAGCTGTAAGAGGGGGGGGGGGACCCCCCCATACTCACCAGGCCTTGTACAGGGCCCAAAACAATCGCTCAGAGTTTTTACCCATCTACCAATAGGTGCTCTTCCTTGTAAGGCATTGGAAAACCTCCCTGGTCGTTGTGGTTGAATCTATGTTTGAAATTCACTGCTCGACTAAGGGACCTTAGAGATAATTGTGTGGGGTACAGAGATGAAGTAGTCATTCAAAAATCATGTTAAACATTATTAGTGTACAGTGAGTCCATGCAACTTATTATGTTACTTGTTAAGCAAATGTTTATTCCTGAACTTATCTAGGCTTTTCATAACAAAGCGGTTGAATACTTATTGACTCAAGACATTTCAGCTTTTTATTTTTAATTAATAAAAAAATGTAAAATACAGTTTGACATTATGGGGTATCGTGTGTAGGCCAGTGACAAATCTCAATTTAATACATTTTAATTTCAGGCTGTAACACAACAAAATGTGGAAAAGTCTGTAAATATGCATGTACACAAATTAAGGCACTAATATCAACAGTGTAATGTTTGGATTCAGCCTTGTGTCAGGGGAACTGTTCTGTCCCCACTTTTGGTCTGAATCTCCAAAAGTGTTCTCTTTCAATTGGTACCATGGTCATGCATACGCTTTGAATATTTATTCTGTTTGAAACGTTTCAATTCTGCCCTATCCAAATAGGCCAATTTCCATATGAATGACGTTAACAAACACAGAACACATTCCTGCTAACCTGTTTGTCACTGATGCGGAACAGCCAAAAGAAAAACATCTTTGCAATTAGCATCAGGACACAGCAGGCTGTATTCACCACCACCATCACATCAGCAGCATGACATATTGAACCGAAACGTTCATAATCAAATCATCAAATGGAACACAGCAAATGTACACTATCCCAAATCCATTATTTCAATATCAAGGTGAAAGTTTTCCTCAGGTTGTGAGGTGAAAGTCTCAAATGCAATGGCGTTGTTCTTATTCAACACAATTAAAAGACAAGTCAGTGCTATTCAAAGCCTGAAGATCAACAAACCAGAGGCTAAGTTTACACACGTACCCAAACCAGGTAGGCTACAATAGGACAGTGGCTGCCACATCTCCAAGGCAAGTGAATTGACTGAATTGACAACATCACCACTTTCTACAGGAGTACTGCCATGTGTCTGAGACAGTAGAGTAGCTACTCAAGATTATCATGGCGAGCAATACAGTGCTCAAAGCCGTGTATGTCTGCAAACTGGGCCATGGGGATCTCTCCAAAAACAGCAAAGGCCTGTTGATCTGTCGCGAGGTTTGCCAAAATCAACAAACCACTACTTTGGGGAGTTTTGGACTAGATTGAAGGGATCAGAGTGCACCCCCTACTATTTTGAAAGCTTTTTGTCAATCATGATTCAAACTAGCTAACGTAAACTTTATATTAGCTCGCTTGTCGGTAGTAAACGGGTAACGTTTGATATGTATCATCCTTGGATAGCTAAGTACAGTAGGTATGGACCACAGGTATATTAACATTTTAGCTAGCAACCCAAGACTAAGGGGCTAGCTAGCTACCAGGCAGAGGATTAAAAGCACGGAGTAATATGACAACTCGTTCACGTCGATAACGTTATCGGCAAATAGCGGTGGTTCAATCTTCTCAGTGTAACAGTTGGGTTATGGGGCAATTTGGAGTACAACACATTTGTCATCCCTGGATTGAGGTACTTTTCCCGAGCCATATCTCACGCTGGCTCATCGATGTCTTAATATACACAGGACTGCCGTCTAGTATCGACCATCGTCCCTTGCAAGTTTCTGTAACAATTTCTTTGAGTTTCCATCTTCCGGTACTGGAATGTTGACATACTTCCGGTTTTGGACCCTCTGGATCAGAGAGCACTCTAGTTAACATGTTGTCATAGGGGCCTCATTCAGGGTCATGCATGATACCTAAATGTTCTCCCATTCCTGTGTGTGGCAACATCGTGCATGTGTTGATCCAGTGGGAAAAATTGCTGAGAGAGTATGTACAGTTGAAGTCAGAAGATTGCATACACTTAGGTTGGAGTCATTACAACTTGTTTTTCAACCACTCCACAAATTTCATGTTAACAAACTATAGTTTTGGCAGGTCAGTTAGAACTTCTACTTTGTGCATGACACAAGTCATTTTTCCAACAATTGTTTACAGATTATTTCACTTATAATTCACTGTATCACAATTCTAGTGGGTCAGAAGTTTACGTACACTAAGTTGACTGTGCCTTTAAACAGCTTGGAAAATTCCAGAAAATTATGTCATGGCTTTAGAAGCTTCTGATAGGCTAATTGACATAATTTGAGTCAATTGGAGGTGTACCTGTGGATGTATTTCAAGGCCTACCTTCCAACTCAGTGCCACTTTCCTTGACATCATGGAAAAATCCAAATAAATCAGCCAATAACTCCACAGGTCTGGTTCATCCTTGGAAGCAATTTCCAAATGCCTGAAGGTACCACGTTCATCTGTACAAATAATAGTATGAAAGTATAAACACCATGGGACCACACAGCCGTCATACCACTCAGGAAGGAGACGTGTTCTGTCTCCTAGAGATGAATGTACTTGGGTGCGAAAAGTGCAAATCAATCCCACAACAACAGCAAAGGACCTTGTGAAGATGCTGGAGGAAACAGGTACAAATTATCTACACTGCTCAAAAAAATAAAGGGAACACTAAAATAACACATCCTAGATCTGAATGAATGAAATAATCTTATTAAATACTTTTTTCTTTACATAGTTGAATGTGCTGACAACAAAATCACACAAAAATAATCAATGGAAATCCAATTGAGGTCTGGATTTGGAGTCACACTCAAATTTAAAGTGGAAAACCACACTACAGGCTGATCCAACTTTGATGTAATGTCCTTAAAACAAGTCAAAATGAGGCTCAGTAGTGTGTGTGGCCTCCACGTGCCTGTATGACCTCCCTACAACGCCTGGGCATGCTCCTGATGAGGTGGCGAATGGTCTCCTGAGGGATCTCCTCCCAGACCTGGGCTAAAGCATCCGCCAACTCCTGGACAGTCTGTGGTGCAACGTGGCGTTGGTGGATGGAGCGAGACATGATGTCCCAGATGTGCTCAATTGGATTCAGGTCTGGGGAACGGGCGGGCCAGTCCATAGCATCAATGCCTTCCTCTTGCAGGAACTGCTGACACACTCCAGCCACATGAGGTCTAGCATTGTCTTGCATTAGGAGGAACCCAGGGCCAACCGCACCAGCATATGGTCTCACAAGGGGTCTGAGGATCTCATCTCGGTACCTAATGGCAGTCAGGCTACCTCTGGCGAGCACATGGAGGGCTGTGCGGCCCCCCAAAGAAATGCCACTCCACACCATGACTGACCCACCGCCAAACTGGTCATGCTGGAGGATGTTGCAGGCAGCAGAACGTTCTCCACGGCGTCTCCAGACTCTGTCACGTCTGTCACATGTGCTCAGTGTGAACCTGTGTGAACCTGCCACATGTGCTCAGTGTGAATCTTGGTGTTCTCTGGCAAATGCCAAACGTCCTGCACGGTGTTGGGCTGTAAGCACAACCCCCACCTGTGGACGTCGGGCCCTCATACCACCCTCATGTAGTCTGTTTCTGACCGTTTGAGCAGACACATGCACATTTGTGGCCTGCTGGAGGTCATTTTGCAGGGCTCTGGCAGTGCTCCTACTGCTCCTCCTTGCACAAAGGCGGAGGTAGCGGTCCTGCTGCTGGGTTGTTGCCCTCCTACGGCCTCCTCCACGTCTTCTGATGAACTGGCCTGTCTCCTGGTAGCGCCTCCATGCTCTGGACACTACGCTGACAGACACAGCAAACCTTCTTGCCACAGCTTTCATTGATGTGCCATCCTGGATGAGCTGCACTACCTGAGCCACTTGTGTGGGTTGGAGACTCCGTCTCATGCTACCACTAGTGAAAGCACCGCCAGCATTCAAAAGTGACCAAAACATCAGCCAGGAAGCATAGGAACTGAGAAGTGGTCTGTGGTCACCACCTGCAGAACCACTCCTTTATTGGGGGTGTCTTGCTAATTGCCTATAATTTCCACCTGTTGTCTATTCCATTTGCACAACAGCATGTGAAATGTATTGTCAATCAGTGTTGCTTCCTAAGTGGACAGTTTGATTTCACAGAAGTGTGATTGACTTGGAGTTACATTGTGTTGTTTAAGTGTTCCCTTTATTTTTTTGAGCAGTGTATATCCACAGTAAAACGAGTCCTATATCGACATAACCTGAAAGGCCGCTCAGCAAGGAAGAAGCCACTGCTCCAAAACCGCCATAAAAAAGCCAGACTATGGTTTGCAACTGCACATGGGACAAAGATCGTACTTTTTGGAGAAATGTCCTCTGGTCTGATGACACAAAAATAAAACTGTTTGGCCATGATGACCATCGTTATGTTTGGAGGAAAAAGGGGGAGGCAACATCTCAAGACATCAGTCAGGAAGTTAAAGCTTGGTTGCAAATGGGTCTTCCAAATCGACAATGACCCCAAGCATACTTCCAAAGTTGTGGCAAAATGGCTTAAGGACAACAAAGTCAAGGTATTGGAGTGGCCATCACAAAGCCCTGACCTCAATCCCATAGAAAAGGTGTGGGCAGAACTGAAAAAGCGTGTGCGAGCAAGGAGGCATACAAACCTGACTCAGTTACATCAGCTCTGTCAGGAGGAATGGGTCAAATTTCCCTCAACTTATTGTGGCAAGCGTGTGGAAGGCTACCTGAAAAGTTTGACCCAAGTTTAACAATTTAAAGGCAATGCTACCAAATACTAATTGAGTGTATGTAAACTTCTGACCCTCTGGGAATGTGATGAAATAAATAAAAGCTGAAATAAATCACTCTACTATTATTCTGACATTTCACATTCTTAAACTAAAGTGGTGATCCTAATTGACCTAAGACAGGGCATTTTTACTAGCATTAAATGTCAGGAATTGTGAAAAACTGAGTTTAAATGTATTTGGCTGTGTATGTAAACTTCCGACTTCAAATGTATAACCACACCTACCCCCACCTTTTGTATATGTTTTTGAAACCACTCACAGATACACAGAGAACAGGCTTATTAATTGCTTTTCTTTTAATTGAACAAAAACCTGATGAAATGCACTGAACAAAAATATAAACGCAACATGTAAAGTGTTGGTCCCATGTTTCATGAGCTGAAATAAAAGATCCCAGAAATGTTCGACACACAAAAATCTTATTTCTGTTAGTGAGCATCTCACCTTTGCCAAGACAAGCCTCCAATGTCCTTTTAGACAATTTGGCATTATGTCCAACCCGCCTCACAACCGTAGACCACGTATGTGTATGGGCTCATGTGGGTAAGCGGTTTGCTGATGTCAACATTATGAACAAAGTGCTCCATGGTGGTGGTGGGGTTATGGTACGGGCAGGTATAAGCTACGGACAACAAACACAATTGCATGTTATCGATGGCAATTTGAATGCACCAAAATACCGGTACCAAATCCTGAGGCCCATTTTTTTAAGGTGTCTATGACCAACAAATGCATATCTGTATTCTCAGTCATTGAAATCCATAGATTAGGGCCTAATGAATTTATTTCAATTGACTGATTTCCTCATATGAACTGTAACTCAGTAAAATCAATGAAATTGTTGCATGTTGCGTTTTATATTTTTGTTCATTATAACTTTGACTTTGATATAGCTACTTCACACCTAAGCATACTGCCAAAGTATCATATAATTCTTGATAATATACTGTACATTCTTTGGAAACTAAAATCTTAAAATAGAAAATAGGCATACAATACCAGGCATTAGAAGGTTATGAAAATGTATCATTATTCTAAAGAATCATACAACTGCAAGAGCTACAGTATCAAAAATAAATTTCAATCGAATGTATTTCACCAATAAATATTAAATTAACACAGCATTTGGTATTTGGCCTTTTTCAGCCTCTTCATTGACATCAATGTTCTTTCCACACCAAATACCTCATTTTCATGCATTTACAGACAATTAGTTACATTTCAGCTGTGCCTTAAGGGCAACAAATAAAAAATCTTTGTATGAGAAGTATTTCCATCTTTATTCCTAAGCTATATTTTAGTTTGACTTGAAAATCCTGAACTGTTAGATAAGCAAACAAACAGGCATACCCACCGGGCACACTGGTCGAGCCAGTTGTTTCAATGGAATTACATTGAACCAACATGGAATAGATGTTGAATTGACATCTGTGCCCAGTGGGTACATTCTCTACAGTCTAACCACCTCCACAGGTGTATGCACTACCAGCAACTGGGTTAATTGCACCAGTTAAACCACCACAGCTTCGCCGTCAATATTGTGGTCAGTGTGTAATAGAACCGCCAAATGCATAGATAGCACAATTCAACTCCTGTTCTGAGTGATGATGATGATTCATGGAAAACGAATGAAGGCCACAGAATGGAAGAACATTATCACTGGAGTATCACAGTATCCCATCCATAAGTATCCTGTTCTGGTTGATTGGACTCTGCTGCCCCACCACCGCCACTGAGCTGAGATATGTCTCTATCGATGATCTCATTCACTGCAAAAGACAGACACACGGGGGGGGGGGGGGGGTTTAGTTTCGAGGCTCTTGTCGTTTTTTACTTTCTAGTTGTTGAATCAACGTTGTTTCAACCAGTGTGTGTGCACAGTTTGTTGTAATGCTAAATGTATAATTGACTTATTTTGACGTGAACCGACGTGGAACGGACGTTGAATACCATGCATTGTTGATACACATTGCTTTCTTTCAGTTTTAACAGTCTCCCTCTGCAGATGTCGCGCATTATGAAAAACGGTCTAAAGGTTAGAGATGGCTGAATGGTGAGAACACATTTTGAAGCTTTATCAAAGGGTGCCATCCATGTCGAAGGCTGAGGTTCCAGTCTGTATTTGTGATGTCTATTTATACTCCCTACAGTGCAACAAAAACACATGGATCAAATGGTCACATGTACACCGTACTCATAGCTTTTCCATGAAAAGGTGGTGTGTTTGCAACCCGAGCCGCGTATGAGGGTAGATGATAGACAACACATGTAAACAAACAGGCTAGCACCGAGGGAACGGAAATAACCTGTCCCTGTTTTTTTTCAACCAATAGACTAACAGGAACTCCGACAGCTTGACTGCACCTGCTCCCTTCCTCCAAGAACACTTAAGACATTGTAAGGGCCTAAAGTTAGTAATTAAAAAAAACAAAATCATTGAAACTAAAAGATCCCACAACTGTACATCAATGAAATCACTTTAATTTGAAATTAAAATTGATTAAATCCTTTCAATTAAATAATTATCTAATCTCACCTAACGAGGCATAAACTCGCAGTTTCATAATTTAAGTATCAGAGTTGCAGAAACCCTGTAGGGTGAAAGTCAAGTTCAAAGAGGACAGGGGTCCTATTTCCAAGCCGTATGTAGTGAGGGGGTTGTGGGGGTCTTATGAAAGCCTGTCTGTCATTACTGCCCTGTGACAGCTGTGCCACAGACGGTAACTGAAGCAGATTAGTGTGAAAGGTATCTTTAGCCTCCTCTATGTGACTATAGTTTGTAGACTATACTAACATACACACAGTTAAAAGTGTCATCTCCTTAGCTAGCAATCCGGGCCTCTGCCTATAATTAACCTACATCATAATGCACGCAAACACACATACACATACAGTATGTGCACAAGCGCACACACACACGTATGCATGCACGCACACACAAATGCACACACATGGGCTGGCAGCCATGCAGCCCTGTAGAGGAGCAAACAAAGACCTAGTGGGCATATGGTGACAAGAATACTGGGCCACAGTGACTGTGTTGTCGGGACAAACACAGTCCGGCCAGCGCGAGGTGATTAATTAAAAAATCAGGTCGGCATGGTGAGATCCTGAGAGCTTTATGGTTCATCGCCTGGCCCCTAAAGGCCTGTAATTACAGCCAGCCCTACTTTAAGCTGGGTAAATCCATATGAATTCAATCACTTTTTGACAGCACCTCTTTTGATTTGAATGAAACCTTCCATACATATTTGCCCATTGTAGAAGTGCTCAGAAAGTGACTTTTTGGAGATAAATGTTCTCAAAGTTGACCTATTTTGTATACCCCACCATACCACGAGGCATCCATGTCTACATCACTGGAAAAGATAAATGGTTCAGATTGATATCATTTAAAAGCTTACAAACAGAGTTGTCAAACTATTGAAGACATTTTTTTGCGGTAATTTTTTTTACCTTAAACGTCAATTATCTAAAAACGCGTACTCAGATGTATTAATAATTCACACATGTTGTAGTTTAGACCCTATTTTACATAATCTGAGGTTGTTCTGTTATGCCCGCCATCGGTGGAGACACAACATACTCTTGAATACAGGGTGGGTGTCATATTTTGGCTGATCAATGTACTAAAATGGTACCACAAAGCTGGTTGGAGGTCCACACATTAGAGAATGTTGATTTGAATGGGAATATCTGTTGTTTTAAATTATACTGTCAATCCTTCATAAGAAACCTACTAAAATCCTAGAAATATAAATAATAGAAAACACATGACCATTTAAGTTGACATTCGACAATGGGTGGACCGGCGGCCATCTTTGTGGTAGTAATTAGAAGTTAAAATGTTAATTCAATTACAATTTCAATGGTGTACCAGCTAAATTGCTGTGGTCTGAATGGATAGGTCCATTCTAAGAATTAGATTTCTATGATTGAAATGACATCAAACCTGTATTCAAGAGCAAGTGTCTCAACCGATGGCTGGCACAACAAAAACCTTAGGTGATGTAAAGTAGAGTCTAAGCTACAATATGAAAAAAATGTGGGTTTTACTCGTTTTTAGATAATTGACAGTTGCCCTTTACATTCATACCCGTACACGGGTTGAAAATGGCAGATTGGGGCACTGATAAGCACCTAAATTAGACAGGGGCTGTACAGTAACATGCTATAAATGATGTCAGAGCTGTATGAACTTGAGCACAGCACATGACTAGAAGTTACCGCCATCTCTCCCGCTAATTGGACAACTTTAGCAAACTGTTGACAGAGTGAGGGAAATGCTGTAAACTAAGAGGACTCGATGTATTTTGAAAGATGTGACGTTGAGGATTATAATAAATACTGATTTGATGTCATACAAGCAAGCCAAACACCTGTGAGTCCCAATATGCACTTCACATTTCCATATCATAAAACTCATGTCCTATACAGTGACAACGTTTATGATCACTATGTTTGATGTAGTTACAAGGTGACATGGCTTCATACCATGGGGTTGTTCTGAACAGAATGGGCTTATGTTTGTCTATTGTGAAGAACATTTGCAGCGGAACACGCATCTGAATGCACGCATGACTCCTTTCTATGTGCACCAAAATTACCATCTGTTTCTCTGAATTGCCCTGTGAAAGCCTAACACTGTAAGATCATTATTTTATAACTTAGTTAGTCATGTTGGGAATAGAACAAGTGTTGAAGTGAAGCTCACCTGACCCAAATTGCGATTTATAATGGCCGTTTTTTGGATTGCGTAAACAACAACAGTAATTGTGTGATTGCTGGGTTGTGTTCCAAACAAAACAAATACAAGTGTGCTCTAGTTCCTCAACCGCACAGCTAGAAAAAAAAGCAATCTTTGAGTCATAAAAGTGCATTGAAATGACTTAGGAACTGTGCACACTTTGGAGAGGGGTGTGGCCACTTGGAGACAGGTAAAATCAACAGTGTAATGTTTTGGATTCACTTGGATTCGATTTTGGTGAACACACGATGTCTGGCCGACCTCGCGGTTGTCCATGACAAACCAAAGTATGGCTCATCCGTGGTCGACATATGCCGCTCGTTTTGGTCAATACTGGGCAAGATTGAAATACACCGTCAATCTAGATCCACCAAGTTGTGACTATGTTGGAGAGACACTCTTATTCCAATCCAATTAGATTTGTGCAGTTGATGCTTACTGATTCGTTGCACTTCCGAACAGGAGAGATTTACAGCTCGTCTTTAAGGAAGAACCCCCATGACGCCGCTTCCTGGAGTCCATTTAGCCCAAGAGACAGCCACAAATTAGAAGGACAGGACAGTGGAGTCCTCCATTGTGCTGGACGTCAAGATGGTCTTTGTAAAGTTCTGGACGGGAAGAGTTCCAGATCATGACGTCGAACTGTTTCTAAATGGGTATTGCACTATTTTACAACCTGCAGTGAAACCGGTGGATAAGTTCGGGATATGGTGTGGAGTACGCAAGTACAAAGTGCACAAAACCACAAGTGGGCAGTCGACAACAATCCCTAACTCAATATCCCTTGACCCGTACAACGGGAAGATCTCCTACCCCGGACAAAACCCTCGGTGTTACATCTGCCAGGGGCTGGACAACCATGTCAAGGATTGCCCAGAGGTGAAGTGTTGGAGATGTGGAGATCTTGGATACAAATCCAGGGACTGTGAGTCTCCAAGCAAGTGCACCTTGTGTGGAAAAGAGGGCCACAACTTCCCCAGAACATTATTCCTCCTCCACCAAACTTTACAGTTGGCACTATGCATTTGGGCAGGTAGCATTCTCCTGGCATCCGCCAAACCCAGATTCATCCGTCGGACTGCCAATGGTGAAGAGTGATTCGGCACTCCAGAGAACGTGTTTCCACTGATCCACAGTCCAATGGGGGAGAGCTTTATACCACTTCAGCCGACGCTTGGCATTGCGCATGGTGATCTTAGGCTTGTATGCGGCTGCTTGACAATGGAAACCCATTTCATTAAGCTCCTAACGAACAGTTATTGTGCTGACCTTGCTTCCAGAGGCAGTTTGGAACTCGGTAGAGAGGGTGGCACTACGCACTTCAGCGGTCCTGTTCTGTTAGCTTATGTGGCCTACCACTTCACGGCTGAGCCGTTGTTGCTCCTAGACATTTCCACTTCACAATAACAGGACTTACAGTTGACCGGGGCAGCTCTAGCAGGGCAGAAATTTGATGAGCTGTCTTGTCAGAAAGGTGGCAACCTATGACGGGGCCATGTTGAATGTCCCTGAGCTCTTCAAAAAAATGGTCAAATGATGCAGATGCTAAACTACAGGACTGTTTTGCTAGCACAGACTGGAATATGTTCCAGGATTCTTCCGATGGCATTGAGGAGTACACCGTATCAGTCACTGGCTTTCTCAATAAGTGCATCGAGGACGTTGTCCCCACAGTGACTGTACGTACATACACCAACCAGAAGCCATGGATTACAGGCAACATTCGCACCAAGCTAAAGGGCAGAGCTGCCGCTTTTAAGGAGCGGAACTCTAACCCAGAAGCTTATAAGAAATCCCGCTATGCCCTCTGACGAACCACCAAACAGCCAAAGCGTCAATACAGGACTCAGATCGAATCGTACTACACCGGCTCCGATGCTCGTCGGATGTGGCAGGGCTTGCAAACTATTACAGACTACAAAGGGAAGCACAACCGAGAGCTGCCCAGTTACATGAGCCTACAAGACTAGCTAAATAACTTCTATGCACGCTTTGAGGTAAGTAACACTGAAACAAGCATGAGAGCATCAGTTGGTCCGGATAACTGTGTACGCAGCCACTGTCTATGCAGCCGCTGTGAGTAAGACCTTTAAACAGATCAACATTCACAAGGCCGCTGGGCCAGACGGATTACCAGGACGTGTCCTCCGAGCATGCGCTGACCAACTGGCAACCGGTACTCGAGCACCAAGTCTAGGTCCAAGAGGCTTCTAAACTGCTTCTACCCTCAAGCCATAAGACTCCTGAACAGCTACTCAAATGGCTACCCAGACTATTTACACCCCCACAACAAGCTGCTGCTACTCTGTGTTAACTATGCATAGCCACTTTATTAACCCTACCTGCATGTACATAATTACATCAATTACCTCGACACCGGTGCCACAGCATTGACACATTGACTCTGTACCGGTACCCCCTGTATATAGCCCCGCTTTTTGTTATTTACTGCTGCTCTTTAATTATTTGTTTTTCTTATCTCTTAATATTTTTTGGGTATTTTCTTAAAACTGCATTGTTGGTTAAGGGCTTGTAAGTAAGCATTTCACTGTAAGGGCTACACCTGTTGTATTCGGCGCATGTGACAAATACAATTTGATTTGATTTAGTACGGGCCATTCTACTGCCAGTGTTTGTCTATGGAAATTGCATGGCTGTGTGCTTTGTTTTATACACCTGTCAGCAACGGGTGTGGCTGAAATAGCGAATCCACATACTTCTGGCCATGTAGTGTATCATATGAGCCTCTTACCATCATCTAGTGTGATCTCCTGGAGCCCCATGGAGCCGTGAGGCAGCTTCTCCTCTGGTTCCTGCTTGATGTTCACCCTCACTCTGTCGTTTGAGAAGAGGGAATGGGGTGCCGGGGGACACTCCTGGGGGTCGATACCAGAGGCCAGCCCTTGAGCGCTGCTGGGGGACAGGTGCCTCAGGGGACCCCCAGAGGAGGCTGATGCTAACGGGGAGGTGGAGCAGGTTGCTGCTACTCCAGGGGTGGGGGAATACGAAGCAGGCAAGTTTTTGTCAGAATGGTAGCTCAGATTATACTCTGCCTGTAGAGCCGCTAGGTCAGAGTCTGAGTGGGAACAGTGGTATTTTAGAGACTGCAGCTGGGTTGCATTCTGGGTGTGGGTTCTGGCAGACTGGAGAGTGGCGACAGAGAGATCAGGTCCAATGAGGCTCTGGTACATCACACTTTCCCTATGAGGGCTGGAGACAGCTGGCCTGGGCTGGGCAGACTGAGGTCGAATGACCTGGAGTGCGGCAGGACCAGGTCTCATTGGAGAGCTGGCCTGGCCACTATAAGGCACATTATGTTGTGTGGCCTGGTAGACAGGCTTTGTCCGAGGGGGTGGCATTGAATCAGGTGTATGCATAGGGCTTATACGCTGGTATCCCATACTGGGACTGTAGCTGTGGAGGTGAGGGGAGTGCTGAAGAGGCGAGGAGCCTGAGGGAGTGTATACTGGCTGGGAGGGCGGACCACAAGGCACAGGGTGACCACCAGAGGAACCATACAAGGGCCTGTCCTGAGAGAAGGCTCCGTCAGAAGAATTCTGCTTGCTGCTGGTTGGATATAGGCCAGGGAGATTGTTGCAAGTAGACAGATAGGTTGAGTCGGTGAGCTCCTGCTTCACCCGAGGAGCCACAACTGCATGGTCACTGGCAGTGGGATAATGGTGTGGAGAAGCACCAGCCAAGTATGTGAAGTTTTGCCTTTGGCTTCTTCTCCTCTTCCCATTGCACACGTAGAACTGCACCTGGACTGCAGCGCTCACAGTGGTGTTGTGGTAGGTAGGAATCTCAACCACGATTCTGGACTGCAAAGAGAATGTTTCCAAATTATTTATCATCTATTCAAGGGATCCAGGGTTTGGGAGGTCGATTTCATGTAGGCTAACTTTAATAATGTAATTTAGGTTTCTACTTACTCTTTTACTCTTGTCTCTAATAACTTTTCCGTCAACTTCCCACTGTGTGCGTCCATCTGGAGAGATAAAACATCACAATTAACACACTGTTGTGTTGTGTTAATGGAAAAATATTTTCCTTTTCTGGCATCGTTTTTATACCCTTTTCACACTACTGAGCCAAGTCACGTAAAGCTGCACTGTGCTGGCCTGGTTATGCACCACCATAGTTGTTGGACCAACTCGGTGGACTCGTGGTTACAGTATCCGCCCTGAGATCATAGGAGCCTCGCACAAGGCAAGGCTACTTTACTATAGTTGCTGGAACGGTGCTGGAAAGAACATATCCAATTGAGTACGGTTCGGGAAAAGGATAAACCAGGCTTCTCCCCTAGCCTTTCTATGAACTCTATAATGTCAAGGCAGCATCAGCGTCTCTTACCAGGGCCTTTCTCCAGGAAGATGACCTTTGACTCGGGGGATATGTTGGAGCCAGTAATTACCATCTCCTCCCCCCCACTGACCAAGCAGCTGATGGGACTGCAGCTCTGCATCTGGGGAAGGTCTGTGGCCGAGCGCTGGGCTGCAAGCCAATTACATTTAACTATTACATATACTGAACAGTGAAAGACATAGACATATCTGATATTGTCAGAAAACTGAAATTCTTGTTAATCTAACTGCACTGTCCAATTTGCAGTAGCTATTACAGTGAAATAATACCATGCTATTGTTTGAGGAGAGTGCACAGTTATGAACTTGAAAATGTATTAATAAACTAATTAGGCACATTTGGGCAGTCTTGATACAAAATTCTGAACAGAAATGCAATGGTTCATTGGATCAGTCTAAATCTTTGCACATACACTGCTTCCTTCTAGTGGCCAAAATCGAAATTGTGCCTGGGCTGGAATAATACATTATGGCCTTTCTCTTGTATTTCAAAAAACACATGTTTTTTGCATTGTATTATCTTTTACCAGATCTAATGTGTTATGTCCTCCTACATTAATTTCACATTTCCACAAACCTTAAATTGTTTCCTTTCAAATGGCATCAATAATAGGCATATCCTTGCTTCAGGTCCTGAGTTACAGGCAGTTAGATTTGGGTATGTCATTTTAGGTGAAAATTGAAAAAAATGGTCTGATCCTTAAGAGGAGCTCTGGCCACAAGTTATAGCCTTTAACTAATTATTATACCCAATAACTTAATATAGATTATATAAATAAAGGTTATTTCTGGTCAAGTCCCATAATCGGGAAAAACTCAGGATCTTTGAACGCATGTACAGTACCAGTCAAAAGTTTGGGCACACCTACTCATTCATTTACATTTACATTTACATTTTAGTCATTTAGCAGACGCTCTTATCCAGAGCGACTTACAGTAGTGAATGCATACATTTCATACATTTTTTTTTCCTGTGCTGGCCCCCCGTGGGAATCAAACCCACAACCCTGGCATTGCAAACACCATGCTCTACCAACTGAGCTACAGGGAAGGCATTCAAGAGTTTTTCTTTATTTTTACTATTTTCTACATTGTAGAATAATAGAATAGAATAATAGAATAGTGAAGATAGTGAAGACATCAAAACTATGAAATAACACATATGGAATCATGTAGTAACACTTTTTTGGTTACTACATGATTCCACATGTGTTATTTCATAGTTTTTATTCTACAATGTAGAAAATAGTCTAAATAAAGAAAAACCCTTGAATGAGTAGGTGTGTCCAAACTTTGGACTGGTACTATTATTACAATATGTAGGCCGGCCTACTGAATAAAAGGTACTCACAGCACTCCACAGGAATAGAGGCAGCTTGCAGACACAGGACCTTGCCGCTGGGCTGAGGGATATACACACGGAATGCCACTCGCACACGCGTGTTCTTCCTCCCGATGTCTGTCTCCCCCTTCCTGAGCTCAATGTCAGAGTTCCTCAGCTTCAGGATGCCTGCACAGTCAATACTGTAGAGGGAGAAATACAAGCATGAGACAACATTATATAAAGGCCAATATAAACATTTCCATTTTAATATTTACAGTAAGCTAATAATAATCATACTTTTGGGGGGGCTCATATTTTTCCTATTACACACAAGTGTGTAATGGAAATGTGTTTTTTTGCCTATCCCAACTCCCCCTGAGACACCAGCAGGATGTGGGGTCATGGCCAGGGTGCCATTGTACAGCCCCCCTGGAGCAATTAAGGTTAATTGCCTTGCTCAAGGGCACAGCAACAGATTTGTTTTCACCTTCTCGGCTCCGGTATTCAAACCAGCAACCTTTCGGTTACTGCCCAACGCTCTAACCTCGAGGCTGCCTGCTGCCCTTAATAAAGAATGAGCATAATGCTTTAAGTAGTTCACATTCTTCACATGTCATTTTATGATGTAATGTAGTTTGTTGAATAGTGACAAATAAGTATCAGATAGTGTGAGAAAATAATGTCTGGATTCTTCTATTATGGAAAGCAGCCACATTTCCGTGACAAAATAGTTATGGTCTGTCTATTTCTATTTGTTCTAGGTGTAGAAATCTGCTTATTCATAGACGAAAATCCATTCCCATTTTTAACATGCTATCATCTGTTCTAAATCGTTCAAAAATGATGAGAACTCACAGTGGTAGCCATTTTACATTTTAGATCATAATACCAATAAATCACAAGCACAAATGTTCTATTTTTAGCCTTGTGATGCTTAGAAAACATAAATATGACATGGTTATGACCAGTACCTGGTGGACATATTGTTTTCAGGGAGGAGAGAGATTTCCAGAACCTTTGTACTGCTTATTACGCTTTCCTGGCAAGCAGTAGCCACCGCCTTTCCCGTTACTCTGTGCACCTGGTAGAAGACATGTGGTCTCAAGTACCGATCGTCTGCCGTTCCAATGAAAATCTGCAGGTTGACTGGCTTCTCGTTGTATCCAATGAGCTGTAAATGACACCAATCCGTAGAAATCATATATATGCATTCTACCGCATTTGATTTACAAATATATGAATACACCATGTTTCACTTCTTCTTATGAGCACTCTTGTTCTCTGCACTGTACATTTGAATAACTGTGTTTGGGTCTGTTTAGAAACAGTATGCCAAACCAATGCCAAAGCTCTGTACAGACAGCAATACGCCCAGACAATGTCTAAAATGTGACCTGCACTATGCAATTTACATCCTGGATTGCTTGCAATGAAATTACCCAATTGAAACCATTTGAGGTCACCAAAAAGAAGTCGTGCCCCTGAAGAGCCAGCATGAGGTTGAGGAATGTCCAACACGCCTACGTGATGTAATGTACAGGGAAACACTGCTTGTGGCATTACAGTGGACTACAGTGTGAAGCTGTGTGGCTTTAACACTAGAGTAATGAAGCCACCCCAAAATAAACTAGCTGGTATATATTACATGAGAGCCAGGCCTTAATAAAGCTTTGCTTATCTCAGCCTGCATCTGTTCCAGCCTGGCTGCACCTTGATCCATAGATGGTAGTTCAGTCCCACTGCAGTCCTACTGGCAAATAGTGCTCTGCTAGACGGTACCCAGTGGCAAATAGAGCTCTGCTCAATGTTAGGTGATACTCTGAGCCCTGATCCAGGGATTGTATTCCAGCCCCACTGGCAAGTAGTGCTCTGCTAAACGTTAGGTGATACGCTCTGGTGATATACAGTGTGATGCCCAGTGTGATACCCCAAGCACAGACTACTTAAAATGGTAAGAGATCAAAGGGTGTAGTTGTTGGTGTATGCGCAGCACTTTGGAGTAACTAGAGTACGAGCTGTGATCCATCCATGGGTTTAAATGCATACACCTTGTATCCCTCCTCTCTCATGTAGCGAGTCACAGCACAGCCTAGTTGTTTACTAGAGTTATGGCTTCCAAGGCAATGCTTGATGTGGACTTGAATATACAGAACACAAAGCTCACATGTACACACACACATGCTTGCACGCTCCTGTGTTAAATGAAGAGCTGATGGGCTACAATAACAGGCTGTCTGTCTGAGGGTTACCATGTATCTGTCGTTTACAGAGAAGGAGAGCAAGAGAGCGAGAAACTACAGTATGAGATTTGGGCCGCCAGTGCTCTTATGGTTGGTTGGGTTTGAATAAGCTACGTCACCCCCCATATTTACTGAGCCTAATATATGAACAAGTGTCACAAACCCCTGATAACATTGTTAAATAAATGTCTGATTCAAGTAATAACAAGGAGGGAGTAATTGCACAAAACGCCTACTCAAGACAGTTCATTGTAACAAGAACACTTTGATATCTCAGGATGTCACACGTTGACTGACACCTCGAGGTTGCAATTGCAAACAGCAGTTTATCAAAACACAACTTGTTATGTGAACCAGGCATAAAATTTAGCGCAATCATATTGATCTTCTTGGTCAGAGCCGACAGTGACCCTCTATACATACAGTTAAAGTTGGAAGTTTACATACACATAGGTTGGAGTCATTAAAACTCGTTTTTCAACCACTCCACAAATTTCTTGTTAACAAACTATAGTTATGGCAAGTCGGTTAGGACATCTACTTTGTGCATGACTCAAGTAATTTTTCCAACAATTGTTTACAGACAGATTATTTCACTTATAATTCACTGTATCACAATTCCAGTGAGTCAGAAGTTTACATACACTAAGTTGACTGTGCCTTTAAACAGCTTGGAAAATTCCAGAAAATTATGTCATGGCTTTAGAAGCTTCTGATAGGCTAATTGTGTCAAGTGTGTGTGTACTGGTGGCGAAGTCAGGTGCATGAGAGCAGAGAGTTGTGAACAGGCGCACACTTTATTCAGGCTGGAGTGAACAAACAGACGGA
Organism: Salmo trutta; assembly: GCF_901001165.1. Classification (NCBI taxonomy): domain Eukaryota; kingdom Metazoa; phylum Chordata; class Actinopteri; order Salmoniformes; family Salmonidae; genus Salmo; species Salmo trutta. Next base: position 46,279,400 of record NC_042973.1, read on the forward strand.
CGCAAACTGCGTCAAAATCTCCAGCAAAAAGGCAAAAGTGGAAAGCGCGAAAAACACTCACCGAGGCTAATGTACCAAATAAACATACAACGTGCACAAACACGGAACATGGAAACATAGCCTGGCGCGTCACAATAACCACATAACAACAATTTCACACAAAAACATGGAGGGGAACGGAGGAATAAATACATGCAGTGTGATATGGGAATGAAAACCAGGTGTGCAGGGAACAAGACAAAACCAATGGAACAATGAAAAATGGAGCGGCGATGGCTAGAAAGCCGGTGACGTCGACCGCCGCCCGAACAAGGAGAGGAGCCGACTTCTGCGGATGTCATGACAAATTGACATAATTTGAGTCAATTGGAGGTGTACCTGTGGATGTATTTCAATGTCTACCTTCAAACGTAGTGCCTCTTCGCTTGACATCATGGAAAAATCTAAAGAAATCAGCCAAGACCTCAGGAAAAAAATTGTAGACCTCGATAAGTCTGGTTCATCCTTGGGAGCAATTTCCAAACGCCTGAAGGTACCACTTTCATCTGTACAAGCAATAGCACGCAAGTATAAACACCATGGGACCACGCAGCCGTCCTACCACTCAGGAAGGAGACGCGTTCTGTCTCCTAGAGATGAACGTACTTTGGTGCGAAAAGTGCAAATCAAGCCCAGAACAACAGCAAAGGACCTTGTGAAGATGCTGGAGGAAACAGGTACAAAAGTATCTATATCCACAGTAAAACGAGTCCTATATCGACATAACCTGAAAGGCCGCTCAGCAAGGAAGAAGTCACTGCTCCAAAACTGCCATAAAAAAGCCAGACTACGGTTTGCAACTGCACTGCACATGGGGACAAAGATCATACTTTTTGGAGAAATGTCCTCTGGTCTGATGAAACAAAAATAGAATTGTTTGGCCATAATGACCATCGTTATGTTTGGAGGGAAAAGGGGGAGGCTTGCAAGCCAAAGAACACCATCCCAACCATGAAGCGCGGGTGTGGCAACATCATGTTGTGGGGGTGCTTTGCTACAGGAGGGACTAGTGCACTTCACAAAGTAGATGGCATCATGAGGGAGGAAAATTATGTGGATATATTGAAGCAACACCTCAAGACATCAGTCAGGAAGTTGAAGCTTGGTCGCAAATGGGTCTTCCAAATGGACAATGACCCCAAGCATACTTCCAAAGTTGTGGCAAAATGGCTTAAGGACAACAAAGTCAAGGTATTGGAGTGGCCATCACAAAGCCCTGACCTCAATCCCATAGAACATTTGTGGGCAGAACTGAAAAAGTGTGTGTGAGCAAGGAGGCCTACAAACCTGACTCAGTTACACCAGTTCTGTCAGAAGGAATGGGCCAAAATTCACCCAACTTATTGTGGGAAGCTTGTGGAAGGCTACCCAAAACGTTTGACCCAAGTTAAACAATTTAAATGCAATGCTACCAAATACTAATTGAGTGCATGTAAACTTCTGACCCACTGGGAATGCGATGAAAGAAATAAAATCTGAAATAAATCACTCTCTCAACTATTATTCTGACATTTCACATTCTTAAAATAAAGTGGTGATCCTAACTGACCTAAAAGAGGGAATTTTTACTAGGATTAAATGTCAGGAATTGTGAAAACTGAGTTTAAATGTATTTGGCTAAGGTGTATGTAAACTTCGGACTTCAACTGTACATTTGTCATGCAGACCTGGATTCAAATAGTATGTGTTTTTAAATACTTTAGCTGTGCTAGATTGAGCTTTACACGTGCAAATACTATTTGGACCCAGGTCTGGTGTCACGAGGTTGGGAAAGACTTTCTCTTAACCTTGACTACAGGGTGTCCTCCTGAGGCAGCCTTGACGGCCCCCCGACTCCCCTCTGTCTCGTAGTGGGCCCTGTGGTGGCCCCGTGGCTGCACATCCACCTTCAACTCGCACTGGCCAAACTGGCTGGGCAGGGGCCAGTCCAGTGGGGGTAGGGATGAGGTCCTGGGTGGGAAGGCAAAGGGTCATATTAATTAGACAGCAAATGAAAGAAAACAGACTGAAACAGGTAGGGATTACCTGAACTTGCCCAATAAGTAATGCTAATTTTCCATTGCAAGAATGTTTGCTACAGTGTGCGTTAACAACTACAACCAAGACATTATTTCTCATAAACATACAGTCATTCAGATTTGGTGTTAAAAAATTATAGGGGTCGGTATCTTGTTCTTCACCTCTAGTTATGATCTCCTGACCCTTGGCCTTGCTAAGGTTGCTATGGTAGTACAATGTCTGCACCATGCTGAGTGATCGCAGAAATGAGTGTTCAACTGGTGGTTAGCATGATGAAGCACACGTGAGAATTGATGCTTATGTAATTATGAATAACAAACCTGAAAAGGGGTGTGTTGCCAGGTTTGGGTTTGTTCCAGGTGAAGTGTGAGGGAACCGAGAGAAAAAGTTCTTCAAAAAGGCCATCCTGTTTTAGAGTAGACCCAGACTCATCTGCAGGTGAGTCCAGGTGAGGCAACACGACTCCTTGGTCTTCGGGCACCAGCCCTGAGTCTCCTTGTCCATGCAGTAGACCCATGTGAGCCTGCTGAGAGGTCCTCCTGGTTTTGGAGGGAACGTCTACCTCAGAGAGGTTGTACAGGAGGGCCCCCATGGCACCAGGGCTTCCAACCACCCAGGTGTCCTCTGTTACGCTGCCCCTGGGAGAGTGGCTGGGGGTGGGGCAGGGGGACTGATGAGGGGATGGGGAGGGGGAAGGTCCCTGTCCGTAGACGTCTGCGCTGGAGTGTCGTCTCTTCCCACAAGGTGATGTGGGCCTTGAGCCGGACCTGGAGGTGGGGCGCGGGTTAAGCCAGTTCTCGTCTGTGACGCTGTTGCGCGGAGAGTGACAGGGGGACTGACGGGGCGACTGGCGAGGGGACTGGTGGGGCGAGAGGGAGTGGGTGTTCATGAAGTACTGCTGCTGCCACAGCTCTACCCCGAATCCCCCCGCGGCCTGGCCTTGTGGGGAGCAGCCAGGGGAGGCCAGGGGAGAGGCCAGCGGGGAACCCATGGTGAATCGGGCGGCCGCCTCGTTCAGCTCAGCCTCCACGTCGTCGTAAACGTGAGAGAAGGACTCGCAGGAGGACACGTCGGACAGCCAGCTCCTGGAGGACAGGCTGCTGCAAGGGCTGGGGTTCAGGGACGATGAGTCCCTGTAACAGGGGTCCAGGGGTAGGTAGAGGTGATCCCTGGACCAGGACCGTTCACGACCGCACTCCCCCCCGCCGTCTGCCCCGCTGATGGGCACGGCCTCCTGGCTGGTGCCCAGCTCTTGGTGACTGTGACTGATAGATGTGATCTGGATGCTTGGGCAGTCGAACGCCTTGGGGAGGTGTCCCATGGGACAGTATCTGGAACTGTGAACTTCATAGCTGGAGCTGGGGTGGTAGTTACCATAGGTTTGGAGAGGAGCTTGTTGAGAAGCAGCCTGATGGTGCTGCTGGCTCTGTTGTAAGTCTTGGGCCTGGCCAATTGGCTGATTGACCATAGACTGGGTGGTACAGTATGGCGTGCTGTCACCAGGGTCTGGACCTGGGTATAAAAAAAGTACACTTAGAAAAAGGTGTTCCAAAAGGCTCCTGCGGCTGTCCCCATAGGATAACCCTTTTTGGTTCCAGGTAGAACTATTTTGGGTTCCACGTAGGATCCTCTGGAAAGGGAACCTGGTTCTACCTGGAACCAAATGTGGTGCGTCAAAGGGTTCTCCTATGGGGCCTGCCGAAGAACCCTTATTGGTTCTAGATAGAAGTGTAGGCAAATTGAGGGGGAGGTTCATTTGCAATGCAAAGTGTCTAGTCTTTAGGGCATACAGCAGCAGATAAAAATGGTGCCATTGCTCCCTGCATTACTCCAGAGAGGAGATAACAGACAAACAAATGATAATTCTCTGATCAACTACTCACTATCTACTACTCTCTCTTTTGATCGACCCTTTAACACAGACAGCCTAGACTAGTCATCACTAACCCACTGGGAATGTTGTCATAAATGCCATTTCAGAGTCTCTCCAGAAACGGTGGGGAAGATTAGACATGGAGATTGACCTGTTTGGCAGGGGCTCCTGTGGCTTGGCAATGGATAGATTAACAACAGCAGCACTCACCAGTCTAAATCACACAACTAACTAACTGTACGTTCTCACAGGTGTCAACTGAGCAACAGCAACAAAAGCGGCGGCGTTCTAGAGCTGGTCGGCAATATGGACAAAATTCCATATCATGATAAATTGCCTGCATTTATTCCATAACAATAAATAGAATGATACATTTATAACATTCATGTGCACCGTGTTTTTCTAAATCATCCTACTACTACTCGTTTCATGATTGCAGCATCAAATGGTCCAAATTACCCATATTAGCAAACTTATTTCATCTCAAACTTCACATTTCTCTAGTATAGGCTACCTATCTTCATGAACAATATCAGGAAAATGCTTGCGATAAGTGGTCGTGTCGATACTTTTAAACTCCACAGCCTACTGTCTACACTAGTTCACACAAGGACAAACATAACCACACACTGTCATGCTCTGGCCTGGTCTGCACACAAAATGCAAAGATGGTGAGATGTCCAAAGGGCTATGTGCCACGATATGGAGCACATAAAAGAACGGCCCTTCGCCTTGACTTATTTGCAAAATGAATGTAATGAATGTAAACGTTATCTGATGCAACACCGACTCGACGGCCCCTCGGGCTGGATGGTAGATTGTGTCGGCGCCTGACTGAGATGCGGGTGCTATTTACAGGAGTTGGAAATAAGGAAGGAAACAGACAAGAGAAATGGCTGATGGAGAACAGGTTGCTATCATGTTTTATTCTCTTCTATTACAATAGATATTAAAGATATAAAACGTTCATTCTTATTCAACTTAATCTGTAGGCTACTCTAGGCTTATTCGGCTACTCAATTGATAGCCTAGGTTATGAAGAGGGCTACAGTAGCCGACACATTGGTCAATGAATGCAGCCTACAGTCGTGGTTCGGCTCTATGACCAGATACCGCAATCTAGCCAAGGCGAAACAAACCCCAATGTCACTGACATTTGACCCTTTCCCCAGGCCTTTGTCCTGTAATGTCTGTGCAAGACCCCCCAAATGACAAAATGGGCAGTTGTCAATACAATAGTGATTACTCTACAAATTACACAGTGATACTGTATATTGAGACACTTAGATTTGGCATATATCCAAATTTAAACTGGACCAGGATCTGATTAGATATAATCAAATGCAACTTTGTAATAAACTCCATGTCATTCAAGATGTCTGGTGTGTTATTATCAGTGGCGATGCGTCATTCAGGGCTGTTTAGTTAATAAAAAAATAAAAAAGATAATAATAATAATTATATATATTTTTATTCTGTTTTGCATGTTATTTTGGCATTAATACGTGTCACATATCATAAATATATAATTGAGTTAATAAAGCCGCATACAAACATGGTCTCTTTTTTGTTTTCTTGAGAAAGGCAGTTCCAAACTGCAGGTGTTTTAGCCTAGCTCAGTGCTTTCTGTGGTGGTTTGACATTGCTTCCTTTGACACATTGGTGTGGCTGGCTTCCGGGTTAAGCAAGCAGTGTGTCGCGAAGCAGTGCGGCTTCACTCTCGACCTTCGCCGAGTCCGTAGGGGAATTGCAGCGATGAGACAAGATCGTAACTACCAATTGGATATCCCGAAAAAAGGGGTAACGCCATGGGCCAGAGAAGTTTAAATACATTGGCCATGCTGTCAATCCAGCATGACTTCTGCCACATTCAAAACTCGGAATTGGTCATCCAACTCTGAATTCCAAGTCGGGATTTTGGGCCTCTTTCTATAGCCCACAAGAAGGACCGCCGCGCCACCTTCCTGTTCAAGTCAGCACAGCACAACAAGGTGAGTCCAAAAATGTCTTGTATGCTGCTGCATAAATGATGTAATAAGCCAGGGAGATATGTATACTGTAGCTAAGAAAGTAATACTAAGTGTATGTTGTGTAGTAAGCTGTTATTAACCCATGTTCCTCACCCTAATAATGTGGTCCCTTTCCCCTCATAACTTAGCTTACTGTTCTGACTTAGTGATGCACATGTAGCCTATAGTCTGTTTTAGAGAAATGTCATCATCGAATATTGTCATCATCGAATATTGTAAGAGCTTCCATTGTCTGCTTATATGCCCCCTTTATTTATCCTATGGTTGTGACTTGGTCTGAATTCTGTCACTGTACATTTCAAAAGTGCTGAACAAACCGTTATATTGACTACGCCCTTGTAGTCAATCGATATTACGGATTGCCTCTTATCCGCTCATCGTCCCCTTATGCCATAGTTTGTTGATCTCAACTGTCAGTAGAAACCACATTTGTTTAAGCAAGTCATCCATATCAGCTATATTTTTTAAAAGGCAGTAAAAGAGGCTGAATGAACTGTTTCGCTGCCAGACAAGGCTCTGCTGATAGCCAAGTGTCACCGTTATAATGCAATGAATGTATTGTTTAGTGTTGTGGCATGCATTGCTGGCATGCATGTAAAAAAAAAATTGGGGGGGTTTGCCCCACCAAGATTGACATGCTAAAAGATTGACATGCTAAAATCGTACAGTACAATACTGAAAAAGAACTTAATCGTAACATTTAAAGATATAAAACGTACATTCTTATTGAACTTAATCTGTAGGCTACTCTAGGCTTATTCGGCTACTCAATTGATAGCCTAGGTTACGTAGATGGCTACAATAGCCGACACATGCTTCAAGATGGCCACCATTGTTTGTGTTCCCAAGAAAGCTAAAGTAACTGAACAAAATTACTATCGCCCCATTGCACTCACTTCTGTCATCATGAAGTGCTTTGAGAGACTAGTCAAGGAGCATATCACCTCCACCCTACCTGATACCCTAGACTAACTCCAATTTGCTTACCGCCCCAATAGGTCTACTGACGATGCAATCGCCATCACACTGCACACTGCCCTATCCCATCTGGACAAGAGGTATACATATGTAAGAATGCTGTTCATTGACTACAGCTCAGCATTTAATACCATAGCACCCTCCAAACTCGTCATTAAGCTCGAGACCCTGGGTCTTGACCCCGCCCTGTGCAATTGGGTCCTGGACTTTCTGACGGGCCGTCCCCGGGTGGTGAAGGTAGGAAACAACATCTCCACCCCGCTGATCCTCAACACTGGGGCCCCACAAGGGTGCGTTCTCAGCCCTCTCCTGTACTCCCTGTTCACCCATGACTGCGTGGCCATGCACGCCTCCAACTCAATCATCAAGCTTGCAGACGACACTACAGTGGTAGACTTGATTACCAACAACGACGAGACAGCCTACAGGGAGGAGGTGAGGGCCCTCGGAGTGTGGTGTCAGGAAAATAACCTCACACTCAATGTCAACAAAACAAAGGAGATGATTGTGGACTTCAAGAAACAGCAGAGGGAGCACCTCCCGATCCACATCTATGGGACAGTAGTGGAGAAGGTGGAAAGTTTTAAGTTCCTTGGCGTACACATCACGGACAAACTGAAATGGTCCACCCACACAGACAGCGTGGTGAAGAAGACGCAATAGCGCCTCTTCAACCTCAGGAGGCTGTAGAAATTTGGCTTGTCACCTAAAACACTCAAACTTTTACAGATGCACAATCGAGAGCATCCTGTCGGGCTGTATCACCGCCTGGTACGGCAACTGCACCGCCCTCAACCGCAGGGCTCTCCAGAGGGTAGTGAGGTCTGCACAACGCATCACCGGGGGCAAACTACCTGCCCTCCAGGACACCTACAGAACCCGATGTCACAGGAAGGCCAAAAAGAACATCAAGGACAACAACCACCCGAGCCACTGCCTGTTCACCCCGCTATCATCCAGAAGGCGAGGTCAGTACAGGTACATCAAAGCTGGGGCCGAGAGACTGAAAAACAGCTTCTATCTCAAAGCCATCAGACTGTTAAACAGCCATCACTAACATAGAGAAGCTGCAGTCAACATACAGACTCAAATCTCTGGCCACTTTAATAAATTGACTTAATAAAGGTATCACTAGTCACCTTAAATAACGCCACTTTAATAATGTTTACATATCCTACATTACTCATCTCATATGTATATACTGCTCTATACCATCTACTGCATCTTGCCTATGCCTATCATTAGTCACTTTAAATTACGCTACTTTAATAATGTTTACATATCCTACATCACTCATCTCATATGTATATACTGCTCTATACCATCTACTGCATCTTGCCTAAGCCGCATGGCCATCGCTCATCCATATATTTATATGTACATATTCTTATTCATCCCTTACAGTTGTGTGTATAAGGTAGTTGTTGAGAATTTGTTAGATTACTTGTTCGATGAATTTGTTAGATTACTTGTTAGATATTACTGCATTGTCGGAACTAGAAGCACAAACATTTTGCTACACTCGCATAAACATCTGCTAACCATGTGTATGTGACCAATAAAATATGATTTGATATTGGTCAATGAAAGCAGCCTACAGTCGTGGTTCGGCTCTATGACCAGATACCGCAATCTAGCCAAGGCGAAACAAACAGAACATTTGCACCAAATGGATAACTTTGTAACATTCTATTAAGGCTTTGTGGAATACGGATACATTGTAAAAATAATAATAATAATAATTAAAAAACTCACCTGTGGGGCCTAGCTGTTGTTGCACGTCCTCTCCGAAAATAAGTCTGAAGTCCAGTTCCTCATTGCCGCTACAATTTACAGTAGTCATTCGGTCTTACGAGTCGGTTCTTTACAGTTCTTTATTCCAGGGTTGTTTCAAAACTGGATTCAAAAGGTTAACGATACAACAGGAGGAAATGATTTTAGTTTACACTATAAACAGCGACAAGAAGCCTATCCGAAGTTGGGAATAACTAAATCGAATCCTAAATGCGTGTCCCCTCCAGGCGACATTTATTACGATGATATTATATTCTCTTGATACCACCAGTTCAGTTCTCGCACTAAAAAAAGACGCATAGACAATAGTTCGACCGTAGTTACTCTTGATGACCGATGAAGTAGGCTAGTAGTCTACTCTAAACTTCCACATTACAAACAAAGCATAACAGACAGCTCCGTTCGTGACGTCAGCAGAATACTACAGCCGGCATCACCCCGCGTACAGTAGCTGGTGAGAGAGTACTGTAGGCCTACAAGCTACTAGACCATTTTACACTATCAAAATACCTGGCAAGACAATTAATGTATTTCTGAGAGACTGCACTCAATCAACGATGCGAATATTTATCTCCTTAGAAGCAAACAGTTTCAAAACAAGGAAACCATCCGTGATCAGACACACACACACCACTCATACTACAATCAAAACGTAAACCTTTATAGTTGAACAGTGATAGAGCAACAACCACTTTATAAGGATGAAAACTGCAAAAAAACAGTACGTTTTCAACAATTGTGTAAGGCCCCATAGAAGACAGCGGTACAATAAATACTGTCTGAGAATACTAAGTAGCTTTATACAGCTCCTGTACTGCCCTCCTCTGGCACCTTTTATAACACAGTACATACACTCCTGTCAATAGCAATAAAACAAAACCAATAATTGCCTTGCTTCTGGTCAATATGATGTGGTGCTGAAAGTTGATAAGTGGTTTTCTATCGTGACTTTACAGCAGAAAACATTCAGTATTGCAAGCATAAGGAGAATGTGTGATTTCAAGTAGACTGCCATACTTGTCTTGTTACGTATTTGACCATTTTTTTCATAAACAACTCAAATTAACAGTTTGGTTATCAAATCAAAAAAATGTAGATATATATATATATATATATATATATATATTTTTTTTTAAGAATAGGGCCGTTTCTTAATCCCCGTAGAGCATGCCTTCTTCACACAAACACCAACCATGCTTGTTGTCTATGAACAAAATAATCCAGGAGAGAAAATAAATAGCATGGAACGCCTCATGCTGATTGATGTTTGACTATTGGGGCGGGAGCTGACAGAATATCTCAGTTACTCACTGTACGCTACTCTTGTAGGCAATGTCTCAAACTCACAACAATATGGCCGCTACTGTATCAATCACTCCCCCTGGCAAGAGCTGACCCCTGTTGCAAATCCGCCACCATTTAATATAAAAGGAGCATACCGTCTTATTGCGGTCGTAAAGCATTAGTCATTTCACACAGTGCAGTATCACTCTGTGCTTGTCTGGTGCTGTACACCATTTGGAATAGCTGGTGCCCTGTTGTCTTCCGCAGCTGTTGCTCCTTTGGATTTTTAGACAGGGGTCTTTTCCTGGCTCCATACTCTACAGTGGTGTCCTCGTCATCTGGCTTCTCATTCCTCTTCTCCTCCCTCTTTCTCTTGCCCACCAACCCAGAGTACTCTTCACCCGTCCGCCCCTCTGGCAGTCCCAGAACACGTAGACATACTATAGCAGCAGCCCGTTCTGCATATGTCTTTGACTTCTCCCTGCATGGATATAATAAAAGAGAAAGTGTTGTGTTAAGTCATTTAGCATTATTATGAGTTAATAACACATCTATTAAGCATTATTATAGCATTGTTACGTAATATGCATTATTATAACAGCGTTATCAAGCATCACATTCACAGGGTTTAACTTGGGTCACTCCCTGGGTGACTAACACATTCACTACAGTGCCTTCAGAAAGTATGCATACCCTTTGACTTATTCCACATTTTGTTGTTACAGCCTGAATTCAAAATGGATTAAATATGTTTCTCACCCACCTACACGGCAATACCCCATAATGACAAAGTGAAAGCATGTTTTTAGAAATGTGTGCAAATTGGTTGAAAATGAAATCTCATTTACATAAGTATTCAAACCCCTGATACTCTGTAGAAGCACTTTGGCGGTGATTACAGCTTTGAGTCGTCTTGGGTATGTTTCTATCAGCTTTGCACATCAGGATATGGGGATTTTTTCCCCTCATTCTTCCTTGCAGGTTTTCCCAAGCACTGTTAAATTTGATGGGGAGCGGCGTTGAACAGCATTCTTCCAGTCTTTCCACAGATTTTCAATGAGATTGAAGTCTGGGCTTTGGGTGGGCCATTCAAGGACTTTCACATTATTGTTCTGAAGCCATTCTAGCACTGCTTTGGCTGTATGCTTGGGGTCATTGTCCTGTTGGAACGTAAATCTTTGCCCCAAGCCTAAGGTCATTTGTACTTAGAAGCAGGTTTTCATTGAGGATTTGCCTGTATATGGCTCCATTCATTGTTCCCCCTGTCCTTACCTGTCTCCCAGTCCCTGCCGCTAAAAAGCATCCCCATAGCATGATGCGGCCAACAAATATATTTTCAAAACATTTTCTAAAAACATGTTTTCACTTTGTCATTATAGGGTATTGTGTGTAGATGGGTAAAAATATATATTTAATACATTTTCAATTCAGGCTGTAACACAACAAAATGTGGAATAAGTCAAGGGGTATGAATACTTTCTGAAGGCAGTGTATAAACTCACCGCAGAGTGGTGTGTACTTTTTCTTCGTCACTGTAACTATGGATTGGAACGCCTGGTCTTGAGAGCGCTGTACTTGAAAACATCATACACAATACATTTGTTAGAAACCAAACGCATATATCAACACTACACATAAATGGTTTTGACAGCTTGTATGTTGTAAGACCATGGCTAATATAAAGTGGTCAACTTACCATCTCATATCGTGGTTGCTCCAGTTTCTTCTTGCGGCTCCACTCTACCAGGAACATCTTAGGGCTTAACTCGCCAGGGTACTCCCTCCTAACACACAAACATCACACTACTGTCATAATATGTACAGTCATAATAATATGTACAATCATAATGTACAATATGTAATATTTACAGTCAAAAGTCATAAAGTACCAGTCAAAAGTTTGTACACAACTACTCATTCCAGGGTTTATATTTATTTGTACTATTTTCTACAATGTAGAATAATAGTGAAGACATCAGAACTATGAAATAACACATATGGAATCATGTAGTAACCAAAAAAGTGTTTAACGATTCAAAATATATTTTATATTTGAGCATTCCAGGTGACTACCTCATGAAGCTGGTTGAGAGAATGCCAAGAGTGTGCAAAGCTGCCATCAAGGCAAAGGGTGGCTACTTTGAAGAATCTAAAATATATTTTGATTACTACTTGATTCCAAGGGCCACATGGGGATTGCAAAATTCAGAGGAGGGCTGCACAGATTTTTGTGTGGACTGATTTGTTAGTCAAAAGATTTTTGCGGGCCATATTTGAAAATATGGGACCATTATCATTTCTATACACTTTCTATTAAGTTTTAGACGTTCAAGAGTGGCCTGCAAAAAACTCAAACAGGAAGTACCAGTGACACGCTCAATACAGAAGTGGTCAGATGAAGCGGATGCTAATCTACAGGAATGTTTTGCTAGCACAGACTGGAATATGTTCCGGGATTCATCCGATAACATTACCAAATCAGTCAACGGCTTCATTAATAAATGCATCGACGACAGCGTCCCCACAGTGATCGTATGTACATATCCCAACCAGAAGCCATGGATTACAGGCAACATCCGCACTAGAGCTACCCGACCCGAGCCCAACGAGCCCCGACATTTTAAATCAGGTTAGGGCTGGGTAGGGTCCTGTTTTCTCCATCATAACTAGGGTACGGGCAGGGCTCAGGTATCACTAAACTGATCATTAACATTTTGAAGCTGAGCCATTTGCTCATGCTCTGCAGTGCAGTCATATCTAACACCATTACATTGTGTCAGAAGTGCTTCAACCTTGTCGAATATAAGACAGGAGAGATTATTTCACAGAAAATAAATGTGAATTGAGTTTTGTCGGAGTTTAGAGTGATAAAGTAGCTAACAGCTGACTGCTCTCTCATATCTCTCATTGAGCAGAGAACCAAAGCGTAGCTGTTGCTATGGCTACACAGACTCAGAACCGCCATGAGCAGAGTGCATGCAGGGTGCAAGTGACAGACACTGAGGAGCAACTAATGGATTTGCTAATGGAGGACGTTCTCTGATTTTGGGTTTCGGGCAGGGCCGGGCCTTAAATTTGGCAGAAGCAATTGGGTAGGGTACGGCCTGAACATCGCATGCATGGGTAAAGTTTGGCCTTAAAATTCATGCCCGTGCAGGGCTCTAATCTGTACTGAGCTAAAGGCTAGAGCTGCTGCTTTCAAGGAGCGGGACACTAATCCAGACGTTTATAAGAAATCCCTCTATGACCTCCGATGAGCCATCAAACAGTCAGTGTCAATACAGGACTAAGAACGAATCCTACTACGCCAGCTCTGGCGTGAGTGGGATGTGTCAGGGCTTGCAAACTATCACAGATTATAAAGGGAAATCCAGCCGCGACCTGCCCAGTGACACTAACCTACCAGACGAGCTACAGCTAAATGCCTGCTATGCTCACTTCGAGGCAAGCAACACTGAACCATGCATGAGAGCACCATCTGTTCTGGAAGACTGTGATCTCACTCTCCGTAGCCGAGACCTTTAAACAGGTTAATATTCAAAAGGCAGCGGGGCCAGACAGATTACCAGGACACGTACTCAGAGCATGCGCTGACAAGCTGGCAAGTGTCTTCACTGAGATTTTCAACCTCTCCCTGACCCAGTCTGTAATACCTACATGTTTCAACCAGACCCCCACGGCTGTCGAAAGGAGTGGACCAAAGTGCCACGTGTGTGTAGTTCCACATTTTATTTAATCTGTGAAACTTTGCAATACATAAATAAACTGAATCGACAAAACAACAAACCGTGACGCAGAGGAGAAACAAACACTACTAAAAAATAATCACCCACAAAACCCAGGAACAAAACCCCTACTTAAATATGATCTCCAATTAGAGACAACGAGGACCAGCTGCCTCCAATTGGAGATCATCCCAAACAAGCCAACATAGAAATACAAAAACTAGAACCAAAGAACATAGAAAACATAGAAAAACACAAAACACCCCCTGTCACGCCCTGACCAACTCTACCATAGAAAATAACATCTTACTATGGTCAGGACATGACAGTACCCCCCCCCCCCCCCAAAGGTGCAGACTCCGAATGCTACTAATAAACAAAAACAAAAAAGGGAGGGTAGGGTGGGTAACTACTGTGTATGGCGGCTCTAGTGCAGTCCACATAACCTTATCCTCCAGCAGAGGAAGCGGCTCCGGTTCAGGGCTCCACCCCCGCTCCACCCGCTGATCACTCTGCTTTAGTACCACAGGACCGTGGATCGTCGTCGAAGGAACCGGACTGTAGATCATCGCTGGAGGTTCTGGGCTGCAGGCCGCCGCTGGAGGTTCCAGGCTGCAGGCCGCCGCTGAAGGTTCCGGGCTGCAGGCCGCCGCTGGAGGTTCCGGGCTTGTCTTGTTGTCATGCTCTTGCGTCCTCCACCTGTTCCCCTGGGAGGAGCTCTTCTCCTGCCCCTAAATCCTCCAAAGCTCTGGATATACTCCTCCTTATCTCCTCAAATGTCCACAGGTCCATATCACGCTGCTTGGTCCCTTGTTGGTGGGTGATTTTGTCACGGCTGTCGAAAGGAGCGGACCAAAGTGCAGTGTGTGTGTAGTTCCACATTTTATTTAATCTGTGAAACTTTGCAATACATAAATAAACTGAATACACAAAACAACAAACCGTGACACAGAGGAGAAACAAACACTACTCAAAAATAATCACCCACAAAACCCAGGAAGAAAACCCCTACTTAAATATGATCTCTAATTAGAGACAACGAGGACCAGCTGCCTCCAATTGGAGATCATCCCAAACAAGCCAACATAGAAATACAAAAACTAGAACCAAAGAACATAGAAATAGAAAATATAGAAAAACACAAAACACCCCCTGCCACGCCCTGACCCAACTCTACCATAGAAAATAACATCTTACTATGGTCAGGACGTGACACATAGTCCCTGTGCCCAAGAATGCCAAGGTAACCTGTCTAAATGACTATCACCCTGAGGCACTCACATCTGTAGCCATGCAATGCTTTGAAAGGCTGGTCATGGCTCACATCAACAATCATCCCAGACACCCTGAACCCACTCCAATTCACATACCGCCGAAACAGATCCACAGATTATGCAAACTCAATTGCACTCCACAATGCCCTCTCCCACCTGGACAAGAGGGACACCTATGTGATAATGCTGTTCATTGACTACAGCTCAGCATTAAACACCATAGTGCCCTCAGGACCCTGGGACTAAACACTTCCCTAAGCAACTGGATCCTGGACTTCCTGATGGGCCGCCCCCAGGTGGTGAGGGTAGACAACAACACATCCGCCACACTGACTCTCAACACGGGAGCCTCTCAGGGGTGCGTGCTTAGTCCCCTCTTTTACTCCCTGTTCACCCACAACTGCGTGGCCACGCACGACTCCAACACCATCATTAAGTTTGTGGTAGGCCTGACGACGATGAGACAGCTTATAGGGAGGAGGTACAGTGGCTTGCGAAAGTATTCACCCCCTTGGCATTTTTCCTATTTTGTTGCCTTACAACCTGGAATTAAAATAGATTTTTGGGGGGCTTTGTATCATTTGACTTACACAACATGCCTAGCACTTTGAAGATGCAAAATATTTTTTCTTGAGAAACAAACAAGATATAAGACAAAAAAAACTGAACTTGAGCGTGCATAACTATTCACCCCCTCAAAGTCAATACTTTGTAGAGCCACCTTTTGCAGCAATTACAGCTGCAAGTCTCTTGGGGTATGTCTCTATAAGTTTGGCACATCTAGTCACTGGAATTTTTGCCCATTATTCAAGGCAAAACTGCTTCAGCTCCTTCAAGTTGGATGGGTTCCGCTGGTGTACAGCAATCTTTAAGTCATACAACAGATTCTCAATTGGATTGAGGTATGGGCTTTGACTAGGCCATTCCAAGACATTTAAATGTTTCCCCTTAAACCACTCGAGTGTTGCTTTAGCACAATTAGGGACATTGTCCTGCTGGAAGGTGAACCTCCGTCCCGGCCTCAAATCTCTGGAAGACGGAAACAGGTTTCCCTCAAGAATTTCCCTGTATTTAGTGCCATCGATCATTCCTTCAATTCTGACCAGTTTCCCAGTCCCTACTGATGAAAAACATCCCCACAGCATGGATTTGCGCCAGACATAGTGTTTTCCTTGATGGCCAAAAAACTCAATTTTAGTTTCATCTGACCAGAGTACCTTCATCCATATGTTTGGGGAGTCTCCCACATGCCTTTTGGCAAACACCAAACGTGTTTGCTTATTTTTTTCTTTAAGCAATGTCTTTTTTTCTGGCCACTCGTCCGTAAAGCCCAGCTCTGTGGAGTGTACGGCTTAAAGTGGTCCTATGGACAGATACTCCAATCTCCGCTGTGGAGATTTGCAGCTCCTTCAGGGTTATCTTTGGTCTCTTTGTTGCCTCTCTAATTAATGCCCTCCCTGCCTGGTCCTTGACTTTTGGTGGGCGGCCCTCTCTTGGCAGGTTTGTTGTGGTGCCATATTATTTCCATTTTTTAATAATGGATTTAATGGTGGTCCGTGGGATGTTCAAAGTATCGGATATTTTTTTATAACCCAAACCTGATCTGTACTTCTCCACAACTTTGTCCCTGACCTGTGGAGAGCTCCTTGGTCTTCATGGTGCCGCTTGCTTAGTGGTGTTGCAGACTCTGTGGCCTTTCAGAACAGGTGTATATATACACTGAGATCATGTGATACTTAGATTGCACACAGGTGGACTTTATTTAACAAATGATGTGACTTCTGAAGATAATTGGTTGCACCAGATCTTATTTAGGGGGTAAATAGCAAAGGAATATGAATACATATGCACGCACCACTTTTCCGTCTTTCTATTTTTTATTTTATAAAACAAATACATTTTTTCATTTCACTTCACCAATTTGGACTATTTTGTGTATGTCCATTACATGAAATCCAAATACAAATCCATTTAAATTACAAGTTCTAATGCAACAAAATAGGAAAAACGCTAAGGCGGATGAATATTTTTGCAAGGCACTAAGTGACCTGGCAGTATGGTGGCAGGACAACCTCTCCCTCAATGTCAGCAAGACAAACGAGCTGATCCTTGACTACAGGAAATGGCTGGCCGAGCATACCCCCTTCCACATCAACGGGGCTGTAGTGGAGCGGGTCAAGAGATTCAAGTTCTTTGGTGTCCACATCACTAAGGAATTAACATGGTCCACCCACACCAACATAGTTTGTGACGAAGGCACGACAACACCTCTTCCCCCTCAGGTGGCTGAAAAGATTTTGCATGGGCCTCCTCAACTTCTACAACTGTACCATTGAGAGCATCTTGACTGGCTGCATCACCGCTTGGTATGGCAACTGATTGGCATCTGACTGCGAGACACAATGGAGGGTAGTGTATATGGCCCAGTACTTCACTGGGGCCAAGCTCCCTGCCATCCAGGACCTCTATACCAGGCGGTGTCAGAGGAAGGCCCTAAAAATTGTCAAAGACTCCAGCCATCCAAGTCATAGACCGTTCTCTCTGCTACCGCACAGCAAGCAGAACTGATGTACCATGTCTGGAACCAACAGGACCCTGAACAGCTTCTACCCCTAAGGCATAAAACAGCTAAATAGTTAACCAAATAGCTACCCAGACTACCTGGATTGACACTTTTTGCACTAACTCATTTGACTCATCACATATGCTGCTGTTACTGTTTATTATCTATCCTGTTGCCTAGTCACTTTACTCCTACCTATATGTACATAGCTACCTCGTACCCCTGCACATGGATTCGGTACTGGTACCAAAGCCAAGTTATCGTTACTCATTGTGTATTTATTACTTGTTTTATTATTTTTCTCTCTGCATTGTTGGGAAGGGCCCGTAAGTAAGCATTTTTCTGTTAGTCTACATCTGTTTTTTATGAAGCAAATGACAAAATAAATTTGAGTGTTTTTTCCCCCCAAAAAAACATCAAACCTCCGGGGGCCGTATGTTGCCCACTCCTGTACAGTAGGATCGTACCATATGATTTCAATCCCTTCCTGACTGTACCTCTTTTGATTTGAATGAACTCTTCCGTATGTTTACATTTTTACTACTTTAATACACGTAATTGAATTTGTCCCAATACTTTTGGCCCTCTAAAATGGGAGGACTATGTACAAAACGGTTTACCCAATATGGATTAAAATACACTCAAATTAAAGCTAACAGAATGCACTTTAACCTCATAGCCATTGTATCATTTCAAATCCAAATTTCTGTATTACAGAGCCAAAATAACAACAAAATTGTCACTTTGCAAATACTTTTGGAGCTCACTGTAATTGAAGTTAAAGCTTCATTATTATTTTTAAATCAAAGAATAGTTTGACAACCCTGTTTGTAAGCTTTCAAATGACATCAAACTCAACCGTTTATATTCTTATGGTAAGGTATGCAAAATGGGTCAACTTTGAGCACCTCCATCTCCTGAATATTTTCCAAAAAGTCCAAAAAGTCACTTTCTGACCACTTCCACCATGGGAAAAGATGTATGAAATGCTTTGTTAAAATCAAAAGCAGTGCAGTCAGAAAGTAATTGAAATCCTATAGAACCTAAACAAATGTTTACAAACTGGTCTGGATGTCCCCCAAGTGACAACCGGCATCCCCAAAAATAATGATGAGGAAAAGCAGTTGTACTGTAAATAGGACAAATCTTTCAAATTTCACACACATTGTGGTGACATCACTGTCTAGGATGGTCCAGGTGATTAAGGTTGGTTTGGATGGCTTCCTTTCTGGCTTGTAGTTCTGCTTGGGAGTTCTTGTGGTAATCCTGAAGCCCATAGCCCTCACTGGAAAACATAGGTGTAGATTTAAATACCCAAACATCAAACTTGAGTACCATACCAATACTACAATGTTTGAGTACCTTTTACCAAAAAAAGTTCACAAATCGAATAATATATTAAATAGAACTACATTTAATAGGAAATTAACTGGAATACTGGAATTCACAGTTCAAGTTCTCTCTGACATCATGATTCAAAAGACGTGTACCAGATCTCTTTGTTTGTTTGGGCACACTTTAGTTGCTTCCCCAGTGGACACTGCACCTAATCCCTCAGCATCTGACACAGGCAGTACAGGCATGGTTGTCTTAGCGGATGGCCTACAAATACAAAAACCACAAACATTTCTTAATATACTTCTAAGATGACAATTTATAATTTGCTTGGTAAAGTTGTTATATAGCAAGTCATCTCTGATTTACACCCTCTATATTTTGTGATTGAGTAATTATCAGATCAAAAGACAAACCTTGAATTAACTATGCAATTTTCCTATGTCATAGTGTCACGGGTGTGCGTACTGGTAGCGAAGTCAGGTGCAGGAGAGCAGAGAGTTGTGAACAGGCGCACACTTTATTGAGGCAGGAGCAAACAGCAGACGGACGCAACTGCGTCAAAATCTCCAGCAACAATGGCAAAAGTGCAAAGCGCGAAAACAGTCACAAAAGCTATAGTTTACCAAATAAACATTCTTCGTGAAATAAACATGGATCATGGAAAACCAGCCTGGCGCGTCACATAAAACACGTAACACAAAACAATTCCACACAAAGACATGGGGGGGGGGGGGGAACAGAGGAATATATAGCAGTGTAATTAGGGAATGTAAACCAGGTGTGCAGGGAACAAGACAAAACAAATGGAACAATGAAAAATGGAGCGGCGATGGCTAGAAGGCCGGTGACGTCGAATGCCGAACGCCGCCCGAACAAGGAGAGGAGCCGACTTCGGCGGAAGTTGTGACAGTACCCCCACCCTTGACGTGCAGCTCCAGCAGCGCGCCGACACCGACCTCGGGGACGACCCAAAGGGCGAGGCGCAGGTCGATCCGGCCGGAGACGGTGGAACTCCTGCAGCATTTCAGGGTCCAACACGTCCGCCGCCGGAACCCAGCGAGGTACTGAAGGCCCCTCGCCCGACGCGTCGATTCCAGGATGGAACGGACGGAGTACGCCGGGGCCCCCTCGATGTCCAGAGGGGGCGGAGGAACCTCCTGTACCTCAGACTCCTGGAGCGGACCAACCACCACCGGCCTGAGGAGAGACACATGAAACGAGGGGTTAATACGGAAATCGGGGGGGGGGGGGGGCTGTAATCTGTAACACACCTCGTTCACTCTCCTCAGGACTTTAAATGGCCCCACAAACCGCGAACCCAGCTTCCGGCAGGGCAGGCGGAGGGGCAGGTTTCGGGTCGAGAGCCACACCGGGGCCTAACTGCGGTGACGGTCTGCGCTGGTCTTTTGGTGCAGCGCAGCCCGCTGGAGGTGACCATGGGCAGCTTCCCATGTCTCCTCCGCGCGCCTGAACCATTCGTCCACCGCAGGAGTCTCAGTCTGACTCTGATGCCACGGCGCCAGAACCGGCTGGTACCCCAATACGCACTGAAAGAGGGAGAGGTTAGTGGAGGAGTGGCGTAGCGAGTTCTGCGCCATCTCGGCCCAGGGCACGAACGCCGCCCACTCCCCCGGCCGGTCCTGGCAATAAGACCGCAGAAACCTACCCACATCCTGGTTCACTCTCTCCACCTGCTCATTACTCTCGGGGTGAAAACCCGAGGTGAGGCTGATCGAGATCCCCAGACGTTCCACGAACGCCCTCCAGACTCTTGAAGTGAACTGGGGACCCCGATCAGACACTATATCCTCAGGCACCCCGTAGTGCCGGAAGACGTGTGTAAACAGGGCCTCCTCAGTTTGTAGGGCCGTAGGGAGACCGGGCAGAGGGAGGAGACGACATGACTTAGAGAAACGATCCACAATGACCAGAATCGTGGTGTTTCCCTGTGAGGGAGGAAGATCCGTCAGAAAAATCCACCGACAGGTGTGACCAAGGTCGTTGTGGAACGGGTAAGGGATGTAACTTACCTCAGGGCAGGTGTCTAGGAGCCTTACACTGAGCGCACACCAAGCAGGAGGAAAAATAAACCCTCACGTCCTTTGCCAAGGTAGGCCACCAGTACTTCCCACTCAGACAGCGCAGCGTCCGACCAATCCCCGGATGACCAGAGGAGGGTGACGTGTAGGCCCAATAGATCAACTGGTCACGGACAGCAGACGGAACGTACAGACGGCCGACGAGACACTGGAGGAGAGCGGGCTCTGTACGTAACGTCTGCTCAATGTCCGCGTCCAGCTCCCACACAACCGGCGCTACCAGGCAGGAGGCCGGGAGTATGGGAGTCTGATCCATGGGCCGCTCCTCTGTGTCATACAGCCAGGACAGTGCGTCTGCCTTCACGTTCTGGGAACCTGGTCTGTATAAAGGGTGAAAACAAAACAGGTGTAAAACATGGCCCACCTTGCCTGGCAAGGGTTCAGTCTCCTCGCTGCCCGGATGTACTCCAGATTGCGGTGGTCAGTCCAGATGAGAAAAGGGTGTTTAGCCCCCCTCAAGGCAATGTCTCCACGCCTTCAAAGCCTTGACGACAGCCAACAGCTCCCGGTCCCCCACGTCATAGTTTCGCTCCGCCGGGCTGAGCTTCCTCGAGAAGAAGGCACAGGGGCGGAGCTTCGGTGGCGTACCCGAGCGCTGAGAGAGCACCGCTCCTATCCCAGCCTCGGACACGTCCACCTCCACTATGAGTGCCAAAGAGGGATCCAGATGGGCCAGCACGGGAGCCGAGGTAAACAGAGCCCTCAGGTAACCAAAAGCCCTGTCCACCTCAGCCGACCACTGCAAACGTACCGGTCCCCCCTTCAGAAGTGAGGTAATGGGAGCCGCTACCTGACCAAAACCCCGGATAAACCTCCGGTAATAATTGGCAAACCCTAGAAACTGCTGCACCTCCTTTACCGTGGTGGGAGTCGGCCAATTACGCACGGCTGAAATGCGGTCATTCTCCATCTCCACCCCTGAGGTGGAAATGCGGTACCCTAGGAAGGAGACGGACTGTTGGAAGAACAGGCATTTCTCAGCCTTGACGTACAGGTCATGCTCCAACAGTCAACCAAGCACCCTGCGCACCAAGGACACATGCTCGGCGAGTGTAGCGGAGTATATCAGAAAATCTTGTCTACAAAGGCTTGGAAGACTGATGGAGCATTCATCAACCCGTACGGCATGACGAGGTACTCATAATGCTCTGAGGTAGTACTGAACGCCGTCTTCCACCCGTCTCCCTCCCGGATACGCACCAGGTTGTAAGCGCTCCTGAGATCTAGTTTGGTGAAGAAGCGCGCCCCGTGCATTGACTCAATCGCCGTGGCTATAAGAGGTAACGGGTAACTGTACCTCACAGTGATCTGGTTAGGCCTCGATAGCCAATACACGGGCGCAGACCTCCCTCCTTCTTCACAAAAAAAGAAACTCGAGGAGGCTGGTGAAATGGAGGACCGAATGTACCCCTGACGCAGGGATTCGGAGACATATGTTTCCATAGCCGCCATCTCCGCCTGTGACAGGGGATACACGTGACTCCTGGGAAGTGCGGCGTCTACCAGGAGATTTATCGCACAATCCCCCCGTCGATGGGGTGGTAATTGAGTCGCCTTCTTTTTGGAGAAGGCCAGAGCCAAATCGGCATATTCCTGGGGAATACGCACGGTGGAGACCTGGTCTGGACTTTCCACCGTAGTAGCACCAACGGAAACCCCTAAACACCTACCCGAGCACTCTTGCGACCACCCCGTGAGAGCCCTCTGTTGCCATGAAACAGTGGGGTCATGACAAGCTAACCAGGGTAGGCCTAGCACTACGGGAAACGCAGGAGAGTCAATGAGGAAGAGACTAATTCTCTCCTTGTGACCCCCCTGCGTCACCATGCCCAGAGGAGCGGTGGCCTCCCTAATCAACCCTGACCCTAATGGTCAACTGTCTAAGGTGTGAACTGGGAAAGACATAGCCACTGGAACAATGGGGATCCCTAAACTATGGGCGCATGATCTGTCTATAAAATTCCCAGCCGCGCCTGAATCGACGAGCGCCTTATGCTGGGAATGCGGGGAAAACTCAGGAAAAGTAACATACAAAAACATGTGTGCAACAGAGGGCTCTGGGTGAGAATGGTGCCGGCTCACCTGGGGTTATGCGAGAGTGACCTGCCTGCTACCTCGACCCCCAGAGGAACCAACCGGCAGTGTGACCTTTGCAGCCACAGATGGTACACGAGACGGAACCTCCTCCGGTCTCCCTGAGTGCTGGTGGTGCTGGGGGATGGAACCGACAGACCCCGCTCTGGACGTCCGCGGGTAGCCAGCAGGTTATCCAGCCGAATGGACAGGTCCACCAGCTGGTCGAAGGTGAGGGTGGTGTCCCTGCAGGCCAACTCCCGACGGACGTCCTCGCGCAAACTGTAGCGATAGTGGTCGATCAGGGCACTTTCGTTCCATCCCACGCCGGCGGCCAGGATCCGAAAGTCCATCGCAAACTCCTGGGCGCTCCTCGTCCCCTGCCTCAGATGGAAGAGACGTTCACCCGCCGCTCTACCCTCGGGCGGGTGGTCGAAATGGTCCGACGCCACATCTCGAAATGGTCCTTCTCCCCACACGGCGTTGGCCCACTCCAGGGCTTTCCCCGAGAGGCACGAGACGAGGGCGGACACCTTCTCACGGCCCGAAGGAGCCGGGTGGACGGTTGCCAGGAACAGATCCAGCTGTAACAGGAAACCCTGGCAGCGTGCAGCCGTCCCGTCGTACTCCCGGGGAAGGGCGAGATGAATCCCACTGGGAGTGGGTGCAGGGGGGGGGGGCGAGTAGTGGAGACCCTGGTTGTGCTGGTGGAGGCGCTGGAGGAACTCCCTGTCTCTCCCAGCAGTCCATGGTTTGGACGACGCGGTCCATGGCGGCGCCGAGATGGTGGAGCATCGCCGCATGCTCCCGGACGCGCTCCTCGACCCCTATACCAGGGGCACCAGCTCCTGCTGACTCCATCTTGTGGGTGTGAAATTCTGTCAAGCGGTGGGTGTAGCTGGTGCATGGAAGTCAGGCGCAGGAGAGCAGAGAAGAGTGGACAAAGCACTTTACTGAGGCAATCATTTGAACATAATGCAACCGCGTCACAAAAACAAATACCCAAAGAACAAGTGAAGCACCACAAAGTACAAATAACCAAGTACAAAGTACCGGCTGCCACAAAGCACGGGTGTAAAACAAAACCCGGTGCAAACCAGCCGGAAGCGTGCCAACCTGACAATAAACAATTTCACACACAGACATGGGGGGAACAGAGGGTTATATACACGACAAGTAATGAGGGAATGTAAACCAGGTGTGTGGGAAAACAAGACAAAACAAATGGAAAATGAAAGGTGGATCGGCGATGGCTAGAAGACCGGTGAAGTCGACCACCGAACGCCGCCCGAACAAGGAGAGGAACAGACTTCGGCAGAAGTCTAAAAAGTTACATACTGGACAGACGGCTAGCCAGATATTTTCAAAACATTGGATTACCAACTTGAGCGGTGACGTCTCAATTTGCACCACATTTTCACATGGACGTATATTCAATACAGCCTTGTGTAGGTCTACAATCTTGTCCCTGACATCCTTGGAGAGCTCTTTGGTCTTGGCCATGGTGGAGAGTTTGAAATCTGATTGATTGATTGCTTCTGTGGACAGGTGTCTTTTATACAGGCAACAAACTGAGATTAGGAGCACTCCCTTTAAGAATGTGCTCCTAATCTCAGCTCGTTACCTGTATAAAAGACACCTGGGAGACAGAAATCTTTCTGATTGAGAGGGGGTCAAATACTTATTTCCCTCATTAAAATGCAAATCATTTTATAACATTTTTGACATGTGTTTTTCTGGATTTTTTGGTTGACATTCTGTCTCTCACTGTTCAAATAAATCTAACATTAAAATTATAGACTGATCATTTCTTTGTCAGTGGGAAAACATACAAAATCAGCAGGGGATCAAATACTTTTTTCCCTCACTGTAGCTACATTTTCAGATATTACACATTTCTAATTTTGACAGAAAGTGGTTTCATTTCAAGTGTAGCTTGAGCTGGCTGGGCCGCTAGTTAACGTTATGTGTATGATCTTATTCTTCGTATCTCAGACACATTTGCTTGACTAGTTATAGCCATACAACCTGGTTGGTTGGCTACCTGCAGATTCATGCAGGGTAGTAACGTCATGAGTTGTGATTATGGTCCATTGTTTAGCTAGCTAGCTACATGTCTTAACAAAAGTCTCCACTAATTTTGACAAAGTATTTTATTTTCAAGTTAGTGTACAGCTAATGTTAGCTAGCTGGCTCGCTAACTAACATTACGTCATGCATTGGAATTCATTGTTCACCTAGCTAGCTATCTAGCTACATTTATTAACAAAAGACTACTGTCTTAGTGTGCCAGAGCGCAAGATTATCTGATACATTTTTGATTGCTCAACATATATTGAATATGTCCGGTGTCAGTAAACGTTGGCAACAATGTATAATTCAATTGTTGCCAGCAGCACAGTTACAGTCACCAATTACATTTACGTCATTTAGCAGACGCTCTTATCCAGAGCGACTTACAGTAGTGAATGCATACATTTCATTTTCATTTGATACATTTTTTTAAATTTTTTTTTTTATTATTATTTTTATTTATTTATTTTTTCTTTGTACTTGGCCCCCCATGGGAATCGAACCCACAACCCTGGTGTTGCAAACACCATGCTCTACCAACTGAGCTACGGGGAAGGCTCTGGATAACATGAAAACGGCCTAACCAGCTCTGCTAGGGGGAGTAAAATAGTCAGAGTGGGGTGTTCTAACATTATGTGTCTGCAAGTAAACTCAGCAAAAAAGAAACGCCCCTTTTTTAGGGCCCTGTCTTTCAAAGATAATTCGTAAAAATCCAAATAACTTCACAGATCTTCATTCTAAAGGGTTTAAACACTGTTTCCCATGCTTGTTCAATGAACCATAAAAAATTAGAAAAACAGTAGGGGTTTTGGAGAGTGGTCCATCTGAGAACAATGACACTGGGGCGCGCGTGCATGTGCAGACTCCATTTTCTTATTTCAGTGTTTGAACGGATACGTCTCCCTGTTGGAATATTATCGCTATTTTTTTTAGAAAAATCGCATAAAAATGTATTTTAAACAGCGTTTGACAAGCTTCGAAGTACGGTAATGGAATATTTTGATTTTTTTTGTCACGATACGCGCCGGCGCGTCACCCTTTGGATAGTGATTTGAACGCACAAACAAAACTGAGCTATTTGGATATAACTATGGATTATTTGGAACCAAAACAACATTGGGTGTTGAAGTAGAAGTCCTGGGAGTGCATTCTGACGAAGAACAGCAAAGGTAATCCAATTTTTCTTATTGTAAATCTGAGTTTGGTGAGTGCCAAACTTGGTGGGTGTCAAAATAGCTAGCCGTGATGGCCGGGCTATCTACTCAGAATATTGCAAAATGTGCTTTCACCGAAAAGCTATTTTAAAATCGGACACCGCGATTGCATAAAGGAGTTCTGTAGCTATAATTCTTAAAATAATTGTTATGTTTTTTGTGAATGTTTATCGTGAGTAATTTAGTAAATTCACCGGAGGTTTTCGGTGGGTATGCTAGTTCTGAACAAAACATGCTAATGTAAAAAGCTGTTTTTTGATATAAATATGAACTTGATTGAACAAACATGCATGTATTGTATAACATAATGTCCTAGGAGTGTCATCTGATGAAAATCATCAAAGGTTAGTGCTGCCTTTAGCTGTGGTTTTGGTTTTTGTGACATTATATGCTAGCTTGAAAAATGGGTGTGTGATTATTTCTGGCTGGGTACTCTCCTGACATAATCTAATGTTTTGCTTTCGTTGTAAAGACTTTTTGAAATCAGACAATGTGGTTAGATAAAGGAGAGTCTTGTCTTTAAAATGGTGTAAAATAGACATATGTTTGAAAAATTGAAGTTTTTGCATTTTTGAGGTATTTGTAATTCATACCACGCTCTACCATTGGATATTGGTGAGGCGTTCCGCTAGCGGAACATCTGTCCCTAACAGGTTTTAACCAACAATGCAATTTTAAGAAAATAGAGTTAAGAAAATATTTACTAAATAAACTAAAGTTAAAAAAAAAGAAAAATAAGTTAATGTGTGTGTGGGGGGGGGGGTACAGGTTAGTCGAGGTAATTTTCACATGTAGGTAGGGTTAAAGTGACTATGCATACATAATAAACATTGAGTAGCAGCAGCTGCCTTACTCAAGAAAGCAAAAAAGAGACCATGTTGGTATGCGGCTTTTATACTGTTTGCAAACTGATATGTGACTCATATTAATGCCAAAAATAACATCCAAAATAGGCCCCCCAAAAAATATACAGTACCAGTCAAAAGTTTGGACACCTACTCATTCCAAGGTTTTTCTTTATTTTTACTATTTTCTACATTTTAGAATAATATAGTGAACACATCAAAACTTTGAAATAACACATATGGAATCATGTAACCAAAAAAGCGTTAAACAAATCAAAACAGATTCTATATTTGAGATTCTTCAAAGTAGCCACCCTTTGCCTTGATGACAGCTTTGCACACTCTTGGCATTCATTCACGCAAGAATGAACTATAGCCATTGAATTCTAGCGTGCAAATATACCGTGCTTTTTATGGAAATAATGCACGTTCTCGAATGCCCTTCACGCCAATGAGAAACATGTATTCAACAATGCGATGGTTAAAATATTTCAAAGTGACGTAAATACTTTTTTATTTTTGTCTCTGGCTGGCAGTTAACGGTACATTATTGGCACATTTAAACAGTTGAATACTATATAGTGTGTGCAAAAGTATGGTAAATGAGAATGGCAATGAGAAAAAGCATTTCCGATAGGTATTTGATTTATTGTGGTATTATTGTTATTTTCTCATTTACAAAAAAGTGCACTAAAATACATTCCAGTTAACATTCCAAGTACTGAACCCATTGTAAACACCTGATGCTTTACAAATAATTTACAGTGTAAAATCTCTTCATACCAAGACTGCTCCAGAAATCTAAACTAAACTGCATATAAAGTAGTAATAAACCTTGCATAAGCAGTGTGCTTTACCTGACTGGGTCTTAATGGTTATGGCAGCTGTTGGAGAGAGAGAGATAACTCAATGTTGTACTTACAAACTAAATAATGATACACTATATATACAAAAGTATGTGGACACCACTTCAAATGTGGATTTGGCTACTTCGGCCACACCTATTGCTGACAGGTGTATAAAAGCGAGCACACAGCCATGCAATCTCCATAGACAAACACTGGCAGTAGAATGGCCTTACTGAAGAGCTCAGTGACTTTCAACATGGCACTGTCATAGGATGCCACCTTTCCAACTAGTCAGTTCATCATATTTCTGCCCTGATAGAGCTGCCCTGGTCATCTTTAGGTACTGTTATTGTGAAGTGGAAACGTCTCGGCGACCGCCAGATGCTGAAGCGCGTAGAGCGTAAAAATGGTCTGTTCTCGTTTGCAACACTCACTACCGAGTTCCAAACTACCTCTGGAAGCAACCACAGCACAAGAACTGTTCGTCGGGAGCTTCATGAAATGGGTTTCCATGGCCGAGTAGCCGCACACAAGCCTAAGATCACCATGCGCAATGCCAAGCGTCGGCTGGAGTGGTGTAAAGCTCACAGCCATTGGACTCAGGAGCAGTGGAAACGCGATATCTGGAGTGATGAATCACGCTTCACCATCCGGCAGTCCAACGAACAAATCTGGGTTTTGCATATGCCAGGAGAACGCTACCTCCCCCAATGCATAGTGCCAACTGTAATGTTTGGTGGAGTAGGAATAACGGTCTGAGGCAGTTTTTCATGGTTCGGGCTAGTCCCCTAAATTCCAGTGAAGGCAAATCTTAACGCTACACCATACAATGACATTCAAGACAATTCTGTCCTTACCACTTCTTGCGAACAGTTTGGGGAAGGCCCTTTCCTGTTTCAGCATGACAATGCCCCCGTGCACAAAGCGAGGCCCATACAGAAAGGGTTTGTTGATATTGGTGTGGAAGAACTTGACTGGCCTGCACAGAGCCCTGACCTCAACCCCATTGAACACCTTTTGGATGAATTGGAATGCCGACTGCGAGCCCAACATCAGTGCCAACATCAGTGCCCGACTCCTCTAACGCTCTTGTGGATAAATGGAAGCAAGTCCCTGCAGTAAAGTTCCAACATCTAGTGGAAAGCCTTCCCAGAAGAGTGGAGGCTGTTATAGTAACAAAGGGGGGACCAACTCCATATTAATGCCCATGATTTTGGAATGAGATATTCAACGAGCAGGTTTCCACATACTTTTAGTCATGTAGTGTATCTTAATCCTAAATCATTTGATCTGGTTATTGGCATAACATATTTTCCTTGAGTCATTTGTGGTATCTATCTACAGTTGAAGTCTGAAGTTTACATACACTTAGGTTGGAGTCATTAAAACTCGATTTTCAACCACTCCAAAAATGTATTGTTAACAAACTGTAGTTTTGGCAAGTCGGATAGGACATCTACTTTGTGCACGACACAAGTCATTTTTCCAACAATTGTTTACAGACAGATTATTTCACTTATAATTCGCTGTATCACAATTCCAGTGGGTCAGAGGTTTACATACACTAAGTTGACTGTGCCTTTAAACAGCTTGGAAAATTCCAGAAAATTATGTCATGGCTTTAGAATCTTCTGATAGGTTACTTCACATCATTTGAGTCAATCGTAGGTGTACCTGTGGATGTATTTCAAGGCCTACCATCAAACTCAGTGCCTCTTTGCTTGACATCATGGGAAAATCTAAAGAAATCAGCCAAGACCTCAGAAAAAGTATTGTAGACCTCGACATGTCTGGTTCATCCTTGGGAGCAATTTCCAAATGACTGAAGGTGCTACATTCATCTGTACAAACAATAGCACGCAAGTATAAACACCATGGGACCACGCAGCCGCTCAGGAAGGAGACGCGTTCTGTCTCCTAGAGATGAACGTACTTTGGTGCGAAAAGTGCAAATCAATCCCAGAACAACAGCAAAGGACCTTGTGAAGATGCTGGAGGAAATAGGTACAAAAGTATCTATATCCACAGTAAAACAAGACCTATATCGACATAACCTGAAAGGCCGCTCAGCAAGGAAGAAGCCACTGCTCCAAAACCGCCATAAAAAAAGCCAGACTATGGTTTGCAACTGCAAATGTCCTCTGGTCTGATGAAACAAAAATAGAACTGTTTGGCCATAATGACCATCGTTATGTTTGGAGGGAAAAGGGGGAGGCTTGCGAGCCGAAGAACACCATCCCAACCATGAAGCACGGGGGTGGCAGCATCATGTTGTGGGGGTGCTTTGCTGCAGGAGGGACTGGTGCACTTCACAAAATAGATGGCATCATGAGGACGGAAATTATGTGGATATATTGAAGCAACATCTCAAGACATCAGTCAAAGTTAAAGCTTGGTCACAAATGGGTCTTCCAAATGGACAATGACCCCAAGCTTAAGGATAACAAAGTCAAGGTATTGGAGTGGCCATCACAAAGCCCTGACCTCAATCCTATAGAAAATTTGTGGGCAGAACTGAAAAAGCGTGTGTGAGCAAGGAGGCCTTCAAACCTGACTCAGTTACACCAGCTCTGTCAGGAGGAATGGGTCAAAATTCCCCAAAATTATTGTGGGAAGCTTGTGGAAGGCTACCCAAAAATGTTGACTCAAGTTAAACAATTTAAAGGCAATGCTACCAAATACTAATTGAGTGTATGTAAACTTCTGACGCACTGGGAATGTGATGAAAGAAATAAAAGCTGAAATAAATCACTCACTACTATTATTCTGACATTTCACATTCTTAAAATAATGTGGTGATCCTAACTGACCTAAAACAGGGAATATTTAGTAGAATTAAATGTCAGGAATTGTGAATAACTGAGTTTAAATGTGTTGGGTTAAGGTGTATGTAAACTTCTGACTTCAACTGTATCTATCTATCTACAGTATATAACTTTCTACAGTGGAAAGAAAATGTATGTGAACCCTTTGGAATTACCTGGATTTCTGCATAAATTGGTCATAAAATGTGATCTGATCTTCATCTAAGTCACAACAATAGACAAACACAGTGTGCTTAAACTACTAACACACCAATTATTGTATTTTTATTTTCTATATTGAATACATCATTTAAACATTCACAGTGTAGGCTGGAAAAAGTATGTGAGCCCCTAGGCTAATGACTTCTCCAAAAGCTAATTGGAGTCTGGAGTCAACTAACCTGGAGTCCAATCAATGAGACGAGATTGGAGATATTGGTTAGAGCTGCCCTGCCCCATAAAAAACACTGACAAAATTTGAGTTTGCTATTTCACAAGAAGCATTGCCTGATGTGAACCATGTCTCGAACAAATGAGATCTCAGAAGACCTAAGATTATGAGTTGTTGACTTAAAGCTGGAAAGGGTTACACAAGTATTTCTAAATGCCTTGATGTTCATCAGTTCACGGTAAGACAAATTGTATATAATTGCAGAAAGTTCAGCACTGTTGCTACTCTCCCTAGGAGTGGCCATCCTGCAAAGATGACTGCAAGAGCACAGCGCAGAATACTCAATGAGGTTAAGAAGAATCCTAGAGTGTCAGCTAAAGACTTACAGAAATCTCTGGAACATGCTAACATCTCTGTTGACGAGTCTACGATACGTAAAACACTAAACAAGAATGGTGTTCATGTGAGGACACCACGGAAGAAGCCACTGCGGTCCAAACAAAACATTGCTGTACGTCTGAAGTTTGCAAAAAAGCACCTGGTTGTTTCACAGCGCTACTGGCAAAATATTCTGTGGACAGATGAAACTAAAGTTGAGTTGTTTGGAAGGAACACACAACACTATGTGAGGAGAAAAAAAGGCACAGCACACCAACGTGAAAACCTCATCCCAACTGTAAAGTATGGTGGAGGGAGCATCATGGTTTGGGGCTGCTTTCCTGCCTCAGGACCTGGATAGCTTGCTATCATCGACGAAAAAATGAATTCCCAAGTTCATCAAGACATTTTGCAGGAAAATGTAAGGCTATCTGTCTGCCAATTGAAGCTCAACAGAAGTTGGGTGATGCAACAGGACAATGACCCAAAACACAGATGTAAATCAACAACAGAATGGCTTCAACAGAAGAAAATACGCCTTCTGGAGTGGCCCAGTCAGAGTCCTGACCTCAACCCGATTGAGATGCTGTGGCATGACCTCAAGAGTACGGTTCACACCATACATCCCAAGAATATTGCTGAACTGAAACAGTTTTGGTAAGAGGAATGGTCCAAAATTCCTCCTGACCGTTGTGCAGGTCTGATCCGCAACTACAGAACATTTTTGGTTGAGGTTATTGCTGCCAAAGGAGGGTCAACCAGTTATTAAATCCAAGGGTTCACAAACTTTTTCCACCCTGCACTGTGAATGTTTACACGGTGTGTTCAATTAAGACATGATATAATTGTTTGTGTGTTATTAGTTTAAGCAGACTGGTTGTCTATTGTTGTGACTTAGATGAAGCTAAGATCAAATTTGATGACCAATTTATGCAGATCTACAGGTAATTCCAAAGGGTTCACATACTTTTTCTTGCCACTGTACCTATCCATTTAGTACAATACAGTATCTATCAAGGTATGTCAATTCAAATCTATTTAAAAAAGAAATACAACAAATCACAAGTTTTGTTTTACAGTAACAGTCAAGGGCCTGGCCATAATGAAGAACACATAGTTGTTTGGGGACGAGAAATTCAATGGCAGTACAGTACTCCACTGGAAAAGCAAATGCCTTTTGAATGTTTTTGTCAGGTTCCCAGCACATGTAAGGATGTTTAGTTTTAAGTGTGGTAGAATTAAAACATAAAATAAGTTAACTTGATATTACAATCTTAGTTTAGAAACAAACATTAGAAAAGTGCAGCAAGCATTTTGTGAGGAGTTTTACTTCCACATATAAATTGGAGTTTGGGTAATTTAGTCAGCTGTGAACATTACAGTTGTGTGTATTTATAGTATGACATAGAATCAGTAGTGTAAAAGGCAATGGCGAGCATTAAACTAAGTAAAAACACAGTGACCCTCAACTATCAACTACAACCTATCTATCATTCAGTAGTATACAATCAGAACAAATCTATCTTGTTTGCTGCTGCTGGCTAAAGAGATTAATTTCCAAAGGAATCAAGTCAAAGGCTCTGAAGTCTATGTTCACAGATAGTTCTGAATATGTTCACAAATCCGAGGAACCCATTTCATGTGGCAAATTAACAACTGGCAAGAAGCAGAATATGGAAGACCACAGTGCTTTTTCTAATTCTCATAAGGAACACACAAAGCGTTAAGCGTTCCAAAATACATTAAGAGATAATATTAATTAATAAGGAACACATTTCTCCCTATAAGGCACAGTGATACACAGTAAATCTCAGGTCAAAACCAAAATACTGCCAATGTTGAAAAGTTACAGAAAAGGCGCAAATAGTTCCTTAGGGAATATGAAGTCTGTTTCAAAACGTGATACTATTGGCATTAGCTTGTACTTGACGACTTAGTAGAAAAAGAGAAGAAATACATTTGCAAGTGGCCCATGCATCAAAACGCAGGCAATTCCACTTAGCAGTAAATAAATGGATATGAGTCTCAGGTGACCAAAGACCAGACAAGGGGCTCCACTAAAAGGAACGGACCATGTCATCATACAGTGACAGAATATACAAAAAGAAAAATACTTCAGAAGGCAAAAAGAGTTTAAGACTTCCCAGAGAGAATGTTGGAAGATTTGTCAGGCCATTCTTCGATCGGACTGATCTCGATGGGGTCGAACTGGGGGAAGACCACGAAACACAGCCTCTGTGCCACGTAAGTCGCTGACTCTGTGAGAAAACAAGGCCCACATTTAGCATCACATCAAGGTGTCTGACCAGACAACTAAAATAGGATTCCTTTTAAAATGCCATATATCTGAGTCTACTGAAATAAAGAATGGTTTGATACTTGCCATATACAGTATACAGGGTTTAGGGAGGTTGGATACTATTAAACACGTGGTTGAATTTGAATTCAGAAATTCAGATACTTTTGGGGAAAAGTCAGAGCCCGCGATTATTAAGACAAACATGTATTTGCAGGATTGAAGAGGACACCCACCGATGAAGTCACAGATACACTTTGGCTTGGATTTCCAGTACACCCCCAGGAAGTAAACTGGTACACCAGTGAGCATGATGACCAGCCCAACACCACACACCACTGGCTCAGAGTACAGACTGAAGCCCAGCAACAGGGCCCAGAACATCAGGTAGGTGACAGGGACAAGGAGGTTTACCTGATGAGCAGGGATGAGAACAGATTCATTTTTATAATGGAGAGAGTGTCACGTGCTGCTCCACCTTTCAATGAATCCCCTGGCGAGGTGGACAGAGGAAAGAGCTGCTTCTACTCTGAAGTTTTCAACAGTAGGTGAGAACAGGTTCACTGTATTGCTGTAGTTTGCTCTTATTTGTCAATTACTGTGGCAATCATTTATCTCTAATGCACACTAGCACAAACTGACATCCTGCTACATAAAAACGGTTGTAAACTTTACAGAAATGTCAGAGAGGGGCCATGATTGAACCATGACCGGAGTAATAATACCTTAATTGGTCTGTAAAGTTTGGGCTTCTTCCATCGATAGTAGAGCAGGCCTGCGATGGTGACTCCATAGGAGAGGTAGTTGATGAAGGACACATAGTTGATCAGGTTGTGTGTCTCTCCTATACACAGGATTACAATGGTGGCAGTACACTGCAAGACAAAGAGAGATTGAGAAAGAGAAAGGGAGTGAGAGCGAGAGAGGGAGAGAAATAGACGGAGACAGGGGTAAGGAGGAGAGAGAAGAGAGGTGAGGACAACTGATAAATACCTGAGTGAGGTATAGAATACAAAGGAAGCCTACCGTAGACAGTGGTTAAGGGCTGTAACAGCGGCATTGAGTTGGCCACTGAGTGTGCACTAGAAATAAGTATTTGTTTCTTACACAGCAGAGGAGAGCTGGGATGGGGGTGCAGTTCTTAAAGTGGATCATGGCCAGCAAGCTGGGTAGATGTCCCTCTCTGGCCCCAGAGAAACACAATCTAGAAAAACACATAAAAACATATAGGACGTATAGACCCATGTACAATCATTGAACTAACTTAAAAAACATGCATGTACCTCAGTTTCCAGGATGTCTCAATCCAAAGGCAGCATCCTTGTGGATTGAGACACAGCCTAGAGGACATTTTTCCCCAGAGTTGACCTCCTCAACTTTATTCCACATCAGGTAACTTATGCAAGCAGTAGAATCAGATTTTTTTTTTTTTAAACTGATAAAAATACACCTTATGGAACAGCAGGGACTGTGAAGCAACACAAACATAGGCACAGACACATGCGTACACACACATGATAACATATACACTATACACACACACATACACATATCTACAACATTTGTGTTGTAGATATGTGGTAGTGGAGTAGGAGTCTGAGGGCACACACTTAGTGTGTTGTGAAATCTGTTATAAATGTACTGTAATATTTTTTAAATTGTATATCTGCCTTAATTTTTCTGGACTCCAGGAAGAGTAGCTGCTGCCTTGGCAGCAGCTAATGGGGATCCATAATAAATACAAATACCTTGAGGAGGTGAAGAGGTAGCCGTTGATGCCTCCAAACGTGGACAAGGCTACAGAGATGGGCATAATGACAGAGAACATCCCCAGGAGCTTCTCTCCAAATGTCTGCAGCAGAACAAGGTTTACATTTAGGACAAAAAACAAGCCTTGGATAGCTCGATGCAGAGAAA
The DNA here is from genome assembly GCF_901001165.1 of Salmo trutta. Classification (NCBI taxonomy): domain Eukaryota; kingdom Metazoa; phylum Chordata; class Actinopteri; order Salmoniformes; family Salmonidae; genus Salmo; species Salmo trutta. The sequence goes on from NC_042973.1 coordinate 46,315,255, forward strand.
GTATTTTTCATAAATTAATGGCATCTTTATGTGAACATGCATTGTGTTGAACATTCATTAAAGGTCACTACATCAAATAATGACACCATTAAAGTACAGTACTCCAGGCAATATTTGTCTTGCTGCAAAGCAAAGCGAACAGCGTTACTCACGACGGCCACAGCGTTGGATGAGAGCAGCTCCTCGGGTGACATGGCGGAGAAGTAGGCGATGTTGGTGAGCGTGTACACAAAGGTCACCAATGGGATTGAGATGTAAATGGCACGAGGTAGGTTCCTGATGAGGTAATCCACATGGTACAAAAACTACTGATGAGTTCATCGACAAGGTACATAAACTACTGATGAGGTAATCCACATGGTACAAAAACTACTGATGAAGACATCCACAAGGTACACAAACTACTGATGAGGTAATCCACATGGTACAAAAACTACTGATGAGTTTATCCACAAGGTACATAAACTACTGATGAGGTAATCCACACGGTATAAAAACTACTGATAAAGACATCCACAAGGTACACAAACTACTGATGAGGTAATCCACATGGTACAAAAATGACTGATGAGGTAATCCACATAGTATACAAACCATGCAATCAACACACAGTCTCATAAATCATGCATTGTTGGGGAAGTAAGAAGGCAGCTGACATGCAATATACACTATATATACAAAAGTATGTGGACACCCCTTCAAATGATTGGATTTGGCTATTTCAGCCACACCCGTTTCTGCCCTGCTTAGAGCTGCCCCGGCCAAATGTAAGTGCTGTTAGGAGCAACAACGGCTCAGCCGCAAAGTCGTATGTCACACAAGCTCACAGAATGGGACTGTCGAGTGCTAAGGCGCGTAGGACGTAAAAATCGTCTTTCCTCTGTTGCAACACTCGCAACCGAGTTCCAAACTGCCTCTGGAAGCAACGTCAGCACAAGAACTGTTTGTTGGGAGCTTTATGAAATGGGTTTCCATGGCCGAGCAGCCTAAGATCACCATGCGCAATGCCAAGCGTCGGCTGGAGTGGTGTAAAGCTCGCTGCCATTAGACTCTGGAGCAGTGGAAACGCGTTCTCTGGAGTGATGAATCATGCTTCATCATCTGGCAGTCCGACGGCTGAATCTGGGTTTGACGGATGCCAGGAGAATGCTACCTGCCCCGAAGCATAATGACAACTGTAAAGTTTGGTGGAGGAGGAATAATGGTCTGGGGCTGATTTTCATGGTTTGATTAGACCCTTTACTTCCAGTGAAGGGAAATCTAAACGCTACAGCATACAATACCATTCTAGATGATTCTGTGCTTCCAAGTTTGTGGCAACAGTTTGGGGAAGGCCCTTTCCTTGTTTCAGCATAAAAATGCCCCTGTGCACAAAGCGAGGTTCATACAGAAATGGTTTGATCGGTGTGGAAGAACTTGAATGACCTGCAATTGACTGGGCTGAATGGAAGCAAGTCCCCACAATAATGTTCCAACATCTAGTGGAAAGCCTTCCCAGAAGAGTGGAGGCTGTTATAGCAGCAAAGAGGGTACCAACTCCATATTAATGCCCATGATTTTGTAATGAGTGGTTCGACGAGCAGGTGCCCACATACTTTTGGTCATGTAGTGTACTTTATATTGTGTATATAAAAAAATATAACTCTTTATATATATTTATTTTGCATTATATCACTTACATTTCTTATCAATATTTTAATTGATATACCACCCCAGGATCACAACATACAACTGTGCATCGCCCCACAATGCTTGCTTTCATGCCGGACTGGTTATACAGTACACAGCATTGGATGGATAATTGCGAATAGAATAGAATAGAATGCAAAGTAAAATAATGTTTGGTGAACCAGAAGCTCACTGTCGCGGTTCAACCACTTCCTCTGTGACATAGTTCAGGAAGTTCCATCCACTGAAGGCGAATGAGGCCTGGAGGAAAGCCAGAGCAACTTGCCCAACTGAGGGCGTCCTGCTGAACTCAAAAGCCACCTGAGGCGTTAGTCCCTCGTAGTTACCTGAAGGGACACAAATTCACCATCAATGTCTTGAGGGGATGTTTTAGGGAAATAGCATGATAGCCTCTTTGATCAATAGAAACGGGGAAATATCACAGACGTGCAAGTTCCTATTAGTTTGTTGAAGGTGCTATTAACCTTCGGCACCTGGATCATGTTCAGTAGGCATATAATGGAAGAAAGCAGTCCGAAACTGGGAGGTATTATCTGAACTTGCTAAATAAGAAACCCTCATTTTCGTTTTCAGTCGCAAAACACCTTGCTACAGTGTGCGCTAATGAAAATCATTCTATAGAGAAGGTGAGTGTGTATCTCACCCTTGCAGATCTGCACAAGGCCGACCACTATGATGAGACCCAGCGCTGCCAGCTTCCCCACTGTGAAAACATCCTGGATCCTGGTGGCCAGACGCACACTAGAGCAGTTCACCCAGGTCAGGAACACTGCAAACACACATACACACACAATACTTTAAGCGTTTCATTGAGAAAACAAAATACTATTTAAACCCTAAACCCAAGTTATATACAATGATTTGTCAGAAGTGATGTTTGCCCTCACATAGGGGACCTCTTGCCCAATCGGAATGTGGCATTAGGGATGCCAGCCAAGCCATGAGGTGCACAGTACTGTGACATGTTCTCTTATCCAGTCAGTCAGGGCTCACGCCTGGGCACATGGTGTTGATAGTGTGGCAGTGGCCTGGCAGTTGCCATTGCAGGCCGGAATGTGGTAAATGGTAAGGCTAAGGGGTGGGCACATTGTTTCACCTCATCCATCACTGTCATTGGCTCGCCTCTCTCTCTCATGGTGGCCTGGCTCTCACAGACAAAGGGGAGCTGTCAAGGCCACCAAAACAAACCGCTTCCAATGCAACAGAACAAAACCTAGAAAGGAAAGGTGGGCAGGTCCCTGAAGAGGCTGAGCGAAAGCTCACATTTTCTCCAGATCACTGGCATAAAGAACCCAAAAAACAAGTGTGAATAATGTCCCCTAAAAGAAGGGATTACTCAAATAAAACCTGTTGTTTCACCTCATGGGTCATAACGCTGTTGGCTTGTTGGCTTTTCTGAGGCTCACTCATAGTACATTTTGCTCACTCATGGTACAATGGGGTTTTTGTGTGTTTTTATTTTCTCTACTTAAGAGGGTTCAGTGGAGGTACAGTGCAGGTACTCTTAGGCTTGGTTCCAAGTAATTACTAATACTAGCACGTCCACATAATTTGACCACAGGAATAGTTTGTCCATTGGGATGATTTCCTACAGAACTTTACACTTCATCAGTCTTTGTTTCCCGAACTTTACTGCCCACTCCTTCCTCCTGTCTCTCCCTTCCAATTTCTATTTGACACACCCATGCATTGTTTTTATATTCCTGTCTCCAACTCTGAAAGTTTTAAAAGGCTTCGAGGCAATGGTTATGCAAGAGATATTTCATTCTGTTGTACCAGATAAACTCGAGGTCGAAAGAAACGCACACCTGTTTAGGCGAGGTGCTGGCTAGCGGAGTAGAACACTTGAAAAAGAAAAGGAGAGGCACACGCTCTAGGAGCTCAGATGCAATCATTTAATAACCTAATAACCAACGTTTCGACAGACAAACTGTCTTCATCAGGGTATATTAACAAACACTGCGCGTCACTAGTTTATATAGTGTTAAAGGACACACAGAGTTGTCTGTAATCATGGCCGGGTGTGGCTTGATATCATTGGTTAATTTACAGATATAAATAGAACATATAAAAAACAGAAATGGATAGCATACGATCATAGATACAATTTGGCTACATAGCCCTACAAACATTTACAATGAATAGTAAAATCACAATAATCACAAAAATTGGTTTCAGATCAAAGTCTATGTTGAGACCGAAGGGAGCAAGGGTCTTTAAATTAAAGATCCAGGCAGCTTCTCGTTTTCACAATAAATTGTTGAGGTCACCCCCTCTCCTAGGGAGGGTGACGTTCGAAGCCGATATAACGTAGGTACGAAATCGAGTGGTTCGCTTCCAAAAGGTGGGCTGCAACTGGGTACGTCAAGTTTTTAGATTTGTACTTTTAATTCGTGCTTCATTTTACCCACATACTCTTTACCACAAGGACAAGTTAAAATACAAATAACTGCTTTAGTAGAGCATGTGATAACACCTTTGATTGGGATCTGTTTCCCTGTTTGGGGGTGTTTGAAGGATTTACATTTATAAGTGCTATTGCATTGAGCGCAGCAATCACACTTGTAGTTTCCATCCGGTAGAGGCGCAAATAGACGTTGTGCAGGAGTATTTTGGGGTGGTAAAATCAGAGTTTACCAATTGATCATTGAGATTTCTGCCCCTCTAGAATACGACCAAGGGAGGGTCCGAGAACACATTACCGATACTGTCATCGGATCTTAGAATGTGCCAATGTTTGTGTAACGATTCCTTTAATTAATTTGTTCCGAGCACATTGAATAGCGGGTAGTAAAAACGCAAGAATGCTTCTTTTTGCGAGATCCCAATCAAAGGAAAGACAATGTATTCCATTAAACTTATTTCAGCCATTACCAGGGTGTGTTTGACAGGTCATTTGACAGGTCGTAACGTTAACGGGAAAAAATGACAGGCACAAGCAAGACAATGAAAGAGTTGCAGGAGTAAAATGAAAGCAATCAATCCAGCGAGATTAAAGTGACAAGTGGATTTTGGAACACCTTAAACACAGGAAATATATGGCTGAAAAAGACAGATTTTCAGGTGGGGCACACAGTAGATCTATTTGGGGTTAATTTAACACATTTCCTTTACTAAGTGAGTTCAGGCACAGGAACATGGTACTTACAGAGACAGACTGTTGACAGCAGGCGTGTGGCCATGTAGGGAGGGACACAGTCGGGGAATACAGGCTGAAGGACATAGTTAGAGAAGGTGAGGGCGATGACAGCCAGGGTAGTGGGGTACATGATGAGCACCGCACTCCACAGGAGGAGAAACCTGGGAAGGGAGAGAAACAGTCAAATATGTCACTGCTTTGATCCAACTTTGTGTTTTTTAATGAACAATTTGTTTATCGCATGAACTGAACAGTCAATGGAACATTCAACCAACCCTTCTGACCCCCAATACCAAGCAAATCCAATCTCGTGCTGTTTCATAATAAGCTCACAAACTATACACATTGGATGAGAGGTACCTACCCAACAAGGCCTCCGAATATTTCTGTGACGTAGGAGTAGTCCCCCCCTGACTTGGGGATGGTGACCCCCAGCTCAGCATAGCAGAGGGAGCCCAGGGCAGCTATGCAGCCCCCTAGTACCCACACAATCAGTGCTAGACCCACTGAACCCGAGTGCTCTAGAACCCCCTTAGGAGAGATGAAGATTCCAGAACCAATTATGTTCCCTGTGGAGAGGGAGAAGGTATTACTAGAATACACACACACACAAAACAAGCAAAATGGAAATATTGCTAAAAACAATATGACCATTATAAAATCTTCCTATTTGCAGGTAAATCTTTACAGAAACTGTATCATGTGTTAATTAGTTATGTTGAAAGGTTTTGGGAAACAATAAAGCAGAAGAACTTTAGCTGGACTGTTTAGATATATTGTAGTGTGGAAAGGGAGGGATGTGATATCAGCTGCTCTGTACACTTCCCCCTGAGCGAGCTGGAGGGTGCTCGCCACAGCCCATTTTGAGCTAAGAAAAAACCCTGAAACGACATAGCGTTCTCTCTTCAAATATGCGTGACAAAAAATAAACCTTCTCTGATGATCATCGCAAGTTAACACATCATCCATAGAGGACTTCAGAAATAGAACAATCATACTGTTGACGTGAGGGAACAGATCAAACAGTCACATAGTAGGAAGTGCTACCATCAAACCCAAGAGGCTTCAACATCAACCACACACATTGTTGAAGTAATACAATGATCTGGGTTCCAATATGGCTGTACCATGTCCAAGGGTGTATCAGAAATGGCACCCTGTTGAAAAGTAGTGGCATTATGGAATAGGGTGCAATTTCAGATGCAGATCAAGTGTATCCCAACCAACACATTCAGGGTAGTAGCACAGCAGAAGGCAGCCAAGTGGCACAGACCTCAATTACATAACTGGACATACGTAAATGATTTACTCATAACTGTCGAGCTCAGTCGTTGCCCTCGAGAATTCAATTAAACTCATCTATTACATTATTTCTAGACTCTACCGGCTTTCCCTTTGGTTTGTGACCTTGTCAGAAATGCTAAGACTGGGAGTAAAGCCTGGTCTCATAGAATAGACGTAACATAGTGAAAGTAAATACGTTTGGTATGGTTACATAAGACAGAAGGCTACTTAAGGGAAAAACTAAAGTAGGGTGGTTGGCTGGGTGTTAATGCGACCATCTAGCAACCCAAAGGTTGCGTGTTCGAATCTTATCACGGACAACTTTAGTATTTTAGCTAATTAACAACTTTGCAACTGATTACTACTCTTAGCTACTATGAAACTATTTAGCATGTTAGCTAACCCTTCCGCTAACCTTAAGCCTAAACTTAACCCCTAGCTTAGTTAACACTAACCACCTAGCTAACGTTAGCATTATCCACCTTGCCAATGTTAGCCACAACAAATTGGAATTGGTAACATATAATATGTTTTGCAAATTCGTAACATATTATACAAATTCTAATTTGTAACATATCATACAAAATGGATAAGGGATGGATTAACATTTACAGAATGGGTACCTGGAGGAAAATGGGGGATGGTCATGCTTTTTAAATTTCAGTCAAGGGGAGGGTTTAGTATTTTTTTTCATCTAGTCCAGAGGAGAGTCATGTCATTTGTAACTGATGAAATTTCAATATTTCTCAGTGTTTTAGAATTCATGGCTTATTAGGCTTCATATCGATGTGTTCCCGATGCCGACCCTCATCTCTGATTCTCAGCTGGGCGCGCATAAATAGCCTTCAAGTGCGCCTAAAGGCTATTTAGTGTGGTCTCAATCAAATGATCCATAGACTATAGACTATAGGCTACGAAGTGCATGCTCGGAGAAGCACAGAGCAAAGTTATTTTTCTAAGATAGCTGCTGGGATGGTGTAAATAAAACTAGGCTGCATTACACACTGCAATGGATATGCCAACCCTGTGCCCCGGCATGCTCTGCTCTTGCTTATCAAAACCTGTTTTGTGTGCTGCCTAACCAATGGCTGCGCTGTGTATGCCTATAACGCCAATTCAGGAGGAGAGTCAAAGGCTTCTTCTGTTTCTTTTTTTTTTATTAGGCCTAGTCCAAATAATTCACAATATTGCGTGCGGACTAGCCTATAGCCTATGGTCAACTTTGATAGCTTGCTACTACTATAATAGATTTGATTAAAAACAGTACGTTTATTGCCCATGATGTGGGCAGAGGGTAGTGCGTACGGCCCAAGAACATCCCTGGGGCAAGCTTCCTGCCATCCAGGACCTCTATACCAGGCATTGTCAGAGGAAGGCCCTAAAAATGGTCTAAGACTCCAGCCACCCAAATCATAGACTGTTCCTCTATGCTACCTCTTGGTAAGTGATACCGGAGCGCCAAGTCTAGGTCCAAAAGGCTCCTGAACAGCTTCTACCCCCAATCCATTAGACTGCTAAACAGTTATGGCTACCCGGACTATTTGCATTGCCCCCCTTTTACACGCCTCTACTACTAGCTAATTATTATCTATGCATAGTGAGTTTAACCCTACCTACATGTACATATTACCTCAATTACCTCGACTAACCTGTACCCCCGCACATTGACTCGGTACCGATACCCCTTGTATATCGCCTTATTATTGTTATTTTATTGTGTTACTTGTTTAGTATTTATTATTATAATTTTTTTTTACTATAGTTTATTATAAAAACATTTTTTTTAGCAAATATCTCCGTACTTACTTAAAAAAAATTCTGCATTGTTGGTTAAGGACTTGCAAGTAAGCATTTTACCGTAAGGTACACCTGCTGTATTCTTCACATGTGACAAATAACATTTGATTTGATATTGACCTCACAATAAGTCAGATTCAAATAACTTACATTGTGGTGCTGAAACTTGAAGCAGCAGCCGCGGCACAATCAGTCGGAAATGGACAGCTCATGGTGCTGAAAGTAGGCAAATTCGAGTAGGCATAATTCATTTAAACCATCTTCATTTTAATTAGACTTTACTAACAACAAGAGGGCTTTGTGTTGGAACCATTTTCTTCCTTTTGAATAAATAAGAGGTAGGCCTACCTGTTTGACAGACGAAATTAGGCTATAGGCTGCTATATCCATAGATTTGTCGGCCAATTCCTCCACCCACCATGCACTATTTAAATAGCCTACTTCCATGTCAGTAAAGGGCTGCTAAGTTAAAACCAAGGCTGCGTTTCAAACTCATAAAAGACACACCCTCGTCCACTTACCCTTCCTTGCCTTATGACCTTGGTGGAATGCCCGCGGCCATATTTGTCATCGGTCCAAACGATTAGCCAAGCAAGGGAAGTTTGCAACATAAGCCCCATCATCCCGCGTTTTTCATGGAGTTTGCGAGTGTACAATTATGTTCACTTCGGGGCCTGAAACGCCCCATAATTAAATTCGCGACAATTGCACATCCGCTAAGAAACATCGGCCAAAACTTAAAAGCTCAACATCAATATGGAGTCAACATGCAAGTGTAAGTAAAAACAAATGTAAATAAGTTAAAAATGGTGCTACTAATGCACAAACACCTCTCGTAAAAGTAATGATGTTTTTGTTTGGTTAGCTTTTGGAAATAGTAGAAATAAAACATCTTCCTTCTTCAGAAGTTCCAGCTAGGCAGGCTAACGTTAGTCAGCTAATTCATTTGCTAGCTATCACAGAGTAGGCGTATATTAATAAATATATAGTTAATATAAGTAGACATGCAATCATATATTGACTGTAGCGCATATAAAACACCCACAAGCTACCAGTGGCTGAAAACACGAATTTCCGGGCAAGGGAGGTCCATTTAAAATGAATTCCTCCCTCGCCCCTTGCCCTGCAAGTGTAAACTCTTCAGACGTCATGATACGTCATCAGCAGCATCCGTCTAATTTGAGGGCTGAGGGGAGAGGGTGTGTCTGTTAGTGTTTGGAATGCAGCTCAAGACTCAAATGAAGGGAGTATGAGAGGGTATGCCATACGCTGCATTTAGACGAGGGATGCAAAAAAACGTCATACTAGTCGGCATAGCGGGACAAGACAGCAAGAAAGACGGTTAATGCAAAAGCAAGCCAGCACGACGGTATGCGTTACCATTGGGATTTCAGTAAACAAACAGTGCAAATCAACATCTGGCAGAAAACAACGCTACGGAAGACGGCAAAGGTTGAAATATTTGGACTCTGGCGAAAGTCCCATGTACCGTGGCGGCTGAACGCATACACGGCCAGCCTCAACGCGTTTACTATCGTTCCCTCATCAAAAACAATGACATGCGGTTTGCCGTCAACCGCCTACCTCGTGCCATCTAAACGCAGCAATAAGGTTACATTTTATTAAAGAAAATGGCAAAGATTTTGAAGAAAATAAAACAGATCCGATTATATAAAGTGATCTACAGTTCTACATGATGCTTTATGCTAGACACGCGCTGTAAAATACCCGGGAAAGACGTGACTTGGATGCATATGGGGATATCATTGTTTAGTTTGTTTGACATTCAGAGGCTGAGCTACAACCTTCTATAGCCAAGGAGACAAAAAATGGACTTTACTTGGGAAATACAGTGCATTCGGGAAAGTATTCAGACCCATTGAGTTCTTACACATTTTGTTTTACGTTACAGCCTTTTTCTAAAATGGATTACATTCATGTATTTCCTCATCAATCTACACACAATACCCCATAATGACAAAGTGAAAACAGTTTTTTAGAATTTTTTGCAAATGTATTAAAAATTTAAACCAGAAAAACCTTATTTACATAAGTATTCAGACCCTTTGCTATGAGACTTGAAATTGAGCTCAGATGCATCCTGTTTCCATTGGTCATCCTTTAAATGTTTCTCCAACATGATTGGAGTCCACCTGTAGTAAATTCAATTGACTGGACATGATTTGGAAAGGTACACACTTGTCTATATAAGGTCCCACAGTTGAGATGGTTTTTGCTCTGACAAGACATGTCAGAGCAAAAACCAAGCCATGAGGTCGAAGGAATTGTCCGTAGAGCTCCGAGACAGGATTGTGTCGAGGCACAGATCTGGGGAAGGGTACCAAAATAATTCTGCAGCATCGAAGCTCCCCAAGAACCCAGTGTCGTCCATCATTCTTAAATTGAAGAAGTTTGGAACCACCAAGACTCTTCCTAGAGCTGGCTGCCCGGCCAAACTGAGCAAGAAGAAGGGAGGTGACCAGGGAGGTTATCAAGGCCCGCTTGAAGTTTGTCAAAAGGCACCTAAAGGTCTCAGACCATGAAAAACAAGATTCTCTGGTATGATGAAAATCAAGATTGAACGCTTTGGCCTGAATGCCAAGTGTCACGTCTGGAAGAAACCTGACACCATCCCTACTGTGAAGAATGGTGGTGGCAGCATCATGCTGTGGGGATGTTTTTCAGCGGCAGGGACTGGGAGATTAGTCAGGATCGAGGGAAAGATGAACGGAGCAAAGTACAAAGAGATCCTTGATGAAAACCTGCCCAGGAACGCTCAGGACCTCAGACTGGGGCTAAGGTTCACCTTCCAACAGGACAATGACCCTAAGCACACAGCCAAGACCACACAGGATTGGCTCTGCAGCCAGAGCCCGGACTTGAACCCGATCTAACATCTCTGGAGAGACCTGAAAATAGCTGTGCAGCAACGCTCCTCATCCAACCTGACAGACCTTGAGAGGATCTGCAGAGAAGAATGGGAGAAACTCCCCAAATACAGGTGTTCCAAGCTTGTAGCGTCATGGCCAATAAGACTTGAGGCTGTAATCGCTCCAAAAGGTGCTTCCACAAAGTACTGAGTAAAGGGTCTGAATACTTATGTAAACGTGATATATACTTTTTTTTTTAAATGAATTTGCAAAAAAAATAAAAGGTTTTTGCTTTGTCGTTATGGGGTATTGTGTGTAGATTGATGAGGGGAGAAAAACTATTTAATCAATTTTAGAATAAGGCTGTAACGTAACAAAATGTGGAAAAAGTCAAGGGGTCTGAATACTTTCAGAATGCAGAATTAAACCCAGACAGCTTTTAGGGAAACACTTGTGACCTTCTCTCGTTGGGTTAAGCCACAGAAGAAGAGTAGCCAGCAGTTAAAGCTTACATTTTTCTGCATTGGTAGGGCTACTCTGTCTGGGGTGGAAAGGTCAGCCTAACTTTTGAAAGTACCATGCTCAGATTCCTAATGACGTCTCAGATGTAATTATTTGCAAACAGGGACAGTTTAGTTGCAAACAAGACGCACTGATTTGGCATTGGAGAAATATGATAAGATGAACAAATATCTGTCTGTCAATGTTTTGCCTGTAATTTTGGTAATTTGTGTGGTATTAAAAAATATTGTGCTAATATGTAAAATTACGTAGAATTGCATGACATTTTTATAAACAGCAATTTTTTTTCAGATCTGCAAATACGATGATAGATTCATGCAATGCTTTTACTATAAATTAGATCTCTCTACGCCTAATCTTGTCCACAATGGTCTGTGAATCAACATTCTTCTGTTGCCATGTAATGCTTACAGAACAAAGAACAGTTTCTAAAAATCCATATCTATGGCTCTGGTCTGTCCAAGAAATGACGGTAAACGGTAAACATGTTCTCTGCTATCCACTTTGTTTTAATTATTATTTTTGGTATACGGGAGGGTCACTTGTTTTTTTTTTTCAAAGGTTCAGGATTTAGGTAAAATATATTTGTTAAAGGGAGGGCCATTCATTTTCATTTCAGAGAGGTCCGATTTTCTCCATGTAACCCTTATTATAAATAATGTTCACTCCCTAATGGACATCCACAAATTAATACATGCCATACGAAACTTAACATATCATACTAATTGAAGTGGGTCGGTTTTACATTTACTATGTTACGTCTACCCCTGAGTCCAGGTTGGGGAGTAAGATGTATCGCTTTGAAACAAAAGGGTGGATGCTAGCATGGGCTTCCTGGTCTGGATTGCTCAACAGTTGGCAGTCTGTACTCGGTCTCTCTTCCACACACACAAGGAGGCAGGAGCCTGATTCAAAGGGATTTCTGACTTTTTGCTCGTGTTTGAGATCTTAATTCAGGACTGATCTTGTTAAAAAACAGCACTAATGTAACTAACTAAAAGCTACAAGAGTAGGTTGGGGAGTAAATGTAAATGAAAAGCATCGATGTCTGTATAAATGGCATGAAGAGCATAGGCCTATTCTTATACAACTTTCAGTTTAATAATCATTTAACAGTAACTCTGAAACCAAAGTCAGAACATATGTAATAAACACCCCAGGACTTTCATCAGCTGTCTGGGGGCCCTGAATATTAAAACCAACTAAAGTCACATGTATCAGTCATGATAAATATACCTCTTCCTAACTGTATAGTGGCATTTACCCTACTGTAGGTGTAACTTGGGCCTATATCTTCATTTGCACCCTTCAACAAGTGGATTCGATTTATTATAGCAGCCCCTGCCATTTCCTCTGCTTCGGCAGACAATTTTCTTCTGCTTGACAACCAATGTGCTACTAATTAATATATTTTGGCCACGTAAGCATTGAGGTAGACATTTAATGCACATCTATTTCTCATGTAGTCGCACTGGCATGACATCTGAAATAGGACCACCTTCTTATCATGACAGGTGAGAAGATGGGCCTATTTCTAACCACTACAAATATAGGATACTGACTTTAATGACACATAATCCATCATTGGAAAATGAATGTTCTATTCAGCAAAGGCAAATTGGCTGTAAATGGCAAACTTACATCAACGTTATTTTATAAAATAAAGCAATGACCAAACACCCCTAAGTAATAGATTTTAAAATGCAATACACTTTTACCAACCTTACCTATGATTATTGTACAGGCGCTTAAAAGTCCTATTTCTTTTTTCAGAGTCACTCTATCAGGGATTTCGTCACGCTTGTTGTTCCCATCTTTCAAGATCTTCAGTGCAGCTGATGGCTCTTGCCGTGAGCAGATACTTCTTTTCCGCTTTTCTCCATCCATGTCTGCGACCATATCAAAGGCTTTCTCGAATTCCTCTCTTGAACTCACACACGGTATTGATGCACACTGAATAGGGTGCGCATGCGCAACAATCTGTCGCTGTCCAGGGTAGAATGCTAACTACCCCACTCTCGTGCCATCAACTACTTGAGCGTCGCTGGACGTTTTTCACGAAATCTCACTCGGAGATCCCTTCGAACTTCGAAGTCCATCTTTTTACCAAATGTTCTGTTTCAATACCGACGATAATAGCTGTTGCTTGCGTGCATCAGAGTTTGGGGCACTGTGTCTGCGTAATCTCGATTGCTCAGTGTACAGGCCCCCATTTCAGAGTACACAAATTCACTTAATCTTCTCAAATATTATTGATAGGGAATTTTAAGGTATTTCATCTTATGAATTGCAACCAGACCGTCAAATAAAAATAAATAAATGTTAAAGAAAATGATTAAACGATGACCACAGTAAACACAAGTGCACGCCATTATGGAATATACTAAATGATTGACCAGCTAATCAATATTTCAAAGGGAGTGAAAGAGCAAATGCAAGGTTTGATTGAACTATCTTCAGTCCCATCAAAGCAAAATTTAACAAGCATGCACACAGTGGTATTGCAGGCCTATATCTACTACAGTATAGGAGAAAATTGATCTCAAACTGACTCCAAAGAAAAGTAGGTAAATCAATTTCAATAAAACTACTATTTTCAATTGTGGAACAAAGAAAGTGTAAATAGATTACAAAACATGTGGATGACAGGGATTTCCCCAGAACAAAACAAAACAAAAAAAATAAAATCATGTACCTGCTTTTAAATAATTTACTTGTGAACATAACATATTTTGGCAAATACGTTTCATGTCGGATACACTCCCATTCACACAACTCCGCCCCTCTGTTTCCTTTTGTATCTAAAATTAGGCCCAGTCATGTTATTGATGCAACTCTGAACAGCCTCCTGATGAACTGTTCGGAAGAAGAAACTCAAAGAGAGGCGGACTTGCTCCTCTGCCCCACCAGCGCATGCTTCCCAAAGAGGGTCTCCTTCATGTTTCCCTTCGTCTCTGAAAGGACCCTGGTGGAATTTAGGAAGCCAAATTGAGCGGTCGTACCAGGTCTTTTCTCTGCCTCCCTCGCTAACACCACAGACTGCCCAATAAAGGGCCTGGATTCAGCTGATCCTGTTAGAAGGCCAATAAAACGGCCGGCTGCTTTGTGTGCAGGGAGTGAGGAAGGACGAACACTGCCAACAGTGTGCTGCGACGCTTAAAGGAGGAGGCCGAGCAGAAAACCAATACATCACAGGAGCCACTCTGGGTAACTGAGGAAATGTGGACAGAGGGAAGGAGTGAGATAAAGAAAGAGAGAGAAGTCTTCTTTAACCGACTGCTGTTTAACTGTCAGCAGGGTGTTATCTCATTAGGAAGTGCAAAGGTTCACAGCATCACACTGGGTCAAAAGTTTAGATGACGCTCTGAAATGAAATAATACATAAACAAAAAAAGCAAACAGAGACTGTCCAGACCAAATGTAATAACACTAATAAAATCCCAAAATTAGTAAAGTTAAATTTTTTTAGGTCCAGTATATAAAAAAAAGTAAGTTCCAGTTTTTAAGAATGGATATGAGCTGAGGTAGCAGTTAATTAATTCAGTCAATTCATGCTTTGGCCAGCATGCCAATGTTACTTCTTGTTGGATTGGGATGGAATGGAGTGTCACAGGGGGAAGTCACTGGCCAGGGAAAGCTCCATGCAGCCAGCCCAGGTCACATGGTCAGACTGGAATAAAAGGCAGTCCTGACTGTGGATTTGGAAAGAAGGCCTTCCACAGCCTTGCCAAGAAAGTACTCCTCCATTGAGACAAAATGCTTCAGGGCAAATGGATTGGATTGAACTAAGCCAGGGGATCTGTGGTTTCTGTTTGAGCTCCAAGAAGCCCTGACATGGGTTGGAAAAAGGTTGTCATATAATATTTCCGTTGGCACCTGCTATCAGTTCTAGTAAAACAGGCCTTGGTTAAGGTGGTATTGTTCCAATGGAAGTTTATGAATTGTTCTGGATGAGGAAAAGGCATCTTACTCCATCTAGTGGTCAGTCAGACACAGACACACACACACACACACACACACACACACACACACACACACACACACACACACACACACACACACA
Organism: Salmo trutta; assembly: GCF_901001165.1. Lineage (NCBI taxonomy): Eukaryota > Metazoa > Chordata > Actinopteri > Salmoniformes > Salmonidae > Salmo > Salmo trutta. Next base: position 46,330,619 of record NC_042973.1, read on the forward strand.
CACACACACACACACACACACACATACACACACACATACACACACCAAAATATATACAATATTATATATCAGTAGTTCAGCCATACACAACACTGGCTATCTGAACTAGATTATGTGAATGTAAGTGCAAAAATAAATAAAACACCAACATACAGTCGTGGCCAAAAGTTTAGAATGTCACAAATATTAATTTCCACAAAGTTTGCTGCTTCAATGTCTTTAGATATTTTTGTCAGATGTTACTATGGAATACTGAAGTATAATTACAAGCATTTCATAAGTGTCAAAGGCTTTTATTGACAATTACATGAAGTTGATGCAAAGAGTCAATATTTGCAGTGTTGACCCTTCTTTTTCAAGACCTCTGCACTCCGCCCTGGCATGCTGTCAATTAACTTCTGGGCCACATCCTGACAGATGGCAGCCCATTCTTGCATAGTCAATGCTTGGAGTTTGTCAGAATTTGTGGGGTTTTGTTTGTCCACCCACCTCTTGAGGATTGACCACAAGTTCTCAATGGGATTAAGATCTGGGGATTTTCCTGGCCATGGATCCAAAATATTGATGTTTTGTTCCCCGGGCCACTTAGTTATCACTCTTGCCTTATGGCAAGGGGCTCCATCATGCTGGAAAAGGCATTGTTAGTCACCAAACTGTTCCTGGATGGTTGGTACCAACACATCCTCCGAGAGCAACTTCTCCCATTCTTTATTCATGGCTGTGTTCTTAGGCAAAGTTGTGAGTGAGCCCACTCCCTTGGCTGAGAAGCAACCCCACACATGAATGGTCTCAGGATGCTTTACTGTTGGCATGACACAGGACTGATGGTAGCGCTCACCTTGTCTTCTCCGGACAAGCTTTTTTCTAGATGCCCCAAACAATCAGAAAGGGGATTCATCAGAGAAAATGACTTTATCCCAGTCCTCAGCAGTCCAATCCCTGTACCTTTTGCAGAATATCAGTCTGTCCCTGATATTTTTCCTGGAGAGAAGTGGCTTCTTTGCTGCCCTTCTTGACACCAGGCCATCCTCCAAAAGTCTTCGCCTCACTGTGCGTGAAGATGCACTCACACCTGCCTGCTGCCATTCCTGAGCAAGCTCTGTACTGGTGGTGTCCCGATCCCACAGCTGAATCAACTTTAGGAGACGATCCTGGCGCTTGCTGGACTTTCTTGGGTGCCCTGAAGCCTTCTTCACAACAATTGAACCGCTCTCCTTGAAGTTCTTGATGATCCGATAAATGGTTGATTTAGGTGCAATCTTACTGGCAGCAATATCCTTGCCTGTGAAGCCCTTTTTGTGCAAAGCAATGATGACGGCACGTGTTTCCTTGCAGGTAACCATGTTTGACAGAGGCAGAACAATGATTCCAAGCAACACCCTCCTTTTGAAGCTTCCAGTCTGTTATTCGAACTCAATCAGCACGACAGAGTGATCTCCAGCCTTGTCCTCATCAACACTCACACCTGTGTTAACGAGAGAATCACTGACATGATGTCAGCTGGTCCTTTTGTGGCAGGGCTGAAATGCAGTGGAAATGTTTTTGGGGGATTCAGTTCATTTGCATGGCAAAGAAGGACTTTGCAATTAATTGCAATTCACCTGATCACTCTTCATAACATTCTGGAGTATATGCAAATTGCCATCATACAAACTGAGGCAGCAGACTTTGTGAAAATTAATATTTGTGTCATTCTCAAAACTTTTGGCCACGACTGTAGTGTCTTATTAGGGCGTTAGACCACCACGAGCCGCCAGAACAGCTCCAATGCGCCTTGGCACAGTGTCTGGAACTCTATTGGAGGGATGTGACACCATTCTTCCATGAGAAATTCCATCATTTGGTATTTTGATGGTAGTGGAAAACAGGCGTCGCTCCAGAATCTCCCATAAGTGTTCAATTGGGTTGAGATCTGGTGATTGACACACACACACACACACACACACACACTCTATAAACCCCCCCATGCTCCATTGAGACCCCGCTTTAAAATCTCTTCTTCTAGCCTTGGTAGCCAAAATAATGGGCAAGTGGGCATTTTTATGCATGACGGGATGTTAATTTCTTAATTAACTCAGGAACCACACCTGTGTGGAAGCACTTGCTTTTAATATGCTTTGTATCCCTCATTAACTCAAGTCTTTCCTTTATTTTGGCAGTTACCTATAGCAGCATAATCAAGTCGTAGTGGTTTAATGGTGTAGTGCCAAACACCAAAAGAAGGTTTATTTTTCTATACCGAACAAGGTTTCTTTTGTAGTTGTTACCAACCACATTGTCAGTTTCAGAGACATACAGAATGCAGCTGTTGTTAAATGGATGAAAGTCCACCACACCAAGTTCTTCCTCAAATATGTTTTTCTCACGTCCAGTTCCTGGAAACAAGACTGGGAGAGAACGGGTGTCACAGAAGTCTTGTTAGACTTCAGTGCAGCTTTTGACATTATCGATCAGTCTGCAGCTGGAAAAACTTGTGTTATGGCTTTACACCCCCTGCTATAATGTGGATAAAGAGTTACTTGTCTAACAGAACACAGAGGGTGTTATTTAATGGAAGCCTCTCAAATATAATCCAGTTAGAATCAGGAATTCCCCAAGGTAGCTGTAACAATATGCGCTGAGAGTCAGGAAGAAAGTTCAGGAAGTGAGAATTTTAATAAATAAACGTAACGTAATACAAAACAAGAAAACACAAACAACACACAGACATGACGCTGGAACAAAAACAATGACGACTGGGGAAGAAACCAAAGGGAGTGGCAAAAAAGGGCAAGTAATCAAGGAGGTGATGGAGTCCAGGTGAGTGCCATTATGCGCGTACCGCTGGTGACAGGTGTGCGCCATAACGAGCAGCCTGGTGACCTAGAGGCCGGAGAGGGAGCACATGTGACAGTAGCTGTTTAGGCCCCTTGCTTTTAAAATATTTTACTAACGACATGGCACTGACTTTGAGTAAAGCCAGAGTGTCTATGTATGCGGATGACTCAACGCTATACACGTCAGCTACTACAGCGACTGAAATGACTGCAACACTCAACAAAGAGCTGCAGTTAGTTTCAGAGTGGGGGGCAAGGAATAAGTTATCCCTAAATATTTCTAAAACTAAAAGCATTGTATTAGGAACAAAACACTCACTAAACCCTAAACCTCAACTAAATATTGTAATAAATAATGTGGAAATTGAGCAAGTTGAGATGTCTAAACTGCTTGGAGTAACCCTCGATTGTAAACTATCATAGTCAAAACATATTGATGCAGTAGTAGCTAAGATGGGGAGAAGTCTATAATAAAGCGATGTTCTGCCTTCTTAACAATACTATCAACAAGGCAGGTCCTACAGACCCTAGTTTTGTCGCACCTTGACTACTGTTCAGTCGTGTGGTCAGATGCCACAAAAAAGGACTTAGGAAAATTGCAATTGGCTCAGAACAGGCCAGCACGGCTGACCCTTGGATGTACACAGAGAGCTAATATTAATAATATGCATGTCAATCTCTCCTGGCTGAAAGTGGTATTTATGAGAGGTATTGACATGTTGAATGCACCGAGCTGTCTGTCTAAACTACTGGCACACAGCTCGGACACCCATGCATACCCCACAAGACATGCCACAAGAGGTCTCTTCACAGTCCCCAGTCCAGAACAGACTATGGCAGGCCACAGTACTACATAGAGCCATGACTACATGGAACTCTATTCCACATCAAGTAACTGTCGCAAGCAGTACAATTTGATAAAAAAAACAGATAACAAAACACCTTATGGAACAGCGGGGACTGTGAAGCAACACAAACATTGGCACAGACATGTGCATACACACACACACACACACACACAAACACGATAACATACGCACTATACATACACATGGATTTAGTACTGTAGATATGTGGTAGTGGTGGAGTAGGGGCCTGAGGGCACACAGTGTGTTGTGAAATCTGTGAATGTATTGTAATGTTTTTAAAATTGTATAAACTGCCTTAATTCTTCCCCTTGGAAGAGGATCCATAATAAATACAAATACAAATTCAACAACACCACGTTCAAAATGGAACAGACTGGGAGAGAACGGTTGTCACTAGTTACCCCAGCCACAAAGTCATGATTATTGCTAAACCATGCCCATTTCTACACTTCTGATTCTACACTTATCGATTGTTTGTTCTTACCGGTAGTATCGATTGTTTGTTCTTAACGGTAGTATCGATTGCTTGTTTGTTTGTCTAAACGTGTAAATGCTTGCTTACGAGCCCTTCCCAACGATGCAGAGTTTAAAAATAATAATACAAATAAAATGATAAAATGAAATACACAAGAATGGAGCTACAACTGAAGTCGGAAGTTTACATACACCTTAACCAAATACATCTAAACTCAGTTTTTCACAATTCCTGTGTCACGCCCTGACCGTGGAGAGCCCTCGGGGTTCTCTATGGTGTTTTAGGTCAGGGTGTGACTAGGGGGATTTCTAGTTAGTTTATTTCTATGTTGGTGTATGTGTATGGTTCCAAATTAGAGGCAGCTGATTAATCGTTGCCTCTAATTGGGGATCATACTTAGTGTGTTCCTTTTCCCACCTGCGTTGTGGGATATTGTTTTGTATGTGTGCGCTACGTATTTCACATTGTTATATCATTGTTGTTTTGAGAAGTTTCACAATTATTAAAATGTGGAACTCTACTCACGCTGCGCCTTGGTCCAATTATTTAAATGACGATCGTGACATCCTGACATTTAATCCTAGTAAAAATTCCCTGTTTTAGGTCAGTTAGAATCACCACTTTATTTTAAGAATGTGAAATGTCAGAATAATAGTAGAGAGAATGATTTATTTCAGCTTTTACTTCTTTCATCACATTCCCAGTGGGTCAGAAGTTTGCATACACTTGGTGTTTATACTTGCGTACTATTGTTTGTACAGATGAACGTGGTACCTTCAGACATTTGAAAATTGCTCCCAAGGGTGAACCAGACTTCAGAGGTCTACAATTTTTTTTCTGAAGTCTTGGCTGATTTATTTAGATTTTCCCATGATGTCAAGCAAAGAGGCACTGAGTTTGAAGGTAGGCCTTGAAATATATCCACAGGTACACCTCCAATTGACTCAAATGATGTCAATTAGCTTATCAGAAGCTTCTAAAGCCATGGCATCATTTTCTGGAATTTTCCAAGCTGTTTAAAGGCACAGTCAACTTAGTGTATGTGTAACCGATGTGAAATGGCTAGTTAGTTAGCGGTGGTGCGCGCTAATAGCGTTTCAATCGGTGACGTCACTCACTCTGAGACCTGAAGTGGTTGTTCCCCTTGCGTTGCAAGGGCCGCGGCTTTTGTGGCGCGATGGGTAACGATGCTTCGTGGGTGTCAGTTGTTGATGTGTGCAAGGGTCCCTGGTTCGAGCCCAGGTTGGGGTGAAGAGAGGGACGGAACCTACACTGTTACATTGATGCTGTTGACCCGGATCATTGGTTGCTGCGGAAAAGGAGGAGGTCAAAAGGGGGGTGAGTGTAACCGATGTGAAATGGTTAGTTAGTTAGCGGTGGTGCGCGCTAATAGCGTTTCAATCGGTAACGTCACTCGCTCTGAGACCTGAAGTGGTTGTTCCCCTTGCGTTGCAAGGGCCGTGGCTTTTGTGGCACGATGGGTAACGATGCTTCGTGGGTGTCAGTTGTTGATGTGTCAGTTGTTGTGTGCAAGGGTCCCTGGTTCAAGCCCAGGTTGGGGCGAAGGGAGGGACGGAACCTACACTGTTACATATGTAAACTTCTGACCCACTGGAATTGTGATACAGTGAATAAGTGAAATAATCTGTCTGTAAACAATTGTTGGAAAAATGACTTGTATCATGCACAAAGTAGATGTCCTAACCGACTTGCCAAAACTATAGTTTGTTAGCAAGAAATTTGTGGAGTGGTTGAAAAACGAGTTTTAATGACTCCAACCTAAGTGTATGTAAACTTCCGACTTCAACTGTACGTGAGAATGCTGTTCGTTGACTACAGCTCAGTGTTTAACACCATGGTGGCCTCAAAGCTATTCACTAAGCTATGGGCCCTGGGACTAAACACCTCCCTCTGTAACTGGATCCTGGACTTCCTGACAGTCTGCCCCCAAGTGGTAAGGGTAAGCAACAACTCATCTGCCACGCTAATCCTCAACACGGGGCCCCTCAGGGGGTGCGTGCTTAGTCCCTTCCTGTACTCCCTGTTCACCCATGACTGCGTGGCCACACACAACTCCAACACCATCATTAAGTTTGCCAACGACACAACGGTGGTAGGCCTGATCACCGACAACAATGAGACAGCCTATAGGGTGGAGGTCTGAGACCTGGCAGTGTGGTTCCTGGCAGTGTGGTTCCAAGACAACCTCTCCCTCAACGTGAGCCAGAGAAAGGATCTAATCGTGGACTACAGGAAAAAGAGGGCCGAGCACGCCCCCATTCACATCGACAAGACTGTATTGGAGCGGGTCGAGAGCTTCAATTTCCTTGGTGCCCACATCACTAACAAATTATCATGGTCCAAACACACCAAGACAGTCATGAAGAGGGTACAACGCCTATTCCCCCTGAGGAGATCCTCAAAAGGTTTTACAGCTGCACCATCGAGAGCATCCTGACTGGTTGCATCACCACTTGGTATGGGGAACTGCTCGGCATCCGACCGCAAAGCGCTACAGAGGGTGGTGCGTAAGGCCCAGTACATCACTGGGGCCAAGCTTCGGGCCATCTAGAACCTCTATACCAGGCAATGTCAATAACACCGCTAAACAGAGTCAAATGGCTACCCTTACTATTTGCATTGACCCCCTTTTTTACCCTGCTGCTACTCGCTGTTTATTGTCAATGCATAGTCACTTTACACCTACCTACATGTACATATTACCTCAACTAACCTGTACCCCCACACATTGACTTGGTACCGTTACCAAGTTATTTTATGCAAATGTATAGTTATATTTAATAAAGATTTGAAAGAATTTGAAGTTGGGATAGCCTGAATGTTTTAAAGTTTGTCTTGTAGTTTAATTGGCCAAGGAACAGGTTCATTTTGAAAAGCTACGTCTGTATTCCTATGGTTCTCATTTAAACCCATGTTAATTTATGCAAATTTCAAATAGTTAGAGTTCATAAAGTACACATAGTATCAAAAATCCAGTCTGGACATTTGGCAGTTTGTTTTGTTTTAATAGCTTAAATGTTTTAATAGCTTATATATATATATATATATATATATATATATAAAGAAAAATGTATTTCACCTTTATTTAACAAGGTAGGCCAGTTGAGAACAAGTTCTCGTTTACATCTGCGACCTGGTCAAGATAAAGTAAAGCAGTGCGACAAAAACAACACAGAGTTACACATAAACAAACGTACAGTCAATAACACAGAATAATAATAATAGGACTATGTAAGAAATGTAGAGTTTTATTTTGCTTTTCAAGCACACCTAATAAAAAATAAATAATAACCAAGTGGGAAGGTGGTATTTACAACATACGACTGGGAAAAATCCACTTGAACACCCCTCCAACAGGTAATTACTAGTGGAAAACTTGTCCATCATCCCTGAGCCACAACTTCCTTCACATGCTGGCCTCTGACGTCACCTACTATGGAAATTACCTTGATAACAGCATTGTCAGCAGTAAAATGCAATAAGAAAACTTTATTTATAAAAAGAAAGGAGGCTGCTAAGGGGAGAACGGCTCATAACAATGGCCAGAACAGAGAAAATGGAAAGGCATCAAACACCTGGAAACCATGTGTTTAGTGTATTTGAATCCATTCCACCTAATCCGCTAGTCATTACCACGAGCCCGTCCTCCCCAATTAAGGTGCCACCAACCTCCTGTGAATATATTAATATGGTTTTTGAACTCTATAATTTGTTGCCAAGCATGATTGCTGTACTTTTAGTTTATGGTTGACACACTTTTAGTTTATGGTTGACACAGCTTGTTGGCCATTAGCCAATCTGTGTTTCACAATGAGATCAAAGCATGTGAATGCATCCAAATCCAATACGATTTCACAACTGGCAATTACCACCTTCCCACTTGGTTTTAAATGCAGCATAATACTTCGGTAAACAGCCTTTAGGGAAGATAATTGCCACAAAAAAACGAACCATCAATGAGCTTGCTGCACCTTCAGCTGCAAACTGCTCGAATTTGTTGGTAAAGATAGGAAGACCCCACTACTGAAGAGACACGAAATTCCCCCATTGAACTTTGCCACACCCCACCTAAACAAAATGGGGACATGTTATGTGGACCAGTTAATTAGGCAAAAGTAGAGCTATTTTTGCAATACAGATCAGCGCTATGTTTACCGTTGACCAAATTAAGCATTATCCCTTTAAAGGAGATGGTAGGAAAAACATATTTTGGAAGGATAAAGACCTGAGGAGAACTAGACCCCAGTGCATTTTTTTGTGTGGCCTACATGTTTGTTGTTTTATCACACTTAAATATAGATCACGTTGTTCTGTAACAATAACTTCTGTATCTACCAAACAAATGCAACATTTCAATCCAGTACAATAGTCAGTGGTAGGGTGGAGGGAGAAACCACCTTTGACAATCTTATTCTGCAAATTTATGGTGATCCGAATAGATTTCTCAGGGCAGTCATATATTATTTTAGGACCACATGTTGACTTGCGGTATACTGTTATTAGATCTCGTACACTGCACGGGGGTGTCATCCTTTCCTTTGACGTTTTCACGAGCGCTCAGCCTCCACGGACGTATCAGGACCTACGGGATTGGCTTGCCGCGCCTGATTGGTTGACTAAACCACATTAGTCAATGTTTTTCTCGTCATCAAGTTAGAGAGACCGGTAGTGCTGACAGCCAGACAGGCATCAAATGGTAGACTTTCTTCTGTTTACGGTCAGGCTTTTGAAGAAGTGCAATTTGCGATGCGATTCCGGTGTGTTTAGCAGATAAAGAGGTACGTACGTTACGGACATAGCTATATTGTGTTTGTATGAATGTCCATCCAAGCCGACGTTGCTGTTGTTGTGACAGAACGTTAGCTGCTCATCTTTTAGCTACCTAAATTAACGTTAGCTAGCTAACTTGCTAGCCAATGTAAGAACACAAATATTTGGCATTGAAACCTCTACCAATGGTTAATGTCGAAATGGCAGAACATTGACTTGATTGCTACGACTTTGAGTGAAGTGTTCCTCTCGATCTGGGCAGCTGTTATCGATTTCAATGCTGTTTTGCTTGATTCCACTTTCAAAACAAGCATTTGTTTGACATTGATTGTCACGTACAGCTCATCACACGAAATTGTTACCACATTTCACAATTTTCGGCAATCTTGTTTAGCCATTACCTGGAAGTTTTCAACATGTGGCACTATAGTATTCCTGGGGCACCTGGCCTATTCGTTCTGACTAGAATGGATACAGCTTTTGTCATTTTGGACTTTTTGTAGCAGGTTAGAATTTAACATAGCAGGTTAGGAGAATTCGGTTATGGTTAGCTAATTTAACAAAAGCTGTATTCTTTCTAGCCATGACCAGCCTATCCACATTGAGGTCTTGGGAAGACTAATTTGAAGGCCTAAAGATCATTTGCACATGAGTGGGTGCAGAGCAACATGTGATTTGGGCTACTTGTACATCCAAAAATGGTTGAGACCGACATGGACGTTCCCCCAAGAATGCAGAAAAAATTATATGTAGGGGCTGTCATGCTCTGTAGAATTAACTTGGCAATGGAAACTGACATACCGTTTACTCTATACTTGAATATCAAACCAAAGAATGGTAAAATAATACAGTGCATAGCTCCATATGCTACAGAGCCTATATAATAGACCAGTTTTTCATTTAGTAGTATTGGCCAAGGAGTCTGTAGCCTATGTGTCAAAGGTCACCAGTCAGTCTTGAGAATTCCTAGACCATGAGGTCAGTAGTGTAATCTCTTGTTACCCAGAGGTAAAATTCTCTTATCACATGAAAGTTTGTCACTTCCTGTTTTATTGCTGGGCGGAATGCAGTAGAGCTCGTCAGCTTGTAGTCCTAATAACCGGAAATGAGTTACCTCTGGTTCGTTCAGCCATTTCTATGGGGAAAGCAAGGCAGTTAACCCTCAACGGCAACGGGCACAGATGGGCTCCCCGGGCACAGATGGCGTCGATTTAAAGCAGCCCCCAGCACCTCTCTGATTCAGAGGGGTTAGGTTAAATGCGGAAGACACATTTTAGGTTGAATGCATTCAGTTGTGCATCTGACTAAGTATCTCCCTTTCCCCCAAAAACATTTTTTTTGTTTTAATGAATTTTTACAATACAGACAATTTTGACTTTGTGGCAGTGGAATCTAGTGGAAATTGGTTTATCATCTGCACCCGGGCTTGAAAATCATCAGTTCAAGCACTGCCTTCGTCCAATCCTGATTTGTCCAAAAATCTACGACAAAAACCCAAACCAGGTTGCTGCGTGTAATTACACGATTCTATGTGTGCCTTGACAGATTTTTACCGTTTAATCTTTCCATGAGAATTGGCCCACGAGCCCTTATGACTCAAATGTAATTGCATTACAGTAGTTATTCCACGTCCCTTATTGCCAGATGTTGCCCAAACAGTGTTTAATCGCAAATATGCCTCGCTTGCATATACAAAAGATACACTTAGTGTACGCTGTTTAGCAAAGTTGCACCCGGCTGTATTTTGAGAAGCACTTGCGATCCAGCCGGAAATGTTGAATTGTAGTGTCCAATGGAAATGTGAGAGGATGTGTCATTGTGAAAACAGCCTGGTTCAACTTTACTAAATTGTGTACAGTAAGTGTATCTCTTGTATTTGAAAGATTCTTTCTCGCTTATATGAGAGGGTTTCCAAAACTGTATTGCTAGCGAGGATTAACCCTATCAGTCCCAGCAAAAATGGGCTTTTCATTTATCTGACTTTCATTTATCTACATGTCCAGCCCATATATTTAGCCTCACAATGAAGTGTTTTACCATTTCTTTTCAGGGCAACCAGGGCTACAAGTAGAACACAAAACAGTGGTATTTAAAAGCCTTTGATGAGCACAATTTAAGATGGTCATCCACAAAATTTGATTTGTGGGCACATAAAACGATATCCAGTTTTGCAATGTTATCCGTGGGATACCGAAGTAGTGATCAAAACTCTAAATTACATTATATCAATGTCAGTTATTTTATTATTCTGTTGGACAAGCACATGACATAGCCCTACTCTGCAATGTCGTTGGGAAAACGACTTTCCATGGAAACAACAGGATGGATGTTATAGATGGTAATGTTGGCTGTATTGAGGAATCAAAACGAGAGTCTGACTCTGTAAACATTGCCATGGCTTTGGCAGAGGAAATGATGTTTTCTCCTATTTTGTTTACAGTGCAATTGAATCGGTAAGTTTGAAACCTTGTGTTTGAATTGCGATAATTGTTTCTGCTCGTCCTGGAGCCTATCAGTATGTTCAGAGAGGAAGAGAGGGGCACAACTCGGCGGAAAATCTGTCTCCCACCAGCAAGTACTGTTTTTTTTTAATTGTTTCGCCCACCAAGCAAGGAGTTTTTGTATGTAGGTCAATGTGTCGAATTTGTTCAACCAAGACATGAATGGCTTATTTGCTAGTTAAGGTTTATTTGATCTAATAGAAGTTTCGTAATACTTAAGTTGTTACGAGTGTACTGATATATAAGTAGGACACTTGACAGCCTCAAGATAACCTTTTGTCATCAATATTAGATTGTACAGCTGGGGTGTCAAACTCATTCCGTGGAGGGCCGAGTGCATGCTGGTTTTTGTTATTTCCTATCAATGTGTGTCCAATTAAAACCTAGACAACCAAGGGGAGTTCCTAACTAATCGATGACCTTAATTGATCAATCAAGTACAAGAGAGGAGTGAACCTGCAGACACTCATCTCACCATGGATTCAGTTTGACAGGTGATGGTCTACACAGTGTGACCAAACAGGATGAAAGGCCAGACTGACAATACTTTATTTCCCTTTGTCTTGAAGAGAACGGACATTTGTATTTATGCTCACAAAGGCCAGATCCCATCACCAACCCACCCATCATGAAATGCCTGCCTTGGCTTTCCTGAAGTGGAAAATGGGCTGTAAGCCGTGCGGTTCACTCCCCACACGTGTGAAGGAAGGTTTCCCCCAAACAGGGCTGTTCAGACCCAGCTGACCGGTCACATGGTTAGATGGCACATTCTTCAGGGTTTCAGGCCAGCAGGCAGCATCCATCTGATACCAAGGAGGCAGCAGCACAGTGAGGTGAGGGTGGAGTGGTGCTGCTGCCTTCACGCTAAGACAGTTACTGCTTCACTATGAAGCCCAGTCAGACTCCAAGGAGGCTGGTTTAGGTTTAGATGAGCCCTATTCTCTGCTGCTGCGAAGACCCCCCCCCCCCCCACCCCCCCAATGGCATTATCATTCCTAGGATTCGTAAAGATGATGTTGATCTCAGCGTTTCAAGGCCTGTTGCAATCAAGTGAGTAGCCTGATGAACTGATCTTAGATGAGACTTGAATGGATTTCATACTCTCTTTGTTCCCCATTTTGGGGATGATGCGCACATGTTTTTATGGTGTTTCAATGGATTGATTGGAATCTTACATCAGAAGAACATGTGACGACACAGTGCCTGCCATATGACCTGGCTAAATCTCATATTTACAAGCATTGCGCTACACCCGCAAAAACATCTGCTAATTGTGTATATGACCAATAACATTTTATTTTAGATAAGTTTTGATTCAAAAGGAGATGAGGCTAACATCTAAACATTTACAGGATTGGAGAACATTTATAACTTGACTCATCAAGCAGAGATGTAGAGCCCCCATACTCAACTGGCGGACCCGGTCCGAACCCAGAATGGGGTCAATACGGGCTGCAGGTTTCTTATTTACTCAGTCGGGCTTCGACCCCTGGTATCATATAAACACACATAAGCCATGGAAGAATGCATAGAATTGCAGGAAATTGGCTTTAAAACAGCAAAAAAATAATCCCTGCCTCATGCAAAAAAAAAAGAAAATGGCGGAAATTGACTCTAAAACTGCAACATTTTCTCTCCGCCAACAAGATGATTGTGAAGTGGGGATTTGTTACTACGCTGATAAATTACATTACCATCCGGGACTTTGTCACCTAGGAAATTTGTATGACCAGACCTTTTCAAATAATACTTGAGTACCCTGATGCAGAAAAGACAGTGCACACAAAATAGACCTAGCTTATTGCATACAATTTGTTGTTTATGCACAACCATGTCCAAGTGTCCTCTACAAAGCTACCATCTGCACTCTTAGCACTAATAGCTGGGACACAGCAGAGACCAACCAGACAAGACAATCTCCTCTCTCCTATTAGGCCTATTCAACCAGTAATGAGACTGACCTCAAAAGAAAAGTCACACCTCACCGTTATTTTTAAACATTTTATTTAACTAGGCAAATCTGTTAAGAACAAATTATTATTTACAATGACGGCCTATCGGGCAGAACAACAGATTTTTACCTTGTCAGCTTGGGGATTCGATCCAGCAAACCTTTGTTACTGGCCCAACGCTCTAACCACTAGGCTACCTGCTGCCCCAACAACCTGATAGTCAGATCATTCCTGTGTGTCTTTGTGGGCGACTGACTGCTTCATTGAAATTTGATGTCTGTGACAAGGTCTCCCAAGCAAGTCATACAGAGGAAGAATCTCACGCCCTGCCTTGGAGATCATGCAATTATGTGGTGAACCAACTTTTAGTAATTTAATTTCCGAGAACGTTAACAAGCTCAGCTGAGAGGCAGCTGGCTGGCGAGTGAGGGAGGTGAAAAGTGACCCTGGAGAGAGACAATCTTCCTGTTGTTCCTGCTGTGGTTTTAAGATGCCTCAGGAAAGAGGAGGGCGAGCTTCCGGACCTAGCTGCTTCTGTCTCTGCTTCTTTGTCCTCTTCAAGTAAAGTAGGCCTAAGCCGTGACCAAACCAGAGCAGCCCGTAGGGCAGGAGCCTATCTCCTGTTTCTGTATCGTGAGGCAGCTTGATGGACATGTAGGCTATACCCCACACACCACATTTTAATTGTTGCTAGGGTGCCAGTGAACAAAATGTTAATGGTCAGATTAGTTTCTGGTTCACAATTATTCTTTTTATCAAGATTGTTTTTCAAACGGCAATGGGTATGCAACAATGGGTATGCAAACCAGGTATTCAATAAGTTTGACGTCTTGGTTGAATCTTTGGGTTTCGCAATTCAGTCATCATGCGCAGTTTGAATCAACATTTCTAAAGGCTTTCCCAAAATACCTTCCCAATTAACTGTTGACTGCGAAGTAGGTCTACCTGGCAGAATGAAATCATGATTTGTATCAATCGCAGGGCATTTGTTTAGCAAACTATGCCATCACATGTAGCCTACATTGTACAGTACAAACAAAGGTCTCTTGCTAGGCGCGCAATTGAATTAAAGGTCAACTAAAGACCTCAAAAGTGGTCTCCTGATGTGGTTTAAGAATTGTTGTGGACTGAGAGCAACAAGTGTGATTTTCAGTAGAAACCTGAGAACTCGGAAACCTGGAAAAACAAAACACAGGCCCTACTGTGTTAGACTGTTCAAAATCGCTAAATATAATACAGCCTTTTTGAGATTGCGCAAAAGTTTTTTTTTCTCCAAATAATCAATGTAAATATCATATTGTCAAGTTAAAATGTAATTGTTTGTGTATGGAGGGTTGATCATTATAGGAAAATGAATGGTAACATCCGCTTTCCCTGGCCTTTTATTCTTTTGAATGCGCGCAAGTAGCTTTCAGTTGGCACTGGACCGGTGTGCTACCTGCAAATTTACCTGAATGTCAAGCCTTGCAGGGGCATGCTAATTTAAAAGATGGCTAGTCATTATTAGTCTGGTTCTGTATGGATTGCAGGTACATTGTGGGACACAGGTCAGGTCACTAAACATTTGTGCAACCAAATCATGTGCTGGTGCCGTCAACACTAGTCTGTCCTCTTGGCAGACACTATTGATATTGAAACCCCTCTTAGCCAACCAGCAGTTTAGTCCTAACCTACCTCATGTCAACAACTCTAATATGTGACCGACCGGCTTGATTCAGTCTTATGTAGCGAAATTTGAAATTGTTTTTTACATTGGATAAAAGTAGAGACTCGGAGCTAGAAAATTGTATATCATACACTACAGTTGAGGAACAATGGGAAAGTAATTCTGCTTTGAAAGTTGATAAACTTGTAACCTCAATTTTGAGAAAATGGCCCTTGAATCTTTTGGTAAACCTACTGGAGAGCCCTTCTTTGTCTACACCCATTCAGCATCGTTCACACCCTCTTAAGCCTTAGCCCACCCATCTCTTTAAGGATTCACATGTGAGGCCATGTGCTAAACAACCAAAGACTTCAAGACTAAAGGCTGGTTTATACTACGTCTATCGACAGTTGTCGCAGTGACATCATGAACATTCTATTGTCGTCCAACATCAAACTTGTCGCTATGAAATAGTATAAACACAAAAACTACAGACTGCATGACATCAGCAGCCTGGTGGTCCAAAACAGCATAACTGGTGTATTTTAACACCAATAAACCCACCCGTTTTAAAAATGAATTTAGTATGTCAATCTAGTTAACCAGGCAACTAAAAGCAACGTTATCAACAATGTTATGATTCGTTTCTAGCTTGTTAGCTAGCTAGCTAATGTTAAGTTAGCTGGCTAGCCAGTTCAAATAATGACCGTATCATATAGCTGACAACATCTTCACTTTAGCTCATTTGTCTTCATTATTACAGGAAAATAAACTCACAACAAGATCATTATTTACAAGTTAATGGTGAGCTAATTACAGAAAATAGCTTACAATTGTGAGTGTGACGAAATAAAAGCAGGGCATTCTACCAGAGAATTTTAGAACTTGGACACTGCCTCGTTGACCTAACGTGATATCCTAATTTGACTTTGGTCCAGGCCATGTTCATCACATTACCGTCTCTGGTAAACACAAACTATATCAAATAAAATCTAAATGTATTTGTCACATGCACATAATACGGAAGATGTAGTGAACATGTTTACATTAGGCTATAACTAGCAATGCAAATGGCTCTGAGATACGAATAATATTACTACACAGATCATACACGTAACGCTAGCTAGCCAGCCAGCCAGCCAACAAACGTTAGCTAGTACACTTTATCTTGATAAGAAAACTACTTTTTGACAATTAGAAACGTATTATATCTGAAAGTGTAGCAAGCTAGACTATCTTACCTGTATACATGGATGGACGCTTCTCCCACTCTGTCACGGTTGCCGTGGTTTCCCTTTCCTTTCCCTTAGTTTGAAGACGTAATCCGGAGACAGGTGTTTTCTACAACAGCCTATGTGTTCTCTTTTCGACTATTTGCAATCAAACGGCAGAATCTTCTCCATCTCCTCAGCTATCCTACTTTAATTCCACTGATTTCAAAACTCGGTCCTCCAGAAAGTGGAGAGCAACACTCAGCCAGTTCTACTTCGTGATATTTTTCAAAAAAGCTGCGTTAGAAAGGATTACCTACACATACTGACCAGCTCATGTTATAGACGGAAGCCTGCTACATGGCAGACAAATCATCTCTCGGCATATCTCAGCCAGTCATGGCATGGCTAGCGGGAAGGTACCTGCCTTTTTCCGTGCCTAAACCAACTAGGCTTGTGTTTTAACAATTGTATTTGTATTTACAGATGACATACATGTTTGTTATTAAGGCACATGAAAGTTCACATGTTCCAGAACACTTTTCTGCACAAAAATTCATTTTGATAAAAATTCAAAATGTTTACATTCAAATGGCTCTCCTGTGATGTAGTGATGCGTGACATACGCCCAGGGCTGAATCTCTGTTCTTTTTGGAGCAACATGAATGCATGTTTTGTCAGCTGAATTTCCTGCTATGGAATCCTTCCCTCCCACCACATATTTACTGTAAACTGTCCTCTCTTCCTCCCAGGAGCCAGAGATCCAGTTCCTTATGGCTCTGTATGATGAGAACCTCCAGAACAACCCTTTTTATCTGGCGCTGGAGAAGCAGCGACCCGACCTGTGCAGCAGAGTGGCAGAGTTCCATGGCATCGTGAGTGACTGACAGCTATGGCTGTGGGGCTACATATAGTGGTCAGCTCAGCCTTTTACATTATGCATGTATTAGGGACTAGGCTCAGCAGAATAGTAGCATGTTCAGGCAAGCAGTGGTGATGTGGCAGGTGGGGTGGAGCCCCACCAATATCTAGAAAATATGTATGCAATTCTGTTATTTCATGTCACAACAATATATCATATCAGCAAATAATATTTTATTTAAAAGGTTTGATTGATCTAATAAAGCATATGTGGTCGCTTTCCCATTGTATTGTTGTTTTGGTACATTTTCGTTGAATAAGGCAGCTCCAAAATGCAGCTGTTTCAGCCTCACTCTGTGCTTTCTGTGGTGGAGGGGCAGACAGAAAAGTAATTACAGAACGTAGATGTCATTGATTTTCTGTGGTTGCGCGTGATTGTCTCAGCACCTGCTGGGTGAGCTAGCCAGCAAAAGTCCATCTTCGGTGCTTCATTGATTAATCGGCATGGCATGGCCGAAATATTTTTTTATATTTTAATTTTTTATTTTATTTTTTTATATATATATATATATATATATATATATATATATATATATATATATATATATTAATTAATTAATTAGGGCTGATTTCAAGTTTTCATAACAATCGGCCTTTTTGGACGCCGATTATGGCCGATTACATTGCAATCCACGAGGAGACTGCGTGGCAGGCTGACCACCTGTTACCTGAGTGCAGCATCAAAAGGATCTTGTGGCTGCAAGGAGCCAAGGTAAGTTACTAGCTAGCATTAAACTTATCTTATAAAAAAACAATCAATCTTCATATAACTACACATGGTTGATGATATTACTAGGTTAACTAGTTTGTCCTGCGTTGCATATAGTCAAAGCGGTGCCTGTTAATGATTTTTTTTTATGAAAAAGTAATTGGCCACAGATAAGTCAAAGTCTTATGTCTTTGATTAAGGTCTTTGATTGGACTGTTAACTTCATAGCTGGCTTGTTGTTTACTATTGTTCGGTTCCAATTCCCAGAGTAAAATAACTCTACAGACACTATGGGAAGAATAAACTTGGTTAAACTTTCAGAGGGTCAATACAGCTACATTCAGACAAAAACATTTTTACACAAGCACTGATATTTAACCCTTCCAACTAGGCTGAGTCTCCTCCTACACATCTGTACAAACATAGTATCTTTACTGCTAGGCAGGCCACTTAGTGATACGGGCCATAAACTTTTATTTCTCCCATAACGTGACCAGATCTCGACCCCCCCCCCCCCCCATCATTAATCCAAGGTTCTCTCCCCTTATCAATGCCTGCCACATGTGAACGCTTCGTTGCACTCAATATTTCAATAGGATAACTGATATAATGTAACGTTACACATTACCCTCTCACCCTCAGTGACATGAATAAGTATATTTCATATTCTTAGAACCCAACATCATGCACTGTTAGCACATCTTCAAGCTAGGTAGCTTAGCTACCTGAAACATGTCGACTAGCTTAGCTATCTCCTAGCAAATAATTGTCAAACTTAGCGTTATGAAGGAAATGTAGAGAGAAACTCTTGGTTGGGCGGTATACTATATCCCGGGTATTTCGAAATACCATCAGTATGAGTTTCCAATACAATTTTAGTGTTAACATTTTATATTAGTCCTTTTTTTTTATAGATACCTGCAGTTAACTTGTGCACTAGGTAATAGATAAAGCAGATTACGTTCCTAAATGTGCCTGTTAGATTATTTCTTATTATGATGCTTACTAGTTTCCCAAAACAGCTGTTTGAGCCAGTCACGTGTGCTTGTTTACAAAGAAGCACAAAGAGCAACTTAAGTGAGGTGATCAAGTTACAGTTGTATGAAATTCACTACTGTTTGCCAGCTATACAGCACCAGTCAACAGTTTGGACACGCCTACTAGTTCTTGGGTTTTCTTTATTTTTACTTTTTTTTTTACATTGTAGAATAATAGTGAAGACAAACTATGAAATTACACACATGGAATCATGTATTAAGCAAAAAGTGTTAAACAAATCAAAATATATTTGAGATTCTTCAAAGTAGCTACCCTTTGCCTTGATGACAGCTTTGCACACGCTTGGCATTCTCTCAACCAGTTTCATGAGGAATGCTTTTCCAACAGTCTTGAAGTAGTTCCCACATATGCTGAGCACTTGTTGGCTGCGTTTCCTTCACTCTGCTATCCAACTCATCCCAAACCATCTCAATTGGGTTGAGGTCGGTTGATTGTGGAGGCCAGGTCATCTGATGCAGCACTCCATCACTTTCCTTCTTGGTCAAATAGCCCTTACACAGCCTGGAGGTGTGTTGGGTCATTGTCCTGTTAAAACAAACGATAGTCCCACTAAGCACAAACCAGATGGGATGGTGTATCGCTGCAGAATGCTGTGGTAGCCATGCTGGTTAAGTGTTGTGGTTTTACAGACGTGTTTAATATGTTTTACGGGGGTCCCGTGTGGCTCAGTTGGTAGAGCATGGTGTTTGCAACGCCAGGGTTGTGGGTTCGATTCCCACGGGGGACCAGTACGGGGGGGGAAATGTATGAAATGTATGCATTCACTACTGTAAGTCGCTCTGGATAAGAGCGTCTGCTAAATGACTAAAATGTAAATGTACACACTTTATTTGAATATTTATGAAATGCATATTGTTATATTTGGTAGCACTTGTTTGTTTTCCCTCGACTCCAACCCCATTCGATGCGTTGGAACGGATGTGGGTGAGGCTATGTCTACATAACTGTGCTAATTTACAAAACTCACAAAAGCTCTGACGAAGGCCGTGAGGCCCATACGTAAAGCTTGTTAAAGGGCAGTGATACTATCGAGCAGTGTGTGGGTTTCTTCTTTTTTCCCCTCTTTTTTTCACACTATAAAATAATGCCACAGAATTCTAAGCAAGTCTTGTCTGCTAAATTAACTAGTGTAGCCCACAGCCATATGGCATGGCCAGATCACGGCTTAACATAAGGACAACTCATTGTATAGCCTTCTGTTCTTCTGAAATAGACTACATTTTCTTTATCATGTTTCTTTAGACCTGTTTTTAAAATAAATAATGGATTTATTGTGATGGTGTAGGCTGTATTAAATGGATTTAGACTTTTTAAAATGTAAATGTTCCCAAGGTCAGTGGGTGCGTAGAAGCCAGGAGATGCTAAATGTGTTTGTTAATTAACGGTCAATTACCGTGAGACCGGCAGTTATTTGCTTGACAATCAACGGCTGACAATGTTAGGGCTGTGGCGGTCATATCTACTGCTCAGATTTAAAAAAAATCATGACTTAAAAAAAACAATCCTTTGCAACGTTAACCTGTTAAAAACAGTTCTGTAGCAAGGAGGGTTGTAGTAGGCTATATGCCCAATACATTCACTGTAGATTGGCTGTGCTTGAATTGCCCTCCCAATGTTGTTCTTTTCAGACCATTTTGAGATATTTCAAAATGTTAGGTATGTGATCACACGTTTAATAGATCATTTGTTGTATTACTTTTGAGGCACAGCTGAGTGAGCATAATAATTAGCTTTTTATTTTATTTTACTGGACTGATGGCCTGCATCTGATGTTCGGTTTGAGGGGTGGGAGAGAGCAGCGGTGAGGCTGTCTCGCCGTCCCTCCCTCCACTGAGAAATGAGGACAGTCTTCCAGCTGATGGTGAAGCTCAAGTCGCACTGCATTATTTCTGTCTCCTGCACCAATTATTGTTGGTAATCCGATGTACAGATAAAGTGAAATATTACTTGATATAAAAAGAGACAAACCGCATTTTATAGCTTATAGGTGTTTAACAAATATTATGGTTAAACTGAAATATACGAATTGATTAAAAAGGAAATTATATCATAAATAGGACTGGTGGAGTTATGTCACACACATGCAGCTAACACAAATATATGGAAATGTCTGCTTTACGCAAAATTGCAACCAACAAATTTCAGCATTACAGCAAAAATGAAAGAAGCAAGTGGACCGTGGGAGAAAGTAAGGAACTTGTATGTCAGCCCTGCATTAAAGACCACAATTGGTAAAAGAAAGTATACCAGTTTCATTTTAAGGACTGTGCTATATAGATTGCAAAATAGTTGGGAAGAGCTTTTCGATGTACCGATTCCATGGCACAGTCCACTGATACACAAAACAATGCTGGGTTGAAAACTTTTCAATTTCCATTATTATACAAAATTCTTGTTACCAATAGAATGTTATATATGGTGGATAGAACCATCCCAGCTCTGCAGATTTTTCTGCGATGAGAGAGATTCATTAGATAATTTGTTTTGGTACTGTCCATATATAGCTTGTTTTTGATCGCAGGTTCATGAACGGCTGAAGAATTGCAACATTTACCTGGAGCTAACTCTGCAAATAGGATTTAAAAAAGTCATAGTCAATCAATCAATCAATAATATAATACTCTTAGCAACATTTTTTTAAACTTTAATTAACAATATGTAGAATCTGTGAGAATAGAAATGTTCAGAACTTTTGTAAAACAGCTCAGTTGAAAAATATATGGCAAATAGAAATCGCACCTGGTTGGTGTTCAGAGATTGGAGGGGTTGAGTGGAGCTGAAGGATGGGACTAAAAACAAACAAAAGATAACTATTGTAAATTATAACCTGGGTGGTTCGAGCCCTGAATGCTGATTGGCTGACAGCTGTGGTATATCAGACCGTATACCACAGGTATGACAAAACAGTTAATTTTACTGCTCTAATTACGTTGGTAAACAGTTTATAATAGCAATAAGGCACCTCGGTTTTGTGATATATGGCCAATATACCACGGCTAAGGACTATGTCCAGGCACTCCGCATTGCATCGTGCTTAAGAACAGCCCTTAGCTGTGGTATATTGGCCATGTACAACACCCTCTCTGGCCTTATTGCTTAAATATACTGTGTCCGTAAAATGTATATAGTATTGCCGTGACTTTAATTAATGTGATGACTGTTATTTAACGTATCAACTAACTGTTTAATTGTTACCAGATTTAAGGAGTCATGTAACAATTAACTCATTAGGAATATGGGGCACAACGGAAGAAGTTGTTTATAGTGTTACCAACGCTCAAATTCAACTCTAAAAGAAATATAAACTCAGCAAAAAAAGAAACGTCCTCTCACTGTCAACTGCGTTTTATTTTCAGCAAACTTAACATGTGTAAATATTTGTATGAACATAGCAAGATTCAACAATGTGACATAAACTGAACAAGTTCCACAGACATGTGACTAACATAAATGGAACAATGTGTCCCTGAACAAAGGGGGGGTCAAAATCAAAAGTAACCGTCAGTATCTGGTGTGGCCACCAGCAGCATTTAGTTACTACAGTGCATCTCCTCCTCATGGACTGCACCAGATTTGCCAGTTCTTGCTGTGAGATGTTACCCCGCTCTTCCACCGACGCACCTGCAAGTTCCCTGACATTTCTGGGGGGAATGGCCCTAGCCCTCACCCTCCGATCCAACAGGTCCCAGACGTGCTCAATGGGATTGAGATCCGGGATCTTCGCTGGCCATGGCAGAACGCTGACATTCCTGTCTTGCAGGAAATCACGCACAGAACGAGCAGTATGGCTGGTGGCATTGTCATGCTGGAGGGTCATGTCAGGATGAGCCTGCAGGAAGGGTACCACATGAGGGAGGAGGATGTCTTCCCTGTAACACACAGCGTTGAGATTGCCTGCAATGACAGCAAGCTCAGTCCGATGATGCTGTGACACACCGCCCCAGACCATGACGGACGCTCCACCTCCAAATCGATCCCACTCCAGAGTACAGGCCTCGGTGTAACGCTCATTCTTTCGACGATAAACACGAATCCGACCATCACCCCTGGTGAGACAAAACCGCGACTCGTCAGTGAAGAGCACTTTTTGCCAGTCCTGTCTGTCTTAGTAACTGTGACCTTAATTGACTATCGTCTGTAAGCTGTTAGTGTCTTAATGACCATTCCACAGGTGCATGTTCATTAATTGTTTATGGTTCATTGAACAAGCATGGGAAATAGTGTTTAAACCCTTTACAATGAAGATCTGTGAAGTTATTTGGATTATCTTTGAAAGACAGGGTCCTGAAAAAGGAACGCTTTCTTTTTTTGCTGAGTTTATATATATATATATATATATATAGTGTGTGTGTACACTACAATTCAACATTGTGGGGTCACTTAGAAATGTCCTTGTTTTTGAAAGAAAAGCTCAAATAAATTGTCCATTAAAATAACATTAAATTGATCAAAAATAGTGTTAATGTTGGAAATGACTTCTAGCTGGAAATGGCTGATTTTTGTTTTTATGGGATGTCTACATAGGTGTACAGAGGCCCATTATCATCAACCATCACTCCTGTGTTCCAATGGCACGTTGTGTTAGCTAATCCATGTTTATCATTTTAAAAGGCTAATTGATAATTAAAAAAAACTTTTGCAATTATGTTAGCACAGCTAAGAACTGTTGTTCTGATTTAAAGAAGCAATAAAACTGGTGTTCAGAGTAGTTGAGTATCTGGAGCATCAGCATTTGTGGGTTTGATTACAGGCTCAAAATGGCCAGAAACAAAACTTTCTTCTGAAACTAGTCAGTCTATTCTTGTTCTGAGAAATGAAGGCTATTCCATGTGAGAAATTTCCAAGAAACTGAAGATCTTGTACAACACTGTGTACTACTCCCTTCACAGAACATCGGAGGCCTTGGAGTCATGACAGTATGGAAGCTGAAGCCTAACTGTTGTTGTTGATTAGTTTACTCCAATTATGGGAGGGGTGGTAGGGTTAGGGGAAAATAATAAAAGTTTTTTTGAAAACATCATTTATATATATTTTTGGTTGTTGGAAAAGAACACTGCCTTCCTGGCACTATGGCTGCTGAATCAAGTGCAACTACCGCCAACGGAACAGAACGAATAAAGATAATTGGAGTGCAAGGCTTTATCTTTGTTCTTTTTACAGAGTTGTTTGGTGATCGACTAGGAATGCCTTGGAGCTCAACCAATCGATCGCAATCGACGGGTTGGTGACCACTGGCCTAGGCCTATACGTTCTCTCCCAGACTCATGGATAGAACATTTTGAGCGTAGCATAAGGTAACCAGTCCATCCAGTATGCATAACAAGATGGTACACACTCCAAGGTGATTGCTAGAATTTATTTAATTTTGGAGTATAGGCTAGACTAATTATGTACCAAAGACAATGTTTTTCGGCCATGCGTAATATAAGGTAGGCTATGTATTGTATAACGGCTCAATCATTATTATAATTCTGTTTTTTTGGGGGGGGGCTTGGGCTCATATAGACCTATGCATAAGCTCTAATATGCAAAGTAAAAACAGGCACAAACTTCCCAAATTTTCCCGATAGCCAGGTGCAAGGGGAGAGAGAATGACCAAGCTGCAGCTTTCAGTCAAACATTAGTTTTAACTTATGTAATTTTACTAGTCTGTAATAACCTCATATTTTACCAGTTGGCCAACAAGCATAGGCCTGTTAACTAGGCTACATCGACAAAATCCTGTGGTGACTTTGAGAGAACTTTGAGTTGATTTTAAATTGCAACAAATACAACATGAAACCGTTAGATGAATGTGTATATTTCTCCATTTACAGTGTTAGAATCATGTCCGATTTATTTTCTCTGGTATTAAATGCTTTAAAAGAGAAGCAAAGAGTTTGTGCTGTCACGGGTATTGGATTGCATGTGGGCACTGGGCAGTAGGCCATATCATTAAGAAATCAAGGCTACTTCCTGGGGCGAAGTAGCAATGTCACAGTGAGATCAGATGCTTTTTTATTGTGGAAACTTTACCAATGAAACCATTGATAAATCCATTCTTAGAGTCACGAGAAACATGTTTTCTTTTAACCTTGATGATGATCATATTACTGTGTCCCCAGGTTTTGGTGCCGTGCCGTGGAAGTCTAACCCTTGGGGCGTACACAGCAGCCCAGTTTGAAACCTACGTTTTACAGCCCTCTGGAGAGGGATATCAGACTGTAGATGGGAAGGTAAGTTCCATCAGACCAGTACCATCTGGAAACGCCACAGTCTCTATCCAGGCTGTATCACATCCGGCCGTGATTGGGAGTACCATAGGGCGGCACACAATTGGCCCAGTGTCGGCCTGGGTAGGCCGTCACTGTAAATAAGAATTTGTTCTTAACTGACTTGCCTAGTTAAATAAAAAAATAAAGTATTAGCCATCTCTTGATTCTACAGTTAGTACACTAGTATACAATTTCTCAGTGTAACATTGTCCTCTCTTCCTCTATTTTAACATGGTAAAATATGTGTTGAATCATTGGTGCACTACACCAAAACATCAGACTATTTCATATTCTCTGGCCTAACTGTATCTCTTTGGTTGATTCTACTCTTCTATAACGGAGGATATTGGGGTCTGCTCCTCCTCTTCCTCTCTGATAGGAGCTGACCATCCAGGACAGCCAGGTCAGACTCGGCGCAGGGTTCCAGGCCCCAGCCAACGTGCCCATCCTGTTTGAGGAGACCTTTTACAATGAGAAGGAGCAGAGCTACAGCATCCTCTGTATCGCCAGGCCCATCGACACAGACCAAAGCCCAGGTACTGCTCTCCTCCAGAAGCCATAAAAGTGTATTTAAGTGGGTGTGTGATTTTAGTTGATGTTGAACCAGATACAAACGCCTACAGCCACCATCTCACCTTCACTCTCACCTTTCTTGCCTCCCTCTCTCAGTGGAGGTGACCCCCAGCCCAGGCCTGTACTGTCTGAAGAATGTGGAGGATGTCAGGGAGTTTCTGGGCCGCCATGCAGAGAAACTGGACAAGTTCATAAGCAGCTTCTGCCATTCCTTTAAAGAGCAGGAAAGGAAAGGACTGCGACACCACATTGTAAGCACCATGCCTAATCCTGATGGACACTACTAGCTCACTGCTAGCTAGCAATTTCACAACCACCTAAGGGTCGAGTAAAGCCATTTCCACGCATGATAACGTATACTGAGTGTACAAAACATAAGGAACACCTGCGTTTTCCATGACGTAGACTGAGAAGGTGATAGCTATGGTCTCTTATTGATGTCACCTGTTAAATCCACTTCAATCAGTGTATATGAAGGGGAGGAGAAGGATTCTAGAATGATTTTTAAGCCTTGAGACATGGATTGTGGATGCGTGCCATTCAGAGGGTGAATGGGCGAGACAAAAGATTGAAGTGCCTTTGAACGGGGTATTGTAGGTGTCAGGTGTACCAGTTTGTGTCAAGAACTGCAACGCTGCTGGGGTTTACACGCTTAACAGTTTCTCGTGTGTATCAAGAATGGTCCACCACACACACAAGACATCCAGCTAACTTGACACAACAACTATGGGAAGCATTTGAGTCAGTATGGGCCAGCACCCCTGTGGAACACTTTCGACACCTTGTAGAATCCATGCCCGAGAAATTGAGGGCAAAAGGGGGTGCAACTCAATATTAGGGAGGTGTTCCTAACGTTTTTGTACACTATGTATACTGGAATACATAGCTAGTGCACTCATTTATAATGTAATAGATACAATACTATTAATATGCATTGTACTGTATAAGAGAAAGTAACAGTCAGAGCCAAAGTGATTGGAATCCTTGATAAAGCTGAGCATAAAATACTGTGTAAAATAAGTACAAGTACTGCGCTCAATTGTATGCTCAAAATCGGGAAATTATTTTATACTAATACAATTGCTCAGAGAAAGAGATTTTAGGGGTCAACATTATTGCCTCCCCTGTTTTCAATACCTCACCATGCGAAGATAATGGCACTAAGCCTTTTTTTATTATCTTGCTGAAGTTTCAGTCAAGTTTGTCTAAAACGTCCTCGCACTGGGTAAAGTTCATGATGCTGTTGACCTTAACAAGGGCCCCAGGATGCAAAACCCACCACTGGTGTGCTTGGCCAAAGAGCTCTATTTTCATGTCATCTGACCATAGCACTGGTTCCAATCCAAGTGCCAATACCGTTAAGCAAACTCCAGGTGTTTACATTTGTTGGATGATATGAAAGTAGAGCTCTTAGTCCACGCACACCAGTAGTGTTTTGCATCGGAAAAAAAATATACGTATACAGAAAAAAAACCCATACCGACTATAAAGGTGGTGGATCTTTGATGTTATGGGGCTATTTCCCTTCCACTGGTCCTGTGGCCCATTGAACTTTATAGTAGAACTTTATCCAGTACCAGGACATTTTAGCCCAAAACATGGTTGCCTCTGCAAGGAGGCTGAAATTTGGCCACAAGTGGATCTTCCAGCAAGACGACAACCGCAAAAGCACAAATCAAGATCCACAAATAAATGGTTTGACCACAAAATCAACATTTTGCAATGAATAGCGCAGCCTCAGGACTTGAACCCCATTGAAAATCTGTGGTTTGAATTTAAGAAGGCAGTCCATAAGTGCAGATGAAGGATATCAACAATCTGGAACAATTCTGTATAAAGGGTCTAAGATCACTCCCAATGTGTTCTCAAGTCAAATTGTATTAGTCACATGCGCCGAATACAACCGGTGTAGACCTTACAGTGAAATGCTTACTTACGAGCCCCTAACCAACAGTGCAGTTTCAAAAAATACAAATAAGAATAAGAGATAAAAGTAACAAGTAATTAAAGGGCAGCAGTAAAAAATAAAATAAGAATATATACGGGGGATGCCGGTAAAGAATCAATGTGCGGGGGCACCGGTTAGTTGAGGTAGTATGTACATGTAGGTAGAGTTAATTAAAGTGACTATGCATAGATGACAACCGAGAGTGGTAGTGGTGTGGAGAGGGGGCAATGTGAATAGTCTGGTTAGCCATTTGACTAGATGTTCAGGAGTCTTATGGCTTGGGGGTAGAAGCTGTTTAGAAGCCTCATGGACCTAGACTTGGCGCTCCGGTACCGCTTGCCGTGCGGTAGCAGAGAGAATAGTCTGACTACGGTGGCTGGAGTCTTTGACAATTTTTAGGGCCTTCCTCTGACACCGCCTGGTATAGAGGTCTTGGATGGCAGGAAGCTTGGCCCCAGTGCTGTGCTGGGCCGTTCGCACTACCCTCTAGTGCCTTGCGGTCGGAGGCTGAGCAGTTGCCATAACAGGCAGTGATGCAACCAGTCAGGATGCTCTCGATGGTGCAGCTGTAGAACCTTTTGAGGATCGAAATATTTTCAGTCTTCTGAGGGGGAATAGGTTTTGTCGTGCCCGCTTCACGACTGTCATGGTGTGCTTGGACCATGTTAGTTTGTTGGTGATGTGGACACCAAGGAACGTGACGCTCTCAACCTGCTCCACTGCAGCCATGTCGATGAGAATGGGGGCGTGCTCGGTCCTCTTTTTTCCTGTAGTCCACGATCATCTCCTTTGTCTTGATCACGTTGAGGGAGAGGTTGTTGTCCTGGCACCACATGGCCAGGTCTCTGACCTCCCTATAGGCTGTCTCGTTGTTGTCTGTGATCAGGCCTACCACTAGAGTCGTGCCTGGCCGTGCAGTCATTAGTGAACAGGGAGTACAGGAGGGGGCTGAGCACACACTCCTGAGGGGCCCCTGTGTTGAGGATCAGCATGGCGGGTGTGTTGTTACCTACCCTTACCACCTGGGGGCGGCCCGTCAGGAAGTCCATGATCCAGTTGCAGAGGGAGGTGTTTAGTCGCAGGGTCCTTAGCTTATTGATGAGCTTTGAGGGCACTATGGTGTTGAACGCTGAGCTGTAGTCAATGAATAGCATTCTCACATAGGCGTTCCTTTTGTCCAGGTGGGAAAAGGCAGTGTGGAGTGCAATAGAGACTGCATCATCTCTGGATCTGTTGGGGCAGCATACAAATTGGAGTGGGTCTAGGGTTTCTGGGATGATGGTGTTGATGTGAGCCATGACCAGCCTTTCAAAGCACTTTATGGCTATAGACGTGAGTGCTACGGGTCGGTAGTCATTTAGGCCAGTTACCTTAGTGTTCTTGGGCACAGGCACTATGGTGGTCTGCTTGAAACATGTTGGTATTAGACTCGGACAGGGAGAGGTTGCAAATGTCAGTGAAGACATTAAAGATTTTAGAAAAAGGCTCAGTGGCGTTATCTTGAAAACAGGGGTGCCAATCATTTAGACCCCTATTTAATTTATAGATTTTTTTAATTAATTTTTTTTTTTTTTTAATTATAACTTAAACAAAATTGTTTCTCTGACCAATTGTGTTAGTATAATTAAATGTAAAAAAATATATTAAAAAAATGGGAGCATACAATATAGCTCAGTATTTGTAAATTAAATTTTTTTCTGTGTTTTATTTTTTGCTCAGCTTTATCAATGG
Organism: Salmo trutta; assembly: GCF_901001165.1. Classification (NCBI taxonomy): domain Eukaryota; kingdom Metazoa; phylum Chordata; class Actinopteri; order Salmoniformes; family Salmonidae; genus Salmo; species Salmo trutta. Next base: position 46,360,074 of record NC_042973.1, read on the forward strand.
TGCCAATAATTTTGGACCGGACTCTATGCGATATATAATATTTATTCTGCTGTGACCACTGCTCTAACCTGTGACTGTCCTCTCCCCTCAGGACTCAGTGAATGCCCTTTATACTAAATGTCTTCAGTGCCTGTTGAGAGACTCAAGCCTGGTAAGTACTGTAGGAACATGACTGTTAGATTGGAGGGTTGCCAACTATTTTTCAAGCAAAGTAGCTGTTGGTTGCTCCATTTGTCGCTAAAGGTCACTAGATGAGGTCATGAAGTAATAGGGATGTCATAATGTTATTTTGCACATAAAAAAATAACATACTTATGCTGTCCCTCAGTCTCTCATGCAATACAAAATTCTCCAAAGTAAAAACAAATAGAATGTTTTGAAGGAGAACAAAAAGGAATCAATTAATTTGTATTTTAAATCTTTTAACTGTATGGTAGCTAACTTATTTATAATTGAAAAAAAAATTGCATTTAAAAAAAAAAAGTCTTTATGCTGGAGAGCTCTATCATTTAACAATAATGAACAATTTTATAAATTCATTTCTCTCGCTGCAGCAGCAGAGAGGGAGCGGAGAGGCTAGAGTGGAGAGAGACGAGGAGGGAGCGAAGAGAGGTGGGGGAAGGGGCACACGTGAAGCAGCAGCTGGTAGAGAGGGAGCAGTACTCAGAGCAACACAGCTAGGCTCAGCCAAGTGGGCACACACTCACACAAATGGGGAAGTCACTAAACCAACCAAAAGTTGCTGGGGTAGCCTTGAATAGTAGCTAAACTTGTTGCTATACTCTTTTACCAATATAAGTAGCTGGAGGGGTCTGAAAACTCGCTAAATCTAGTGATAAAGTCGCTAAGTCGACAACACTGCCTGATTATCTACATATCTTCAGTTCAGTAGGTCACACTGTAGCAATGTTTCTTATTGGACAAGTTCAGGCTGGTTTTCCATTTCTACGTGCCTACTGGACCACGACCCAGTTGTCTTTCCTGAGATTTGAACCAGATTGGTTATACCTCCTGTCTTTCAGAAAGTGCTGGCCAAACAGGAGCTCCAGATGACTCTCCTTAAACAAGCGGTGGAAGTAAGAGTTCTGTCTATTGTGTTGTATTGAACATTTGAAAACTGCTCTACGGAGTTGTGTGATGCCATAATGCTTAATGTGTTTTTATGAAATGTTGTCAGTATACATATTTTCTATTTTATCTTTCAGATGTATATACATCATGGTATCCATGATTTAATCTTTAACTTTGTGGGAACTCTTGAAGCCAGCCAGGTCTGTACAGTATTTGATATTACTGTCAGTCTTTTATATCCTCAGAATCACCATGCGGTAAAGGTTAATATCCATGTTTATTATCACTGTTCCAACAGGATTCTGCCTTCAACAAAACCACCAGGGGTCTGCAGGACCTGCAGCAGAAAGACTTGGGGGTCAAATCTGAATTTAGGTTGGTTGCTTTTATGTTTACAGTCCAAAGTAACGATATACAGACATCGCATTATACATGCTGGACGAGAAACTTTGCAAGTCTGCATACAACACAAACAAAATGGGCACACCACCATATTGCTCAAATACCACTTCTAATACAAACAGATCTTCATCATATCAGATAACCTGTTCCGTTGTGTCTATAGACTATAGGAGTATGTTTGCCTGTCTCATCCAGTATCAATATCACCTAGCCATTCAATACTATAACCTGTAGTGTGTCCCTGAATCCTATCAATACCCAGTTGTATTTCCCTATTACCTAATACAGTATAAATATACCCCGGGCCAAGAGAGAGCTGAGCCAGTTGAACCACTGCACCTCTCCTCTACACAAGCTGCTCTGCCTCAGAAAGGTGGGACTCACCATCATGCAGTCCCCCAGCAGCTCAGGTATACCATCTGTCTGACTCTCTGTCTGCATTTCATGTCACATCGGCAGAAGTTTACACAGTGTTGTTGTGTCACAAACCGCACAATTGACACTGGAACGTAAATGCCTTAAAATGGATTCTGGACCGTTTGTTATGGTACCATAGATGCGGTAAAGAGATCCATGGGGCGGCAGGTAGCCTAGTGGTTAGAGCGTTGGGCCAGTAACCGAAAGGTTGCTGGATCGAATCCCCGAGCTGACAAGGTAAAAATGTGTCGTTCTGCCCCTAAACAAGGCAGTTAACCCACTGTTCCCCGGTAGGCTGTCATTGTAAATAAGAATTTGTTCTTAACTGACTTGCCTAGTTAAATAAAGGTAAAAAGAAAACAGTGGAAATGCCATGGAAACGTGTGGGGGAAAGATCCCGAATCTCCTCATTAGCCTACATTTAGGCTATTGTTTATATGTGTATTTCACACTGTGTTGAGGTAAAAATCTGAGTATAATATGGATGTCAACCCCAATACAATGTCATGTTATTGTCACCAATCAACTGCATTGATACAGTTAAAAACGACACTACCGCCACCGATTTCTCCACGCTAGCTATACGAATGGGAGTTAGCATTTAGGAGTCACTTTTTCGAAACCTGAAAACCAACTACTTCTAAATGTTATGCATCGAAACAGCCAATTATATCCAAATCGGACTGTAGTAACCACATTGTGGGCTTGTTACAATACATAAATCATTACGGATTGCCACTTTGTTAGATCAGATTTGTTGATTGTGTGCCAATCAGCCGTCCCTTTTCTACCCCCCCATGGTCTGTTCCATTGACCTCTTTACCACATCTATGCAAATCTGTAAGGTCATGCTTCGGCCTCTGAGTAAAATATAATTTTTGCTTTCATCCAGAAAGTTACAGTTATAAAATGTTACATGTGTAGAAGTGCTGATTTACCAATATTTTATGATGACATTAAGTTACTATAAGTAGCTTACAAGGCTGGTCATTGTAACAGCCCAGGTCAGGGTGTGTAGGAAAGTTGACTGAACTCTGCACAGTCCCACATAATGTCCTCCATTCCTCCATTTCTGTTCACTCCCTGCCTGGTAATATAATTAACTCTGTACATGCGCATAACAATATCCTGACTCTTAGGGCCTAATGTGTTTGTCCAGTTTGTTTTCGAAATCAAACCTTGTTGGCCACATAACAACCCTTACCCTGTCTCTGTGGCGTGGTGTGATCCACTCGTAATTTCTGTTGGCCAAACAGCCAATTTACCAATTTAAAGCCTAAACGACAAGGAAAGAGGCAGATTGTCTTGTCTCACAGAGATTAGACCGACTGTGTGGGCATTTTACAGGTAATGCAACTCTGTAAAGCAACACTCATATGTTTGTAGGATGAAGCTGTTTTAATGTGTTCATTTTAAAGAGCCTTATCTCTCTAGTCTACTGTGTGCCCCTGCCATAAACCTCAGTCACGTTAACAGGTTACTGTTACCGAAGGAACCACCGTAATTGAGTTCTTCCTTTCATTTCCTTTTTTCCTTCGCATGCAGTCAGCATAGAGGCCGTATGTGCAGACGATCTTCTCTCTGTCATTCTGTACTTACTGGTGAAGACTGAGATCCCCAATTGGTGAGGAAGATGTTCAGCATAAAACCTTCAACCTACTAATACCACTGACCATGGAATGACTTGATTTACTTCAAGTAAACTAGTTGAATGAATTACTAAAGTGACCTAGTAATTAAACCGAGTCATTAATTGATTCATTAACTAGTAATTCACGGATTAAAAGCCAGTGTTAAGTGTTTAACTAACAAGCATGCTCTTCCAGGATGGCCAACCTGAGCTACATCAAGAACTTCAATTTCTGTAACTCCACCAAGGACGAGCTGAGCTACTGGCTGACGTCGTTCGAGGCCGCCGTCGAGTTCATCAGCCAGGGCAACCTCAACCTGAGCCAGGAACGAAAGGTGACAGTACGTTACAGTACAGTAGTACTCGCACAGTACAGAACTCACACAGTCATCAGCTAGGTCAACTTCCTGAGCCAGAGACAAATGGTGAGCACAGCAAAGTACAGTAGCACTCACACAGGGTGGCTCCTTTCTTACGTTACACTACACTGAGTGTATAAAACTTTTAATATTGATTTGCACCCTCCTTTTTTGCCCTCAAAACAGCCTTAATTGGTCGGGGCATGGACTCTACTAGGTGTCAAGCGTTCCACTACGATGACTCCAATGCTTCCCACAGTTGTGTCAAGTTGGCTGGATGTCGTTTGAGTGGTGACCCGTTCTTGATACACACAGGAAACTGTTGAGTGTGAAAAACCCAGCAGCGGTGCAGTTCTTGACACAAACTGGTGCGCCTGTTCAAAGCCACTTTAAATCTTTTGTCTTGCCAATCCACCCTTTTGAATGGCACACATACAAAATCCACGTCTCGATTCTCTCAAGGCTTAAAAATTCTTATTTAACCTCACTAGGTTATGTGGGACGCTAGCGTCCCACCCGCGGGACACTCGCCAACAGCCAGTGAAATAGCAGGACTCCAAATTCAAAACAACAAAAATCTCATAATTCAAATTTCTCAAACATACAACTATTATACACCATTTTAAAAATAAACTTCTCATTAATCTAACCACAGTGTCCAATTTTTAAAAGGCTTTATGGCGAAAGCATAGCATTAGATTATGTTAGGACAGCGCCTAAACAAGAAAAACCACACAGACATTTTCCAAGCAAGGAGAGGTGTCACAAAAACCAGAAATACATCTAAAATTAAGCACTAACCTTTGATCTTCATCAGATGGCACTCATAGGACTTCATGTTACACAATACATGTATGTTTTGCTCGATAAAGTTCATATTTATATCCAAAAACCCCATTTTTACATTGGCGTGTAATGTTCAGAAATGTTTTGCCTCCAAAAACTTCCAGTGAATGAGCACATCAATTTACAGAAATACTCATCATAAACGTTGATAAAATAAAAATAATTCAAAGAATTAAAGATAAACTTCTCCTTAATGCAACCGCTGTGTCAGATTTCAAAAAAGTTTTACGGCGAATGCACACTTTGCAATAATCTGAGTACAGAGCTCAGCCATCAAAGCAAGCTATACAGTTACCCGCCAAGTTCTGGAGTCAACAAAACTCAGAAATAGTATTATAAATCTTCACTTACCTTTGCTGATCTTCGTCGAAATGCACTCCCAGGACTCCTACTTCCACAAGAAATTTTTGTTTTGTTCGATAAACTCCATATTTATGTCCAAATACCTCCGTTTTGTTCGCGCGTTCAGATCACTATTCCAAAGGCATAATGCGCGAGCGCAAAACCCTAGACAAAAAGTTCCATTACCGTTCGTAGAAACATGTCAAACGATGTTTACAATCAATCATTAGGGTCTTTTATCATAAATCTTCGATAATATTCCAACCGGACAATAGCATATTCATTACAGAGGAAAAAGAAGGAACGGCGTGCCTGCGTGACTGCGCAGTAAACAACTCATTGGCCTCAGGCAGTCCACTTGTTGAGTCAGCTCTTATTCTCTCCCCAGTAACGGTAGAAGCATGAAACAAGGTTCTAAAGACTGTTGACATCTAGTGGAAGCCTTAGGAAGTGCAAAATGAACCCTAAGATACTGTATAGGCAATCACTTGAAAAACTACAAACCTCAGATTTCCACATTTCCTGGTTAGATTTTTCTCAGGTTTTTGCCTGCCATATGAGTTCTGCTATACTTACAGACATCATTCAAACCGTTTTAGAAACTTCAGAGCGTTTTCTATCCAAATCTACTAATAATATGCATATCCTACCTTCTGGGCCCGAGTAGCAGGCAGTTTAATTTGGGCACACTTTTCATCCAAACTTCTGAATGCTGCCCCCTACCCTAGTAAAGTTAACCTGTCTGCTCCCCTTCATATACACCTGATTTGAAGTGGAATTAACAAGTGACATCAATAAGGGATCATAGCTTTCACCTGGATTCACCTATTGAGTCTATGTCATGGAAAGAGCAGGTGTTCTTAATGTTTTTGTTCACTCAGTGTACCTGGGCCCTGGCTAGCTTGACTTGGCTCAATGTTGTGAAAATGGCTTTATACACCACCAGCACATATAACGTTGTTGTAGCTGATATCCTATCCAAGCACTGTTGACTTAGATACACCACTTTATCACTGCAGTACCTGTCATAACAGGTCACAATAGTGAGCGAACTTGACCGAAATGAGTGAGGGGGGAAAAAAGTCCCTGTGTGCAGAGTAAGTGACTGTGTCTGTGGTTTGCAGGGCTCAGGGGAACTGAACGACAAGGTGCGTTTCACACAGAAAATAAACCTGCTCTGTCAGAACGATGCTACCCCCATCAACTGTCTGTTTGAGGTGAGAACATGACCATCACATTTTAGGGGGAGGAAAGCTTTACTCTGTGTTGGGGAGTAGTGAACTACATGTAGTAAATGAGTAATTTATCTACATTTTGCAGTAGCTTGTTGGTAGTTGAACTCAATTCTAATCTTGGTAGTGGTTTCTGTAGTGAATAACTTTTTTGTCATGTAGTGATGTAGCTAACTACACACTGCTTTTTTTTTGCAAAAATCTAAGAAAATATGAGGGCATCAGACCTGCCTAATTCTCACTTGAAACAGTTTTCGTGTTTAGTAGGCTAAATTACACATTCTGTTAACACCTGACCCCAGAGTGACCTGTTTGTAGTCTGTGACATTTTTCAAAGTGGCTTTAGTTTCTTAACGCTACACTAGAGCTACCCTTAACTTCTTCTAGTGTGAAGTGATTGGTAACTTGGTAAACTATGATTTCAGAGTAGCTTCCCCAGCACTGACTGGGCATCATGGTCTATTGGCTAGATGGATACCTTACTTCATTAAACAACTTAATTTGTTCACATGAAAACATTGTTTAACCAACTTTCTTTGGGTTTTTTCAAATCAATTGTTTTCAAATTTTTTTTTCTTTTTTTTAACTGATTGTGTGTGTGTGTGTGTGTGTCCTGTAGTACATAGCCAACGGTAACGAAGCGGAGGTCAAGCGTGTGTTGAGTGAAAACGAAAGCGATGAGGACGGGGTGAAGATGTGCCACCCCCTTTGCTCCTGTGATCACTGTGAGCTCCGGGTCTCTGGGTGAGCACACGCACGCAATACCACACACAGGTTTGTTATGATGGGGCGGCAGGTAGCCTAGCGATTAGAGCGTTGGGACAGTAACCGAAAGGTTGCTTGTTCGAATACCCGAGCCGGCAAGGTGGAAAAATCTGCTGTTCTGCCCTTGAGCAAGGCAGATAACCCCCCACAACAACTACTCCCTGGGCGCCGATAACATGGACTTCGATTAAGGCAGCCCCCCCCCGCACCTCTCTGATTCAGAGGAATGCTGAAAACATTTTTCAGTTGAATGCATTCAGTAGTGCAACTGACTAGATATCCCCTTTCCCCCACCCATCAGGTAAGTCTCAGACACTTCACTTGTCTGTTTCTCTCTCTCTCACTCCTAGTGGAATCATATTCTCTTTCTGTGTTGTTTTTATTAAATGCAGTGGTTAGAAACAACACGTGATTTATTCTTCTACTTTTGTAATTCCCCTTGAAGTTTCATTTCCCTTTTCTCTAATACTGTGTCTGCTTCGCGCAGAAGACTGAATGACCCGTCCATTGTAACGCCCTTCTCTCGAGACGATCGAGGATACACGCCACTTCATGTCGCTGCTGTCTGTGGTAGGTGATGCTAATAAGTGCCTGAGGGTGGCCTATTGATCCACACATCTTCCTTGGGACCACACATAGACCCTAAAGGCAGGGGGAATCGAATCCCCGATCCGCCACTTTCTGTACTTTTCATCCCGTTCTCATTTCCCACTGTCTAAATAAAGTAAAAAGCCTGTCTTTGCCGTGGTAGGTCAGTCCCTGTTGATTGACCTGTTGGTGTCTAAGGGAGCTCTGGTGAACGCCACAGACTACCACGCCCTCTCACCCCTGCACCTCTCCTGTCAGAAGGGCTACCAGGGAGTCACGGTGAGACAGGACGCTAGCAGGACAGTTATAGCCTGGTTCCAGATCTTTTTGTGCTGCCTTACCTACTCCTAAACAGATCTGGAACCAGGCTAAGATGAGCTACACTATATCACAGAAACTGTATAAATAAGGATACTTCTGTTACACAAACTGTTCAATCATTCTGACATATATTCTTCTTTCACTCGCTCCCATCCAGCTGCTGCTCTTGCACTATAAGGCGAACACAGATGCCCAGGACAACAATGGAAACACTCCTCTGCACCTGGCCTGTATGTATGGACATGAAGATGTAAGTCAGTCTGGGGAGCCACTCTCCAGTTTAAATCTGTCTTTTTAAAAGGCACAATCTGTAATTTCAACAGCTTTTGACTGTGCCAATGTGTTTGGTAATCTGAGGGATAGAGCTGAGGAAGTGCAACCAGTCACAGTACATGGGACAGAAGTGAAAGTATCTATATCACACGAGGCTGCTGAGGGGTGGATGGCTCATAATAATGGCTGGGATGGAGCGAATAGAGTGGTATCAAACGCATTGACACCATGTGTTTGCATTTGATGCTATTCCATTTATTCCATTCCAGCCATTACTATGAGCCCCTCCTTACCCAATTAAGGTGCCACCAACTTCCTGTGATCTGTATTGATAGTGCTGTAAATAAGTACAGGTATATGGAGGATGATGACAACAGACTCTGACAGTGTCGCGCTCTATGGTAGTTCAGAGGAGATTGCTTTTAGTCTGACGGTGTTATCCCATCCGTGTCTCAGTGTGTTAAGGCTCTGGTGTACTACGACCTGCCCACGTGCCGTCTGAACATCCAGAACGACAAGGGGGACACCCCCCTGCACATCGCGGCCCGCTGGGGCTACGAGGGCATCATCGAGGTTCTACTGGAGAACGGAGCCAGCACCGCCATCTACAACAAGGCCAAGGACTCTCCACTACAGTGTGCTTTGAATTCTAAGGTGAGGAGTGTTACGCACGCCTCTAGAAAGAGGGAACGCAACACCCTGCTACAACTTAATTCTCCTTGTTGTGAATAAGGTAGGGAAGTGTAGGTGTGAACAAGTATGACGAATAGGCAGAGAATACCGTTAACAGGGAATTTATTCCTTCACGTGGTAAGGTTGGGGAAAAGGGGCTGGACGGAACCAAAGCAAAGAAAGTAAATATCAAAGCCCCCTCTCCTACCTTACCTGCCTACCCACTACTTACCTAACTAGCACCACCTGGTGCACTAACCAAAATACAGGGGATGGTCCGCCCAGGTCTTTCCTAGTGTGCATAGACAGCAAACTACTACGGGTATATGTATGCCCGCGGGCCTCTTGCCTAAACACTCCCTAGGTGCCTTCCCCTTCCCCCCTGGGAACAAATGAAACAGAATTACACAAATGTAAGTCAATAATCAAAACACTGCATCCTATTGACACACACAACCAATCAGCTCCCTCAGCAACAACGGACACAGTACATACCAAAATTCTTAGAAACAACCAACATGCTATAACCCTCAGCCATTAGCCTTCTCTCTCAGCAATCATCTCTCTCTGAGCAACAGAACTGGGGCTTATATAGCTTCAGAAGAAGTTAGTAATTGGAGACAGCTGCGTCCTGATGAGGGGGTGGGGTCAGCTCTCCAAACAATCAATGTTGATTGACCAATCAGCTGTTCGTAGAGAATTTCAGGAATCCATTTCCTGAAATACATGCATGATAATACACAAACCACAACACAGAAACTGGGGAACGTAACAAGGAGTGAGGACCCCTGATTTGCTAAACCACTTAATATATGCTATTTAGCACATGCTTTTAGCCAAAGCGACTTAGTCAGTCACGTACAAATATTTTACCACCTACCCAGATGGGCCCTTTTTTAAAGAAAAGGCTTGTCATGCTCAAATGTGCAAATAAAGTATGTGTTTGTTGCAGCAAGCATGTACAGTGCATTCGGAATGTATTCAAACCCCTTGACTTTTTCCACATTTTGTTACGTTACAGCCTTATTTTAAAATGGATAATATTACTTTTTTCCCCTCATCAATCTGCACACATTACCCCATAATGACAAAGCAAAAACACAGGGGCCTCCATGATTCTTAAATGGTGTTTGGAGGTATTATTTGGAACCACCCAGAGTCTTCCTGGAGCTGGCTGCCCGGCCAAACTGAACAGTCGGGGGAGAAGGGCCTTGGTCAGGGAGGTGACCAAGAACTCGATGGTCACTCTGACAGAGCTCCAGAGTTCCTCTGTGGAGATGGGATACATTTCCAGAAGGAAAACCATCTCTGCAGCACGCCACAGTGGCCAGACGGAAGCACATGACAGCCCGCTTGGAGTTTGCCAAAAGGCACCTAAAGGAATCTGACCCTGATAAACAAGATTCTCTGGTCTGATGAAACCAAGATATAACTCTTTGGTCTGAATGAGAAGTGTCACGTCTGGAGGAAACCTGGCACCATCCCTACGGTGAAGCATGTTTTTCAGCGGCATGGACTGGGAGACTAGTCAAGATCAAGGGAAAGATGAACGGAGCAAAGTACAGAGAGATCCTTGATGAAAACCTGCTCCAGAGCGCTCAGGACCTCAGACTGGGGTGAAGGTTCACCTTCCAACAGGACAATGACCCTAAGCACACAGCCAAGACAAAGCAGGAGTGGCTTCGGGACAAGTCTCTGAATGTCCAGCCAGAGCCAGGACTTCAACATGATCTAATATCTCAATAGCTGTGCAGCAATGCTCCCAACCTGACAGAGCTTGAGACGATTTGCAGAGAAGAATGGGAGAAACTTCCCAAATACAGGTGTGCCAAGCTTGTAGCATCATACCCAAGAAGACTTGGTCATACCCAAGAGGCTGTAATCGCTGCCAAATGTGCTTCAACAAAGTACTGAGTAAAGGGTCTGACTAATTATGTAAGTGTCATATTTCCTTCTTTTTTTTTTTAACTAAATAAAAAAAACTGTTTTTGCTTTGTCATTATGGGGTATTGTGTGTAGATGGATGGGGAGGAAAAACGATTTAATACATTTTAGAATAAGGCTGTAACGTAACAAAATGTGGAAAAAGTCAAGGGGTCTGAATACTTTCCCAATGCACTGCATGTGCTCATACGTAATAGTAAGTGTGTGTGTGTCTGTCTTGCAGATTTTGACGCTGTTGGAGTTGACACACAACAGTTCTCACAGAAGAGATAGCAATGATGTAAGTCAAATGTCATCACATAGGAGAAGAGTTGACTCAGAATAGTGGAACTACAGCATTTCATTAGATAAACTAATGGCTCTGACCAGCCAACCTGTTTAAAATACCATTAACCAGAATCCTGTAGGTTTATTGTCCTAAATATTCCAAAGAAATCTCTTTTTACTTGCTCTGCTAGTAGCAGCCTGGGCCCAGTTTCCCAAAAGCATCTTAAGGCTAAGTTCATTGTTAAAACCTTCGTAGGAGCATTGTTAAATCGCCGAGCTGTTTCCCAAAACCGTCGTTGGTGAAGTTTTCACTTGAAAACGCTAGTTGTTTACCGACTACCTCAGACCACTCAAAGAAAAGCTAAGTGGGTCGTTAGAAAATCTCTGCTAAACTTAGAATCAAGATGTTTCGGTCTCTCTGTAACCGCCGATAACTTCAGAACGAACTTAAAAGTCGCCAATGTCTTTGCAATTGCCACAAACAAGCGAATGATAAAAAGATGCTTCAAATAAAAACCGAGATCACTGCATTAAAATAATATAGTATATGCTACATAGGCCTATGTATTTGAATGATATTGAACTCAATTTCATGTTCTATCAATTACATTTTATCTTATTGTAAGGTACTGTCTTAAATTGGCTCAATATATTTAATGTTGTGAAACAACGAGCGCAATGATGTGCCAAATCTGTGATTTAGTGCATTATTATGGGGTAAGCATTAGAATAAGCCGCCTCAACATTTGCAGCCATATTATATCTATTTAGGAGCTGATCCGTCCTCAGAATTGTGGAATCATTTGAATGAGATTTGAATGGAGAAAGCTGATCTGAGAGCAGCGCTATCAGTATCGACACATGCTCCAACTAAGCACTTAGCTAAAATTCTGTCTACGTGGTGTTTTGGGAAACGCATGTGACATCTTCGGACGTTATAGTAACGATGCATCGTTAAAACACTGGTAAGCTTAAGTTCTATCGGGAAACCGGATCATGGTCTGTGTGTGGTATGGTCAGCTGATTGACGGGGCTCTCTCTCTTCCCCCCCCTGCTGTCCCTGCCAGTCCCCTAACCGCTCTCCCGAGGCCTCTGACTGCAGCAGCCGCCGTTCCTCTGTCTCCAGCACCACCTCCCAGAGCTCTGAGGCCAGGCCCGACTGCGACAGGGTCCTCCACAAAGAGGTGAGCAGAGCACTCAGGACCCCTGCTCTAGGCAGGGTTGACCCTGAAAATGTCTGAGGAGTACCATCTTCTTAATTCAATTCTTGAGCGTTAGGGCAAAATGTAGATTTCTGTCTAAAAAGACATATCCAAAAGTAATTATTTTCATGAGATGGCCATAAACAATAACTGGTAATGCTGCATAGTTTTTAGAAAGGTCTGGGACTCACCCTTCCGGTAAGTGGTTATAAATTGCTGAGGTGTACTCACTTTTGATGACACAAGCTGAAGAACATAGTAGAAATATGAGAAATCATACGATTGTTTTTTTTTTTCTTCCTATTCAACAAAAGTGGGGCAATAGGGCTTAAAATTACTGAAGTGCTTTCTAAATATAGTAACAATCAAATTATAAACGACTTACTATAATATTTCAGCTTTATAACTGTCAAATAAATATGATCATACTTTGTGACAGTACAATATTGGCGCCATTTTTCATAGAACCGACAACTTTTCTGCCAAACGTCTTCTGAGTGACTCGGACACCATTCAAATGTGTGCAGACTTGTTACAACTTCTGCTTTAAGCACAAAGAGATTTTGTGCATCTGTGACCTAGAGAAAGTAGTTTCAGTTCTGCGAAATTATTTTGTGGTTTTTCCATCCGCTAGACTCCCGTTTTCATATGTGCTATTCCATGCGCAGCTACGAGGGTCACAGGAACTGGGAAATCGTTCCTTTGTCTGGATAGGCCAGAAAATGTCATGCGTCGCTCCCTATGCGAATATGTCTGTGAACCTCACAGCTGCGCTTGCAAATAGTGCATTTTGAATTAAGATAACCAGCACTTTTAGGGAGTGTAAAGCAATTGATGTTGCGCCATTCACCGAGCACACTGTACACAGAAATATCAGTCAGAACTAGTCCAGAACCGCTCAAAGTCCCCTAAATAGGGCACGTAACATTTTAGGGAATAGGGAGGGATGGTAGGTGAAATTAGATGCAGTATTTTTCTATTTATTGAGGGATGCTAATATTTAGAGCTTTCACACAAAGTTTTTGTAGGATTGACTATCTGTAATTTGTAATCCATGTTGGCCGTTTCTAAAGGCCCTGTGTCTGCTGTTCTAATAGGCTGCCTCTCTCTGTTTGACTGACAGGTGGAGAAGTTGCTGCGTGCGGCAGCCGATGGAGACATAGAGATGGTGCGGTACCTGTTGGAGTGGTTGGACGAGGAGCCAGAGGAGGAAGCAGGGCTGCCCTCTTGGACTAAGTTGTGCCACCCACTGTGCCAGTGTCCACACTGTGGGCCATCACAGAAGGTCAGACAACAACCCTCTCATGTCTCATCACTACTGCAGGCTCCATACCCTGACAAACACACTTACCGAACCTCTTTCTGATGTACAATGAGCAAACAAACAGCAATCTTCACACAGGGCCTTACTGGTAGTACTAAAGCTATGGTGAATGGAGATTTTGAGTTTTGTAATGTTCCTGCAGAGCTGTCCAGCTAACTTGATGTCTGTGCCTTTGTCTGTTTTGTTGTGTGTGTGTTTGCCTCCAGAAGTTTGTGTGCCTGCAGGCCAGTGGTCTGGGCGTGAACAGCAGTAGTGTGGATGGCTTCACTCCCCTCCACGTTGCGGCGCTCCATGGTCACACGGCGCTGGTGTCCCTGCTCAGCCGCAACGGGGCCAACGTCAACGCACGCAACAGCCAGAGTGCCACGCCACTGCACCTGGCCAGCCAGAACAGCCACATACAGGTGGGCACACAGTACTATACTTTAGCTGCGGTTCACCCAGAAACCACGGAATAGTCCCAACCCCCCTTCCATCTAGGACTCCAGGCAGACTCGCCCAAAAGCTTGAAGTGTTTGAACGAACACACAGGTCTGCTGCAGATTGTCTGAGGCAAAGATGGAAAAAGATTCAATCTCTCATTGGTTTTATGTTCAGGTAGTGACATCACTGCTGGAGTGCAACGCCAAGCTGAATAAGAAGGATCGCTATGGCAACACCCCTCTGATTCACACCTGCCTCAGAGGTCACCTGGACACAGCAACCATCCTGCTGCAGGTGAACAGAACACTGACACTGCTGCCCCCTAGTGGGTCAAACAGGCCAACACCATCACACTGGAGAAATAAACGGCTAAGTGTGGGTCTTTATAGCTGTCAGGGACCAAAAAGTGGGAAAAATGATAGCAGGGCAATCACTTGACAGAGACCTTGTTGGTCTAAACGTTGTAAACCATACCACCTAAGCTTCATTAAAAAGGCCACCTATTGTGAGCAGCAAAACCAGTGTGCGATCAGACGTTTCTATATTGTCTTCCTCCAGAGCAACGCCTCAGTGAACCTGTCCAACAACCAGGGCAACACGGCCCTGCACGAGGCTGTGAAAGGGGGTCACCTGGCCCTGGTGGAGCTGTTACTGCAGGCTGGAGCCTTGGTCCACATGAGGAACAAGAGACAGAGGACAGCACTGGACTGTGCCGTGGAGACCAGGGGAAAAGTGAGAATCTAACAGCCACTGAAGGGTTTGATCAGGGTCGAGGTGACCCCTTGTTAAACAGAGTTGTAAACAGAGTTGCACAAGATGTACAGTATGTGCAACTTTATTTTTCTTAGATTTGCTAACTTTCTGTTAGTCAGCACCTCACCAACTGTTTTGTGTATGGGTCTACATGTAATTATTTTCAGTAGCAGGTCTAAACCAACAACCGTAGAGCTGGGGGAAATAATGAATTCATTATGAAATGGCGTTTTGTTTTTCCACTTTCAGAACACTGAAATCCTGAGGACTCTTCAGAAGGCATCTGGACTCTCCCACAATGCTGAACCAATCAAACTGCTCTCTGTGCCCAAGGGGGCTCTGGGTAAGAGAGTCAGTATTGACACCAGCCACTGTTTTTCCTTGTCCACCTACCTGCTAGAGCGTGAAGATACAGAGAGATATGTTGCAAGTAACACACAATGAAAAGTCTTCTCACCAACTTTGTCACCTAATAATTCTCTTGGTCTTTTTGGGGACCAATCTACTACTGCCATATTTTGGATTATTGGGGTTTGTTTTCCAACACCCAATAATTCAAACTATGTTCCACTGTCCATACTGTCATACCATGGCATGCCCATGGTGTGGATATGGAACAGTTTTTCTTACTTCTTTCTCTCAATCCCAGCACACTCATTTGTCCAGCGGCTAAAGCATCAGCAGGATAATGCCAGTGGAAGACGTCAGAAGCTGGCCCAGTCAATAAACCGGTCAGTACCATGGAAAAGATTGTGTGCCCCCTTGTGGAAAATGGATGCTGTCTTTCATAGTGAAGTTGATATCAATATCAATTTGACTACAGTTTGCAAAAAGATCAGTTGAGACAATGTGCAGTTTGTTTGTTTAGTTAGATGTTAAACGTTTCCTAGATAGAAAATGTGTTCCTATGTACACAAAGCCGATCCAGAACAACTTTTGTCATAGTTTACTCATAAGTTTCAATAAACTTACATTTTAAGGAACTGCTATGTTTCAGTGCAATTCCTCTGAGCTTGTGGATGTTTGATGTTTTTTTCCCCAGTGTTCAACAAATGAAGAAAGGTCTTCCCAGGGACACCAGTGTGCCTTCCATCAACTCCCCCACTCCTGAGAGGAGGAAACTGAGACGGGGGGAGACCCTGGAGAGCAGTGGGCCATTCAGCATCTGCTCCAGCCCAGAGGGAAGCCCCAAGCCTGGTGACCAAAGGGACAGAGAGAGGGCCCTGAGCCGCAGTCACACCGTGGACACAGTGCACCCCCAGTCTCCTCAGTGGGGCCGGGACCGGAGACACACAGGAGAGGCCGATGTAAAGGAGGAAACACACCTAGCTAAAGACCTTTCACACGCAGACACTCCAGGTGAACCCTTGCATACGTACGCACCTGACATGCACACACCCGACGCGTCAAATACACGCACACCTGATATCCCATCAAATACACAACAAACACCCAGCAGCGACCCGTCACACACTCGCGAGGATCCATCACACACACCTAGCCAAGTCAATGGAGACAAAGACCGAAACGGAGAGGGAGAAAATGTCCACACCTCACCAGACACCGAAGTGAAGTCTAAGAGGAACTGTCCTGAGACTGAGAGCCCACCCAAAGACATGGAGGACCTAGTAGAAGAACTGGTAGAAGAAATACTCTGAGGCGCAGAGGCAGACCCCAGTCAGGGAAGAACTTGCATAGTGTGGGTTAAGAGAAGAGTGGGGTCTACTTTTAGTTAGTTGACCTGACTGTTATTGAAAGCACTTTTTCTCCTTGCCTTCACGAAAAAGGGATGCAAAACATGTTAATTCAACTTCATGCGAATGTAATTCTGTTTTAGCTTATTTTAGTTTTGTTGCTCACCCTTATAAAAGAGATGGTTGATAGAACATTCTGACAGTGCATAGTGACATAGCATATCAGTATGTTTTTGTTTTGTCTACTTGACGAAAATGCTAATCTGAACGTCTATGCTCATGTTACCTCTGGCCGTTTTTTATTTGAACATGTAAAATCAGGGCTCTTTATTTTTAGCATTTTAGTTTAATTTGATTACACTCCTACGGTTTGGATGTCATTTTTTTTACATTTAATTTACTGAGTTAGTTATTCCCTTTAGAAAACCATAAATTGACATTTCTAACCTATCTATAACACGAAATGTACCTCCTTGGTGTGTGGCATTTGAATGACTATGCATAGTGAGGCCACACTTGTATCCCAGTGAATGTCAAACACTTAGAATAGGTATCTTGGTTGCTTTGTAGGTAGAGAACCATAAGTGTATACGCACAAATCTATATACAGTAGCTCAATCCAGTGACTCCACAAATGGATAGTACTGTAGTTAAATACTGCTTTTGAGAATATAATAACACAATTGCCATATTTAATTTGTTTATCCATCACTTTTACTGTATTCTGATATTTATCCTGTAGAAAACAATATAATGCAACAACAAAAAAAGTGTTTATTTAGCATTCAACTGATAATTGTATTTCACCTCCATGGCAGTTGATCCTAATCCTGCAAAGCAAGGCCATATAGGACCCAACCAATTCTATGGGGAGTTTGCACTTTACAAATACCATTTTTGGGGAAAAATGTTTTTATCAGCAACTCTGAAATCTCAGTAGTTTTGAACTGACATTTATTGAACGCATCATTATCCAGCACATACAGTACATTGAACACAGATGACTAGCATCAGCGTACAGATGTATTTTTATCTCAAAGTTACTGTTTTGGTTTATACGGTAGTAGTTGTCCACTCCAATCTCAATGTTGATTATTTTCGTACTAAAGTATTTTATTACATTTTTTTAATGTTAGATGCAGTGAACGTGCCTTATTTAATTTGTCAAAATAACCTGTAATAAACCCATGATCAAGAGTCATTTGTTTTGACTATTGTGTTCTTTGCAAGAGTTGGCTTATTGTTGGTATTTGTTCAAATATTGTGCTTTATGATAGGCTAGGTAAGTTGGTTAATGTTATGATTTTTCTACTGTTAAAATATTGTTTTAAAGATGCACTCCAGCTATTTCTGAGCTTTTCTTGTGGAAAAACAAATCCCATGCATAAATACAGTGTAGGAACATACACTTAAGGGTTAGACAATATGGAGACCATTCAAGGAGTTGGCGTGATGGTGCCCTCTGTCATTGGCCTCCCCCTTTGCTTGAGGAGCAATACAGAACAAAAGAGGAAAGTGAAAACTCAGAATCCTACTCATTACTCCACGTACTTAATTACCTCAATTTTGTTAAAGTTTGAAATATCCAATAAATTTCGTTCCACTTCATAATTGTGTCCCACTTGTTGTTGATTCTTCACAAAAAATTACAGTTTTATATCTTTATGTTTGAAGCCTGAAATGTGGCAAAAGGTCAAAGTTCAAGGGGGCCGAATACTTTCGCAAGGCACTGTACATGGTGGAGGCTCAACCAAGCTTGTCGTCTTGACTACTTTCTTATGTCATTCTCTCTGGTACCAAAAGTTTAAAACATGTTGATAAGGGACATAATGCGGTCAGACCATCAAATAATTGGCATATACGTTACTCTTACTGAATTTTCCCGTGGAAGAGGATATTGGAAATGTAGGCCTATTGGATGATAACTTGTTTTTAACTAAGACAGAAGAATTTATAACTGACTTTCCCTCGACATAGCACAGGTACAGATCCCCTTTTTCTGTGCCTCTATGGTACAGTTTTTATTGCTGTCCATCTGTACTGTTAGTCCTTCTATTTCCTTTGTTAATATGAACTCTTTTGACCACATTTTTTGTTTGTTTTAAAGAGGATTATTGAATTGCATGGCCTCTAAAATCACGTTTAAGTGTCCCATACAATAAGTTAGAGGAAAAACTAAAAGAAATGGAGGAACTTGTTCAAGAAAGATCCAGTGTAATATATTATAAGAAATAAAGCGAACTGGATGGAATATGGGGAAAAATCCATCAAATTCTTTTTATATCTTCAACATAGAAATGCTACAACTAAATTATTTACTGAAACTTGTTACAAATGACAGTCACCCATGATTCCCCAAACTATATTTTGAAACAGGAAGCAAAGTACTTAAAGCATATGTTTTTGTTTCAGTCTCCAGCTCCACTAACCGAAGTTAATTGTATGGATTTTTTTTCTATTAATAATGTAAAATTAACAGTTGTACATAAAAACTAATGTGAAGGCCAAATTACAGAGTAGGAACTTCTTGATGCAATTAAATCCTTTAAGTCCAGTAAACTCCAGGGATGGATGGCATACCAGTTGAGGTATACCAAACCTTTTTTGATGTACTCAGAGGACCGTTATTAGCATGTTTTAACCACAACAATAACATTTTTACTTTTTTTAGATACTCAAAAAGGTCTGATTTCATTACTACTGAGACAGGACCCAAATGGTAAATATAAAGATCCAGTCCATTTAAAACATTTGAGACACCTTACACTTCCGTGTCGTGAGGCAAAACATTCTGGCAAAATGCATAACGCATAGAATTAAAAAGGTAGTGTCGTAAATTATTCATCCTAGTCAGACAGGTTTTTTACATAGATGATACATTGGAGATAATATAAGACAACTACTGGGAAACCAGGCCAGGTATGCATAGCTGACTTTTAAAAGGCTTTTGATAAAGTACCACTGGAATTTATTCATAATTGCCTGTAATATTTACATTTTGGAGAATCTCTTATCAATGGGTTAAATTTATGTATAGTAACCCTAGGTGTAAAATATTAAATAATGACTACTTCTCAAAGTATTAAACTGTCAAGAGGAGTAAAACAAGGTTGTCCACTATCGGCATATTTATTGTTATGGCCATCGAAATGTTAGCCATTAAAATCAGATCCAACAATAATATCAAGGGGTTAGAATATCCAGGCGTTAAAAACAAAGGTGTCATTGTACTCTGATGATTCGTGTTTTCTTTTAAATCCACAATTTGGATCCCTCCACAGTCTCATAGAGGATATAGATACTTTTTCTAACCTCTGGATTACAACCAAATTATGATAAATGTACTATATTACTTATTGGATCACAACATTTTTTTATTTTTACATTACCGTGTAGTTTACCAATAAAATGGTCTGAAGGTGAAGTAGACATACTCGGTATTCATATCCCGAAATAAATAAAGGATCTCACTGCAATACATTTTAATAGAAAGTTTGCAAAAATAGGTAAGATATTGCTACCATGCAAAGGAAAATATCTGTCTATCTGTGGAAAAATCGCCATGATCAACTCTTTAGTCATATCCTAGTTTGCCTTTTTTGCTTAAGGCCTAGCGTCTTGTTTTTTGTTTTTTATTATATGAGCAAAAAATATTACATTTTATTTGGAACTGCAAGCCAGACAAAATTAAACGGGCCTATTTATATAATTAATATAAATTCGGAGGGCACATTAGACCTCTCACGAAAGGCTTCAGCCATAAACAAGTTATATTTAAATCCAAACTGGTTCTCTAGCAGCTTAGTAAGAATGTCTCCCCCCATGTTCAAGAATGGCCTTTTCCCTTTATTCAGATTACAACCTCTCACTTTTGGTTATTTGAAATAGAAATAATCTCCAAAATATTGCTTAAAAATAGCAAGCCATAGAAAGTTTATTGCAATTTCAGTTTAATCCACCAGAAAAGACAGAACAAATAATCTAACAAATATTATGGATAAACTCAATAAAAAATAATAATATTTTGGAAAAAAATATCATCTTTGTAAATGATATCATAAATAGGACTGGTGGAGTTATGTCACACATGCAGCTAACAAAAATAAATGGAAATGTCTGCTTTACTCAAAATTACAACCAACGAATTGCAGCATTACTGCAAAAATGGAAGAGGCAAGTGGAAGGGTAAGAAAGTAAGGAACTTGTCTGTCGGCCCTGCATTAAAGACCAAAATTGGTTAAAGACAATTGTGATGAATAAAAACTATATCAGTTTAATCTAAGAACCAAAAAATGCTGTGCCATATACAGTGCATTCGAAAAGTATTCAGACCCCTTGACTTTTGTTACATTACAGCATTATTCTAAAATTGATTAAATTAATTTTCTTCATAATCTACAGACAATACCCCATAATGACAAAGATATTTAGAAATGTTTGCACATTTTATTAAAACTAAAAAACAGATACCTTATTTACATAAGTATTCAGACCATTTGCTATGAGACTCGAAATTGAGTTCAGGTGCATCCTGTTCCCATTGATCATCCTTGATGTTTCTACAACTTGATTAGAGTCCACCTGTGGTAAACTCAATTGATTGGACATAATTTGGAAAGGCACACACCTGTCTATATAAGGTCCCACAGCTGACATTGCATGTCAGAGCAAAAACCAAGCCAAGAGGTCGAAGGAATTGTCCGTAGAGCTCCGAGACATGATTGTGTCGAGGCACAGATCTGGGGACGGTTACCAAAACATTTCTGCATCATTGAAGGTCCCCAAGAACACAGTGGCCTCCATCATTCTTAAATGGAATAAATTTGGAACCACCAAGACTCTTCCTAGAGCTGGCCGCCGGGCCAAATTGAGCAATCGGGGGACAAGGGCCTTGGTCAGGGAGGTGACCAAGAACCCAATGGTCACTCTGACACAGCTCCAGAGTTCCTCTGTGGTAATGTGAGAACCTTCCAGAAGGACAACCATCTCTGCAGCCCTCCACCAATCAGGCCTTTATGGTAGAGTGGCCAGATGGAAGCCACTCCTTAGTAAAAGGCACATGACAGCCCGCTTGGAGTTTGCCAAAAGGCACCTAAAGGACTCTGACCATGAGTAACAATATTCTCTGGTCTGATGAAACCAAGATTGAACTCTTTAGCCTGAATGCCAAGTGTCATGTCTGGAGGAAACCTGGCACCATATCTATGGTGAAGCATGGTGGTGGAAGCACCACTGATGATTTTCAGTGGCAGGGACTGGGAGACTAGTCAGGATCGAGGGAAAGATTAACGGAGCAAAGTACAGAGAGGTACTTGATGAAAACCTGCTCCAGAGTGCTCATGACTTCAGACTGGGGCGAAGGTTCACCTTCCAACAGGAAAATTACTCTAACCACACAGCCAAGACAATGCATGAGTGGCTTTGAGACGCACTGCATTATTTCTGCCTCATGCACCAATTCATATTGTTACTCCTATGACCAGAGAAAGTGAAATATTCCTCGATATTAAAAAAGACAAGCTGCTAATAATAACAACACATAAGGAAATGATTGGTTGGGGAAATGATGCAGACAATTACATTGATGGAAGCTACAATCTATCTACAATATTTAAGCTGATCTACCCCCTAATAAAATATTTACAAAATAATCAAATAGATACAGTACCAGTCAAAAGATTGGACACCCCTACTCATTCCAAGTTTTTTTTTTTTGACTGTTTTCCACATTGTAGAATAATAGTGAAGACATCAAAACTATGAAATCACACACATGGATTTGAGATTCTTCAAAGCAGCCACCCTTTGCCTTGATGACAGCTTTGCATACTCTTGGCATTGTCTCAAACAGCTTCATGAGGTAGTCACCTGGAATGCATTTCAATTAACAGGTGTGACTTGTTAAAAGTTAATTTGTGGAATTTCTTTCCGTCTTAATGTGTTTGAGCCAATCAGTTGTATTGTGACAAGGTAGCGGTGGTATACAGAATATAGCCCTATTTGGTAAAAGACCAAGTCCATATTATGGCAAGAACAGCTCAAATAAGCAACGAGAAATGACAGTCCATCATTACTTTAAGACATGAAGGTCAGTCAATCCGGAAAATATAAAGAGCTGAAAGTTTCTTCAAGTGCAGTCGCAAAGACTATCAAGCGCATGAACTGGCTCTCATGAGGACCGCCACAGGAAAGGAAGACCCAGAGTTACCTCTGCTGCAGAAGATAAGAGTTCAAGTAACAGACACATCTCAACATCATCTGTTCAGAGGAGACTGCGTGAATCAGGCCTTCATGGTCAAATTGCTGCATAGAAACCACTACTAAAGGAGACCAAGAAGAAGAAGAGACTTACTTTGGCCAAGGAACACGAGCAATGGATATTAGACTGGTGGAAATCTGTCCTTTGGTCTGATGAGTCCAAATTTGAGATTTTTGGTTCCAACTGTCGGGTCTTTGTGAGACGCAGAGTAGGTGAACGGATGGGTTCACCTGAACAGTGGGAACCGCATGTGTGGTTCCCACCGTGAAGCATGGAGGAGGAGGTGTGATGGTGCTTTGCTGGTGACACTGCTGGTGATTTATTTAGAATTCAAGGCACGCTGAACCAGCATGGCAACCCCAGCTTTCTGCAGCAATACACCATGCCATCTGGTTTGCTCTTAGAGGGACTGTCATTTGTTTTTCAACAGGACAATGACCCAACACACCTCCAGGTTGTCTAAGGTCTATTTGACCAAGGAGAGGGATGGAGGGATGCATCAGATGACCTGGCCTCCACAATCACCCAACCTCAACCCAATTGAGGGTTTGGAATGAGTTGGACAGCAGAGTGAAAAGCAGCCAACAAGTGCTCAGCATATATGGGAACTTCTTCAAGACTGTTGGAAAAGCATTCCTGGTGAACTTGGTTGAGAGAATGCCAAGAGTGTGCAAAGCTGTCAAGGTAAAGGTTGGCTACTTTGAAGAATCTCAAATATAAAATATATTTTGATTTGTTTAACACTTTTTTTGGTTACTACATGATTCCATATGTGTTATTTCATAGTTTGTTTGTCTTCACTATTATTTTACAATGTAGAAAATAGTAGAAATAAAGAAAAACCCTTGAAGGAGTAGGTGTGTTTAAGCTTTTGACCAGTACTGTATATGTCTGTCACATTTAGGTATCTAGCTATAAGTTAACCCTGATCAATCAAATGGATAATTGTAAGCAATTATGGTAAATCCAACTGCCCTTAACTAGGTGTCTTCGCTAGACAGAGAGAGACCCATACAGAAAGAGAGAGAGAAAGAAAGTGACGGAAGGAGAGAGAGGTGGGAAGAGAGTGAAAGACAGAGAGAGATGGAGAGCGAGAGAAACAGAAAGAAAGACAGCAGTGGAAATGTACTTCGACTTTAGTATTTTAACAACTCTTGTCTTCCAACTTGTTAGGCAATCACATGTACCTACGGGGGAAGGATGGCCAGCCACACAGGAGGGTGATTTTCACTAAGTAAGGGGGAGAAGGAGGCCGTGCTAACAGAGATGCATGCTGGACATTTCGGAGTGATTGCCAAAATCAACCTACGCTTCTTCTGGTGTGGGATTGTCAAGGATGTGGACAGCTGGGAAAGTGAAATAACCTTTTGTTTATCAATCACATAGCTGAAATTATTATGATTTCAATGAATGTCATATCAGAGCGCACACAGTTTCTCAATTTGTCACTTTGTTCTTATAGGTCAGTACCTGTGTAGCCTGCCAGAAGTTTGAGAGGGTGAAGACTGTGGCGCCGGAGTGTAAGCCCGTTAAAGTTGTTTCATCATGGCACATGACCGGTAAGTGTGTGTCAATTCAAATTCTGTATTGATAAGTTGTTTTTTAATGGTTGCTTTATTTTGACCACAGCAGAGTTCAATATTATCAAATGTTTGTGTCAGTATCCTTACAAATATGAAAACTGCATACTGAATGACACAGAAACAGGTAAGAATAAAGTAATCTTCTCTCTAACACTTTAAGTGTTAGGGGTGGACCTCATCGGACCCTTCACCAAATCCAGGAATGGCAACCAAGTGGGTTGTGGCAATACCCATTAAGGTCAGTAAAGGAAGAGCATGTGCTTAACTCTAAATTCCCTTCTGTAACCCATTAAAAAGGGTGCTTGGAACCAAAAAAGTGGTTTTCATGTTGTATGATACCCATCAAGGACAAGACTGGTGAGGCCACCTCCAAGGCAATGATGGACATCTTCAACGCCCACAGTGCTCCTGAGGTCATCTTGAGTGACCGAGGTCGTGAACTCTGGAACAAGGTAATAATATTATAGGCTGTATTATGTCACCAACTATATAAATAGCTACGTTTATTTACTGATGTGCGATTTTCTTTAGAACAACAAAGCCTTGTTCGAGGACTGGGGGGTGGATCACCGGTTCTCCGCTGCATATCATCCACAGACCAACAGTTTGTTTTAGTTTTTTTACAATTCGTTTTTAGTGTTTTTCCATGGTACATAATCAGACTGATCTTACATTGTCTATAGATATCCCTTTCCTATCCCCTCCTCCAGGTTTGGAAGAATGGACCAACCAGACCCTCAGGACTGCCATGGGCAAGTCCCTAGACGGGTACCAGGAACGGTGGGAGGACAACCTGAAGGTAATTCTCTTTGCACACAACAGCAGTGTCCAGGCCTCCACCGAGTACTCACCCTATCGCCTGCTGTACGGACGGGAGCTGCAGCTGTTGACTGAGGTAAACAATGCAATTGTATATACATTTTTATAAAATTATGGCATATACTGCAATCATTCAAATTTGTGATTGACTTAATGTGTTACTGTTTGTCTATTGCTATTTTTGAATAACGTACTTTCAGATCACAGAAACGCCACCTGATGTGGTGGAAGTTGTGGAACCAGATCAGAACGCCTTCGAGGACTACGTTCAGGCACAGGCTGAGAAGGTTTTTGACCAGGTACATTTTTTTTGTCTGCTGTTAATTTATTTTCTGGCCCTCCAAGAGATATGCAAGATATGTATTTGTAATAATATGAAATATATTTGCATTTATTTCTGTTATCAATCAAGGTGAGACTGAACATCGACAATGTTCAGGATAAGCAGGAGAGCTACCGGAGGAGAATCAGGCAGGGGACCAAGTGCTTCGACATCCGGACGAATGACTTGGTTTGGAAGAAGGATGAAAGGAAGGTGAGACCTGGGAAACCATCCGTTAAGGTGGCTATAAAAAATCTCAGACAATGACTATTTGAATTTGCACACAAAATAACCTGAAGCTAGTGTAGTTTTCCTAACTCTGACATTTCTCTTTATGTCTTCATAAGGGTTACCTCGGTGGAAGCCAACAATCTTCTCCAGTTGTAAGGTCGACAACTGAAAGCCCTGACGCCCTACACTTCGTTGAAGCCTGTGAGACAAAGTATGTTAAGCGTTGGTTGACATTTGAGAAAGCAAGAAATGGTAGCTGAGCTCATAAAAATGTACCTCTTCAATTGACCTCCCCAAATGACTTTAGAACCATCAACTGTCCGAGCCACCCAGGAGGTATCCCATCCACCAGAGCCAGTGAGTTCGGATCAGTCTGATTCTCTGTGCTCTGAGTCAGAAGGGGAGCAGCTTGAGGTAGGCCGTACTTTCAAAAACTGTTGAAAACGACATATCTCTCCTTCATAACATTGTACTAATCTGTCAAATGTTCTCACAAGTGGCTTGTGTCCGACTGGAGGAACAGGGACCGGTAAGTTCAGTCACTGGACTAGAAGACACCAGTAAGGTTCTCATCACTAGTGTCCAACACGGGCAGGTAAGGCTCTTTCTGGCTGGATGGAGGACCTCCGGGGGGGGGGGGGGGGGGGGGGGGGGGTAATTCTTCCGTCACGCTCCTGGTTAGACAATTTTACAATCATGATCATGCTCAAGCTCTTTTGCAGGTTCAGCGTGCAGAAGTAGGAGGCCTCCTTGCGTTGGGCGGCATCGCCATGCTGTCAGCAGTACCAACACTGGCCCAGGAGTTTGTCCAGATAGTCAATCTCAAGGCTAACCATTGAGTCACGGTAAGTAACCTTCACTGCCAGGTAGGTACTGTTAAGGTGTATGACTCCAGCGGTTATGACACCACCCCAGAGTTTCTCTCACAACTCACCTCTCTCTTATCTTTTGCAGGGACCTCTGTGACTGTGGAGTGGCCGGCAGTCCAGCAGCAGAAAGGGGGCACAGATTGTTTGTTATTGCAAACAGTCTTACTCTCTGCAGAGATGAGGAACTCTCCATGGCACGATACCATCATAAATCCACAAGTAAACAACATATTTTTCTCATGTTTTCAGGTTGGACGCCTGGCACCATTTCCCAGTCCCAATTCCAGTCCCCGGTGCTTCTGTCAGAAATACGTGAGAGAAGGTAAGGAGGTGGCCCGGTGCAGGAGATGCTGCAAGCATCCCATTTTCATATGTCTTGTTTGTCTCATGTCGTCAATGTGCGTGAATTTGTCTGTCCATCGTGTCCATCGTCTGTCATCTGTTTTGTCTGAAATTTTCCCCACCCTTGTTTTCACTGTTTGGCTGGCTCCCCACCTCAAGACGTTAGGTATTTTACTATATTGCATGTTGTTGTAAATTGTATGTTATTGTAAATAACCTTAATAACCTGTTGTAATATTGCTATTAATTTGTATAAAGATGTGTTGGCTGTGAAGTTGGTAAGTTGGTTGGTAAGTATATAGCACATGTATCTGTCTTGTATTGCAAGTAACGTTTACGAGCATGTAAATATTTGTATATTTTTCCATTTGTTTGCTGGTAAGTATTTGAAACTGTATACATTTGCATTTTAAATGTATTCATTGCAAGTAAAATTTTAAATTGACTGTTCAGTTTCCTAGTTCCTTACTGGTCCTTAAATGTGAGATTCTCCAAAGTAGCCACCTTTTGCCTTGATGACAGCTTTGAACACTTGGCATTAGCAGATAATGACAACATGACAATAACAGTAGCTTTAAATTATGTAATGAGATGGAGGAGGGGATGGGATGAGTGGACAGATTGTTGGGCAATCAGATGTCACTATATGCAGAATTTAATCTGGAGGGAGAGAAAGAGAAAGGATGAGGAGAGAGGAAAGAGGCAGAATTAAGAGACAGGTCACTTGTCCTCGACAGGCAGCCAGTCACAGTTTAATTAAGGCCTTTAACCCCCTACTCTATCTTTGCAGTGTTTGACCTGATGGGGCTTGGATAGGTGTAGCAATATGGTGATGACTCAACCCTGCTGTGTAATGGACTATGGGACACTTCTGCCATATTACGTACACAAATCTAGAACCTCCAGATATGAAAACACTAACTAGAAACCAATGTCCAATTCCATACCAACCCTGGCCTAAAATTTTATTTGGAATTGGGCACGAAATATTAATTGCTAGGGAGAAGGGGTTAACTTCTTCAGGATCGGTGGGTTGAGCTAATGCTAATGCGATTAGCATGAGGTTGTAAGTAACAAGAACATTTCCCAGGACATAGACATATCTGATATTGGCAGAAATCTTACATTCTTATTAATCTAACGGCACTGTCCAATTTACAGTAGCTATTACAATGACAGAATACCATGCTATTGTTTGAGGAGAGTGCACAGTTTTGAACATGAAAAGTTATGAATAAACAAATTAGGCACATTTTGGCAGTCTTTACACACAATTTTGAACAGAAATGCCATGGTTCATTGGATCAGTCTAAAACTTTCCACATACACTGCTGCCATCTAGTGGCCAAAATCTACATTTCACCTGAGCTGGAATAATACATTATGGCCTTTCTCTTGCATTTCAAAGATGATGCTACAAAAAAAGAAACTGTTGTTTTTTTCATTGTATTATCTTTTACCAGATCTATTGTGTTATGTTCTCCTACATTCCTTTCACATTTCCACATCCTTGCTTCAGGGCCTGAGCTACAGGCAGTTAGATTTGGGTATGTCATTTTAGGCAACAATTTAAAAAAAAGGGTCGGATCCTTAAGAGGATAAAATATATTTAGATGTATTTAACACTTTTTTGGTTACTACATGATTCCATATGTGTTTATTTCATAGTTTTGATGTCTTCACTATTATTCTACAATGTAGAAAATAGCAAAAATAAAGAAAAACCCTTGAATGAGTAGGTGTGTCTAAACATTTGACTCGTACTGTATATATCTTTTTTTATATACAGGCTAGCTAAAAAATAAGTGAAAATGTACAAATTATTACATTTTAGGGTAAAAAAGAGGCACAAAGACATATGTTTGCACCCCCTATTTTAATTTGTGCCATGGCTCAGGTGGATGAAAGGATGTTTGACTCAGCCAGAGATGCAGTGCATTCGGAAAGTATTCAGACCCCTTGACTTTTTCCACATTTTGTTACATTACAGCCTTGTTCTAAAATGGATTCAGTTGTTTTTTTCCTTAATATACACACAATACCCCATAATGAAAAAGCAAAAACAGTTTTTTATAATTTTATTGCCCATTTATTTAAAAAAATCATTAAAAACTGATATCACATTTATATAAGTATTCAGACCCTTTACTTTGCTGAAGCACCTTTGGCAGCGATTACAGCCTCGAGTCTTCTTGTGTAACAGTTTAGCTTCCGTCCCTCTCCTCGCCCCTACCTGGGCTCAAACCAGGGACCCTCTGCACACATCATCAACAGCCACCCACGAAGCATCGTTACCCATCGCTCCACAAAAGCCGGAGCAAGGGGAACAACTACTTCAAGGTCTCAGAGCAAGTGACGTCACCGATTGAAACGCTACTAGCGCGCACCACTGCTAACTAGCTAGCCATTTCACATCGGTTACACTTGGCCCATACACTTGGCACATACAGCACACCTGTATTTGGGGAGTTTCTCCCATTCTTCTCTTCGGATCCTTTCAAGCTCCGTCAGGTTGAATGGGGAGTGTCACTGCACAGCTATTTTCAGGTCTCTCCAGAAGATGTTCAATCGGGTTCAAGTCCAGGCTCTGGCTGGACCACTCAAGGACATTCAGACACTTGTCCCGAAGCCACTCCTAAGTTATCTTGGGTGTGTCCTTAGGGTCGTTGTCCTGTTGGAAGGTGAACCTTCACCCTAGTCTGAGGTCCTGAGCACTCTGGAGCAGGTTTTCATCAATGATCTCTCTGTACTTTGCTCCGTTCATCTTTCCCTCAATCATGACTAGTCTCCCAGTCCCTGCCGCTGAAAAACATCCCAACAAAATGATGCTGCCACCACCATGCTTCACCGTAGGGATGGTGCCAGGTTTCCTCCAGACATGAAGCTTGGCATTCAGGCCAAAGAGTAAAATCTTGGTTTCGTCAGACCAGAAAATCTTGTTTCTCTCTGATAGTCCTTTAGGTGCCTTTTGGCAAACTCCAAGCGGGCTGTCATGTGCCTTTTACTCAGGAGTGGCTTCCGTCTGGCCACTCTACCATAAAGGTCTGATTGGTAGAGTGCTGCAGTGATGGCTGTCCTTCTGGAAGGTTCTCCCATCTCCACAGAGGAACTCTGGAGCTGTGCCAGAGTGACCATTGGGTTCTTGGTCACCTCCCTGACCAAGGCCCTTCTCCCCCGATTGCTCAGTTTGGCCGGGCGGCCAGCTCTAGGAAGAGTGTTGGTGGTTCCAAATTTCTTCCATTTAAGAATGATGGAGGCCACTGTGCTCTTGGGGACCTTCAATGCTGCAGAAATGTTTGTACCCTTCCCCAGAT
Organism: Salmo trutta; assembly: GCF_901001165.1. NCBI lineage: Eukaryota > Metazoa > Chordata > Actinopteri > Salmoniformes > Salmonidae > Salmo > Salmo trutta. The sequence continues at coordinate 46,390,338 of NC_042973.1, forward strand.
CTGTGCCTCGACACAATCCTGTCTCGGAGCTCTACGGACAATTCCTTTGACCTCATGGCTTGGTTTTTATTCAGACATGCAGTGTCAGCTGTGGGACCTTATATAGACAGTTGTGTGCCTTTCCAAATTGTGTCCAATCAATTGAATTTACCACAGGTGGACTCCAATGAAGTTGTAGAAACATCAAGGATGATCAATGGGAACAGGATGCACCTGAGCTCAATTTCGAGTCTCATAGCAAATGGTCTGAATACTTATGTAAATAAGGTATTTCTGTTTCTAAAACCCTGCTTTTGCTTTGTCATTATGGTGTGTTGTGTGTAGATTGAGGAAAATGTTTCGTTTAATCAATTTTAGAATAAGGCTGCAATGTAACAAAATGTGGAAAAAGTCTAGGGGCCAGAATACTGATACTGATTCAAAGCCTCACAATGGCCAATACAAAGCATCAGCAAACCAGGGTGTATATACAGACATCATTGGTCATATCTCATGTCTAACAATGGGATTCGCTGTCCTCAGAGAGGAAGAGGCAGGAGGGATGAAGCAAGATCACGTGGGACCATTCTAGCCAATGAGAAGGCATATATCGTGTGCACAACAGGCACAACTCCTAAATAAAATAGTTTTCCTCAAAGTTGTCGGTATGCCTCGTGTGTACTTATATTAGTACTTTCGTAACAACCGAAACATCACAAAACGTATATTCGATCGAATAGTAAATAAGCCATTAAATTGCTTGTTGACCAAATTCGACACTCTCATCGACCTCCATACAAAAATCCTCACTTGGTGGGTGAACATTTTTTAGACCGAGTCACCAGTCTGGTTTCACCTTCTACTCTCTAGTTCAGCTCAGTCACAAAGAGGAAGAACTTTGCAGCAGGTGGGTGGTAAACATTCAAATAAGACCCAGCCCTGAAATGAAACGTAGTCTGAAAAGTATTTGCACGTCATCTATAAAAGGGAAACAGCATTGACACAGATTTCCATTAATGTCCCACTTCGGATTTCCCATTTATAGCCCATCATACTTTGACTAAAACTATGACTTTGACTTAAATCAATGTACACCATCATGGATAAGCTCAGGGCATCGTCTTTCAGTTGAACAAAAGTGAATTTCCGCTGTTGTGGTACTTTTAAGTACGCTCTTTCTACTCATTTTAATGTAATGGTATCCACCACTAGATGGCGGTGTTTACCCTACAATTTGTATTGCCTTCCGCCACGGGCGATCCAATAGCGGGGCCCTAGGTGCTACCAGAAGAGTTAGTAGCAAGCAGAGACAACAGCCGAGCCTCTGTCTAAGAATGTTGCTTTCTGCTGTGGCACCAGGGAGTCCATATTGCGCTGACAGTTCATGTATGACACTGTCAACTTGGCACGAGTGTGGAGTGCCATGGTGTTCATGGCATCCAGGCAGACCCTGGGCGTTCTCTTTGCGTGGTCCTGACTGAAACAGGCGAAGCGTACTCCATGGCCGTCTGCTTAGGGGATGTAAGGGAGGTAGGAGGTTCAGTACTTCAAGGCAGGTGCCATTACAAGCTTCAGCCTCCCGGCTCGCAGCAGGGGACAGTTATGAGCGCAAGGTGTCTTCCACAGACTCATGGTCAGTCAATGTCAGTCCTTGTATTCTCTGTCCATGAGTGTGGTTTGAGTGTGGTTACAATTTACCAGACCCATCTTTTAGCTTTATACCAAACCGAGTGACAGGAAGGGCTTGATCAACACAAACTCAGGGCTGTGTCAAAGATATTAGAGTTTGACCGGTTTATTGCTTTGCCTTTTTGTCTCTGCAATAAGGTAATTCCCAAACAAGTGAGGGTGGGAAAACAGAGTTACAGTGAAACAGATGTACCTGACAGAATGCCAACAGCCAAACCCATGGAAGGCATGTCCTGCTGTGTGACATTCAACAGTGAGGGTCACCGGAGGTATGACTCTAAGCGAACAGCACCACCTGGAAACGACACACACTATCACGAGCTCAGTATGGCAACACTGGAGGAAAAGTGTATATAATATTGTGAAAACGTATCTAGGATTTTCTACCTGGTCTCGTGCTACATCAGCCAAGCCTTTGTTGAAAAAACGTCAAGCGTTTGACATTTGTTTGACCTTTTTTTTGAGGAGAACATAAACAAATGAAAAACATTTTGGGGCAGCGATATTGCATGCTACAAAATGCTTCTCTTCTGCAGATACTTCGCCTAGCCCACATTCGGTAGGGAATGTAGGCAGCGGTTTTTGATTGGGTGTCTCTGTGGTTGCTGTGTATTTGTACTCGCACAAGAGGGCCCTCCAGGCAAAGTTATGGTTACATGAATCTATTCTACACGTCTGCCTCAGTCTGTTGTGTCTACCCTCCTAGAAAGCTAGGGGGCGTGCAGGCTTTTGTTCCAACCTTACTCTAACACACCTGATTCAGCTAATCGAGGTCCTGAGGTAAAATGGATGGAATATGTTTTGCAGGACGGTAACCCCCCTGCTCTGAACACCACATGAAGTTATATGTAAAATGAGGGTGACACATGAAGTCATTATGTGTAAAGCACTTCAAAACATTGGGAAAAGTGCTATTGAAATGCAAGACTTGCAAATGGCTTGTTTATATTATTTTCATATGAAAGCTACTGCATGGGATGATGTGGGGGAGAGACAGCTTGTTTTTGAGGCAGAACATTACCTCAGCCCTCAGAGACTGCCCTCAGAGACCAGAGACTGGGCCGTTCACCCTGGCGTTCTACCTCTGAAAGACCAACTCTGAGAACAGATGTTTCTATAGAGGTCCTGGAGCGAGGGAGAGAAGTGGAGAGGGAGAGGAGCGGGGAGAAGGTGAGGAGGTGAGGAGGTGGAGAGAAGATGGTGAAGGTACTGCATGGCAGGGGGGTTAGGAGATATCAGATCCATAACATCTGTCATTCTTAGGGGTTATCCCATGCAGAGTGGACCCCACACTGGCTGAGAGACATGTCCCAACAGTGTCAGATGTCTGGTGGTGTTTAGCTTCGATGCACAACACAGTTGGGAAAGAGAGACATATGGGCCTTAAAGTCAATCAAACGATTACTTAAACTAAAATGTTAACATTTGCAGTTATCTATTGAATGCAACTTTGGCCAATTTACACAGAGGACCGCTGTTAAATAAGTTCTGGTGGTATATCTCTGGTGTGATCGAGTTACTACACAGATGGACTCTTTTTAGATTTTATGAAACGGATCATTTTCTTTAAAGAAGTGGTCATGGGCCAATCGTTTGAATGCGTTATATGGACCAATTTAGCAATATTAACATGTCATAGCCACTAGCCAGGCGTAATAATACTCATCCATCAATTACGGCTTGATTATTTGAGGATTTATAAGCCTTTGTTTTTTGCTGTTATTTATCATATTTAAACTCCTTTTTTAGACATTGTGGTAGACTGGACTTGGCCCCATGGGCTGCCATTTGTGTATCTGGGACCTTGAAGTAATTCTATAAAACTAAATGGGTAGATATTCTGCACTATTCAAAAACGAAATTGTCATATTTTGCCATCGTGATAAAATTATCCATAAACTATCAATTTGAGTTTAACGTTTAAAAGGATACCATTTATTCTTCTTATGGCCTTTGTGTAGCCTGAGTTTTTACTGAAACCAACACCAGAGATGTGCATACAAATACAAAGATTTAGTAGCTTACTGAAAATGTAAATTGTCCAAATGTTTATTTTTATTTTTATATAATCTATTAAAGGTTTGCATAAGATCATGGTGTGTCTTTCAGCTGACTATAGGCCTAGAACATCTCGATAAATCTTTAAACATCCATAGACAAACGTGTTTATGATGTCATTTATTCACACTTTCTCTGTTAGTTATCAGCTTCGAAAAGGACTTGTATGCCAAGTGGCTTTTGAGCAAAATATAGCCTATGCAGAAAGCAACGAAAAAATCACTAACATAAAAAACATGTTATTGCTTTATCTACTTTAGAGATTACATAGCCTTTTAAGTCATTGTGAATTTAGTAGGTCTACACAGAGTTTAGTACACAGTGGCGCGTTTTTCCTCACCTTTCTCTGAGAGAAATCCCCTCCTTCAGGAGAACATAAATTCGAATTTACACACTTAATTCCTTGAAGATGGCCTCGGAAAATGTAAGCTTCTTAAGTGTTGATATTTTAAAAACCCAGATATATGCCTGGTTACTGTGGAATATATTGTGGTTTGATCAAATGTAATTTCCTCTCTGCTCAAATTAAAAATAAATAAAAAACAGACTAGAGCATTTCTGATATAAGGATTACATTTTCCACAGTTGCTTCAAGTAATGGCTACTAAAATCTAGACTACATGCAGAGGGAATTTGGAGAATAATGTATAGCCTACTTATTGCAATACAGGACATATTGCGTATTGGAATGGTGCTTTGATAATGCAGTCAATGCAATGATGAATAGTTTTTTTTAAATCCAGTAATCCAATACTTTTGCCGGCATTGGCAACTTTCTGTGTGGAGTTGTGCGCTTCACATGGCTGTGATTATTTGACAAAGCACACGTCAACTATTGCAGCCGTGCAACACGAAATTAACCAAAGTCAATAGAAATGACAAAGTAACACACTTTTCTTCTAAAAAAGACTACAATAAAACTAGTCTTCTTTAATTAATAATTATTCACCACGTGGTTTGACAAAGGAATCCACTTTTTTCTCTCCACATTATCCTTTAAAAAAATTCTATATGTAATAATTGAATATTCACATTCCTAAATAATTGTTTGTTGCCTTTTTAGGGACTCCCAAGAATAGTCATTGTCAATGTTTCATTTGCATCCCAATACGTTTTTTCCCCACTGAAAATATCGTTTATTTTCCCAGTTGGACAATAAATAAATGTCTATATAGAGCCTATAGCTTACCAAATGTCACACAGGCTACTAGACATGTGTCATACCTTTCTTACGTTCATATCTCAAGTCTTTACAAATATCTATCTGTGTTTGGCTCCTGGCTTGGCTGTCTCTTGCCAGAGCCTCGGCTCTGTGTAACATAGTTTGATGTAATCCATTTAAATGTGTCGCTGGCCCCACGTTGGATCCGGGACTCTGCAGGTGTCCAAAAGTGCCATGATAGTTCGAGTAACCCTGGAAAAAGGGAGACGTATAATAGACATGTCTGGATAGGGCTGCACTGTGAGGGAAAAGATTCTGAGGAGCGTCTCGCAATGGAGATGTCATAGGCCTACCGCCCGGAATCTCTGTACGTAATTGTCTGGGCACGGTCTGAGAGGCATCACTACATCCTTTACATTTATCCGAAGAAGTTGCAATCTCCGCGAGCGACCACAGTTTTGGTTTCGGGGCCGGAAGAGCCGAGTGAATCACTGATGTGGCATTGCTGGAGTTGCCTGAGTCATTACGCCTCGGTGGACTTTCCGAGGCTGCCGAGTCTGAATCCCTTTCCACTCCAAGGTCCGCGTTTTGGGGAGATGCTGCGGTGGTGGGCCGTGGCATCTCGGGCACTCTCCTGTCCCCGTGGTCCTTTACATTCGGATCAATTAAGACAGGTTCCATGTCATTGCCGCAATTGTCCTCTTTGTATTTCTCACAGGGGAATCCCACTGGATTTGGATGCTGCCCAACTGCAAGAAGATATAATAAATTAGACCAAAGCGTTCCAAGGATTAGGCCTAATCACCCTGTCAAGGTCTAACGAAAGCAACAACATGTTTAAGTCTATGCAGTGAATTACATAAACATTGGCCAATACTTTTGAAACTAATGAAATGCCTGGAAAAAATATATATTTTAGACCTACTGCAGCATGGAAACCTATATTTTTAAAAAGTGACTTAAACTCACCTGCTACATTTTTCGACCCAATTTCTGCCGTGGGCTTAAGTGGCTCTTCGTCGTCGTCATTCTTCTCCAGGTCAATGTTGTCATCTTCTTCCTCATCCTCACTTCTATTCCTCGGGGTCCACGTCATTTTATTCTCTTTCTTCAACCGCCGTCTGGCGTTGGCGAACCAGGTGGACACTTGGGTAAGGGTCATCTTAGTAATGATGGCCAGCATGATCTTCTCACCCTTGGTTGGGTAGGGGTTTTTACGGTGTTCATTGAGCCACGCTTTGAGAGTGGCAGTCGCATCTCTTGTAGCATTTTTCCTGTATGCAGGGTCTCCATATGGATAGCCCAATGCAACACCGAACGGGTGATACTCTAAAGAGCCAGCGATACCCGCTGAGGGATCGTACGCGGAACCCTAGAAAGTCAATAGAAAGTCAATAGATACGAATTTCTCTGACTAGTTTGACCTCACAAGACTGGAAAGCTTAAAGGTAGACATTGATCATTTCTAGACCTTCAATTTCCAAATGTTTTGATCATATTTAGAGCTCAAAATGTATTTACATTATAGGCCTATACATACGCTATACAACGTATGACAGATACAATATTGGACACAATTTGAACAAAACATTTTTTTTTTCATTTTGCAAAGTTTTGCAAATAATTGTGACTAATCATTGCATAAGCTCTTATTATAAATGACTTAACTTTTATACATGGTTTATGTAACCTCTATCAGAAAGCTATACTTCCGCTTACTCGTTACAAAATCTGGATACAAATAGGCCTTTTCAAAGAAACGAAAGGCGTTTTTTTTCAATAACTATTCCGAAATCGAACAGTGTGTAATTGTTCAACTGAACAGTATTCACTCACCACAAATGAGTTCAGTGCCGCCGTCTGCTCTGCGCTATACTGGAGGTGAGAATTGAAGCCAGGGGACGAACCATTGAATGCCGGTGATCCCGCGTATGGGGCGAAGGCTGAGCCTGAAGACGACCGGCCCAGTTCCTCAGTCCTTGGTCCTCCTAAAATCACACTGGAACTGAACGGGGGACAGGAATGGAGAGCTAGAGACACCGACGGTTGGAAGAGAAAGCCTTGAGGATAAGCCATGGTGAGTGACTTCCTAAAGTCAGTCACTTATGTCCACTTTCGACCCTAGGTGCACATACACAAGAAAAGCGCACGAAAACTCACATCTGAGAACAGTTCCCTTCCCTCAATGTTCGCGTTTGAAAAACAACTAATCCATTCAATAACATTGCGAACTGTTTCGTTGGTTGGTTTGTTGTTTGCTGCAGCAATTTGTCAGGGAAAGTTGTCTGCATGTAGCCTTCCAGCGGAACGCTTTGTCAATGCCCAACCTGCCAGGCTCTGGATGTGGGAAAGTCAGCGGAGGAATAGGCAACCTCATTCTATGATTGTCAGCTCCACCCCCGCGCGCACAAACAAACACACACACACACACACACACACACATACACACACACACACACACACACACACACACGTTATGCTATAATTGAGATCGAATTTAGACTATTATCAAATCATTAAGCTAGTATTGTGAAGGCTATCTGTACCCTAACACATAAAATGAGATCATTCTATATAATTTAGACACAATTATAGATGATTTTATTATCAACTGCACTCCTCGTTAACCCGAGAGGGATCGCTGTATGCGCTGCTGACAGGATCCCTAACCTGATCTTCAGTTGTAACAGTTAAAGATATATAGGCTATATCACAATTGCATATATCTAAATATGTTATTTACCAGAGAACACACATTTAAAAACACTCAAGTAAAAGCAGATAGCCTAATAAAAACAAAGGAATACTTGTACAGTCTTACAATTTGGTTTAATTGAATTGTTTGTTGTGCTTTCAAATAATTAGTTATTTGCATTGTCAGTAGATGTTTATGAATAACACTTCTTGCCCCTGAATACAGTTGCCAACAATATAGCCAATCAGGCATAGAAGAAATAGTCGCATGGACAGACAGATAACTTGTGGGGAACTGTCCAAGTGCTGAATGTTGGCACTGTAGGCAGTGACGTCACATCTTCAAGCTCAGGAACGTCTCAGTAGACGATTAGGCCAATCTACGATCTGTGAGTTGCGTGACGCGCTGAAAGCTGGCTAGAAAACAGACATTAGATCATCCTCATACTCTACAGATCGTTTCTGCTATCAGTTGAACATCTATGCTTCTCGCTGTCGCCAATAGGCCCATGAATAGGCTACACATCGACATCAATGGAGTCCGATAAATAGTTTGACCACCCTTTATCAGAAGAAAAAGAAAGGGACAGTATTTCTCCGGACCATAGCCTACACCTGGAAAAAAAAATCTCAAACAAGAGCAGATACAGTAGGTGAGTAGCCTAGTCCTATCCTAATTCACGTGTTGGCTATTGAGTTCTGAGGAAAGGTTTACCAATGGGGGGGGGGGGGGGGAAATACGTTTTACACCTCAGGTAGCCATACAAGTAACATGCAATTTAATATTTGTTTACATTATATTTGCCTAAAAGCATAGCCTAAACAAGTTTTGATTGATATGGCCCATGCTTACTGTAAGCTTCTATTGTAAACACAACCCTGAGCAGCTCTGCTGAGTCTGGCCTTAGACCTGTGTGCATGGGTAGAGTTAATCTTATTTGTTGTTACTATAATTAGAGTGGGTAGCTTAAGACTTCACTTTCACACTGGCCCACGGTGTGTGGTCAGTCTCTGTCATTGTCTTATGAGAGAAAAAGCAACAACGTTACATCTTGATATGCTCAGTGTTTCTGGTTTTCTTTAGATGACAGCCACACCAACCTACCAGGTTTGGAAATCCATTTCTTATTGGTCTATTAACTCATTTACAGCCTGGTGAAATGGCCATCCCACCAATTTTCAGGCTGCCTTTTCGATCAGCTCTTACACCATTAAAACCACGTTTTTGACTACACTGGGCCTTTAAGATATGAATGCTGTGTTGATATTCTGAAATTAATCTGTTCTCCCCTCCATTTATCTGTGACAGATAGCGGTAATAAGTGACTTTACAACATTTCATAAACAGTATTTAAAAGACAACAGCCACATGATTTACAGTAGACTTTTAATACGCCTGGGAAAGAGATTGGGATATAATTCCCTTTTCAATTACACAACAAATTACCAGAGTGAGCCTGAAGAAAGAGTACCTTTATATGAAAATAAGTCAATAACCTGAAACACTAATAAAATATTGATTCAGCATAATGAAGCCTGAGCAATGTGAAAACACTTCTCCTTAAGGAGTCTCTCTAAGCACATCATAAGCATGACCGCACTCCTTATTGGTGCAATTTATGGTGTGTGTGTGTGTGTGTGTGTGTGTGTGTGTGTGTGTGTGTGTGTGTGTGTGTGTGTGTGTGTGTGTGTGTGTGTGTGTGTGTGTGTGTGTGTGTGTGTGTGTGTGTGTGTGTGTGTGTGTGTGTGTGTGTGTGTGTGTGTGTGTGCAGCGGGAAATGGTGCGGTTGTTGGGCATGATCATTTGTGGATCATATACAGTTTCTCAGTTTATAGACTACAGATAGGTTGGGTAGATTAGAGATGGCATTTTCATGCCTTTTAAGCATCCCTCACTAATGCACTGTACTGTATTGATTACAGTTGGGGAGGTACAGCATAATGTAGGCTTGCATCTTATAACCACTGTTGGTAGGTGTGGAGTGCGTGACAATCATATTAGAGGCCATGAATGCATGTGGTATGCTGGTGATCTATTTCTAATCAGCAGCTCTATGATATGACAAGACATCTACACTAGGCGGTGTTGAAGTAATGCCCGGAAGGTCGTCAAGGACTCCAGTCTCCCGAGCCGCGGACTGTTCACTCTTTTACCATCTGGCAAGCGGTATCGGAGCATCAGGTCTCGGACCAACACACTCCGAGATAGCTTCTACCACCAGGCCATCAGACTGCTGAGCAACTAACCCTGCAGTATCTGTCTCTTATTCTACTGCGCGACCAAGACACTATTCACTTTATATTTGTAAATACAGTCATACTTAACATAGCACCTTCATTTAATATTGAGGGTTAGAATGTGTTCACAGCTGGCAGACAGGGTAGTGGCGTTGGAGTGGCCAGTCTTATTAAACATCGTTTCTCTGTCTCTTTACAGAAATCCATTTCCCTTGTCCCAAAATTGTAGCTGCTATCTTTAAGACTTTGTCTGGGGAAGATGCATCCATAACTGTTATAGGGGTCTTTACCGTCCTCCCTCAGCTAACAGTTGAGCACTCGAAAAGGTAACTAGTTTGTCTTCTTTTATTAAATCAGAAGTTATTATCTTGGGTGACCTAAATTATGATTGGGAAATGCAGGCTTCAGAAAATCTGAAAGCCGTGTACATTTCTAAAACTAACCCAGCTTGTTGACTAAGACGGCCCAACCCTAAAGATCCTTCAAAGTCAACTCTTATTGATATTATTTTAACGAATACACCAGAGAAATATGTTTCTACTGGTGTCTTTGCCCAAGACATTAGTGACAATTGCCCAGTTGTTTGTGTTAGCGATGTGAGAATACACAAATCTAAGGCTCGTGTCATCACAAAGAGGAACTTTAAAAACTTCAGTGAACATACTTTTTTTTTTACATGATCTTTATTTTAGTGACTTTGATTGTATTTAAGATATCCTTGAACCTGATTTTAGCTTTGAGCATTTTTGCAGATGTCTTCAGTACTATTGTGGAGAATCATGCTCCCTTCAAAAAATGAATGGTTCAAGGTAGATTGAATGCCCGGTACACTTCGGAATCATCAGAAGTCATTCATAAAATGGATAGATGCTTGGGTCAAGGCCAGGAACACATGCTTAGGCTCGAACTGGCACGCTTTTAAGCCACTGAGGAATCATTGTGTAAGACAAATCAGAAAGGCTAAATTTGATTATTATGTAACTGCTCTTTCCGATTTGTAACCTGGCTAAATTCTGGAAAACTGTCAAATCCCTGAAGGGTTCTACTTCTTCCTCTCTGCCACAACAAATATACTCAGACACTCATTATGGGGAAAAAAATGCCACCATTGATGCATTTAATCACCATTTTATTTCAGCGGGCTATCTCTGAAATAACTTCTAAGCCTCTTCACAATGATATTGGGCTGGATGCTGATAGGGGAACCTCGCTGAATGAGCAGAGAAATTACATTCAAAGCTTTTTTTTTGGCTATTTACAGAAAAATAAGTCCTGGATGCTTTGCTAACAATAGACAACAAGAAATAAACAGGGACTGACCAATTGTATCCCAGTCTGCGTAAGTGTGCAGCGCCCATCATTGTTGGCTCAATAACCCACTTTGTTTTAATTTAACATTGTTATAAGGAAATATTCCAAAAGTATGGTAATCAGCTCTTGTGCTGCCACTCCATAACGATGGGGATAGTAGTGATTTTAATCAGTATCGTCACATTTCAAGGCTTCCTTGTCTAGCTATGATTCTTGAGTCCTTGGTAAATGTACAACTTTGCTTAGGCCTGGGCATAGCACTATTACTCCAACCACTACAGTTGTTAATGACCTTGTCAACGCTTTAGACACTACAATGAAATGTGCTGCTTTGTTTGTGGACCTGTCAAAAGCTTTTGATACTGGCGATCACGCTATTGTATTGAATAAGATGTCCTCGATAGGCCTGAGGTCTGACGCCTGTTCATGGTTTCATGATGATCTTAGTGACAGAACTCAGGCCGTCGTGATTGATGGGCTTCAGTCTGAATGTCTTGAAGTATGTAAAGGTACCCCAAGGGGGTTGGTTTTGGGACCTGTTCTCTTCACTATTTATATAAACACCATTGGTCAATCTGTTAAAATGTGTAAACTTCATCAATATGTGGATGATACTACTATGTACAGTGCATTCGGAAAGTATTCAGACCCTTTGAGTTTTTACACATTTTGTTAAGTTACAGCGTTATTATAAAATTGATCTAATCTACACATAATACCCCATAATGACAAAGCGAAAACAGGTTTTTGCACATTTATAAAAATGCCCAGAAACAAATACCTTATTTACATAAGTATTCAGACCTTATGTTATGAGACTCAAAATTGAGCTCAGGTGCATCCTGTGTCCATTGATCATCTTTGAGATGTTTCTACAACTTGACTGTAGTCCACTTGTGGTAAATTCAATTGATTTGACATGATTTGGAAAGGCACACACCTGTCTAGATAAGGTCCCACAGTTGACAATGCATGTCAGAGCAAAAACCAAGCCATGAGGTTGAAGGAATTTTCTGTAGAGCTCTGAGACAGGATTGTGTTGAGGCACGGATCTGGGGAAGGGTACCTAAAAATGTGTGCAGCATTGAAGGTCCCCAAGAACACAGTGACCTCCCTCATTCTTAAATGGAAGAAGTTTGGAACCACCAAGACTCTTCCTAGAGCTGGCCACCCGGCTAAACTGAGCAATCGGGGGAGAAGGGCCTTGGTCACACTGACAGAGCTCCAATTCTTCTGTGGAGATGGGAGAACCTTCCAGAAGAACAACCATCTCTGCAGTACACCACCAATCAGGCCTTTATGATAGTGTGGCCAGACGGAAGCCATGACAGCCCACTTGGAGTTTGCCAAAAGGCACCTAAAGGACTTTCAGACCATGAGAAACAAGATTCTCTGGTCTGATGAAACCAAAATTAAACTCTTTGGCCAGAATGTGAAATGTCACATCTGGAGGAAACTTGGCACCATCTCTACGGTGAAGCATGGTGGTGGCAGCATCATGCTGTGGGGATGTTTTTCAGTGGCAGGGACTGGGAGACTAGTAAGGATTGAGGGAAAGATGAACAGAGCAAAGTATAGAGAGATTCTTGATGAAAACCTGCTCCAGAGCGCTCAGGACCTCAGACTGGGCGAAGGTTCACCTTCAACAGGACAACGATCCTAAGCACACAGCCAAGACAACGCAGGAGTGGCTTCGGGACAAGTGTCTGAATGTCCTTGAGTGGTCCAGCCAGTGCCTGGACTTGAACTCTATCGAACATCTCTGGAGATATCTGAAAACAGCTTTGCAGGGATGCTCCCAATCCAACCTGACAGAGCTTGAGAGGATCTGAAGAGAAGAATGGGAGAAACTCCCCAAATACACGTGTGCCAAGCTTGTAGTGTCATACCCAAGAAGAGACTCAAGGCTGTAATTGCTGCCAAAGGTGCTTCAAGGCTCTGAATACTTATGGAAATGTAATATTTCAGTTTTAGATTTTTAATTACATTTTTTTATGTTATTCTAAAAACCCGTTTTTGTTTTGTCATTATGGGGTATTGTATGTAGATTGATGAGGGATTTTTGTTGTTGTTGATTAATCCATTTTAGAATGAGTCTGTAAGACAACACAATGTGAAAAAAGTCAAGGGGTCTGAATATTTTCCTGAATGCACTGTATATACACTACCGGGTCAACAGTTTTAGATCACCTACTCATTCAAGGGTTTTTCTTTCTTTTTTTTTTACTATTTTCTACATTGTAGAATAATAGTGAAGACATCAAAACTATGAAGTAACACATATGGAATCATGTAATTAGTAACAAATAACATTGTTAAACAAATCTAAATATATGTAAGATTCTCCAAATAGCCACCCTTTGCATTGATGACAGCTTTGCACACTCTTGGCATTCTCTCAACCAGCTTCATCATGTAGTCACATGGAATACATTTCAATTAACAGGTGTGCCTTGTTAATTTGTGGAATTCATTTCCTTCTTAATGTGTTTGAGCCAATCAGTTGTCTTGTGACAAGGAATGGGTGGTATACAGAAGATAGCCCTATTTGGTAAAAGACGAAGTCCATATTACGGCAAGAACAGCTCAAATAAGCAAAGAGAAACGACAGTCCGTCATTATTTTAAGACATGAAGGTCAGTCAATACGGAACATTTCAAGAACTTTGAAAGTTTCTTCAAGTGCAGTCGCAAAAACCATCAAGCACTATGATGAAACTGTCTCTCATGCGGAACGCCACAGGAAAGGAAGACATTTTACATTTACATTTTAGTAATTTAGCAGACACTCTTATCCAGAGCGACTTACAGTAGTGAATGCATACATTTCATTTCATGCATTTTTTAATTTTTGGTACTGGGCCCCCATGGGAATCGAACCCACAACCCTGGCATTGCACACACCATGCTGGCGTTGCAAACACCATGCTCTACCAACTGAGCCACAGGGAAGACCCAGAGTTACCTCTGCTGCAGAAGATAAGTTCATTAGGAGTTACCAGCCTCAGAATTCCAGCCCAAATAAATGCTTCACCAAGTTTAAGTAACAGACACATCTCAACATCAACTGTTCAGAGGAGACGGCATGAATTGGCCTTCATGGTCGAATTGCTGCAAAGAAACAACTTCTAAAGGAGACCAATAATAAGAAGAGACTTGCTTGGGGCAAAAAACACAAGCAATGGACATTAGACCGGTGGAAATCTGTCCTTTGGTCTGATGGTTCCAACCGCCGTGTCTTTGTGAGACGCAGGGTAGGTGAACGGATGATCTCCGCATGTGTAGTTCCCACATTGAGGCATGGAGGAGGAGGTGTGATGGTGGCACTGTCAGTGATTTATTTAGAATTCAAGCCACACTTAGCCTTCATGTCTTAAAGTAATGATGGACTGTCATTTCTCTTTGCTTATTTGAGCTGTTCTTGCCATAATATGGACTTCGTCTTTTACCAAATAGGGCTATCTTCTATATACTACCCTCCCTTGTCACAACACAACTGATTAGTTCAAACGCATTAAGAACGAAATAAATCCCACAAATTCACTTTTAACAAGGCACACATGTTAATTCAAATGCATTCCAGGTGACTACCTCATGAAGATGGTTGAGAGAATGCCAAGAGTGTGCAAGGCTGTCATCGAGGCAAAGGGTGGCTAATTTAAGAATCTCAAATATAATATATACTGCTCAAAAAAATAAAGGGAACACTTAAACAACACATCCTAGATCTGAATGAAAGAAATAATCTTATTAAATACTTTTTTCTTTACATAGTTGAATGTGCTGACAACAAAATCACACAAAAATAATCAATGGAAATCCAATTTATCAACCCATGGAGGTCTGGATTTGGAGTCACACTCAAAATTAAAGTGGAAAACCACACTACAGGCTGATCCAACTTTGATGTAATGTCCTTAAAACAAGTCAAAATGAGGCTCAGTAGTGTGTGTGGCCTCCACGTGCCTGTATGACCTCCCTACAACGCCTGGGCATGCTCCTGATGAGGTGGCGGATGGTCTCCTGAGGGATCTCCTCCCAGACCTGGACTAAAGCATCCGCCAATTCCTGGACAGTCTGTGGTGCAACGTGGCGTTGGTGGATGGAGCGAGACATGATGTCCCAGATGTGCTCAATTGGATTCAGGTCTGGGGAACGGGCGGGCCAGTCCATAGCATCAATGTCTTCCTCTTGCAGGAACTGCTGACACATTCCAGCCACATGAGGTCTAGCATTGTCTTGCATTAGGAGGAACCCAGGGCCAACCGCACCAGCATATGGTCTCACAAGGGGTCTGAGGATCTCATCTCGGTACCTAATGGCAGTCAGGCTACCTCTGGTGAGCACATGGAGGGCTGTGCGGCCCCCCAAAGAAATGCCACCCCACACCATGACTGACCCACCGCCAAACCGGTCATGCTGGAGGATGTTGCAGGCAGCAGAACGTTCTCCACGGCGTCTCCAGACTCTGTCACGTCTGTTACGTGCTCAGTGTGAACCTGCTTTCATCTGTGAAGAGCACAGGGCGCCAGTGGCGAATTTGCCAATCTTGGTGTTCTCTGGCAAATGCCAAACGTCCTGCACGGTGTTGGGCTGTAAGCACAACCCCCACCTGTGGACATTGGGCCCTCATACCACCCTCATGGAGTCTGTTTCTGACCGTTTGAGCAGACACATGCACATTTGTGGCCTGCTGGAGGTCATTTTGCAGGGCTCTGGCAGTGCTTCTCCTGCTCCTCCTTGCACAAAGGCGGAGGTAGCGGTCCTGCTGCTGGGTTGTTGCCCTCCTACGGCCTCCTCCACGTCTCCTGATGTACTGGCCTGTCTCCTGGTAGCGCCTCCATGCTCTGGACAATACGCTGACAGACACAGCAAACCTTCTTGCCACAGCTCGCATTGATATGCCATCCTGGATGAGCTGCACTACCTGAGCCACTTGTGTGTGTTGTAGACTCCGTCTCATGCTACCACTAGAGTGAAAGCACCGCCAGCATTCAAAAGTGACCAAAACATCAGTCAGGAAGCATAGGAACTGAGAAGTGGTCTGTGGTCCCCACCTGCAGAACCACTCCTTTATTGGGGGTGTCTTGCTAATTGCCTGTAATTTCCACCTGTTGTCTATTCCATTTGCACAACAGCATGTGAAATTTATTGTCAATCAGTGTTGCTTCCTAAGTGGACAGTTTGATTTCACAGAAGTGTGATTGACTTGGAGTTACATTGTGTTGTTTAGTGTTCCCTTTATTTTTTTGAGCAGTGTATATTTTGATTTCTTTAACACTATTTTTGGTTACTATATGATTCCGTATGTGTTATTTCATAGTTTTGATGTCTTCACTATTATTATACAGTGTAGAAAATCAAAAAAATAAAGAAAGCCCTTGAATGAGTAGGTGTGCCCAAACGTTTGACTGTTATCAAATCCAATCAAATTATATTAGTCACATGCGCCGAATACAACAGGTGTAGACCTTCACAGTGAAATGCCTACTTACGAGTCCTTAACCAACAATGCAGTTTACAAAAATACAGATAAGAATAAGAAATAAAAGTAACAAGTAATTAAAGAGCAGCAGTAAAATAATAATAGCAAGACTATATATGCAGGGGGGTACCGGTGCAGAGTCAATGTGCGGGGGCACCGGTTAGTTAAGGTAATATGTACATGTGAGTATAGTTATTAAAATGACTATGCATAGATGATACAACAGAGAGTAGCAGCGGTGAAAAAGAGGGAGGGGGGGGTAGAAGCTGGCTTGGGGGTAGAAGCTGTTTAGAAGCCTCTTGGACTTAGACTTGGCGCTCCGGTACTGCTTGCCGTGCGGTAGCAGAGAGAACAGTCTATGACTAGGGTGGCTGGAGTCTCTGACAATGTTTAGGGCCTTCCCCTGACACCGCCTGGTATAGAGGTCCTGGATGGCAGGAAGCTTGGCCCCAGTGATGTACAGGGCCGTTCGCACTACCCTCTGTAGTGCCTTGTGGTCAGATGCAGAGCTGTTGCCATAACAGGCAGTGATGCAACCAGTCAGCATGCTCTCGATGGTGCAGCTGTAGAACCTTTTGAGGAGGACCCATGCCAAATCTTTTCAGTCTCCTGAAGGGGAATAGGTTTTATCGTGCCCTCTTCACGACTGTCTTGGTGTGCTTGGACCATGTTAGTTTGAGGTAGAGGTTGTTGTCCTGGCACCACAAGGCCAGGTCTCTGACCTCCCTATAGGCTGTCTCATCATTGTCGGCAAACTTAATGATGGTGTTGGAGTCGTGCCTGGCCGTGCAGTCATGAGTGAACAGGGAGTACAGGAGGGGACTGAGCACGCACCCCTGAGGGGCCCCTGTGTTGAGGATCAGCGTGGCGGATGTGTTGTTACCTACCCTTACCACCTGGGGGCGGCCCGTCAGGAAGTCCAGGATCCAGTTACTTAGTCATTTAGGCAGGTTACGTTAGTGTTCTTGGGTACAGGCACTATGGTGGTCTACTTAAAACATGTTGGTATTACAGACTCGGACAGGGAGAGGTTGAAAATGTCAGTGAAGACACTTGCCAGTTGGTCAGCGCATGCTCGCAGTACACATCCTGGTAATCTGTCTGGCCCTGCGTCCTTGTGAATGATGATCTGTTTAAAGGTCTTACTCACATCACACAGTCTTCCGGAACAGCTGATGCTCTCATGCATGTTTCAGTATTATTTGCCTCGAAGCGAGAATAAAAGTAGTTTAGCTCAACTGGTAGGCTCGTGTCACTGGGCAACCCATGGCTGTGCTTCCCTTTGTAGTCTGTAAAGGTTTGCAAGCCCTGCCACATCCGACAAGCGTCAGAGTCAGTGCTGTACGATTCTTAGTCCTGTATTTACGCTTTACCTGTTTGATGGTTCGTCGGAGGGCATAGCGTGATTTCTTATAAGCTTCCGGGTTAGAGTCCCGCTCCTTGAAAGGCAGCTCTAGCCTTTAGCTCAGTGCGGATGTTACCTGTTATCCATGGTTTCTGGTTGGGGTGTGTACGTACGGTCGCTGTGGGGACGACGTCATCGATGCACATATTGATGTAGCTTCCCTGTAGCTCAGTTGGTAGAGCATGGTGTTTGCAACGCCAGGGTTGTGGGTTCGATTGCCACGGGGGGCCAGCACAGACAACAACAAAAAAATTCTGAAATGTATGCACTCACTACTGTAAGTCGCTCTGGATAAGAGTGTCTGCTAAATGACAAAAAAAAAAAAAAAAACTGTACTCCTCAATGCCATCTGAGGAATCCCAGAACATATTCCAGTCTATGCTAGCAAAACAGTCCTGTAGCTTAGCTTCATCTGACCACTTTTTTATTGATCTTGTCACTGGTGCTTCCTGTTAAATTTTAGCTTGTAAACAGGAATCAGGAGGATAGAATTATGGTCAGATTTGCCAAATGGAGGGCGAAGGAGAGCTTTGTATGCATCTCTGTGTGTGGAGTAAAGGTTGTCCAGAGGTCTTTTTCTCTGGTTGCACGTTTAACATACTGAAAGAAATTTGGTAAAACGGATTTAAGTTTACCTGCATTAAAGTCCCGGCTACTAGGAGCACCTCCACTGGGTGAGCATTTTCTTGTTTGCTTATGGCGGAATACAGCTCATTCAATGCTGTCTTAGTGCCAGCCTCTGACTGTGATGGTATGTAAACAGCTACGAAAAATACAGATGAAAAATCTCTAGGTAGATAGTGTGGTCTACAGCTTATCATGAGATACTCTACCTCAGGTGAGCAATAGCTTGAGACTTCCTTAGTTATCGTGCACCAGCTGTTATTTACAAAAATACGTAGTCTGCCGCCCCTTGTCTTACCAGACGCCACTGTTCTATCCTGCCGGTACAGCGTATAACCAGCCAGCTGTATGTTGATAGTGTCATCATTCAGTCATGACTCCGTAAAGCATAAGATATTACAATTTTGAATATCCTGTTGGTAGTGTGAGCGGACCAAGTAATTTGGTGTCACTAAAGCGGAAAGGTGGAATAAACGAGTCAGGAGTAGGTTTTCTTGATTGAACACAGTTCTCTATTGAGAGATTTGTGACAATACAAACATTCGAACACAATCAATGAGAATAGACGATTATCTTTAAACCATAACAACAATCACAGCTTTGTCACCGTCTTAATGGATCTTCTTGGATAGCTCCCCTCTCTTGGTAGCCATTCTACAGAGATAGTTTAGCAATTGAAAAGGCATTTTCCGTCTCGTCCTTCCACTCTACCCGGTTTGGCAAGTTTTTCTTGATGAGCTTTGTGAGGGGGTTAGCAATGGTTGCATATCCAGGGATGAAACGGCAATAATATCCCATTATCCCTAAGAAGGCCCGAATGTCCCGCTTGGTCCGGTGTCGAGGCCAGTCCCGAATTGCCCTGGTCTTCTCTGCATGTGGGCGTATTTTCCCATTCCCCATGGTGTACCCCAGGTATTCCGCTTCGGAAAAACCCTGGCAGCATTTTTTTTGGATTAGCCATCAACCCTGTGGCTTCCAGGCTCACGAGCACCGCCCGTAGTCGCAGGAGGTGACTATCCCAGTCCTCGCTGTGGATGACCACATCGTCTATGTACGCCGCTGCGTACTCTTGATGGGGCCGTAGAATGGCATCCATGAGGCGTTGGAAAGTTGCAGCGGCACCATGCAGTCCGAAGGGCATCCTCACATACTGAAACAGCCCCTCCGGTGTGGCGAAGGCAGTCTTTGGGCGATCCTCCGGAGCCACCGGCACTTGCCAATATCCCTTCGTCAAATCCAGGGTGGTAAGGAACATGCATTTTTCAAACGTGAAGCATATTTTCCTGCAATCTAGGGCCATAATCATTATGCTTAATTCGATCAAAAAAATTGTATTTTCTTCATATCAAATCACATTTTGTACTGTCTCCGCCTTCTAGATGGTAGTGGGGTGAACAGGCCCTGGCTCAGTTGTACCTCTTAAGCTGTCTGTATTTTATTTAACTAGGCAAGTCAGTTAAGAACAATTTCTTATTTACAGTGATGCCCTAGGAACAGTGGGTTAACTGCCTTGTTCAGGGACAGAACAACAGATTTTTACCTTGTCAGCTCAGGGATTCGATCTAGCAACCTTTTGGTTATTGGCCCTAGGCTCTAACCACTAGGCTACCTGTTGCCTTAGGTAGCCTAGTCAGAAGGATACATCTCTGTAAATCCTCCTGACTGGTGGTTATATTTTTTAAGAAAATAAATATGCTTATATGCATCTCTGCTAAAATCTGGATAAAAGATTGAAAGTCATTTGAGACTTATTCAGTAAATGTAGTAATTGTTTACTTTTCTAAAGTCTACCAATCTTGCCAGCAGGCATGCCAGCTAAGATAGTTAGACAAGCTAGCTACTCTACCTTGATTTAAAGACTGAAATAGCTACATACCAAGAAGCAATGAGGTTGGGAGATTGGGAACCTATCTGGGCTAGCTACAGCCAATTTCATAAAATTACTAGGTGGCTAGTAATATTACAGAGAAACAACAACAAAATTGTAACCACAATGTTATTATTATTATTATTATTGTATTTTTTTTTAACAGGACAAATCTGAGGAGGCATGTGCCCCCTATGGGCATGACGCCTTTGTTGGTATAGACTAGATATCCCATTAACCACAGTATTTAAGAAAGAAGGCTTTTAGCCTAGAATTCAAATGCGTGTGTGTTTGTGTCAGTGCGCCCAGCTGCACACGTTTGTATATGTGTATGTTTTAACTATTGCATCATGTTGTTCTCCACTGGCAGGTGACTCTGTGCCCTATGACAGAGTGTTATTCTGTGTTACCTCAGTTCCAGGAGTCCCAGCAGGACATGGACGGGGAGTCAAGGCGTTCAGAACATCACCAACAGCCCATGACACCGAGACAGTTCCAAGACTGGCGGAATAGTCTAGGCAAGAGTTCAGCACCAGACCAGGATAGACTGAACCTGCAAGGTCTTGACCAGGGTCCAGCACAAGACAAGGAAACACTGCCAGGTCTTGACCAGGGTCCAGCACAAAATGAGGAAACACTGCCGGGTCTAGACCAGGGTCTAGCACAAGACAAGGAGAGACCGCAAGGTCTAGAACAGGGCTTAGTGCAAGATGAGGAAACACTGCATGTTTTTAACCATGGACCAGCACAAGACCAGGCGAGTCGGAAATTCTTCCATCAAGTCCAGGATCAGGATCGTTCACTAGGCTCCAATAAATGCACAACGGAAGAACAGGATCCTTCCATAAAGGTCTCAATCCAGGATGAGGATCCACCAGGGAACCAGGACTATCAATGTAATTTAGACCTGGAGCAATGCACAGCTCATAGCGCAGACCAGGGTGAAAACAGGCTGAGTGGTGTGAACCAGGATCCAGTATATCTTGGTCCCGCACAAGACCACAGCAGCCCTCATGACATCCCCATTCTGGTATCAGCTGGGAACCAGAACCAAATACAGGACTCAAACCATGATCTAGCTGGTGGAATGGATCTACCACACTGCACAGATCCAACCCCAAAACAGGACCAAGAGAAACTGCTTGGATCAGACCAGGAGCAGGCCCTAGTGGACCCAGATAGACGACTTAACCCAAACCAGGACCACACCACAGATGAGGCTTGTGGGGAAGATGCGGGAGGGGAACTAGGCGGCTGTATCCCAGCGGTGGTGATCACTCAGACAGAAGGGGTGAGTAAAGATACAATACCTGATGGAAAATAATAATATTCACTCATTGATATTCATGGTTTTCAACTGTACTGTTCCACACCACTCTAGACTAGAGCTCTGCCACACGGCTCACACTGCCAAATGTCTTCTCTTCCTGAACCCCTTTGTTTTCCCAACTCGCAGGTAGGCCTTTCTTCTCCGTATTTCTTCTTTGTTCTTTGTTTAAACGATGTCTCTGATCATGTTCAAAGCCCAGCTTTTCTGACAGCTTTTTCTCTCTCACCCATCCTCTCTTTATCCGGTTTCATCAAACCATTTTTTGTTATTTCTTCCACTCAAATCTGTTTCTCTATGTTCATATTGTACATGTTTTTATAGGTTTAGGGTGGTAATAAGGCATTCATGTCCTGGTTCCACATATCCCAATGTTGATTAGAGATGGTCTGAACTTCCTTAATAATATAGATTTTTTTTTCCTACTGCAGCTGATTTTCTTATTCGAGCAAATGCATTCTTAAATCACAAAGCCCTCCTTAGTGAATAGGTTGTGTGTGTTTAGGTAAGGGGCATCTCTCTATCGTCCATTTTCTATCCGACCCTCCGTTTTCCATCTTGATTTAGTTTGCACTATTGTCTTTATACTACGCTCACCTGCACTTCTGGCGATAACTCCACTTTCAAAAATAAAACAATATTAAAGTAGGCCTACAAATGAGTCCAGGTACGTTTCTTAAGTAGCTATTCAGCACAGTGGAACAGAATGTTTAAACCAAGCCGCACATACTGTAGTTATAGACTGTAAGATGCTTTATTCAGAGGCGGAAGGATTCCGAGGGGGTAAACATGTGAGAATTTAACTCTCTTATAGCCAGCGCTCCTACGACAGAATCCATTTCCCGCTCTCATGTTCAGTGATCCAAACCGCCTCCAAATAAGTTTCCCTCACAGCCTCTCCCTCACACACGGCAGGCGGAGCCGAGGAGCACTTAAACCAAATTGACTATACCGATCTGAATTATGAAGATACCGATATCATGCATAAAGTTATTTACTCCTCTGAAGAATTGGAATAAGTAATTCCCTCAGATGGCGGTACGGGGGGAACTAATATGAATGCAAATAGGGTTAGCCTCCTGCATTAGTGTCTGATAAACAATTTACAGGCCTCAGTGTTCACTGGGGAATACACACTCTCCTGGCCACACACGCACGCACACACACACTCCCCCCCCCCCCTCCCCGCACAGGAGGAAATGGGGAAGATGCCAATCTGGAGAGAGAGGGTCTGTTCCAGCATCCCCTTTCTTTAGACATCCTTATCTCTATTAACCCCTTGAGCTTCTGGAATTATTACAACTAGATCAGACCACCCTGTTACATTTTAGCATGATGAACTATATAGCATGAAATATAATTTAAGCATACACTAGCAGCTAGTGACTAGCTATAAAAAAGTATGTGGACACCCCTTCAAATTAGTTGATTCGGCTATTTCAGCCACACCCGTTGCTGACAGGTCTTTAAAATCAAGCACACAGCCATGCATTCTCCATAGACAATCTCTATTAGTTTTAGTGAAGGGAAATCTTAACGCTACAACATACAATTCCATTCTAGACGATTCTGTGCTTCCAACTTTGTAGCAACTGTTTGGGAAGGCCCTTTCCTGTTTCAGCATGACAATGTGTGCTCAAAGCGAGGTCCATAAAGAAATGGTTTGTCAAAATCAGTGTGGAAGAACTTGACTGGCCTGCCCAGAGCCCTGACCTCAACTCCATCGAATCCTTTGGGATGAAATGGAACGCCGACTGTGAGCCAGGCCTATTCGCCCAACATCGGTGCCCGACCACTCTAATGCTCTTATGGCTGAATGGAAGTAAGTCCCCACAGCAATGTTCCAACATCTAATGGAAAGCCTTCCCACTAGAGTGAAGGCTGTTATAGCAGCAAAGGAGGAACCAACTCCTTATTAATGCCCGTGATTTTGGAATGAGATGTTCAACGAGCAGGTGTCCTACATACTTTTGGTCATGTAGTGTATCTACAGTTGTCATTTCTTTTGGATGTCCTTTTTACCGTAGGTATTCTGCCATTTCCCATGGTATTTGGCCATTTTGTCTATAGGGATTTTTGTTGTTGTTGTCCTCCTCCTGCTTTCAATGTTAAAGAATGACTTCCTTTAAAAAGAAACGAAAACGAATCCCTTTGAAAATGGCCTCTGTGGCAGTGTCAACATTTAGTGTAAATAGGATCATTTTGGTCATGTAGTCAGTTTTGTCTAAAATAGAGTTTGGAACGTCCGTGCGTCACAGTTGGTAAATTAAGGTTGGGTTTTGATTTGACGTTGTCCATTTGCCCACTAGCATGCAGTAGCATAGACTGTGAGACAGACCTGCCCAGCAGCTTCGACTTTGTTTACATAAGACAACACGTCGCACATTTTTTTTACTTCAGAAATACTACACCAAACACCGTTAGTTAGATGTAAAATTGCGCAACTAAAACATCCTCAGCAAAAACATCAAAATTAACATCAAAGATATCTTAGATTCTTTCTGGGAATTTTGAGGAAGTGAAATCGGTTTCCACGTCTACAGTGTCTCGTGGGGGACAAACATAATTAATGAAACGCAGAATCGGTCAGGAAACACACCTCCAAGACTGAATTCTCGTATTAAATACACACTTGCCAATCGACGTGTTCGGTGGCTCTTTAAAAATAATCATCCGCATTTTCAGCTCATCGACTTCCTTAAGGTTTGGTTAAAGTGAAAAATTGTGTTTGGAATGCCATAACGGTAGACACATGCTTGATGAAGTGTGTGATTTGTTTTTACGGCAGCCATTGAAAAAAGTCTCCATTTAACTTTTTAAGACTCATGAAGGAGATAAACAGAGCAACCACATCTGAGCAATTGAGTAAATAAATAGTGTAAGGCCCGGGGTAAAGAATGATTATCCCTGGACACTATGACTTCAGATATGACTCAACGTTTAATTACTCCACTTCTGGGGGACAAATAAAATATAAGGAGAAATCATATGAGCAGAGAGCTAGCAACAGCTATGGCACCAAACCCTAATCTGAAGAGATCTCCCAGTACCCCTGATCTTTATACCCAGAGCAATAGCATCTGATATCACAATAAATGTAATTCAGTTATGGTCCCACAATAGTACTAAAAGTGGGAGCCACACAAAACAGTGTCAACATACATTTCAACAACAGAGAGAATTAGCAATAGCCCTGCAATTGACATTTAGTTGTTGGAGTTCTCTTCCCTTTTTTGTCCTGCTGGCTGTCAAGGCATAGCAAATCACTGCTCTCCTTCTATTGCCTTTGATTGGGCGACATCGTGTATGTCGTCTCCTTCCCCTCCTTTTGCCTCTTCATCTCCATACTGCCCTTCACATCTATGGTTTCTTACTGCCTTCACACTTCATTTGCGTGTCCTTGTTAATGGTCTATGTGGTGCTATTTGTGTAATGGAGAAACATTGATGTATATTGTTTGTCAGATACTGTACCAATTAGAGTCCCCCCCCCCGTGCCATATATGTAGAAATGTCTCCCATCTTGTTTTCTGTTGGCGTTTGTCTTCCCAATTCAAACCCACTTGATCATTTACATGCTCTCAGTTGTGAATTAAAAAGAATTGATGTACATGACTACAACTCATATCTTCACCACGGAATTCAACAGAAAAGCTCACCAACGTTACTCTTTAACAGTAGGAGGATAACATTGTGTTTGTGTGCCTGGTCATTGCCTGCCATGAAAACTAAATGAGCAAATGGTGAGTACTATAATTCTCTCGCTCTTTCACCAAATGTGGATTTTATATCACTGTAATGCACTAGCTACAGTATAACCCTATACATCCCTGGTTGACACTCAGAAGGGCCAAGCTTTTAAACCCGACTTTGGTGTATGCTCCCTACCAGCCGCCTGGCAAATACTTGTTTTTCCTGACTTTTAATCTGACTATTAGATCCGAATTACAATGCAGACAGGCGCCAGTCTTTCAAATGGTGTCTCTTTTCAAATGGTGTCATAATTATAGAACGCAGAAACACTCGAGCACATAGACATACTGTAATTAACTGAAATCAAACTGATTGGAGCAATATCCTCTACAATGCCAATTTTAGTGCATTTTACGCTGTGATTGAACGATGAATCTGTGTAAAGTGTCAATGTGTGTGTGTATGCTACAGACTCGTCTGGATAATTAGCTCTCGAGGGATGACAGTCGGGAACAGTTAAAGGACAATCATAGCACTATGGGATGTTAAACTGCTGCCTGCTGCCTTTGTCTTTTACTGCGACCTAATTGTTTTCTACAGGCCGGGCAGGTGCTTCATTTTGTACCTTCATAGGAATGAGTGACTTTCACACAAGCAGACGGACTGATATTTTGTTGAGTTGTAAACACTCTCTCATATGATAATTCAGTGACACACGAAAGCACATTTGAAAGACGGGTCTCTTATTGGAATTGATGGGGGTAGATCGTATCGTGTGGAGTGCCGACAGTGGGTTTCTCTCTCTGCATTGTTTGTTTTTGGTAAATTAGTTTTGCATTCATTCAGGACAAACACAATTGTGTTTAGCAAGAGATGATTAATTCAGATTTGCATAGCCTAGCATCTGGAATTTAAGTTAATTTCACAATGACTTCAAGATATCTGAGCAGGATTATAATAGAAGATATTGGCCTACATATTATGTCTGCAAAACAGCCCTTGAAGTTCACAAAATAACCATAGCTCTCCATGGCAGTGGAGGCTCCTCATAGGAGGAATTTTTATGAAAATAAGAAGAGTGAAACATTAACAAAGTTACCCTTTTAGGATAAAACTATACTAAATGGATTCACGTCACAATGGAGGTCTACAGTAGTCTCAGTAGCCTCACTCTGTAGGGTAGCACCATGGTGTAGCCAGAGGACAGCTAGCTTCTGTCCTCCTGGGTACATTGACAATACAAAACCCAGAAGGCTCATGGTTCTCACCCCCTTCCATAGACTTACACAGTAATTATGACAACTTCCGGAAGACGTCCTCCAACCTATCAGAGCTCTTGCTGCATGAACTGTGACTTGTTGTCCACCCAATCGAAGGATCAGAGAATGAATCTAGTACTGAAAGCATAAGCTACAGCTAGCTAGGACTACAGTGCATAAAATGTGGTGAGTAGTTGACTCAAAGACAGAGAAAGACAATAGTTTAACAGTTTTGAACAAATTCATTTCCTCCAAAATTAAGGAGAAGCATGAGTGAGAGAGAGATTTTGTTATATTTTGTAATATTTTTGTTATAATTTCACATTCACTTACTTAGCTAGCAAATGCACCTCGCTAGTTTAGCCTACTCAAACACCTGGCTCAAACAGAGAGGGATGCTATTTTAGCTAGCTGGCTATGGCTATCCAACACTGGAACTCTTCCAAGTCAAGGTACGTTTTTGGTTTGATTCATTTATTGCCACTGGGCCCGCCGGTGAAACTGCTAAACTGCTTTCTGACTGTACACTGTACTGCATGATTGTAGCGGGTTTACTAACATGTTAGTTTTAGTAGCTATGTTGACTATGATATGACAACGATGTAGGCTGTGTGTAGCGGTTAGCAGTCATGATATGAAGGTTTGGCTTGGAATTTTTTTTTTGCCTGGTCACAGACCGCTGATGTGTTGTGCACTGAAGTCCAAAAGTGAAGGGGAGGAGAGCGTGTCGATAGTTGCGAGAAGAAATCATATAGTGCATTCGGAAAGTATTCAGTACCCCTTAACTTTTTCCACATTTTGTTACGTTACAACCTTATTCTAAAATGGATTAAATCGTTTTTTCCACTCATCAATTTACACACAATACCCCATAATGACAGCAAAAACAGGTTTAGAGTTTTTTGCTAATTTATCAACAAAAAAAACAACAGAAATATCATATTTACATAAGTATTCAGACCTTTTACTCAGTACTTTGTTGAAGCACCTTTGGCAGCGATTACAGCCTCAAGTCTTCTTGGGTATGACACTACAAGCTTGGCACACCTGTATTTGGGGAGTTTCTCCCATTCTTCTCTGCAGATCGGCTCTATCAGGCTGGATGGGGAGCGTCGCTGTACAGCTATTTTCAAGTCTCTCCAGAGATGTTCGATCGGGTTCAAGACCGGGCTCTGGCTGGGCCACTCAAGGACATTCAGAGACTTGTTCCGAAGCCACTCCTGCATTGTCTTGGCTGTGTGCTTAGGGTCATTGTCCTGTTGGAAGGTGAACCTTCGCCCCAGTCTGAGGTCCTGAGCGCTCTGGACCAGGTTTTCATCAAGGATCTCTCTGTACTTTGCTCCGTTCATCTTTCCCTCGATCCTGACTAGTCTCCCAGTCCCTGCCGCTGAAAAACATCCCCGCAGCATGATGCTGCCACCACAATGCTTCACCGTAGGGATGGTGCCAGGTTTCCTCCAGGCTTGACAGTTGGTATTCAGGCCAAACAGTTGGAGTCTTGGAGTCCAATCTTGGAGTCCTTTAGGTGCCTTTTGGCAAACTCCAAGTGGGCTGTCATGTGCCTTTTGCTGAGGAGTGGCTTCCGATGGCCACTCTACCATAAAGGCCTGATTGGTGGAGTGCTGCAGAGATGGTTGTCCTTCTGGAAGGTTCCCCCATCTCCACAGAGGCTCTGGAGCTGTGTCAGAGTGACCATCGGGTTCTTGGTCACCTCCCTGCCTAAGGCCCTTCTCCCCCGATTGCTCAGTTTGGCCTGGGTGGTCAGCTTTTGGAAGAGTCCAAGCTTCCTCTATTTAAGAATGATGGAGGCCACTGTGTTCTTGGGGACCTTCAATGCTGCAGACATGTTTTGGTTCCCTTCCCCAGATCTGTGCCTCGACACAATCCTGTCTCAGAGCTCCACGGTGAATTCCTTCAACCTCATGGCTTGGTTTTTGCTCTGACATGCATTGTCAACTGTGGGACCTTATATAACCAGGTGTGTGCCTTTACAAATGATGTCCAATCAAGTTGATCAATGGAAACGGGATGCACCTGAGCTCAATTTCGAGTCTCAATTTCGGGTCTGAATACTTAAGTGAATAAGGTAATTCTGTTTTTTATTTTTAATACATTTGCAGAAATTTCTAAAAACCTGTTTTCACTTTGTTATTATGGGGTGTTGTGTGTAGATTTCATGAGGAAAACAATTAATTTAATACATTTCAGAATAAGGCTGTAACGTAACAAAATGTGGCAA
The DNA here is from genome assembly GCF_901001165.1 of Salmo trutta. Classification (NCBI taxonomy): domain Eukaryota; kingdom Metazoa; phylum Chordata; class Actinopteri; order Salmoniformes; family Salmonidae; genus Salmo; species Salmo trutta. Next base: position 46,419,366 of record NC_042973.1, read on the forward strand.
AAGTCAAGGGGTTTGAAAACTTTCTGAATGCACTGTATACACAATGAGCAAAGTGATCATGCTGTTTTTATGTGGCTGCTATGAAAGTGAATGGTGTTTGCGTATTATTGAGGTGTATTCATTCCAACGATTGTGATGAAAAACATTTCTTAAACGGAAGCAAACAGAACGAAACAGGGATAAACATAACTGAATTTGTACAATAGAAACTCAAATTTGCAACTGTTGGACTAATGATTACACCCTAGATCAGCTAGATGCAGGGAAGAGTGTGCAGGGTGGTATTGAATGTGTCACTGTCTGTCACCTTGATTACTCAAAATTCTCTTGACATGTGCCCCTACGTTGTAAACGTTCATTCTAGGTTGTAGTAACCTCATCATGGGTATATGGAAAATGTTAGTATCATGTAGTAGTCTAAACCTATCGATGTTGCATTGAGCTGGGTGAATGGAATATGACTGACTGTCATCCAATAAGCTGTAATAGAAAAACACACTTGGATGCAATATTCTAAACTTTTTGTTTCTAAGTACTGTCCCATCTTTGGAGCAGTGGTTGTCAGTGCCGTTTAAGATGAGATGACGGAGGATGATTCTTTACATTTTTTTGAGCATGGCCTTTATTTGTCACATGCACCAAATACAACAGTTGTAGACCTTACTGTGAAGTAAGTATTTCACTGTAAGGTCTACACCGGTTGTATTCGTCGCAGTCTATGCTCATACATTTTTTTATTATCATCCTCCGTCATCTTAAATGGCACTGACTGCCACTACTCCATAGATAGGACGGTACTTAAAAACAAAACGTTTGGAATATTGCATCCGAGTGTGTGTGTGTGTGCATGTGTGTTTCCCCATTGACTAATGTATTTTTCCCTGTGTGTCATCAGAGCCGGGGGCCAGTGGTGAATCAAGGTGGAGAGACAGTGCCAGAGGTAACTGAGAGCAGAGTGGAGGCTGGACCCCTGTGGCCACAGACACCAGCAGAGAGGCCAGAGATACCAACAGGACCAGAGAGACCACAAGAACTAGCAATCGCAGCCATGATTCCAGTGACCAGTTTAGACCTCAGCCCCAGCCCTCTCAGTGCAGACCTCAGTCCCAGCCTCATCGAAGGGGGAGACCTACTGGCCTGCTGTGATCTGCTGTCCCTGAAGAGTGACACTGTGTCCCTGGCCAGGGTAAGTGATTTCTCCCATACATACACATTACAGGGAGGGTGAGTGACTTCTCCCGAACACACACATTACAGGGAGGGTGAGTAGCTTCTCACATACATGTATACACATTACAGGGCTGTCATCCGATCAGTGCTCATCTATAGCCTGGGAAGACAACTCATCTCTGCAAGAGTAGCCAATGTTTATTTTTGTCTTTCAATAAGTGTTGTTGTTGGTATAGTCTGGCTAGGACCTTTCTAGTTAAATGCTGCCTCTTTCTAGCTAGTAGCCTAATCATTGCTTTTTGAACTGCTGAATGCTCAGTACTTGTGACTTTGAAGTGTTGGACCATTGACTTCAACTGGTTTCAAGGGAATTTGTGAGAGCTTTCTGATAATTGGTGGGTATGTCTGTTGGAGGGGGTATTTTTCTTCACCTCTGCTAGGCAATCAGCAATTAGTGTAAGTACTTCAATCTCCCTTAGTTTTTCACCGCGTTGTCACCCAAAATGAAGACAGTCGCCGAAACAAGATGATCAGATTTTTTTTTCAGATGATCAGATTTTGCTATTGTATAATTTTGTCAAGTATGTGTGATTTCCTGTTCACTCCTCTGCCTTTAGGTTTTACAGAAACTCCCCACTCCGTGGCTGCAACCCTTCTAATCTAGTGTACCCTGCCCGCACAACCCATGTGCAATTCCTAGTCTCTGGTAGTGTTTGGAACTGCCAATCGGTGGTCAACAAGGCTGAGACATAGATTACCCATGAGAACACTGCTATTACTCATTTCTCCGATTTTTTCTCCTTCCCACTCTCCTCCAACCCTACCCACTCAGCCCCTACCCAGATGGTCATGCGCCATCACAATTACTCATTTAACTCCCACTCTCCCCTTTCCTCCCGGCTGGCTTGACCATTCCTCCTGCACTGCGTGCTCACAGAACAGGCTGTGGGCAGCTGAGCGAAAATGGAGGAAAAACTAAACTTCCAGTTTCATCATCCTTCCACTCCCTCCTCTCTACATGCTCTTCTTCTCCAACCCTGGGAAACTATTTTCCACGTTCTCCTCCCTCCTTAATCCTCCACCTTCTCCCCATCCATCCTCCCTCTCTGTGAACGACTTTGTCAACCACTTTGAAAAAAAGGTTGACAACATCCGCTCGTCATTCACTCAGCCTACAGAGTCCACTGGGCCCACTCACACAGAACCACCTTACTCCTTGACCTCTTTCGCCCCTCTCTCTCCAGGTTAAATCCTGCAACTAGTGATGTCCAGCCACCCGACAACCTGCCCACTCAACCCCATCCCCTTCTCCACACTCCATCTCTGGAGACCTTCTCCTATTCCTCACTTCCCTCATCAACTCATCCCTCACCAATGGCTACGTCTCCTCTGATGTCATGATGGCCAGAGTCGCTCCCCTCCTCAAGAAACCAACACTCGACCCCTCTGATTAAAAAAAACTACAGACCAGTATCTCTTCTTTCTTTTCTTTCCAAAAAACCTGAGCGGGCTATCTCTGACCAGCTCTCTCATTATCTCACTCAGAACACTCTTCTTCACCTTAACCAGTCAGGCTTCAAGATGAGTCACTCAACTGAGACTGCTCTCCTCTGTGTCACGGAGGCTCTCTGCTCTGCCAAAGCTGACTCTCCTCTTTTCTCATCCTCCTAAATCTATCTGTTGCCTTCAACACCATGAACCATCAAATCCTCCTCTCCACCCTCTCAGGGCTGGGCATCTCAGGTTCTACACACTCCTGGATTGCATCCTACCTGACAGGTCGCTCCTACCAGCTGGCATGGAGTGGATCTGTGTCTGCACATCGTGCTCTCACTACTGGTGTCCCCCAGGGCTCGGTTCTAAGCACCTCTCCTCTTTTCTCTATACACCAAGTCACTCGGCTCCATCATATCCTCACATGGTCTCTCCAATTATTGCTATGCAGATGATACTCAATTACTTTTCTCATTCCCACTTCAGACACCCAGGTGGCGACATGCATCTCTGTGTGCCTGGCAGATATCTCAGCTTGGATGTCGGCCCACTACGTCAGGCTCAACCTCGACAAGACGGAGCTGCTCTTCCTCCTGGGGAAAGCCTGCCCACTCCAAGACCTCTTTATCACGGTTGACAACTCCACTGTTTCCCCCTCCCAAAGTACAAAGATTCTTGGCATGACCCTGGACAACACCCTGTCGTTCTCTGCAAACATCAGAACAGTGAATCGCTCCTGCAGGTTCATGCTCTGCAACATCCGTAGAGTACAACATTTTCTCACAGAAGAAGCGGCGTGGGTCCAAGTCTAGGTACTCGTTTATTTTATTTTTTTAAACGTGCACTTTTCCTACTTGCACTGACTTTGCTGATAACGTCTTCTTTATTGAGGAAAACATTGACTTACTATGACTGTGATATGTGGTTGTCTCACCTAGCTATCTTAAAATGAATGCACTAACTAACTGTACGTCGCTCTGGGTAAGAGAGTCTGCTAAATGACTAACATGTAAAAATGTAAACGTTTCCCCTGGTTTAGTTCCATAAGAGGGCAACACATATCCTGAATGTTAAGCTCATCAATAAATCAAGAAAATGTATTTTATACAGCACTTTTTACATCAAATTGCTTAGACAGATACCTAGCCTAAACCCCAAGGAACAAACAATGCAGATGTAGAAGCACAGTGGCTAGGAAAAACTCCCTAGCAAGAAACCTAGAGAGGAACCAGTCTCCGAGGGGTGGCCGGGTCGAGATTATAAGAGTACACGGTCATTTACGCCAGATCATTTTTCAAGCTGTTCAAACGTTTATATGTGACCAGCAGGGTCAAATAATAGTCCCTGTGGTTATAGCGGGTGCAACAGGTCAGCACATCAGGAGTAAATGTCAGTTGGCTTGTCATAGCTGAGTATTCAGAGGTTGAAACAGAAGGTGAGAGAGAAATAGAGAGAGAGAAATAGAGAGAGAGAACATTAGATAGACAGCCAGGAGTCGTCAGGCCAGGTAGTCCTGAGGCATGGTCCTAGGGCTCAGGTCCTCCAGGAGGTTAGGCAAAGAGAGAGAGAAGGAGAGAGGATAATTAGACGGAGCATACCTAAGATCACACAGGACACTGGATAAGACAGGGGAATTACACCAGATAGGACAGACTGCCCTCTAGCCCTAACTATTGCAGTATAGTTACTGGGGACTGAGACAGGGGGGGTCGGGGGACACTGTGGCCCCGCCCAAATGTACCCCCGGACAGGGCCAACCAGGTAGTATATAACTTCACCCACTTTGCCAAAGCACAACTTACTACCCAGAGACAATGCAGGGTATAGCCCATGAAGATCTCCCCCACTGCACAAGCCCGATGGGGCACAAGCCCGATGGGGCACAAAACCGGACAGGAAGATCACGTCAGTGACTCAACCCATTCAAGTCAAGTATAGCAAAAAAAGCCTGTCATGACATGATGCACCCTCTTAGGGACGACATAGGAGAGCGAGAGCAGGCCAGTAACTCAGGCCCGTAATAGGGTCAGAGGCAGACAATCACAGTGGAGAGAGGGGAGCCGGCTAGGCAGATACAGCAAGGGTGGTTGGTTACTCCAGTGCCTTGTCGTTCACCTTCACACCCCTGGGCCAGACTACACTCAATTATAGGATCTACTGAAGAGATGAGTCTTCAGTAAAGACTTAAAGGTTGTGACCGTGTCTTCGTCTCTGACATGGAACGGAAGACCATTCAATAAAAATGTTGCTCTATTGGAGAAAGCCCTGCCTCCATCTGTTTGCTTTGAAATTCGAGGAACAATAAGGAGGCATGCGTCTTATGACCATATCGTACGTGTAAGTATGTACGGCAGGACCAAATCGGAGAGATAAGTAGTAGAAATGCTTTGTAGGTTAACAGTAAAACCTTGAAATCAGCCCTAGCCTTAACAGGAAGCCAGGCTAGCACAGGAGTAATATGATCAAATATTTTGGTTCTAGTCAAGGTTCTAGCAGCCGTTTTTGGCACTAGCTGAAGTTAATTTAGTGCCTTATCTGGGTAGCCAGCGGTAGAGCATTACAGTAGTATAATCTTGAAGTGACAAAAGCGTGGATGAGCTTTTCTGCATCGTTTTTGGACAAAAAGTTTCTGATTCTTCAAATGCTACGAAGATGGAAAAAAAGCTGCTCTTGAAATATTTTTGATATGTTCGTCAAAAGAGAGATCAGGATACAGAGTGTTAGGTTCTTATTTTTCAGAGTAAATAACCCACGGACACTAGAGAAGCTTCAACCAAGTTTAATTCTTCCCAAAGGTTATGTACAGCTGTAATCAGACAGCAAAACATTTCTCTCCATTGGTTATATACATCCTACTTAAGACACTCCCTCTCTCCAATCCTTAGTTTAGGCCCAAGAGAAAGAAGGTAACCAGATACTAACCCTGATTACTCCCTTCAGGGGAACTGACCTCACCCCTCACCTCCTGCCCTCAACCTCTCCGCCTAATCCGCAGATGTCCATCTGTCTTCCCTATATCAACACGGTGCTCTGATCCCGTCCCTCAACACATCCTAACTTTCTCCTTTGATTCTATGCTTCTTTCTCTATCATTTATTTAATATCTCAATGTTCAAAATGTTGAACCTAACAAGAGTGAGACAATCCATGAAGATTCATTGTCAGATCCAACAGCAGATGTTGTTGTTTCAAGAAAACTAGAACTAGCATATCTGTTTTGTCCGAGTTTAAAAGTAAAATATTTCTTGCCATGCCAGACAGTTTTGGGGCTTCACCACGTTTATTTGCAATGTACAGCTGTGTGTCATCTGCAATAGCATTGAAAGTTTGACATTGTGTTTCTGAATTACATCACAAAGAGGTAGCATGCAGTGCATTCGGAAAAGTATTCAGACCCCTTCACTTTTTCGACGTTTTGTTACGTTACAGCCTTATTCTAAAATTGATTAATTACCCCATAACGACAAAGTGAAAACAGGTTTTTAGACATTTTAGCTAATTTATTTAAAAAATAAAACACAGAAATACATAAGTATTCAGACCCTATGCTATGAGACTCGAATTTACATTTACATTTACATTTAAGTCATTTAGCAGACGCTCTTATCCAGAGCAACTTACAAATTGGTGCATTCACCTTATGATATCCAGTGGAACAACCACTTTACAATAGTGCATCTAAATCTTTTAAGGGGGGGGGGGGTTAGAAGGATTACTTTATCCTATCCTAGGTATTCCTTAAAGAGGTGGGGTTTCAGGTGTCTCCGGAAGGTGGTGATTGACTCCGCTGTCCTGGCGTCGTGAGGGAGCTTGTTCCACCATTGGGGTGCCAGAGCAGCGAACAGTTTTGACTGGGCTGAGCGGGAACTGTGCTTCCTCAGAGGTAGGGAGGCGAGCAGGCCAGAGGTGGATGAACGCAGTGCCCTTGTTTGGGTGTAGGGCCTGATCAGAGCCTGAAGGTACGGAGGTGCCGTTCCCCTCACAGCTCCGTAGGCAAGCACCATGGTCTTGTAGCGGATGCAAGCTTCAACTGGAAGCCAGTGGAGAGAGCGGAGGAGCGGGGTGACGTGAGAGAACTTGGGAAGGTTCAGCCTGTTTGAGCTCAGGTCCAGCCTGTTTCCATTGATCATCCTTGAGATGTTTCTACAACTTCATTGGAGTCCACCTGTGGTAAATTCGATTGAAAGGCACACACCTGACTATATAAGGTCCCACAGTTGACAGTGCATGTCAGAGCAAAAACCAAGCCATGAGGTCGAAGGAATTGTCCGTAGAACTCCAAGACAGGATTGTGTTGAGGCACAGATCTGGGGAAGGGTACCAAAACATGTGTGCAGCATTGAAGGTCCCCAAGAACACAGTGGCCTCCATCATTCTTAAATGAAAGAAGTTTGGAAGCACCAAGACTCTTCCTAGAGCTGGCCGCCCGACCAAATTGAGCAATCGTGGGAGAAGGGCCTTGGTCAGGGAGGTGACCGAGAACTCGATGGTCACTCTGTCAGAGCTCCAGAGTTCCTCTGTGGAGATGGGAGAACCTTCCAGAAAAACAACCATCTCTGCAGCACTCCACCAATCAGGCCTGTATGGTAGAGAGTCCAGACTGAAGGCAATCCTCAGTAAAAGATACATGACAGCCCACTTTGAGTTTGCCAAAAGGCACCAAAAGGACTCAGACCATGAGAAACAAGATGTGATGCTCCACATCCAACCTGACAGAGCTTGAGAGGATATGCAGAGAAGAATGGGAGAAACTCCCCAAATACAGGTGTGCCAAGCTTATAGTGTCATACCCAAGAAAACTTGAGGCTGTAATCGCTGTCAAAGGTAAAGGGTCTGAATACTTACCTAAATGTAATATTTCAGTTATGTATTTGTGATACATTTGGAAAAATGTATTAAAAACAGTTTTTGCTTTATGGGGTAGATTGATGAGGGAAAAAAACGATTTAATCCATTTTAGAATAAGGCTGTAACGTAACAAAATGTGGAAAAAGTGAAGGGGTCTGAATGCTTTCTGAATGCACAGTGCTATATAGTGCTATATACAGTATCAATCTAGATCAGGATTATATTTTTTGGATGCAATTTGAATGGAGTTGATAGAGAGAATGACTGCGATAGAATTCTGGCACGTGAACTGATTTAAAGAAACAATATTCGAGTGATCGGCTGTTTTAAAACTCTGCAGTTGCAATTTAAAAAAACAAAATACCTTTACAATTAAAAAACAAAGTGACCCCCGAAAGCCAGATTTAGATGGGTAAATTAGACGCGCATTCAGTTTTTATATTACTGTAGCATAGACGGTGTTGTAGCAAATGTAGGCCTCCTTGTCGCAAGAAAAAAGTTACCTTGATGAGATGATACGTTGGTCTACATGCATTCTGAACTGCGTTCCATATTGAGATGGGCTGTCTGTTCCCACCATGAGCGTTGATGATTCATCACGCAGACGCCGTAGAGAAGCCATATAATTTAACAGTTCCGTTTCACGCCATGTTGTTCATAGAAATAATTTACCACTTTCTCTCAGTAATTTATCACTGGAAAAGGGAGTTACTTTTGGCCGGTAAATCTCAGTAACTGTCAGGTCTACTCCCACTTCCCCTCTCCAGCGCTCGACATCGCCGGTCTACTAACCACTGGGCCTGGCAACCCATATTTACGCACACCTGGCAACCTTCATTATGCACACCTGCGCCTCATTATTAGGCCCACCGGGACTTCATCACCTCCCTGATTACTTCCCCTTTATCTAGCACTCCGTTGTTATCATCCACCAGGCAATATTGTTAATGTTTCCGTGTTAGACGCTTCTCTAGTTTTGTATCGCTCCATGTTCTTCGTCATTAAACATTGCTTCCTGACTCCCTGCGTCTACGTTACAGAATATTGCCTCACAGAATGGAAGCAGCAGCCAACCGAGACATCTCCCAGATGGTCGGTCGAACAGGAAGACCTACTTCGCCAACACCACGATCAGCTGGCGCAACTGAAGTGCATTGAGAGGCTAGTTAAAGATCATATCACCTCCACCTTACCTGACACCCTAGACCCACTTCAATTTCTATACGTCCCCAATAGATCCAGAGACGATGCAATCGCCATCGCACTGCACGCTGCCCTGTCCCATCTGAACAAGAGGAATACCTATGTAAGAATGCTGATCATCAAGCTCATTATTAAGCTTGAGGCCCTGGGTCTGAACCCCGCCTTGTGCGACTGGGTCTTGGACTTCCTGACGGGCTACCCCTAGGTGGTGAAGGTAGGCAACAACACCTCCACTACACTGATCCTCAACACAGGGGCCCCACAAGGGTGCGTGCTCAGCCCCCTCCTGTACTCCCTGTTCACCCATGACTGCGTGGCCATGCATGCCTCCAACTCAGTCATCAAGTTTGCAGATGACACAACAGTAGTAGGCCTGATTACCAACAATGATGAGACAGCCTACAGGGAGGAGGTGAGGGCCCTGGCGGAGTGGTGCCAGGAAAATAACCTCTCCCTCAACATCAACAAAACGAAGGAGCTGATTGTGGGCTTCAGGAAACATAAGGGGTAGCACGCCCCCATCCACATCAGCGGGACCGCAGTGGAGAAGGTGAAAAGCTTCAAGTTCCTCAGCGTAAACATCACTGACAATCTGAAATAGTCCACCCACACAGACAGTGTGGTGAAGAAGGCACTGTAGTGCACCCTGTCTCATTCTGGAGCTAGAGGAGTTAGAGCCCTGATAGATCAAATGAGAGCACCCCTCCAGCTACTCTCATGGTGACTTTGTCTTGACAGGTGATATGTCATTGCCATTACAGTGTTATGTAAAGCGAGCTCTGAAGCACATATCAGAATAGCATTCAGATGCTTTCTCTGCCATCGATTCCCTTCTTCCTGACAGCATCCATTTTGTTGATAGCCTATTGCGTTTATGGCACCTGGGCCCAGTCTGATAAAGCCACGACAAGCTGTAAGAGATTGGCCTAGGTGGGCTCTCATTCACCAAGACCCTCATCTTCCCAAGATGTACCTCTCTAACCAAACGACACAGATATTCCTTTGTTAACAAAACATTCATGTCTCACCTCAGAGCTATCCAGTTTCATTATCGCTGAAAAAAGGACCGCTTTATCCAGAGGTCAGCTGGGAATATGGAACCATGGCACCTCTCCAATGAGCAGCGAGGCTGTATCGTTGTTTCAGACATCGGGCAGAGCGCTCGTCAAAATCATAATTCCCCTGACCTCGGTGACCCTCGGAGGCTTTGACAACGTGGGGCCATGCTACAGAACAGGCACTCTCTTTCACGCCCGCCGACGCCAAAATGGCTTTTTCATTCCTCAAACAATCATACGCTAGATCCTCTGAATGGAAGGGCAGATGACATAAGCTGTGGGTTCTCTGGTTTGAGATAAGTGCTTTTTTCTAAACTCCAGAAGCGTGTGGTCTGACCCTAGTGTACGTGCTGACGGTACTGTTATCTTCTTTTTCCCTCTCATTTAATTTAGCTCCTTGAGCGTTCCTGAAAGCCCAATTTGAATATGCTCATCACTGCTGCAGCCCTGTTGTCAAAATCTCAATTAATATGTTAATGTGTCTGAGATTTTTCATTAGTTACCAGAAGAGTTATTGGCGTCATTTTTTTCAGGAATGTTTTTTTGTTAGGGGGGCATTGCTTTGTTTATATTGCCTGTTGGTGCTGGAGGGGTTTTTTCAATTACAAATCATAAATTGAAATCCTCAACCAAGAAGGAATAACTACCATTGATATGCTTGATTCGTAACAGTCATTGTGTTGACACATCTTCAACTTATAACTTGCTACCTTGATGTATTATCATAGTTAAATCAGTATCAGTATTCAGAAATAACTCAAATGTTTCTAAGTAAACCTCCTTTCCTTTGCTAACACTGTACATTCATTATTTATAAATGGCGCTCCATTGACATTCTTAACTATTATGTGGCAAATGAGCCAGTGCCACCACCTTGGACATTATGCCAAAGGAAATGTGTGAGAGTTAATGTTGATATCCTCGTTAGTAGCATAGACGTAGCTTAGACATGCATCAGTAAAAGTTGACTTCCCTAACTACTGTGTGATTAGAGAGTAGGCTGTAAGCCCACACTTGTTCCTTTCCATCTCACTCGACTATTTAGGACATTTCATTTTCAGACCGAATTATTAAATCATGACTGCAGGGCTAACTTTAGATTTTAATAATAGGGGCCTCCCGAGTGGCGCAGCGGTCTAACGCAGTGCCGGAGGCGTCACTACAGACCCGGGTTCGATACCAGGCTGTGTCACAGCCGGCCGTGACGGAGAGACCCATGAGGCGGTGCACATTTGGCCCAGTATCGTCCGGGTTAGAGGAGGGTTTGGCTCTAGTGACTCGTTGTGGCAGGCCGGGCGCCTGCAAGCTGACTTCGGTCACCAGCTGGATGGTGTTTCCTGGCTTCCGGGTTAAGCAAGCAGTGTGTCAAGAAGCGGAGTCTGGCAGGGTTGTGTTTCGGAGGACGCATGGCTTTTGACCTTCGCTTCTCACGAGTCCGTAGGGGAGTTGCAGCGATGGAACAAGATTGTAACGCCGAAATTGTGGAGAAAAAAGGGTAAGAGTAATTAAAAGGGAAGTAGTGCAAAAACCAGAGAGTAGTGGGTTTCTGTTGTTATTGACTGCATCCCAAATAGCACCCTACTCCTTACATAGTCCATAGTTACTTTTGACCAGGGCCCTATAAGCTCTATGTTGGGAATATGGCTTGGGACATAGGCAAAGTAAATCATTTAGCGCCTCAGGTGTTCCCAATGTAAATTCCGTAGAAATGGAAATTGGCTATAAAATCTTATAGATTATAAGGCAAAACTCTTTCTACTACAACACTCTTATTTTTCTTTTATTTCTGAATTATTTTGCATTAATGTTTCTGCCTAATACCTTAATCAAATAAGATGAAAACACTATGATGGACAAGACAGTTAATTACATTTAATTGGATGATCAAAGGCTTGTCTTTTGAGGGTCTTGATAAAACCTGAACTTCAAGTTTCTGAAATTAAAGCTAGCCTTTATCTCTCTTGTTACAGCAAAATAATGTATTCATTGTTGGATGTTTTCTCTCTTGTTTTTGACGATGAGAAAAGCTGAAAACAGTCGCGTCAGTCATTAACTGGCTTTGGTGATGGAAAAGGGATGTAGATCTCTCAGGCTCCTTTGGGTCAATATTGTTTTATTCTGTATAGGTTGGTGAGGGGACACACAACACTGATATACACTGAGTGTACAAAACATTAAGCACACCTTCCTATTATTGAGTTGCACCCCCCTCCCCTTTTTGCACTCAGAACAGCCTCAATTGTCTTGCCCATTCACCCTCTGAATGGCACACATACACAATCCATGTCTCAATTGTCTCTTTAACCTGTCTCCTCCTCTTCATCTACGCTGATTGAAGTGGGTTTAACAATGACATCAATAAGGGATCATAGCTTTCACCTGGATTCACTTGGTCAGTCTTTCAAATGGAAAGAGCAGGTGTTCCTAATGTTTAGTCCACTCAGTATAACACACCTCTTTTATACATGAAGGGACCAGGCTTTTTTCCTGTTCAGATTGAGGTTGTATAATATGTTCATAATACTACCCTGACTCTTTCTCTTTTTCTTGCTATCTCGCTCTCTTTTTCTCTGTGTCCTTTAACTATTCTTCTTTCTTTTGTATTCTACAAAGTCCCTCCTTTTTCATACGCAACTCTAATTGCTCAAGCAGAATGTAGAGTTTCCTTGACGGAATCGAGTGGCCCCGTAAACACACAGCTAATTAGGGAGACTAGCTACTCCTCTACTCCTGAATGGAAGAGAGGTCGGATGCCCCCCTCTGCCCCCCTCTTAAGCTGTCAGTGCATCCAAAGGGGGCTCGCATTGTGTTCGAAAGCGAGGGAGGAGAAAGAAGAGAAAATGAAGAGAAAGTGAAACACGTGTTTAGACAGTGTGAGCAGATAGAGGAGTGGAAGTGCAGGGCAGGCTGGCAAATGGCTTTGTTATGCTAAGAGCTGGCCACTTTATTCAGCCGAGGTAGAGGAGAGGAGCCTCATTCATTTATCAACACAGAGAAAGTTTATTTTTTTCTATCTCATTGGCCCATATTTAGAGGCTGTGGATGTGAAAGGAAGGAAGGCTGGATGGCGATGTTGTATGGAGAAAAGGAGTAGAGGTAATTTCAAATATTTATATTTCCTCATTCCTTGGTTTGGTGAATATTTTACCCTTTCATTTGTGGTTGACTGTCTAATGATGTCCTGGTAACCCATCACCATAAAGAAATGTAATTTTCACAATGAAAATCTGTCCTTAGGTTGCTAATGAGGAAAGTTGAGGCACCCTCCTTCCCTCTCTCTCCTGGGATATTTCCCCCTCCCTCTCTGACAAGGCATTGCCATCGTGTCCATTTCAAAACAGCAAGCGTCCATCACAACACTAGGGGTTTCTGCGATGATGCTCTCATGCTGTGGAGAGAATTGGGGGGTGGATAAGGGAGGGAGTGTTATGGTGGGCTTCTCAAGAACTCTTGGTCTTCCCTACTCCTCTTGGGTCTTTTTTTCCATGTTTTAAAAAAAAATGGTTTAAATATATATATATATATATATATATATATATATATATATATATATATATATATATATATATATATATATATATATATATATATATATATATATAGATATATATATATATATATATAGATATATATAGATACTGTTTACCAAAACTGTCATCACAAAAAGTGACATCATCAATGCCAAATGGAGCTGGTACATTTCACATTTGAAAATAGAGGTATTGTTAGGAAAAGAGGGGTTAGAATTGACAGGATTGGGGATAAGGTAACACCAAGTAGGGTATAGCAGGAGTGGGCATGTGTCAAGGAATGATACACTCAAAAATGTTTGTTCATTAGTCCACTATTAATACAATCCCCAAAAAGTATGCATGTCAGCAGTATTCACAATGGAGCACTTTCATTACGGAGCAAAACTTGCCTTGATGATGCGTTTTGCATCATATGAAAGATAGTTTTTGAGTGTAGTCTCCCTTTAATATTAATAACAACCCACAACGTCCTCCGTAGGTTTTTTTCTTCCTTCCCTGTGTGCTCACGTAAGCTACAAGAAGTATATTACTAAAGTCCTCCGTCTTGAAATACAATGATTAAACTCCTCATTGACAGCTTACCCCAACAATGCAAGATGTGCTCTAGTTTGTTTATGTTTCTGAAGGTAATCACACAGCATAGTAATGAGAGAGAGAGGGAGCGTTGATCAGTCGAAACAAAACAAAGGATTTTAGAAAATGAAAGAATTAAACCAAAAATCAAGCTTCCTCATTAATCACTAGAGACCTCATCTGACTGTAGACTGGAAATAAAGATGTCAGTTTGAAGATGAAAGCAGTTTCGTCTCTGTGTTTTGGGAAGCCTTTGAGAATTTAGAGAATCATTTTAGGATTTTAATAGATTCATTATATATTCCCGCTTTTCCTTTTCCCTAAGGGAGGTTCATACCCAAAAATGTAAGCACAGAGGCGTTTTTGTCCAAATATTTTATAATTGACAATATGGAAATAGTACTGTTATTTGCCACAAATGTTGCAAAAAAAAAAAATCTCAATCTCTGATGCTCATGCTAACTCCTGATTCTTCTTCTGTTTTAGAGCGAGGGATATGTCCAGGAAGAAGATACCAGAAGTGTGGCTGCATCGTCTGTCATGGTATGCTCAGCATTCTGGTGCCATGTATTCTATTCCAATATAAGAGAGTATCTTCCTGTCTATGCATTACCCAAAAACGTTGTGTGAGTGTGTGTTTACATATATGAGAGAGAGAACAGCGAACAGCATTCTAACAGGCAGTGTGTTCTTGGGGCATTGGGGGGCCGTCAGTATTCTGAGCTGCCATCAGGATGAAATGGAGCCTCTTTTCCCCCACGCCGTTCCCATGGTGATATCCCATAATCACTCCTGTCTTCCTCCGTGGTGGGACACAGACTCATTTGCTCATTGGCTGTGACAGCCTCCTACCTCTCACTGACTGGAAGCAGCAGGGGCCTGAGAGGAGCCATCGGTGGAAATAGCAGGGTATCTCCTATAACTGAACGAGAGGGGAAGGATGGAGGGAGGGAGAAAGAGGGTGCGGGAGAGAGGAAGTGGGGTAATTAGAGAACGGTACCCATAAGAAGGTAGGAGAGTGAGATGGGTCCCTACAGTGATGCTCATCATAACACTAGGGGTTCGTGTCCATAATTAGACCTACTTTACTACAGTCTCTTACTGTATATTGGCTTTGGAAAAACGTGGAGACTTCTCCAGTTACACAAATAGTATGAAAACCATCATTTTAAATTTGAATACATTTTTCTTCCCTCATTCCCGCTCTGTATGGGTAGCCGCCGCTGAAATCGAACCCACGACCCTGGCGTTGCCATACCGCATTATGCTCACTTGTTATACTGTATGTCCTCTCACTTTCTTTCAAAGTGTCCCTCCCGCCCTCTATCCTCTAGCTAACTCTGCCTCTCTGCTCCCACCATTCCCCCCACTGTGGTGCTGTTGTCAGGCTGAGGGACAGCCTCCCAGGGTGAAAGGTAGAGAGGCAGGATTTTATAATTAATGTGGAGCTGACACCTGCATGGCCAGTGTAAACAGGTGAACTGTGAAGAAGAGGCCCTCCCTGGCAGGCCACTGATTAAAGCCTGGCTCTCTGCTTCTCTCTCATTCACGCTGTCCTGCTGGTCAATAAACACCACTAATGGTATCAGACCACCCACCCAGCCCACGGGCACGGATAAAGGTCAAACATAACAGGGGGGTGGTGGGGCTGGGACTTTCAGAAAAGTTTAATATGATTCTACAACCTAAAAAAAGACATCAACATTTTTAGATTGGTTTGCACAAGCGAGTGCACTCAAAGGTACTCATGTTGCTCTGTTCGTTAGATTGATGCTCTACTATTCAGAGTAGCAGTGTTGACAATTCGTCTTTGCCTCAGCCTCGAATGCTGAAAATCCCCTCAAGTTAATCATTGACCTTGATTTGCCAGCTTAAGCCAGATTTGGGTTGGTTGCCTCTCTTTAGCCCTGGAGCGAGTACCTGCCGTTTCTACCACAGATTCCCTGCCTGCATATAGATCCTTATCTACTTTATTAGTTGGCTTTGTTTGTTTACTATCGGGAATAATTCCCTCACTTCCCACTGATAATAGCCTTTCCACTCGGTGAAGATAAATGGATTGTCCTCCCTACTCATCACCTTGTAAGCAGAGGCTCATGAAAGATTCAGAAATGGCACCCTATTCCCTATATAGTGCACTACTTTTGATCAACGAAGTACTGCACTATGTAGGCAATAAGGTACTTTGGGACACAGCCCGGGAGAGTCTTCAGACTGGATGAAAAAATGTGTGCTTTGGAAGAAAGCTGAGGATTGTAGTGAAAATGATGTGAAATAGTTGTAGGCTGAGTGAAAGAGATTGTTTTGTTTCTCAAGAAGAATGACAAGAGTTGTTCAGAGATGCTCTTCTTGGTGTGAAATTACCAACAAACATCATGTTTGTGTAGCTTTTCGGGAATATTAGCATGGTGTAGTTTTAGTCAGACTCTACCAGCAACTGTAGACAAGTGTAAAATATTTTCATTGTTTCATTTCTACTGATTATCTTTCTCTCTCTCTCTGTCTCTCTCTACTCAGTCTGTGTTCCCCAGGATTCAGTTGGATCCTCTGGAGAAGGACTGGCTACGATCCTGTGCCCTGGGGAACACAGCTGCTCTCCGACAGCTCCTCACACAGGAACCCAGCCTGGCCTCAAAGAAGGTACTACCTCCCCCTAACCCTCACCCACTACCTCACCATCAGCCCCATCCCGGCCTCCAAGAAGATACCAAATATAAGGCTCTGGACTAGGGTAAACCTGTTTTGATCTGGTCTATCCAAAGCCATGCATTTGATTGGCACATTTTCAAGCCCATCTCCCATAGGATTGACACTAAACACACACACTCTGGCCTCCTATAGGATTCAGCATGATGGCACCCGGGAGCTTCCTCTCTTCATCTAGGATCAGATAAGGGAGCCTCTGTTGATGGGGTTGATGGGCATCTAGCTACTGAGGCTACTGAGATTGAAAGACAAAAAACAAACATCAGGAAAGGTAGCTTGATCCCTTATCAGTCAATCCCATCAAGCTTTGTCACACAGAATTGAACCAGCACATAGTAGCTGTCTTGTCGCCCTCTCTTGAGACATCAGGTTTTCATGGACCATTTCACCTCCACAAAAGCTGTCAGATCGCAATGTTGATGTCATTGACCTTGTTTAAAGATGAGATCTTCAGATAAGGATCCTCTGAAAGCCATCTGGTACTTATATTGAAGGATGTTCTTATAATACAGTTAATGCGGAGCACATGAAAAGGTTATGATATATACCATAAATATTGTGGTAATAAATTAGACCCATTTCTTTTCCCAGATGCCTAACATTTGCACTCTATTCCCATGTGTTTGACGCTCTCACCAGGACTTCATCAGTGTAAGTAGCCTCCAGTATTTCTCCTACCGTCCTCCCTTCCTCTTTCACTGGCCCTAACCTATCTGTTACGTTGCTAATTCACACAGAAAAGTAGTCCAGATACAGTAGCTTCGTTTTTTTGTTTGATTTCTGCACTTTGATGTTTTACCAAAAACAAATACATAGTACCTTCTTGAATAGTCAGTACTTTGCCAAACTGTACAGATGAAGAGGAAACTTAGTGTGACATCAACATATTAAGTGTATACCCTCTACTCTTCAAATGGCCTCCTTGATTTACCCAGTGAGTAATGGGGAAACAGGCGGTGGACTCTAAAGACACAGGTTTAAATTCTTCAGACCCCCACTAAATATACTGCACTCTCTCCAGTGTGCATCGACAGCCCCTCTCCTCCACCTATTGGCTAACACGTCTGTATTCATTTCTATCTGACCGGTCCGCTGGCTGGTTAAATCAATCCCTCCCTTCCCACTGAAACTCTGGCGTTAGAGTTGAGCACTTACAAAACAATGGTCTTAAGGAAATCAGACACTTCAGCTACAACAAATAAGCAGTTAGTAAACTTCTTAGCATAGCGAATTAAAATGAGGGAGGATGGAGAGATGTAGGGACAGAGAGATGGAGGGAGATAGAGGGAAAGAGACTCCCCACCTTTATCAGAGGGACAGGAGAGCCAGATTAGAGAAGAACATGTGACAAAAAGGACGGGTTATCCCCCTTTCCAAAACGTATGATTCTATCCAAGATTAAAGGTGGAAGGTGTTAAAAAATCTCAACAACCAGCTCTTGTGAACCATGATAGGATGAATTTTGTAAATGATTAAAACGATCAAATAATACATCATTGACAAATTCTGCAGACAAAACTGAACACAAACAAGGAGTTAATATTTCTGACCACAACCTCAGGGAGTGTCCAGGATGTAACTTGATGACATCTTATACTATAACAAGGACCATAAAATTCAATATTCTCTTTCTCCTATGAATTGTACTGCCCGATGGCCGTTCTACAACTCTTTTGTGTTAACCTGCTGCTGGAAACCAAGGGGGTGAGTAGTGCCATTTTTACGATGTCCATGTGCCTCCTTTCTGTACTAATCAAAAATGTTGCTGTTGGCTTACAGCTAAAACAAAACATCCCCAATACTTTTATTTCAATTAGCTAATCATTGATAATTCATAGTGCTCTTTCATAGTGCTCCGGCAGTGTCAAAGGTTGGGTGTCTCGCTGTTCTTTAAAACAGGAGGAACATTTATTCAGAAGTCTACTAAATGGGACTCACACCAACATCCAATTTCTGACATGTATCAAGTTTTAAGGTAGGACCCAGGTGCAGACAGTGTTGAAGAAACTAAAGTTTATTCTTTAAACAGGGGCAGGCAAACGACAGGTCAAGGCAGGCAGGGGTCAAGGCAGGCAGAACAGTCAGAATCGGGAAACTAGAAAACAGGAGTAAGGAACAGGCAGGAGCAGGGAAACAAAACGCTGGTAGGTTCTACGAACAAAACGAACTGGCAACAGACAAACAGGGAACACAGGTATAAATACACAGGGGATAATGGGGAAGATGGGCGACACCTGGAGGGGGGTGGAGACAAGCACAAAGACAGGTGAAACAACTCAGGGCGTGACAACATGTTTATCTACAAAACAAACAAAAAGCTGGAATTGTTTTGCAAGGCACACAAACACCCTCCATACATTCTGACATGCCTTGGTTCTCCCTATCACCCTACAGTCACACACACACACACACACACACACACAGACACACACACACACACACACACACACACAGCTGAATAAAAACATACTGTACTGTCCTACATACACAATGTTATTTTTTATCAAGCCTTTCTTCAGGCGTCTGAGTTTTTGTTTCGTATTAGCGGTCAGTCAGTGTGATGGGCCAGAGAATCCAAATGACTGTATCCACTGAGTTTAGCTCACTCTGTAGTCATGGGCTAGGTCCCGAATGACACCTTATTCCCTATATAATGCATTACTTTTCATCAGGGCCCATAGAGCTATTTAGAGACTAGGGTGCCGTTTGGGATGCAGACATGACGCCGGAGCCCAGATGATCATGGTGTGTAATGATATTGTAATTGAATGGTAATTAATAGTTGAAAAAACACAGCTTTCACTGCCTGAAGGCAGATTTATACCACTATACCGTCCTCACCAGATGACAGCTACTGATCGTTTTTTCGTAGAATGAAACAATTCCATGAATTTTGTGGTGTTTTTTTTGTATTTTTACACAGGTTTTTTGTTTGAACATTTTGTGTGTTTTAAACACAGAATTTCACTGCCACTGTCATTGTACAGAAATTCAGCATTACTTTGGTTTAGTTGAACCCCAACCAATACTTTCTCTATAACTGGCTCTACACCAGTATGCTACAACACAAAGGCATTATTTCACGCGCTATGAAAACGTTGTTGAGGTATGTCTGTTGAGAATGTTTCAACCAGCAGCGCATATGGTAGCCTATTGCCACAGTCCGGCTTTGAAAGGCAACTGCTGAAGCCAGAGCAGGAATTTCACACAGCATTGAGCGAGACTGCATAAACAAGCGCTAAGCTGTCTATTGAAAGGCTCCAAAGCAAAAGACCTCGTCCATATGGCCTCTCCTAAAACTCTCCCTCCTTCAGTCGGTTTGTATAGCCCCCCGATATCAGCTCCATGGGCCCCACCATGCAGAAGTAACAATATCAATGGTGTAAACCCTTGCCACTTGAGATTATTACATTTCTTTTTATGCTTCACTTGATCAAAATGGAAGAAGTGGAATTTACGCCTTTTTGATGTTCTTTTTCCTGCTGCTTTCAGATGGGCATTGGGAACTGGTTTTGTTGTTCGTCCCTGTACCAGAATACCACCCACTAAAGGGCCACAGATGCCAATCTGATGGTAGCAGACGGTCGGATGGCAGTTACCAGTTTGAACAGGGTCACTGTTGTCAAACTGTCCCATGATGCATGGCAGATACCTCCCAGAAGGCTTTTCTCTCTATTCATGGGCCCGGATTTAAAACACCCTGTTGAAAAGAAAGGTTGTACCTTATGGCCACAGTAAATCTAATGCAATTATAGTGTGCTATAATGCTAACTAACATGGGACATTTTGTAAACAGTAGGTACTGGTTGAAGCACAATATGATACTGTTCGATTGTATTGTATTCAGCAACTATGTGCATCATTACTAATCCTATAAGTTTAACAGCAAAACATATTTACATTTTTTAAATAGCTGATGTAAAGTGGACAGTCAGATACTGGTCACAGTTGCTCATCATAACATGGTGAGTGACAGTAGCTGCAGACCTGGATGGAGAAGCGTTTTTAATCAGTTTGTGTCTGGAGCGTTAGGGAGGCCAAACAGTCTGACTGAGTGACGGAAGAACCCCGACAGGCATCACAGAGCTCGGTTAGCACCTTGTAATGAAACCAGGCCGGTTAAAGCAGCTTGGCAGCATCCCGCCTCGACGGGCACAGTGGTCAGTCTACATTAACACACGCACGCATGCATGCGCTCCCGAACCCAAAATAACTCCCATTAGCTATCCCGCAGACAGACAAAACACCATTTTTTCCCTCCTCCCAGCCATTGGTTTTTGCTAGATTTCCGCGCTCTCGGTTGTTGGCTGAATGAAATATATTGGCGAGAGATAATTAAACGCTTGGAAAGCAGTGGGAAACACTGTTCTATTTGTTTCATCTAATCTACTGTACCGCAACATGGTAGTGACAGTGTGAGGTTGGTAGGGAGCGGGCCGGGGTAGGAAAGGCCAGGGTTGACACTGTGTGTCCTTATGAAAGGGATGGGGTGGAAGCACAAACGTGCAGAGTTTTAACAGTCTCTGTGTTAAAAGATACAAAGAATCGGTTCAGAAGGACAATAAGATTACTGTTACTATAGTTCCCTGCGTTCTCTATGGGGACTATCTTAATCTTAAAAGGAAGATTACGGGGAACTCTTGTTGATTGAAGGGTTTAGTTTGAACCCATGCCAAATCTGAACAGAATAGGACCAAAGGTGTCAATGAATGGACATGTCAGAGAGTGAACCCATCAAAGCATGCCTCTCCTCTCACCTCTCTCTACTTTGATGTGCTTCGACTGGGAATGTGGATGGAGGGGAATGGCTAAAGTCCCGGCTCTACATCAATACGTCCATGCGCACAATAAGAATAGCTGCTCTGGAGAAAGGCAAAACAGGGATGGAATCCGGACATAATACAAAGGGGATGCACAGGTTATGATACCCACCATGTATCACATTGTGATTGATTATAATGGTTAGAGCAGTGCTCATACGATAAACTTTCACTCCTTCCTTCCTTTCGTCTTGTTTTTCTTCTATCCCCGTAAATTGGACATCAAGTTTGTAAGTATATAGAATAAACATCAATTTTATAGATGGGCTTCAATGACTCTGTTTGTGTGTGTGTGTGTGTACTACGTGTTCCTCTTTCTCTCCCATAAGACTGTTGTGTTCCCTAATTGTGTAGCTAGTTACCAGTCGATTCATTATAATACATGAAATGATCTGATTTGGACTCATTCAGTTCTACACAATAGAAATTGGATAACTGTCCTTGAATCTGGCCCTTTGTGAGGCATCAATAAACTCAACATTGGGCCGAATTAAGCCAGCTTATTACAGAGCAGACACAATGCCTGGCCATTCTTCACAGCCAAATCTGTTTAGGCAAATTAGGCATCAATTAAACTCAAAGGGACATTTTATTTAAATGAGCCATTCATGTTTTTTCTTTTTGTGTCACTGCTGTTGTGGAGGCTGTGTAGATGTACAATTCTTCTTATATTAATTGACAGTTGGCCTGAGTGAGGAGCGGTTATCCCTTCTATTGTAACATTGAAACGTAGTAAGTCCTAACTGAAATTTGACTCAATAAATATGCCTTCATTAAAGATATTGAATAGTATCTGTGACCATACAATTACTTATTGGTTATGTACAAAAAAAACTTCACCTCAAAGCTCTGCACAAAAATTCCCATTGACATCAGTGCTTTATTTACATGTTACGTAGCCTAGTTCCTAGTCAGGATTCCACCCAGTCAGTGCGTGCGTATGGTAGGAGCAGTCTCAGTGCTGAATGACTGGCCCCTCCCCTCTGTCTGTGTGTGTTCTCAGACGGCGCTTCACTGGGCAGCCAAGCAAGGCAGCGTGGAGGCTGTGGACATGATGGCTCGCACCGGCGTGGACGTCAACATCAAATCGGTGAGCGAACGCCGCGGTGACAGGTGGTGTCGGGCTGTGAAGGGTCAATGACTTAAGTTCACACTGACTCTTTACTCGCATCTCCTCACGCAGATATCATTTGCTATGTCCGTCAATTGTCCACCACAGATGCAGACGCACACACACACAGAGATGTACAGGTGTGGCTACTCTTTAAGATTCCTGCTGAGGTTATACTTCAGTTTCCCTGTGGTGTTTTAGTCCAAAGTCTTCCAAAGGAACTTCTCCTCAACTCTGGGCTGCTGGTTTGATAAAGGACCGCACCACTTAAACTAGCTACAGATTGTACACCAGATAATTTGATATAACTAAAGATTTTTGGTTCACTCAGACAACAACAAATATGCAAAAGTAGCCCAATTAGCGGTAGAGATGGGGGGGCATCTTCTTGTCGCGCGCGGTGCTCAAGTTTATAACGGCTGTCAGTCAAAACCAATACAGCGCTGTGAAACGGAGAACAGGAACTCTGACGTTAATGTACAGCCTCTGCATTCCAATTTAGGCACTTATCAATAACACAATCCGTATACGGGGTGACAGGGGTTGTGAGTGGAAAGGGTTGCTAACAGAGTATTTTCTAAATTCAAATGAACCACCTGCAACTGGACACAGACATTTATAATATACTTCTTTGCCCGAATCGACAACTAAAAAGGTATTGCCGAGTACAGGTTAGTTGAAAAATCTATGGCAGTGGTTTGTATGGGGCTTTACACCAAAAATCTTTGGTTATATTACATTATCTGGTGTACAATCTCTAGCTACGCTTTAACCCATTCCACCCCAAGACAGTTGACATTGTCTAATGTGCAGCACTGAATAAATATCAGTTAAGCATTACCTCATGAGGATTTTCACTCAATGTCATATCCCTCCCTATCTGGTTAAGTAGTGTGAAAATATTCATTGTTTGTTTTCTGTCATTTCGTTATTTAAAAAATGCTAATTTCTCTTTTATCTGTCACATCATACTCTTTTTGTCATTCATTTTGGGGCAGATATAGACATTTGAGAGCTTTGTTATTTTCTCAGCCCGGGGCTAAGTTTGCCTTCACAGTCAATAAAAATGAAAACCATACCACACACAAACACACACAAACCCTGCTGTCTTGTATGTAGAGAGGCAGCAGAGGCAGGTGGGTGGTGGATTTATTCGAAGGGGCAATGTTGTGATTACTTAATGGCTTCTCAGACAGCCATGGGCCTGTAGAATTCAATTTAGCGTCTGCCTCTCTAAGTGTTAATCTCCTGTCCTCGCAGCCCACTGCCTGGTTATGATGTGATGTGATAATCCAAGATGGCGTAGCAGTCAGACGTCTTTGTCTTTGTCCTGTTGTGTCCCTTGTATATATCTATTTACATCTTTTTCTTCGCATATCTTTTTAAAATATTTTCCTAAACCTCAACTTCTAAATGCTCTCCTGCAACCCGCCTCAGTTTTTTTTCAAAAGTATTTCTATTTACTTCGGATCTGGAATCCCTCAACTGAAGCTAGCCAGTTAACTACCTACCAGCTATCAGTCAGCAAACCATTGCTAGCGGTCATCAGCTAACCTTTAGCTCGGAAAACTCTCGCCAGTTCGAACAACGTGACTCAAACCAGAGCATAACGGACCTATTATTCTTTTTTTCCCCCATATCCCCGGATTCCTACCGCAAACTCTGAACATTTTCATCTGGATCTTCGCAACTAGCTAACCGCAATCCCGGGTGACTACTCCTGGCTAGCGTTTCCATCCCGGAGCAAGCACCAATTAGCCTGAAGCTAGCCCGGCCAGGGCTCCTGTGCTACTACCAAAGCCCACTCCTGGGCTGCAATATCCGGACCCCTTCTACTGCCGGTACGGGGCACGGAACCTGCCCGAGGATTCCAACAGGCCCCTCAGGCGCGACGTCCGCTGAAGGCCCATTCTGCTAACCGCGGCCTACTAGCTACCAAGAGCTATTTGGAACTCTACTAATTCCACGACTGGTCTATCGACGTCACCGCACGAAGAGGCAAAAACAGACTTACCCCCATCGCGACGTCCCACAAAGGCTAACTTGCTAGCCCTGGTCTGTTAACTGCTAGCTTGCTAGCCCCGGTCTGCTAACTGCTAAATTTGCCTGCCCAGGTCTGCTAACTGCTAGCCCCGGTCTGCCAACAGCTTGCTTGCTAACACGGTCTGCTAACTGCTAGCTTGCCAGCACCGGTCTGCTAACTGCTGCTAGCTTGTTTAGCCCCGGCCTACTAACTGTTAGCTTGTTAGCATCGGCCTGCTAACTGTCTGAATCGCCGTGTCCCCAGTCAGCCCAACCACTCACTGGACCCATATGTTCACTTGGCTACGCATGCCTCTCTCTAATATCAATATGCCTCGTCCATTACTGTCCTGGTTAGTGATTACTGTCTTATTTCACTGTAGAGCCTCTAGCCCTGCTCAATATGCCTTAACCAACCATGTTGTTCCACCTCCTACATATGCGATGACATCACCTGGTTTAAACGTCTCTAGAGACTATATCTCTCTCATCATTACTCAATGCCTAGGTTTACCTCCAATGTACTCACATCCTACCTTACTTTTGTATGTACACAATGCCTTGAATCTACGCTATCGTGCCCAGAAACCTGCTCCTTTTATTCTCTATTCCGAACGTGCTAGACGGCCAGTTCATATAGCCTTTAACCGTACCCTTATCCTACTTCTCCTCTGTTCCTCTGGTGATGTGAAGGTTAATCCAGGTCCTGTAGTGCCTAGCTCCACTCCCACTCCCCAGGTGCTCTCATTTGTTGACTTCTGTAACCGTAAAAGCCTTGGTTTCATGGACGTTAACATTAGAAGTCTACTCCCTAAGTTTGTTGTACTCACTGCTTTAGCACACTCTGCCAACCCGGATGTCTTAGCCGTGTCTGAATCCTGGCTTAGGAAAACCACCAAAAACCCTGAAATCTCCATCGCTAACTATAACATTTTCCGCCAAGATAGAACTGCCAAAGGGGGCGGTGTTACAATCTACTGCGAAGGTAGCCTGCAGAGTTCTGTATTACTATCCAAGTCTGTACCCAAACAATTCGAGCTTCTACTTCTAAAAATTCACCTTTCCAGAAACAAGTCTCTCACTGTTGCCGCTTGCTATAGACCTCCCTCTGCCCCCACCTGTGCCCTCGATACCATATGTGAATTGATTGCCCCCCATCTATCTTCTGAGCTCGTGCTACTAGGTGACCTAAACTGGGACATGCTTAACACCCCGGCCATCCTACAATCGAAGCTTGATGCCCTCAATCTCACACAAATGATCAATGAATCTACCAGGTACAACCCCAAATCCGTAAACACGGGCACCCTCATAGATGTCATCCTAACTAACTCACCCTCCAAATACACCTCTGCTGTTTTCAATCAAGATCTCAGCGATCACTGCCTCATTGCCTGCATCTGTAATGGGGCTGCGACCAAACGACCACCCCTCATCACTGTCAAATGCTCCCTAAAACACTTCTGCGAGCAGGCTTTCTAATCGACCTGGCCGGGGTATCCTGGAATGACATTGACCTCATCCCGTCAGTAGATGATGCCTGGCTATTCTTTAAAAGTGCCTTCCTCACCATCTTAAATAAGCATGCCCCACAAAAAAATGTAGAACTAGGAATAGATATAGTCCTTGGTTCACTCCAGACCTGTCTGCCCTTGACCAGCACAAAAACATCCTTTGGCGTTCAGCATTAGCATCGAATAGCCCCCGTGATATGCAACTTTTCAGGGAAGTTAGGAACAAATAGTTAGAAAAGCTAAGGCTAGCTTTTTCAAACAGAAATTTGCATCATGTAGTACTAACTCAAAAAAGTTCTGGGACACTGTAAAGTCCATGGAGAATAAGAGCAGCACCTCCCAGCTGCCCATTGCTCTGAGGCTAGGAAACACTGTTACCACCGATAAATCCACTATAATTGAAAATTCCAAGAAGCATTTCTCTACGGCTGGCCATGCTTTCCACCTGGCTACCCCTACCCCGGTCAACTGCCCGGCACCCTCCACAGCAACCCGCCAAAGCCCCCACCATTTCTCCTTCATCCATATCCAGATAGCTGATGTTCTGAAAGAGCTGCAAAATCTGGACCCATACAAATCAGCCGGGCTAGACAATCTGGACCCTCTTTTTCTAAAATTATTTGCAGAAATTGTTGCAACCCCTATTACTAGCCTGTTCAACCTCTCTTTCGTATTGTCTGAGATTCCCAAAGATTGGAAAGCTGCCGCGGTCATCCCCCTCTTCAAAGGGGGTGAGACTATAGACCCAAACTACTACAGACCTATATCTATTCTACCCTGTCTTTCTAAGGTCTTCGAAAGCCAAGTTAACAAACAGATTACCGACCGTTTCGAATCCCACCGTAATTTCTCCGCTATGCAATCTGGTTTCAGAGGTGGTCATGGGTGCAACTCAGCCACGCCCAAGGTCCTAAACGACATCATAACCGCCATCGATAAGAGACATTACTGTGCAGCCGTATTCATCTACTTGGCCAAGGCTTTCGACTCTGTCAATCACCACATTCTTATTGGCAGACTCGACAGCCTTGGTTTCTGAAATGATTTCCTCGCTTGGTTTACCAACTACTTCTCTGATAGAGTTCAGTGTGTCAAATCGGAGGGCCTTTTGTCTGGACCTCTGGCAGTCTCTATGGGTGTGCCAAAGGGTTCAATTCTCGGGCCGACTCTTCTCTGTATACATCAATGATGTTGCTCTTGCTGCTGGTGATTCTCTGATCCACCTCTACACAGACGACACCATTCTGTATACTTCTGGCCCATCTTTGGACACCTCCAGACCAGCTTCAATGCCATACAACTCTCCTTCCGTGGCCTCCAACTGCTTTTAAATGCAAGTAAAACTAAATGCATGCTATTCAATCGATCACTGCCCGCACCTGCTCGCCCGTCCAGCATCACTACTCTGGACGGCTCTGACTTAGAATACGTGGACAACTACAAATACCTAGGTGCCTGGTTAGACTGTAAACTCTCCTTCCAGACTCACATTAAGCATCTCCAATCCAAAATTAAATCTAGAATTGGCTTCCTATATCGCAACAAAGCATCCTTCACTCATGCTGCCAAACATACCCTCGTAAAACTGACCATCCTACCGATCCTCGACTTCGGTGATGTCATCTATAAAATAGCCTCCAACACTCTACTCAACAAACTGGATGCAGTCTATCACAGTGCCATCCGTTTTGTCACCAAAGCCCCATACACTACCCACCATTGAGACCTGTATGCTCTCGTTGGTTGGCCCTCGCTTCATACTCGTCGCCAAACCCACTGGCTACAGGTTATCTACAAGTCTCTGCTAGGTAAAGCCCTGCCTTATCTCAGCTCACTCGTCACCATAGCAGCACCCACTCGTAGCACGCGCTCCAGCAGGTATATCTCACTGGTCACCCCCAAAGCCAATTCCTCCTTTGGTCGTCTTTCCTTCCAGTTCTCTGCTGCCAATGACTGGAACGAACTGCAAAAATCTCTGAAGCTGGAGGCTCATATCTCCCTCACTAGCTTTAAGCACCATCTGTCAGAGCAGCTCACAGATCACTGCACCTGTACATAGCCCATCTGTAAACAGCCCATCTATCTACCTACCTCATCCCCATACTGTATTTATTTATTTATCTTGCTCCTTTGCACCCCAGTATCTCTACTTGCACATTCATCTTCTACCATTCCAGTGTTTAATTGCTATATTGTAGTTACTTCGCCACCATGGCCTATTTATTGCCTTAACTCCTTTATCTTACCTCATTTGCACTCACTGTGTAAAGACTTTTTGTTTTCTTTTGTTCTACTGTATTATTGACTGTATGTTTTGTTTATTCCATGCGTAACTCTGTGTTGTTGTATGTGTCAAATTGCTATGCTTTATCTTGGCCAGGTCGCAGTTGCAAACGAGAACTTGTTCTCAACTAGCCTACCTGGTTAAATAAAGGTGAAATAAAAAAATAAAAATAAACAGGAGAGATAATGTTTAATCCTTACCAGAGCAAAGTACACCAGACAAATCAGTTATTGGCTCTATAATTACATAATTAACTTTTTGTCTCTAATCGTTACAGGGGTAATGGCACTGATAAAACGGCTTTTCAGCCGAAGCAGAAAGCAAATAAAAAATCTATAATCCATAGAATGGCATTAAGAGCTGTGAAACCGTTGGATTCACTTAACATACTCCAGTCACCGGAGGCAGTTTAGAGGGTTTTGTAGCTTTTTCTTTGGCTGCCGATGAATTTCGTGTGGGGGTATCTATGTGTGTGTGTTATCCCCCAAGTCAGCTTTCATCTGACATTAAAGAGCCATCACTGTCAGCTGAACTAGAAAGGGAGGACACACAATGTATCACATAGATATGGTATTGCCCAGTTCACCTTAGTCCATTATATATGTATTTTTTATATTATATATATATATATATATACAGTACAAGTCAAACGTTTGCACACACCTACTTATTCAAGGGGTTTGCTTTATTTTTACTATTTTCAAACATTGTAGAATAATAGTGAAGACATCAAAACTATGAAATAACACATACGGAATCATGTAGTAACCAAAAAAGTGTTTAACATAATCAAATGTGAAATTCTTCAAAGTAGCCACCCTTTGCCTTGATGACAGCTTTGCACACTGTTGGCATTCTCTCAACCAGCTTCATGACCTAACCCTAACCTGGAATGCATTTAAATTAATAGGTGTGTTAATTCGTGGAATTTCTTCACTTCTTAATGCGTTTGAGCCAATCAGTTGTGTTGTGACAAGGTAGGGGTGGTATACAGAAGTTAGCCCTATTTGGTAAAATACCAAGTCCATATTATGGCAAGAACAGCTCAAATAAGCAAAGAGAAACAACAGTCCATCATTACTTAAAGACATTAAGGTCAGTCAACATTTCAAGAATTTTGAAAGTTTCTTCAAGTGCAGTCGCAAAAACCATCAAGCGCTATGATGAACCTGGCTATCATGAGGACCGCTACAGGAAAGGAAGACCCAGAGTTACCTCTGCTGAAGAGGATACGTTCATTAGAATATCTGCACCTCAGATTGCAGCCCAAATAAATGCTTCACAGAGTTCAAGTAACAGACACATCTCAACATCAACTGTTCACAGGAGACTGCGTGAATCAGGCCTTCGTGGTTGAATAGCTGCAAATAAACCACCACTGAAGGACACTAATAATAAGAAGGGACTTGTTTGGGCCAAGAAACACGAGCAATGGACAATAGACTGGTGGAAATCTGTTCTTTGGTCTGATGAGTTCAAATTTGAGATTTTTGGTTCCAACCGCCGTGTCTTTGTGAGACACAGAGTAGGTTGAACTGATGATCTCCGCAAGTGTGGTTCCCACTGTGAAGCATGGAGGAGGTGGTGTGATGGTGCTTTGCTGGTGACACTGTCTGTGATTTCTTTAGAATTCAAGGCACACTTAACCAGCATGGCTTCCACAGAATTCTTCAGTGATACGCCATCCCATCTGGTCGGTGCTTAGTAGGACTATAATTTGTTTTTTAACAGGACAATGACCCAAAATACACCACCAGGCTGTGTATGGGCTATTTGACCAAGGAGAGTGATGGAGTGCTGCATCAGATGACCTGGCCTCCACAATCACCCGACCTCAACCCAATTGAGATGGTTTGGGATGAGTTGGACCACAGAGTGAAGGAAAAGCAGCCAACAAGTGCTCAGCATATGTGGGAACTTCTTCAAGACTGTTGGAAAAGCATTCCAGGTGACTATTTTGGTTACTAAATGGTTCCATAAGTGTTATTTCATAGTTCTGATGTCTTCACTATTATTCTGCAATGTAGAAAATGGTAACAAAACAAAAAACTCTTCAATGAGTAGGTGTGTCCAAACTTTTGACTGGTACTGTATATATATTTATTTGAAAAATGACATTGTGAACAAGATTAAAAACGAATTTGCTCTCCTCTTACCTCCTGCCCCTTCCTATGACACACAATCCTCACCATCTCTACAAAGCATGTAAGTAGTCCCTTACCTCACTGTGGCCAGTACCGCAAAACGTATATGCAAATGCTAGAAATATGAATAGCCCTAGGGCTGCTACAGTTGAAGTCGTTTGTTTACATACACTTAGGTTGGAGTCATTAAAACCCGTTTTTCAACCACTCCACAAATTTCTTGTTAACCAGCTATAGTTTTGGCAAGTCGGTTAGGACATCTGCAAATCAATCCCAGAATAACAGCAAAGGACCTTGTGAAGATGCTGGAGGAAACAGGTACAAAAGTATCTATATCCACAGTAAAACAAGTCCTATATTGACATAACTTGAAAGGCCGCTCAGCAAGGAAGAAGCCACTGCTCCAAAACCTCTATAAAAATGCCAGACTACGGTTTGCAACTGCACATGAGGACAAAGATCGTACTTTTTGGAGAAATGTCCTCTGGTCTGATGAAACATCAATAGAACTGTTTGGCCATAATGACCCATGTTTGGAGGAAAAAGGGGGAGGCTTGCAAGCCGAAGAACACCATCCCAACCGTGAAGCACGGGGGTGGCAGCATCATGTTGTGGAGTGCTTTGCTGGAGGAGGGACTGGTGCACTTCACAAAATAGATGGCATCATGAGGTAGGAAGATTATGTGGATATATTGAAGCAACATCTCAAGACATCAGTCAGGAAGTTAAAGCTTGGTCGCAAATGGGTCTTCCAAATGGACAATGACCCCAAGCATACTTCCAAAGTTGTGGCAAAATGGCTTAAGGACAGCAAAGTCAAGGTATTGGAGTGGCCATCACAAAGCCCTGACCTCAATCCTATAGAAAATTTGTGGGTAGAACTGAAAAAGCGTGTGAGCAAGGAGGCCTACAAACCTGACTCGTTTACACCAGCTCTGTCATTAGGAATTAGCCAAAATTCACCCAACTTATTGTGGGAAGCTTATGGAAGGCTACCCGAAACGTTTGACCCATGTTAAACAATTTAAAGGCAATGCTACCAAATACTAATTGAGTGTATGTAAACTTCTGACCCACTGGGAATGTGTTGATCCACTGGGAATTATTCTGACATTTCACATTCTTAAAATAAAGTGGTGATCCTAACTGACCTAAGACAGGGATTTTTTACGAGGATTAAATGACAGGAATTGTCAAAACCGAGTTTAAATGTATTTGGCTAAGGTGTATGTAAACTTCCAACTTCAACTGTATATGCACTTCATATGCATCACTTCTTATTTTTATATGTGTTGAAAATCACAAATTGTTTGCATAGTCTACTTATACATTGCTCTGACACACACACTTACCCCACCAGACATGCCACCAGTGGTCTATTCACAGTTCCCAAATCCAGAACAAATTCAAGAAAGTGTACAGTTTTATGTAGAGCGTTTATTGCAATCGACCTCCGTTCCATCAGATATTGCCCAAATAATCAGCAAACCTGGTTTTATAAAACAGATAAAGCAGCAGCTCACGGCACAACGCCTCTCCCCTATTCGACGTAGATAGTTTGTGTGTATGCATTGATATGTAGGCTACATTTGCCTTTTTTTAAATCTATGTAGTTCTGTATTATGTTCCGTATTATATCATGTTTCATGTTTTGTGCGGATCCCAGGAAGATTATTTGCTGCTTTTGCAACAGCTAATGGGGATCTTAATAAAATACCAAAAATACCAAAATATGAATTGAGCATTGACAAACAATTTACTAAGTCAAATGACCTGTGTTGGTAGTGTAAAATGAGGTTGTGCCTCTGTCTCTTGATGTTTGCTAATTCTTCCCGTATTCCTCTGGCCTTCTCCATGCCTGGCGATTTGACTGTCGACGTGTTCTACTCTGAAGGGGGTAAGTTATATTGTAATATTCTAATACACATTTGAAATGAGTCCATACTATGGTGGTCATGAATATGGTGAAGGAGAGCTGTCACGCCTTATAGCGATATCCCCTCCTCACATGTGTTTGGAGACAGGATGTGTGGACTGGAGGACTCATACGAACAGGCATACAGAAGGAAGTCAATACCAGTCTGCCCACCATAGGCATCCAACAGACAGGAGTAGGAGAGGGGTGAAGTTACATTGGGTTGTTGAATTAACTGTTATCATACATGGAGGGTTCGTGTTCTCAATCAGAATGAACTGAAACTTGTACTCTCTGACATGGCAAAGTCAGCGTGTATCAGTGAAAGGAGAGGGTATTCTGTGTCTGTTTAGATCGTCTCCCTGTTTGTCAGTGGACTTACATCAGTAGCTTATGGGTTGTCTTGGACAAGTAACAAAACAAGCTAGCCAACCAAAGACAGAGTTGGATTCCCGCTGAATTCATATACTGTGCCTTGATCTCACCCTGCTCCCTCGACCCTCTAGTTAAATGCCCTTTACCTCCAATCTAAAGCTCAAAGTATACATTAAAGGGGCTTTGACCTTTCAGGAAATTGTATAAGTGAAGGGTGGTCTCCTTTACCTTGAAAAAGCAGCATACAGTATCTACAGTACATGCCTTCTGCATACTATAGCTCCCACAACACATATATTTACTGTTTTTCTTTTACCCACCTTAAAGAGATTCTCCAGTACTTTTGGATACATTTTAGCCAGCAGTTCTGAAAGTAGCACTCACGAACCAAAAGTGGTCCCTGAAAACTGCGTACTATGTCTAGGGCTGTGGTGGTCATGACATTTTGTCAGACGATTATTGTCATGCAAAAGAATGCCGGTCTCATGTTAAATTGACCGTTAATTAACATAAACACGTTTAGCATCGCCAGGCCTCAACGAATACAAGCCGCTGATGAGCGCCTTTGGAACATCTGCATTTAAAAAAGTTGTATAAATCAATTGAATATATAGTGCATTCGGAAAGTATTCAGACCCCTTGACGTTTTCCACATTTCGAAAATAGCACAGCTATTCAGGTCTCTCCAGAGATGTTAGATTGGGTTCAAGTCCGGGCTCTGGCTGGGCCACTCAAGGACATTCAGAGACTTGACCCAAAGCTACTCCTATGTTGTCTTGGCTGTGTGCTTAGGGTAGTTGTCCTGTTGGAAGGTGAACCTCCGCTCCAGTCTTAGATTCTGAGCGCTCTGGAGCAGGTTTTCATCAAGGATCTCTCTGTACTTTGCTCCGTTCATCTTTCCCTCGATCCTGACTAGTCTCCCAGTCCCTGCCGCTGAAAAACATCCCCGCAGCTCTTATCCAGAGCGACTTACAAATTGGTGCATTCACCTTATGATATCCAGTGGAACAACCACTTTACAATAGTACATCTATATATTTTTCATTTTTTTTGGGGGGGGGGGGGTTAGAAGGATTACTTTATCCTATCCCAGGTATTCCTTAAAGAGGTGGGGTTTCAGGTGTCTCTGGAAGGTGGTGATTGACTCTGCTGTCCTGGCTTCGTGAGGGAGCTTGTTCCACCATTGGGGTGCCAGAGCAGCGAACAGTTTTGACTGGGCTGAGTGGGAACTGTGCTTCCGCAGAGGTAGGGAAGGCGAGCAGGCCAGAGGTGGATGAACGTAGTGACCTTTTTTGGGTATAGGGACTGGTCAGAGCCTGAAGGTACGGAGGTGCCATTCCCTTCACAGCTCCGTAGGCAAGCACCATGGTCTTGTAGCAGATGCGAGCTTCAACTGGAAGCCAGTGGAGTGTGCGGAGGAGCGGGGTGACATGAGAGAACTTGGGAAGGTTGAACAGCAGACGGGCTGCGGCGTTCTGGATGAGTTGTAGGGGTTTAATGGCACAGGCAGGGAGCCCCGCCAACAGCGAGTTGCAGTAATCCAGACGGGAGATGACAAGTGCCTGGATTAGGACCTGCGCCGCTTCCTGTGTAAGGCAGGGTCGTACTCTACGAATGTTGTAGAGCATGAACCTACAGGATCAGGTCACCGCCTTGATGTTAGCGGAGAACGACAGGGTGTTGTCCAGGGTCACGCCAAGGCTCTTAGCACTCTGGGAGGAGGACACAATGGAGTTGTCAACCATAATGGCGAGATCATGGAACGGGCAGTCCTTCCCCGGGAGGAAGAGTAGCCCCGTCTTGCCGAGGTTCAGCTTGAGGTGGTGATCCGTCATCCACACTGATATGTCTGCCAGACATGCAGAGATGCGATTCGCCACCTGGTTATCAGAAGGGGGAAAGGAGAAGATTGTGTGTCGTCTGCATAGCAATGATAGGAGAGACCATGTGAGGATATGACAGAGCCAAGTGACTTGGTGTATAGCGAGAATAGGAGAGGGCCTAGAACTGAGCCCTGGGGGACACCAGTGGTGAGAGCACGTGGTGCGGAGACGGATTTTTGCCACGCCACCTGGTAGGAGCGACCTGTCAGGTAGGACGCAATCCAAGAGTGAGCCGCGCCGGAGATGCCCAACTCGGAGAGGGTGGAGGATCTGATGGTTCACAGTATCAAAGGCAGCAGATAGGTCTGGAAGGATGAGAGCAGAGGAGAGAGAGTTAGCTTTAGCAGTGCGGAGAGCCTCCGTGACACAGAGAAGAGCAGTCTCAGTTGAATGACCAGTCTTGAAACCTGACTGATTTGGATCAAGAAGGTAATTCTGAGAGAGATAGCAAGAGAGTTGGCCAAAGACGGCACGCTCAAGAGTTTGAGAGAAAAGAAAGAAGGGATACTGGTCTGTAGTTGTTGACATCGGAGGGATCGAGTGTAGGTTTTTTGAGAAGGGGTGCAACTCTCGCTCTCTTGAAGACGGAAGGGACGTAGCCAGTGGTCAAGGATGAGTTGATGAGCGAGGTGAGGTAAGGGAGAAGGTCTCCGGAAATGGTCTGGAGAAGAGAGGAGGGGATAGGGTCAAGCGGGCAGGTTGTTGGGCGGCTGGCCGTCACAAGTCGCAAGATTTCATCTGGAGAGAGAGGGGAGAAAGAGGTCAACGCATACGGTAGGGCAATGTGAGCAGGACCAGCGGTGTCATCTGACTTAACAAACGAGGATCGGATGTCGTCAACCTTCTTTTCAAAATAGTTGACGAAGTCATCCACAGAGAGGGAGGAGGATTCAGGAGGGAGGAGAAGGTGGCAAAGAGCTTCCTAGGGTTAGAGGCAGATGCTTGGAATTTAGAGTGGTAGAAAGTGGCTTTAGCAGCAGAAACAGAGGAAGAAAATGTGGAGAGGAGGGAGTGAAAAGATGCAAGGTCCGCAGGGAGGCTAGTTTTCCTCCATTTCCGCTCGGCTGCCCGGAGCCCTGTTCTGTGAGCTCGCAATGAGTCGTCAAGCCACAGAGCAGGAGGGGAGGACCGAGCCGGCCGGGAGGATAGGGAACATAGAGAGTCAAAGGATGCAGAAAGGGAGGAGAGGAGGGTTGAGGAGGCAGAATCAGGAGGTTGGTTGGAGAAGGATTGAGCAGAGGGAAGAGATGATGGGATGGAAGAGGAGAGAGTAGCAGGAGAGAGAGAGCGAAGGTTGCGACGGCGCAATACCATCTGAGTAGGGGCAGAGTGAGTAGTGTTGGAGGACAGCGAGAGGGAAAAGGATACAAGGTAGTGGTCAGAGACTTGGAGGGGAGTTGCAGTGAGATTAGTAGAAGAACAGCATCTAGTAAAGATGAGGTCAAGCGTATTGCCTGCCTTGTGAGTAGGGGGGGGGACGGTGAGAGGGTGAGATCAAAAGAGGAGAGGAGTGGAAAGAAGGAAGCAGAGAGAAATGAGTCAAAGGTAGATGTAGGGAGGTTAAAGTCACCCAGAATTGTGAGGGGTGAGCCATCCTCAGGAAAGGAACTTATCAAGGCGTCAAGCTCATTGATGAACTCTCCAAGGGATCCTGGAGGGTGATAAATGATAAGGATGTTAAGCTTGAATGGGCTAGTGACTGTGACAGCATGGAATTCAAAGGAGGAGATAGACAGGTGGGTCAGGGGAGAAAGAGAGAATGTCCACTTGGGAGAGATGAGGATTCCAGTGCCACCACCCCGCTGACCAGATGCACTCGGGGTATGCGAGAACACGTGGTCAGACGAGGAGAGAGCAGTAGGAGTAGCAGTGTTTTCTGTGGTAATCCATGTTTCCGTCAGCGGCAAGAAGTCGAGGGACTGGAGGGTAGCACAGGCTGAGATGAACTCTGCCTTGTTGAGAGGCTGCCGGAGACCTGGAACTCCACATGGGTCGTGCGCGCTGGGACCACCAGGTTAGAGTGGCAGCGGCCATGCGGTGTCAAGCGTTTGTGTGGCCTGTGCAGAGAGGAGAGAACAGGGATAGACAGACACATTGTTGACAGGCTACAGGAGAGGCTACGCTAATGCAACGGAGATTGGAATGAAAATTAACTAAACAACTGGGGAAGCGAGAGAGCAGGACCTCCCTCTCTAACCATTCACTGAAACACTCAAATATAACTTTTCCAACTTCCACTCTACCATAAAGGCCTGATTGGTGGCGTGCTGCAGAGATGGTTTTCCTTCTGGAATGTTCTCCCATCTCCACAGATGAACTGTCAACTGTGAGACCTTATATAGACGAGGTGTGTGCCTTTCCAAATCATGTCCAATCAATCTAATTGACCACAGGTGGACTCCAATCAAGTTGTAGAAACATCTCAAGGATGATCAATGGAAACAGGTTCCACCTGTGCTCAGTTTCGAGTCTCATAGCAAAGGTTCTGAGTACTTATGTAAATAAGGTATTTCTATTTTTATTTTAAATTAATTAGCAACAATTCTTAAAAAAACAGTTTTTGCTTTGTCATTATAATACAAAATAATACATTTAATCCATATTAGAATTAAGCTGTACCGTAACAAAATGTGGAAAAAGTAAAGGGGTCTGAATACTTTCCAAATGCACTGTATATAGGCCTATGCTTTATCCATAAGCTCTAATATGGATGTATTGAATGAATCATCACCTTAGAAAGCGCTGTCAATTTCCTTGTGTTAGACTTTACAACAACATCCACAACAACCATGTTTTCCACTCAGTTTTAACCTGTTATTGAACATCTTTCTCAAATTGATCAATCACAGTAAGGTGAGTTTTTAAAAGTACATACTTTTTTGATAAGTGTTTGATGTGATTTTCAATCGCATTTGCATTGATGATAGAGTCATTTAGAGGGACAATAGAGCCCTGAGTACCAGGCCATTAGCAACCTGATGATGTCCAGAGTGCATAAGAGGAGATTACCTTGACTCAACGGTCACGTAGAATTTTACTGCGGTCATGACTACAGTCACCGCAACAGCTCTAACCATGTCACATATGTGCAGATATGTGCATCACGTCATTGCTCTTTCTCTCTCTGCTGGGTCTACTGAGCCGTTGGGCCCGCCTTGCAACCTCATTGGATAAAGCTGGGCAGGCCTCTAACTAGTTGTCACTCAAATGGGAGGGGCTGGAGCTCATTGGCTTGAACTTGAATTGCTAGGGGGCTGGCCCATGTGGGGGGAAATGTAGGGAAAATGGCGCCACACAACTTCATGAAAACAGTTGCTTTCAAACTAGGGATTTTGTGGCTAATTGAGTTAAGACAGTAATTCTGCATGTATGAACTACACACTGACACATCCAGCCCAAAGCAGAGGTGTAAAACATACTTAGTCGCCAAAGTACCGGAGCATGTCTTTAATACCCATACAAATGTAGACCTCACAATACATACTCATACAGTACAGTATGTTAAGTGCATTAAGTTTATGTACAGCATATTAATCTGCTCAAAATCGATCCTATCACTTTGCAGTCATCCATCCACACTTATTTTCAGTGGACAATTGGATAAATGTATTTAAGACCCATTTGGAAGGAAAGTGACAAGAAAGAAACAGAGGAAATAAAGTGACAGTACAGTGTTTCAGCTTGTCTGATAGCTCCCTAGATGTACTCTGGATCAAAGAGTCTCCCGGGCCCAGTATAAGTCTCTGTTGTGATAAGAGTTTAGCATGACTGTGTTCCAGCGCCTCATAAAGACCCATTACTCTATCAATACTGACATCAAATTCTCACCCTGTTGTCACTTAACTTCTCACTGACAAAGAAAACAACGTTCAAGTTTCTGAGCACTGTGTTTGTATGATAATGGTGCCAGAGAATGACTCAATGTGAGTCAAGTGTAGTAGCCCACATTAGACAGAGTAAATACAAAGATTCCTCACACGTCAAAGCAGGAAATGTCATTTGGTTAGTGATGATATCAGAATGTACAGCTAGACAGAATGAGAGACATACCGGTTACAAATACTTTACTCTGCCGTTCACAATCCATATTCCAAAGCACTTCCCACAGACCTTGTGCTCTAAGATCCCCACTCATAGTAACACATGTTTGGATTTTATGACACAGCATGAGCAAAATGGGATTTGAGTTCATACCACTGATTGTTTTGTTTGGGACTGTAGGGCTACACAGCGCTTCACCTGGCCTCTATACACGGACACCACCACATCATCCAGCTCCTGATCAACATCTACAGTAAGTGATTATACCAACCTGACTCTCTTACTCTACTTTTGTTCTAATCATAATGCAGCACATCTTTCTGATATCTTTACCATATCAGACTATAAACACACACCAGAAACGCGTTCCTACAACTGTTTGCCTACAACTACTGTTCTTGCGCATATGTTACATTGTAGCTGCTGTAAAGTGTTTAAAATGCGTATTGCACACAGGATATGACATATGGGTTCAGACTCGGACTCTGCGAGAGAAGGCTGGATGCAGATCATGCATTCAAGGCTTGTCTGAAAGCCAATCTAAAGAATACCGCATCCCAAATGACCTTGGTTAGATCTGAAACAAAGCACCAAACTCCTCCATCAGATGACACAGCTAGACGCTGCCGAGCCAACTCGCAAAAGGAGAGGCCAATAAGTACATATTGGCTCTAATGCATCTAACCAAGCTATGAAGCCCAGTGGAGCAATTCATGATCAAGGCTTGCGTCGCAAATGGTACCCTATTCCCTATATAGTGCACTACTTTTGACCAGAGCCATATGGGCCCTTCCTCTAGGCCCTGGCCAGAAGTATATAGGGAATAGGGTGGCATTTGGGACTCGGGACCAAATCTGCAGGATCCCTGTGGTGGTGTGCCAGGTCAGAGGCCTTGTTTGTGGAACCCTCCTGCCAGTATAGACAGCCATATGCTTAGAGTCAGCCTGTACCATTCACCCAGACACACAGGCCCTCAGCGTCGCTGTCTTCAGACACTCTCTCTGTACACAAAAGCATGTTTCCATATGGCCAATGAGAATAATGAGTCTGGTCTCTCTCTGCCAAGGACCCCCCTCTACAAATCCCTTTTTTGTGTCTTTCAGAGTCAATGAGATTGAGGCTAGGTAGGGAGGGACGGAGGATGTGCGTTTGGCCTGTCAGTCAAGTGCTCCTGTTGCTATGTGACAGTTTAGCTCAGGGATAGGCAACCCTGGTCCTGGAGTGCCGCAGGCAATTCATGTTTTTGATTTAACCAACCTGGAAGACCAGGTGTTTTGTGTTTTGCACTCTTTGTACAAAATAATAAAATGCAGTTTGACAGGACCTTTCTAAACGTAGCTCTTTATTAGCTAGCTATAACTGGCACGTTCATGTGTCTCTGGCCATGATCAACTGGAAAAAATGACCTCACGACCTGGGTGGTCTTAACCAATCATATCACAGTATGATACGACAGTTGAATGCAACCAATACATGCTCTGTAGTTTGAACTCAAGGTAAGTAACTATTTATTCTGCATACTGCACCAACTGCATCAACATAACAGACGCTGAAACAATGACTCAACATACTGTTACTTTTAAAACAAAGATTTCTCAGCAACTCAGCTTTTCACTGTAGCAATGACATCAAAACATTTAAAACTAATTCAATACCAAAGCATTTCAAGTGGACTTTTTAATAACAAGTTTATAGTCTGGAACTCTTTTAGGGCAGCGATCAACCTACACCCTTTGACATTTCACAGGTTTAGGACAGCTCTAGGCTTGACCTCTCTTCCTGACCTTGTGTGATATGAAGCTGAGCATGCTTCTGTGTCAGTCAACAGTTTTTGTTGTGTTGCAGGTAAGTATGGTGTATGTTGTGTGTATACTTAGTCCATCACGTTCTCTTTCAGGGGAACAGTTAATCTCGTCAGTGTGTCGTTCTTTTGTGTTCAGTAGGTGACAAAAATTGCGGCGGTACACCGCTCCTTCTGCTGTGCGGACGTGATATGAACGTTCAGTGTCAGCTGGCTGGATGACAACTGCTGGCTTCCAGAGGCCATGCTCCTGGATTCTAACTGACTCTCCGTCAATCAGTGGTGGCAGTGGTCTAGCTGACCTTTTGTAGGATCGTTTTTGGTGTTATTGTTTCTGTGCACGTTTTGCATGGACTTCCCTGTAGCTGATGACTTCAGGTTGCAGCTGCTGGTTGGTGCTGGGAAGGATTGAGGAAAGTCTGCGGCTCATCAACAGCTGGGCTGGTGATTTGAAGTTGTCAACTGGAGTGTTGCTATATTCAAGGAGACGGAAGTAGGGGTCTCTCTTGTCTGAATTTGCTTTGTCCATGCAATCTGCATAGATTTTTCAACAAGGCCATTACTTTGAGGGTAATGTGGGCTTGTGGTGATGTGTGTGAACTCACATGCTTTTGTGAAGGATTCAAACTCATTTGATTTGTAACAGGGGCAATTGTCAGATATTACAGTCTCTACAATGCCATGCCTGGCAAAGGCTGCTTTCAACTTGTGGATCACAGCTGTAAATGTTCTGCTGTGAGGCTTGTCAAGTTCAAAGTATCTGCTGTAGTAGTCCACTGTTACGTTGTAGTCCTCGTTGTTCCAAGTGAACCGATCGGTTGCCATGACCTGCCAGGGTCAGTCTGGGATACAGTGAGGTAACATTGGCTCTTTGGTGTTTGAGGGCGTTGTTCAAGACAGGTGGGGCATTTACCAACAATGTCCTCTATTTGTTTGCACACACATGGGCCAAAACAAAATGCCCAGTGCTCTCTGTCTGCACTTTTCCATGCCCATGTGTCCAGCATGGATCTTTGTCAAAACCTCTTCTCTGAGACTGGCAGGAATGATGATTTTCTCTCCTTTGAAAATGATTCCGTTGATCTGTGATCGTTCATCACGATCGGAGGGCATTTTCTCCTCCTTAAGCCATCCATCCTGAATGACTTTCCTCAGCTGTGTGAGTTATGTCATTTTCTGTTTCTGCTCTGATCTCCTTCAGTTTTGTGTCACTAACTGGTAAGTTGTTGTACACAGTGTGCACCTGCATGTCCATGCCTTCACTGAGGCTGCTGTCCTTGTAGGTAAGAAACTTCCTGGAGAGTGTGTCTGCGACAGGGATGTCTTTGCCGGGACGGTGAGTGATTGTGAAGTCGTATTTTTGTAGTTGAAGGATCATTCTCTGTAGCCTTGGCGGGGCTGTGGCTAGCGGTTTCCTCATAATTGACTCGAGGGGCTTGTGGCCGGATTCCACAATGACTTGTCATCCATAGACATAATAAATGGAAACGCTTACATCCGAACAGAATGGCGAACTGCTCCTTTTTGATTTGAGCGTAGCTGATTTCAGTCTGTGAAAGATTTGGAAGCGTAGTCGATGGGCTTTTTTTCTTGCAGTAGCACTGCACCTAGTCCATACTTCGACGCATCCACTTGGAGTCTGAGCTCTTTGTTGGGGTCGTAGTAGGCAAGGATTGGTCCTGGTCTCTCGTGATCAAGTCTTTCACATTCTGGAAAGCAATGTCGTGTTGCTTGTCCCAGAGGAACTCACTGGACTGCTTTAGCAGCTGACGCAGGGTTGCATTAGAATTGGAGAGGCTGGGTGCAAACTTAGCTAAGTAGTTGACCATGCCAAGCACAGTTTCCTGTATCCTCCAAACAGTGTGTTGAATGTTGTGACCTTAGATGACTCTTCTGTGAGCTTGATAGCCCAGTAGCCTGATCTGGCGTCCATGACACTGAAGTAGCGTGCTCCCGCTAGCTTGTGTGTGATGCCATCTAGCGTCGGTAAGGGGTAATGGGGGCGTTTGATAGCCTTGTTCAAGTCCCTTGGGTCGAGACATACTCTGAGCTTGTCTGTGCATGGTTTCTCCACCACCACTAACGCGTTTACCCAATCTGTCGGTTCTGTAACCTTGGTGACGATGTCAGATTGCTCTACGTCTCTTTCTTCAGATGGGCTCGGAGAACAAGGGGAATCTTTCTCAGTGGGTAGACCACTGGGGTTGCGTCTGGGTCAAGGTGAATGGTACATTCTCCTGGGAATAGTTCTATTCCTGTAAAAACATCAGCATTGTCCAGCGTTAGCGCAGATCCAACATTCAAATGTTTCTCTCACTCGCGGTGAGTGTATTCCAAATACAATACGGTCCCTGACCAATCTCTTCCTTGTTTGCATAATCACAGTCTTTCACAAGCAGACGCAGCTCAGTCACAAACTGTTCAAATGATTCGCTAGCTCCCTGTACTTTCTCATGGAATTTGTACCTAACGGACATCGTATTGGTCTTTGGCACAAACATATGCTTCAAAACGATCGTAGTATGTTTTCAGTAAATAACCATGTGGCGTAAATGTCTCTCCCTTTTTCACCGATCCACAGGAGAAGGTAGCTGCACTTTTCCTCCTCTCCTCTTTCCTTCAGAGGACCCGTAAACATTAGTTCCAAATACTGTTTTGAACTTACGCCATGCATCGGGTAAGTTTGTAGGCCCTTAGTCCATTCGAGGTGAAGGAACTCCAGCAAAATCCATCTTTTAGTCCTTTTTCTCTGACACCGTGCCTTGTTTTGCACGCAGGCACTTACAATTCATGTTTTTGATTTAACCAACCTGGAAGACCAGGTGTTTTGTGTTTTGCACTCTTTGTACAAAATAATAAAATGCAGTACGACAGGATCTTTCTAAACGTAGCTCTTTATTAGCTAGCTATAACTGGCATGTTCATGTGTCTCCGGCCATGATCAACTAGAAAAAATGACCTCACAACCTGGGTGGTCTTAACCAATCATATCGCAGTATGATCAGACGGTAGAATGCAACCAATTAAAATTCAGAATGTTGACACATACAGTGGGGGGAAAAAGTATTTGATCCCATGCTGATTTTGTACGTTTGCCCACTTACAAAGAAATGATCAGTCTATAGTTGTAATGGTAGGTTTATATGAACAGTGAGAGACAGAATAACAACAAAAAAATCCAGAAAAACGCATGTCAAAAATGTTATAAATTGATTTGCATTTTAATGAGGGAAATAAGTATTTGACCCCTCTGCAAAACATGACTTAGTACTTGGTGGCAAAACCCTTGTTGGCAATCACAGAGGTCAGACGTTTCTTGTAGTTGGCCACCAGGTTTGCACACATCTCAGGAGGGATTTTGTCCCACTCATCTTTGCAGATCTTCTCCAAGTCATTAAGGTTTCGAGGCTGACGTTTGGCAACTCGAACCTTCAGCTCCCTCCACAGATTTTCTATGGGATTAAGGTCTGGAGACTGGCTAGGCCACTCCAGGACCTTAATGTGCTTCTTCTTGAGCCACTCCTTTGTTGCCTTGGCCGTGTGTTTTGGGTCATTGTCATGCTGGAATACCCATCCACGACCCATTTTCAATGCCCTGGCTGAGGGAAGGAGGATCTCACCCAAGATTTGACAGTACATGGCCCCGTCAAATGATGCGGTGAAGTTGTCCTGTCCCCTTAGC
The DNA here is from genome assembly GCF_901001165.1 of Salmo trutta. NCBI lineage: Eukaryota > Metazoa > Chordata > Actinopteri > Salmoniformes > Salmonidae > Salmo > Salmo trutta. The sequence continues at coordinate 46,463,543 of NC_042973.1, forward strand.
AGAAAAACACCCCCAAAGCATAATGTTTCCACCTCCATGTTTGACGGTGGAGATGGTGTTCTTGGGGTCATAGGCAGCATTCCTCCTCCTCCAAACACGGCGAGTTGAGTTGATGCCAAAGAGCTCCATTTTGGTCTCATCTGACCACAACACTTTCACCAGTTGTCCTCTGAATCATTCAGATGTTCATTGGCAAACTTCAGACGGGCATGTATATGTATTCTTCAGCAGCGGGACCTTGCGGGCGCTGCAGGATTTCAGTCCTTCACTGCGTAGTGTGTTACCAATTGTTTTCTTGGTGACTATGGTCCCAGCTGCCTTGAGATCACTGACAAGATCCTCCCGTGTAGTTCTGGGCTGATTCCTCACCGTTCTCATGATCATTGCAACTCCACGAGGTGAGATCTTGCATGGAGCCCCAGGCCGAGGGATATTGACAGTTCTTTTGTGTTTCTTCCATTTGCGAATAATCGTACCAAATGTTGTCACCTTCCCACCAAGCTGCTTGGCGATGGTCTTGTAGCCCATTCCAGCCTTGTGTAAGTCTACAGTCTTGTCCCTGACATCCTTGGAGAGCTCTTTGGTCTTGGCCATGGTGGAGAGTTTAAAATCTGATTGATTGATTGCTTCTGTGGACAGGTGTCTTTTTTACAGGTAACAAGCTGAGATTAGGAGCACTCCCTTTAAGAGTGTGCTCCTAATCTCAGCTCGTTACCTGTATAAAAGACACCTGGGAGCCAGAAATCTTTCTGATTGAGAGGGGGTCAAATACTTATTTCCCTCATTAAAATGCAAATCAATTTATAACATTTTTGACATGCGTTTTTCTCTATTTTTGTTGTTATTCTGTCTCTCACTGTTCAAATAAACCTAACATTAAAATGATAGACTGATCATTTCTTTGTCAGTGGGCAAACATACAAAAGCAGCAGGGGATCAAATACTTTTTCCCCCCACTGTATCAATATTATATGTTGAATTTAGACAATCACTGAACTGATCAATTAGCTAAGTAGCTCAGTGTGGCGCCTAGTTGGGACAAAATCCTGCACTGCTTGCAGCACTCCAGGAACAGGATTGCCTACTCCTGGTTTAGCAATGGTGTGTTGCAAACATGCACCCAATTTGTCTGAACCCTATGCCTCTATGCAAATTGGTGATTTTTTTCCCTTGATTCTGTCTTCGAAAGGACCAAAGAAGTGACACACACAGTCTCCTGGGAGAACTGTTTGAATTAATGTAATTTTAACATCGGCCTCTAAATCCTCTGTCCCTATTCCACCCCTGTTGGACAAGACTCAACACTCCAACCTTTAACAATAGGCTTTTATTTTGAAAACTTTAAGCAAAGATACTGCGTAACCGTAGCAAAGGATGATTTGATTCAAAGTGAAGGAACAGTTAGTCCAACTTCATTTGTTTGTTTAAACCTGAGCTCTCGACCTCACCATACACACAGTGCCTTCAGGAAGTATTCACACCCCTTGACGTTTTCCACATTTTGTTTTGTTACAGCCTGAATTTAAAATAGATTACATTTAGTTTTTTTGTCACTGGCCTACACACAATACCCCATAATGTCAGTATATGTATATATATATATTTTAATCAATACAAAATGAAAAGCTGAAATGTCTTGGGTCAATAAGTATTAAACCCCTTTGTTATGGCTTGCCTAAATAAGTTCAGGAGTAAAAATGTGCTTATCAAGTCACATAATAAGTTTATAACACTCTGTGTGCAATAATAGTGCTCATCTCTGTACCCCACAAATACAATTATCTGTAAGGTCCCTCAGTTGAGCAGTGAATTCCAAACCCAGATTCAACCACAAAGACCAGGGAGGTTTTCCAATGCCTTCTAAGGAAGGGCACCTATTGGTAGATTGGTAAGAAATGTAAAAAGCAGACATTGAATATCCCTTTGAGCATGGTGAAGTTATTACTTACACTTTGGATGGTGTATCAATACACCCAGTCACTACAAAGATACAAGCGTCCTTCCTAACTAAGTTGCCGGAGTGGAAAGCAACTGCTCATGGATTTCACCATGAGGCCAATGGTGACTTTAAAACATTTAGAGTTTAATGGCTGTAATAGGAGAAAACTGAGGATGGATCAATCACACAGTAGTTTATCCACAATACTAACCTAATTGACAGAGTGAAATGATGGAAGCCTTTCTAGAATAAAACTATTCCAAAACATGTATCCTGTTTGCAACAAGGCACTAAAATAATACTGCCAAAAATGTGGCAAAGCATGAATTAAATTTTGAATGAATGAATTACATTTTATTTTTGTGTCAAATCACCAATTGGCACACAATCCCTTATGGGATTAATTGACAAATAAACAAACATTACAATAATTCACTGTGGATATTAAATTATAATTCTTCTTCCGGTGTTCTCTGCATTGCACATCACATAAATAGTGAAAAAATGTAATGTAAAAATCAATACATAATAGTAAATAAGTTTATCCAAAAAAGTATTATATCCCTAGAGCAGTAAAATAATATACATACATACATACATACATACATACATACATACATACATACATACATACATACATACATACCATATACAGATAAATAAATACAGAAAAAAGAAACAGATTGCATTTAAACCCAGTCTGGCACAAAGAGAAGATTCTTATGGGAGACAATCTATATACACATGTGCCATTTACCACATAGAAGCTAAAAATTGTATTATAGGTAGCCCTTTTTCTTTTATTCCAGGCTTTATCTAAATATTCCGCAAACGGAAATACACAATGGACAAAAAACCATTTCAGTTTCTCCTCATCGCTCAGCCACAGAATGCCAGGGTATATCTGGTGTGCTTTCTGGAATAAGAGCAAGCGTATATTGTGGTAGAAAGGGCAATAGAGGATAAAATGAGTTTCATTCTCTATTTCTTCGAGGTCACAATAGTTACATAGGCTTTCCTCTTCCATTTCACCACAATACCGACCTGTTTCAATACGCAGAGGCAATATCCCTGATCTTACCCGTGCACATAGCGATCTCTTGCTTTTAGGTAGGTTATATATAACATATCTCTCACACACAAATTCACCCTTAATCAAACAAAGGGTTCTCAATTTGGATTTATGATTAATCTCCTCCACCCACTTTTTTCATATTGCATCAACAGTTTTTTTTAATCATATCTATGTCTCCTTTATTTAGTTTTCGTACAGATGTTCACAGTCAGACTGTTGAAAGGTCAGACATTTCAATTGCCCAGGCTCCACCTATGGATAGATCCCATTGAAAAACTTGACTATCTATTCTGGCAGTTGGCATGTCCAACAGTCTATTCCAAAGTCTCACCATACATGCCTTCCATCTCATCTCACAGGGTTCCCAGCACATGTCCCCAGTTATTGCAGGTATAGGTGCAAACTTGTGGACACCTAAAAAGTAACGTACTGCTCTGTTATGGACATAGTACCTGGTTGTGCAAAGCGTGTGCAAAGCTGTCATCAAGGCAAAGGGTTGCTATTTGAAGAATCTCAAATATAAAATATATTTTGATTTGTTTAACACTTTTTTTGGGCTACTACATGATTCCATATGTGTTATTTCATAGGTTTGATGTCTTCACTATTATTTTACAATGTAGAAAATAGTCAAAATAAAGAACAACAAATGAGAATAGGTGTTCTAAAACTTTTGACCGGTAGTATATGTAAATAGCATCTGCTTCTGTATATAGGTATACTTGACTTAACAAATTACTATAGGGGGAGGATGCATCTCTACCCCATGTGGACTGTTCAGGTGGCAAATAGCATGAAAACACAACAAAACAATAATCTGACTCCCTATGTTCAAAGCACAAACCAATAATTCCTTCTATGGCTTTATTGATCATTTCAATTTTATATGCATTCATTATATCAAACCTAACACATATTCCCATTCCCACAGAGCCCCTGGGGACTTTCACATTCGTTTTTATGTTGAGTCCATGCCATACATACCCTTCAATATCAATAGTTTCTTGCAAATGCTTTTCATTTATTGAGATATTATCTGGGTTTAAGGATTTTAGTATCGTTATTAGTAATTTATTGTTCAAGGTAGTCCATCCGTTAACATTCCAATGCGCAATTGAAATCGAATCTCGTAGGGGATGGGAAGCCCCTCAGTATGTAGTAGGTCTGTCCACCCCATATCCTTGTCCGCATTGTCCCTCTGGTTGATCTCGTTTCATGACCCATCCGCTTCCCATGACGAAATAGTCCTTTCCTCCTGGTATTTCCCTCAGCAGCTTCTTGAAGTTCAGTTCTAGAAGGCGATCAGTGTGGGACTTGGCTGATCAAAGGAAGACTTTGTCATAATCAGGATGGCCTCGCAGCTTCGTTTTTTTTCATAACAGAGTCACTTTTTCCTTCACGGACCGTCACTCCACCTTCACAACCCCGGGACCTTTACCTCTGTCCCTCATCCTCTCAACTGCAATCCCCTCTGTTTTGCAGCCTAAGGCCTACAGACGTCAACTGGGTTCACTTTGGAGATTAGGTCCTCGTTTTCATGAGCTGGAAGTCCTGCAACCATGAAAGAACTTTGTTGTTTTGGCAGCACCTATTCTCCCAGATTCTAGGAATTCTACACGGGACTCCAGACGTCCAACTTTAAGAGCTGTGGTATTGTAGCTGCTTGTTATTATTCTCTAGTTGAGTCAGCAAAACTGTATGATTATCAACTTTACTTTTCATTCCTTTTTCAATACTAAGCTTCATTTCATCCATCTTCTTTTTTATTTTTGTACCTAGACACCTTATCTCCGTCATGAGATTAGCCATGCTATTGGCACTTTCTTTCTTTGATAAATTCGGCTCCATGCTTTTCTCACCACTGCGAAGATTTCTACCAGAGTCCATATCTTTAAGCGGTTAAGTTTTTCTGCTATTGCCTTTCAAGGTAGATAGCCAGCTAAATGTATAGCTAGGCTAGCCAGATTACTCGCCAAACATTCCCCGACATGACTGTCAATTGACTGTCTGTCACCCTCATGCTATTCAGACTTCAGCTGCCTCCATTTACGGGCCGATCTCTTTAAAACGTTTTGAAAAAGTTTGGTCCCATAAAGAAGCAGCAGCGTTTTTAGCTTGTTATGTTTGGGGCAAATCCAATATAACACATTACTGAGTACCACTCTCCATATTTTCAAGCATAGTGGTGGCTGCATCATGTAATGGGTATGCTTGTAATCATTAAGGACTGGGGAGTTTTTCAGGATAAAAAATAAACGGAATGGAGTTAAGTACAGGCAAAATACTAGAGGAGGTTCAGTCTGCTATCCACCAGACACTGGAAGATGAATTCACCTTTCAGCAGGACAATAACCTAAAACACAAGGCCAAATCTACACTGGAGTTGCTTACCAAGAACAAAGTGAACGTTCCTGAGTTGCCGAGTTAGTTTTTTCTGCTTGAAAATCTAAGTAAAGACCTGTAAATGGTTATCCAACAGTGATCAACAACTAATTTGACAGAGTTGAAGAACTCTGAAAATAATAATGGGCAAATGTTGCACAATCCAGGTGTGGAAAGCTCTTAGAGACATAAAGATTTACAGCTGTAATCGCTGCTAAAGGGGATTCTAACATACACTACATTACCAAAAGTATGTGGACACCTGCTAGTTGAACATCTCATTCCAAGATCATGGGCATTAATATGGATTTGGTCCCCCCTTTGCTGCTATAACAGCCTCCACTCTTCTGGGAAAGCTTTCCACCAGATGTTGGAACATTTCTGCGGGGACTTGTTTCCATTCAGCAACAAGAGCATTAGTGAGGTTGGGCACTGATGTAGGGCGGTTAGGCCTGGCTCGCAGTCGGCATTCCAATTCATCCCAAAGGTGTTCGATGGGATTGAGGTTAGAGCTCTTTGCAGGCCAGTTAAGTTCTTCCACACTCTTCCCGACACAGCATTTCTGTACAGACCTCGCTTTGTGTACGGGGGCATTGTCAAGCTGAAACAGGAAAGGGCCTTCCCCAAACTGTTGCCACAAAGTTGGAAGCACAGAATGTAATTGTATGCTGTAGCGTTAAGATTTCTTTTCACTGGAACTTAGGGGCCTAGCCCGAACCATGAAAAACAGCCCCAGACCACTATTCCGCCTCCATCAAACTTTACAGTTGTCACTATGCATTGGGGCAGGTAGCGTTCTCCTGTCATCCGTCAAATCCAAATTGGTCCGTCGGACTGCCAGATCACTCCAGAGAACTCGTTTCCATTACTCCAGAGTCCAATGGCGGCGAGCTTTACACCACTCCAGCCAACTCTTGGCATTGCGCATGGTGATCTTAGGCTTGTGTGCGTCTGAAGCTCTCGATGAACAGTTCTTGTGCTGACGTTGCTTCCAGAGGCAGTTTGGAACTCGGTAGTGAGTGTTGAAACCGAGGACAGACGATTTTTATGCGCTTCAGCGCTCGCCAGTCCCATTTGGTGAGCTTGTGTGGCCTACCATTTCGCGGCTGAGACGTTGTTGCTCCTAGACATTTCCACTTCACAATAACAGCACTTTCAATTGACCAGGGCAGTCTAGCAGGGCAGAAATTTGACTAACTAAGTTGTTGGAAAGGTGGCATCCTATGAAAGTGCCACGTTGAAAGTCACTGAGCTCTTCAGTAAGGCCATTCTACTGCCAGTGTTTGTCAATGTAGATTGCATGACTGTGCGCTCTGTTTTATACACCTGTCAGCAACGGGTGTGGCTGAAATAGCTGAATCCACTAATTTGAAGGGGTATCCACATACTTTTGTATATATAGTGTATATTAACTCAGGGGGTTGAATACTTATCTAATCAAGATATATTAGCATTTTATTTTTCATAATTGTTTTTACAAATGTTTGTATTTTGTGTAGGTCTTTGACAAATAAAAAAAAACTACAATTAAATCCATTTTAAACCCACTTTGTAACACAACAAAATGTGGTAAAAGTCAAGGGGTGTGAATACTTTCTGAAGGCACTGATAGTTGAGTCTCTGCAGACAGACACGCAGCAGTAGTCATCTAACTCTTGTTTACCAGAGCTGCAAGGGAGTGTCAGTAGGAGGAAACTGTCGGTAATGAACAGAGTCAGTTACACATCCATTACTGTCTCTGTGTGAGCGAGAAAACAACCTCTGTGGGCCCTCTACCTCATTTAAACTGCTTTATAATTGCTTGGTTTACACAGATGTGTACATCTACAGTATCATGTACATTTGTGGGGGGGAAATAAGTACTCTGACTGAATTTACAGTTTTTTTACCCAACTATTGTAAATGTATCATATTCACAGTCCAATCAACAAATAACAGCAATTTGCATCAATTACACAGACAGGATGATCTTCATAATACTCATGTTTATATAATATTATCCAATAGATTGACTTTTTGGCATTCCGTTCTGAAACTATACCAATGGACATATTGCTTACCCTTGGACTGTATGTATTAAGCATCTCGGAGTAAGAGAGCTGATTTAGGATCAGTTTTTCCTTTTAGATCACAATTAATAAGATTACATGGACAGGGGGGGACTTGCCCCTCGTCTGCATATGGTCATGAGAGGTTTAAATGCTGTTTTGCATCAAGCAGCCCCAAAATGGCAATCAAAGCAGACACAGCACACTCTTATTCATACAGATTGGATTGGCAGGGCTGGCAGATGGTAACTATGCGTCTGCAGAGAGAAGGAGAGAACCTGAATACAGAATGAGACGTTTTAAAATCAGTGGATCCTGTGTCATTCATTCTGAAGAGGCATTACAGGCTGTTGATTTGCCTTCAGAAAGAATAGAGGAGCTGCTGACCTTTCTCTCAGTCACTCTCTCTCTGCCCGCCCTCCTCTCAAAAGCACAATTCCCTCTCCTCCACTGCATGTTATCTCAGATAATTACCTGCCGCCTTTCTCCAGAGTCCCTGGGGGCCTCTCTCTCCCTCCCTCTCACTCAGCCGCTCCATTGTGGAAGGGAATGGAGGAGGAAAAGAGGAAAGTAAAAAGAACAGTGGAGGGGGAGTTTTCAACCCATCTTCCTGCTAGCCAACAAGCTATTTCTTAATGAGGCTCTCAGGTATTGGTGGTGGTGGTGGAGGCTCCCCTCCCAGTTGAGAGCCTCCGTACACAAGAGTGTAACAGTGATGAGCATTGTGGGAAAACACGGGGCCAATAGCCAGAGACCGCACCACCTCCCGCCCATCACACTGTGGAGATTAGTTTTAATGACACCCCACAGGTACTTCTTTAAAAAAAAATGTCAGATACAGGAGCTGAGGAGCAAGTCGCTCATGTGTCCTTGACTCCCGTTCTCTCACTGACAGTTTGAGATACGACTCAAAAACATTAGTGCTGCTGGCCTACAGTATGAGCCCAGCTGAACTGCCTCTAGCCTAGTATCTAGGCTACTGTGTGTGTGTGTGTGAGAGGGATTTAGGAGATACACTATCATACTATTTGCTATTTTGCATGTTATGAATGGATTTATATCTAAATAAATGAATTCTTGGGATCATATCAAATTATCTCCTGACTTTGCAAGTCAGATAAATAAGTTCAAAGTCTAGTGTCTTGCACAGTGAGCTTCAAAAGTATTGGGGCAGTGACACATTTTTGTGTCGTTTTGGCTCTGTACTCCAACACTTTGAATTTGAAATTCTACAATAACTATGATGTTCATCCATATCAGGTGAAAATACCCTCAAATTAAAGCTGACAGTCTGCACTTTAACCTCATAGTCATTGTATCATTTCAAAGTTTTGGAGTACAGAGCCAAAACAACAACAAAAAATTGTCACTGTCCCAATACTTTTGGGGCTCACTGTATGTCTAAGTATCAATATACAGAAAATATATTTTTCCCCATTTGATCAGATGCCAGAACTAACATCAGGGACTACCATGGGAAGCTTGCAGCCCATTACTGGAGTGGCAATGCTGATGTGTTCAACAAACCAGGCTCGCAGTCATGTAAGTGCTTTTACTGTGTGGCCTTCCTGTGGTTTCCACTTGCAGCTAAAAGGATAACCACATCCACCACAACAGTTAGTCAATCCATTTCTTGAGCATGTAGTAGACATAGTAGGTGGTGTTGTTTGAGCCGTCTCTTCCACTAATGGTGTAGTTTGGTATAGTTCGAGTAGAGCTGTTGTAATTAATGGGTTGCATGTGTCCTCTCATTAAAAGTTAGCACTGACGCTTTCTGTAGACCATGGCATGCCAATACTGATGAAACATGCCTTGTTGGTCCTCCCCCTCTCAGGTGGGAAATGGTCATCAAAAGGAGGAAGAAAGGCCCAGCGCTACACCAACCTACCCTCTCTGCTCCTCTCTCGCTCACGGAGCCAGGGGAACCTCAACAACCTGGAGTTTGGGACTGCGCCTCAGACCCCACGGCCCCCCCGCTCCCCATCCAGTATAGACTTCCACAGCTTCCAATCCCCACAGCTCTATGGAGATCATTTCTGATTAAAGATAGATAATAGATTGTTTTATACTGCATCCCAAATGGCTCCCTATATATATATATATACTGCTCAAAAAAATAAAGGGAACACTGAAACAACACAATGTAACTCCAAGTCAATCACACTTCTGTGAAATCAAACTGTCCACTTAGGAAGCAACACTGATTGACAATAAATTTCACATGCTGTTGTGCAAATGGAATAGACAACAGGTGGAAATTATAGGCAATTAGCAAGACACCCCCAATAAAGGAGTGATTCTGCAGGTGGGGACCACAGACCACTTCTCAGTTCCTATGCTTCCTGGCTGATGTTTTGGTCACTTTTGAATGCTGGCGGTGCTTTCACTCTAGTGGTAGCATGAGACGGAGTCTACAGCCCACACAAGTGGCTCAGGTAGTGCAGCTCATCCAGGATGGCACATCAATGCGAGCTGTGGCAAGAAGGTTTGCTGTGTCTGTCAGTGTAGTGTCCAGAGCATGGAGGCGCTACCAGGAGACAGGCCAGTACATCAGGAGACGTGGAGGAGGCCGTAGGAGGGCAATAACCCAGCAGCAGAACCGCTACCTCCGCCTTTGTGCAAGGAGGAGCAGGAGAAGCACTGCCAGAGCCCTGCAAAATGACCTCCAGCAGGCCACAAATGTGCATGTGTCTGCTCAAACGGTCAGAAACAGACTCCATGAGGGTGGTATGAGGGCCCGACGTCCACAGGTGGGGGTTGTGCTTACAGCCCAACACCGTGCAGAACGTTTGGCATTTGCCAGAGAACACCAAGATTGGCAAATTCGCCACTGGCGCCCTGTGCTCTTCACAGATGAAAGCAGGTTCACACTGAGCACGTGACAGACGTGACAGAGTCTGGAGACGCCGTGGAGAACGTTCTGCTGCCTGCAACATCCTCCAGCATGACCGGTTTGGCGGTGGGTCAGTCATGGTGTAGGGTGGCATTTCTTTGGGGGGCCGCACAGCCCTCCATGTGCTCGCCAGAGGTAGCCTGACTGCCATTAGGTACCGAGATGAGATCCTCAGACCCCTTGTGAGACCATATGCTGGTGCGGTTGGCCCTGGGTACCTCCTAATGCAAGACAATGCTAGACCTCATGTGGCTGGAGTGTGTCAGCAGTTCCTGCAAGAGGAAGGCATTGATGCTATGGACTGGCCCGCCCGTTCCCCAGACCTGAATCCAATTGAGCACATCTGGGACATCATGTCTCGCTCCATCCACCAACGCCACGTTGCACCACAGACTGTCCAGGAGTTGGCGGATGCTTTAGTCCAGGTCTGGGAGGAGATCCCTCAGGAGACCATCCGCCACCTCATCAGGAGCATGCCCAGGCGTTGTAGGGAGGTCATACAGGCACGTGGAGGCCACACACACTACTGAGCCTCATTTTGACTTGTTTTAAGGACATTACATCAAAGTTGGATCAGCCTGTAGTGTGGTTTTCCACTTTAATTTTGAGTGTGACTCCAAATCCAGACCTCCATGGGTTGATAAATTGGATTTCCATTGATTATTTTTGTGTGATTTTGTTGTCAGCACATTCAACTATGTAAAGAAACAAGTATTTAATAAGATTATTTCTTTCATTCAGATCTAGGATGTGTTGTTTAAGTGTTCCCTTTATTTTTTTGAGCAGTATATATTAGTCCCATAGGGCTCTGGTTAAAAGGAGTAAACCATTTTACATTTACATTTAAGTCATTTAGCAGACGCTCTTATCCAGAGCGACTTAACCATGTAGGGAATAGGGTGCCATTTGGGACGTAATCTTATTTTTCTATTATGATCATGGCGATAAAGTATGATTGGTCAAGCACAAAAGGATTTGATTGAAAGTTAAAGAAAGTTGTTGAACTGTCTGGCACAGGTCTCTCTCCTTACTATGGCATTTTAGCATGTACACTGAACATACATATAAACGCAACATGTAAAGTGTTGGTCCCATTTTTTTAATGAGCTGAAATAAAAAATCCCAGAAATATTCCATACGCACAAAAATAATATCTCTAAGATTTGGTGCACAAATTTGTTTACATCCCTGTCTCCTTTGCCAAGATAATCCATCCACCTGACAGGTGTAGCATATCAAGAATCTGGTTAAACAGTATGATCATTAGGGCTCCCAAGTGGCGCAGCGGTCTTAGGCACTGCATCTCAGTGCAAGAGGCGTCACTACAGTCCCTGGTTCGAATCCAGGCTGTATCACATCCGGCCGTGATTGGGAGTCCCATTGAGCGGCGCACAATTGGCCCAGCGTCGTCGGGGTAGGGCGTCATTGTAAATAAGAATTTGTTCTTAACTGACTTGCCTAGTTAAATAATAGTTAACATTTATAATAAATTACACAGGTACACCTTGTGCTGGAGACAATAAAAGGCCACTCTAAAATGCGGATTTTTATCACACAACACAATGCCACAGGTGTCTCAAGTTTTGAGGAGGCGTGCAATTGGCGTGCTGACTGCAGGAATGTCCACCAGAGCTGTTGCCAGAGAATATAATGTTCATTTCTCTACCATAATGTTGTTTTAGAGAATTTAACAGTACGTCCAACCGGTCTCACAACCGGAGACCACGTGAATGGCGTCATGTGGGTGAGCAGTTTGCTAATGTCAGTGAGTGCCCCATGGTGGCGGTCGAGTTATGGTATGGTCAGGCATAAGCTACAGAGAACGAACACAATTGCATTTTATCGATGTCAATTTAAATGCACAAAAATACCGCGATGAGATCCTGATGCCCATTGGAGGCCTGCATCTGTGACCAACAGATGCATATCTGTATTCCCAGTCATGTGAAATACATAGATTAGGGCCCAATGAATTTATTTCAATTGACTGATTTCCTCATATCAACTAACTCAGTAATATCAATGAAATTGTTGCATGTTGCATGTTCAGTATAGCTAGCTACTCTCGCTTTTACCTTTGTTGATATATATTTTCAGAAGTGTATTACATTTATGAACGCTCTCCTTGCATTCATGATTGGATTCCACTGGGCACCAACTCGTTGAATCAACATTGTTTCAACGCAATTTGTCAACATATTGTGACATGAAATCTACGTGGAAACTACGTTGGATTTGAAAAAAGTAATCAAATGCGGTTTTGAGAATGAAATTGGAACCACAGGATTATGTCTTCGTGGTAACTAAATTTCAACATAGACAAACCTTGAATAAAATATGTTGAATTTCTACCATTCAAACAACGTCAGTTCTTCAATGTTAAATCCACTATCAGGCAAAAAACGATCGGCTGGGCAGCACCTCTTACTGGAGAATGTATCTATCTACAGCTACCCTTTGGTCTCCCATCCAACTGTTTTCTCATTTAATTCTATGGCTACTTAAGCAGCCCATATGATAGCGCAGCACTTGTAGACTAGCACAGGAAAGCAGCGTCACAGATGAAAGGAGGAACTAATGATCAAACCTGCGTTAGTATGTAGCCTATCGTTGGTAGAGCGCATGCGGCTCGCGTTGCTCCCTCCGACTGACAAACAAACGGCGATTTTTAGATTTTTTTCATGAAAGTAATGCAAAGTAATATAACGGGTATAATAAACTGGGTGGTTGAGACCTGAACGCTGATCGTCTGAAATCTGCGGTGGACCACGGATATGAAAAAAAAATACGGTGGTAACCAGTTTATAATAGCAATAAGGCACCCCAGGGGTTTGTGGTATATGGCCAATATACCACGGCTAATGGTTGTATCCAGGAAGGAACAGCCCTTAGCTGTGGTATATTGGCGGTACACGACACCTCCTTGGGCCTTATTGCTTCAATAAAACGCATTACTTTCCAGACAAAGTAATATTGTAAAGTAACATGTTACTTCGTTAAATGTAACAAGTAATATGTAATATTTTACTTTTTCAAGTAACTAATCCCAACACTGATCCCAAATGACTTGCATAATAATAGTCACTGATCTTAATGCAATTTACAAAAATACCCCTAATTTTAGCATAGGTATAAGTACTGTTATTACGTGTATGAATTTAAAAAATAATAATACACAAATAAATAAATAAATAAAGTTATTTCTCAAAGGTCTTTCGGTAATATTGGTATATTAGGACTTGGATATGTGGGGTTATAAGTTATTTCAGATGTATTTTTTTAATTGAATGGGATCCTATGGGCAAATGGCATTACATGATTTTCCTATAAAGGATCTAAATATGTGGGATATGTCTTGGGATATCAAAAAACAGTGTACTGCTAAAATAGTTACACGTCAAAATGGGGGATAGCCTCCTTTAAAGGAGAACTACACTTCCAGATTTGGCCCATGACTGGAGGCAAACAAGAGTTGTCTTGGGGGTGTGGTTTGATGTGGGTGTTTCTTGGGTGTGTCTTTGCCATTCAATCACAACAAACAAGTGCAGTTGTGAGTACGGCGAGGCAAACTAAGTTATCTTTGCTATGGAGAGAACAAAGTTTTAAGTTGAGGACTTCTCCCTTCCTGATTCAGTTCTCAGTTCTTTGTGTAGGCTAAAGCGTGCGCTGACCTTGTGTTTAGCCAAACTGACGGCAGCTAGATAGCAAAGCTTGGTGATAGCTGCAGCTGACGATCCTATCTAGCTGATATTTCTCTGTCAAATCAGTTATGGCAAGATAGCAAGAGCCAGTGTCTGGAATGTTTTTCAGAAGAAACTTGTTCTACAACACCTTGCTACGAAAGTAGCTTCCAACTTAGTTTCAACGTTTCATTATGACATGTAAATACATATTACTGTGGAAATGATATCAACTACTGCAAGTTGAATGTTGTGGTATTCAGTCAGCTCAGCTGTCCTACAGCAAAATATTCTATAACTGGCTAGTTTTGTCTCATCTCTCCTTGTGTGCGCTGTTAGATCACCTTACAGGTGTAGGCTACATGTGGACATTGCACAAACATCGCCCAGCTTGAGTGTTGATACATCAACCACAAAAAAAATCGATGGATTTGTTTGTGTTACAATTTTCTGCTGTAAATGTCAGTATGCCTACATTGTACTTAACAAATCAAAATCAGAACAGCGCAAACTGGCTCTAACCAGAATAGAAAGAGGAGTGGGTGGCCCTGGTGCACAACTGAGCAAGAGGCCAAGTACATTAGAGTGTCTAGTTTGAGAAACAGACACCTCACAAGTCCTCAACTGGCAGCTTCATTAAATAGTACCCACAAAACACCAGTCTCAATGTCAACAGTGAAGAGGCGACTCCGGGATGCTGGCCTTCTAGGCAGAGTTCCTCTGTCCAGTGTCTGTGTTCTTTTGCCCATTAATCTTTTATTTTTATTGGCCAGTCTGACATATGGCTTTATCTTTGCAAGTCTGCCTAGAAGGCCAGCATCCCAGAGTTGCCTCTTCACTGCTAACATAACTGCAAAAGGGTTTTCTAATGATCAATAAGCCTTTTAAACTGATAAACTTGGATTAGCTAACACAACATGCCATTGGAACACAGGAGTGATGGTTGCTGATAATGGGCCTCTGTACGCCTATATAGATATTCCATTAAAAGAATCGGACATTTCCAGCTACAATAGTCATTTACAACATTAACAATGTCTACACTGTATTTCTGATCAATTTGATGTTATTTTAATGGACATGCAAAAGTATTTGGCGAATAAAGGTGATTCTGATATTACTAAACACTTGTGATGTCCTGTCTTAGTAATCACTTTTTGTCCCTTCTGAGGTGTTTTCCAGTGCCAGTAGATCAGCTCCAGACCCCTCGTCACAGATACTGCTCATGAAAGATCCTGACTTACAGATCCAATCCATCTCCTATGAGAGAGAGAGAGCGCGAGAGAGAGAGAGAGACTCACCATCAGTGTTGGGGAAGCTACTCCGAAAATATATATTTTACCAGGCTACCAATTACTTCACAAGGAAAGAAGTTAAGCTACAATAAACTACCCCAACGAAAAAGATAGACGAGTTAAAAGTTACTTCTAACAAGTAGTTCACTACATCTAAATCATTTAGTGAAAAATATGTGACCAACTGGCTCGATTTGGTCTTATAAATAAAATTGTGTTTTTTACATTGGATAAAAGTATAGACAGAGCTAGAAAATGGTATATCATGCACTGCAGTTGAGGAGCAATGGGAAAGTAATTCTGCTTTGAAACTTGTAACTTGTTTTGGTACACCTACTGGAGAGCTCTTCTTTGTCTACACCCATTCAGCATCGTTCACACCATCTTTAGCCTTATCCCAATCCATCTCCTTAAGGATTTACATGTGAGGCCATGTGCTATTCAGAGTGAGTATGATAGTGTACTAAACAACCAAAGATTTCAAGACTAAAGACTGGTTTATACTACTTCTATCGATATGTCTATAGACACTTGTCGCAGTGACATCATGAACATTCTATTGTCGTCCGACATTAAACTTGCCATTGACGTTATGAAAAAGTATAAACACAAAATGACAGGATGCATGACATCAGCAGCCTGGTGATCCAAAATAGTATAACTGGTGTATTTTAACACCAATAAACCCACCCGTTTAAAAATGAATTTAGTATATGTCAATCTAGCAAACCAGACATCTAAAAGCAACTTTCTAACCAATATTTTGATTAGTTTCTAGCTTGTTAGCTAGCTAACAAATGTCAAGTTAGCTGGCTAGCCAGTTCAAATAATGAGAGCATTAGAAACAGTTATGCAGTTCTTTGTGGTACCTTTCAAATTAGCCGCTTTAGAAAGGATTACCTACACATACTGAACAGCTCATGTTATAGACAGAAGCGTGCTACGTGGCAGACCAATCCGAACTCATCTCTCGGCATGTCCAGCCCAGCCGTTATCTCAGCCAATCATGGCTAGTTGTAAGGTTCCTGTCTACACCGCTCTATGACAAAATAGTAATTAACTACTGAAAACACTACCTAGATTTGAATTTAGTTGAACTACCACCAAGCTACTGCAAAATGTTGTTAAATTACTAGTTGAACTACATGTAGTTCCTTATTCCCCAACACTTGTCACCATACAGTCATGGAAGCCAACAGTAAATACACGGTTGAACATAGCCAATCCGAGATTATGATTCACAGCCAATGTGTCAGCATTGCCAGAAGATTTTGACCCTACCGTTATGCTTGTTTACACTGAGCTGCTTTGGGGTTGGAAAGCAATCATGGCATAGGGGAGGTAGGGTGCTGCAGCACCTCTGAGATATATATATATATAAAGTAAATACATTCAGAAAATTATATTACTCCTGTGTGAACTTTCCAGTAGCAGGAAAACACCTTTCCAGTAGCAGGAAAACACCAAAAGTGACCACAAATGCAATTATGCATGCAATGCTTTTATTATAAAGGTGTATTTTTATGGTGAAAATTATCTGCCCGAAACATAAAACTCACGCGCTGTGTATGTATGCCAATTAGGCTCTACCCCCGTGTAAAGCAGATTAATGCACTTCATTTTAAGAAGTTATTTGGCCACTTTAGTTGTGATTCAAACCTTATCATAACATATAGGCCTATGGGCTAGGCTACATGAGGTGTGCAACTATGATTTGAAAAGTAAAAGTAAAAGAAATGCATGCCTGTGAAAAGTAAAAGTAAAAGAAATGCATGCGTGTTTCTTGCCATTGAGCATCATTCACAAGTGATAGGCTAATAATGTCACCCATCACACTAGTCTTGATTTAATCTTGTCTTTACATATACAAAATAATATACGTGTGAAATTAGTTTTTATTTAGAAGGGAACATTATCATGCACCATCTCGAAACAGGGACAGTGTAAAAAGAATTCTCATCTATGTAATTAAATAGCGAATGAAAATGAACCACTTTTCCCGTGGTTCATTTTCATGCCAGCCAGGTAGGTTATACTCCTGTTGTAAAGAGAAGCAATGTGGTTAATATTAGGAAATAAATAAATATAGTAGGTCTAGCCTATAGAAAGCTGATGGGATCCTCCTCTTTTTAACATATTAAGGATCTGCCTCTTTTTTTCAATTTTCGCCTAAAATGACATACCCAAATCTAACTGCCTGTAGCTCAGTCCCTGAATCAAGGATATGCATATTCTTCATACCATTTGAAAAGGAAACACTTTGAAGTTTGTGGAAATGTGAAAGGAATGTAGGAAAATATAACAGAATAGATCTGGTAAAAGATAATACAAAGAAAAAAACAACCATTCCTTTGTATTTTTTTGTATCATCATCTTTGGAATGCAAGAGAAAGGCCATCATGTATTATTCCAGCCCAGGTGCAGTTTAGATTTTGGACACTAGATGGCAACGGTGTATGTGCAAAGTTTTAGACTGATCCAATGAACCATTGCATTTCTGTTCAAAATGTTGAATCAAAACTGCCCAAATGTGCATAATTTGTTTATTAATTAATGTTCATGTTCAAAGTTGTGCACTCTCCTCAAGCAACAGCATGGTATTATTTCACTGTTATAGCTACTGTAAATTGGACAGTCCAGTTAGATTAACAAGAATTTAAGCTTTCTTCCAATATCAGATATGTCTATGTCCTGGGAAATTGTCTTGTTACTGACAACCTCATGCTAATCGCATTAGCCTAGCTCAATCGTCCCGTGGACAGGACACCAATCCCGAAGAAGTTCATAGAGTCCATCACTCTGTTTTCTCACACAATTGCATAGCCTATAGAAATGTTGAGCAATATGAGCTCATTGGCTCTCATGAATTGTTTGATTGCATTGATGTCAGAGTGATTAGAGGGACAATAGAGTGCTGAGTACCAGGCAGTTAGTAGCCTACCAACCTTGCTAATGACCATCAGCAGCATCAGAGCTTGGAGAAGCCTAATTACCGTGACTAAACGGTCACGTGGAATTTGACTGCCGTCATGACTCTTGACCTGCAGTTTAGCAGTAATATGGTCACCGTAACAGCCCCAATTACAACCTATGTGTTGTAATTATTGTGTTGTTTGCTCTATAACCTGTTAGTTCATATCCCTTGACACTGTGATATATACAGTGCCTTCGGAAAGTATTCAGACCCGTTGACTTTTTTCACATTACCTTACAGCCTTATTCTAAAATTGTTTAAATACATAAAATTCCTCAGCAATCTACACACAACACCGCATAATAACAAAGCGAAAACAGGTCTTTAGAAATGTTTGCAGCAATACCTAATTTACATAAGTATTCAGACCCTTTGCTATGAGACTCAAAATTGAGCTCAGTGCATCCTGTTTCCATTGATCATTCTTGAGATGTTTCTACAACTTGATTGGAGTAAACCTATGGTAAATTCAATTGATTGGAAATTATTTGGAAAGGCACACACCTGTCTATATAACATCACACAGTTGACAGTGCATGTCAGAGCAAAAATAAAGCGACGAGGTCGAAGGAATTGTCTGTAGAGCTCCGAGACAGGATTGTATCGAGGCATAGATCTGGGGAAGGGTACCAACATTTCTGCAGCATTGAAGGTACCCAAGAACACAGTGGCCTCCATCATTCTTAAATGGAATACGTTTGAACCCACCAACACTCTTCCTAGAGCTGTCCGCCCGGCCAATCGGAGCAATCGGGGGAGAAGGGCCTTGGTGATGGAGGTGACCAGGAACCCGATGGTCACACTGACAGAGCTCTAGAGTTCCTCTGGAGATAAGAGAACATTCCAGAAGGACAACCATCTCTGCAGCACTCCACCAATCAGACCTTTATGGTAGAGTGGCCAGACAGAAGCAACTCCTCAGTAAAAGGCACATGACAGCCCGCTTGGAGTTTGCCAAAAGGCACCTAAAGACTCTCAGACCATGAGAAACAAGATTCTCTGGTCTGACACCAAGTGTCACATCTGGAGGAAACCTGGCACCATCCCTACAGGGACTGGGAGACTAGTCAGTATCGAAGCAAAGATGAACGGAGCAAAGTAAGAGAGATCCTTGATGAAAACCTGCTCTAGAGCGCTCAGGAACTCAGACTGGGGCGAAGGTTCACCTTCCAACAGGAAGCACACAGCCAAGACAACGCAAGAGTGGCTTCAGGACAAGGCTCTGAATATCCTTGAGTGGCCCAGCTAGAGCCCAGACTTGAACTCGATCGAACATCTCTGGCGAGACCTGAAAATAGCTGTGAAGCAACTATCCAACCTGACAGAGCTTGAAAGGATCTGCAGAGAAGATTGGGAGAAACTCCCCAAATACAGGTGTGCCAAGCTTGTGGCGTCATACCCAAGAAGACTCGATGCTGTAATTGCTGCCAAAAGTGCTTCAACAAAGTACTGAGTAAAGGTTCTGAATACTTATGTAAATGTGACATTTCTGTTTTTAAAAAATATATGTTTTTGCTTATGGGGTTAAATTTGATCAATTTTAGAATAAGTCTGTAACCTTACAAAATGTGGGAAAAGTAATGTGGTCTGAATTCTTTCCGAAGGCAATGAACACCACACCTTTGTTTCATCACAAAACCGAGAGCAACATTTTTCATTTGAAATCCGCAAAACATATTACATGTATCAAACAGTAACATGAGCAACAGCATGGTCAAGCAAGTTAATATATCCGACATTTTTGGACTACTAAACACCTATTGATTTAGAACCACGGAGAGTTACCGCAAGTCGCAAAGAAAACAGGAGCTGCCTCCACTATTCCAGCCCCATTTTCAACTTCAACATCATCTAATCACCTATGCTTAGTCTAATACAGTGACAACTAAAAGATAGCAAAAACTATTTAATGCAATCAATGTAAGCTGAATGATGTATCTGTCAATGGACATCTGCAAATCAATCCCAGAACAACAGCAAAGGACCTTGTGAAGATGCTGGAGGAAGCAGGTACAAAAGTATCTATATCCACAGTAAAACGAGTCCTATACCGACATAACCTGAAAGACCATTCAGCAAGGAAGAAGCCACTGCTCCAAAACGGCCATAAAAAAAGCCAGACTACGGTTTGCAACTGCACATGGGGACAAAGATCATACTTTTTGGAGAAATGTCCTCTGGTCTGATGAAATTGGGTCTGATGAAACAAAAATAGAGCTGTTTGGCAATAATGACCATCGTTATGTTTGGAGGAAAAAGGGGGATGCTTGCAAGCCGAAGATCACCATCCCAACCGTGAAGCACGGGGGTGGCAGCATTATGTTGTGGGGGTGCTTTGCTGCAGGAGGGACTGGTGCACTTCACAAAATAGATGGCATCATGAGGCAGGAAAATGATGTGGATATATTGAAGCAACATCTCAAGACATCAGTCAAGAAGTTAAAGCTTGGTCGCAAATGAGTCTTCCAAATGGACAATGACCCCAAGCATGCTTCCAAAGTTGTGGCAAAATGGCTTAAGTATAACAAAGTCAAGGTATTGGAGTGGCCATCACAAAGCCCTGACCTCAATCCTATAGAAAATGTATGGGTAGAACTGAAAAAGTGTGTGCGAGCAAGGAGGCCTACAAACCTGACTCAGTTACACCAGCTCTGTCAGGAGGAATGGGCCAAAATTCACTCAACTTATTGTGGGAGGCTTGTGGAATGCTACACAAAATGTTTGACCCAAGTTAAACAATTTAAAGGCAATGCTACCAAATACTAATTCAGTGTATGTAAACTTCTGACCCACTGGGAATGTGCTGAAAGAAGTAAAAGCTGCAATAAATCATTCTCTCTACTATTAGTCTAACATTTCACATTCTTAAAATAAAGGGGTGATCCTAATTGACCTAAGATAGGGAATTTGTATTAGGAATAAATGTCAGGAATTGTGAAAAACTGAGTCTAAATGTATTTGGTTAAGGTGTATGTAAACTTCCGACTTCAACTGTATATTATTATTTGTTTTTTTTTTTTTCCTCAGAAAACTTGGGGGGCCAAGTAAAACCACCCGTGGGCCGCCAATTTTGGAACACTGGCCCAGACTCTAGCTAAACCATCCACACAAGCAACTTGCCAGCCAGCCATACTGTATATCACGAGTTAGAATATTATGAATATTAAGCTATATTGTGAATGTATTATTTTGAGCAGCTGCCCCCTGAAAGGTCTGTGCTCTGCCCTGTATGGTAGCCTAACACCATGACTATCACAATAACACCTACCCCGCAAATGCGCTGTTAAGTAGTGTAGGCGAGCCTACCGATGCTCCTTAACGTCCATTGACCTTATATGTTATGTTTAGAGGGAGACTCAATTGCGATTATAGAAATATAAAGCCCTTTAATTTTATATCACATCAGAATAATTTCACAAATGCTAAATACCCACTTACTGTGCACTGTTTTAACCGTGATTAACACAGTTGCTGCCAACAGTATTTTTCAGTTACGACAGTTTTCTTGCCTCTTTCCGTCCGTTACACACAGCTAGCTAGACCATGACAAAACTACTGTTGGCTGTGGCACAGTCACCGGTCAACCTTCGAGAAGGCAGAAGTTTCCATAAGTTTTTGTAAAAACGGTCCCACACATTTCAAGTCAATGTATGATTGGTTGATTCCACTGTCACTCCAAAATTCTGCCCTAATGCAGTTGACCGGCAGATGCCTTCTATCTAGCTTTTGAGGGCCTAGCCAATGGCTGACTTAGCTAGCTAGATTAACCCAGAGACCGCCAAAGAAAAATCCTGATTGGATCTTTTTTCTCTTCAGCGTTACCGCTTTCCTTTCCAATACATACTGAAGAGATTCAATCAAAATATAATTGAAAATAATTATATAATTAGAATACCATTGAAATATTAGTGAAGAGATTAAATAGAAATTAAACCTAAATATATATTTGAAAACTACCCTCACGGTTCCCCACTGCTGGGTTGGGCTCCTCTGTGACTGTAACTGCTCTGTGATGTAGAAATTTAAATGGAAACCATGCTCCTGGGATGCCTATGTAGCTATGTGTTTTGCTTTCATTTATAGAATAAAACACGCTTTGTTTTCATCTGTTCTCATGATCATAAATGGCACTGCTAATTACGGACTGTTTGATTGTGTGTGTGCGTGTGTGTGTGTGTGTGTGTGTGTGTGTGTGTGTGTGTGTGTGTGTGTGTGTGTGTGTGTGTGTGTGTGTGTGTGTGTGTGTGTGTGATCCAGTTGAACAAGCTGTGTATTTTGTTGAAGGTCTTCAGTTAGGTCTTTGACTGAACACACCCGCTGCTGAAAAACTCCTTAGTATATAGAGTCTAACTTCTCCTGATTTGTTATTTGGAAAATTACATTTCAAAGCTGGACTTGGACATCTTGTTTCAGTGTTCCTGATAATCAATTTACATGTAAACGCATTAAGCATTAACATGATGTGTTATAGCTTTCCACTGAGAACTAAAATGCTGTGTTTGAAATAGAGAAGCACGTTTCATGTATCCCCCTCCACAAAATATCTTAAAAGTCTCAATTTGGTTTCAATTCATTGGTTGCCTTATAGCATTAAGGTCATTATGTGGTTTAATAAGGTATGCCAAAACCATTTGCGTAAACGATAAGTGGGAAATGAAACGACCAGTGGCTAGAGACACTGAGCACTGCTAATGAACACTGACTGACTCGAAGTAGTGTTAAGATTCCCATAAAGCATTAATGTACATCCATCAGAGTGTAACGTTATCATCATTTACGAATTGCATATGCTGTGAAGTCTTCACTTAAAATTGCATGACATAACACCGTTATAACCATGACATAATGTCTGACATATGTCATGGCATTTTATAACAAACCTCTGACAACAAACTGACAACCCTGTTATGATACATAAGAAGGTACATTTATAAATCAAATGTTATTTGTCACATGTGCCGATAACAACAGGTGCAGACCTTACCGTGAAATGCTTACTTTCAAGCCCTTAACCAACAATGCAGTTCAAGAAATAGAGTTGAGAAAATATTTACTAAATAAACAAAAAAAATGTAATAAAAAAGTAACACAATAAAATAACAATAGCGAGGGGGTACCGGTACCGAGTCAATGTGCGGGGGTACAGGTTAGTCGAGGTAATTTAGATAATAAAGATAATAAACAGCGAGTAGTAGCAGTGTAAACAGTCCGGGTGGCCATTTGTTTCATTGTTCAGGAGTCTTATGGCTTGGGGGTAGAAGCTGTTAAGAAGCCTTTTGGACCTAGACATGGCGCTCCGGTAACGCTTGCCGTGCAGTAGCAGAGAGAACAGTCTATGAATTTTAGGCCTTCCTCTGCCTGGAATATAGGTCCTGGATGGCAGGAAGCTTGGCCCCAGTGAGATACTGGACTGTACGCACTACCCTCTGTAGCGCCATTCGGTAGGATGCATAACAGTTGCCATACCAGGCGGTGATCCAACCAGTCAGAATACTCTCGATGGTGCAGCTATAGAACTCTTTGAGGGTCTTTGCACGCATGCCAAATCTTTTCAGTCTCCTGAGGGGGAAAAGGTGTTGTCGTGCCCAAGACTGTCTTGGTGTGTTTGGACCATGATAGGTTGTTGGTGATGAGGACAACAAGGAACTCGTGGACTACAGCCCTGACGGTGTGAATGGGGAATGTGTTCGGCCCTCCTTTTCCTGCAGTCCACGATCAGCTCCTTTGTCTTGCTCACATTGAGGGGAGAGGTTGTTGTCCTGGCACCATACTGCCAGGTCTCCCTATAGGCTGTCTCATCATTGTCGGTGATCAGGTCTACCACTGTTGTGTCATCAGCAAACGTAATGATGGTGTTGAAGTCATGCTTGGCCACACAGTCGTGGGTGAACAGGGAGTACAGGAGGGGACTAAGTACGCACCCCTGAGGGGCCCCCGTGTTGAGGATCAGATTGGCAAATGTGTTGTTGCCCGTCAGGAAGTCCGGGATCCAGTTGCAGCGGGAGGTGTTTAGCACTATGGTGTTGAACGCTGAGCTATAGTCAATGAACAACATTCTCACATAGGTGTTTGTTTTGTCCAGGTGGGAAAGAGCAGTGTGGAATGCGATTGAGATTGTGTCATCTGTGGATTTGTTAGGGCGGTATGCGAATTGGAGTGGGTCTAGGGTTTCTGAGATGATGGTGTTGATGTGAGCCATGACCAGCCTTTCAAAACACTTCATGGCTACCGACATAAGTGCTACGGGTCAGTAGTCATTTAGGCAGGTTACCTTCGCTTTCTTTCGCACAGGGACTATGGTGGTCTCCTTGAAACATGTAGGTATTACAGAATGTGAATGTTGACCTGTTTAACCTGTTTGGGATAGGGGGCCGTATTTTCACGGCCGGATAAAAACGTACCCAATTTAATCTGGTTACTACTCCTGCCCAGAAACTAGAATATGCATATAATTAGTAGAATACATTGGATAGAAAACACTCTAAAGTTTCTAAAACTGTTTGAAAGGTGTCTGTGAGTATAACAGACCTCATATGGCAGGCCAAAACCTGAGAAGATTCCATACAGGAAGTGCCCTGTCTGACAATTTGTTCTCCTTCTGTGGCATCTCTATCAAAAATACAGCATCTGTGCTGTAACGTGACATTTTCTAAGGCTTCCATTGGCTCTCAGAAGGCGCCAGAAAGTGTAATGGGGTGTCTGCAGTCTCTGGGCGAAAAACAGCAGGAGTTTTTGTGAGTGGTCAGGCTGAGAACAGTGACACTGGAGATGCGCGTTCACGAGATGACTCCATTTTTTTCTTTCAGCCTTTGAATGAATACAACGTCGCCCGGTTGGAATATTATCGCTATTTTACGAGAAAAATAGCATAAAAATTGATTTTAAACAGCGTTTGACATGCTTCGAAGTACGGTAATGGAATATTTTGAAATTTATTGTCACAAAATGCGCTCGTGCGTCACCCTTCGGATTGTGACCTGAACGCACGAACAAAACGGAGGTATTTGAATATAACTATGGATTATTTGGAACCAAAACAACATTTGTTGTTGAAGTAGAAGTCCTGGGAGTGCATTCTGACGAAGAACAGCAAAGGTAATCCAATTTTTCTTATATTAAATCTGAGTTTGGTGAGGGCCAAACTTGGTGGGTGTCAAATTAGCTAGCCGTGATGGCCGGGCTATATACTCAGAATATTGCAAAATGTGCTTTCGCCGAAAAGCTATTTTAAAATCTGACACCGCGATTGCATAAAGGAGTTCTGTATCTATAATTCTTAAAATAATTGTTATGTATTTTGTGAACGTTAATCGTGAGTAATTTAGTAAATTCACCGGAAGTTTGCGGTGGGTATGCTAGTTCTGAACATCACATGCTAATGTAAAAAGCTGGTTTTTGATATAAATATGAACTTGATTGAATAAAACATGCATGTATTGTATAACATAATGTCCTAGGAGTGTCATCTGATGAAGATCATCAAAGGTTAGTGCTGCATTTAGCTGTGGTTTTGGTTTTTGTGACATATATGCTTGCTTTGAAAATGGCTGTGTGATTATTTTTGGCAGGGTACTTTCCTGACATAATCTAATGTTTTGCTTTCGCTGTAAAGCCTTTTTGAAATCGGACAATGTGGTTAGATTAACGAGAGTCTTGTCTTTAACATGGGGTAAAATAATTGATTGTTTGAGAAAATTGAATTGTGGTATTTTAGTTGGTTTTGTATTTCGCGCCATGCGATGCCATTGGCTGTTGGCTAGGGGTTCCGCAGGCGGAACGGCGTTCCGCTAACGGAACGTCTGTCCTCAACAGGTTAAAGGTCTTGCTCACATCGGCTATGGAGAGCGTGATCACACAGTCGTCTGGAACAGCTGGTGCTCTCATGCATGCTTCAGTGTTGCTTGCCTCAAAGTGAGCATAAAGGGCATTTCGCTCGTCTGGTAGGCTCGCGTCACTGGGTAGCTCATGGCTGGGTTTCCCTTTGTAGTCCCTACTAGTTTGCAAGCCCTGCCACATCCGACGAGTGTCAGAGCCGGTGTGGTAGGATTCAATCTTAGTCCTGTATTGATGCTTTGCCTGTTTGATGGTTCATCTGAGGGCATAGCGGGATTTCTTAGAAGCGTCTGGATTGGTGTCCCGCTCCTTGAAGGGGGCAGCTCTAGCCTTTAGCTCGGTGCGGATGTTGCCTGTAATCCATGGCTTCTGGTTGGGATATGTACGTACGGTTACTGTGGGGACGACATCTTCGATGCACTTATTGATGAAGCCGGTGACTGAGGTGGTATACTCCTGAATGCCATTGGATGAATCCCGGAACATATTCCAGTCTGTGCTAGCAAAACAGTCCTGTAGTTTAGCATCCACTTCATCTGACCACTTCCGAGTCACTAGTACTTCCTGCTTTAGTTTTTGCTTGTAAGCAGGAATCAGGAGGTTAGAATTATGGTTAGATTTGCCAAATGGTGGG
Source organism: Salmo trutta (assembly GCF_901001165.1). NCBI lineage: Eukaryota > Metazoa > Chordata > Actinopteri > Salmoniformes > Salmonidae > Salmo > Salmo trutta. The sequence continues at coordinate 46,490,296 of NC_042973.1, forward strand.
CGAAGGAGAGCTTTGTACGCGTCTGTGTGTGTTGAGTAAAGGTGGTCTAGAGTTTTTTTCCCCTTTAGTTGCACATTTGACATGCTGGTAGAAATAAGGTCAAACGGATTCAAATTTGCCTGCATTAAAGTCCCTGGCCGCTCGGAGCACCACTTCTGGATGAGTCTTTTTTTGTTTACTTATGGCCTTATTCAGCCCGTTGAGTACGGTCTTAGTGCCAGCATCGGTTTGTGGTAGTAAATAGACGGCTACAAAAAAATATAGATTAAAACTTTCTTGGTAGATAGTGTGGTCTACAGTTTATCATGAGGCCTTGAGACTTCCTTAATATTAGACATCGTGCACCAGCTGTTAATGACAAATAGCCACACACCCCCAACCCTCGTCTTACCAGACGTAGCTGTTCTGTCCTGCCGATGCACGGAAAACCCAGCCAAATGTATATTATCCGTGTCGTCTTTCAGCCACAACTCGGTGAAACATAAGATTTTACAGTTTTAAATGTCCCGTTGGTAGGATAGTCTCGAATGGAGATCATCCAGTTTATTTTCCAGTGATTGTACGTTGGCCAATAGAACGGATGGTAGAGGCGGGTTACCCACTTGCCAACGATTTCTAACAAGGCACCCTGATCTCCGCTCCCTGTATTTCCATATTTTCTTCACGTGAATGACAGGGATTAGGGCCCGGTCTCAGAGAAGCAGTATTTCCTTCACGTCGGACTCATTAACAAAAAAAATCTTTGTCCAGTTCGAGGTGAGAAATCACTGTTCTGATATCCAGAAGCTCTTTTCGGTCATAAGAGACAGTAGCAGCAACGTTATGTACAACATTTGTTACAAACAATGCGAAAAAAACCACACAAAATAGCAGTTAGTTAGGAGCCTGTAAAACGGCAGCCATTCCCTCCGGCGCCATTGATCATAGTTCTATAGTGTAATGTCACTGGGGGTGGAACAGAAGCCAGGTCATACTGTCTGGTAAGAAGATGGATTTTGACTAATATGACAATCAAGGTTCAGAGACAACCAAGGACCTTCTTAACATATCCCTATGCAGGCTAAATGTACAATCTTGATGGACAATAAGAAAATCATCCAACACATTAAATATGTACTTCATCTGCAATTCAGGGGAATAAAAACATAGGCCTATAGGATAATGTCTATTTCCACTGCATTCTATTATCTGATGGGGCAGAGTTTTATCAGTGGAATAGATCAGATACCCATTCAGGTAGACACAGCTGATAAGAAAGCCCAAGATTAATGATGAGCAGATATCTATGGCCCGATTGATTAGATGCTAGAAAACTAGACCGAAACCATCAGCCAGTTCATGCAAAACGTCTTCTTGCAGTTATTGATTAATTGTAACTAAATGGCTTAGGGTCACATCCTGACCCTTGTTCATAATCACATTCATGCGATAGACTACAACTAGTATGGACCCTACAGGATTTTTACATGATTCTGTAAGTTCTGTAAGTGTTTCATCTTATTAAGGATTTGTTTCATGAATTCAAGACACCATAAGGAAATCGGTTATGTAAAGTGAGAGTGCTCGAAAACTGTCGGGGCCTTAAAATCTTGTATGACCGAGTAAATTCTGATTGACCCTTGACAACATAAGACACCGTATATACAGGAGATCCAATTGGCCCTTCCGCAGCCAACAAGCAATTAAATCGGTCCTCCACAGCCGCTAAATCCTATTGGCACAACATAATGCTCCAGTGCATATATAGGAGATCTGAGTGGTCTTCCACGTTCTCTGCTATCTGATTGTCACTGTGATGTTATCTGTGACAGACAGTGAATAACGAGGGAATCTGTGGGTGGGAGTCAGCAGACAGGTGAATGGAGGCGTGAAGACTGTTTCTCTCATTTTCTCTCTCTAGCTAGACTGGGCCTCCTAGATTAAGGCCATCTCTCAGTGTCAAGTCTTCTATCAGACTGATTCAATTAAGATTGAAGAGAGGAGAGAGTGCCACAGAGGAGAGGGCCATAGGTCCACTAGATCATAGGGAGTGATTAGTGGCTGTCTTTGAGTTTTGTCAGAACTTTGTCAACCCTACCCATTTCAGTTGTTGCTATTTGGTCTAAACTTCGGCAGACTTATCTCAATTGTTGCCCTTTTCTTATGGTCAGAACTTTATCAGACCTGGTTGCTCTTTGGTTATACAGTTGAAGGAGCTGTCACTTAGCTCGTTAAAAAAGTTAGCTAGTGCTCGGTCTCTCAAGCCATCTAAAACCAGCGATGGAGAGTAACTGAGTGCACGATGCCTCAAAAGGTGTCTTCAACCCTCTAAATTAAATGTCAGTTAGACTTCAGCCATTACCATTGCAGCTGCAGATGTGTCTTTTATATGCCTGCTCATATAAAAAGTTCATGTTTGTGTAAATGTCCATCACAACACTTAATTCCATTGGTCATGACCTCCGTACCAAGGTTCCCAGCCAAATATCCTTTCAATGGCTGTGTCATACACAGTTTACATTTGTCTGCATTTACAAACCCATTTCCCAGTCCTAAAAAACAATTGACAGTCCTCATTGATCATAAATTCTGTGACCTTAGCCAATCAAGGACCATTTAGTGCAAAAACAGATAGAAATCGACCCCATTCAGAAGCCGAATAGGAATTGGTAGCGTCTATGTCGCAGCACAAAGGGGCGACGGAGGCAGCTGTAGAAGCCAATGAGATGAGTAATGTTTATGGGCTCTTCAATGCACTCCTCCGTGGCGCTACAACAATGCCACTGTGACCTCTGAACTCCCTCACTGCATGGCTGCACTCTGACCCTAGTGTTTTCCCACAGCTGTCACTAGTTACAATGACCATTAACAGGGCAGCCAGTAAGGGTCTGTCTACGGGCCATTGAGGACAGAGTGTTTAAAGCCTGATAATGAAAACAGAGGCGTTAACTCATCACTGGCCTTTGTTCGGCACAAAATGGCTGTCACAGTGGCTTCCAGTCAATGGGAAATGGAGCCTAATGAGCTGAAAAGCCACATCAAAGAGTCCACTGATGTGTTAGTCTTTGCATGGGCATTGCAATGAATGCATCTATTGTCAAGGTGTGTGTGTATGTATGTGTGGGTCCTGTCAGTTTTCAATGGGCCAAAATAACAGATAACGATTTTATGGAGAGCATGTTTTGACACATTAATATTCAGCACAAATGGACTGAGTAGTTTGATATTTTCTTCTACTAAATAGCTAACTTTTGATCTTGGTATTTCTTTTTCTAAATCATAATGTTCTGAAGACAATACACAAGACCACTGAATGTCAAAGGAAATCACTAAATGTGTTTGCTGTAACATACTGCACTTGAACAGTAGAAGCCCCTCAATAATTTTGCTGGTGACCTCAAATGTATGCTTCCATTATCATATGTATTGGATGTGGCTTGACTTGTATGTTAATTTGAATTGGAACACTGATACAGGAAAGACTTGAGAGCCTTCTCTTGGTGGTGTGACCTTGTTATTGGTTTGACACTCCCGGCCGTGTGACAGTCTTCTCCTCTTTGTTATTATTCAAATCCTCCCATGGTTTGTCATCGCAGTTCTATTGCATTAGATGCACGCTGATGGAGACTGGTGACTTAATGTATCTCTGTGTGAGTGAGCTCCTCAGTGCTGCTATGTAAATCTTTGACATTTTCATATGGATAACACTTCACCGTTGAGAGTGACAAATCGCACGCAAATGATAGGGCCCCGCAGATCACCACAGCAAATCCACAATGACATAGCAGCCACTGTGCTCGTCTGGTCTCTCTCCTGCAATGCAGCAGCCTCCCACTATCCTCCTTATCTATACTATTATAACAATCAAATACATATTCACACTTTCATCCATATTGTCACATTTTGGTTCAAATGAAAGTTGTGGAAAGATTGCAGTTTCAATAGCGGGTATAGAGTGAGTATGCATGACACCGATATCTCCCTCCAAGCTGCTCTCTGTCCTCACTCACCCCTCCTCCAGGAACAGCAGAGGTCCCAAAACAATGCCTTCACCAGGGGTCTCAATCTATTTGTAGCCGTCGGCAACTTGGCAGGGTTATACCGTAGGCATCCTGGTGTAGAGTCAGTGTGGATCACTGGCTTGTTCAACACAGGGGTTCATATAAGTGTGTGTGTGTGTCCATTAGTGAAGAATTAGTTACAAAAACAGGGGCAGGTTTCAATACTAATCCACTCACGAACCCCAATAACCACATGGATTTATGGTCTGTGTGAAGAATTAGACTGACAATTAGCTGTATTGAGGAAGGCTGAGATTCAATAAAGTTGTCATCAGTGTCCTACTGTGCACTCCGTGTACTTGGCTTGAGGCTAGTGTTCAGCATTCGTGCTGTAGAGTTGAGAATTCGATTTACATGCATTGCTACTTTGTCGGTTTGTAGGCTTACATGTGAGTAAAGCCTGTGGACTACCAGAGTTTTTGCACATTTCTCCCAATGCATGATTTACACAAGAGTCAAGGGATCTCCAGTTAAGACGAGGATGTGAGTAAAGTTCATCTGGAAGTGTGATATCAATCACACAAGAAATTCCCTTCAAGTATTTATTTGGGACCATTAACAAAGGTTGGGGAGCAAAATGATAGTTAAACTCTGATCACCGGTCGCGGTGAAAAAAGTAACACTCCCTTTACTTTTAATGCATTTTTCCCACAAAAGGTGGGTAAATTGTGTTTACTTGCGTTTATCCTCCACTACACCACCGTAGGGGACGGGGTAGGAAAAACACAAAATGTCCAATTTGACAGAGGTCCATTGCAAACTTCAGTCATCAAACAAGTCAAATCCACAGCCACAACCAGCAACATTAAATTCACAGCTCCACGGCTACTCATAGGCTATTCTTGATGTGACAGCTCAAAATTTAAAAGACAGATATCCTTACACTTCCTCAGTAGCTCCAACTTCACCCAGCACTCTTCATTATGATCCAGACAGAGGGAGACGTGAACCCCAACGTCATAATGTACTGCATATATTTTCCCATCAACTACACCTACTTCAGTTTCTCAAGGTTTAGAAGACAGCAGCTTCACTCCTTTGTCTCCTGGGTGATTATAGCTCAGGTCTAGCTCTTTCAGATGGGATGAGTGTAACATAAAAGCTGAAGCCAGATAAATACAGCCTTCCTCTGTGATCCTACAGAATGACAGACTGTGCAGAAAGGTCATGGGATGGGATTATTTGGCAAAACTCTTGCTTCAGTCACTTACAGCATGAGCATCTGTATCAATACTGACTTTAGGTTCTCAAGTGTACAGCGTGTATTCTTCAGTCCAGCAGAGAGCAGCTTCACTCCAGAATCTTGTAAGTCATTGTTACTCAGGTCCAGTTCTTTTAGGCAGGATGAGTTTGACCAGAGAGCTGAAGCAATTACCTCTGATATAGCCTAAATGAGAAATAAACATATCAAAATAGATAAGGTAATATAGATAATTCAGGTCATTACTAGGGCTGTCAAACAATTAAAATAATGAAGAGTTAATGGCATTAGTTAATCACGATTAATCGCAATTTATCAACATTTTGGAATTTGCAAAAAACTGGCCCCAAATAAAGATTTGTCCATTTAAAAAGCAGTGCATTGAGTTAAAGTCATACTATGCTTTGATTGTAAGGGATGGGAACACAATAATCTACATCAGAATGTTTTAATAGCATTTTCACCATAAACAGCACAACAGTCACTGTTACATACAGCTATTAATGCTCCCAATGTTTAATTAGGCCTACTCCGTCTTATCAATGTTCTTGAAGTTCAACACTTGTGCACAGCACAGCACACACGCACGCACGCACGCACGCACGCACGCACGCACACACACACACACACACACACACACACACTCACACACACACACACACCAGTGTAACTGCTAAACTGCTTGGTGACTGTACACTGTACTGCATGATTGTAGTAGGTTTACTAACGCGTTAGTTCTAGTAGCTTTGTTGACTATGGCGTTAACTAATAATGGTGACAATGCTGTAGGCTCCGTGCAGTGGTTAGCGGTTATGATATGAAGGTTTGGCTTGGAAAGGTTTTTTCGCCTGGTCACAGACAGCTGATGTGTTGTGCACTGAAGTCCACAAGCGGAGGGAAATGGTGAGAGGAGGAGAGCGGGTAGATGTGAGAAGGAATTATACAATGAGCAAAGTGATCATGCTGTTTGTATGTGGCTGCTAGGAAAGTGAACTGTGTTTGCGTGTGATCAGGAGTATATTCATTCTGCCGATTCTGTTGAAAAACTTTTCTTAAACGGAAGCAAATTGAACGGGGAAAAACATACCTCAATTTGTCCAATAGAAATACTTGTTTGCAACTGTTAGACTAATGATTACACCCTAGATTAGCTAAATGCAGGCAAGAGTGTGCAGGGCAGTATTGAATATGTCAATGTCTGTCACCTTGATTACTCAAATATTTTCTCTTGACCTGTGCACCTACGTTGTAAACTTTCATTCGTAGGCTAGGTTGTAGTAACCTCATGATGGGTGTAGCAAAAATGTCAGTATCATGTAGTAGCTTAAACCTATTGATGTTACATTGAGCTGGGTAAATGGAATATGAATGACAGTCATCCAATATGCTGTAATAGAAAAAAATATCGTCCTCCCTCACCTTAAACGTCACCCACCACCACTGATTGAGCATAACTTTACAAGATTTTGGCTAAAGGCACACGGTCTTCAGCGATGTAAAGGCGTAAGCATTGACTGTAGTTGTTTTAATTATTGTGTTCTTCACTTAAAAGGGTCCGTGAGGAAACCCGTGTGCTTAAAAGGTTCCGTGGGGTGAAGAAACAGCGATGAACATGTCATGAGTTAATGTGTTTTTAACGCGTAAAATTTTTACAGACCTAGTTATTAAATTCAACATTTTGAACAAAAATCCATTACTGACCTAAATGTATCCAATTTACAGTGTGGGCTTTTCAGTCCAGCACAAAGTAACTCCACTCCTGAATCCTTCAGGTAACTGTAACTCAGGTTCAGCTCTCTTGGAGTTCAAGTTAAGAGTTGAGCCTAGCACTTCACAGTTCAAATCAAATCGTATTCATCACATGCGCCGAATACAACAGGTGTAGCCCTTACAGTGAAATGCTTATTTACAAGCCCTTAACCAACAAAGCAGTTTTAAGAAAAATAAGTGTTAAAGTATTTACTAAAATAAACTGAAGTAAAAAAATTATAAATAAAAATAAAAAGAAGAAAATAGTTAAAGAGCAACAAAATAACAGTAGCGAGGCTAGTCTAGGTAATTTAGGTTAGTCTAGGTAATTGAGGTAATATGTACTATACATGTAGGTAGAGGTAAAGTGACTATGCATAGATAATAAACAGCAGCGTAAAAATGGGGGTGGGGGGGACAAATATGCAAATAATCCATTAAAAACATTAAACACTTCATTTATTTGTCATTTTGACCACGTTTTAATATGTAAGTATTATAAGAGTGAATACATGGTTTATGTCATTACTGTACACACAAAAGTGAGAGCAAAAACACCGACCTCAGTTTCTCTAGTTTACAGTGTGGACTCCCCAGTCTTGCAGAGAGTACTTCTTTCAAAGAATCCTGCAGTGCATTGCCACTCAGGTCCAGCTCTCTCAGGTGGGGGCTCACTGATTTGAGAGCAGAGGCCAGAGATGCATGTCCATCAGCTGAGAGTCCATCACCAGAATGACTATAAAGGTAGAGAAAATCATTTGAATATCAATGGTTACAAAATACATGGTTACCATCAATCCAAATGCAAAGTCATGTGTATGCCAATTCTATGTAGGCAGAATTAGCATATAAATTGTTATGTAACGACCATGGTAGTAAAAAAATGAAAGTATATCAGCAGAAGGGTGAGCTTTATCTCAATAATGTGCTCTTCATCATTTGATGACCCACTGAAGGCCCTCCTGTTGACATAACATTTGTTTTTATCTGTTATGTGAATGTACTGACCTCAGAGCCTCCAGTTTACAGTGTGGCCTCAACAGTCCATCAGTGTAGCTTCCATCCGGAATCCACCAGGTCTTTGTTTCTAAGCTCAAGCTCTCTCAGGGGAGAGTTCCGTAAGTGGAGAGCTGAGGCCACAGTTTCACCAATCCAATTGCCATGACAAACACCAGCGACTCTGTAGAAGTATTGGAAATACGATCCACGCGAGGATTAGGTTTACATGTAAACACCCACACACTTTTTGATTTGATTTTGTCAGACAGGTTCAGAGTGTGGGTAAAGTGTGGGGATAGTGGGGTAAAGGGTGGGGATAGCGGGGTAAAGTGTGGGGATAGCGGGGTAAAGTGTGGGGATAGCGGGGTAAAGTGTGGGGATAGCGGGGTAAAGTGTGGGGATAGCGGGGTAAAGTGTGGGGATAGCGGGGTAAAGTGTGGGGATAGCGGGGTAAAGTGTGGGGATAGCGGGGTAAAGTGTGGGGATAGCGGGGTAAAGTGTGGGGATAGCGGGGTAAAGTGTGGGGATAGCGGGGTAAAGTGTGGACACACAGCTACCCTCAAGGTCATGGAGGGGCATTAAACATATCTAAGAAAATCACCTACATTAACATTCGGTAGAAGCAAAATTGGACACGATTCAAACAGTTGTTATTTTGCATTGTGAATTTCACATTAATACATTGCCTTTCTGCAGTTCCTCACAGCTGGAATATGTCCAAAAAATCCCCTTTCTTGATGTTTTGTATCTTATCAGGTAGAACTCACCAAGCACCTTGTCTGACATTAGTAGCACATAGGCCAGCGATTTTCTGACCTCGGGCACCTCAGAATGTCTTCATGTAGGGAATCGTCTTTCACTTCAGTCAAGCAGAGGAAAAGATTGAGGCTCCTTTCAGGGGAGACGTCTATTAAATCCATCTCGTTAAGGTATGTTTTGATTTCCTCTACAGTCTCTGAGCTATCCTCTGTCTGTGGCAGTAGGCCTATTAGAAGTATCTGAAAAGGCTCCAATGAGATGCCAACAAGGATCCAGAGGAACAGGTCGAACTGTCCATTCTTTCTCTCCACAGAGTCATACATATTAATCTCCATCAACTCATGCAAGGGAAGATCGATAGGCTCTTCTTCAAGGATAGTGAATCACGTGAAGGAAAGCAAAAAAAATCTTGAATGGTCAGATGCAAAAAGCACCTTTTTATACAAAGATTCTGCTTTGAAGATTTCTGTGCACCAAGGTTATTATAGTAAACAAAAACTGGCAGTAAAATAAAAACTAATCGTGAAAAAAATATGAACAAACCCATTTGGAAAAAGGAAAACTATACTGAAACTAATATATTTGACTCCAAAACTAACTAAAATAAAATAAAACCATCATGAATTATGTTCAGTTTTAGTTTTTTTTTTCTCAGCTTTGGGCAACCGAATGAGGTTTTCAAGCTTTTGGGGAGTTTTCAAGCAACTAAAGCTGGTGGGTAAATGCGGCCAGCATTTTTTTAGCTGGTGAATTACTACCAAGAGGAAGAGGCGAAGCGAGAGGCTTGACTCCGCATAAAAATCTGTCTGAGCGAAAATACAGCGAGAAGCAAAGGGAGTGGGGATATTTTGTATGGAGGCAAGTGTCGAATTTGGTCAACATAAAATGTCATTGCTAATATGGTTTATAGGCCACATAAGGCCTGTAAGTCACATAATGCTGTCTTGCAAGGTGATGTGTATTTCCTATTGGAATCTAGCCAGAGTTATGATATCCAACAAGTGGAATTGCTATTCACCTGCAACCCGCATTCAGAATTACTGCCAGTGTAGGGAAGATTGAATAGTGAGACTACCTCAATCATCTAAACTGGAACAACCATCGCAGTAATTGGTGCAATAAATTCAACCGTTTCGAAAACGGTTTTTATTTATCTTTGTGTAGCATACAATTAATCAAACAAGCAGTGTACATGCAAAAACACAGAAATTACAGTAAAATAAACAATTCTGAAAATCTCCTTGCAATAGAGCATGCTGGGAAATATTAGATATGGTTCTATGTAGAACCCTTGTCTTCAAAAAAGGGTTCTTCTGATCATAACAGTTCTTGGTACAAATCTATCCTTCCGAAAAGAACCCCTTTGGAACCCTGCACTAAACTTAAAAAGACTGGTGTAAACATGGGTGAGAAAGTTTCCAATTAACACCCCAAAAAACTATACAACACAAATTGCTCCTATCCTCCCACTCATGCTTTCTCCCCCGAATACTAAAACAAAAAAATATAAAAATGAAATAGAAATATTTGTATATAACTATAACAAAAGTAGAGCTGTGATTTGGTTGATGCATTTACAGCGCATTCAGACCCTTGACTTTTTCAATTTTTGTTACTTTACAGCCTTAATATAAAACTGCTGAATATTTTTTTTCTCATTAATCTACACCCAGTACCCCATAATGATAAAGCAAAAACAGGTTTTTAGAAATGTTTGCTAATTTATTTAAAAATGTTTTAACTACAACTGAAATATCATATTTACATAAGTACTCAGACCCTTTTCTCAGTACTTTGTTGAAGCACCTTTCGCAGCGATTACAGCCTCGAGTCTTCTTTGGTCTGACGCTACAAGATTGGCACCCCTGTATTTGGGGAGTTTCTCCCATTCTTCTCTGCAGAAAAGAGGTCAAGCTCTGTCAGGTTGAATAGGGAGCGTTGCTGCACAGCTATTTTCAGGTCTCTCCAGAGATGTTCGATCTGGTTCAAGTCCTGGCTCTGGTTGGGTCACTCAAGGACATTCAGAGACTTGTCCCGAAGCCACTCCTGCATTGTCTTGGCTGTGTACTTAGGGTCGTTGTCCTGTTGGAAGGGGAAACTTCGCCCCAGTCTGAGGTCCTGAGCACTGTGGAGACGGTTTTCATCAAGGATCTCTCTGTACTATGCTCTGTTCATCTTTCCCTCAATCCTGACTAGTCTCCCAGTCCATGCCACTGAAAAACATCCCCACAGCATGATGCTGCCACCACCATGCTTCCCTGTATGGATGGTGCCAGGTTTCCTCCAGACGTGAAACTTGGCATTCAGGCCAAAGATTTCAATCTTGGTTTCATCAGACCAATGCTGCAGAAATGTTTTTGTACCCTTCCCCAGATCTGTGCCAACACAATAGTGTCTTGGAGCTCTACAGACAATTCCTTAGACCTCATGGCTTGGTTTTTGCTCTGACATGCACTGTCAACTGTGGGACCTTATATAGACAGGTGCCTTTCCAAATCATGTCCAATCAATTGAATTTACCACAATCAAGTTGTAGAAACATCTCAGGTATGATCAATGGAAACAGGATGCACCTGAGCTCAATTTTGAGTCTCATAGCGAAGGGTCTGAATACTTATGTAAATAAGGTATTTCTGTTTTTATACATATAAAAAAAAAATCTAAAAACCTGTTTTCACTTTGTTATTATGGGGTATTGTGTGTAGATTGATGAGGATTTTTTTTACTTAATCTATTTTAGAATAAGGCTGTAACTTCAAAATGTGGGAAAGGTCAAGCGATCTGAATACTTTCCAAATACAATGTACGTGGGATACGATTGGCAGCAGCCGAAAGGGATGTTACCCAGACATAAGCAGAGTGTAATGAACACGAGGGAGAGCTGGTTTCAAGCGCAGGGCACAGCAGGTGTTTATTGTAAAGGACCACAGGAGGAGGCAGGTAGATGGGTCCAGGGGCGGGCAGAAGGTCATACACAGGGGGTTCAAAAAGGCTAGTAACGTAGTCTGGGAGATCAGGCAATAGGTGGATATCAGGAAATCCAATAGGCTGAAGTACAGGCAGGGAATAGGCAAAAATGCGTCGTTATTGAGGCAGGCAAAAACTATCATACACGGGAGGCGTAAATCACGGGAGCAACAGCGCTCTGAAAGGCATGTGTCAGAAAACAAACAATACCTCACAGTGATGGGGTGCAAAGAACTGAACTAAACAGTGTGTGATGATGACATACAGGTGTGTGAACAGGTGATTAGAATTCAGGTGATTGGGATCTGGAAAGTGAGCTGCGTTCAGGGGATCTAGGTGTTTGAGAGTGTGAGCTGGAAAGTGGGCTGGAAAGTGAGCTGTGTTCAGGGCATATACGTGTTTGAGGGTGTGAGTTGGAAGCAGACGTTACACGGAGGAAATCTGATTTCCTCGATAAGATGAAGAGAACATTACATTTCTGTAAATCTCCTATCCATTCAGGTGCAGGGTGAAAGAAGTTCAGAAAGACTTAACTTCGATCAAATTCAGCACAAATATGAAATCGACAAAATCCTTGTTGGCTTTTTCTTCGGCTCAGTCGAGAATGAACTTTTTGCACTGAAAATGTTTTCCCAATGCCAGTGATGCCCTTCATAACTGTTATTACAGTTCTAATGTGTTTCCTTCTCCGTATTTGAAGATGTCATTGCAGTTGATTGGGGTGTCTGGTGATGTTTTTCTTCTGGATTTATCCTCGATCTGTCACACCTCATGTTCTTTATTAAGCCCATTACTCTCTCCCTTTGTAATGTAGAACTCTTGTTGATGTGCCTTCATATCCAAACTACTCCTTCAGACGAGATTTATGTTCCTCTTTAACTCTCTGTATGACATCATGCACTGCAAAGGATAGAGTGCAACCAAAACACAACTTAGTTACATTACAGGATGAAATGTAAATCAAGCAAATGTAAGTTCAAATGAAATATATTTTCCTCAACATAGTATTTCAAAGTATTATTTATTTCAAATACTTTGAACATTTGGAATTATTCCTTTTGTTTAATTGCACCAGGCAAACTCAATCAAGCCCAGCTAAAATATTTGAACAAATAACCCAGGGAGTCTGGCTTTTTGGCTCGACACTATAGGCAGGCATTGTCTACAGACTCTGTGTGGTCAAAGGTGACAGAGACAGGGTCCCTTGGTTCATGCAAGCATGCTGCACACCCTACCCCTCCACCCACTGCATAGAGAGAGAGACTTCCTAACCTCCTGCCAAATGTATGACCAAATGTATGACCATATTAGAGAGATATTTTTCCCTCACATTACACAGACCCACAAAGAATTTGAAAACGACTCTATTGGGTGAAATACCACAGTGTGCAATCACAGCAGCAAGATTTGTGACCTGTTGCCACAAGAAAAGGGCAACCAGTGAACAAACACAATGGTAAATATAACCTATATTTATGCTTATTTATTTTCCCTTTTGTACTTTAACTATTTGCACATCATTACAACACTGTACATAATGACATTTGAAATATCTTTATTATTTTGGAAATTTTGTGAGTGTAATGCTAACTGTTAATTTTGTATTGTTTATTTCACTTTTGTTTATTATCTATTTCACTTGCTTTGGCAATGTAAACATATGTTTCCCATGCCAATAAAGCCCCTTGAATTGAATTTGAACTGAGTGAGAGACAGACATTAGAAGTTTGACAACAACAAGATAGCAAACAAATCATTTAGAATGATATTTCACTTATAATCTCTGGAGATGTAAACCTGACTGCTTAAAGCTAGAATCCTTAGTTGAAATAATAACAAAGCGGTCACTCCGACTCTGTTTTCGTAAAAAGCTGAGGGATGGGCATGGAAAAATGTCACCACTTTAAAAATTCATAGAGCTTTAGATGCAAGGATTGATTGGGGTCAATGATTTCTAAATTATAGCTGTAGCCATATTTTGAGGCTATAGGCCTAAAGTGTTTATTGTTCAATTGTTTACAAACATTGGAGTAAAACAAGCTTATATTTGGGGTTATGAACGGACACGACAGTCGAACTAAGCTCATGAGGCATTTATGAGTTATGCTTTTCAAGAATATCTAAACAATTAATTTACAAGTCCGAAAATGAATGTCGCAACTAAGGATTCCAGCTTTAAAGGACACATGAACATGTATTACTCTTCATAAGGTCTAAGATCTTGGGATTCTGTTAAGATTTTTCCTGCCATAGGAATAACGTCTGGCACCTTAGCCTTGTATGGTACTGCTTTCTGGGGCCTAGGATGTGTCCTCTTGAAAGCGAAAGATAGACAGTGATGCTTGCTGTACAATATTGTAAGCCTACAGGGTCTACATGATAGTTTCACTTAGTGCTGAAGGTGAATTGATTGATTCCTGGGATCAGTACAGCCACAATAATGTACTCACCTTTCTTCAGAGCTGGTATAGAGACGTTGATGTTCACATCGCCTCCAATAGTGTTTTTGTTGAGTTGTTGGACAATGTGAATTCCCTGTCTCAACTGTGATGAAGCTTAAGGACAGGACAAGAGCTGCATTGTGTTCCTCAACATGATGGTCTACAGACAAGCAAAAAGGCAGTAACTGCTCATAGCGTGGAACTGAGAAATATGGCTTTTATTTACCTTGGTTTCACGGTAACTTTATGCAGTTACTGCTAACATGACTCCCATTTTCTCCAAAGCACAATACAATAGAGGCAGGATACTTGTCCACATGATTAAGCATGTATTTAACATAGCAAAACATTATATTTAACTCATTTTTGACCAAATGAGCAGTTACTGCCTTTTTGCTGTTTATATATGATATACAGCTGGAGCTGTGATCCTGGAGAGACCTGTTTATGTATGATGTTTATATATTATATACAGCTGGTGCTGTGATCCTGGAGAGACCTGTTTATATATGATATACAGCTGGAGCTGTGATCCTGGAGACCTGTTTATATATGATATACAGCTGGAGCTGTGATCCTGGAGACCTGTTATGCTGTAGAACTTTGACAACTATCATTATATCAATATTTGTTAACACATTTCTTTACTATGGATTTTTACACTCATATGTCTGTGCCTGGTTATGGTAAATCTGTACGCAGTGTCCCCAATCGGGTGTTATAAGATAGAATGTTGATGCATATCAGAGAAGTCTCACGTTTGGTTGTTGCTCGTTACGCTCCTCTCCTTAGTATCCTCCTCTTTTCTCACCTCTTTTTATGAGGACGCAAAGAGGTTTTATGCTTTTCTCCCATACATTTGGAGCCATTGCTCCCCATGTCTTTGTCCTCTACTTGTAGTCAGATGTAGGGCTGGAAGTAACGAATTACAAATATTCTCGTTACTGTAATTGAGTAGCTTTTCCGAGTTCAGGTGGTTCTTCGCGGTTCAGCAAACAAAGGAAAGGAGGGGTGCTCAACAACAAGAAAAATTATGAGAGAGGCTTACCAAGAAAAACTTCCAAAAGGACTAATTAAAAGGTAGAAAGTAGATGGAGCACTCCAAAAAAAGGACCAGAGATAAATAAAAAAAATGTCGCTCACTGTTGTACAGGATGTGAACAGGTGACTGACTTTTCGATGTCAAGCTGATGTCTTCCTCAGAGTGGACTTGAGTATTTTTCTGTCAGTCATTTTACTTAAAGTTTTGAATTAAGTATTGTACTTCACTACCTTTTTAAACACCCACACCTGTAGAAATCCACCTCTTCCCCTTTTCCACATTTTGTTACGTTACAACCTTATTCTGACATGGATTACATTGAATTTTTTCCTCATCAATCTACACACAATACTTCATAATGACAAAGTGAAAACAGGTTTTGGAAATTTTGGCAAATTGACAAAAAATAAGAAACAGAAATACATTATTTACATAAGTATTCAGACCCTTTGCTATGAGACTAGAAATTGAGCTAAGGTCCATCCTGTTTCAATTGATCATCATTGAGATGTTCCGACAACTTGATTTGAGTCCACCTGTGGTAAATTCAATTGATTGGACATGATTTGGAAAGGCACACACCTGACTAAATAAGGTCCCACAGTTGACAGTGCATGTCAGAGCAAAAATAAAGCCATGAGGTTGAAGGAATTGTCTGTAGAGCTCCAAGACACTATTGTGTCGAGGCCAGATCTGGGGAAGGGTACAAAAACATTTCTGCAGCATTGAAGGTTCCCAAGAACACAGTGGCCTCCATCATTCTTAAATGGAAGAAGTTTAGAACCACCAAGACTCTTCCTTGGGCTGGCCGCCAGACCAAACTAAGCAATCGGGGGAGAAGCACGCTGTAGCACGCGCTCCAGCAGGTATATCTCTCTGGTCACCCCCAAAGCCAATTCCTCCTTTGGCCGTCTCTCCTTCCAGTTCTCTGCTGCCAATGATTGGAACGAACTACAAAAATCTCTGAAACTGGAAACACTTATCTCCCTCACTAGCTTTAAGCACCAGCTGTCAGAGCAGCTCACAGATCACTGCACCTGTACATAGCCCATCTATAATTTAGCCCAAACAACTACCTCTTCCCCTACTGTATTTATTTATTTTGCTCCTTTGCACCCCATTATTTCTATTTCTACTTTGTACTTTCTTCTACTACAAATCTACCATTCCAGTGTTTTACTTGCTATATTGTATTTACTTTGCCACCATGGCCTTTTTTTGCCTTTACCTCCTTTATCTCACCTCATTTGCTCACATTGTATATAGACGTATTTTTTTCTACTGTATTATTGACTGTATGTTTGTTTTACTCCATCTGTAACTCTGTGTTGTTGTATGCTGTCGAACTGCTTTGCTTTATCTTGGCCAGGTCGCAATTGTAAATTGAGAACTTGTTCTCAACTTGCCTACCTGGTTAAATAAAGGTGAAAAAAAAAATGAAAAAAAAAGGGCCTTGGTCAGGGAGGTGACCAGGAACCCGATGGTCACTTTGACAGAGCTCCAGAACATGAGAAACAAGATTGTCTGGTCTGATGAAATCAAGATTGAACTTTTTGGCCTGAATGCCAAGCGTCACGTCTGGAGGAAACCTGGCACCTTCCCTACGGTGAAGCATGGTTTTGGCAGCATCATGCTATGGGGATGTTTTTCAATGGCAGAGACTGGAAGATTTGTCAGGATCGAGGGGAAGATGAACGGAGCAAAGTAAGAGAGGTCCTTGATTAAAACCTGCTCCAGAGCGCTCAGGACCTGACTTCGGCGACGGTTCACCTTCCAACAGGATAACAACCCTAAGCACACAGCCCAGACAATGCAAGTCTCTGAATGTCCTTGAGTGGCCCAGACAGCCAGGACTTGAACCCGATCTAATATCTCTGGAGAGACCTGAAAATAGCTGTGCAGCGACACTCCCCATCCAACCTGACAGAGCTTGAGAGGATCTGCAGAGAAGAATGAGAGAAACTACCCAAATACAGGTGTGCCAAGCTTGTAGCGCCATACCCAAGAATCCTCCAGGCTGTAATCGCTGCCAAAGGTGCTTCAACAAAGTACTAAGTAAAGGGTCTGAATACTTATGTAAATGTGATAATTTAAACTTTTTTACACACTACCGTTCAAAAGTTTGGGATCACTTAGAAATGTCCTTGTTTTTGAAAGAAAAGCAAATTTTTTGCCCATTAAAATATCATCAAATTGATCAGAAATACAGTGTAGACATTGTTAATGTTGAAAATGACTATTGTAGCTGGAAACGGCAGATTTCTAATGTAATGTCTACATAGACGTACAGAGGCCCATTATCAGCAACCATCACTCCTGTGTTCCAATGGCACGTTGTGTTAGCTAATCCAAGTGTATCATTTTAAAAGGCTAATTGATCATTAGAAAACCCTTTTGCAATTATGTTAGCACAGCTGAAATCTGTTGTTCTGATTAAAGAAGCAATTAAACTGGCCTTCTTAGACTAGTTGAGTATCTGGAGCATCAGCATTTGTGGGGTTCGATTACAGGCTCAAAATGGCCCGAAACAAATAACTTTCTTCTGAAACACGTCACTGTATTTCTGATCAATTTGTTGTTATTTTAATGGATAAAACATTTGCTTTTCTTTCAAAAACAAGGAAACTGACCCTAAACTTTTGAACGGTAGTGTAAATTTCAAAACAATTCTACAAACCTGTTCTTGCTTTGTCATTATGGGTTATTGTATGTAGATTGATGAGGAAAATAAAAAATGTAATACAATTTAGAATAAGACTGTTACTGAACAAAATCGAGAAACAGTGAAAGGGTCTGAATACTTTCCGAATGCACTGTAAGTCAATAAGTAATTGTTTCAGTCAAAGTATAATATATTTGGGCTTGAAGTGCAAAATCCGAATGTTTGACTTTGGATGTTTCCGTGAGTCTAATGTGTCTTTTCCTAAGAGATGACTTGCAAATAATTTTCAGTCTACGTTTCATTTCAGGGCTGAGTTTAATTAAATGTTACCAGCCAACAGCATAGCAATGTTTATTAATCAGAAACACCTGCTGCATATTTCTTCCTATTCGTGAGTCGTTTGAGAACCAAACAGTCATTTTCTATTAAGGTATCTTTACTTTTACTCAAATATGACAATTGGGTACTTTGTCCACCACTGCACTTGGGTTAGGCTTAGGTTAGTAGTGTGCTTAAGGTTAGGGTTAAAGTGAGAGTTAGATTTAAACGAAGAGAACATGTAGAAATAGATGGGGTTTATGACTTTGTGGCTGTGTTAACTAGTGACGACCCTACATTTGGCCACCTTGCCATGGAGCAAATCAAAATAGGGGGTGCAAACAAGTTTTTCCACCTCAAATCAAATCAAATTTTATTGGTCACATACACATATTTAGCAGATGTTATTGCAGGTGTAGCGAAATGCTTGTGTTCCTAGCTCCAACAGTGCAGTTGTATCTCTGTCACGAATTGCTAGGAGTGGTGGTAGGAGTCAGGCGCAGAGAGCAAAGGTAAGGAAATAATGAAGTTTATTTTTTCCGGTACAAAAAACGGTCAATGCCAACACAACAGGCGCATGAACAAAATGACCAACCCAGTAACAACGGGCACACAGTCCGGAAAGCTGACAGCTGACACTGACAGAAAATAATCCCGCACAAACCTGGGCGGGCTAAGCAGGTTTAAATAAACACAAATCAAGACACTCAATAAGGAACAGGTGCAACCAACAAGACATTACAAACAGAAAAGGAAAAAGGGATCAGTGGCGGCTAGTAGGCCGGCGACGACGACCGCCGAGCGCTGCCCGAGCAGGCAGGGGAGCCACCTTCGGAGGGATTCGTGACAATCTCCCCTTTTTACCAGCAAACTACCATAATCCATTGGATAATTTGTAAAGTTTCACTTATTTTTGAGCTAGTCTGCAATTAAAAAATATATATATAACCATTTTATAAATGGCAAAATTGCATGATATGATTGCAGCTCTGTCTCCCAAAAAGAAATGGTTTTGACCAATAATGTTTCAGGCAAATTCGCTAGGAATGGCCCGGTGCACCGCATGTGCAGAGTTTACTCATTTTTGACCATTCCATTGATCCTAAAGAGAAACCTTCTGTTTGATAGTCTGATGGCCATGAGATAGAAGCTGTTTTTCAGTCTCTCGGTCCCCGCTTTGATGCACCTGTACTGACCTCGACTTCTGGATGATAGCGGGGTGAACAGGCAGTGGCTCGGGTGGTTGTTGTCCTTGATTATCTTTTCAGCCTTCCTGTGACATCGGGTGGTGTAGGTGTCCTGGAGGGCATGTAGTTTGCCCCTGGTGATGCGTTGTGCAGACCTCACTACCCTCTGGAGAGCCTTACGGTTATGGGCGGAGCAGCTGCCGTACCAGGCGGTGATACAGCCAGACAGGATGCTCTCGATTGTGCATCTGTAAAAGTTTGAGTGTTTTTGGTGACAAGCCGAAATTCTACAGCCTCCTGAGGTTGACGAGGCGCTGCTGCGCCTTCTTCACCATGCTGTCTGTGTGGGTGGACCATTTCAGTTTGTCCGTGATGTGTACGCCGAGGAACTTAAACTTTCCACCCTCTCCACTACTGTCCCGTCAATGTGGATGGGGGGCTGCTCCCTCTGCTGTTTCCTGAAGTCCACGGTCATCTCCTTTGTTTTGTTGACATTGAGTGTGAGGTTATTTTCCTGATACCACACTCCGAGGGCCCTCACCTCCTCCCTGTAGGCCACCTCGTCGTTGTTGGTAATCAAGCCTACCACTGTAGTGTCGTCTGCAAACTTGATGATTGAGTTGGAGGCGTGCATGGCCACGCAGTCGTGGGTGAACAGGGAGTACAGGAGAGGGTTGAGAACGCACCCTTGTGGGGACCCAGTGTTGAGGATCAGCGGGGTGGAGATGTTGTTACCTACCCTCACCACCTGGGGGCGGCCCGTCGGGAAGTCCAGGACCCAGTTGCACAGGGCGGGGTTGAGACCCAGGGTTTCGAGCTTAATAAGGAGTTTGGAGGGTATTATGGTGTTAAATGCTGAGATGTAATCGATGAACAGCATTCTTACATAGGTATTCCTCTTGTCCAGATGGGTTACGGCAGTGTGCAGTGTGATTGCGATTGCGTCGTCTGTGGACCTATTGGGGCGGTAAGCAAATTGAAGTGGGTCTAGGGTGTCAGGTAGGGTGGAGGTGATATGGTCCAATGTTTATTGAAATGTTTATTGAAAACATAAATACATTTGTACAATGAGCACTTTTTTCTCTCAAATACATTGTTAGAGTTGTTGGTTGGTTAGCTAGCTAGCAATTTTTTTGCCATATTATCATTGACATGAAATAAGTCAAAACACCTCAAAACAAGACATGGCATCAAAAACAAGATGAAAGGAGCTGAAACGAGCCACTTACAATTCCCCACATGGCAGTTTCTTGTCATTCTTGCTAGCAATCTGGCCTTCCAGAATCACAACAACATGCTGACTTCTGCCCCTTGGAAGCCCACACATCGTTTTTGTGACGTTGTCAGCTAACCCATCTATTACCTTAGCATATATCATTTTTTATTTTTGGCGGATTTTAGACAATGCATTGATATATAGATAGCTAGCTTGAGAAAACAAATAATATAGCAAATAATATAGCTATTTGATCATGTCCGTGTGCATGTCCAAATATTAATGACGTCTGGAATCCGACACAGTTTCACTGGAATTATTAATGGCAAGAGTCAGATAAGCATAAACCCTCAACATGTCAACAGCTCATATAGGCAGGGTTTAGCTGAGATTCATCTCTTGACAGGTAGGCTGGTAGTCTTTTTCTGAAAAAGACTACCACTTCACCCGACTTAACTGAAATGGTGCTCACATAACTTCAGTTAGCTGGCTAAGGTTAGCATGCAAGCTAGTTACACTGACAGCTGTCAGTCAGTGCCCTATTTGTTGTCATTTCTCTGCTACACGTGGAAATCACCACAAAGTTCCCATCCCCAATTCCTGAATATCTATTTGCAGCCTAAGTCAGTCTTTGAGGTGGAACCTAAACGAGAATTTCCACTCTAGGACAGGAATTACTCAAAATAGGCCTGTAAAACCATCGGTTACAGAGTACAATTTTGTAGGCTATCCATAATAGTAGATCATGAGCCAGAAAAAACTGCTCATCGTTGTTTAGTCAGTGACCAATCAAATCAAATGTCATGCATCGCAGGCAAAACAGGACCATCAAATCAACCTGTGCACACAAACTGAACGATGATTGGCAGAAGATTTTCAAAAAGGCAAAAAGAACTTGGTTAGAGAGACGTGTCGTGAAAGAGAGGAACGTTTTCGTAATCAAAGCGCTGGGTGTGTAAAACAATGGAGACTGAGGAGAGTCAGGAGAATCAGACAGCGTCTGGTAAAGAAGATGAGGAGGAGAATTCCTGGTCGCAGTTCTGTGACCAGTTCTCCTTCAAGCACAGTAGAGGCGACAGCGTAATCATACAATGCAAGCTGCTTACCCAGTATGGTGGAGGTGGCTTCCTACAAAAACGAAGTAATTGAGGAATATGTGTAGATATAGGTAGGTATAAAGTGACTAGGCAACAGGATAAATAATGAACAGTAGCAGCAGGGTATGTGATGAGTCAAAGGCGTTAGTGCCAAAATGGTCAATGCAGATAGCCTGGGTAGCTATTGGTTAACCATTTAACAATCGTATGGCTTGGGGGTAGAAGCTGCTCAGGGTCAAATTGGTTCCAGCTTGGTGCATCGGTACCGCTTGCCGTGCGGTAGCAGAGAACAGTCTATGGCTTGGGCGGCTGGAGTCTTTGACACTTTTTAGGGCCTTCCTCTGACACCGCCTGGTATAGAGGTCCTGGATGGCAGGGAGCTACAGTAGGCCCCAGTGATGTAGTGGGCCATATGCAGTACTCTCTGTAGCGGCTTGCAGTCGGATGCCAAGCAGTTGCTATACCAAGCGGTGATGCAGCCAGTCAAGATGCTCTTAATGGTGCAGCGGTAGAATTTTTTGAGGATTGGAGGGCCCATGCAAAAAAAATCTGCCTCCTATCTACAGAGTCGTCGATATGGATAGGGGAGTGCTCGGCCCTCCTTTTCCTGCAGTCTACGATCAGCTCCTTTGTCTTGCTGACGTGGAGGAACAGTTTGTTGTCCTGTTACCACACTAACAGGTAACTGACCTCCTCCCTATAGGCTGTCTCATCGTTGTCTGTGGTCAGGCCAACCACTGTCATGTTGTCAGCAAACTTAATGATGGTGTTGGAGTCGTGCACAGCCAAGCAGTCGTGGGTGAAAAAGAGTAGAGGGTCCAGATACAGAGGAAAGTGTTCAGTCCCAGGGTCCTGAGCTTAGTGATGAGATTGGGGGCCACTATGGTGTTGAACGCTGAGCTATAGTCGATGAAAAGTATTTTCAAGTACACTTACCGGTCCAAAATGTATTTCCTTCTTAATGCGTTTGAGCCAATCAGTTGTGTTGTGACAAGGTAGGGGTGGTATACAGAAGATAGCCCTATTTGGTACAAGACCAAGTCCATATTATGGCAAGAACAGCTCAAAAAGGCAAAGAAAAACGACAGTCCGTTATTCCTTTAAGACATGAAGGTCAGTCAATCCATAAAATTATAAGAACTTTGAAAGGTTATTCAAGTGCAGTCCCAAAAAACATCAAGCGCTATGATGAAAATGGCTCTCATGACGACCGCCACAGGAAAGGAAGACCCAGATGTCGTGACTTGACTTTAACATTAATCTGAAGACAGTTAATTAGATAAATAACAAACTATGTTTAATTGTTACCCAATTAAATGAATCATGTAACAATTCATTCATTAGGATCTGGGGCAGCACGAGAGCGGTTCTTTAAAGAGTTACCGTCTCCCGAATTAAACTCTAAAAGGTCTTTACCGATCACGTCTATAAACAGTCAACTTAATCATAACCTCGTATCATATCATCATTCTGAACAGTTGTAACATCCTCGCATCTGTAAAAATCCCAGCCTTACTTAGGATTCATTACTACTCAAATTGGTTTAATTATTTATTTACTAGCTAATTAAATGGGAACACAGGATAAACATACATACTTTGCACCGGTTATTGACTGGAGACTTAATATGCTGAAAACAGGTCCCTAGCAGAATGACAACAACATGGCTGCTTGTTAAAGAAGAGATGGAGAGGGAGAGAGAGGGGGATAGAGACACTTAACATTGGTCAATTCCGAAACTATTCTCACCAACAGTAACCATATACTTTGCATACGAACCGCCGCTCACTTTGAGTAAGAAATCATGAATGTATTTACGTGAAATGCCTGGGTTCGCCTGGGATCTCTAGGTGGACAGGGTAGTCTTGGAAAGGCGGTTGGGCCTTTTTGTGGCACACTTGTAAGGCTCTGATTGTCCAAGATGGTTCCAGCAAGTCTTCTACTGTTGTCCTTCTTTGTAGTTGACCAGTATCCGTTGACTTGTCGTGTAGTCTTGAACAGAACTGCAGAGTTTATTTTCCATCCATTCGCTCTTGAAGATGCTTCTTTGAAGATAGGCTAGCCAGCTGTATCAATGGTTCCTCAGTGGGGGGGATGAGGACAGCATAATACAATTTTTTGAGCAAAGTAACCGGATGGTCGTACTTAAATTCGCATTCGAAGATACTTTACTTAGGGCAGCTAATCAGCTGTACCAGTGAATGTCCGGGAGGCGAGTTTATCGTCTCCACCTCGTGTTGAGATTCAAAGTTCAAACCACTTTAAATGTGCAGCTGCCACTTCACACCTTTTCTGGTCTGTTATGTTAATTTCTTAACCCATCATTTATACAGTTTATTCCAAAGGGGCGGTTCCATCAGGCTAACACGCTCTCTGACCTCACTCAGGGGTGGTGACTACTCACTGTGCAAAGTTATAAAAAACAATTCTCTTATAGCTTGCCAAATCACATCCCTCTCTTAACAAAAACACTTTCATAATTTTTCAAATTACATGCACAATGCATAGTATGGATATGTCATGTCCTGACCAGTAAAAAGGGGTTATTTGTTATTGTAGTTTGGTCAGGACGTAGCAGGGGGTGTTTGTTTAGAGTGTCTCAGGGTTTGTTGGTCTATGTGCTTATGTAAGAGGGGTGTTTGTTTAGAGTTTTCCAAAGTTTTTGGTCTATGTTAGTGTATTTCTATGTTCAGTCTAGTCTATCTATTTCTATGTTTAGTTAATGGGGTTGACCTTCAATTGGAAGCAGCTGCTCCTCGTTGCTTCTGATTGAAGGTCCTATGTATAGGGGTGTTTTTGTAATGTGATTTGTGTGTAGTTGTCTCCTGTTTTGTGTCTGTGCACCTGACAGGACTGTTTAGCGTCGTTCGTTGTTTTGTATACGTGATTTGTTTGTTTTTCCTTCTTTTAAATAAATAAAGATGAGTATACACGTTCCCGCTGCACCTTGGTCCAATCCTTATGATGCCCGTTACAGGATACTTCATACATGTAGTGTGTATACTTTCCAAGTTACTTTATTTCTTTTATAACATT